>NC_090933.1:29802287-31009122 GCF_040938575.1 Ambystoma mexicanum | reverse complement strand
TCCACTCCACTCACTCTATCCTTTCCTTCCATTCCATCCACTTTTTCCATCCACTCCATCCTATGTGGCCCAGCCTATCCCGCTCAATTGGTAGGTGCGCCCCCACCCCTCCTGTCTGGTGCAGATTCAGCACCTTCGTTACATAACCTTGCGCTCGCTCAGGGATGTGTCCTGCTGGATTTATGAGGGCGAAGGCCAGGACTTCAAGCCTCAGAATGCAAAGTTAAAACCAGGACTGCACTTGCATCCCCAGACTGGAATGGATATTGTTGGCATGTGTGATGTTGGCCCGACAGACCTGATGGCTGGAGGGAGAGAAAAGGGGGCTGGGGCTGGCTGGCCCGCCCGCCCGCCCGCCCACCAGTGGAGCAAAGACCACTCTCCTGCCCTGCCTCAGGGCCCAGCTGAGAGTGGAACGAATGCCACCCTCCTGGCTGTCTCAGGGGCCAGCAGAGAGTGGAGACCACGCTCTGGGCCCAGCAGAGAGTGGAGCAAAGACCACACTCCAGGCTGGCTGGCCCCTAGGAGCAAAGACCACACTCTGGGCTGGCTGGCTGGCCACGAACGGCCAGGTTCTATAGGCAGGAAAACAGGGCTGACCTACAGGCACTTGTAACTCACAGTGTGCTGTGACCCCCGGCTTCTTGGGACACAGTGGACCGGCCGGCCCAAGAGTTCTCGAGGCCTGCTCAGGGGCTTATGGGGATGGCTAGAGGGGGGCGTGCCTGTCCCCCGCTTTGTCTGCTGCTAGGTACTTCTGGGAGTTATCAGCATAATCCCGCCTTTCCCGGCCATCTCCACCTAGGCCGCAGTACCTTCTGCCGTTAAAAGAGGGCATCTGGGACCTCTTTGCTCTCACATGAGTGCCCGAGTCAGCTTACCAGAAGGGAAAAGAGATTTGGGGGACAGGGATGGAGGGGGCTTCCCATCTGTAATTGGGTATGTATTCTCATGTAGGTACAGTTTGAGCCGAAACAAAGAGTTATCAAGTGGAATTCTAAAGTTGGCTTGGTTTCTTTTGGCGCATTCCCCCATTTACATTCAAATGGGCGCCCACACAACAGGGCTGTTGGTACTTCGGGCCACGGGACCTTCCTTGAGTGGCACTGCTGCACAGGCCCACTGCACTGGCCGGGGAAGCAGGAGGGTGGGTTGGGGAGGGGGGTTGTCAGCCTGCCAATAATGCACAGTTCCATGTGATAATATCCCCGCAAAAATGTCTCCATGCAAGAATGGTGCCATTATTATCCCATGGAACCTGCAGGGGACACCTCCGCTCCCATTTACCCCATAAATAATGTCGCCTGTGCCGTATCCCGTCGACTATATGTATGGCGACATTATTTGGTCTATCGGGTAAAAAGAATTGCAGCAAAAATGCTGTGGTTTGAGCCGGTACAGGTGTACCTCTTTATACCATTTAAGGGGAGCCGTGGTGTCCCCCAACCCCCTTAAATGGTATAACGGGTCTGGGGGTTGCGGGGGTGTACATACACACACACACACACACACACACACACACCTCCCTCCCCTTCCTCCAGTTAAGCCCTTTGCACTCACTCCCACCCTTTCCATCTGCCTCACAGTCCGGCGTGCCCCCCTACTTTGCCCATGCACCCAGAAAGCTGCATGGGCATCGGGAGCATGCGATCATCCTACAGGGGTTTCGCGCAACCCGTGATGCAGCCCCTCTTTTTGTGACACAAACACATACTCTGTTGCAGTGTAGAAAAGTGGCGGCGCTGCTGTTAAGGTACTGAGCTCTTTGTCTGAGTGTGTGAGTGGCTCTTAAAAGAGCCTTTGTGTTTTTTTTGTTGGGGGGTGTGTAACTTGGGCTGTTACTTGCTGGCTTTGCCCCCTGCCTTGTGGCCCTCGGTCTTCTTAGGCAGCAGCACGGCCTGGATGTTGGGCAGGACACCACCCTGGGCAATGGTGACTTTGCCCAGCAGCTTGTTGAGCTCCTCGTCGTTGCGGATGGCGAGCTGCAGGTGTCTGGGGATGATGCGGGTCTTCTTGTTGTCCCGGGCGGCATTGCCGGCCAGCTCGAGGATCTCAGCAGTCAGGTACTCGAGCACGGCAGCCATGTAGACGGGGGCTCCGGCTCCCACACGCTCGCCGTAGCTCCCCTTCCGCAGCAGCCTGTGCACACGGCCTACTGGGAACTGCAAGCCCGCCCGGGAGGAGCGAGTCTTGGCCTTAGCACGGGCCTTCCCTCCTTGCTTTCCTCGTCCAGACATGATGCGTTAAATAGGCGCTCGCTTGTTCAAAGAGGAAGTAATGCCCCGAGCATGGGAGGGCGGGCATATAAAGACACGGTGGAGCACTCTCATTGGACAAAACCTAGGCTCTGCATGAACATCCATTGGAGGGGGAGACTACTCCTGCCAACCAATCAGAGCTCTGTGCCGGGCACACAGACACGGAGGAGCGACAGAACCATACGGGCCAATAGCAAGCGGGGACTGGCAGCAGCTGATTAAGCACAGGCAGCCTATAAAAGAGAGGGGCGGGGGCGCAGTGTTTTTATTACAGCTGGGCGGGCACAGATCAAGGCAGAGGTCCTTGCCGAGACACTGGAGGCTTCGTTCACCCCGAACAAGGTAAGTAGGCTCTCAGACGGAGTGGAGGAAGCCGTTGAGAAGTACCTCACAGATCACGGAACCAGGCTGGGAGCAGAAGATATCAAGGAGTGCACAAGCTCTGAGGTAGCAGGACTTGCAGAAAAGCTGGCGAACGGCAAGGCACCGGGGAGCGACGGAATAACCAACCTGGCAATCAAGAACCTCCCACCGGCATCAATGGAACATCTCACAGAGATCTTCAATGCATGCATGAGGCTCCAGCACTTCCCGAGTTCCTGGAAAGAAGCAAGGGTCATCGTTTTTCCAAAGGCCGGCAAACCACTGAGGGATCCAGCAAACTACCGCCCCATCAGCCTGCTTTCTGGATTATCGAAGCTCCTGGAGAAGGTCCTCCTCGCTCGACTCAGCGACTTCACCTCCGAAAGAAATCTACTAGCAAAGGAACAGTTTGGATTTCGAAAGGAGCATGCAACGACTCATCAGCTACTGAGAGTGGTGGACACCATCAGCCACGGATTCAACATCAAGAAGTCCACAGGAATCGTCTTCCTGGATGTAGCCAAAGCATTCGACCGAGTCTGGCACAAGGGACTGCTGCACAAGATGATTGGCCTGGGATTTCCGAACTACCTGGTGAAGACGATTGCAAGCTACCTGGGAGGCCGCACCTTCCATGTCGCCATGCGGTCTGAGATGTCCTCTTCACATCCCATCCGAGCAGGCGTGCCACAGGGATCGAACCTCGGACCCTTCCTGTTCAACCTCTTCACCAACGACATCCCGACAGATCTCCACAAGACGAACCTGGCGCTGTATGCAGACGATGTTGCAGTAATCTCCCAGTCTTTCAGCGAAAAGGAAGTGGCGAAGAACCTGCAAGCTTCATTGGATACCATCGCAAAGTGGTACAGCGACTGGCGGATAGAACTCAACACCAGCAAGACAACTGCAACGCTGTTCACCAGAAAGAAGATCAAGGAGCACCCACACATCAGCCTCAACGGGGAGACCATCAAATGGGAGAGCAGCAGCCGCTACCTCGGTGTGACCCTGGACAGCAAACTCAACTGGGAAAGCCACATCGAGAATACTCAGCAGAAGGCAACAGGAAAGATGGCAGCGCTGTACCCACTCCTGAAGAGCAAGTCCATGCCCCTCCGGACAAAGATCAACGTCTACAAGGCGATCATCAGACCAACCCTGACTTATGCCTCACCAGCATGGATGACCTGCCATGAGCGACACCGGAAGAGTCTTCAGATAGTCCAGAACAAGGCCCTGCGGATATCATCTGGAGCTCCAATCTTCACAAGGACAGCAGACCTTCACAGAGACCTGGACATCGAGATGTTGGATGAACATCTAGCGAAGCTGAGTAAGAACTTCTGCCAAGAACTGGATCAGAACCCGAACCCTCTGATCAGAAGACTCACTGCCACCACTGCAAACCCCTTCGACCGCTACCCGCGGCCCATCACTGCGAAGACCCAGTGAAACCAGCCCTACTGTGACAAGACCACACAGACCAAGAAGAATACAAACCCACGACTACACACTCAACCCGAGAAGATGGAGTAATGAGGCTCAAGCCTCGGTATCCAAAAAAATCACCGCTGATGGATAAAAATCTATCAGCAAGAAGAAGAACAAGCGCGCAGTGTTTTTACTCATTTCTCCCTCTCCTCACAGCGTGGACGTCAGCCGGAGACCATGCCTGAGCCAGCCAAGTCCGCCCCAGCGCCCAAGAAGGGCTCCAAGAAAGCGCTCTCCAAGCCGCCCAAGAAGGACGGGAAGAAGCGCAAGAGGAGCAGGAAGGAAAGCTATGCCATTTACATCTACAAGGTGATGAAGCAGGTGCACCCTGACACCGGCATCTCTTCCAAGGCCATGGGCATCATGAACTCGTTTGTCAATGACATCTTCGAGCGCATCGCTGCGGAAGCCTCCCGCCTGGCTCAATACAACAAGCGCAGGACCCTCACCTCCAGGGAGATTCAGACCGGAGTGCGACTCCTGCTGCCAGGCGAGCTGGCCAAGCACGCTGTGTCCGAGGGCACCAAAGCCGTCACCAAGTACATCAGCGCCAAGTGAGACCACAGTTCCCAGCACCACCAAAAAACCCAAAGGCTCTTTTAAGAGCCGCTCACCACCTCCACTCAAGAGCTCACATGCTTTGCCTAGCTGGCCCTGCTTTATTCCATCCCCGGAAAACATAAGGCCAATGATATCAAATAAGGACTACGGTCTCGGGGGCGGCGTAAGCAAATTATTTCTCTGCGCTGTGGCAGGAGTCACGCACCCTACTTGACACATTTGCTGGGCTGGGAGGGAAAGCTCTGGGAGCTCGGCTTAATGTACAGGACAGGCTATGTAAGGCAGCACTGCCAGGGAAGCGCTCGCAGCACACCCCTCTGTCCCCGAGCCTGACAGGGAGCAGGTACTTCACCATTCGGTCTGCCTGTGAGGAGGGGGGCGGCGGGCGGAAAACCGACCATTAGCACACAGCGCTTAGAAGCGGTTGGAATCCAGCCTCAAGGCAGGCCTTATAGAAACGTGATGTGGGGTGGGGGGCTTCGAGTTCAGAGATCGCTCTGAGGGGGGAGTGGAGGGCTCGGGTTACGAGCTGGCTGTGCTCCCGCTAAAAGGTACAAGCCATCACATCAAATCCGACCGCCACAAGCGCACAAATAACTGGTCGCCAAAGCTGCCCAGATGGGCATTTTTTGGGGAGGGGGTGTTGCCAAGACAGGTAGGAGCGTTTGCATGTTTGCCTTGGGTTTGAGAGACGGCCTAGCCGCCTGTGCAGTGAAGAGAGGCGCCTCGAGAGGCAGAGTTGAGCAGCTCTTGTGTGTGACAACGTGTCGGCTCTTAAAAGAGCCTGTGTGGTGGTGGGGTCTTGCTGCCGGTGCCCCTCAGGCCCTCTCGCCCCGGATGCGGCGGGCCAGCTGGATGTCCTTGGGCATAATGGTCACTCGCTTGGCGTGGATGGCGCAGAGGTTGGTGTCCTCAAAGAGCCCCACCAAGTAGGCCTCGCTGGCCTCCTGCAGGGCCATGACTGCTGAGCTCTGGAAGCGCAGGTCGGTCTTGAAATCCTGTGCGATCTCCCGCACCAGGCGCTGGAAGGGCAGTTTCTGGATGAGCAGCTCAGTAGATTTCTGGTAGCGCCGGATCTCTCTGAGGGCCACGGTGCCCGGCCGATAGCGGTGGGGTTTCTTGACCCCACCAGTCGCAGGGGCGCTCTTGCGGGCAGCTTTGGTGGCCTTGCCTCCGGTGGACTTGGGGCAGTCTGCTTCGTACGGGCCATGGCAACCTTGCGCGACTTGCTTCCTCTCTACTGACAACGTACAATGGTCTGTGACCCAACTACGCTCCGATTGGCTGGGACAATAGCAGGAAACAGGTTTGAAAAAGCCTGCCACTCTCAGTGACGAGCCCGAGGCAGAACGTCGGCCTGTTGAAAGGCTGGCAAGCATCGACACGCGCACGCAGGCACGCACATACCAGGAGGGCTATGATTGGACAGCCAATCTGAGGCTTGCCAGTTATTCACAGATTCCTCTTTTGATTGACAGTGTCTGTGTGCTCTGTCTGTCTCTCTCTCTCTCTCTGGGATGGAGGGGGGATTTATTCATTTTTATTTAGTTGGTCATTTTGTCTGGCACGACAAGTGGCGGCGTGGGGCCACTTCAGAGGACATGTTTTTGAAGCACCCAGCCTGGCAAGCAAGTACAGAAAAGAAAGCGGCCAGCGCCCCGGAAAAGATATAAAAGGAGCCTCCATTGAGGTAGGTGGTTGCGGGGAAAGTTAAGAGCGGTTCTAACTAGCAACCGCCTTCTCTTGACTCCCCCACCTGACACCCGACGGCAAGGCTCTCGCGTTTTCCGGGTCCACGAGTGGGAAAGCCACCCAGTTCTGTTTTTGCTTGGAATTCTGGGACTTGTAGTGCTTCTGCATTTCAAACGGGGAAGAAAAATCAAAAGGACCCAAAATACAGAGGGGGGTTGAGGCAGGACTGGATGGCCTTCTGACGCATTGGCCACTGGAAACTTGAGCGTTCCGCTCATGCACTGCTTACATCTCTCTGGCTCTCTCATATGTTCTCTGGGCAGGCAGGATACACAACCTCCTTTGCCATCATAGCGATCTGAGAAACACACGTGCAGCTGCCCCCAGTCAGAGGGCCAACCAACTACTGCATAGCAACCTTCTACAGCCATCCTCGAAACGCAAACATCCCTATAAAGCGACAGGGTGGATAGCGTAAACATGCGATACAGATAACATGGGGATACAGGTACATAGCATAAATAGGATATACCGAGGTATATAGAGAGCTATCCACTCCACTCACTCTATCCTTTCCTTCCATTCCATCCACTTTTTCCATCCACTCCATCCTATGTGGCCCAGCCTATCCCGCTCAATTGGTAGGTGCGCCCCCACCCCTCCTGTCTGGTGCAGATTCAGCACCTTCGTTACATAACCTTGCGCTCGCTCAGGGATGTGTCCTGCTGGATTTATGAGGGCGAAGGCCAGGACTTCAAGCCTCAGAATGCAAAGTTAAAACCAGGACTGCACTTGCATCCCCAGACTGGAATGGATATTGTTGGCATGTGTGATGTTGGCCCGACAGACCTGATGGCTGGAGGGAGAGAAAAGGGGGCTGGGGCTGGCTGGCCCGCCCGCCCGCCCACCAGTGGAGCAAAGACCACTCTCCTGCCCTGCCTCAGGGCCCAGCTGAGAGTGGAACGAATGCCACCCTCCTGGCTGTCTCAGGGGCCAACAGAGAGTGGAGACCACGCTCTGGGCCCAGCAGAGAGTGGAGCAAAGACCACACTCCAGGCTGGCTGGCCCCTAGGAGCAAAGACCACACTCTGGGCTGGCTGGCTGGCCACGAACGGCCAGGTTCTATAGGCAGGAAAACAGGGCTGACCTACAGGCACTTGTAACTCACAGTGTGCTGTGACCCCCGGCTTCTTGGGACACAGTGGACCGGCCGGCCCAAGAGTTCTCGAGGCCTGCTCAGGGGCTTATGGGGATGGCTAGAGTGGGGCGTGCCTGTCCCCCGCTTTGTCTGCTGCTAGGTACTTCTGGGAGTTATCAGCATAATCCCGCCTTTCCCGGCCATCTCCACCTAGGCCGCAGTACCTTCTGCCGTTAAAAGAGGGCATCTGGGACCTCTTTGCTCTCACATGAGTGCCCGAGTCAGCTTACCAGAAGGGAAAAGAGATTTGGGGGACAGGGATGGAGGGGGCTTCCCATCTGTAATTGGGTATGTATTCTCATGTAGGTACAGTTTGAGCCGAAACAAAGAGTTATCAAGTGGAATTCTAAAGTGGGCTTGGTTTCTTTTGGCGCATTCCCCCATTTACATTCAAATGGGCGCCCACACAACAGGGCTGTTGGTACTTCGGGCCACGGGACCTTCCTTGAGTGGCACTGCTGCACAGGCCCACTGCACTGGCCGGGGAAGCAGGAGGGTGGGTTGGGGAGGGGGGTTGTCAGCCTGCCAATAATGCACAGTTCCATGTGATAATATCCCCGCAAAAATGTCTCCATGCAAGAATGGTGCCATTATTATCCCATGGAACCTGCAGGGGACACCTCCGCTCCCATTTACCCCATAAATAATGTCGCCTGTGCCGTATCCCGTCGACTATATGTATGGCGACATTATTTGGTCTATCGGGTAAAAAGAATTGCAGCAAAAATGCTGTGGTTTGAGCCGGTACAGGTGTACCTCTTTATACCATTTAAGGGGAGCCGTGGTGTCCCCCAACCCCCTTAAATGGTATAACGGGTCTGGGGGTTGCGGGGGTGTACATACACACACACACACACACACACACACACACCTCCCTCCCCTTCCTCCAGTTAAGCCCTTTGCACTCACTCCCACCCTTTCCATCTGCCTCACAGTCCGGCGTGCCCCCCTACTTTGCCCATGCACCCAGAAAGCTGCATGGGCATCGGGAGCATGCGATCATCCTACAGGGGTTTCGCGCAACCCGTGATGCAGCCCCTCTTTTTGTGACACAAACACATACTCTGTTGCAGTGTAGAAAAGTGGCGGCGCTGCTGTTAAGGTACTGAGCTCTTTGTCTGAGTGTGTGAGTGGCTCTTAAAAGAGCCTTTGTGTTTTTTTTGTTGGGGGGTGTGTAACTTGGGCTGTTACTTGCTGGCTTTGCCCCCTGCCTTGTGGCCCTCGGGCTTCTTAGGCAGCAGCACGGCCTGGATGTTGGGCAGGACACCACCCTGGGCAATGGTGACTTTGCCCAGCAGCTTGTTGAGCTCCTCGTCGTTGCGGATGGTGAGCTGCAGGTGTCTGGGGATGATGCGGGTCTTCTTGTTGTCCCGGGCGGCATTGCCGGCCAGCTCGAGGATCTCAGCAGTCAGGTACTCGAGCACGGCAGCCATGTAGACGGGGGCTCCGGCTCCCACACGCTCGCCGTAGCTCCCCTTCCGCAGCAGCCTGTGCACACGGCCTACTGGGAACTGCAAGCCCGCCCGGGAGGAGCGAGTCTTGGCCTTAGCACGGGCCTTCCCTCCTTGCTTTCCTCGTCCAGACATGATGCGTTAAATAGGCGCTCGCTTGTTCAAAGAGGAAGTAATGCCCCGAGCATGGGAGGGCGGGCATATAAAGACACGGTGGAGCACTCTCATTGGACAAAACCTAGGCTCTGCATGAACATCCATTGGAGGGGGAGACTACTCCTGCCAACCAATCAGAGCTCTGTGCCGGGCACACAGACACGGAGGAGCGACAGAACCATACGGGCCAATAGCAAGCGGGGACTGGCAGCAGCTGATTAAGCACAGGCAGCCTATAAAAGAGAGGGGCGGGGGCGCAGTGTTTTTATTACAGCTGGGCGGGCACAGATCAAGGCAGAGGTCCTTGCCGAGACACTGGAGGCTTCGTTCACCCCGAACAAGGTAAGTAGGCTCTCAGACGGAGTGGAGGAAGCCGTTGAGAAGTACCTCACAGATCACGGAACCAGGCTGGGAGCAGAAGATATCAAGGAGTGCACAAGCTCTGAGGTAGCAGGACTTGCAGAAAAGCTGGCGAACGGCAAGGCACCGGGGAGCGACGGAATAACCAACCTGGCAATCAAGAACCTCCCACCGGCATCAATGGAACATCTCACAGAGATCTTCAATGCATGCATGAGGCTCCAGCACTTCCCGAGTTCCTGGAAAGAAGCAAGGGTCATCGTTTTTCCAAAGGCCGGCAAACCACTGAGGGATCCAGCAAACTACCGCCCCATCAGCCTGCTTTCTGGATTATCGAAGCTCCTGGAGAAGGTCCTCCTCGCTCGACTCAGCGACTTCACCTCCGAAAGAAATCTACTAGCAAAGGAACAGTTTGGATTTCGAAAGGAGCATGCAACGACTCATCAGCTACTGAGAGTGGTGGACACCATCAGCCACGGATTCAACATCAAGAAGTCCACAGGAATCGTCTTCCTGGATGTAGCCAAAGCATTCGACCGAGTCTGGCACAAGGGACTGCTGCACAAGATGATTGGCCTGGGATTTCCGAACTACCTGGTGAAGACGATTGCAAGCTACCTGGGAGGCCGCACCTTCCATGTCGCCATGCGGTCTGAGATGTCCTCTTCACATCCCATCGGAGCAGGCGTGCCACAGGGATCGAACCTCGGACCCTTCCTGTTCAACCTCTTCACCAACGACATCCCGACAGATCTCCACAAGACGAACCTGGCGCTGTATGCAGACGATGTTGCAGTAATCTCCCAGTCTTTCAGCGAAAAGGAAGTGGCGAAGAACCTGCAAGCTTCATTGGATACCATCGCAAAGTGGTACAGCGACTGGCGGATAGAACTCAACACCAGCAAGACAACTGCAACGCTGTTCACCAGAAAGAAGATCAAGGAGCACCCACACATCAGCCTCAACGGGGAGACCATCAAATGGGAGAGCAGCAGCCGCTACCTCGGTGTGACCCTGGACAGCAAACTCAACTGGGAAAGCCACATCGAGAATACTCAGCAGAAGGCAACAGGAAAGATGGCAGCGCTGTACCCACTCCTGAAGAGCAAGTCCATGCCCCTCCGGACAAAGATCAACGTCTACAAGGCGATCATCAGACCAACCCTGACTTATGCCTCACCAGCATGGATGACCTGCCATGAGCGACACCGGAAGAGTCTTCAGATAGTCCAGAACAAGGCCCTGCGGATATCATCTGGAGCTCCAATCTTCACAAGGACAGCAGACCTTCACAGAGACCTGGACATCGAGATGTTGGATGAACATCTAGCGAAGCTGAGTAAGAACTTCTGCCAAGAACTGGATCAGAACCCGAACCCTCTGATCAGAAGACTCACTGCCACCACTGCAAACCCCTTCGACCGCTACCCGCGGCCCATCACTGCGAAGACCCAGTGAAACCAGCCCTACTGTGACAAGACCACACAGACCAAGAAGAATACAAACCCACGACTACACACTCAACCCGAGAAGATGGAGTAATGAGGCTCAAGCCTCGGTATCCAAAAAAATCACCGCTGATGGATAAAAATCTATCAGCAAGAAGAAGAACAAGCGCGCAGTGTTTTTACTCATTTCTCCCTCTCCTCACAGCGTGGACGTCAGCCGGAGACCATGCCTGAGCCAGCCAAGTCCGCCCCAGCGCCCAAGAAGGGCTCCAAGAAAGCGCTCTCCAAGCCGCCCAAGAAGGACGGGAAGAAGCGCAAGAGGAGCAGGAAGGAAAGCTATGCCATTTACATCTACAAGGTGATGAAGCAGGTGCACCCTGACACCGGCATCTCTTCCAAGGCCATGGGCATCATGAACTCGTTTGTCAATGACATCTTCGAGCGCATCGCTGCGGGAGCCTCCCGCCTGGCTCAATACAACAAGCGCAGGACCCTCACCTCCAGGGAGATTCAGACCGGAGTGCGACTCCTGCTGCCAGGCGAGCTGGCCAAGCACGCTGTGTCCGAGGGCACCAAAGCCGTCACCAAGTACACCAGCGCCAAGTGAGACCACAGTTCCCAGCACCACCAAAAAAACCCAAAGGCTCTTTTAAGAGCCGCTCACCACCTCCACTCAAGAGCTCACATGCTTTGCCTAGCTGGCCCTGCTTTATTCCATCCCCGGAAAACATAAGGCCAATGATATCAAATAAGGACTACGGTCTCGGGGGCGGCGTAAGCAAATTATTTCTCTGCGCTGTGGCAGGAGTCACGCACCCTACTTGACACATTTGCTGGGCTGGGAGGGAAAGCTCTGGGAGCTCGGCTTAATGTACAGGACAGGCTATGTAAGGCAGCACTGCCAGGGAAGCGCTCGCAGCACACCCCTCTGTCCCCGAGCCTGACAGGGAGCAGGTACTTCACCATTCGGTCTGCCTGTGAGGAGGGGGGCGGCGGGCGGAAAACCGACCATTAGCACACAGCGCTTAGAAGCGGTTGGAATCCAGCCTCAAGGCAGGCCTTATAGAAACGTGATGTGGGGTGGGGGGCTTCGAGTTCAGAGATCGCTCTGAGGGGGGAGTGGAGGGCTCGGGTTACGAGCTGGCTGTGCTCCCGCTAAAAGGTACAAGCCATCACATCAAATCCGACCGCCACAAGCGCACAAATAACTGGTCGCCAAAGCTGCCCAGATGGGCATTTTTTGGGGAGGGGGTGTTGCCAAGACAGGTAGGAGCGTTTGCATGTTTGCCTTGGGTTTGAGAGACGGCCTAGCCGCCTGTGCAGTGAAGAGAGGCGCCTCGAGAGGCAGAGTTGAGCAGCTCTTGTGTGTGACAACGTGTCGGCTCTTAAAAGAGCCTGTGTGGTGGTGGGGTCTTGCTGCCGGTGCCCCTCAGGCCCTCTCGCCCCGGATGCGGCGGGCCAGCTGGATGTCCTTGGGCATAATGGTCACTCGCTTGGCGTGGATGGCGCAGAGGTTGGTGTCCTCAAAGAGCCCCACCAAGTAGGCCTCGCTGGCCTCCTGCAGGGCCATGACTGCTGAGCTCTGGAAGCGCAGGTCGGTCTTGAAATCCTGTGCGATCTCCCGCACCAGGCGCTGGAAGGGCAGTTTCCGGATGAGCAGCTCAGTAGATTTCTGGTAGCGCCGGATCTCTCTGAGGGCCACGGTGCCCGGCCGATAGCGGTGGGGTTTCTTGACCCCACCAGTCGCAGGGGCGCTCTTGCGGGCAGCTTTGGTGGCCTTGCCTCCGGTGGACTTGGGGCAGTCTGCTTCGTACGGGCCATGGCAACCTTGCGCGACTTGCTTCCTCTCTACTGACAACGTACAATGGTCTGTGACGGATGAAGACCCAACTACGCTCCGATTGGCTGGGACAATAGCAGGAAACAGGTTTGAAAAAGCCTGCCACTCTCAGTGACGAGCCCGAGGCAGAACGTCGGCCTGTTGAAAGGCTGGCAAGCATCGACACGCGCACGCAGGCACGCACATACCAGGAGGGCTATGATTGGACAGCCAATCTGAGGCTTGCCAGTTATTCACAGATTCCTCTTTTGATTGACAGTGTCTGTGTGCTCTGTCTGTCTCTCTCTCTCTCTCTGGGATGGAGGGGGGATTTATTCATTTTTATTTAGTTGGTCATTTTGTATGGCACGACAAGTGGCGGCGTGGGGCCACTTCAGAGGACATGTTTTTGAAGCACCCAGCCTGGCAAGCAAGTACAGAAAAGAAAGCGGCCAGCGCCCCGGAAAAGATATAAAAGGAGCCTCCATTGAGGTAGGTGGTTGCGGGGAAAGTTAAGAGCGGTTCTAACTAGCAACCGCCTTCTCTTGACTCCCCCACCTGACACCCGACGGCAAGGCTCTCGCGTTTTCCGGGTCCACGAGTGGGAAAGCCACCCAGTTCTGTTTTTGCTTGGAATTCTGGGACTTGTAGTGCTTCTGCATTTCAAACGGGGAAGAAAAATCAAAAGGACCCAAAATACAGAGGGGGGTTGAGGCAGGACTGGATGGCCTTCTGACGCATTGGCCACTGGAAACTTGAGCGTTCCGCTCATGCACTGCTTACATCTCTCTGGCTCTCTCATATGTTCTCTGGGCAGGCAGGATACACAACCTCCTTTGCCATCATAGCGATCTGAGAAACACACGTGCAGCTGCCCCCAGTCAGAGGGCCAACCAACTACTGCATAGCAACCTTCTACAGCCATCCTCGAAACGCAAACATCCCTATAAAGCGACAGGGTGGATAGCGTAAACATGTGATACAGATAACATGGGGATACAGGTACATAGCATAAATAGGATATACCGAGGTATATAGAGAGCTATCCACTCCACTCACTCTATCCTTTCCTTCCATTCCATCCACTTTTTCCATCCACTCCATCCTATGTGGCCCAGCCTATCCCGCTCAATTGGTAGGTGCGCCCCCACCCCTCCTGTCTGGTGCAGATTCAGCACCTTCGTTACATAACCTTGCGCTCGCTCAGGGATGTGTCCTGCTGGATTTATGAGGGTGAAGGCCAGGACTTCAAGCCTCAGAATGCAAAGTTAAAACCAGGACTGCACTTGCATCCCCAGACTGGAATGGATATTGTTGGCATGTGTGATGTTGGCCCGACAGACCTGATGGCTGGAGGGAGAGAAAAGGGGGCTGGGGCTGGCTGGCCCGCCCGCCCGCCCACCAGTGGAGCAAAGACCACTCTCCTGCCCTGCCTCAGGGCCCAGCTGAGAGTGGAACGAATGCCACCCTCCTGGCTGTCTCAGGGGCCAGCAGAGAGTGGAGACCACGCTCTGGGCCCAGCAGAGAGTGGAGCAAAGACCACACTCCAGGCTGGCTGGCCCCTAGGAGCAAAGACCACACTCTGGGCTGGCTGGCTGGCCACGAACGGCCAGGTTCTATAGGCAGGAAAACAGGGCTGACCTACAGGCACTTGTAACTCACAGTGTGCTGTGACCCCCGGCTTCTTGGGACACAGTGGACCGGCCGGCCCAAGAGTTCTCGAGGCCTGCTCAGGGGCTTATGGGGATGGCTAGAGGGGGGCGTGCCTGTCCCCCGCTTTGTCTGCTGCTAGGTACTTCTGGGAGTTATCAGCATAATCCCGCCTTTCCCGGCCATCTCCACCTAGGCCGCAGTACCTTCTGCCGTTAAAAGAGGGCATCTGGGACCTCTTTGCTCTCACATGAGTGCCCGAGTCAGCTTACCAGAAGGGAAAAGAGATTTGGGGGACAGGGATGGAGGGGGCTTCCCATCTGTAATTGGGTATGTATTCTCATGTAGGTACAGTTTGAGCCGAAACAAAGAGTTATCAAGTGGAATTCTAAAGTTGGCTTGGTTTCTTTTGGCGCATTCCCCCATTTACATTCAAATGGGCGCCCACACAACAGGGCTGTTGGTACTTCGGGCCACGGGACCTTCCTTGAGTGGCACTGCTGCACAGGCCCACTGCACTGGCCGGGGAAGCAGGAGGGTGGGTTGGGGAGGGGGGTTGTCAGCCTGCCAATAATGCACAGTTCCATGTGATAATATCCCCGCAAAAATGTCTCCATGCAAGAATGGTGCCATTATTATCCCATGGAACCTGCAGGGGACACCTCCGCTCCCATTTACCCCATAAATAATGTCGCCTGTGCCGTATCCCGTCGACTATATGTATGGCGACATTATTTGGTCTATTGGGTAAAAAGAATTGCAGCAAAAATGCTGTGGTTTGAGCCGGTACAGGTGTACCTCTTTATACCATTTAAGGGGAGCCGTGGTGTCCCCCAACCCCCTTAAATGGTATAACGGGTCTGGGGGTTGCGGGGGTGTACACACACACACACACACACACCTCCCTCCCCTTCCTCCAGTTAAGCCCTTTGCACTCACTCCCACCCTTTCCATCTGCCTCACAGTCCGGCGTGCCCCCCTACTTTGCCCATGCACCCAGAAAGCTGCATGGGCATCGGGAGCATGCGATCATCCTACAGGGGTTTCGCGCAACCCGTGATGCAGCCCCTCTTTTTGTGACACAAACACATACTCTGTTGCAGTGTAGAAAAGTGGCGGCGCTGCTGTTAAGGTACTGAGCTCTTTGTCTGAGTGTGTGAGTGGCTCTTAAAAGAGCCTTTGTGTTTTTTTTGTTGGGGGGTGTGTAACTTGGGCTGTTACTTGCTGGCTTTGCCCCCTGCCTTGTGGCCCTCGGTCTTCTTAGGCAGCAGCACGGCCTGGATGTTGGGCAGGACACCACCCTGGGCAATGGTGACTTTGCCCAGCAGCTTGTTGAGCTCCTCGTCGTTGCGGATGGCGAGCTGCAGGTGTCTGGGGATGATGCGGGTCTTCTTGTTGTCCCGGGCGGCATTGCCGGCCAGCTCGAGGATCTCAGCAGTCAGGTACTCGAGCACGGCAGCCATGTAGACGGGGGCTCCGGCTCCCACACGCTCGCCGTAGCTCCCCTTCCGCAGCAGCCTGTGCACACGGCCTACTGGGAACTGCAAGCCCGCCCGGGAGGAGCGAGTCTTGGCCTTAGCACGGGCCTTCCCTCCTTGCTTTCCTCGTCCAGACATGATGCGTTAAATAGGCGCTCGCTTGTTCAAAGAGGAAGTAATGCCCCGAGCATGGGAGGGCGGGCATATAAAGACACGGTGGAGCACTCTCATTGGACAAAACCTAGGCTCTGCATGAACATCCATTGGAGGGGGAGACTACTCCTGCCAACCAATCAGAGCTCTGTGCCGGGCACACAGACACGGAGGAGCGACAGAACCATACGGGCCAATAGCAAGCGGGGACTGGCAGCAGCTGATTAAGCACAGGCAGCCTATAAAAGAGAGGGGCGGGGGCGCAGTGTTTTTATTACAGCTGGGCGGGCACAGATCAAGGCAGAGGTCCTTGCCGAGACACTGGAGGCTTCGTTCACCCCGAACAAGGTAAGTAGGCTCTCAGACGGAGTGGAGGAAGCCGTTGAGAAGTACCTCACAGATCACGGAACGAGGCTGGGAGCAGAAGATATCAAGGAGTGCACAAGCTCTGAGGTAGCAGGACTTGCAGAAAAGCTGGCGAACGGCAAGGCACCGGGGAGCGACGGAATAACCAACCTGGCAATCAAGAACCTCCCACCGGCATCAATGGAACATCTCACAGAGATCTTCAATGCATGCATGAGGCTCCAGCACTTCCCGAGTTCCTGGAAAGAAGCAAGGGTCATCGTTTTTCCAAAGGCCGGCAAACCACTGAGGGATCCAGCAAACTACCGCCCCATCAGCCTGCTTTCTGGATTATCGAAGCTCCTGGAGAAGGTCCTCCTCGCTCGACTCAGCGACTTCACCTCCGAAAGAAATCTACTAGCAAAGGAACAGTTTGGATTTCGAAAGGAGCATGCAACGACTCATCAGCTACTGAGAGTGGTGGACACCATCAGCCACGGATTCAACATCAAGAAGTCCACAGGAATCGTCTTCCTGGATGTAGCCAAAGCATTCGACCGAGTCTGGCACAAGGGACTGCTGCACAAGATGATTGGCCTGGGATTTCCGAACTACCTGGTGAAGACGATTGCAAGCTACCTGGGAGGCCGCACCTTCCATGTCGCCATGCGGTCTGAGATGTCCTCTTCACATCCCATCCGAGCAGGCGTGCCACAGGGATCGAACCTCGGACCCTTCCTGTTCAACCTCTTCACCAACGACATCCCGACAGATCTCCACAAGACGAACCTGGCGCTGTATGCAGACGATGTTGCAGTAATCTCCCAGTCTTTCAGCGAAAAGGAAGTGGCGAAGAACCTGCAAGCTTCATTGGATACCATCGCAAAGTGGTACAGCGACTGGCGGATAGAACTCAACACCAGCAAGACAACTGCAACGCTGTTCACCAGAAAGAAGATCAAGGAGCACCCACACATCAGCCTCAACGGGGAGACCATCAAATGGGAGAGCAGCAGCCGCTACCTCGGTGTGACCCTGGACAGCAAACTCAACTGGGAAAGCCACATCGAGAATACTCAGCAGAAGGCAACAGGAAAGATGGCAGCGCTGTACCCACTCCTGAAGAGCAAGTCCATGCCCCTCCGGACAAAGATCAACGTCTACAAGGCGATCATCAGACCAACCCTGACTTATGCCTCACCAGCATGGATGACCTGCCATGAGCGACACCGGAAGAGTCTTCAGATAGTCCAGAACAAGGCCCTGCGGATATCATCTGGAGCTCCAATCTTCACAAGGACAGCAGACCTTCACAGAGACCTGGACATCGAGATGTTGGATGAACATCTAGCGAAGCTGAGTAAGAACTTCTGCCAAGAACTGGATCAGAACCCGAACCCTCTGATCAGAAGACTCACTGCCACCACTGCAAACCCCTTCGACCGCTACCCGCGGCCCATCACTGCGAAGACCCAGTGAAACCAGCCCTACTGCGACAAGACCACACAGACCAAGAAGAATACAAACCCACGACTACACACTCAACCCGAGAAGATGGAGTAATGAGGCTCAAGCCTCGGTATCCAAAAAAATCACCGCTGATGGATAAAAATCTATCAGCAAGAAGAAGAACAAGCGCGCAGTGTTTTTACTCATTTCTCCCTCTCCTCACAGCGTGGACGTCAGCCAGAGA
Organism: Ambystoma mexicanum; assembly: GCF_040938575.1. NCBI lineage: Eukaryota > Metazoa > Chordata > Amphibia > Caudata > Ambystomatidae > Ambystoma > Ambystoma mexicanum. Next base: position 30,991,003 of record NC_090933.1, on the reverse strand, counting down.
CCATGCCTGAGCCAGCCAAGTCCGCCCCAGCGCCCAAGAAGGGCTCCAAGAAAGCGCTCTCCAAGCCGCCCAAGAAGGACGGGAAGAAGCGCAAGAGGAGCAGGAAGGAAAGCTATGCCATTTACATCTACAAGGTGATGAAGCAGGTGCACCCTGACACCGGCATCTCTTCCAAGGCCATGGGCATCATGAACTCGTTTGTCAATGACATCTTCGAGCGCATCGCTGCGGAAGCCTCCCGCCTGGCTCAATACAACAAGCGCAGGACCCTCACCTCCAGGGAGATTCAGACCGGAGTGCGACTCCTGCTGCCAGGCGAGCTGGCCAAGCACGCTGTGTCCGAGGGCACCAAAGCCGTCACCAAGTACACCAGCGCCAAGTGAGACCACAGTTCCCAGCACCACCAAAAAAACCCAAAGGCTCTTTTAAGAGCCGCTCACCACCTCCACTCAAGAGCTCACATGCTTTGCCTAGCTGGCCCTGCTTTATTCCATCCCCGGAAAACATAAGGCCAATGATATCAAATAAGGACTACGGTCTCGGGGGCGGCGTAAGCAAATTATTTCTCTGCGCTGTGGCAGGAGTCACGCACCCTACTTGACACATTTGCTGGGCTGGGAGGGAAAGCTCTGGGAGCTCGGCTTAATGTACAGGACAGGCTATGTAAGGCAGCACTGCCAGGGAAGCGCTCGCAGCACACCCCTCTGTCCCCGAGCCTGACAGGGAGCAGGTACTTCACCATTCGGTCTGCCTGTGAGGAGGGGGGCGGCGGGCGGAAAACCGACCATTAGCACACAGCGCTTAGAAGCGGTTGGAATCCAGCCTCAAGGCAGGCCTTATAGAAACGTGATGTGGGGTGGGGGGCTTCGAGTTCAGAGATCGCTCTGAGGGGGGAGTGGAGGGCTCGGGTTACGAGCTGGCTGTGCTCCCGCTAAAAGGTACAAGCCATCACATCAAATCCGACCGCCACAAGCGCACAAATAACTGGTCGCCAAAGCTGCCCAGATGGGCATTTTTTGGGGAGGGGGTGTTGCCAAGACAGGTAGGAGCGTTTGCATGTTTGCCTTGGGTTTGAGAGACGGCCTAGCCGCCTGTGCAGTGAAGAGAGGCGCCTCGAGAGGCAGAGTTGAGCAGCTCTTGTGTGTGACAACGTGTCGGCTCTTAAAAGAGCCTGTGTGGTGGTGGGGTCTTGCTGCCGGTGCCCCTCAGGCCCTCTCGCCCCGGATGCGGCGGGCCAGCTGGATGTCCTTGGGCATAATGGTCACTCGCTTGGCGTGGATGGCGCAGAGGTTGGTGTCCTCAAAGAGCCCCACCAAGTAGGCCTCGCTGGCCTCCTGCAGGGCCATGACTGCTGAGCTCTGGAAGCGCAGGTCGGTCTTGAAATCCTGTGCGATCTCCCGCACCAGGCGCTGGAAGGGCAGTTTCCGGATGAGCAGCTCAGTAGATTTCTGGTAGCGCCGGATCTCTCTGAGGGCCACGGTGCCCGGCCGATAGCGGTGGGGTTTCTTGACCCCACCAGTCGCAGGGGCGCTCTTGCGGGCAGCTTTGGTGGCCTTGCCTCCGGTGGACTTGGGGCAGTCTGCTTCGTACGGGCCATGGCAACCTTGCGCGACTTGCTTCCTCTCTACTGACAACGTACAATGGTCTGTGACGGATGAAGACCCAACTACGCTCCGATTGGCTGGGACAATAGCAGGAAACAGGTTTGAAAAAGCCTGCCACTCTCAGTGACGAGCCCGAGGCAGAACGTCGGCCTGTTGAAAGGCTGGCAAGCATCGACACGCGCACGCAGGCACGCACATACCAGGAGGGCTATGATTGGACAGCCAATCTGAGGCTTGCCAGTTATTCACAGATTCCTCTTTTGATTGACAGTGTCTGTGTGCTCTGTCTGTCTCTCTCTCTCTCTCTGGGATGGAGGGGGGATTTATTCATTTTTATTTAGTTGGTCATTTTGTATGGCACGACAAGTGGCGGCGTGGGGCCACTTCAGAGGACATGTTTTTGAAGCACCCAGCCTGGCAAGCAAGTACAGAAAAGAAAGCGGCCAGCGCCCCGGAAAAGATATAAAAGGAGCCTCCATTGAGGTAGGTGGTTGCGGGGAAAGTTAAGAGCGGTTCTAACTAGCAACCGCCTTCTCTTGACTCCCCCACCTGACACCCGACGGCAAGGCTCTCGCGTTTTCCGGGTCCACGAGTGGGAAAGCCACCCAGTTCTGTTTTTGCTTGGAATTCTGGGACTTGTAGTGCTTCTGCATTTCAAACGGGGAAGAAAAATCAAAAGGACCCAAAATACAGAGGGGGGTTGAGGCAGGACTGGATGGCCTTCTGACGCATTGGCCACTGGAAACTTGAGCGTTCCGCTCATGCACTGCTTACATCTCTCTGGCTCTCTCATATGTTCTCTGGGCAGGCAGGATACACAACCTCCTTTGCCATCATAGCGATCTGAGAAACACACGTGCAGCTGCCCCCAGTCAGAGGGCCAACCAACTACTGCATAGCAACCTTCTACAGCCATCCTCGAAACGCAAACATCCCTATAAAGCGACAGGGTGGATAGCGTAAACATGTGATACAGATAACATGGGGATACAGGTACATAGCATAAATAAGATATACCGAGGTATATAGAGAGCTATCCACTCCACTCACTCTATCCTTTCCTTCCATTCCATCCACTTTTTCCATCCACTCCATCCTATGTGGCCCAGCCTATCCCGCTCAATTGGTAGGTGCGCCCCCACCCCTCCTGTCTGGTGCAGATTCAGCACCTTCGTTACATAACCTTGCGCTCGCTCAGGGATGTGTCCTGCTGGATTTATGAGGGCGAAGGCCAGGACTTCAAGCCTCAGAATGCAAAGTTAAAACCAGGACTGCACTTGCATCCCCAGACTGGAATGGATATTGTTGGCATGTGTGATGTTGGCCCGACAGACCTGATGGCTGGAGGGAGAGAAAAGGGGGCTGGGGCTGGCTGGCCCGCCCGCCCGCCCGCCCACCAGTGGAGCAAAGACCACTCTCCTGCCCTGCCTCAGGGCCCAGCTGAGAGTGGAACGAATGCCACCCTCCTGGCTGTCTCAGGGGCCAGCAGAGAGTGGAGACCACGCTCTGGGCCCAGCAGAGAGTGGAGCAAAGACCACACTCCAGGCTGGCTGGCCCCTAGGAGCAAAGACCACACTCTGGGCTGGCTGGCTGGCCACGAACGGCCAGGTTCTATAGGCAGGAAAACAGGGCTGACCTACAGGCACTTGTAACTCACAGTGTGCTGTGACCCCCGGCTTCTTGGGACACAGTGGACCGGCCGGCCCAAGAGTTCTCGAGGCCTGCTCAGGGGCTTATGGGGATGGCTAGAGGGGGGCGTGCCTGTCCCCCGCTTTGTCTGCTGCTAGGTACTTCTGGGAGTTATCAGCATAATCCCGCCTTTCCCGGCCATCTCCACCTAGGCCGCAGTACCTTCTGCCGTTAAAAGAGGGCATCTGGGACCTCTTTGCTCTCACATGAGTGCCCGAGTCAGCTTACCAGAAGGGAAAAGAGATTTGGGGGACAGGGATGGAGGGGGCTTCCCATCTGTAATTGGGTATGTATTCTCATGTAGGTACAGTTTGAGCCGAAACAAAGAGTTATCAAGTGGAATTCTAAAGTTGGCTTGGTTTCTTTTGGCGCATTCCCCCATTTACATTCAAATGGGCGCCCACACAACAGGGCTGTTGGTACTTCGGGCCACGGGACCTTCCTTGAGTGGCACTGCTGCACAGGCCCACTGCACTGGCCGGGGAAGCAGGAGGGTGGGTTGGGGAGGGGGGTTGTCAGCCTGCCAATAATGCACAGTTCCATGTGATAATATCCCCGCAAAAATGTCTCCATGCAAGAATGGTGCCATTATTATCCCATGGAACCTGCAGGGGACACCTCCGCTCCCATTTACCCCATAAATAATGTCGCCTGTGCCGTATCCCGTCGACTATATGTATGGCGACATTATTTGGTCTATCGGGTAAAAAGAATTGCAGCAAAAATGCTGTGGTTTGAGCCGGTACAGGTGTACCTCTTTATACCATTTAAGGGGAGCCGTGGTGTCCCCCAACCCCCTTAAATGGTATAACGGGTCTGGGGGTTGCGGGGGTGTACATACACACACACACACACACACACACACACACACACCTCCCTCCCCTTCCTCCAGTTAAGCCCTTTGCACTCACTCCCACCCTTTCCATCTGCCTCACAGTCCGGCGTGCCCCCCTACTTTGCCCATGCACCCAGAAAGCTGCATGGGCATCGGGAGCATGCGATCATCCTACAGGGGTTTCGCGCAACCCGTGATGCAGCCCCTCTTTTTGTGACACAAACACATACTCTGTTGCAGTGTAGAAAAGTGGCGGCGCTGCTGTTAAGGTACTGAGCTCTTTGTCTGAGTGTGTGAGTGGCTCTTAAAAGAGCCTTTGTGTTTTTTTTGTTGGGGGGTGTGTAACTTGGGCTGTTACTTGCTGGCTTTGCCCCCTGCCTTGTGGCCCTCGGTCTTCTTAGGCAGCAGCACGGCCTGGATGTTGGGCAGGACACCACCCTGGGCAATGGTGACTTTGCCCAGCAGCTTGTTGAGCTCCTCGTCGTTGCGGATGGCGAGCTGCAGGTGTCTGGGGATGATGCGGGTCTTCTTGTTGTCCCGGGCGGCATTGCCGGCCAGCTCGAGGATCTCAGCAGTCAGGTACTCGAGCACGGCAGCCATGTAGACGGGGGCTCCGGCTCCCACACGCTCGCCGTAGCTCCCCTTCCGCAGCAGCCTGTGCACACGGCCTACTGGGAACTGCAAGCCCGCCCGGGAGGAGCGAGTCTTGGCCTTAGCACGGGCCTTCCCTCCTTGCTTTCCTCGTCCAGACATGATGCGTTAAATAGGCGCTCGCTTGTTCAAAGAGGAAGTAATGCCCCGAGCATGGGAGGGCGGGCATATAAAGACACGGTGGAGCACTCTCATTGGACAAAACCTAGGCTCTGCATGAACATCCATTGGAGGGGGAGACTACTCCTGCCAACCAATCAGAGCTCTGTGCCGGGCACACAGACACGGAGGAGCGACAGAACCATACGGGCCAATAGCAAGCGGGGACTGGCAGCAGCTGATTAAGCACAGGCAGCCTATAAAAGAGAGGGGCGGGGGCGCAGTGTTTTTATTACAGCTGGGCGGGCACAGATCAAGGCAGAGGTCCTTGCCGAGACACTGGAGGCTTCGTTCACCCCGAACAAGGTAAGTAGGCTCTCAGACGGAGTGGAGGAAGCCGTTGAGAAGTACCTCACAGATCACGGAACCAGGCTGGGAGCAGAAGATATCAAGGAGTGCACAAGCTCTGAGGTAGCAGGACTTGCAGAAAAGCTGGCGAACGGCAAGGCACCGGGGAGCGACGGAATAACCAACCTGGCAATCAAGAACCTCCCACCGGCATCAATGGAACATCTCACAGAGATCTTCAATGCATGCATGAGGCTCCAGCACTTCCCGAGTTCCTGGAAAGAAGCAAGGGTCATCGTTTTTCCAAAGGCCGGCAAACCACTGAGGGATCCAGCAAACTACCGCCCCATCAGCCTGCTTTCTGGATTATCGAAGCTCCTGGAGAAGGTCCTCCTCGCTCGACTCAGCGACTTCACCTCCGAAAGAAATCTACTAGCAAAGGAACAGTTTGGATTTCGAAAGGAGCATGCAACGACTCATCAGCTACTGAGAGTGGTGGACACCATCAGCCACGGATTCAACATCAAGAAGTCCACAGGAATCGTCTTCCTGGATGTAGCCAAAGCATTCGACCGAGTCTGGCACAAGGGACTGCTGCACAAGATGATTGGCCTGGGATTTCCGAACTACCTGGTGAAGACGATTGCAAGCTACCTGGGAGGCCGCACCTTCCATGTCGCCATGCGGTCTGAGATGTCCTCTTCACATCCCATCCGAGCAGGCGTGCCACAGGGATCGAACCTCGGACCCTTCCTGTTCAACCTCTTCACCAACGACATCCCGACAGATCTCCACAAGACGAACCTGGCGCTGTATGCAGACGATGTTGCAGTAATCTCCCAGTCTTTCAGCGAAAAGGAAGTGGCGAAGAACCTGCAAGCTTCATTGGATACCATCGCAAAGTGGTACAGCGACTGGCGGATAGAACTCAACACCAGCAAGACAACTGCAACGCTGTTCACCAGAAAGAAGATCAAGGAGCACCCACACATCAGCCTCAACGGGGAGACCATCAAATGGGAGAGCAGCAGCCGCTACCTCGGTGTGACCCTGGACAGCAAACTCAACTGGGAAAGCCACATCGAGAATACTCAGCAGAAGGCAACAGGAAAGATGGCAGCGCTGTACCCACTCCTGAAGAGCAAGTCAATGCCCCTCCGGACAAAGATCAACGTCTACAAGGCGATCATCAGACCAACCCTGACTTATGCCTCACCAGCATGGATGACCTGCCATGAGCGACACCGGAAGAGTCTTCAGATAGTCCAGAACAAGGCCCTGCGGATATCATCTGGAGCTCCAATCTTCACAAGGACAGCAGACCTTCACAGAGACCTGGACATCGAGATGTTGGATGAACATCTAGCGAAGCTGAGTAAGAACTTCTGCCAAGAACTGGATCAGAACCCGAACCCTCTGATCAGAAGACTCACTGCCACCACTGCAAACCCCTTCGACCGCTACCCGCGGCCCATCACTGCGAAGACCCAGTGAAACCAGCCCTACTGTGACAAGACCACACAGACCAAGAAGAATACAAACCCACGACTACACACTCAACCCGAGAAGATGGAGTAATGAGGCTCAAGCCTCGGTATCCAAAAAAATCACCGCTGATGGATAAAAATCTATCAGCAAGAAGAAGAACAAGCGCGCAGTGTTTTTACTCATTTCTCCCTCTCCTCACAGCGTGGACGTCAGCCGGAGACCATGCCTGAGCCAGCCAAGTCCGCCCCAGCGCCCAAGAAGGGCTCCAAGAAAGCGCTCTCCAAGCCGCCCAAGAAGGACGGGAAGAAGCGCAAGAGGAGCAGGAAGGAAAGCTATGCCATTTACATCTACAAGGTGATGAAGCAGGTGCACCCTGACACCGGCATCTCTTCCAAGGCCATGGGCATCATGAACTCGTTTGTCAATGACATCTTCGAGCGCATCGCTGCGGAAGCCTCCCGCCTGGCTCAATACAACAAGCGCAGGACCCTCACCTCCAGGGAGATTCAGACCGGAGTGCGACTCCTGCTGCCAGGCGAGCTGGCCAAGCACGCTGTGTCCGAGGGCACCAAAGCCGTCACCAAGTACACCAGCACCAAGTGAGACCACAGTTCCCAGCACCACCAAAAAAATCCAAAGGCTCTTTTAAGAGCCGCTCACCACCTCCACTCAAGAGCTCACATGCTTTGCCTAGCTGGCCCTGCTTTATTCCATCCCCGGAAAACATAAGGCCAATGATATCAAATAAGGACTACGGTCTCGGGGGCGGCGTAAGCAAATTATTTCTCTGCGCTGTGGCAGGAGTCACGCACCCTACTTGACACATTTGCTGGGCTGGGAGGGAAAGCTCTGGGAGCTCGGCTTAATGTACAGGACAGGCTATGTAAGGCAGCACTGCCAGGGAAGCGCTCGCAGCACACCCCTCTGTCCCCGAGCCTGACAGGGAGCAGGTACTTCACCATTCGGTCTGCCTGTGAGGAGGGGGGCGGCGGGCGGAAAACCGACCATTAGCACACAGCGCTTAGAAGCGGTTGGAATCCAGCCTCAAGGCAGGCCTTATAGAAACGTGATGTGGGGTGGGGGGCTTCGAGTTCAGAGATCGCTCTGAGGGGGGAGTGGAGGGCTCGGGTTACGAGCTGGCTGTGCTCCCGCTAAAAGGTACAAGCCATCACATCAAATCCGACCGCCACAAGCGCACAAATAACTGGTCGCCAAAGCTGCCCAGATGGGCATTTTTTGGGGAGGGGGTGTTGCCAAGACAGGTAGGAGCGTTTGCATGTTTGCCTTGGGTTTGAGAGACGGCCTAGCCGCCTGTGCAGTGAAGAGAGGCGCCTCGAGAGGCAGAGTTGAGCAGCTCTTGTGTGTGACAACGTGTCGGCTCTTAAAAGAGCCTTTGTGGTGGTGGGGTCTTGCTGCCGGTGCCCCTCAGGCCCTCTCGCCCCGGATGCGGCGGGCCAGCTGGATGTCCTTGGGCATAATGGTCACTCGCTTGGCGTGGATGGCGCAGAGGTTGGTGTCCTCAAAGAGCCCCACCAAGTAGGCCTCGCTGGCCTCCTGCAGGGCCATGACTGCTGAGCTCTGGAAGCGCAGGTCGGTCTTGAAATCCTGTGCGATCTCCCGCACCAGGCGCTGGAAGGGCAGTTTCCGGATGAGCAGCTCAGTAGATTTCTGGTAGCGCCGGATCTCTCTGAGGGCCACGGTGCCCGGCCGATAGCGGTGGGGTTTCTTGACCCCACCAGTCGCAGGGGCGCTCTTGCGGGCAGCTTTGGTGGCCTTGCCTCCGGTGGACTTGGGGCAGTCTGCTTCGTACGGGCCATGGCAACCTTGCGCGACTTGCTTCCTCTCTACTGACAACGTACAATGGTCTGTGACGGATGAAGACCCAACTACGCTCCGATTGGCTGGGACAATAGCAGGAAACAGGTTTGAAAAAGCCTGCCACTCTCAGTGACGAGCCCGAGGCAGAACGTCGGCCTGTTGAAAGGCTGGCAAGCATCGACACGCGCACGCAGGCACGCACATACCAGGAGGGCTATGATTGGACAGCCAATCTGAGGCTTGCCAGTTATTCACAGATTCCTCTTTTGATTGACAGTGTCTGTGTGCTCTGTCTGTCTCTCTCTCTCTCTCTCTGGGATGGAGGGGGGATTTATTCATTTTTATTTAGTTGGTCATTTTGTATGGCACGACAAGTGGCGGCGTGGGGCCACTTCAGAGGACATGTTTTTGAAGCACCCAGCCTGGCAAGCAAGTACAGAAAAGAAAGCGGCCAGCGCCCCGGAAAAGATATAAAAGGAGCCTCCATTGAGGTAGGTGGTTGCGGGGAAAGTTAAGAGCGGTTCTAACTAGCAACCGCCTTCTCTTGACTCCCCCACCTGACACCCGACGGCAAGGCTCTCGCGTTTTCCGGGTCCACGAGTGGGAAAGCCACCCAGTTCTGTTTTTGCTTGGAATTCTGGGACTTGTAGTGCTTCTGCATTTCAAACGGGGAAGAAAAATCAAAAGGACCCAAAATACAGAGGGGGGTTGAGGCAGGACTGGATGGCCTTCTGACGCATTGGCCACTGGAAACTTGAGCGTTCCGCTCATGCACTGCTTACATCTCTCTGGCTCTCTCATATGTTCTCTGGGCAGGCAGGATACACAACCTCCTTTGCCATCATAGCGATCTGAGAAACACACGTGCAGCTGCCCCCAGTCAGAGGGCCAACCAACTACTGCATAGCAACCTTCTACAGCCATCCTCGAAACGCAAACATCCCTATAAAGCGACAGGGTGGATAGCGTAAACATGTGATACAGATAACATGGGGATACAGGTACATAGCATAAATAGGATATACCGAGGTATATAGAGAGCTATCCACTCCACTCACTCTATCCTTTCCTTCCATTCCATCCACTTTTTCCATCCACTCCATCCTATGTGGCCCAGCCTATCCCGCTCAATTGGTAGGTGCGCCCCCACCCCTCCTGTCTGGTGCAGATTCAGCACCTTCGTTACATAACCTTGCGCTCGCTCAGGGATGTGTCCTGCTGGATTTATGAGGGCGAAGGCCAGGACTTCAAGCCTCAGAATGCAAAGTTAAAACCAGGACTGCACTTGCATCCCCAGACTGGAATGGATATTGTTGGCATGTGTGATGTTGGCCCGACAGACCTGATGGCTGGAGGGAGAGAAAAGGGGGCTGGGGCTGGCTGGCCCGCCCGCCCGCCCGCCCACCAGTGGAGCAAAGACCACTCTCCTGCCCTGCCTCAGGGCCCAGCTGAGAGTGGAACGAATGCCACCCTCCTGGCTGTCTCAGGGGCCAGCAGAGAGTGGAGACCACGCTCTGGGCCCAGCAGAGAGTGGAGCAAAGACCACACTCCAGGCTGGCTGGCCCCTAGGAGCAAAGACCACACTCTGGGCTGGCTGGCTGGCCACGAACGGCCAGGTTCTATAGGCAGGAAAACAGGGCTGACCTACAGGCACTTGTAACTCACAGTGTGCTGTGACCCCCGGCTTCTTGGGACACAGTGGACCGGCCGGCCCAAGAGTTCTCGAGGCCTGCTCAGGGGCTTATGGGGATGGCTAGAGGGGGGCGTGCCTGTCCCCCGCTTTGTCTGCTGCTAGGTACTTCTGGGAGTTATCAGCATAATCCCGCCTTTCCCGGCCATCTCCACCTAGGCCGCAGTACCTTCTGCCGTTAAAAGAGGGCATCTGGGACCTCTTTGCTCTCACATGAGTGCCCGAGTCAGCTTACCAGAAGGGAAAAGAGATTTGGGGGACAGGGATGGAGGGGGCTTCCCATCTGTAATTGGGTATGTATTCTCATGTAGGTACAGTTTGAGCCGAAACAAAGAGTTATCAAGTGGAATTCTAAAGTTGGCTTGGTTTCTTTTGGCGCATTCCCCCATTTACATTCAAATGGGCGCCCACACAACAGGGCTGTTGGTACTTCGGGCCACGGGACCTTCCTTGAGTGGCACTGCTGCACAGGCCCACTGCACTGGCCGGGGAAGCAGGAGGGTGGGTTGGGGAGGGGGGTTGTCAGCCTGCCAATAATGCACAGTTCCATGTGATAATATCCCCGCAAAAATGTCTCCATGCAAGAATGGTGCCATTATTATCCCATGGAACCTGCAGGGGACACCTCCGCTCCCATTTACCCCATAAATAATGTCGCCTGTGCCGTATCCCGTCGACTATATGTATGGCGACATTATTTGGTCTATCGGGTAAAAAGAATTGCAGCAAAAATGCTGTGGTTTGAGCCGGTACAGGTGTACCTCTTTATACCATTTAAGGGGAGCCGTGGTGTCCCCCAACCCCCTTAAATGGTATAACGGGTCTGGGGGTTGCGGGGGTGTACATACACACACACACACACACACACACCTCCCTCCCCTTCCTCCAGTTAAGCCCTTTGCACTCACTCCCACCCTTTCCATCTGCCTCACAGTCCGGCGTGCCCCCCTACTTTGCCCATGCACCCAGAAAGCTGCATGGGCATCGGGAGCATGCGATCATCCTACAGGGGTTTCGCGCAACCCGTGATGCAGCCCCTCTTTTTGTGACACAAACACATACTCTGTTGCAGTGTAGAAAAGTGGCGGCGCTGCTGTTAAGGTACTGAGCTCTTTGTCTGAGTGTGTGAGTGGCTCTTAAAAGAGCCTTTGTGTTTTTTTTGTTGGGGGGTGTGTAACTTGGGCTGTTACTTGCTGGCTTTGCCCCCTGCCTTGTGGCCCTCGGTCTTCTTAGGCAGCAGCACGGCCTGGATGTTGGGCAGGACACCACCCTGGGCAATGGTGACTTTGCCCAGCAGCTTGTTGAGCTCCTCGTCGTTGCGGATGGCGAGCTGCAGGTGTCTGGGGATGATGCGGGTCTTCTTGTTGTCCCGGGCGGCATTGCCGGCCAGCTCAAGGATCTCAGCAGTCAGGTACTCGAGCACGGCAGCCATGTAGACGGGGGCTCCGGCTCCCACACGCTCGCCGTAGCTCCCCTTCCGCAGCAGCCTGTGCACACGGCCTACTGGGAACTGCAAGCCCGCCCGGGAGGAGCGAGTCTTGGCCTTAGCACGGGCCTTCCCTCCTTGCTTTCCTCGTCCAGACATGATGCGTTAAATAGGCGCTCGCTTGTTCAAAGAGGAAGTAATGCCCCGAGCATGGGAGGGCGGGCATATAAAGACACGGTGGAGCACTCTCATTGGACAAAACCTAGGCTCTGCATGAACATCCATTGGAGGGGGAGACTACTCCTGCCAACCAATCAGAGCTCTGTGCCGGGCACACAGACACGGAGGAGCGACAGAACCATACGGGCCAATAGCAAGCGGGGACTGGCAGCAGCTGATTAAGCACAGGCAGCCTATAAAAGAGAGGGGCGGGGGCGCAGTGTTTTTATTACAGCTGGGCGGGCACAGATCAAGGCAGAGGTCCTTGCCGAGACACTGGAGGCTTCGTTCACCCCGAACAAGGTAAGTAGGCTCTCAGACGGAGTGGAGGAAGCCGTTGAGAAGTACCTCACAGATCACGGAACGAGGCTGGGAGCAGAAGATATCAAGGAGTGCACAAGCTCTGAGGTAGCAGGACTTGCAGAAAAGCTGGCGAACGGCAAGGCACCGGGGAGCGACGGAATAACCAACCTGGCAATCAAGAACCTCCCACCGGCATCAATGGAACATCTCACAGAGATCTTCAATGCATGCATGAGGCTCCAGCACTTCCCGAGTTCCTGGAAAGAAGCAAGGGTCATCGTTTTTCCAAAGGCCGGCAAACCACTGAGGGATCCAGCAAACTACCGCCCCATCAGCCTGCTTTCTGGATTATCGAAGCTCCTGGAGAAGGTCCTCCTCGCTCGACTCAGCGACTTCACCTCCGAAAGAAATCTACTAGCAAAGGAACAGTTTGGATTTCGAAAGGAGCATGCAACGACTCATCAGCTACTGAGAGTGGTGGACACCATCAGCCACGGATTCAACATCAAGAAGTCCACAGGAATCGTCTTCCTGGATGTAGCCAAAGCATTCGACCGAGTCTGGCACAAGGGACTGCTGCACAAGATGATTGGCCTGGGATTTCCGAACTACCTGGTGAAGACGATTGCAAGCTACCTGGGAGGCCGCACCTTCCATGTCGCCATGCGGTCTGAGATGTCCTCTTCACATCCCATCCGAGCAGGCGTGCCACAGGGATCGAACCTCGGACCCTTCCTGTTCAACCTCTTCACCAACGACATCCCGACAGATCTCCACAAGACGAACCTGGCGCTGTATGCAGACGATGTTGCAGTAATCTCCCAGTCTTTCAGCGAAAAGGAAGTGGCGAAGAACCTGCAAGCTTCATTGGATACCATCGCAAAGTGGTACAGCGACTGGCGGATAGAACTCAACACCAGCAAGACAACTGCAACGCTGTTCACCAGAAAGAAGATCAAGGAGCACCCACACATCAGCCTCAACGGGGAGACCATCAAATGGGAGAGCAGCAGCCGCTACCTCGGTGTGACCCTGGACAGCAAACTCAACTGGGAAAGCCACATCGAGAAGACTCAGCAGAAGGCAACAGGAAAGATGGCAGCGCTGTACCCACTCCTGAAGAGCAAGTCCATGCCCCTCCGGACAAAGATCAACGTCTACAAGGCGATCATCAGACCAACCCTGACTTATGCCTCACCAGCATGGATGACCTGCCATGAGCGACACCGGAAGAGTCTTCAGATAGTCCAGAACAAGGCCCTGCGGATATCATCTGGAGCTCCAATCTTCACAAGGACAGCAGACCTTCACAGAGACCTGGACATCGAGATGTTGGATGAACATCTAGCGAAGCTGAGTAAGAACTTCTGCCAAGAACTGGATCAGAACCCGAACCCTCTGATCAGAAGACTCACTGCCACCACTGCAAACCCCTTCGACCGCTACCCGCGGCCCATCACTGCGAAGACCCAGTGAAACCAGCCCTACTGTGACAAGACCACACAGACCAAGAAGAATACAAACCCACGACTACACACTCAACCCGAGAAGATGGAGTAATGAGGCTCAAGCCTCGGTATCCAAAAAAATCACCGCTGATGGATAAAAATCTATCAGCAAGAAGAAGAACAAGCGCGCAGTGTTTTTACTCATTTCTCCCTCTCCTCACAGCGTGGACGTCAGCCGGAGACCATGCCTGAGCCAGCCAAGTCCGCCCCAGCGCCCAAGAAGGGCTCCAAGAAAGCGCTCTCCAAGCCGCCCAAGAAGGACGGGAAGAAGCGCAAGAGGAGCAGGAAGGAAAGCTATGCCATTTACATCTACAAGGTGATGAAGCAGGTGCACCCTGACACCGGCATCTCTTCCAAGGCCATGGGCATCATGAACTCGTTTGTCAATGACATCTTCGAGCGCATCGCTGCGGAAGCCTCCCGCCTGGCTCAATACAACAAGCGCAGGACCCTCACCTCCAGGGAGATTCAGACCGGAGTGCGACTCCTGCTGCCAGGCGAGCTGGCCAAGCACGCTGTGTCCGAGGGCACCAAAGCCGTCACCAAGTACACCAGCGCCAAGTGAGACCACAGTTCCCAGCACCACCAAAAAAACCCAAAGGCTCTTTTAAGAGCCGCTCACCACCTCCACTCAAGAGCTCACATGCTTTGCCTAGCTGGCCCTGCTTTATTCCATCCCCGGAAAACATAAGGCCAATGATATCAAATAAGGACTACGGTCTCGGGGGCGGCGTAAGCAAATTATTTCTCTGCGCTGTGGCAGGAGTCACGCACCCTACTTGACACATTTGCTGGGCTGGGAGGGAAAGCTCTGGGAGCTCGGCTTAATGTACAGGACAGGCTATGTAAGGCAGCACTGCCAGGGAAGCGCTCGCAGCACACCCCTCTGTCCCCGAGCCTGACAGGGAGCAGGTACTTCACCATTCGGTCTGCCTGTGAGGAGGGGGGCGGCGGGCGGAAAACCGACCATTAGCACACAGCGCTTAGAAGCGGTTGGAATCCAGCCTCAAGGCAGGCCTTATAGAAACGTGATGTGGGGTGGGGGGCTTCGAGTTCAGAGATCGCTCTGAGGGGGGAGTGGAGGGCTCGGGTTACGAGCTGGCTGTGCTCCCGCTAAAAGGTACAAGCCATCACATCAAATCCGACCGCCACAAGCGCACAAATAACTGGTCGCCAAAGCTGCCCAGATGGGCATTTTTTGGGGAGGGGGTGTTGCCAAGACAGGTAGGAGCGTTTGCATGTTTGCCTTGGGTTTGAGAGACGGCCTAGCCGCCTGTGCAGTGAAGAGAGGCGCCTCGAGAGGCAGAGTTGAGCAGCTCTTGTGTGTGACAACGTGTCGGCTCTTAAAAGAGCCTTTGTGGTGGTGGGGTCTTGCTGCCGGTGCCCCTCAGGCCCTCTCGCCCCGGATGCGGCGGGCCAGCTGGATGTCCTTGGGCATAATGGTCACTCGCTTGGCGTGGATGGCGCAGAGGTTGGTGTCCTCAAAGAGCCCCACCAAGTAGGCCTCGCTGGCCTCCTGCAGGGCCATGACTGCTGAGCTCTGGAAGCGCAGGTCGGTCTTGAAATCCTGTGCGATCTCCCGCACCAGGCGCTGGAAGGGCAGTTTCCGGATGAGCAGCTCAGTAGATTTCTGGTAGCGCCGGATCTCTCTGAGGGCCACGGTGCCCGGCCGATAGCGGTGGGGTTTCTTGACCCCACCAGTCGCAGGGGCGCTCTTGCGGGCAGCTTTGGTGGCCTTGCCTCCGGTGGACTTGGGGCAGTCTGCTTCGTACGGGCCATGGCAACCTTGCGCGACTTGCTTCCTCTCTACTGACAACGTACAATGGTCTGTGACGGATGAAGACCCAACTACGCTCCGATTGGCTGGGACAATAGCAGGAAACAGGTTTGAAAAAGCCTGCCACTCTCAGTGACGAGCCCGAGGCAGAACGTCGGCCTGTTGAAAGGCTGGCAAGCATCGACACGCGCACGCAGGCACGCACATACCAGGAGGGCTATGATTGGACAGCCAATCTGAGGCTTGCCAGTTATTCACAGATTCCTCTTTTGATTGACAGTGTCTGTGTGCTCTGTCTGTCTCTCTCTCTCTCTCTCTGGGATGGAGGGGGGATTTATTCATTTTTATTTAGTTGGTCATTTTGTATGGCACGACAAGTGGCGGCGTGGGGCCACTTCAGAGGACATGTTTTTGAAGCACCCAGCCTGGCAAGCAAGTACAGAAAAGAAAGCGGCCAGCGCCCCGGAAAAGATATAAAAGGAGCCTCCATTGAGGTAGGTGGTTGCGGGGAAAGTTAAGAGCGGTTCTAACTAGCAACCGCCTTCTCTTGACTCCCCCACCTGACACCCGACGGCAAGGCTCTCGCGTTTTCCGGGTCCACGAGTGGGAAAGCCACCCAGTTCTGTTTTTGCTTGGAATTCTGGGACTTGTAGTGCTTCTGCATTTCAAACGGGGAAGAAAAATCAAAAGGACCCAAAATACAGAGGGGGGTTGAGGCAGGACTGGATGGCCTTCTGACGCATTGGCCACTGGAAACTTGAGCGTTCCGCTCATGCACTGCTTACATCTCTCTGGCTCTCTCATATGTTCTCTGGGCAGGCAGGATACACAACCTCCTTTGCCATCATAGCGATCTGAGAAACACACGTGCAGCTGCCCCCAGTCAGAGGGCCAACCAACTACTGCATAGCAACCTTCTACAGCCATCCTCGAAACGCAAACATCCCTATAAAGCGACAGGGTGGATAGCGTAAACATGTGATACAGATAACATGGGGATACAGGTACATAGCATAAATAGGATATACCGAGGTATATAGAGAGCTATCCACTCCACTCACTCTATCCTTTCCTTCCATTCCATCCACTTTTTCCATCCACTCCATCCTATGTGGCCCAGCCTATCCCGCTCAATTGGTAGGTGCGCCCCCACCCCTCCTGTCTGGTGCAGATTCAGCACCTTCGTTACATAACCTTGCGCTCACTCAGGGATGTGTCCTGCTGGATTTATGAGGGCGAAGGCCAGGACTTCAAGCCTCAGAATGCAAAGTTAAAACCAGGACTGCACTTGCATCCCCAGACTGGAATGGATATTGTTGGCATGTGTGATGTTGGCCCGACAGACCTGATGGCTGGAGGGAGAGAAAAGGGGGCTGGGGCTGGCTGGCCCGCCCGCCCGCCCGCCCACCAGTGGAGCAAAGACCACTCTCCTGCCCTGCCTCAGGGCCCAGCTGAGAGTGGAACGAATGCCACCCTCCTGGCTGTCTCAGGGGCCAGCAGAGAGTGGAGACCACGCTCTGGGCCCAGCAGAGAGTGGAGCAAAGACCACACTCCAGGCTGGCTGGCCCCTAGGAGCAAAGACCACACTCTGGGCTGGCTGGCTGGCCACGAACGGCCAGGTTCTATAGGCAGGAAAACAGGGCTGACCTACAGGCACTTGTAACTCACAGTGTGCTGTGACCCCCGGCTTCTTGGGACACAGTGGACCGGCCGGCCCAAGAGTTCTCGAGGCCTGCTCAGGGGCTTATGGGGATGGCTAGAGGGGGGCGTGCCTGTCCCCCGCTTTGTCTGCTGCTAGGTACTTCTGGGAGTTATCAGCATAATCCCGCCTTTCCCGGCCATCTCCACCTAGGCCGCAGTACCTTCTGCCGTTAAAAGAGGGCATCTGGGACCTCTTTGCTCTCACATGAGTGCCCGAGTCAGCTTACCAGAAGGGAAAAGAGATTTGGGGGACAGGGATGGAGGGGGCTTCCCATCTGTAATTGGGTATGTATTCTCATGTAGGTACAGTTTGAGCCGAAACAAAGAGTTATCAAGTGGAATTCTAAAGTTGGCTTGGTTTCTTTTGGCGCATTCCCCCATTTACATTCAAATGGGCGCCCACACAACAGGGCTGTTGGTACTTCGGGCCACGGGACCTTCCTTGAGTGGCACTGCTGCACAGGCCCACTGCACTGGCCGGGGAAGCAGGAGGGTGGGTTGGGGAGGGGGGTTGTCAGCCTGCCAATAATGCACAGTTCCATGTGATAATATCCCCGCAAAAATGTCTCCATGCAAGAATGGTGCCATTATTATCCCATGGAACCTGCAGGGGACACCTCCGCTCCCATTTACCCCATAAATAATGTCGCCTGTGCCGTATCCCGTCGACTATATGTATGGCGACATTATTTGGTCTATTGGGTAAAAAGAATTGCAGCAAAAATGCTGTGGTTTGAGCCGGTACAGGTGTACCTCTTTATACCATTTAAGGGGAGCCGTGGTGTCCCCCAACCCCCTTAAATGGTATAACGGGTCTGGGGGTTGCGGGGGTGTACATACACACACACACACACACACACACACCTCCCTCCCCTTCCTCCAGTTAAGCCCTTTGCACTCACTCCCACCCTTTCCATCTGCCTCACAGTCCGGCGTGCCCCCCTACTTTGCCCATGCACCCAGAAAGCTGCATGGGCATCGGGAGCATGCGATCATCCTACAGGGGTTTCGCGCAACCCGTGATGCAGCCCCTCTTTTTGTGACACAAACACATACTCTGTTGCAGTGTAGAAAAGTGGCGGCGCTGCTGTTAAGGTACTGAGCTCTTTGTCTGAGTGTGTGAGTGGCTCTTAAAAGAGCCTTTGTGTTTTTTTTGTTGGGGGGTGTGTAACTTGGGCTGTTACTTGCTGGCTTTGCCCCCTGCCTTGTGGCCCTCGGTCTTCTTAGGCAGCAGCACGGCCTGGATGTTGGGCAGGACACCACCCTGGGCAATGGTGACTTTGCCCAGCAGCTTGTTGAGCTCCTCGTCGTTGCGGATGGCGAGCTGCAGGTGTCTGGGGATGATGCGGGTCTTCTTGTTGTCCCGGGCGGCATTGCCGGCCAGCTCGAGGATCTCAGCAGTCAGGTACTCGAGCACGGCAGCCATGTAGACGGGGGCTCCGGCTCCCACACGCTCGCCGTAGCTCCCCTTCCGCAGCAGCCTGTGCACACGGCCTACTGGGAACTGCAAGCCCGCCCGGGAGGAGCGAGTCTTGGCCTTAGCATGGGCCTTCCCTCCTTGCTTTCCTCGTCCAGACATGATGCGTTAAATAGGCGCTCGCTTGTTCAAAGAGGAAGTAATGCCCCGAGCATGGGAGGGCGGGCATATAAAGACACGGTGGAGCACTCTCATTGGACAAAACCTAGGCTCTGCATGAACATCCATTGGAGGGGGAGACTACTCCTGCCAACCAATCAGAGCTCTGTGCCGGGCACACAGACACGGAGGAGCGACAGAAACATACGGGCCAATAGCAAGCGGGGACTGGCAGCAGCTGATTAAGCACAGGCAGCCTATAAAAGAGAGGGGCGGGGGCGCAGTGTTTTTATTACAGCTGGGCGGGCACAGATCAAGGCAGAGGTCCTTGCCGAGACACTGGAGGCTTCGTTCACCCCGAACAAAGTAAGTAGGCTCTCAGACGGAGTGGAGGAAGCCGTTGAGAAGTACCTCACAGATCACGGAACCAGGCTGGGAGCAGAAGATATCAAGGAGTGCACAAGCTCTGAGGTAGCAGGACTTGCAGAAAAGCTGGCGAACGGCAAGGCACCGGGGAGCGACGGAATAACCAACCTGGCAATCAAGAACCTCCCACCGGCATCAATGGAACATCTCACAGAGATCTTCAATGCATGCATGAGGCTCCAGCACTTCCCGAGTTCCTGGAAAGAAGCAAGGGTCATCGTTTTTCCAAAGGCCGGCAAACCACTGAGGGATCCAGCAAACTACCGCCCCATCAGCCTGCTTTCTGGATTATCGAAGCTCCTGGAGAAGGTCCTCCTCGCTCGACTCAGCGACTTCACCTCCGAAAGAAATCTACTAGCAAAGGAACAGTTTGGATTTCGAAAGGAGCATGCAACGACTCATCAGCTACTGAGAGTGGTGGACACCATCAGCCACGGATTCAACATCAAGAAGTCCACAGGAATCGTCTTCCTGGATGTAGCCAAAGCATTCGACCGAGTCTGGCACAAGGGACTGCTGCACAAGATGATTGGCCTGGGATTTCCGAACTACCTGGTGAAGACGATTGCAAGCTACCTGGGAGGCCGCACCTTCCATGTCGCCATGCGGTCTGAGATGTCCTCTTCACATCCCATCCGAGCAGGCGTGCCACAGGGATCGAACCTCGGACCCTTCCTGTTCAACCTCTTCACCAACGACATCCCGACAGATCTCCACAAGACGAACCTGGCGCTGTATGCAGACGATGTTGCAGTAATCTCCCAGTCTTTCAGCGAAAAGGAAGTGGCGAAGAACCTGCAAGCTTCATTGGATACCATCGCAAAGTGGTACAGCGACTGGCGGATAGAACTCAACACCAGCAAGACAACTGCAACGCTGTTCACCAGAAAGAAGATCAAGGAGCACCCACACATCAGCCTCAACGGGGAGACCATCAAATGGGAGAGCAGCAGCCGCTACCTCGGTGTGACCCTGGACAGCAAACTCAACTGGGAAAGCCACATCGAGAATACTCAGCAGAAGGCAACAGGAAAGAGGGCAGCGCTGTACCCACTCCTGAAGAGCAAGTCCATGCCCCTCCGGACAAAGATCAACGTCTACAAGGCGATCATCAGACCAACCCTGACTTATGCCTCACCAGCATGGATGACCTGCCATGAGCGACACCGGAAGAGTCTTCAGATAGTCCAGAACAAGGCCCTGCGGATATCATCTGGAGCTCCAATCTTCACAAGGACAGCAGACCTTCACAGAGACCTGGACATCGAGATGTTGGATGAACATCTAGCGAAGCTGAGTAAGAACTTCTGCCAAGAACTGGATCAGAACCCGAACCCTCTGATCAGAAGACTCACTGCCACCACTGCAAACCCCTTCGACCGCTACCCGCGGCCCATCACTGCAAAGACCCAGTGAAACCAGCCCTACTGCGACAAGACCACACAGACCAAGAAGAATACAAACCCACGACTACACACTCAACCCGAGAAGATGGAGTAATGAGGCTCAAGCCTCGGTATCCAAAAAAATCACCGCTGATGGATAAAAATCTATCAGCAAGAAGAAGAACAAGCGCGCGGTGTTTTTACTCATTTCTCCCTCTCCTCACAGCGTGGACGTCAGCCGGAGACCATGCCTGAGCCAGCCAAGTCCGCCCCAGCGCCCAAGAAGGGCTCCAAGAAAGCGCTCTCCAAGCCGCCCAAGAAGGACGGGAAGAAGCGCAAGAGGAGCAGGAAGGAAAGCTATGCCATTTACATCTACAAGGTGATGAAGCAGGTGCACCCTGACACCGGCATCTCTTCCAAGGCCATGGGCATCATGAACTCGTTTGTCAATGACATCTTCGAGCGCATCGCTGCGGAAGCCTCCCGCCTGGCTCAATACAACAAGCACAGGACCCTCACCTCCAGGGAGATTCAGACCGGAGTGCGACTCCTGCTGCCAGGCGAGCTGGCCAAGCACGCTGTGTCCGAGGCCACCAAAGCCGTCACCAAGTACACCAGCGCCAAGTGAGACCACAGTTCCCAGCACCACCAAAAAAACCCAAAGGCTCTTTTAAGAGCCGCTCACCACCTCCACTCAAGAGCTCACATGCTTTGCCTAGCTGGCCCTGCTTTATTCCATCCCTGGAAAACATAAGGCCAATGATATCAAATAAGGACTACGGTCTCGGGGGCGGCGTAAGCAAATTATTTCTCTGCGCTGTGGCAGGAGTCACGCACCCTACTTGACACATTTGCTGGGCTGGGAGGGAAAGCTCTGGGAGCTCGGCTTAATGTACAGGACAGGCTATGTAAGGCAGCACTGCCAGGGAAGCGCTCGCAGCACACCCCTCTGTCCCCGAGCCTGACAGGGAGCAGGTACTTCACCATTCGGTCTGCCTGTGAGGAGGGGGGCGGCGGGCGGAAAACCGACCATTAGCACACAGCGCTTAGAAGCGGTTGGAATCCAGCCTCAAGGCAGGCCTTATAGAAACGTGATGTGGGGTGGGGGGCTTCGAGTTCAGAGATCGCTCTGAGGGGGGAGTGGAGGGCTCGGGTTACGAGCTGGCTGTGCTCCCGCTAAAAGGTACAAGCCATCACATCAAATCCGACCGCCACAAGCGCACAAATAACTGGTCGCCAAAGCTGCCCAGATGGGCATTTTTTGGGGAGGGGGTGTTGCCAAGACAGGTAGGAGCGTTTGCATGTTTGCCTTGGGTTTGAGAGACGGCCTAGCCGCCTGTGCAGTGAAGAGAGGCGCCTCGAGAGGCAGAGTTGAGCAGCTCTTGTGTGTGACAACGTGTCGGCTCTTAAAAGAGCCTGTGTGGTGGTGGGGTCTTGCTGCCGGTGCCCCTCAGGCCCTCTCGCCCCGGATGCGGCGGGCCAGCTGGATGTCCTTGGGCATAATGGTCACTCGCTTGGCGTGGATGGCGCAGAGGTTGGTGTCCTCAAAGAGCCCCACCAAGTAGGCCTCGCTGGCCTCCTGCAGGGCCATGACTGCTGAGCTCTGGAAGCGCAGGTCGGTCTTGAAATCCTGTGCGATCTCCCGCACCAGGCGCTGGAAGGGCAGTTTCCGGATGAGCAGCTCAGTAGATTTCTGGTAGCGCCGGATCTCTCTGAGGGCCACGGTGCCCGGCCGATAGCGGTGGGGTTTCTTGACCCCACCAGTCGCAGGGGCGCTCTTGCGGGCAGCTTTGGTGGCCTTGCCTCCGGTGGACTTGGGGCAGTCTGCTTCGTACGGGCCATGGCAACCTTGCGCGACTTGCTTCCTCTCTACTGACAACGTACAATGGTCTGTGACGGATGAAGACCCAACTACGCTCCGATTGGCTGGGACAATAGCAGGAAACAGGTTTGAAAAAGCCTGCCACTCTCAGTGACGAGCCCGAGGCAGAACGTCGGCCTGTTGAAAGGCTGGCAAGCATCGACACGCGCACGCAGGCACGCACATACCAGGAGGGCTATGATTGGACAGCCAATCTGAGGCTTGCCAGTTATTCACAGATTCCTCTTTTGATTGACAGTGTCTGTGTGCTCTGTCTGTCTCTCTCTCTCTCTCTGGGATGGAGGGGGGATTTATTCATTTTTATTTAGTTGGTCATTTTGTATGGCACGACAAGTGGCGGCGTGGGGCCACTTCAGAGGACATGTTTTTGAAGCACCCAGCCTGGCAAGCAAGTACAGAAAAGAAAGCGGCCAGCGCCCCGGAAAAGATATAAAAGGAGCCTCCATTGAGGTAGGTGGTTGCGGGGAAAGTTAAGAGCGGTTCTAACTAGCAACCGCCTTCTCTTGACTCCCCCACCTGACACCCGGCGGCAAGGCTCTCGCGTTTTCCGGGTCCACGAGTGGGAAAGCCACCCAGTTCTGTTTTTGCTTGGAATTCTGGGACTTGTAGTGCTTCTGCATTTCAAACGGGGAAGAAAAATCAAAAGGACCCAAAATACAGAGGGGGGTTGAGGCAGGACTGGATGGCCTTCTGACGCATTGGCCACTGGAAACTTGAGCGTTCCGCTCATGCACTGCTTACATCTCTCTGGCTCTCTCATATGTTCTCTGGGCAGGCAGGATACACAACCTCCTTTGCCATCATAGCGATCTGAGAAACACACGTGCAGCTGCCCCCAGTCAGAGGGCCAACCAACTACTGCATAGCAACCTTCTACAGCCATCCTCGAAACGCAAACATCCCTATAAAGCGACAGGGTGGATAGCGTAAACATGTGATACAGATAACATGGGGATACAGGTACATAGCATAAATAGGATATACCGAGGTATATAGAGAGCTATCCACTCCACTCACTCTATCCTTTCCTTCCATTCCATCCACTTTTTCCATCCACTCCATCCTATGTGGCCCAGCCTATCCCGCTCAATTGGTAGGTGCGCCCCCACCCCTCCTGTCTGGTGCAGATTCAGCACCTTCGTTACATAACCTTGCGCTCGCTCAGGGATGTGTCCTGCTGGATTTATGAGGGCGAAGGCCAGGACTTCAAGCCTCAGAATGCAAAGTTAAAACCAGGACTGCACTTGCATCCCCAGACTGGAATGGATATTGTTGGCATGTGTGATGTTGGCCCGACAGACCTGATGGCTGGAGGGAGAGAAAAGGGGGCTGGGGCTGGCTGGCCCGCCCGCCCACCAGTGGAGCAAAGCCCACTCTCCTGCCCTGCCTCAGGGCCCAGCTGAGATTGGAACGAATGCCACCCTCCTGGCTGTCTCAGGGGCCAGCAGAGAGTGGAGACCACGCTCTGGGCCCAGCAGAGAGTGGAGCAAAGACCACACTCCAGGCTGGCTGGCCCCTAGGAGCAAAGACCACACTCTGGGCTGGCTGGCTGGCCACGAACGGCCAGGTTCTATAGGCAGGAAAACAGGGCTGACCTACAGGCACTTGTAACTCACAGTGTGCTGTGACCCCCGGCTTCTTGGGACACAGTGGACTGGCCGGCCCAAGAGTTCTCGAGGCCTGCTCAGGGGCTTATGGGGATGGCTAGAGGGGGGCGTGCCTGTCCCCCGCTTTGTCTGCTGCTAGGTACTTCTGGGAGTTATCAGCATAATCCCGCCTTTCCCGGCCATCTCCACCTAGGCCGCAGTACCTTCTGCCGTTAAAAGAGGGCATCTGGGACCTCTTTGCTCTCACATGAGTGCCCGAGTCAGCTTACCAGAAGGGAAAAGAGATTTGGGGGACAGGGATGGAGGGGGCTTCCCATCTGTAATTGGGTATGTATTCTCATGTAGGTACAGTTTGAGCCGAAACAAAGAGTTATCAAGTGGAATTCTAAAGTTGGCTTGGTTTCTTTTGGTGCATTCCCCCATTTACATTCAAATGGGCGCCCACACAACAGGGCTGTTGGTACTTCGGGCCACGGGACCTTCCTTGAGTGGCACTGCTGCACAGGCCCACTGCACTGGCCGGGGAAGCAGGAGGGTGGGTTGGGGAGGGGGGTTGTCAGCCTGCCAATAATGCACAGTTCCATGTGATAATATCCCCGCAAAAATGTCTCCATGCAAGAATGGTGCCATTATTATCCCATGGAACCTGCAGGGGACACCTCCGCTCCCATTTACCCCATAAATAATGTCGCCTGTGCCGTATCCCGTCGACTATATGTATGGCGACATTATTTGGTCTATTGGGTAAAAAGAATTGCAGCAAAAATGCTGTGGTTTGAGCCGGTACAGGTGTACCTCTTTATACCATTTAAGGGGAGCCGTGGTGTCCCCCAACCCCCTTAAATGGTATAACGGGTCTGGGGGTTGCGGGGGTGTACATACACACACACACACACCTCCCTCCCCTTCCTCCAGTTAAGCCCTTTGCACTCACTCCCACCCTTTCCATCTGCCTCACAGTCCGGCGTGCCCCCCTACTTTGCCCATGCACCCAGAAAGCTGCATGGGCATCGGGAGCATGCGATCATCCTACAGGGGTTTCGCGCAACCCGTGATGCAGCCCCTCTTTTTGTGACACAAACACATACTCTGTTGCAGTGTAGAAAAGTGGCGGCGCTGCTGTTAAGGTACTGAGCTCTTTGTCTGAGTGTGTGAGTGGCTCTTAAAAGAGCCTTTGTGTTTTTTTTGTTGGGGGGTGTGTAACTTGGGCTGTTACTTGCTGGCTTTGCCCCCTGCCTTGTGGCCCTCGGTCTTCTTAGGCAGCAGCACGGCCTGGATGTTGGGCAGGACACCACCCTGGGCAATGGTGACTTTGCCCAGCAGCTTGTTGAGCTCCTCGTCGTTGCGGATGGCGAGCTGCAGGTGTCTGGGGATGATGCGGGTCTTCTTGTTGTCCCGGGCGGCATTGCCGGCCAGCTCGAGGATCTCAGCAGTCAGGTACTCGAGCACGGCAGCCATGTAGACGGGGGCTCCGGCTCCCACACGCTCGCCGTAGCTCCCCTTCCGCAGCAGCCTGTGCACACGGCCTACTGGGAACTGCAAGCCCGCCCGGGAGGAGCGAGTCTTGGCCTTAGCACGGGCCTTCCCTCCTTGCTTTCCTCGTCCAGACATGATGCGTTAAATAGGCGCTCGCTTGTTCAAAGAGGAAGTAATGCCCCGAGCATGGGAGGGCGGGCATATAAAGACACGGTGGAGCACTCTCATTGGACAAAACCTAGGCTCTGCATGAACATCCATTGGAGGGGGAGACTACTCCTGCCAACCAATCAGAGCTCTGTGCCGGGCACACAGACACGGAGGAGCGACAGAACCATACGGGCCAATAGCAAGCGGGGACTGGCAGCAGCTGATTAAGCACAGGCAGCCTATAAAAGAGAGGGGCGGGGGCGCAGTGTTTTTATTACAGCTGGGCGGGCACAGATCAAGGCAGAGGTCCTTGCCGAGACACTGGAGGCTTCGTTCACCCCGAACAAGGTAAGTAGGCTCTCAGACGGAGTGGAGGAAGCCGTTGAGAAGTACCTCACAGATCACGGAACCAGGCTGGGAGCAGAAGATATCAAGGAGTGCACAAGCTCTGAGGTAGCAGGACTTGCAGAAAAGCTGGCGAACGGCAAGGCACCGGGGAGCGACGGAATAACCAACCTGGCAATCAAGAACCTCCCACCGGCATCAATGGAACATCTCACAGAGATCTTCAATGCATGCATGAGGCTCCAGCACTTCCCGAGTTCCTGGAAAGAAGCAAGGGTCATCGTTTTTCCAAAGGCCGGCAAACCACTGAGGGATCCAGCAAACTACCGCCCCATCAGCCTGCTTTCTGGATTATCGAAGCTCCTGGAGAAGGTCCTCCTCGCTCGACTCAGCGACTTCACCTCCGAAAGAAATCTACTAGCAAAGGAACAGTTTGGATTTCGAAAGGAGCATGCAACGACTCATCAGCTACTGAGAGTGGTGGACACCATCAGCCACGGATTCAACATCAAGAAGTCCACAGGAATCGTCTTCCTGGATGTAGCCAAAGCATTCGACCGAGTCTGGCACAAGGGACTGCTGCACAAGATGGTTGGCCTGGGATTTCCGAACTACCTGGTGAAGACGATTGCAAGCTACCTGGGAGGCCGCACCTTCCATGTCGCCATGCGGTCTGAGATGTCCTCTTCACATCCCATCCGAGCAGGCGTGCCACAGGGATCGAACCTCGGACCCTTCCTGTTCAACCTCTTCACCAACGACATCCCGACAGATCTCCACAAGACGAACCTGGCGCTGTATGCAGACGATGTTGCAGTAATCTCCCAGTCTTTCAGCGAAAAGGAAGTGGCGAAGAACCTGCAAGCTTCATTGGATACCATCGCAAAGTGGTACAGCGACTGGCGGATAGAACTCAACACCAGCAAGACAACTGCAACGCTGTTCACCAGAAAGAAGATCAAGGAGCACCCACACATCAGCCTCAACGGGGAGACCATCAAATGGGAGAGCAGCAGCCGCTACCTCGGTGTGACCCTGGACAGCAAACTCAACTGGGAAAGCCACATCGAGAATACTCAGCAGAAGGCAACAGGAAAGATGGCAGCGCTGTACCCACTCCTGAAGAGCAAGTCCATGCCCCTCCGGACAAAGATCAACGTCTACAAGGCGATCATCAGACCAACCCTGACTTATGCCTCACCAGCATGGATGACCTGCCATGAGCGACACCGGAAGAGTCTTCAGATAGTCCAGAACAAGGCCCTGCGGATATCATCTGGAGCTCCAATCTTCACAAGGACAGCAGACCTTCACAGAGACCTGGACATCGAGATGTTGGATGAACATCTAGCGAAGCTGAGTAAGAACTTCTGCCAAGAACTGGATCAGAACCCGAACCCTCTGATCAGAAGACTCACTGCCACCACTGCAAACCCCTTCGACCGCTACCCGCGGCCCATCACTGCGAAGACCCAGTGAAACCAGCCCTACTGTGACAAGACCACACAGACCAAGAAGAATACAAACCCACGACTACACACTCAACCCGAGAAGATGGAGTAATGAGGCTCAAGCCTCGGTATCCAAAAAAATCACCGCTGATGGATAAAAATCTATCAGCAAGAAGAAGAACAAGCGCGCAGTGTTTTTACTCATTTCTCCCTCTCCTCACAGCGTGGACGTCAGCCGGAGACCATGCCTGAGCCAGCCAAGTCCGCCCCAGCGCCCAAGAAGGGCTCCAAGAAAGCGCTCTCCAAGCCGCCCAAGAAGGACGGGAAGAAGCGCAAGAGGAGCAGGAAGGAAAGCTATGCCATTTACATCTACAAGGTGATGAAGCAGGTGCACCCTGACACCGGCATCTCTTCCAAGGCCATGGGCATCATGAACTCGTTTGTCAATGACATCTTCGAGCGCATCGCTGCGGAAGCCTCCCGCCTGGCTCAATACAACAAGCGCAGGACCCTCACCTCCAGGGAGATTCAGACCGGAGTGCGACTCCTGCTGCCAGGCGAGCTGGCCAAGCACGCTGTGTCCGAGGGCACCAAAGCCGTCACCAAGTACACCAGCGCCAAGTGAGACCACAGTTCCCAGCACCACCAAAAAAACCCAAAGGCTCTTTTAAGAGCCGCTCACCACCTCCACTCAAGAGCTCACATGCTTTGCCTAGCTGGCCCTGCTTTATTCCATCCCCGGAAAACATAAGGCCAATGATATCAAATAAGGACTACGGTCTCGGGGGCGGCGTAAGCAAATTATTTCTCTGCGCTGTGGCAGGAGTCACGCACCCTACTTGACACATTTGCTGGGCTGGGAGGGAAAGCTCTGGGAGATCGGCTTAATGTACAGGACAGGCTATGTAAGGCAGCACTGCCAGGGAAGCGCTCGCAGCACACCCCTCTGTCCCCGAGCCTGACAGGGAGCAGGTACTTCACCATTCGGTCTGCCTGTGAGGAGGGGGGCGGCGGGCGGAAAACCGACCATTAGCACACAGCGCTTAGAAGCGGTTGGAATCCAGCCTCAAGGCAGGCCTTATAGAAACGTGATGTGGGGTGGGGGGCTTCGAGTTCAGAGATCGCTCTGAGGGGGGAGTGGAGGGCTCGGGTTACGAGCTGGCTGTGCTCCCGCTAAAAGGTACAAGCCATCACATCAAATCCGACCGCCACAAGCGCACAAATAACTGGTTGCCAAAGCTGCCCAGATGGGCATTTTTTGGGGAGGGGGTGTTGCCAAGACAGGTAGGAGCGTTTGCATGTTTGCCTTGGGTTTGAGAGACGGCCTAGCCGCCTGTGCAGTGAAGAGAGGCGCCTCGAGAGGCAGAGTTGAGCAGCTCTTGTGTGTGACAACGTGTCGGCTCTTAAAAGAGCCTTTGTGGTGGTGGGGTCTTGCTGCCGGTGCCCCTCAGGCCCTCTCGCCCCGGATGCGGCGGGCCAGCTGGATGTCCTTGGGCATAATGGTCACTCGCTTGGCGTGGATGGCGCAGAGGTTGGTGTCCTCAAAGAGCCCCACCAAGTAGGCCTCGCTGGCCTCCTGCAGGGCCATGACTGCTGAGCTCTGGAAGCGCAGGTCGGTCTTGAAATCCTGTGCGATCTCCCGCACCAGGCGCTGGAAGGGCAGTTTCCGGATGAGCAGCTCAGTAGATTTCTGGTAGCGCCGGATCTCTCTGAGGGCCACGGTGCCCGGCCGATAGCGGTGGGGTTTCTTGACCCCACCAGTCGCAGGGGCGCTCTTGCGGGCAGCTTTGGTGGCCTTGCCTCCGGTGGACTTGGGGCAGTCTGCTTCGTACGGGCCATGGCAACCTTGCGCGACTTGCTTCCTCTCTACTGACAACGTACAATGGTCTGTGACGGATGAAGACCCAACTACGCTCCGATTGGCTGGGACAATAGCAGGAAACAGGTTTGAAAAAGCCTGCCACTCTCAGTGACGAGCCCGAGGCAGAACGTCGGCCTGTTGAAAGGCTGGCAAGCATCGACACGCGCACGCAGGCACGCACATACCAGGAGGGCTATGATTGGACAGCCAATCTGAGGCTTGCCAGTTATTCACAGATTCCTCTTTTGATTGACAGTGTCTGTGTGCTCTGTCTGTCTCTCTCTCTCTCTCTGGGATGGAGGGGGGATTTATTCATTTTTATTTAGTTGGTCATTTTGTATGGCACGACAAGTGGCGGCGTGGGGCCACTTCAGAGGACATGTTTTTGAAGCACCCAGCCTGGCAAGCAAGTACATAAAAGAAAGCGGCCAGCGCCCCGGAAAAGATATAAAAGGAGCCTCCATTGAGGTAGGTGGTTGCGGGGAAAGTTAAGAGCGGTTCTAACTAGCAACCGCCTTCTCTTGACTCCCCCACCTGACACCCGACGGCAAGGCTCTCGCGTTTTCCGGGTCCACGAGTGGGAAAGCCACCCAGTTCTGTTTTTGCTTGGAATTCTGGGACTTGTAGTGCTTCTGCATTTCAAACGGGGAAGAAAAATCAAAAGGACCCAAAATACAGAGGGGGGTTGAGGCAGGACTGGATGGCCTTCTGACGCATTGGCCACTGGAAACTTGAGCGTTCCGCTCATGCACTGCTTACATCTCTCTGGCTCTCTCATATGTTCTCTGGGCAGGCAGGATACACAACCTCCTTTGCCATCATAGCGATCTGAGAAACACACGTGCAGCTGCCCCCAGTCAGAGGGCCAACCAACTACTGCATAGCAACCTTCTACAGCCATCCTCGAAACGCAAACATCCCTATAAAGCGACAGGGTGGATAGCGTAAACATGTGATACAGATAACATGGGGATACAGGTACATAGCATAAATAGGATATACCGAGGTATATAGAGAGCTATCCACTCCACTCACTCTATCCTTTCCTTCCATTCCATCCACTTTTTCCATCCACTCCATCCTATGTGGCCCAGCCTATCCCGCTCAATTGGTAGGTGCGCCCCCACCCCTCCTGTCTGGTGCAGATTCAGCACCTTCGTTACATAACCTTGCGCTCGCTCAGGGATGTGTCCTGCTGGATTTATGAGGGCGAAGGCCAGGACTTCAAGCCTCAGAATGCAAAGTTAAAACCAGGACTGCACTTGCATCCCCAGACTGGAATGGATATTGTTGGCATGTGTGATGTTGGCCCGACAGACCTGATGGCTGGAGGGAGAGAAAAGGGGGCTGGGGCTGGCTGGCCCGCCCGCCCACCAGTGGAGCAAAGACCACTCTCCTGCCCTGCCTCAGGGCCCAGCTGAGAGTGGAACGAATGCCACCCTCCTGGCTGTCTCAGGGGCCAGCAGAGAGTGAAGCACAAGCACCACGCTCCGGGCTGGCCCCTAGGCCCCGAACGGCCACGAACGGCCAGGTTCTATAGGCAGGAAAACAGGGCGGGCCTGCAGGCACTTGTTACTCAGAGTGTGCTTTGACCCCTGGCTTCTCGGGCAACGGTGCACTGTGCCGGGCACCCCGAGAGTTGTCGAGGGAGGCCTGCTCAGAGCCTCATGGGGATGGCTAGAGTGGTGTGTCTGTCCCCCCCGAGTGTTGTGCCGCCCGCCTGTTCTGCAGCTGGGTTCTTCTGGGAGTTATCAGCATAATCCCGCCTTCCCCAGCCAGCTCCACCTAGGCCGCAGTACCTTCTGTCGTTACAAGAGGGCATCGGGGGGGCGGGGGGGAGGTGCTCTTAGCTTCCACATGAGTGTGGAGTCAGGTTACCAGAAGGGAAGAGGGGAGATGCCCATTTGTAAATACAAAATGACTAAATACTCTCCCTCTAGACCACTACGCTCCTCTGGCTCTAACTCTCTGTGTGTAAAGCCTTTTGCTAAACAGACGGCAGGTGGTTGTTCGCTTTCCTCAGCTGGCTCCCTTCCTCTGCGCCTTGAGCAGGATCTTCTTAAATTCCGGAAGCTCCTTAGTCCACAGGCCCCGGGCAGGCACGATAGAGGGCATGGGTGGGGGGTTAGGCGCAGGGTGGGGGCAGAGAAGAGGCTCACGCCTTGGGAGGGCAGCTGCAAGGCGCATCCACTGTTAATCGTCATGACAACATGGCCAAAAACACAGGAAGGTGAGAAGGAAAACAGCAGGCGCCGGGAAGGGCCCGGCCCCCAATGGAATAACAAAGGTGAAGGGGGGGATAGAAGGAGGCTCTAGGAAGGGAGAGGCACAACGAAAAGAAAGCACAACCACCCCGGGTAAAGCTGTCAGAGGAAGGAGAAGGACTGTGTTTTTCATTTTCCCACCCAGAAAAAGGAGGTACAAAAAGGGCATGGAACGCCGGGTGGCAGGTTCGTTCGGTACCCGGCAAAGTCGTAGGCGGCGGCACGTGTCTAAGGAGAGGATGCCAATTGGCCTGAAAGAAAGGAACCCGCAAAATAGAGGCGGAAAGTCCGGCTTGCAGGCACGCAAAGGAACAGACTTGCCATGGAAACGAGGCATCACTCACCTTGGACACGGTGTGCCCAAAAGCACACCTGCTGTTATCGTCATGTTTATTATGTTTGTAAATAAGAAATTGATGCCTACGGCCAAAAATTATTTTCCACAAAGAATGGTATGTAGAGTTTGTTACTAAACAGGGGTATGCGGGAGAGCCCGGGTGCCCACACTACTTAGCCTAAGCCTCTCCTCTTTACCTCCGCCTTCGCTTCTTCTCTCCCCTGCTAATCCCACAGTTGCTGCGATAGGTGCCGTGGGCCCTTATGCATCCTCGGGGCCCTGACCTCCAGCACCCATTTGGCCCAGCTCCCGACTATCTGCACTCGCACCCTTCAAGTCTCCAGGCCGTGTAGCACTCAACATTCCTAGCACTTCATCGCTGGCTCACCCATGAGCTCAGACTCCACAGCACTGACCCTCTGCTTCCTTCTTCCTTGCCGCACTTGCACATTCTGAATGCTCACAAGGCATAGTAGGCTCGTCCTGTTTTACTCCCCCCTCACCCCCGCTGCTCTTATGTATTGTGTTTTTAATGCATTTCCCACTCCTGCTCCCTCCCTTGCCCTGTGGGCGTTTGAAACTGTATTTTCTTACTGTATAAGCGCCTAACAAGCAAACGATAAAATAAACGGGCATGTGTTCTCATGTGGGCACGGTCTGAGCCGAAACAAAGGGCCGTCAAGTGGAATGCTAAAGGGGACCCGATTTCTTCTGACGCATTTCCCCATTCTCACAGAAGGCGCCATTAATGTAAATAGGCGCGCGCACACACAGCAAACCTATTGGGCGTTCGGCGTGCTAAAAAAGGATTCTCGAATGGCACTGCCGCACAGGGCCACTGCCCTGGGCGGGTGTGGGGGTTGTTGTCAGCCTTCCAAGAAAGCGGAGTGCAAATGAGCAGCTCTGTTATTGATGGTGTGGGCGGCTCTTAAAAGAGCCTTTGGGTTTGCACGCTGATGCTGCAGTAGGTAGGTAGGTAGGTAGGTAGGTGTTCCTCAACCCCCGAATCCATAAAGAGTGCGTCCCTGGCGCTTGAGGGCATACACCACATCCATGGCGGTGACCGTCTTCCTCTTGGCGTGCTCAGTGTAGGTGACGGCGTCCCGGATCACGTTTTCCAGGAAGACCTTGAGCACACCGCGGGTCTCCTCGTAGATGAGGCCGGAGATGCGCTTGACTCCTCCACGGCGGGCCAGACGGGCGGATGGCGGGCTTGGTAATGCCCTGGATGTTGTCCCTGAGCACTTTCCTGTGCCTCTTGGCACCTCCCTTGCCGAGACCTTTCCCTCCTTTGCCTCGTCCAGACATGGCGGCTGCACTTCTACTTCTCGTCACAAGGGAGCTGACTGTGACTGTGTGTGGCGGCTGACGGGAATCGGCTGCTTATATGGACAGAGGGCCGACCATGGGGAGCGCGGCGGGCGTCAGCTCCAGTGCGCAGGACTCGCGTGGGCGGGAGCGCAGCATTTCAAAATGCCCGCGCTTTCCAGCCGTTACCCCGGCTGGCCTTTGTTCTCTCAGGGCTGGCTAAAGGAAAGAGCCTGCTCTTGTGTACAAAGGCCGCTGCCTTTCTGAGAGAGGGCGGGTGCGCGCGCGCACACACACACACACCGCCCTCCCCTCCCCTTAATGAACTCCTTTGTGCGCTCACCCGTTCCCACTGTGCCGCGCATTCGCGCCCTACTTTGCCCATGCACCCAGAACGTTGCATCGGCGTCGGGAGGATGGCGTTCATTCTACATGGGTTACGAGCAATTCGCGCTGAAGCCTCTCTTTTCTCCCACTCAGGCACCTACTCTGTTGGAGCCTATCCCTCGCCAATTGCCCCAACCCCCCTTCACCTTGCCACGTGGGATTATCCGCAAAGACAAAATGGCGGAGGCTGGGGCGGGCTGGCAGGAATTACCCGACTCCCGAAATCCAGACATGAACTTCTTACAGCATGGCTGGGGGCGACCTAGCCGGCTCACCCAAGCGTTACTGCATCGGGGTTGCAGGGCATCTTTCTTTTTGCAAACGCCACATACGGCTGTTGGGGAGGCGAGCGGAATAGGCTTTGCGACAGGCGTAGGAGAGCGCCCTGCATTTGCCAAGCTTTAGCATGGCTTGGTTTGTCGGGCAAAGACTAAAGGTGCGCACTCAGAAGTGCTGGTAGGATATGATATATGATAAGGCCTTTATAACGCGCCTAGACACAAGTGTATAGTGCTGCTGAGCTCTTTGACAGAGTGTGTGAGCGGCTCTGAAAAGAGCCTTTGGGTTTTGTTTTGAAGAGGGTGTAACTTGGGCTGTTACTTGCTGGCTTTGCCCCCTGCCTTGTGGCCCTCGGTCTTCTTGGGCAGCAGCACGGCCTGGATGTTGGGCAGGACACCGCCCTGGGCAATTGTGACTTTGCCCAGCAGCTTGTTGAGCTCCTCGTCGTTGCGGATGGCGAGCTGCAGGTGTCTGGGGATGATGCGGGTCTTCTTGTTGTCCCGGGCGGCGTTGCCGGCCAGCTCGAGGATCTCGGCAGTCAGGTACTCGAGCACGGCAGCCAGATAGACGGGGGCTCCAGCACCCACCCGCTCAGCGTAGCTCCCCTTCCGCAGCAGCCGATGCACACGGCCTACTGGGAACTGCAAGCCTGCCCGGGAGGAGCGAGTCTTGGCCTTAGCGCGGGCCTTCCCTCCTTGCTTTCCGCGTCCAGACATGGTAGGTAAAAAAAAAAGCAGGCGCTCGCTCGTCCTACGTTCAAAGAGAAA
The DNA here is from genome assembly GCF_040938575.1 of Ambystoma mexicanum. NCBI lineage: Eukaryota > Metazoa > Chordata > Amphibia > Caudata > Ambystomatidae > Ambystoma > Ambystoma mexicanum. Next base: position 30,956,346 of record NC_090933.1, on the reverse strand, counting down.
GCAATGACCCGAGCACAAGAGGGCCGGCATATAAAGACACTGGGGGAGCTCTCTCATTGGACGAAACCTAGGCTCGCGTGAACATCCATTGGAGGGGGAACGACACTGCTGCCAGCCAATCGGAACTCCGTGCTGGGCACACCGACACACAGGAGCTACAGAACCGTTACGGGCCAATAGCGGGCAGGGGCTGGCAGCAGCTGTTTAACACAGACAGCCTATAAAAGAGAGGGGGTCGGGGGCGGTGGCTACTCCCTCCCTTCACGGGTCACAGCTGACAGTCGGATGGCGGGTCACAGCTGACAGTCGGATGCACATCGTGGACGGCAGCCGGAGTTGAGGTTGATTAGCGATTAGGCGGTAACAGCAACGGCTGTTAGGACCTAATTTTCTCCCGCTCCTCACAGCTGTTACCTTGTGTACCGAGATGCGGCATCGGGCGATGCTGCGGCAGCTGCAGTGAGCCGGGCCTTTTCTAAACAAAAAGGGCCGTTTAAGCGGTCTTTGACACCACCTTGTGGCGGCAAGTGGCGCTTGATTAGCCCGATTTCCCCACTGAAGAGCAATCTTCAGGAGTCGGTCTAACAATCTGCAAAGGAGCTTTTTGCACACCGTGTGCACCCCAAAACTGTCCTTTTTAGGGCACACCTGCTGAGCTGGTTCTTACAAAGAACTGTTTGGATTTAAAAAGAAACTGCTCTGATAAGAGCACTCTACATTTTCTCCCTCTTTTCTCCTATTCTTTCCTGTTTTCTCTCCAATTTTCTCCCCCCTTTTCTCCTAGATTGATCATCATGACGGCCCAGATGTCAGAAACATCCCACCTCCTGGACACCGAGGTCGAGATGGAAGGGTTCGAACCAGTCTCTCACAAGCGAAAGACCAGTGAAAGTGCGTCACCAGGTGCATCAAATCAGAAGTGGAAGAAGACGCTGACTGAACCATCTGCAACAGGTGTGAGCAGCAGCAACAAGTATGACGTTCTGGAGCACGAACAGCTGGCCACAGAACCTGACAACACAGCGGACGAGCAGACCACCCCACCACCAAAGAAGATCCGGATCCCCCCAGTGTTTGTGAAGAACTTGAAGACCCACAAGGACCTGGTTGACATGCTGAAACACCTGTGCGCCAAACCAACCTTCACCACCAAGCCTCATGGTGAGCATATGAAGATCTCGCTCACCACAGTAGAGGACTACAAGAGCGTGACAGATGCCTTCACCGTACAGAAACTGCAGTACTACACATTCCCACTGGAGCGAGTGAGGTCTCAGAGGTTTGTGGTCCGTGGCCTGCCGACTAACGCCAGCGTGGAAGACATCACAGATCAACTTGCAGAACAGGGTCTCCCAGTGAAGAGTGTTGTCCAGCTGACCTCGCCAGCCGACAAGAACAAGAAATTCCCGCTATTTGTTGCCACCCTTGCACAAACCAGCGATGGAAAACCAGCGGACCTGACAAAGATCACACGGCTGTGCAGCTGTACAGTTACCACTGAAGCACCGAAGGCCAGAAGAGGACCTATCATGTGTTTCAACTGCCAGCGGATCGGCCACACATCTGCCTTCTGCCACCAGGACCCACGCTGCGTGCGATGTGGAGAGAACCACACATCGAAAAACTGCACCCGAGCCCGAACAGATCCGGCAACCTGCGCCAACTGCAGGGGACCTCACCCTGCCAGCTACCGCGGATGCCCAGCCCTTATGAAAGCTAAACAGGATGAGCAGCAGAGGAGGGCACCACAACAACCACTGCAAGCTCCACGGAACCCACCAACTACTACAAATGACTCTCAGAGGAGCAGCGGACAAAGCCAACCAAACCAGAGACCTGCACATCGTCAGGAGCCAAAACCAACAGCGGCCGCACAGAGGACCCACCCTCCTCGCCCGCCACCAGGCCATGGCCCTGCGAAGACCCAGAAGACAACCACAACATCCGGGCTGAGCTACGCTGGAGTCCTAAATCCACCACCGAACCCGCCGCAAGCAACCACCTCAGCACAGGAAGAGGGAACAGCGAGCTCAATCGACTGGAAGACCATCATAGTGAAGATCGCAGCCTTTGTTGCAGAGCTGAATATCGACCCCACCATGACGATGGTGGCAGGGCTCGTCCTGAGCCTATTCGCGGGCGAAGGAAGAAAACAACATGGCATCTAGACCCAGCTGCGCCATCGTGATGTGGAATGCCAACGGTATTCAGAAGAAGACAGACGAACTCCTTCACCTGATGGAAACGAGAAAGGTGAGTGCTGCTTTGCTTTCAGAGACCCACCTGCAAGGAAACCAGAAGCTGAGCCTGGCAAACCACAGTGTGTACCGGACCGACCGACCTGCAGGAGCCAAAGGAGGGGGGACCGCAGTGATAGTGAAGACGACGATCGACCACCATGAGATTGCACTCCCACCCCTCAGAAGCATTGAAGCCACTGGAGTACAAGTCAAGACTGCTACAGGACCACTCCGACTGATTGCAACCTACTGCCCCCCGAAAGCAAAGCTGGATCTCCGAGACCTGGATGCTTTGCTGGATTCGACGGTTCCAACACTCATCGGCGGAGACCTCAACGCCAAGCACCGATGCTGGAACTCCAGGACTGCCAACCAGAGGGGACGGACACTGCTGGCGTATTCCAGGAAGAACGACTGTGTGGTAGCAGGCCCGACTGAGCCCACGCACTACCCAGGTGTAGCAAGCCACAACCCAGATGTGCTGGACATCGTGCTACTGAAGAACCTGCAACACTCTGTGGAGCTGGAAACACTGGTGGAGCTGACCTCGGACCACAATCCAGTAGCAATCACTGTGGGAGATGAGATGGAACCCTACCAGCAGGCCGAGAAGTACAACTTCAGAAGAGCTGACTGGAGCCGCTTCAAAGAAGAGCTGAACAGAATGGTCACTCCAACCCCGCTGAGCACCATGGATGATATCAACAGGGCCGTGGAAGACTTCACGACAGCAGTCCAGGAGGCAATCAAGAGCAGTGTTCCGAAGCAGAAGACAACCAGATGTTCCATCTACGACCTACCGAGAGGCATCCAACAGTCAATCGCCGACAAGAACAGCGCCCGACGCCAGTGGCAGAAGCTCCGCACACCTGATCTCCTGCAGAAGTACAACACGCTTGCAAGACTCCTGCGGGAACAGATCCGACAGCACCGTGGAGAGAAGTGGGAGTCTGCAACAGCCAAGCTGAAGGAGGCTGACAACTCGGTGTGGAGAATGACTCGTCGACTGACTGGGAAGAAGGAGCCAAGCCCACCAATCCAGGGACGAACCCACCTTGCATGCAGCAACAAGGACAAGGCAGAGGTCCTTGCCGAGACACTGGAGGCTTCGTTCACCCCGAACAAGGTAAGTAGGCTCTCAGACGGAGTGGAGGAAGCAGTTGAGAAGTACCTCGCAGATCACGGAACCGGGCTGGGAGCAGAAGACATCAAGGAGTGCACAAGCTCTGAGGTAGCAGGACTTGCAGAAAAGCTGGCGAACGGCAAGGCACCGGGGAGCGACGGAATAACCAACCTGGCAATCAAGAACCTCCCACCGGCATCAATGGAACATCTCACAGAGATCTTCAATGCATGCATGAGGCTCCAGCACTTCCCGAGTTCCTGGAAAGAAGCAAGGGTCATCGTTTTTCCAAAGGCCGGCAAACCACTGAGGGATCCAGCAAACTACCGCCCCATCAGCCTGCTTTCTGGATTATCGAAGCTCCTGGAGAAGGTCCTCCTCGCTCGACTCAGCGACTTCACCTCCGAAAGAAATCTACTAGCAAAGGAACAGTTTGGATTTCGAAAGGAGCATGCAACGACTCATCAGCTACTGAGAGTGGTGGACACCATCAGCCACGGATTCAACATCAAGAAGTCCACAGGAATCGTCTTCCTGGATGTAGCCAAAGCATTCGACCGAGTCTGGCACAAGGGACTGCTGCACAAGATGGTTGGCCTGGGATTTCCGAACTACCTGGTGAAGACGATTGCAAGCTACCTGGGAGGCCGCACCTTCCATGTCGCCATGCGGTCTGAGATGTCCTCTTCACATCCCATCCGAGCAGGCGTGCCACAGGGATCGAACCTCGGACCCTTCCTGTTCAACCTCTTCACCAACGACATCCCGACAGATCTCCACAAGACGAACCTGGCGCTGTATGCAGACGATGTTGCAGTAATCTCCCAGTCTTTCAGCGAAAAGGAAGTGGCGAAGAACCTGCAAGCTTCATTGGATACCATCGCAAAGTGGTACAGCGACTGGCGGATAGAACTCAACACCAGCAAGACAACTGCAACGCTGTTCACCAGAAAGAAGATCAAGGAGCACCCACACATCAGCCTCAACGGGGAGACCATCAAATGGGAGAGCAGCAGCCGCTACCTCGGTGTGACCCTGGACAGCAAACTCAACTGGGAAAGCCACATCGAGAATACTCAGCAGAAGGCAACAGGAAAGATGGCAGCGCTGTACCCACTCCTGAAGAGCAAGTCCATGCCCCTCCGGACAAAGATCAACGTCTACAAGGCGATCATCAGACCAACCCTGACTTATGCCTCACCAGCATGGATGACCTGCCATGAGCGACACCGGAAGAGTCTTCAGATAGTCCAGAACAAGGCCCTGCGGATATCATCTGGAGCTCCAATCTTCACAAGGACAGCAGACCTTCACAGAGACCTGGACATCGAGATGTTGGATGAACATCTAGCGAAGCTGAGTAAGAACTTCTGCCAAGAACTGGATCAGAACCCGAACCCTCTGATCAGAAGACTCACTGCCACCACTGCAAACCCCTTCGACCGCTACCCGCGGCCCATCACTGCGAAGACCCAGTGAAACCAGCCCTACTGTGACAAGACCACACAGACCAAGAAGAATACAAACCCACGACTACACACTCAACCCGAGAAGATGGAGTAATGAGGCTCAAGCCTCGGTATCCAAAAAAATCACCGCTGATGGATAAAAATCTATCAGCAAGAAGAAGAACAAGCGCGCAGTGTTTTTACTCATTTCTCCCTCTCCTCACAGCGTGGACGTCAGCCGGAGACCATGCCTGAGCCAGCCAAGTCCGCCCCAGCGCCCAAGAAGGGCTCCAAGAAAGCGCTCTCCAAGCCGCCCAAGAAGGACGGGAAGAAGCGCAAGAGGAGCAGGAAGGAAAGCTATGCCATTTACATCTACAAGGTGATGAAGCAGGTGCACCCTGACACCGGCATCTCTTCCAAGGCCATGGGCATCATGAACTCGTTTGTCAATGACATCTTCGAGCGCATCGCTGCGGAAGCCTCCCGCCTGGCTCAATACAACAAGCGCAGGACCCTCACCTCCAGGGAGATTCAGACCGGAGTGCGACTCCTGCTGCCAGGCGAGCTGGCCAAGCACGCTGTGTCCGAGGGCACCAAAGCCGTCACCAAGTACACCAGCGCCAAGTGAGACCACAGTTCCCAGCACCACCAAAAAAACCCAAAGGCTCTTTTAAGAGCCGCTCACCACCTCCACTCAAGAGCTCACATGCTTTGCCTAGCTGGCCCTGCTTTATTCCATCCCCGGAAAACATAAGGCCAATGATATCAAATAAGGACTACGGTCTCGGGGGCGGCGTAAGCAAATTATTTCTCTGCGCTGTGGCAGGAGTCACGCACCCTACTTGACACATTTGCTGGGCTGGGAGGGAAAGCTCTGGGAGATCGGCTTAATGTACAGGACAGGCTATGTAAGGCAGCACTGCCAGGGAAGCGCTCGCAGCACACCCCTCTGTCCCCGAGCCTGACAGGGAGCAGGTACTTCACCATTCGGTCTGCCTGTGAGGAGGGGGGCGGCGGGCGGAAAACCGACCATTAGCACACAGCGCTTAGAAGCGGTTGGAATCCAGCCTCAAGGCAGGCCTTATAGAAACGTGATGTGGGGTGGGGGGCTTCGAGTTCAGAGATCGCTCTGAGGGGGGAGTGGAGGGCTCGGGTTACGAGCTGGCTGTGCTCCCGCTAAAAGGTACAAGCCATCACATCAAATCCGACCGCCACAAGCGCACAAATAACTGGTTGCCAAAGCTGCCCAGATGGGCATTTTTTGGGGAGGGGGTGTTGCCAAGACAGGTAGGAGCGTTTGCATGTTAGCCTTGGGTTTGAGAGACGGCCTAGCCGCCTGTGCAGTGAAGAGAGGCGCCTCGAGAGGCAGAGTTGAGCAGCTCTTGTGTGTGACAACGTGTCGGCTCTTAAAAGAGCCTTTGTGGTGGTGGGGTCTTGCTGCCGGTGCCCCTCAGGCCCTCTCGCCCCGGATGCGGCGGGCCAGCTGGATGTCCTTGGGCATAATGGTCACTCGCTTGGCGTGGATGGCGCAGAGGTTGGTGTCCTCAAAGAGCCCCACCAAGTAGGCCTCGCTGGCCTCCTGCAGGGCCATGACTGCTGAGCTCTGGAAGCGCAGGTCGGTCTTGAAATCCTGTGCGATCTCCCGCACCAGGCGCTGGAAGGGCAGTTTCCGGATGAGCAGCTCAGTAGATTTCTGGTAGCGCCGGATCTCTCTGAGGGCCACGGTGCCCGGCCGATAGCGGTGGGGTTTCTTGACCCCACCAGTCGCAGGGGCGCTCTTGCGGGCAGCTTTGGTGGCCTTGCCTCCGGTGGACTTGGGGCAGTCTGCTTCGTACGGGCCATGGCAACCTTGCGCGACTTGCTTCCTCTCTACTGACAACGTACAATGGTCTGTGACGGATGAAGACCCAACTACGCTCCGATTGGCTGGGACAATAGCAGGAAACAGGTTTGAAAAAGCCTGCCACTCTCAGTGACGAGCCCGAGGCAGAACGTCGGCCTGTTGAAAGGCTGGCAAGCATCGACACGCGCACGCAGGCACGCACATACCAGGAGGGCTATGATTGGACAGCCAATCTGAGGCTTGCCAGTTATTCACAGATTCCTCTTTTGATTGACAGTGTCTGTGTGCTCTGTCTGTCTCTCTCTCTCTCTCTGGGATGGAGGGGGGATTTATTCATTTTTATTTAGTTGGTCATTTTGTATGGCACGACAAGTGGCGGCGTGGGGCCACTTCAGAGGACATGTTTTTGAAGCACCCAGCCTGGCAAGCAAGTACATAAAAGAAAGCGGCCAGCGCCCCGGAAAAGATATAAAAGGAGCCTCCATTGAGGTAGGTGGTTGCGGGGAAAGTTAAGAGCGGTTCTAACTAGCAACCGCCTTCTCTTGACTCCCCCACCTGACACCCGACGGCAAGGCTCTCGCGTTTTCCGGGTCCACGAGTGGGAAAGCCACCCAGTTCTGTTTTTGCTTGGAATTCTGGGACTTGTAGTGCTTCTGCATTTCAAACGGGGAAGAAAAATCAAAAGGACCCAAAATACAGAGGGGGGTTGAGGCAGGACTGGATGGCCTTCTGACGCATTGGCCACTGGAAACTTGAGCGTTCCGCTCATGCACTGCTTACATCTCTCTGGCTCTCTCATATGTTCTCTGGGCAGGCAGGATACACAACCTCCTTTGCCATCATAGCGATCTGAGAAACACACGTGCAGCTGCCCCCAGTCAGAGGGCCAACCAACTACTGCATAGCAACCTTCTACAGCCATCCTCGAAACGCAAACATCCCTATAAAGCGACAGGGTGGATAGCGTAAACATGTGATACAGATAACATGGGGATACAGGTACATAGCATAAATAGGATATACCGAGGTATATAGAGAGCTATCCACTCCACTCACTCTATCCTTTCCTTCCATTCCATCCACTTTTTCCATCCACTCCATCCTATGTGGCCCAGCCTATCCCGCTCAATTGGTAGGTGCGCCCCCACCCCTCCTGTCTGGTGCAGATTCAGCACCTTCGTTACATAACCTTGCGCTCGCTCAGGGATGTGTCCTGCTGGATTTATGAGGGCGAAGGCCAGGACTTCAAGCCTCAGAATGCAAAGTTAAAACCAGGACTGCACTTGCATCCCCAGACTGGAATGGATATTGTTGGCATGTGTGATGTTGGCCCGACAGACCTGATGGCTGGAGGGAGAGAAAAGGGGGCTGGGGCTGGCTGGCCCGCCCGCCCACCAGTGGAGCAAAGACCACTCTCCTGCCCTGCCTCAGGGCCCAGCTGAGAGTGGAACGAATGCCACCCTCCTGGCTGTCTCAGGGGCCAGCAGAGAGTGAAGCACAAGCACCACGCTCCGGGCTGGCCCCTAGGCCCCGAACGGCCACGAACGGCCAGGTTCTATAGGCAGGAAAACAGGGCGGGCCTGCAGGCACTTGTTACTCAGAGTGTGCTTTGACCCCTGGCTTCTCGGGCAACGGTGCACTGTGCCGGGCACCCCGAGAGTTGTCGAGGGAGGCCTGCTCAGAGCCTCATGGGGATGGCTAGAGTGGTGTGTCTGTCCCCCCCGAGTGTTGTGCCGCCCGCCTGTTCTGCAGCTGGGTTCTTCTGGGAGTTATCAGCATAATCCCGCCTTCCCCAGCCAGCTCCACCTAGGCCGCAGTACCTTCTGTCGTTACAAGAGGGCATCGGGGGGGCGGGGGGGGGGTGCTCTTAGCTTCCACATGAGTGTGGAGTCAGGTTACCAGAAGGGAAGAGGGGAGATGCCCATTTGTAAATACAAAATGACTAAATACTCTCCCTCTAGACCACTACGCTCCTCTGGCTCTAACTCTCTGTGTGTAAAGCCTTTTGCTAAACAGACGGCAGGTGGTTGTTCGCTTTCCTCAGCTGGCTCCCTTCCTCTGCGCCTTGAGCAGGATCTTCTTAAATTCCGGAAGCTCCTTAGTCCACAGGCCCCGGGCAGGCACGATAGAGGGCATGGGTGGGGGGTTAGGCGCAGGGTGGGGGCAGAGAAGAGGCTCACGCCTTGGGAGGGCAGCTGCAAGGCGCATCCACTGTTAATCGTCATGACAACATGGCCAAAAACACAGGAAGGTGAGAAGGAAAACAGCAGGCGCCGGGAAGGGCCCGGCCCCCAATGGAATAACAAAGGTGAAGGGGGGGATAGAAGGAGGCTCTAGGAAGGGAGAGGCACAACGAAAAGAAAGCACAACCACCCCGGGTAAAGCTGTCAGAGGAAGGAGAAGGACTGTGTTTTTCATTTTCCCACCCAGAAAAAGGAGGTACAAAAAGGGCATGGAACGCCGGGTGGCAGGTTCGTTCGGTACCCGGCAAAGTCGTAGGCGGCGGCACGTGTCTAAGGAGAGGATGCCAATTGGCCTGAAAGAAAGGAACCCGCAAAATAGAGGCGGAAAGTCCGGCTTGCAGGCACGCAAAGGAACAGACTTGCCATGGAAACGAGGCATCACTCACCTTGGACACGGTGTGCCCAAAAGCACACCTGCTGTTATCGTCATGTTTATTATGTTTGTAAATAAGAAATTGATGCCTACGGCCAAAAATTATTTTCCACAAAGAATGGTATGTAGAGTTTGTTACTAAACAGGGGTATGCGGGAGAGCCCGGGTGCCCACACTACTTAGCCTAAGCCTCTCCTCTTTACCTCCGCCTTCGCTTCTTCTCTCCCCTGCTAATCCCACAGTTGCTGCGATAGGTGCCGTGGGCCCTTATGCATCCTCGGGGCCCTGACCTCCAGCACCCATTTGGCCCAGCTCCCGACTATCTGCACTCGCACCCTTCAAGTCTCCAGGCCGTGTAGCACTCAACATTCCTAGCACTTCATCGCTGGCTCACCCATGAGCTCAGACTCCACAGCACTGACCCTCTGCTTCCTTCTTCCTTGCCGCACTTGCACATTCTGAATGCTCACAAGGCATAGTAGGCTCGTCCTGTTTTACTCCCCCCTCACCCCCGCTGCTCTTATGTATTGTGTTTTTAATGCATTTCCCACTCCTGCTCCCTCCCTTGCCCTGTGGGCGTTTGAAACTGTATTTTCTTACTGTATAAGCGCCTAACAAGCAAACGATAAAATAAACGGGCATGTGTTCTCATGTGGGCACGGTCTGAGCCGAAACAAAGGGCCGTCAAGTGGAATGCTAAAGGGGACCCGATTTCTTCTGACGCATTTCCCCATTCTCACAGAAGGCGCCATTAATGTAAATAGGCGCGCGCACACACAGCAAACCTATTGGGCGTTCGGCGTGCTAAAAAAGGATTCTCGAATGGCACTGCCGCACAGGGCCACTGCCCTGGGCGGGTGTGGGGGTTGTTGTCAGCCTTCCAAGAAAGCGGAGTGCAAATGAGCAGCTCTGTTATTGATGGTGTGGGCGGCTCTTAAAAGAGCCTTTGGGTTTGCACGCTGATGCTGCAGTAGGTAGGTAGGTAGGTAGGTAGGTGTTCCTCAACCCCCGAATCCATAAAGAGTGCGTCCCTGGCGCTTGAGGGCATACACCACATCCATGGCGGTGACCGTCTTCCTCTTGGCGTGCTCAGTGTAGGTGACGGCGTCCCGGATCACGTTTTCCAGGAAGACCTTGAGCACACCGCGGGTCTCCTCGTAGATGAGGCCGGAGATGCGCTTGACTCCTCCACGGCGGGCCAGACGGGCGGATGGCGGGCTTGGTAATGCCCTGGATGTTGTCCCTGAGCACTTTCCTGTGCCTCTTGGCACCTCCCTTGCCGAGACCTTTCCCTCCTTTGCCTCGTCCAGACATGGCGGCTGCACTTCTACTTCTCGTCACAAGGGAGCTGACTGTGACTGTGTGTGGCGGCTGACGGGAATCGGCTGCTTATATGGACAGAGGGCCGACCATGGGGAGCGCGGCGGGCGTCAGCTCCAGTGCGCAGGACTCGCGTGGGCGGGAGCGCAGCATTTCAAAATGCCCGCGCTTTCCAGCCGTTACCCCGGCTGGCCTTTGTTCTCTCAGGGCTGGCTAAAGGAAAGAGCCTGCTCTTGTGTACAAAGGCCGCTGCCTTTCTGAGAGAGGGCGGGTGCGCGCGCGCACACACACACACACCGCCCTCCCCTCCCCTTAATGAACTCCTTTGTGCGCTCACCCGTTCCCACTGTGCCGCGCATTCGCGCCCTACTTTGCCCATGCACCCAGAACGTTGCATCGGCGTCGGGAGGATGGCGTTCATTCTACATGGGTTACGAGCAATTCGCGCTGAAGCCTCTCTTTTCTCCCACTCAGGCACCTACTCTGTTGGAGCCTATCCCTCGCCAATTGCCCCAACCCCCCTTCACCTTGCCACGTGGGATTATCCGCAAAGACAAAATGGCGGAGGCTGGGGCGGGCTGGCAGGAATTACCCGACTCCCGAAATCCAGACATGAACTTCTTACAGCATGGCTGGGGGCGACCTAGCCGGCTCACCCAAGCGTTACTGCATCGGGGTTGCAGGGCATCTTTCTTTTTGCAAACGCCACATACGGCTGTTGGGGAGGCGAGCGGAATAGGCTTTGCGACAGGCGTAGGAGAGCGCCCTGCATTTGCCAAGCTTTAGCATGGCTTGGTTTGTCGGGCAAAGACTAAAGGTGCGCACTCAGAAGTGCTGGTAGGATATGATATATGATAAGGCCTTTATAACGCGCCTAGACACAAGTGTATAGTGCTGCTGAGCTCTTTGACAGAGTGTGTGAGCGGCTCTGAAAAGAGCCTTTGGGTTTTGTTTTGAAGAGGGTGTAACTTGGGCTGTTACTTGCTGGCTTTGCCCCCTGCCTTGTGGCCCTCGGTCTTCTTGGGCAGCAGCACGGCCTGGATGTTGGGCAGGACACCGCCCTGGGCAATTGTGACTTTGCCCAGCAGCTTGTTGAGCTCCTCGTCGTTGCGGATGGCGAGCTGCAGGTGTCTGGGGATGATGCGGGTCTTCTTGTTGTCCCGGGCGGCGTTGCCGGCCAGCTCGAGGATCTCGGCAGTCAGGTACTCGAGCACGGCAGCCAGATAGACGGGGGCTCCAGCACCCACCCGCTCAGCGTAGCTCCCCTTCCGCAGCAGCCGATGCACACGGCCTACTGGGAACTGCAAGCCTGCCCGGGAGGAGCGAGTCTTGGCCTTAGCGCGGGCCTTCCCTCCTTGCTTTCCGCGTCCAGACATGGTAGGTAAAAAAAAAAGCAGGCGCTCGCTCGTCCTACGTTCAAAGAGAAAGCAATGACCCGAGCACAAGAGGGCCGGCATATAAAGACACTGGGGGAGCTCTCTCATTGGACGAAACCTAGGCTCGCGTGAACATCCATTGGAGGGGGAACGACACTGCTGCCAGCCAATCGGAACTCCGTGCTGGGCACACCGACACACAGGAGCTACAGAACCGTTACGGGCCAATAGCGGGCAGGGGCTGGCAGCAGCTGTTTAACACAGACAGCCTATAAAAGAGAGGGGGTCGGGGGCGGTGGCTACTCCCTCCCTTCACGGGTCACAGCTGACAGTCGGATGGCGGGTCACAGCTGACAGTCGGATGCACATCGTGGACGGCAGCCGGAGTTGAGGTTGATTAGCGATTAGGCGGTAACAGCAACGGCTGTTAGGACCTAATTTTCTCCCGCTCCTCACAGCTGTTACCTTGTGTACCGAGATGCGGCATCGGGCGATGCTGCGGCAGCTGCAGTGAGCCGGGCCTTTTCTAAACAAAAAGGGCCGTTTAAGCGGTCTTTGCCACCACCTTGTGGCGGCAAGTGGCGCTTGATTAGCCCGATTTCCCCACTGAAGAGCAATCTTCAGGAGTCGGTCTAACAATCTGCAAAGGAGCTTTTTGCACACCGTGTGCACCCCAAAACTGTCCTTTTTAGGGCACACCTGCTGAGCTGGTTCTTACAAAGAACTGTTTGGATTTAAAAAGAAACTGCTCTGATAAGAGCACTCTACATTTTCTCCCTCTTTTCTCCTATTCTTTCCTGTTTTCTCTCCAATTTTCTCCCCCCTTTTCTCCTAGATTGATCATCATGACGGCCCAGATGTCAGAAACATCCCACCTCCTGGACACCGAGGTCGAGATGGAAGGGTTCGAACCAGTCTCTCACAAGCGAAAGACCAGTGAAAGTGCGTCACCAGGTGCATCAAATCAGAAGTGGAAGAAGACGCTGACTGAACCATCTGCAACAGGTGTGAGCAGCAGCAACAAGTATGACGTTCTGGAGCACGAACAGCTGGCCACAGAACCTGACAACACAGCGGACGAGCAGACCACCCCACCACCAAAGAAGATCCGGATCCCCCCAGTGTTTGTGAAGAACTTGAAGACCCACAAGGACCTGGTTGACATGCTGAAACACCTGTGCGCCAAACCAACCTTCACCACCAAGCCTCATGGTGAGCATATGAAGATCTCGCTCACCACAGTAGAGGACTACAAGAGCGTGACAGATGCCTTCACCGTACAGAAACTGCAGTACTACACATTCCCACTGGAGCGAGTGAGGTCTCAGAGGTTTGTGGTCCGTGGCCTGCCGACTAACGCCAGCGTGGAAGACATCACAGATCAACTTGCAGAACAGGGTCTCCCAGTGAAGAGTGTTGTCCAGCTGACCTCGCCAGCCGACAAGAACAAGAAATTCCCGCTATTTGTTGCCACCCTTGCACAAACCAGCGATGGAAAACCAGCGGACCTGACAAAGATCACACGGCTGTGCAGCTGTACAGTTACCACTGAAGCACCGAAGGCCAGAAGAGGACCTATCATGTGTTTCAACTGCCAGCGGATCGGCCACACATCTGCCTTCTGCCACCAGGACCCACGCTGCGTGCGATGTGGAGAGAACCACACATCGAAAAACTGCACCCGAGCCCGAACAGATCCGGCAACCTGCGCCAACTGCAGGGGACCTCACCCTGCCAGCTACCGCGGATGCCCAGCCCTTATGAAAGCTAAACAGGATGAGCAGCAGAGGAGGGCACCACAACAACCACTGCAAGCTCCACGGAACCCACCAACTACTACAAATGACTCTCAGAGGAGCAGCGGACAAAGCCAACCAAACCAGAGACCTGCACATCGTCAGGAGCCAAAACCAACAGCGGCCGCACAGAGGACCCACCCTCCTCGCCCGCCACCAGGCCATGGCCCTGCGAAGACCCAGAAGACAACCACAACATCCGGGCTGAGCTACGCTGGAGTCCTAAATCCACCACCGAACCCGCCGCAAGCAACCACCTCAGCACAGGAAGAGGGAACAGCGAGCTCAATCGACTGGAAGACCATCATAGTGAAGATCGCAGCCTTTGTTGCAGAGCTGAATATCGACCCCACCATGACGATGGTGGCAGGGCTCGTCCTGAGCCTATTCGCGGGCGAAGGAAGAAAACAACATGGCATCTAGACCCAGCTGCGCCATCGTGATGTGGAATGCCAACGGTATTCAGAAGAAGACAGACGAACTCCTTCACCTGATGGAAACGAGAAAGGTGAGTGCTGCTTTGCTTTCAGAGACCCACCTGCAAGGAAACCAGAAGCTGAGCCTGGCAAACCACAGTGTGTACCGGACCGACCGACCTGCAGGAGCCAAAGGAGGGGGGACCGCAGTGATAGTGAAGACGACGATCGACCACCATGAGATTGCACTCCCACCCCTCAGAAGCATTGAAGCCACTGGAGTACAAGTCAAGACTGCTACAGGACCACTCCGACTGATTGCAACCTACTGCCCCCCGAAAGCAAAGCTGGATCTCCGAGACCTGGATGCTTTGCTGGATTCGACGGTTCCAACACTCATCGGCGGAGACCTCAACGCCAAGCACCGATGCTGGAACTCCAGGACTGCCAACCAGAGGGGACGGACACTGCTGGCGTATTCCAGGAAGAACGACTGTGTGGTAGCAGGCCCGACTGAGCCCACGCACTACCCAGGTGTAGCAAGCCACAACCCAGATGTGCTGGACATCGTGCTACTGAAGAACCTGCAACACTCTGTGGAGCTGGAAACACTGGTGGAGCTGACCTCGGACCACAATCCAGTAGCAATCACTGTGGGAGATGAGATGGAACCCTACCAGCAGGCCGAGAAGTACAACAAGAGCTGACTGGAGCCGCTTCAAAGAAGAGCTGAACAGAATGGTCACTCCAACCCCGCTGAGCACCATGGATGATATCAACAGGGCCGTGGAAGACTTCACGACAGCAGTCCAGGAGGCAATCAAGAGCAGTGTTCCGAAGCAGAAGACAACCAGATGTTCCATCTACGACCTACCGAGAGGCATCCAACAGTCAATCGCCGACAAGAACCGCGCCCGACGCCAGTGGCAGAAGCTCCGCACACCTGATCTCCTGCAGAAGTACAACACGCTTGCAAGACTCCTGCGGGAACAGATCCGACAGCACCGTGGAGAGAAGTGGGAGTCTGCAACAGCCAAGCTGAAGGAGGCTGACAACTCGGTGTGGAGAATGACTCGTCGACTGACTGGGAAGAAGGAGCCAAGCCCACCAATCCAGGGACGAACCCACCTTGCATGCAGCAACAAGGACAAGGCAGAGGTCCTTGCCGAGACACTGGAGGCTTCGTTCACCCCGAACAAGGTAAGTAGGCTCTCAGACGGAGTGGAGGAAGCAGTTGAGAAGTACCTCGCAGATCACGGAACCGGGCTGGGAGCAGAAGACATCAAGGAGTGCACAAGCTCTGAGGTAGCAGGACTTGCAGAAAAGCTGGCGAACGGCAAGGCACCGGGGAGCGACGGAATAACCAACCTGGCAATCAAGAACCTCCCACCGGCATCAATGGAACATCTCACAGAGATCTTCAATGCATGCATGAGGCTCCAGCACTTCCCGAGTTCCTGGAAAGAAGCAAGGGTCATCGTTTTTCCAAAGGCCGGCAAACCACTGAGGGATCCAGCAAACTACCGCCCCATCAGCCTGCTTTCTGGATTATCGAAGCTCCTGGAGAAGGTCCTCCTCGCTCGACTCAGCGACTTCACCTCCGAAAGAAATCTACTAGCAAAGGAACAGTTTGGATTTCGAAAGGAGCATGCAACGACTCATCAGCTACTGAGAGTGGTGGACACCATCAGCCACGGATTCAACATCAAGAAGTCCACAGGAATCGTCTTCCTGGATGTAGCCAAAGCATTCGACCGAGTCTGGCACAAGGGACTGCTGCACAAGATGGTTGGCCTGGGATTTCCGAACTACCTGGTGAAGACGATTGCAAGCTACCTGGGAGGCCGCACCTTCCATGTCGCCATGCGGTCTGAGATGTCCTCTTCACATCCCATCCGAGCAGGCGTGCCACAGGGATCGAACCTCGGACCCTTCCTGTTCAACCTCTTCACCAACGACATCCCGACAGATCTCCACAAGACGAACCTGGCGCTGTATGCAGACGATGTTGCAGTAATCTCCCAGTCTTTCAGCGAAAAGGAAGTGGCGAAGAACCTGCAAGCTTCATTGGATACCATCGCAAAGTGGTACAGCGACTGGCGGATAGAACTCAACACCAGCAAGACAACTGCAACGCTGTTCACCAGAAAGAAGATCAAGGAGCACCCACACATCAGCCTCAACGGGGAGACCATCAAATGGGAGAGCAGCAGCCGCTACCTCGGTGTGACCCTGGACAGCAAACTCAACTGGGAAAGCCACATCGAGAATACTCAGCAGAAGGCAACAGGAAAGATGGCAGCGCTGTACCCACTCCTGAAGAGCAAGTCCATGCCCCTCCGGACAAAGATCAACGTCTACAAGGCGATCATCAGACCAACCCTGACTTATGCCTCACCAGCATGGATGACCTGCCATGAGCGACACCGGAAGAGTCTTCAGATAGTCCAGAACAAGGCCCTGCGGATATCATCTGGAGCTCCAATCTTCACAAGGACAGCAGACCTTCACAGAGACCTGGACATCGAGATGTTGGATGAACATCTAGCGAAGCTGAGTAAGAACTTCTGCCAAGAACTGGATCAGAACCCGAACCCTCTGATCAGAAGACTCACTGCCACCACTGCAAACCCCTTCGACCGCTACCCGCGGCCCATCACTGCGAAGACCCAGTGAAACCAGCCCTACTGTGACAAGACCACACAGACCAAGAAGAATACAAACCCACGACTACACACTCAACCCGAGAAGATGGAGTAATGAGGCTCAAGCCTCGGTATCCAAAAAAATCACCGCTGATGGATAAAAATCTATCAGCAAGAAGAAGAACAAGCGCGCAGTGTTTTTACTCATTTCTCCCTCTCCTCACAGCGTGGACGTCAGCCGGAGACCATGCCTGAGCCAGCCAAGTCCGCCCCAGCGCCCAAGAAGGGCTCCAAGAAAGCGCTCTCCAAGCCGCCCAAGAAGGACGGGAAGAAGCGCAAGAGGAGCAGGAAGGAAAGCTATGCCATTTACATCTACAAGGTGATGAAGCAGGTGCACCCTGACACCGGCATCTCTTCCAAGGCCATGGGCATCATGAACTCGTTTGTCAATGACATCTTCGAGCGCATCGCTGCGGAAGCCTCCCGCCTGGCTCAATACAACAAGCGCAGGACCCTCACCTCCAGGGAGATTCAGACCGGAGTGCGACTCCTGCTGCCAGGCGAGCTGGCCAAGCACGCTGTGTCCGAGGGCACCAAAGCCGTCACCAAGTACACCAGCGCCAAGTGAGACCACAGTTCCCAGCACCACCAAAAAAACCCAAAGGCTCTTTTAAGAGCCGCTCACCACCTCCACTCAAGAGCTCACATGCTTTGCCTAGCTGGCCCTGCTTTATTCCATCCCCGGAAAACATAAGGCCAATGATATCAAATAAGGACTACGGTCTCGGGGGCGGCGTAAGCAAATTATTTCTCTGCGCTGTGGCAGGAGTCACGCACCCTACTTGACACATTTGCTGGGCTGGGAGGGAAAGCTCTGGGAGATCGGCTTAATGTACAGGACAGGCTATGTAAGGCAGCACTGCCAGGGAAGCGCTCGCAGCACACCCCTCTGTCCCCGAGCCTGACAGGGAGCAGGTACTTCACCATTCGGTCTGCCTGTGAGGAGGGGGGCGGCGGGCGGAAAACCGACCATTAGCACACAGCGCTTAGAAGCGGTTGGAATCCAGCCTCAAGGCAGGCCTTATAGAAACGTGATGTGGGGTGGGGGGCTTCGAGTTCAGAGATCGCTCTGAGGGGGGAGTGGAGGGCTCGGGTTACGAGCTGGCTGTGCTCCCGCTAAAAGGTACAAGCCATCACATCAAATCCGACCGCCACAAGCGCACAAATAACTGGTTGCCAAAGCTGCCCAGATGGGCATTTTTTGGGGAGGGGGTGTTGCCAAGACAGGTAGGAGCGTTTGCATGTTTGCCTTGGGTTTGAGAGACGGCCTAGCCGCCTGTGCAGTGAAGAGAGGCGCCTCGAGAGGCAGAGTTGAGCAGCTCTTGTGTGTGACAACGTGTCGGCTCTTAAAAGAGCCTTTGTGGTGGTGGGGTCTTGCTGCCGGTGCCCCTCAGGCCCTCTCGCCCCGGATGCGGCGGGCCAGCTGGATGTCCTTGGGCATAATGGTCACTCGCTTGGCGTGGATGGCGCAGAGGTTGGTGTCCTCAAAGAGCCCCACCAAGTAGGCCTCGCTGGCCTCCTGCAGGGCCATGACTGCTGAGCTCTGGAAGCGCAGGTCGGTCTTGAAATCCTGTGCGATCTCCCGCACCAGGCGCTGGAAGGGCAGTTTCCGGATGAGCAGCTCAGTAGATTTCTGGTAGCGCCGGATCTCTCTGAGGGCCACGGTGCCCGGCCGATAGCGGTGGGGTTTCTTGACCCCACCAGTCGCAGGGGCGCTCTTGCGGGCAGCTTTGGTGGCCTTGCCTCCGGTGGACTTGGGGCAGTCTGCTTCGTACGGGCCATGGCAACCTTGCGCGACTTGCTTCCTCTCTACTGACAACGTACAATGGTCTGTGACGGATGAAGACCCAACTACGCTCCGATTGGCTGGGACAATAGCAGGAAACAGGTTTGAAAAAGCCTGCCACTCTCAGTGACGAGCCCGAGGCAGAACGTCGGCCTGTTGAAAGGCTGGCAAGCATCGACACGCGCACGCAGGCACGCACATACCAGGAGGGCTATGATTGGACAGCCAATCTGAGGCTTGCCAGTTATTCACAGATTCCTCTTTTGATTGACAGTGTCTGTGTGCTCTGTCTGTCTCTCTCTCTCTCTCTGGGATGGAGGGGGGATTTATTCATTTTTATTTAGTTGGTCATTTTGTATGGCACGACAAGTGGCGGCGTGGGGCCACTTCAGAGGACATGTTTTTGAAGCACCCAGCCTGGCAAGCAAGTACATAAAAGAAAGCGGCCAGCGCCCCGGAAAAGATATAAAAGGAGCCTCCATTGAGGTAGGTGGTTGCGGGGAAAGTTAAGAGCGGTTCTAACTAGCAACCGCCTTCTCTTGACTCCCCCACCTGACACCCGAC
This sequence comes from Ambystoma mexicanum, assembly GCF_040938575.1. Taxonomy (NCBI): domain Eukaryota; kingdom Metazoa; phylum Chordata; class Amphibia; order Caudata; family Ambystomatidae; genus Ambystoma; species Ambystoma mexicanum. The sequence goes on along the minus strand of NC_090933.1, from coordinate 30,937,113 downwards.
GGCAAGGCTCTCGCGTTTTCCGGGTCCACGAGTGGGAAAGCCACCCAGTTCTGTTTTTGCTTGGAATTCTGGGACTTGTAGTGCTTCTGCATTTCAAACGGGGAAGAAAAATCAAAAGGACCCAAAATACAGAGGGGGGTTGAGGCAGGACTGGATGGCCTTCTGACGCATTGGCCACTGGAAACTTGAGCGTTCCGCTCATGCACTGCTTACATCTCTCTGGCTCTCTCATATGTTCTCTGGGCAGGCAGGATACACAACCTCCTTTGCCATCATAGCGATCTGAGAAACACACGTGCAGCTGCCCCCAGTCAGAGGGCCAACCAACTACTGCATAGCAACCTTCTACAGCCATCCTCGAAACGCAAACATCCCTATAAAGCGACAGGGTGGATAGCGTAAACATGTGATACAGATAACATGGGGATACAGGTACATAGCATAAATAGGATATACCGAGGTATATAGAGAGCTATCCACTCCACTCACTCTATCCTTTCCTTCCATTCCATCCACTTTTTCCATCCACTCCATCCTATGTGGCCAGCCTATCCCGCTCAATTGGTAGGTGCGCCCCCACCCCTCCTGTCTGGTGCAGATTCAGCACCTTCGTTACATAACCTTGCGCTCGCTCAGGGATGTGTCCTGCTGGATTTATGAGGGCGAAGGCCAGGACTTCAAGCCTCAGAATGCAAAGTTAAAACCAGGACTGCACTTGCATCCCCAGACTGGAATGGATATTGTTGGCATGTGTGATGTTGGCCCGACAGACCTGATGGCTGGAGGGAGAGAAAAGGGGGCTGGGGCTGGCTGGCCCGCCCGCCCACCAGTGGAGCAAAGACCACTCTCCTGCCCTGCCTCAGGGCCCAGCTGAGAGTGGAACGAATGCCACCCTCCTGGCTGTCTCAGGGGCCAGCAGAGAGTGAAGCACAAGCACCACGCTCCGGGCTGGCCCCTAGGCCCCGAACGGCCACGAACGGCCAGGTTCTATAGGCAGGAAAACAGGGCGGGCCTGCAGGCACTTGTTACTCAGAGTGTGCTTTGACCCCTGGCTTCTCGGGCAACGGTGCACTGTGCCGGGCACCCCGAGAGTTGTCGAGGGAGGCCTGCTCAGAGCCTCATGGGGATGGCTAGAGTGGTGTGTCTGTCCCCCCCGAGTGTTGTGCCGCCCGCCTGTTCTGCAGCTGGGTTCTTCTGGGAGTTATCAGCATAATCCCGCCTTCCCCAGCCAGCTCCACCTAGGCCGCAGTACCTTCTGTCGTTACAAGAGGGCATCGGGGGGGCGGGGGGGGGGTGCTCTTAGCTTCCACATGAGTGTGGAGTCAGGTTACCAGAAGGGAAGAGGGGAGATGCCCATTTGTAAATACAAAATGACTAAATACTCTCCCTCTAGACCACTACGCTCCTCTGGCTCTAACTCTCTGTGTGTAAAGCCTTTTGCTAAACAGACGGCAGGTGGTTGTTCGCTTTCCTCAGCTGGCTCCCTTCCTCTGCGCCTTGAGCAGGATCTTCTTAAATTCCGGAAGCTCCTTAGTCCACAGGCCCTGGGCAGGCACGATAGAGGGCATGGGTGGGGGGTTAGGCGCAGGGTGGGGGCAGAGAAGAGGCTCACGCCTTGGGAGGGCAGCTGCAAGGCGCATCCACTGTTAATCGTCATGACAACATGGCCAAAAACACAGGAAGGTGAGAAGGAAAACAGCAGGCGCCGGGAAGGGCCCGGCCCCCAATGGAATAACAAAGGTGAAGGGGGGGATAGAAGGAGGCTCTAGGAAGGGAGAGGCACAACGAAAAGAAAGCACAACCACCCCGGGTAAAGCTGTCAGAGGAAGGAGAAGGACTGTGTTTTTCATTTTCCCACCCAGAAAAAGGAGGTACAAAAAGGGCATGGAACGCCGGGTGGCAGGTTCGTTCGGTACCCGGCAAAGTCGTAGGCGGCGGCACGTGTCTAAGGAGAGGATGCCAATTGGCCTGAAAGAAAGGAACCCGCAAAATAGAGGCGGAAAGTCCGGCTTGCAGGGCCGCAAAGGAACAGACTTGCCATGGAAACGAGGCATCACTCACCTTGGACACGGTGTGCCCAAAAGCACACCTGCTGTTATCGTCATGTTTATTATGTTTGTAAATAAGAAATTGATGCCTACGGCCAAAAATTATTTTCCACAAAGAATGGTATGTAGAGTTTGTTACTAAACAGGGGTATGCGGGAGAGCCCGGGTGCCCACACTACTTAGCCTAAGCCTCTCCTCTTTACCTCCGCCTTCGCTTCTTCTCTCCCCTGCTAATCCCACAGTTGCTGCGATAGGTGCCGTGGGCCCTTATGCATCCTCGGGGCCCTGACCTCCAGCACCCATTTGGCCCAGCTCCCGACTATCTGCACTCGCACCCTTCAAGTCTCCAGGCCGTGTAGCACTCAACATTCCTAGCACTTCATCGCTGGCTCACCCATGAGCTCAGACTCCACAGCACTGACCCTCTGCTTCCTTCTTCCTTGCCGCACTTGCACATTCTGAATGCTCACAAGGCATAGTAGGCTCGTCCTGTTTTACTCCCCCCTCACCCCCGCTGCTCTTATGTATTGTGTTTTTAATGCATTTCCCACTCCTGCTCCCTCCCTTGCCCTGTGGGCGTTTGAAACTGTATTTTCTTACTGTATAAGCGCCTAACAAGCAAACGATAAAATAAACGGGCATGTGTTCTCATGTGGGCACGGTCTGAGCCGAAACAAAGGGCCGTCAAGTGGAATGCTAAAGGGGACCCGATTTCTTCTGACGCATTTCCCCATTCTCACAGAAGGCGCCATTAATGTAAATAGGCGCGCGCACACACAGCAAACCTATTGGGCGTTCGGCGTGCTAAAAAAGGATTCTCGAATGGCACTGCCGCACAGGGCCACTGCCCTGGGCGGGTGTGGGGGTTGTTGTCAGCCTTCCAAGAAAGCGGAGTGCAAATGAGCAGCTCTGTTATTGATGGTGTGGGCGGCTCTTAAAAGAGCCTTTGGGTTTGCACGCTGATGCTGCAGTAGGTAGGTAGGTAGGTAGGTAGGTGTTCCTCAACCCCCGAATCCATAAAGAGTGCGTCCCTGGCGCTTGAGGGCATACACCACATCCATGGCGGTGACCGTCTTCCTCTTGGCGTGCTCAGTGTAGGTGACGGCGTCCCGGATCACGTTTTCCAGGAAGACCTTGAGCACACCGCGGGTCTCCTCGTAGATGAGGCCGGAGATGCGCTTGACTCCTCCACGGCGGGCCAGACGGGCGGATGGCGGGCTTGGTAATGCCCTGGATGTTGTCCCTGAGCACTTTCCTGTGCCTCTTGGCACCTCCCTTGCCGAGACCTTTCCCTCCTTTGCCTCGTCCAGACATGGCGGCTGCACTTCTACTTCTCGTCACAAGGGAGCTGACTGTGACTGTGTGTGGCGGCTGACGGGAATCGGCTGCTTATATGGACAGAGGGCCGACCATGGGGAGCGCGGCGGGCGTCAGCTCCAGTGCGCAGGACTCGCGTGGGCGGGAGCGCAGCATTTCAAAATGCCCGCGCTTTCCAGCCGTTACCCCGGCTGGCCTTTGTTCTCTCAGGGCTGGCTAAAGGAAAGAGCCTGCTCTTGTGTACAAAGGCCGCTGCCTTTCTGAGAGAGGGCGGGTGCGCGCGCGCACACACACACACACCGCCCTCCCCTCCCCTTAATGAACTCCTTTGTGCGCTCACCCGTTCCCACTGTGCCGCGCATTCGCGCCCTACTTTGCCCATGCACCCAGAACGTTGCATCGGCGTCGGGAGGATGGCGTTCATTCTACATGGGTTACGAGCAATTCGCGCTGAAGCCTCTCTTTTCTCCCACTCAGGCACCTACTCTGTTGGAGCCTATCCCTCGCCAATTGCCCCAACCCCCCTTCACCTTGCCACGTGGGATTATCCGCAAAGACAAAATGGCGGAGGCTGGGGCGGGCTGGCAGGAATTACCCGACTCCCGAAATCCAGACATGAACTTCTTACAGCATGGCTGGGGGCGACCTAGCCGGCTCACCCAAGCGTTACTGCATCGGGGTTGCAGGGCATCTTTCTTTTTGCAAACGCCACATACGGCTGTTGGGGAGGCGAGCGGAATAGGCTTTGCGACAGGCGTAGGAGAGCGCCCTGCATTTGCCAAGCTTTAGCATGGCTTGGTTTGTCGGGCAAAGACTAAAGGTGCGCACTCAGAAGTGCTGCTAGGATATGATATATGATAAGGCCTTTATAACGCGCCTAGACACAAGTGTATAGTGCTGCTGAGCTCTTTGACAGAGTGTGTGAGCGGCTCTGAAAAGAGCCTTTGGGTTTTGTTTTGAAGAGGGTGTAACTTGGGCTGTTACTTGCTGGCTTTGCCCCCTGCCTTGTGGCCCTCGGTCTTCTTGGGCAGCAGCACGGCCTGGATGTTGGGCAGGACACCGCCCTGGGCAATTGTGACTTTGCCCAGCAGCTTGTTGAGCTCCTCGTCGTTGCGGATGGCGAGCTGCAGGTGTCTGGGGATGATGCGGGTCTTCTTGTTGTCCCGGGCGGCGTTGCCGGCCAGCTCGAGGATCTCGGCAGTCAGGTACTCGAGCACGGCAGCCAGATAGACGGGTGCTGGCCAGCCCCCGTCTATCTGGCTGCGTGCTCCGCAGTACCTGCACAGCCGAGTCCTAGGGCTGGACGGCAACGCGCCCGGGAGGAGCGAGTCTTGGCCTTAGCGCGGGCCTTCCCTCCTTGCTTTCCGCGTCCAGACCATGGTAGGTAAAAAAAAAAGCAGGCGCTCGCTCGTCCTACGTTCAAAGAGAAAGCAATGACCCGAGCACAAGAGGGCCGGCATATAAAGACACGGGGGGAGCTCTCTCATTGGACGAAACCTAGGCTCGCGTGAACATCCATTGGAGGGGGAACGACACTGCTGCCAGCCAATCGGAACTCCGTGCTGGGCACACCGACACACAGGAGCTACAGAACCGTTACGGGCCAATAGCGGGCAGGGGCTGGCAGCAGCTGTTTAACACAGACAGCCTATAAAAGAGAGGGGGTCGGGGGCGGTGGCTACTCCCTCCCTTCACGGGTCACAGCTGACAGTCGGATGGCGGGTCACAGCTGACAGTCGGATGCACATCGTGGACGGCAGCCGGAGTTGAGGTTGATTAGCGATTAGGCGGTAACAGCAACGGCTGTTAGGACCTAATTTTCTCCCGCTCCTCACAGCTGTTACCTTGTGTACCGAGATGCGGCATCGGGCGATGCTGCGGCAGCTGCAGTGAGCCGGGCCTTTTCTAAACAAAAAGGGCCGTTTAAGCGGTCTTTGCCACCACCTTGTGGCGGCAAGTGGCGCTTGATTAGCCCGATTTCCCCACTGAAGAGCAATCTTCAGGAGTCGGTCTAACAATCTGCAAAGGAGCTTTTTGCACACCGTGTGCACCCCAAAACTGTCCTTTTTAGGGCACACCTGCTGAGCTGGTTCTTACAAAGAACTGTTTGGATTTAAAAAGAAACTGCTCTGATAAGAGCACTCTACATTTTCTCCCTCTTTTCTCCTATTCTTTCCTGTTTTCTCTCCAATTTTCTCCCCCCTTTTCTCCTAGATTGATCATCATGACGGCCCAGATGTCAGAAACATCCCACCTCCTGGACACCGAGGTCGAGATGGAAGGGTTCGAACCAGTCTCTCACAAGCGAAAGACCAGTGAAAGTGCGTCACCAGGTGCATCAAATCAGAAGTGGAAGAAGACGCTGACTGAACCATCTGCAACAGGTGTGAGCAGCAGCAACAAGTATGACGTTCTGGAGCACGAACAGCTGGCCACAGAACCTGACAACACAGCGGACGAGCAGACCACCCCACCACCAAAGAAGATCCGGATCCCCCCAGTGTTTGTGAAGAACTTGAAGACCCACAAGGACCTGGTTGACATGCTGAAACACCTGTGCGCCAAACCAACCTTCACCACCAAGCCTCATGGTGAGCATATGAAGATCTCGCTCACCACAGTAGAGGACTACAAGAGCGTGACAGATGCCTTCACCGTACAGAAACTGCAGTACTACACATTCCCACTGGAGCGAGTGAGGTCTCAGAGGTTTGTGGTCCGTGGCCTGCCGACTAACGCCAGCGTGGAAGACATCACAGATCAACTTGCAGAACAGGGTCTCCCAGTGAAGAGTGTTGTCCAGCTGACCTCGCCAGCCGACAAGAACAAGAAATTCCCGCTATTTGTTGCCACCCTTGCACAAACCAGCGATGGAAAACCAGCGGACCTGACAAAGATCACACGGCTGTGCAGCTGTACAGTTACCACTGAAGCACCGAAGGCCAGAAGAGGACCTATCATGTGTTTCAACTGCCAGCGGATCGGCCACACATCTGCCTTCTGCCACCAGGACCCACGCTGCGTGCGATGTGGAGAGAACCACACATCGAAAAACTGCACCCGAGCCCGAACAGATCCGGCAACCTGCGCCAACTGCAGGGGACCTCACCCTGCCAGCTACCGCGGATGCCCAGCCCTTATGAAAGCTAAACAGGATGAGCAGCAGAGGAGGGCACCACAACAACCACTGCAAGCTCCACGGAACCCACCAACTACTACAAATGACTCTCAGAGGAGCAGCGGACAAAGCCAACCAAACCAGAGACCTGCACATCGTCAGGAGCCAAAACCAACAGCGGCCGCACAGAGGACCCACCCTCCTCGCCCGCCACCAGGCCATGGCCCTGCGAAGACCCAGAAGACAACCACAACATCCGGGCTGAGCTACGCTGGAGTCCTAAATCCACCACCGAACCCGCCGCAAGCAACCACCTCAGCACAGGAAGAGGGAACAGCGAGCTCAATCGACTGGAAGACCATCATAGTGAAGATCGCAGCCTTTGTTGCAGAGCTGAATATCGACCCCACCATGACGATGGTGGCAGGGCTCGTCCTGAGCCTATTCGCGGGCGAAGGAAGAAAACAACATGGCATCTAGACCCAGCTGCGCCATCGTGATGTGGAATGCCAACGGTATTCAGAAGAAGACAGACGAACTCCTTCACCTGATGGAAACGAGAAAGGTGAGTGCTGCTTTGCTTTCAGAGACCCACCTGCAAGGAAACCAGAAGCTGAGCCTGGCAAACCACAGTGTGTACCGGACCGACCGACCTGCAGGAGCCAAAGGAGGGGGGACCGCAGTGATAGTGAAGACGACGATCGACCACCATGAGATTGCACTCCCACCCCTCAGAAGCATTGAAGCCACTGGAGTACAAGTCAAGACTGCTACAGGACCACTCCGACTGATTGCAACCTACTGCCCCCCGAAAGCAAAGCTGGATCTCCGAGACCTGGATGCTTTGCTGGATTCGACGGTTCCAACACTCATCGGCGGAGACCTCAACGCCAAGCACCGATGCTGGAACTCCAGGACTGCCAACCAGAGGGGACGGACACTGCTGGCGTATTCCAGGAAGAACGACTGTGTGGTAGCAGGCCCGACTGAGCCCACGCACTACCCAGGTGTAGCAAGCCACAACCCAGATGTGCTGGACATCGTGCTACTGAAGAACCTGCAACACTCTGTGGAGCTGGAAACACTGGTGGAGCTGACCTCGGACCACAATCCAGTAGCAATCACTGTGGGAGATGAGATGGAACCCTACCAGCAGGCCGAGAAGTACAACTTCAGAAGAGCTGACTGGAGCCGCTTCAAAGAAGAGCTGAACAGAATGGTCACTCCAACCCCGCTGAGCACCATGGATGATATCAACAGGGCCGTGGAAGACTTCACGACAGCAGTCCAGGAGGCAATCAAGAGCAGTGTTCCGAAGCAGAAGACAACCAGATGTTCCATCTACGACCTACCGAGAGGCATCCAACAGTCAATCGCCGACAAGAACCGCGCCCGACGCCAGTGGCAGAAGCTCCGCACACCTGATCTCCTGCAGAAGTACAACACGCTTGCAAGACTCCTGCGGGAACAGATCCGACAGCACCGTGGAGAGAAGTGGGAGTCTGCAACAGCCAAGCTGAAGGAGGCTGACAACTCGGTGTGGAGAATGACTCGTCGACTGACTGGGAAGAAGGAGCCAAGCCCACCAATCCAGGGACGAACCCACCTTGCATGCAGCAACAAGGACAAGGCAGAGGTCCTTGCCGAGACACTGGAGGCTTCGTTCACCCCGAACAAGGTAAGTAGGCTCTCAGACGGAGTGGAGGAAGCAGTTGAGAAGTACCTCGCAGATCACGGAACCGGGCTGGGAGCAGAAGACATCAAGGAGTGCACAAGCTCTGAGGTAGCAGGACTTGCAGAAAAGCTGGCGAACGGCAAGGCACCGGGGAGCGACGGAATAACCAACCTGGCAATCAAGAACCTCCCACCGGCATCAATGGAACATCTCACAGAGATCTTCAATGCATGCATGAGGCTCCAGCACTTCCCGAGTTCCTGGAAAGAAGCAAGGGTCATCGTTTTTCCAAAGGCCGGCAAACCACTGAGGGATCCAGCAAACTACCGCCCCATCAGCCTGCTTTCTGGATTATCGAAGCTCCTGGAGAAGGTCCTCCTCGCTCGACTCAGCGACTTCACCTCCGAAAGAAATCTACTAGCAAAGGAACAGTTTGGATTTCGAAAGGAGCATGCAACGACTCATCAGCTACTGAGAGTGGTAGACACCATCAGCCACGGATTCAACATCAAGAAGTCCACAGGAATCGTCTTCCTGGATGTAGCCAAAGCATTCGACCGAGTCTGGCACAAGGGACTGCTGCACAAGATGGTTGGCCTGGGATTTCCGAACTACCTGGTGAAGACGATTGCAAGCTACCTGGGAGGCCGCACCTTCCATGTCGCCATGCGGTCTGAGATGTCCTCTTCACATCCCATCCGAGCAGGCGTGCCACAGGGATCGAACCTCGGACCCTTCCTGTTCAACCTCTTCACCAACGACATCCCGACAGATCTCCACAAGACGAACCTGGCGCTGTATGCAGACGATGTTGCAGTAATCTCCCAGTCTTTCAGCGAAAAGGAAGTGGCGAAGAACCTGCAAGCTTCATTGGATACCATCGCAAAGTGGTACAGCGACTGGCGGATAGAACTCAACACCAGCAAGACAACTGCAACGCTGTTCACCAGAAAGAAGATCAAGGAGCACCCACACATCAGCCTCAACGGGGAGACCATCAAATGGGAGAGCAGCAGCCGCTACCTCGGTGTGACCCTGGACAGCAAACTCAACTGGGAAAGCCACATCGAGAATACTCAGCAGAAGGCAACAGGAAAGATGGCAGCGCTGTACCCACTCCTGAAGAGCAAGTCCATGCCCCTCCGGACAAAGATCAACGTCTACAAGGCGATCATCAGACCAACCCTGACTTATGCCTCACCAGCATGGATGACCTGCCATGAGCGACACCGGAAGAGTCTTCAGATAGTCCAGAACAAGGCCCTGCGGATATCATCTGGAGCTCCAATCTTCACAAGGACAGCAGACCTTCACAGAGACCTGGACATCGAGATGTTGGATGAACATCTAGCGAAGCTGAGTAAGAACTTCTGCCAAGAACTGGATCAGAACCCGAACCCTCTGATCAGAAGACTCACTGCCACCACTGCAAACCCCTTCGACCGCTACCCGCGGCCCATCACTGCGAAGACCCAGTGAAACCAGCCCTACTGTGACAAGACCACACAGACCAAGAAGAATACAAACCCACGACTACACACTCAACCCGAGAAGATGGAGTAATGAGGCTCAAGCCTCGGTATCCAAAAAAATCACCGCTGATGGATAAAAATCTATCAGCAAGAAGAAGAACAAGCGCGCAGTGTTTTTACTCATTTCTCCCTCTCCTCACAGCGTGGACGTCAGCCGGAGACCATGCCTGAGCCAGCCAAGTCCGCCCCAGCGCCCAAGAAGGGCTCCAAGAAAGCGCTCTCCAAGCCGCCCAAGAAGGACGGGAAGAAGCGCAAGAGGAGCAGGAAGGAAAGCTATGCCATTTACATCTACAAGGTGATGAAGCAGGTGCACCCTGACACCGGCATCTCTTCCAAGGCCATGGGCATCATGAACTCGTTTGTCAATGACATCTTCGAGCGCATCGCTGCGGAAGCCTCCCGCCTGGCTCAATACAACAAGCGCAGGACCCTCACCTCCAGGGAGATTCAGACCGGAGTGCGACTCCTGCTGCCAGGCGAGCTGGCCAAGCACGCTGTGTCCGAGGGCACCAAAGCCGTCACCAAGTACACCAGCGCCAAGTGAGACCACAGTTCCCAGCACCACCAAAAAAACCCAAAGGCTCTTTTAAGAGCCGCTCACCACCTCCACTCAAGAGCTCACATGCTTTGCCTAGCTGGCCCTGCTTTATTCCATCCCCGGAAAACATAAGGCCAATGATATCAAATAAGGACTACGGTCTCGGGGGCGGCGTAAGCAAATTATTTCTCTGCGCTGTGGCAGGAGTCACGCACCCTACTTGACACATTTGCTGGGCTGGGAGGGAAAGCTCTGGGAGATCGGCTTAATGTACAGGACAGGCTATGTAAGGCAGCACTGCCAGGGAAGCGCTCGCAGCACACCCCTCTGTCCCCGAGCCTGACAGGGAGCAGGTACTTCACCATTCGGTCTGCCTGTGAGGAGGGGGGCGGCGGGCGGAAAACCGACCATTAGCACACAGCGCTTAGAAGCGGTTGGAATCCAGCCTCAAGGCAGGCCTTATAGAAACGTGATGTGGGGTGGGGGGCTTCGAGTTCAGAGATCGCTCTGAGGGGGGAGTGGAGGGCTCGGGTTACGAGCTGGCTGTGCTCCCGCTAAAAGGTACAAGCCATCACATCAAATCCGACCGCCACAAGCGCACAAATAACTGGTTGCCAAAGCTGCCCAGATGGGCATTTTTTGGGGAGGGGGTGTTGCCAAGACAGGTAGGAGCGTTTGCATGTTTGCCTTGGGTTTGAGAGACGGCCTAGCCGCCTGTGCAGTGAAGAGAGGCGCCTCGAGAGGCAGAGTTGAGCAGCTCTTGTGTGTGACAACGTGTCGGCTCTTAAAAGAGCCTTTGTGGTGGTGGGGTCTTGCTGCCGGTGCCCCTCAGGCCCTCTCGCCCCGGATGCGGCGGGCCAGCTGGATGTCCTTGGGCATAATGGTCACTCGCTTGGCGTGGATGGCGCAGAGGTTGGTGTCCTCAAAGAGCCCCACCAAGTAGGCCTCGCTGGCCTCCTGCAGGGCCATGACTGCTGAGCTCTGGAAGCGCAGGTCGGTCTTGAAATCCTGTGCGATCTCCCGCACCAGGCGCTGGAAGGGCAGTTTCCGGATGAGCAGCTCAGTAGATTTCTGGTAGCGCCGGATCTCTCTGAGGGCCACGGTGCCCGGCCGATAGCGGTGGGGTTTCTTGACCCCACCAGTCGCAGGGGCGCTCTTGCGGGCAGCTTTGGTGGCCTTGCCTCCGGTGGACTTGGGGCAGTCTGCTTCGTACGGGCCATGGCAACCTTGCGCGACTTGCTTCCTCTCTACTGACAACGTACAATGGTCTGTGACGGATGAAGACCCAACTACGCTCCGATTGGCTGGGACAATAGCAGGAAACAGGTTTGAAAAAGCCTGCCACTCTCAGTGACGAGCCCGAGGCAGAACGTCGGCCTGTTGAAAGGCTGGCAAGCATCGACACGCGCACGCAGGCACGCACATACCAGGAGGGCTATGATTGGACAGCCAATCTGAGGCTTGCCAGTTATTCACAGATTCCTCTTTTGATTGACAGTGTCTGTGTGCTCTGTCTGTCTCTCTCTCTCTCTCTGGGATGGAGGGGGGATTTATTCATTTTTATTTAGTTGGTCATTTTGTATGGCACGACAAGTGGCGGCGTGGGGCCACTTCAGAGGACATGTTTTTGAAGCACCCAGCCTGGCAAGCAAGTACATAAAAGAAAGCGGCCAGCGCCCCGGAAAAGATATAAAAGGAGCCTCCATTGAGGTAGGTGGTTGCGGGGAAAGTTAAGAGCGGTTCTAACTAGCAACCGCCTTCTCTTGACTCCCCCACCTGACACCCGACGGCAAGGCTCTCGCGTTTTCCGGGTCCACGAGTGGGAAAGCCACCCAGTTCTGTTTTTGCTTGGAATTCTGGGACTTGTAGTGCTTCTGCATTTCAAACGGGGAAGAAAAATCAAAAGGACCCAAAATACAGAGGGGGGTTGAGGCAGGACTGGATGGCCTTCTGACGCATTGGCCACTGGAAACTTGAGCGTTCCGCTCATGCACTGCTTACATCTCTCTGGCTCTCTCATATGTTCTCTGGGCAGGCAGGATACACAACCTCCTTTGCCATCATAGCGATCTGAGAAACACACGTGCAGCTGCCCCCAGTCAGAGGGCCAACCAACTACTGCATAGCAACCTTCTACAGCCATCCTCGAAACGCAAACATCCCTATAAAGCGACAGGGTGGATAGCGTAAACATGTGATACAGATAACATGGGGATACAGGTACATAGCATAAATAGGATATACCGAGGTATATAGAGAGCTATCCACTCCACTCACTCTATCCTTTCCTTCCATTCCATCCACTTTTTCCATCCACTCCATCCTATGTGGCCCAGCCTATCCCGCTCAATTGGTAGGTGCGCCCCCACCCCTCCTGTCTGGTGCAGATTCAGCACCTTCGTTACATAACCTTGCGCTCGCTCAGGGATGTGTCCTGCTGGATTTATGAGGGCGAAGGCCAGGACTTCAAGCCTCAGAATGCAAAGTTAAAACCAGGACTGCACTTGCATCCCCAGACTGGAATGGATATTGTTGGCATGTGTGATGTTGGCCCGACAGACCTGATGGCTGGAGGGAGAGAAAAGGGGGCTGGGGCTGGCTGGCCCGCCCGCCCACCAGTGGAGCAAAGACCACTCTCCTGCCCTGCCTCAGGGCCCAGCTGAGAGTGGAACGAATGCCACCCTCCTGGCTGTCTCAGGGGCCAGCAGAGAGTGAAGCACAAGCACCACGCTCCGGGCTGGCCCCTAGGCCCCGAACGGCCACGAACGGCCAGGTTCTATAGGCAGGAAAACAGGGCGGGCCTGCAGGCACTTGTTACTCAGAGTGTGCTTTGACCCCTGGCTTCTCGGGCAACGGTGCACTGTGCCGGGCACCCCGAGAGTTGTCGAGGGAGGCCTGCTCAGAGCCTCATGGGGATGGCTAGAGTGGTGTGTCTGTCCCCCCCGAGTGTTGTGCCGCCCGCCTGTTCTGCAGCTGGGTTCTTCTGGGAGTTATCAGCATAATCCCGCCTTCCCCAGCCAGCTCCACCTAGGCCGCAGTACCTTCTGTCGTTACAAGAGGGCATCGGGGGGGCGGGGGGGGGGTGCTCTTAGCTTCCACATGAGTGTGGAGTCAGGTTACCAGAAGGGAAGAGGGGAGATGCCCATTTGTAAATACAAAATGACTAAATACTCTCCCTCTAGACCACTACGCTCCTCTGGCTCTAACTCTCTGTGTGTAAAGCCTTTTGCTAAACAGACGGCAGGTGGTTGTTCGCTTTCCTCAGCTGGCTCCCTTCCTCTGCGCCTTGAGCAGGATCTTCTTAAATTCCGGAAGCTCCTTAGTCCACAGGCCCCGGGCAGGCACGATAGAGGGCATGGGTGGGGGGTTAGGCGCAGGGTGGGGGCAGAGAAGAGGCTCACGCCTTGGGAGGGCAGCTGCAAGGCGCATCCACTGTTAATCGTCATGACAACATGGCCAAAAACACAGGAAGGTGAGAAGGAAAACAGCAGGCGCCGGGAAGGGCCCGGCCCCCAATGGAATAACAAAGGTGAAGGGGGGGATAGAAGGAGGCTCTAGGAAGGGAGAGGCACAACGAAAAGAAAGCACAACCACCCCGGGTAAAGCTGTCAGAGGAAGGAGAAGGACTGTGTTTTTCATTTTCCCACCCAGAAAAAGGAGGTACAAAAAGGGCATGGAACGCCGGGTGGCAGGTTCGTTCGGTACCCGGCAAAGTCGTAGGCGGCGGCACGTGTCTAAGGAGAGGATGCCAATTGGCCTGAAAGAAAGGAACCCGCAAAATAGAGGCGGAAAGTCCGGCTTGCAGGCACGCAAAGGAACAGACTTGCCATGGAAACGAGGCATCACTCACCTTGGACACGGTGTGCCCAAAAGCACACCTGCTGTTATCGTCATGTTTATTATGTTTGTAAATAAGAAATTGATGCCTACGGCCAAAAATTATTTTCCACAAAGAATGGTATGTAGAGTTTGTTACTAAACAGGGGTATGCGGGAGAGCCCGGGTGCCCACACTACTTAGCCTAAGCCTCTCCTCTTTACCTCCGCCTTCGCTTCTTCTCTCCCCTGCTAATCCCACAGTTGCTGCGATAGGTGCCGTGGGCCCTTATGCATCCTCGGGGCCCTGACCTCCAGCACCCATTTGGCCCAGCTCCCGACTATCTGCACTCGCACCCTTCAAGTCTCCAGGCCGTGTAGCACTCAACATTCCTAGCACTTCATCGCTGGCTCACCCATGAGCTCAGACTCCACAGCACTGACCCTCTGCTTCCTTCTTCCTTGCCGCACTTGCACATTCTGAATGCTCACAAGGCATAGTAGGCTCGTCCTGTTTTACTCCCCCCTCACCCCCGCTGCTCTTATGTATTGTGTTTTTAATGCATTTCCCACTCCTGCTCCCTCCCTTGCCCTGTGGGCGTTTGAAACTGTATTTTCTTACTGTATAAGCGCCTAACAAGCAAACGATAAAATAAACGGGCATGTGTTCTCATGTGGGCACGGTCTGAGCCGAAACAAAGGGCCGTCAAGTGGAATGCTAAAGGGGACCCGATTTCTTCTGACGCATTTCCCCATTCTCACAGAAGGCGCCATTAATGTAAATAGGCGCGCGCACACACAGCAAACCTATTGGGCGTTCGGCGTGCTAAAAAAGGATTCTCGAATGGCACTGCCGCACAGGGCCACTGCCCTGGGCGGGTGTGGGGGTTGTTGTCAGCCTTCCAAGAAAGCGGAGTGCAAATGAGCAGCTCTGTTATTGATGGTGTGGGCGGCTCTTAAAAGAGCCTTTGGGTTTGCACGCTGATGCTGCAGTAGGTAGGTAGGTAGGTAGGTAGGTGTTCCTCAACCCCCGAATCCATAAAGAGTGCGTCCCTGGCGCTTGAGGGCATACACCACATCCATGGCGGTGACCGTCTTCCTCTTGGCGTGCTCAGTGTAGGTGACGGCGTCCCGGATCACGTTTTCCAGGAAGACCTTGAGCACACCGCGGGTCTCCTCGTAGATGAGGCCGGAGATGCGCTTGACTCCTCCACGGCGGGCCAGACGGGCGGATGGCGGGCTTGGTAATGCCCTGGATGTTGTCCCTGAGCACTTTCCTGTGCCTCTTGGCACCTCCCTTGCCGAGACCTTTCCCTCCTTTGCCTCGTCCAGACATGGCGGCTGCACTTCTACTTCTCGTCACAAGGGAGCTGACTGTGACTGTGTGTGGCGGCTGACGGGAATCGGCTGCTTATATGGACAGAGGGCCGACCATGGGGAGCGCGGCGGGCGTCAGCTCCAGTGCGCAGGACTCGCGTGGGCGGGAGCGCAGCATTTCAAAATGCCCGCGCTTTCCAGCCGTTACCCCGGCTGGCCTTTGTTCTCTCAGGGCTGGCTAAAGGAAAGAGCCTGCTCTTGTGTACAAAGGCCGCTGCCTTTCTGAGAGAGGGCGGGTGCGCGCGCGCACACACACACACACCGCCCTCCCCTCCCCTTAATGAACTCCTTTGTGCGCTCACCCGTTCCCACTGTGCCGCGCATTCGCGCCCTACTTTGCCCATGCACCCAGAACGTTGCATCGGCGTCGGGAGGATGGCGTTCATTCTACATGGGTTACGAGCAATTCGCGCTGAAGCCTCTCTTTTCTCCCACTCAGGCACCTACTCTGTTGGAGCCTATCCCTCGCCAATTGCCCCAACCCCCCTTCACCTTGCCACGTGGGATTATCCGCAAAGACAAAATGGCGGAGGCTGGGGCGGGCTGGCAGGAATTACCCGACTCCCGAAATCCAGACATGAACTTCTTACAGCATGGCTGGGGGCGACCTAGCCGGCTCACCCAAGCGTTACTGCATCGGGGTTGCAGGGCATCTTTCTTTTTGCAAACGCCACATACGGCTGTTGGGGAGGCGAGCGGAATAGGCTTTGCGACAGGCGTAGGAGAGCGCCCTGCATTTGCCAAGCTTTAGCATGGCTTGGTTTGTCGGGCAAAGACTAAAGGTGCGCACTCAGAAGTGCTGCTAGGATATGATATATGATAAGGCCTTTATAACGCGCCTAGACACAAGTGTATAGTGCTGCTGAGCTCTTTGACAGAGTGTGTGAGCGGCTCTGAAAAGAGCCTTTGGGTTTTGTTTTGAAGAGGGTGTAACTTGGGCTGTTACTTGCTGGCTTTGCCCCCTGCCTTGTGGCCCTCGGTCTTCTTGGGCAGCAGCACGGCCTGGATGTTGGGCAGGACACCGCCCTGGGCAATTGTGACTTTGCCCAGCAGCTTGTTGAGCTCCTCGTCGTTGCGGATGGCGAGCTGCAGGTGTCTGGGGATGATGCGGGTCTTCTTGTTGTCCCGGGCGGCGTTGCCGGCCAGCTCGAGGATCTCGGCAGTCAGGTACTCGAGCACGGCAGCCAGATAGACGGGGGCTCCAGCACCCACCCGCTCAGCGTAGCTCCCCTTCCGCAGCAGCCGATGCACACGGCCTACTGGGAACTGCAAGCCTGCCCGGGAGGAGCGAGTCTTGGCCTTAGCGCGGGCCTTCCCTCCTTGCTTTCCGCGTCCAGACATGGTAGGTAAAAAAAAAAGCAGGCGCTCGCTCGTCCTACGTTCAAAGAGAAAGCAATGACCCGAGCACAAGAGGGCCGGCATATAAAGACACGGGGGGAGCTCTCTCATTGGACGAAACCTAGGCTCGCGTGAACATCCATTGGAGGGGGAACGACACTGCTGCCAGCCAATCGGAACTCCGTGCTGGGCACACCGACACACAGGAGCTACAGAACCGTTACGGGCCAATAGCGGGCAGGGGCTGGCAGCAGCTGTTTAACACAGACAGCCTATAAAAGAGAGGGGGTCGGGGGCGGTGGCTACTCCCTCCCTTCACGGGTCACAGCTGACAGTCGGATGGCGGGTCACAGCTGACAGTCGGATGCACATCGTGGACGGCAGCCGGAGTTGAGGTTGATTAGCGATTAGGCGGTAACAGCAACGGCTGTTAGGACCTAATTTTCTCCCGCTCCTCACAGCTGTTACCTTGTGTACCGAGATGCGGCATCGGGCGATGCTGCGGCAGCTGCAGTGAGCCGGGCCTTTTCTAAACAAAAAGGGCCGTTTAAGCGGTCTTTGCCACCACCTTGTGGCGGCAAGTGGCGCTTGATTAGCCCGATTTCCCCACTGAAGAGCAATCTTCAGGAGTCGGTCTAACAATCTGCAAAGGAGCTTTTTGCACACCGTGTGCACCCCAAAACTGTCCTTTTTAGGGCACACCTGCTGAGCTGGTTCTTACAAAGAACTGTTTGGATTTAAAAAGAAACTGCTCTGATAAGAGCACTCTACATTTTCTCCCTCTTTTCTCCTATTCTTTCCTGTTTTCTCTCCAATTTTCTCCCCCCTTTTCTCCTAGATTGATCATCATGACGGCCCAGATGTCAGAAACATCCCACCTCCTGGACACCGAGGTCGAGATGGAAGGGTTCGAACCAGTCTCTCACAAGCGAAAGACCAGTGAAAGTGCGTCACCAGGTGCATCAAATCAGAAGTGGAAGAAGACGCTGACTGAACCATCTGCAACAGGTGTGAGCAGCAGCAACAAGTATGACGTTCTGGAGCACGAACAGCTGGCCACAGAACCTGACAACACAGCGGACGAGCAGACCACCCCACCACCAAAGAAGATCCGGATCCCCCCAGTGTTTGTGAAGAACTTGAAGACCCACAAGGACCTGGTTGACATGCTGAAACACCTGTGCGCCAAACCAACCTTCACCACCAAGCCTCATGGTGAGCATATGAAGATCTCGCTCACCACAGTAGAGGACTACAAGAGCGTGACAGATGCCTTCACCGTACAGAAACTGCAGTACTACACATTCCCACTGGAGCGAGTGAGGTCTCAGAGGTTTGTGGTCCGTGGCCTGCCGACTAACGCCAGCGTGGAAGACATCACAGATCAACTTGCAGAACAGGGTCTCCCAGTGAAGAGTGTTGTCCAGCTGACCTCGCCAGCCGACAAGAACAAGAAATTCCCGCTATTTGTTGCCACCCTTGCACAAACCAGCGATGGAAAACCAGCGGACCTGACAAAGATCACACGGCTGTGCAGCTGTACAGTTACCACTGAAGCACCGAAGGCCAGAAGAGGACCTATCATGTGTTTCAACTGCCAGCGGATCGGCCACACATCTGCCTTCTGCCACCAGGACCCACGCTGCGTGCGATGTGGAGAGAACCACACATCGAAAAACTGCACCCGAGCCCGAACAGATCCGGCAACCTGCGCCAACTGCAGGGGACCTCACCCTGCCAGCTACCGCGGATGCCCAGCCCTTATGAAAGCTAAACAGGATGAGCAGCAGAGGAGGGCACCACAACAACCACTGCAAGCTCCACGGAACCCACCAACTACTACAAATGACTCTCAGAGGAGCAGCGGACAAAGCCAACCAAACCAGAGACCTGCACATCGTCAGGAGCCAAAACCAACAGCGGCCGCACAGAGGACCCACCCTCCTCGCCCGCCACCAGGCCATGGCCCTGCGAAGACCCAGAAGACAACCACAACATCCGGGCTGAGCTACGCTGGAGTCCTAAATCCACCACCGAACCCGCCGCAAGCAACCACCTCAGCACAGGAAGAGGGAACAGCGAGCTCAATCGACTGGAAGACCATCATAGTGAAGATCGCAGCCTTTGTTGCAGAGCTGAATATCGACCCCACCATGACGATGGTGGCAGGGCTCGTCCTGAGCCTATTCGCGGGCGAAGGAAGAAAACAACATGGCATCTAGACCCAGCTGCGCCATCGTGATGTGGAATGCCAACGGTATTCAGAAGAAGACAGACGAACTCCTTCACCTGATGGAAACGAGAAAGGTGAGTGCTGCTTTGCTTTCAGAGACCCACCTGCAAGGAAACCAGAAGCTGAGCCTGGCAAACCACAGTGTGTACCGGACCGACCGACCTGCAGGAGCCAAAGGAGGGGGGACCGCAGTGATAGTGAAGACGACGATCGACCACCATGAGATTGCACTCCCACCCCTCAGAAGCATTGAAGCCACTGGAGTACAAGTCAAGACTGCTACAGGACCACTCCGACTGATTGCAACCTACTGCCCCCCGAAAGCAAAGCTGGATCTCCGAGACCTGGATGCTTTGCTGGATTCGACGGTTCCAACACTCATCGGCGGAGACCTCAACGCCAAGCACCGATGCTGGAACTCCAGGACTGCCAACCAGAGGGGACGGACACTGCTGGCGTATTCCAGGAAGAACGACTGTGTGGTAGCAGGCCCGACTGAGCCCACGCACTACCCAGGTGTAGCAAGCCACAACCCAGATGTGCTGGACATCGTGCTACTGAAGAACCTGCAACACTCTGTGGAGCTGGAAACACTGGTGGAGCTGACCTCGGACCACAATCCAGTAGCAATCACTGTGGGAGATGAGATGGAACCCTACCAGCAGGCCGAGAAGTACAACTTCAGAAGAGCTGACTGGAGCCGCTTCAAAGAAGAGCTGAACAGAATGGTCACTCCAACCCCGCTGAGCACCATGGATGATATCAACAGGGCCGTGGAAGACTTCACGACAGCAGTCCAGGAGGCAATCAAGAGCAGTGTTCCGAAGCAGAAGACAACCAGATGTTCCATCTACGACCTACCGAGAGGCATCCAACAGTCAATCGCCGACAAGAACCGCGCCCGACGCCAGTGGCAGAAGCTCCGCACACCTGATCTCCTGCAGAAGTACAACACGCTTGCAAGACTCCTGCGGGAACAGATCCGACAGCACCGTGGAGAGAAGTGGGAGTCTGCAACAGCCAAGCTGAAGGAGGCTGACAACTCGGTGTGGAGAATGACTCGTCGACTGACTGGGAAGAAGGAGCCAAGCCCACCAATCCAGGGACGAACCCACCTTGCATGCAGCAACAAGGACAAGGCAGAGGTCCTTGCCGAGACACTGGAGGCTTCGTTCACCCCGAACAAGGTAAGTAGGCTCTCAGACGGAGTGGAGGAAGCAGTTGAGAAGTACCTCGCAGATCACGGAACCGGGCTGGGAGCAGAAGACATCAAGGAGTGCACAAGCTCTGAGGTAGCAGGACTTGCAGAAAAGCTGGCGAACGGCAAGGCACCGGGGAGCGACGGAATAACCAACCTGGCAATCAAGAACCTCCCACCGGCATCAATGGAACATCTCACAGAGATCTTCAATGCATGCATGAGGCTCCAGCACTTCCCGAGTTCCTGGAAAGAAGCAAGGGTCATCGTTTTTCCAAAGGCCGGCAAACCACTGAGGGATCCAGCAAACTACCGCCCCATCAGCCTGCTTTCTGGATTATCGAAGCTCCTGGAGAAGGTCCTCCTCGCTCGACTCAGCGACTTCACCTCCGAAAGAAATCTACTAGCAAAGGAACAGTTTGGATTTCGAAAGGAGCATGCAACGACTCATCAGCTACTGAGAGTGGTGGACACCATCAGCCACGGATTCAACATCAAGAAGTCCACAGGAATCGTCTTCCTGGATGTAGCCAAAGCATTCGACCGAGTCTGGCACAAGGGACTGCTGCACAAGATGGTTGGCCTGGGATTTCCGAACTACCTGGTGAAGACGATTGCAAGCTACCTGGGAGGCCGCACCTTCCATGTCGCCATGCGGTCTGAGATGTCCTCTTCACATCCCATCCGAGCAGGCGTGCCACAGGGATCGAACCTCGGACCCTTCCTGTTCAACCTCTTCACCAACGACATCCCGACAGATCTCCACAAGACGAACCTGGCGCTGTATGCAGACGATGTTGCAGTAATCTCCCAGTCTTTCAGCGAAAAGGAAGTGGCGAAGAACCTGCAAGCTTCATTGGATACCATCGCAAAGTGGTACAGCGACTGGCGGATAGAACTCAACACCAGCAAGACAACTGCAACGCTGTTCACCAGAAAGAAGATCAAGGAGCACCCACACATCAGCCTCAACGGGGAGACCATCAAATGGGAGAGCAGCAGCCGCTACCTCGGTGTGACCCTGGACAGCAAACTCAACTGGGAAAGCCACATCGAGAATACTCAGCAGAAGGCAACAGGAAAGATGGCAGCGCTGTACCCACTCCTGAAGAGCAAGTCCATGCCCCTCCGGACAAAGATCAACGTCTACAAGGCGATCATCAGACCAACCCTGACTTATGCCTCACCAGCATGGATGACCTGCCATGAGCGACACCGGAAGAGTCTTCAGATAGTCCAGAACAAGGCCCTGCGGATATCATCTGGAGCTCCAATCTTCACAAGGACAGCAGACCTTCACAGAGACCTGGACATCGAGATGTTGGATGAACATCTAGCGAAGCTGAGTAAGAACTTCTGCCAAGAACTGGATCAGAACCCGAACCCTCTGATCAGAAGACTCACTGCCACCACTGCAAACCCCTTCGACCGCTACCCGCGGCCCATCACTGCGAAGACCCAGTGAAACCAGCCCTACTGTGACAAGACCACACAGACCAAGAAGAATACAAACCCACGACTACACACTCAACCCGAGAAGATGGAGTAATGAGGCTCAAGCCTCGGTATCCAAAAAAATCACCGCTGATGGATAAAAATCTATCAGCAAGAAGAAGAACAAGCGCGCAGTGTTTTTACTCATTTCTCCCTCTCCTCACAGCGTGGACGTCAGCCGGAGACCATGCCTGAGCCAGCCAAGTCCGCCCCAGCGCCCAAGAAGGGCTCCAAGAAAGCGCTCTCCAAGCCGCCCAAGAAGGACGGGAAGAAGCGCAAGAGGAGCAGGAAGGAAAGCTATGCCATTTACATCTACAAGGTGATGAAGCAGGTGCACCCTGACACCGGCATCTCTTCCAAGGCCATGGGCATCATGAACTCGTTTGTCAATGACATCTTCGAGCGCATCGCTGCGGAAGCCTCCCGCCTGGCTCAATACAACAAGCGCAGGACCCTCACCTCCAGGGAGATTCAGACCGGAGTGCGACTCCTGCTGCCAGGCGAGCTGGCCAAGCACGCTGTGTCCGAGGGCACCAAAGCCGTCACCAAGTACACCAGCGCCAAGTGAGACCACAGTTCCCAGCACCACCAAAAAAACCCAAAGGCTCTTTTAAGAGCCGCTCACCACCTCCACTCAAGAGCTCACATGCTTTGCCTAGCTGGCCCTGCTTTATTCCATCCCCGGAAAACATAAGGCCAATGATATCAAATAAGGACTACGGTCTCGGGGGCGGCGTAAGCAAATTATTTCTCTGCGCTGTGGCAGGAGTCACGCACCCTACTTGACACATTTGCTGGGCTGGGAGGGAAAGCTCTGGGAGATCGGCTTAATGTACAGGACAGGCTATGTAAGGCAGCACTGCCAGGGAAGCGCTCGCAGCACACCCCTCTGTCCCCGAGCCTGACAGGGAGCAGGTACTTCACCATTCGGTCTGCCTGTGAGGAGGGGGGCGGCGGGCGGAAAACCGACCATTAGCACACAGCGCTTAGAAGCGGTTGGAATCCAGCCTCAAGGCAGGCCTTATAGAAACGTGATGTGGGGTGGGGGGCTTCGAGTTCAGAGATCGCTCTGAGGGGGGAGTGGAGGGCTCGGGTTACGAGCTGGCTGTGCTCCCGCTAAAAGGTACAAGCCATCACATCAAATCCGACCGCCACAAGCGCACAAATAACTGGTTGCCAAAGCTGCCCAGATGGGCATTTTTTGGGGAGGGGGTGTTGCCAAGACAGGTAGGAGCGTTTGCATGTTTGCCTTGGGTTTGAGAGACGGCCTAGCCGCCTGTGCAGTGAAGAGAGGCGCCTCGAGAGGCAGAGTTGAGCAGCTCTTGTGTGTGACAACGTGTCGGCTCTTAAAAGAGCCTTTGTGGTGGTGGGGTCTTGCTGCCGGTGCCCCTCAGGCCCTCTCGCCCCGGATGCGGCGGGCCAGCTGGATGTCCTTGGGCATAATGGTCACTCGCTTGGCGTGGATGGCGCAGAGGTTGGTGTCCTCAAAGAGCCCCACCAAGTAGGCCTCGCTGGCCTCCTGCAGGGCCATGACTGCTGAGCTCTGGAAGCGCAGGTCGGTCTTGAAATCCTGTGCGATCTCCCGCACCAGGCGCTGGAAGGGCAGTTTCCGGATGAGCAGCTCAGTAGATTTCTGGTAGCGCCGGATCTCTCTGAGGGCCACGGTGCCCGGCCGATAGCGGTGGGGTTTCTTGACCCCACCAGTCGCAGGGGCGCTCTTGCGGGCAGCTTTGGTGGCCTTGCCTCCGGTGGACTTGGGGCAGTCTGCTTCGTACGGGCCATGGCAACCTTGCGCGACTTGCTTCCTCTCTACTGACAACGTACAATGGTCTGTGACGGATGAAGACCCAACTACGCTCCGATTGGCTGGGACAATAGCAGGAAACAGGTTTGAAAAAGCCTGCCACTCTCAGTGACGAGCCCGAGGCAGAACGTCGGCCTGTTGAAAGGCTGGCAAGCATCGACACGCGCACGCAGGCACGCACATACCAGGAGGGCTATGATTGGACAGCCAATCTGAGGCTTGCCAGTTATTCACAGATTCCTCTTTTGATTGACAGTGTCTGTGTGCTCTGTCTGTCTCTCTCTCTCTCTCTGGGATGGAGGGGGGATTTATTCATTTTTATTTAGTTGGTCATTTTGTATGGCACGACAAGTGGCGGCGTGGGGCCACTTCAGAGGACATGTTTTTGAAGCACCCAGCCTGGCAAGCAAGTACATAAAAGAAAGCGGCCAGCGCCCCGGAAAAGATATAAAAGGAGCCTCCATTGAGGTAGGTGGTTGCGGGGAAAGTTAAGAGCGGTTCTAACTAGCAACCGCCTTCTCTTGACTCCCCCACCTGACACCCGACGGCAAGGCTCTCGCGTTTTCCGGGTCCACGAGTGGGAAAGCCACCCAGTTCTGTTTTTGCTTGGAATTCTGGGACTTGTAGTGCTTCTGCATTTCAAACGGGGAAGAAAAATCAAAAGGACCCAAAATACAGAGGGGGGTTGAGGCAGGACTGGATGGCCTTCTGACGCATTGGCCACTGGAAACTTGAGCGTTCCGCTCATGCACTGCTTACATCTCTCTGGCTCTCTCATATGTTCTCTGGGCAGGCAGGATACACAACCTCCTTTGCCATCATAGCGATCTGAGAAACACACGTGCAGCTGCCCCCAGTCAGAGGGCCAACCAACTACTGCATAGCAACCTTCTACAGCCATCCTCGAAACGCAAACATCCCTATAAAGCGACAGGGTGGATAGCGTAAACATGTGATACAGATAACATGGGGATACAGGTACATAGCATAAATAGGATATACCGAGGTATATAGAGAGCTATCCACTCCACTCACTCTATCCTTTCCTTCCATTCCATCCACTTTTTCCATCCACTCCATCCTATGTGGCCCAGCCTATCCCGCTCAATTGGTAGGTGCGCCCCCACCCCTCCTGTCTGGTGCAGATTCAGCACCTTCGTTACATAACCTTGCGCTCGCTCAGGGATGTGTCCTGCTGGATTTATGAGGGCGAAGGCCAGGACTTCAAGCCTCAGAATGCAAAGTTAAAACCAGGACTGCACTTGCATCCCCAGACTGGAATGGATATTGTTGGCATGTGTGATGTTGGCCCGACAGACCTGATGGCTGGAGGGAGAGAAAAGGGGGCTGGGGCTGGCTGGCCCGCCCGCCCACCAGTGGAGCAAAGACCACTCTCCTGCCCTGCCTCAGGGCCCAGCTGAGAGTGGAACGAATGCCACCCTCCTGGCTGTCTCAGGGGCCAGCAGAGAGTGAAGCACAAGCACCACGCTCCGGGCTGGCCCCTAGGCCCCGAACGGACACGAACGGCCAGGTTCTATAGGCAGGAAAACAGGGCGGGCCTGCAGGCACTTGTTACTCAGAGTGTGCTTTGACCCCTGGCTTCTCGGGCAACGGTGCACTGTGCCGGGCACCCCGAGAGTTGTCGAGGGAGGCCTGCTCAGAGCCTCATGGGGATGGCTAGAGTGGTGTGTCTGTCCCCCCCGAGTGTTGTGCCGCCCGCCTGTTCTGCAGCTGGGTTCTTCTGGGAGTTATCAGCATAATCCCGCCTTCCCCAGCCAGCTCCACCTAGGCCGCAGTACCTTCTGTCGTTACAAGAGGGCATCGGGGGGGCGGGGGGGGGGTGCTCTTAGCTTCCACATGAGTGTGGAGTCAGGTTACCAGAAGGGAAGAGGGGAGATGCCCATTTGTAAATACAAAATGACTAAATACTCTCCCTCTAGACCACTACGCTCCTCTGGCTCTAACTCTCTGTGTGTAAAGCCTTTTGCTAAACAGACGGCAGGTGGTTGTTCGCTTTCCTCAGCTGGCTCCCTTCCTCTGCGCCTTGAGCAGGATCTTCTTAAATTCCGGAAGCTCCTTAGTCCACAGGCCCCGGGCAGGCACGATAGAGGGCATGGGTGGGGGGTTAGGCGCAGGGTGGGGGCAGAGAAGAGGCTCACGCCTTGGGAGGGCAGCTGCAAGGCGCATCCACTGTTAATCGTCATGACAACATGGCCAAAAACACAGGAAGGTGAGAAGGAAAACAGCAGGCGCCGGGAAGGGCCCGGCCCCCAATGGAATAACAAAGGTGAAGGGGGGGATAGAAGGAGGCTCTAGGAAGGGAGAGGCACAACGAAAAGAAAGCACAACCACCCCGGGTAAAGCTGTCAGAGGAAGGAGAAGGACTGTGTTTTTCATTTTCCCACCCAGAAAAAGGAGGTACAAAAAGGGCATGGAACGCCGGGTGGCAGGTTCGTTCGGTACCCGGCAAAGTCGTAGGCGGCGGCACGTGTCTAAGGAGAGGATGCCAATTGGCCTGAAAGAAAGGAACCCGCAAAATAGAGGCGGAAAGTCCGGCTTGCAGGCACGCAAAGGAACAGACTTGCCATGGAAACGAGGCATCACTCACCTTGGACACGGTGTGCCCAAAAGCACACCTGCTGTTATCGTCATGTTTATTATGTTTGTAAATAAGAAATTGATGCCTACGGCCAAAAATTATTTTCCACAAAGAATGGTATGTAGAGTTTGTTACTAAACAGGGGTATGCGGGAGAGCCCGGGTGCCCACACTACTTAGCCTAAGCCTCTCCTCTTTACCTCCGCCTTCGCTTCTTCTCTCCCCTGCTAATCCCACAGTTGCTGCGATAGGTGCCGTGGGCCCTTATGCATCCTCGGGGCCCTGACCTCCAGCACCCATTTGGCCCAGCTCCCGACTATCTGCACTCGCACCCTTCAAGTCTCCAGGCCGTGTAGCACTCAACATTCCTAGCACTTCATCGCTGGCTCACCCATGAGCTCAGACTCCACAGCACTGACCCTCTGCTTCCTTCTTCCTTGCCGCACTTGCACATTCTGAATGCTCACAAGGCATAGTAGGCTCGTCCTGTTTTACTCCCCCCTCACCCCCGCTGCTCTTATGTATTGTGTTTTTAATGCATTTCCCACTCCTGCTCCCTCCCTTGCCCTGTGGGCGTTTGAAACTGTATTTTCTTACTGTATAAGCGCCTAACAAGCAAACGATAAAATAAACGGGCATGTGTTCTCATGTGGGCACGGTCTGAGCCGAAACAAAGGGCCGTCAAGTGGAATGCTAAAGGGGACCCGATTTCTTCTGACGCATTTCCCCATTCTCACAGAAGGCGCCATTAATGTAAATAGGCGCGCGCACACACAGCAAACCTATTGGGCGTTCGGCGTGCTAAAAAAGGATTCTCGAATGGCACTGCCGCACAGGGCCACTGCCCTGGGCGGGTGTGGGGGTTGTTGTCAGCCTTCCAAGAAAGCGGAGTGCAAATGAGCAGCTCTGTTATTGATGGTGTGGGCGGCTCTTAAAAGAGCCTTTGGGTTTGCACGCTGATGCTGCAGTAGGTAGGTAGGTAGGTAGGTAGGTGTTCCTCAACCCCCGAATCCATAAAGAGTGCGTCCCTGGCGCTTGAGGGCATACACCACATCCATGGCGGTGACCGTCTTCCTCTTGGCGTGCTCAGTGTAGGTGACGGCGTCCCGGATCACGTTTTCCAGGAAGACCTTGAGCACACCGCGGGTCTCCTCGTAGATGAGGCCGGAGATGCGCTTGACTCCTCCACGGCGGGCCAGACGGGCGGATGGCGGGCTTGGTAATGCCCTGGATGTTGTCCCTGAGCACTTTCCTGTGCCTCTTGGCACCTCCCTTGCCGAGACCTTTCCCTCCTTTGCCTCGTCCAGACATGGCGGCTGCACTTCTACTTCTCGTCACAAGGGAGCTGACTGTGACTGTGTGTGGCGGCTGACGGGAATCGGCTGCTTATATGGACAGAGGGCCGACCATGGGGAGCGCGGCGGGCGTCAGCTCCAGTGCGCAGGACTCGCGTGGGCGGGAGCGCAGCATTTCAAAATGCCCGCGCTTTCCAGCCGTTACCCCGGCTGGCCTTTGTTCTCTCAGGGCTGGCTAAAGGAAAGAGCCTGCTCTTGTGTACAAAGGCCGCTGCCTTTCTGAGAGAGGGCGGGTGCGCGCGCGCACACACACACACACCGCCCTCCCCTCCCCTTAATGAACTCCTTTGTGCGCTCACCCGTTCCCACTGTGCCGCGCATTCGCGCCCTACTTTGCCCATGCACCCAGAACGTTGCATCGGCGTCGGGAGGATGGCGTTCATTCTACATGGGTTACGAGCAATTCGCGCTGAAGCCTCTCTTTTCTCCCACTCAGGCACCTACTCTGTTGGAGCCTATCCCTCGCCAATTGCCCCAACCCCCCTTCACCTTGCCACGTGGGATTATCCGCAAAGACAAAATGGCGGAGGCTGGGGCGGGCTGGCAGGAATTACCCGACTCCCGAAATCCAGACATGAACTTCTTACAGCATGGCTGGGGGCGACCTAGCCGGCTCACCCAAGCGTTACTGCATCGGGGTTGCAGGGCATCTTTCTTTTTGCAAACGCCACATACGGCTGTTGGGGAGGCGAGCGGAATAGGCTTTGCGACAGGCGTAGGAGAGCGCCCTGCATTTGCCAAGCTTTAGCATGGCTTGGTTTGTCGGGCAAAGACTAAAGGTGCGCACTCAGAAGTGCTGCTAGGATATGATATATGATAAGGCCTTTATAACGCGCCTAGACACAAGTGTATAGTGCTGCTGAGCTCTTTGACAGAGTGTGTGAGCGGCTCTGAAAAGAGCCTTTGGGTTTTGTTTTGAAGAGGGTGTAACTTGGGCTGTTACTTGCTGGCTTTGCCCCCTGCCTTGTGGCCCTCGGTCTTCTTGGGCAGCAGCACGGCCTGGATGTTGGGCAGGACACCGCCCTGGGCAATTGTGACTTTGCCCAGCAGCTTGTTGAGCTCCTCGTCGTTGCGGATGGCGAGCTGCAGGTGTCTGGGGATGATGCGGGTCTTCTTGTTGTCCCGGGCGGCGTTGCCGGCCAGCTCGAGGATCTCGGCAGTCAGGTACTCGAGCACGGCAGCCAGATAGACGGGGGCTCCAGCACCCACCCGCTCAGCGTAGCTCCCCTTCCGCAGCAGCCGATGCACACGGCCTACTGGGAACTGCAAGCCTGCCCGGGAGGAGCGAGTCTTGGCCTTAGCGCGGGCCTTCCCTCCTTGCTTTCCGCGT
Source organism: Ambystoma mexicanum (assembly GCF_040938575.1). Classification (NCBI taxonomy): domain Eukaryota; kingdom Metazoa; phylum Chordata; class Amphibia; order Caudata; family Ambystomatidae; genus Ambystoma; species Ambystoma mexicanum. Next base: position 30,908,343 of record NC_090933.1, on the reverse strand, counting down.
CCAGACATGGTAGGTAAAAAAAAAAGCAGGCGCTCGCTCGTCCTACGTTCAAAGAGAAAGCAATGACCCGAGCACAAGAGGGCCGGCATATAAAGACACGGGGGGAGCTCTCTCATTGGACGAAACCTAGGCTCGCGTGAACATCCATTGGAGGGGGAACGACACTGCTGCCAGCCAATCGGAACTCCGTGCTGGGCACACCGACACACAGGAGCTACAGAACCGTTACGGGCCAATAGCGGGCAGGGGCTGGCAGCAGCTGTTTAACACAGACAGCCTATAAAAGAGAGGGGGTCGGGGGCGGTGGCTACTCCCTCCCTTCACGGGTCACAGCTGACAGTCGGATGGCGGGTCACAGCTGACAGTCGGATGCACATCGTGGACGGCAGCCGGAGTTGAGGTTGATTAGCGATTAGGCGGTAACAGCAACGGCTGTTAGGACCTAATTTTCTCCCGCTCCTCACAGCTGTTACCTTGTGTACCGAGATGCGGCATCGGGCGATGCTGCGGCAGCTGCAGTGAGCCGGGCCTTTTCTAAACAAAAAGGGCCGTTTAAGCGGTCTTTGCCACCACCTTGTGGCGGCAAGTGGCGCTTGATTAGCCCGATTTCCCCACTGAAGAGCAATCTTCAGGAGTCGGTCTAACAATCTGCAAAGGAGCTTTTTGCACACCGTGTGCACCCCAAAACTGTCCTTTTTAGGGCACACCTGCTGAGCTGGTTCTTACAAAGAACTGTTTGGATTTAAAAAGAAACTGCTCTGATAAGAGCACTCTACATTTTCTCCCTCTTTTCTCCTATTCTTTCCTGTTTTCTCTCCAATTTTCTCCCCCCTTTTCTCCTAGATTGATCATCATGACGGCCCAGATGTCAGAAACATCCCACCTCCTGGACACCGAGGTCGAGATGGAAGGGTTCGAACCAGTCTCTCACAAGCGAAAGACCAGTGAAAGTGCGTCACCAGGTGCATCAAATCAGAAGTGGAAGAAGACGCTGACTGAACCATCTGCAACAGGTGTGAGCAGCAGCAACAAGTATGACGTTCTGGAGCACGAACAGCTGGCCACAGAACCTGACAACACAGCGGACGAGCAGACCACCCCACCACCAAAGAAGATCCGGATCCCCCCAGTGTTTGTGAAGAACTTGAAGACCCACAAGGACCTGGTTGACATGCTGAAACACCTGTGCGCCAAACCAACCTTCACCACCAAGCCTCATGGTGAGCATATGAAGATCTCGCTCACCACAGTAGAGGACTACAAGAGCGTGACAGATGCCTTCACCGTACAGAAACTGCAGTACTACACATTCCCACTGGAGCGAGTGAGGTCTCAGAGGTTTGTGGTCCGTGGCCTGCCGACTAACGCCAGCGTGGAAGACATCACAGATCAACTTGCAGAACAGGGTCTCCCAGTGAAGAGTGTTGTCCAGCTGACCTCGCCAGCCGACAAGAACAAGAAATTCCCGCTATTTGTTGCCACCCTTGCACAAACCAGCGATGGAAAACCAGCGGACCTGACAAAGATCACACGGCTGTGCAGCTGTACAGTTACCACTGAAGCACCGAAGGCCAGAAGAGGACCTATCATGTGTTTCAACTGCCAGCGGATCGGCCACACATCTGCCTTCTGCCACCAGGACCCACGCTGCGTGCGATGTGGAGAGAACCACACATCGAAAAACTGCACCCGAGCCCGAACAGATCCGGCAACCTGCGCCAACTGCAGGGGACCTCACCCTGCCAGCTACCGCGGATGCCCAGCCCTTATGAAAGCTAAACAGGATGAGCAGCAGAGGAGGGCACCACAACAACCACTGCAAGCTCCACGGAACCCACCAACTACTACAAATGACTCTCAGAGGAGCAGCGGACAAAGCCAACCAAACCAGAGACCTGCACATCGTCAGGAGCCAAAACCAACAGCGGCCGCACAGAGGACCCACCCTCCTCGCCCGCCACCAGGCCATGGCCCTGCGAAGACCCAGAAGACAACCACAACATCCGGGCTGAGCTACGCTGGAGTCCTAAATCCACCACCGAACCCGCCGCAAGCAACCACCTCAGCACAGGAAGAGGGAACAGCGAGCTCAATCGACTGGAAGACCATCATAGTGAAGATCGCAGCCTTTGTTGCAGAGCTGAATATCGACCCCACCATGACGATGGTGGCAGGGCTCGTCCTGAGCCTATTCGCGGGCGAAGGAAGAAAACAACATGGCATCTAGACCCAGCTGCGCCATCGTGATGTGGAATGCCAACGGTATTCAGAAGAAGACAGACGAACTCCTTCACCTGATGGAAACGAGAAAGGTGAGTGCTGCTTTGCTTTCAGAGACCCACCTGCAAGGAAACCAGAAGCTGAGCCTGGCAAACCACAGTGTGTACCGGACCGACCGACCTGCAGGAGCCAAAGGAGGGGGGACCGCAGTGATAGTGAAGACGACGATCGACCACCATGAGATTGCACTCCCACCCCTCAGAAGCATTGAAGCCACTGGAGTACAAGTCAAGACTGCTACAGGACCACTCCGACTGATTGCAACCTACTGCCCCCCGAAAGCAAAGCTGGATCTCCGAGACCTGGATGCTTTGCTGGATTCGACGGTTCCAACACTCATCGGCGGAGACCTCAACGCCAAGCACCGATGCTGGAACTCCAGGACTGCCAACCAGAGGGGACGGACACTGCTGGCGTATTCCAGGAAGAACGACTGTGTGGTAGCAGGCCCGACTGAGCCCACGCACTACCCAGGTGTAGCAAGCCACAACCCAGATGTGCTGGACATCGTGCTACTGAAGAACCTGCAACACTCTGTGGAGCTGGAAACACTGGTGGAGCTGACCTCGGACCACAATCCAGTAGCAATCACTGTGGGAGATGAGATGGAACCCTACCAGCAGGCCGAGAAGTACAACTTCAGAAGAGCTGACTGGAGCCGCTTCAAAGAAGAGCTGAACAGAATGGTCACTCCAACCCCGCTGAGCACCATGGATGATATCAACAGGGCCGTGGAAGACTTCACGACAGCAGTCCAGGAGGCAATCAAGAGCAGTGTTCCGAAGCAGAAGACAACCAGATGTTCCATCTACGACCTACCGAGAGGCATCCAACAGTCAATCGCCGACAAGAACCGCGCCCGACGCCAGTGGCAGAAGCTCCGCACACCTGATCTCCTGCAGAAGTACAACACGCTTGCAAGACTCCTGCGGGAACAGATCCGACAGCACCGTGGAGAGAAGTGGGAGTCTGCAACAGCCAAGCTGAAGGAGGCTGACAACTCGGTGTGGAGAATGACTCGTCGACTGACTGGGAAGAAGGAGCCAAGCCCACCAATCCAGGGACGAACCCACCTTGCATGCAGCAACAAGGACAAGGCAGAGGTCCTTGCCGAGACACTGGAGGCTTCGTTCACCCCGAACAAGGTAAGTAGGCTCTCAGACGGAGTGGAGGAAGCAGTTGAGAAGTACCTCGCAGATCACGGAACCGGGCTGGGAGCAGAAGACATCAAGGAGTGCACAAGCTCTGAGGTAGCAGGACTTGCAGAAAAGCTGGCGAACGGCAAGGCACCGGGGAGCGACGGAATAACCAACCTGGCAATCAAGAACCTCCCACCAGCATCAATGGAACATCTCACAGAGATCTTCAATGCATGCATGAGGCTCCAGCACTTCCCGAGTTCCTGGAAAGAAGCAAGGGTCATCGTTTTTCCAAAGGCCGGCAAACCACTGGAGGGATCCAGCAAACTACCGCCCCATCAGCCTGCTTTCTGGATTATCGAAGCTCCTGGAGAAGGTCCTCCTCGCTCGACTCAGCGACTTCACCTCCGAAAGAAATCTACTAGCAAAGGAACAGTTTGGATTTCGAAAGGAGCATGCGACGACTCATCAGCTACTGAGAGTGGTGGACACCATCAGCCACGGATTCAACATCAAGAAGTCCACAGGAATCGTCTTCCTGGATGTAGCCAAAGCATTCGACCGAGTCTGGCACAAGGGACTGCTGCACAAGATGATTGGCCTGGGATTTCCGAACTACCTGGTGAAGACGATTGCAAGCTACCTGGGAGGCCGCACCTTCCATGTCGCCATGCGGTCTGAGATGTCCTCTTCACATCCCATCCGAGCAGGCGTGCCACAGGGATCGAACCTCGGACCCTTCCTGTTCAACCTCTTCACCAACGACATCCCGACAGATCTCCACAAGACGAACCTGGCACTGTATGCAGACGATGTTGCAGTAATCTCCCAGTCTTTCAGCGAAAAGGAAGTGGCGAAGAACCTGCAAGCTTCATTGGATACCATCGCAAAGTGGTACAGCGACTGGCGGATAGAACTCAACACCAGCAAGACAACTGCAACGCTGTTCACCAGAAAGAAGATCAAGGAGCACCCACACATCAGCCTCAACGGGGAGACCATCAAATGGGAGAGCAGCAGCCGCTACCTCGGTGTGACCCTGGACAGCAAACTCAACTGGGAAAGCCACATCGAGAATACTCAGCAGAAGGCAACAGGAAAGATGGCAGCGCTGTACCCACTCCTGAAGAGCAAGTCCATGCCCCTCCGGACAAAGATCAACGTCTACAAGGCGATCATCAGACCAACCCTGACTTATGCCTCACCAGCATGGATGACCTGCCATGAGCGACACCGGAAGAGTCTTCAGATAGTCCAGAACAAGGCCCTGCGGATATCATCTGGAGCTCCAATCTTCACAAGGATAGCAGACCTTCACAGAGACCTGGACATCGAGATGTTGGATGAACATCTAGCAAAGCTGAGTAAGAACTTCTGCCAAGAACTGGATCAGAACCCGAACCCTCTGATCAGAAGACTCACTGCCACCACTGCAAACCCCTTCGACCGCTACCCGCGGCCCATCACTGCGAAGACCCAGTGAAACCAGCCCTACTGTGACAAGACCACACAGACCAAGAAGAATACAAACCCACGACTACACACTCAACCCGAGAAGATGGAGTAATGAGGCTCAAGCCTCGGTATCCAAAAAATCACCGCTGATGGATAAAAATCTATCAGCAAGAAGAAGAACAAGCGCCGCGGTGGCTACTCATTTCTCCCGCGCCTCACAGAGTGAACAGCTAGCCGCAGACCATGCCTGAGCCAGCCAAGTCCGCTCCAGCGCCCAAGAAGGGCTCCAAGAAAGCGCTCTCCAAGCCGCCCAAGAAGGACGGGAAGAAGCGCAAGAGGAGCAGGAAGGAGAGCTATGCCATTTACATCTACAAGGTGATGAAGCAGGTGCACCCCGACACCGGCATCTCTTCCAAGGCCATGGGCATCATGAACTCGTTTGTCAATGACATCTTCGAGCGCATCGCCGGGGAAGCCTCCCGCCTGGCCCACTACAACAAGCGCAGGACCATCACCTCCAGGGAGATCCAGACCGCAGTGCGACTCCTGCTGCCTGGTGAGCTGGCCAAGCATGCCGTGTCCGAGGGCACCAAGGCCGTCACCAAGTACTCCAGCGCCAAGTGAGAGGGCAGCCACAGCCCTCTGCGGCACAGCTCCCCGCACACGAAAAAAACCCAAAGGCTCTTTTAAGAGCCGCTCACCACTTCCACTCAAGAGCTCGCATGCTTTGCCCAGCTAGCCCTGCTTTTTTCCAGCCCCCGAAAACATAAGGGCAGTGATCTCAAATGGGCACGTCGGGGTAGGCAAATGTTTTCTATGCGCTGTGGCGGGAGTCATGCACCCACTGGACACATCCGCTGGGTGGGAAAACTCTGGGGCACAGCTTATTGTACATGACCGACGATATCGGGCGGCTCTGCCAGCGAGGCACGGGCAGCAGACATCGCTGCTGATCCTGCTAGGGCAGTTCAGAATCAAAGGGCCATGGCCGGCTTCCCCCCTCCGGGGGTCGACAGGGAGCAAGTACAGCAGCGTTTGTCGGCAGTCTTGCCTGCCTGTGCGGGTTGGGGGAGGGCGGAGAACCGACCATTATCACACAGCGCTTAGAAGCAGTTGGAGTCCAGCATCAAGGCGCTATCAAAACGTGGCGCGAGGGGAATGCATCGGTCGGGTTAAGAGCTGGCTGTGCTCCGGCTGACAGGCACAGGCCGTCGCATCAACTCCGACACCAGCACGCACACCAATTGAAAGCAACCCGAAGGCGGGCTGGGTAAACTAGTCACTAAACAGCCCAGGGGCTAAAGGGCACAGGCAGGCCCTGGGGGAGGGGATTGACTTGGACCCCAGCCGCAGCAACAGTCTAGCGTTTTCCCGGTGCTATGTGCGGGAAGGCCACCCCGTCCTGTTTTTGCTTGGAATTCTGGGACTTGTAGTGTTTCTGCATTTCAAACTGGCAAGAAAAATCAACACTCCAGAGGAGGAGAGGGGGGAGACCGGACTGGATGGCCTTCTCGCGCATTGGCCGCTGGAAACTTGAGAGTTCTGTGCATGCCCCGGTAACATCTCTCTCTCTCTCCATTCTTTGGACAGGCCGGATACACAACCTCCTTTGCCTCCTGTCTCCCCTCCTGCATGGTGACGCCTCTATGCTCTTGGAAAAAACTGCAGAATCGTCTGGCCTATTGGCTGTTGTCTACACTGTTAATTGTTATCTATGCCCTTACTCTGCCTGGGCAGACTTGTATCGTTCAGAAATTCAAGGGCTCCCAAGGACTTTTGTTTTTCTCCCCTCCCTCCTTGCGCGCTTTGAAGCGCTTGCCTTGTGTATGGGCGCTTTACAAATAAACAATACCAATCATAGCGATCGGAGAAGCGCGCGTGCAGCTGCCCACAGTCGGAGGGCCAACTACGCATAGCAACCTTCTACAGCCCAGTCATCCTTGAAATGCAAACATCCCACGGATATGACAACCGCTTTCGCCACACGTTAGTTAGGCCCGGACACTACAGACTGCCGCTGGGCCGGCGTCATGTCGAACGGCATCACCGGCCTGAGATCGCCCCAGTCTCGGGCCGATCAGTCGACGTAACTATATCAGGGGTCTTCCAAAAGCTTGTAATGAATAGTTACCACAAGTAGTCCAAAAAGGAACGCACACTGGGCAATAAGTAACACTGTTTATTACAGCTGGGCGGTGCCATTTGTTTTCCGTGAACATTGTCCCTTTGATGATAAAAATGGCTCTTTCACGCATATTACTCCTTGAGGTTTGCCGGCGCATGTTTTCTCGTTCTGCAGCAGTTGTATTGTTACCGTGTGTGCCTGGAAGGTACTCCGAATCCAACAGAGGGCTAGGTGAACAAGACACTGGGCATCCGACAAAGGTGTTTCTTGGGGTACGAGAACTTTGGGCGTGCCAGAGGCATGAGATATCAAAGAGCAGACGTAACAACTTTTGTTGGTTGCCTGTTTAGCTGTGGCACTCATATCTGAATACCATCTATTGGATTGGTCAGGGTGGCGGGGGTCTTCTACAGCATCTAATCCCAGGCCATGGTATTCATCATACCTCTTTTGTTCCACCCCCCTTTTCCATCTCTTATTCCCCCCTGACCATTGTGCATTTTTTTCACCTTTTGATATCGTACGGGAAAAATATCTGTCCATGTTTCATAATTTTGTTCAATACCACTTTGCCAAGAATATGAGACTGGGTCCGTTTGTGTGGATTGGACATAGGGCTTAAAGTGCATATTATCGCCATCTGAGGTAGGTTCTTCAGTTGTGTGCATATATACATATGGCGATCGTTCGACATCAAACACAGGAGAGTCAACATTATAATCTTTAGATACGTTATCAACATCATAACCCATAGCAGCATATGTAAAAATTGGGGTTTTGACAGTTCTGTTTTTGTGCAGAGTGGTAAGGTTAACATTTAACGTGGCATTGTGGACCCATATTATTTTGAACCCATTCCAAATGAGGCTTGACCCTTCTTGTATTAAGTGGACCCCGTCCCCCTCTTTTATATTACCTAATATAAAAGTTACACTCCAATACAGCCCCAGGCAAAATAACATTACAGAGAAAACAATAGCTACAAAATACAACCCAAAGTCATAATTATAAGCTCTAATAGCACTAATTTCTTCCCTACTGCTATCTACATATGAAGTGTCGTTAGTGAGGGCCCTCCTTTCTGCCATATTTCCGCCTGAAGGGGCAATATAAACGGGTTAAGTACACACAAATAAATAAAATATTATCTCTTTTTTACACCTCAACAGGCAATTTTATCTATTTGTCTTAGAAAACTTGACAACGAGAGAGAAGAACAGAGAAAGAGAAATAAACAGTGAGAGAAATAAAACAGAAATGGAGAAATAAAACTGAGAGGGAGAGCCAGAGAGAGAGATACAGAGAGATAAACATTTGCATTTGTAAAACAATTTTTTCAGCTTTTACATGCTCTTACTAATACTGTACACTTTTACGAAATGTTTGCATTCAAGTTTCTATTTTTAATTTTCTTTACCCAACAGTTTGTTAGTACCCATTTTTGTTATGGCAAAGCACTTTCCTGCTCTTGTGGCTGCTCACCATGGGGTGCTGTGCTATCGTGTGCTTTTCTTGTGTGAGATGGATCCAATACTTTAAACCCTTAACTTTTACAGCCGAGGGCGTGCAATAAACAACTTCATCGGACCATGTAACCGTGGGGAGTTCCATCTCCGCACAGAACTGCGCACGTACATGCGTTAACTGTAACGCTGGGCTGTCTGCTGCTGGGGTGTTGTATCAGTTTAATTTTCTCGCGTAAATGGGGGTGCTATTTGTTTTGCTATACTTCGCACAGCTCGTGTCAACTGGGTGAGATATTCCTTAAACTCATCCCCCAGCACTATGGCAGCTCTGTGAGCGTCTGATGCTCTTCTTACTGGGGATAGTGGCATTTGAATGCACCTCCCCATCACTATTTCGTGCAGGGACAAATGATGATCCTTACTTAGCTGTGTTCTGAACTGGAACAGTGCTAGAGGCAAGCGATATACCCAATTCTTTTTTAGGGAGTGGCACAATTTATACAGTCTACTCTTGAGGAGGCCGTTTATCTTTTCTACCACTCCATTCGCTTGCAGGTGATAAATCGAACATAGTTTGTGTTTCACGACCAGCAATGTGGTTACTTCCTTGAAGAGGTGATTTACAAAGTGAGTCCCATTATCTGAACGGATCACATCACAAATCCCCCACCTAGGGAACACCTCAATCACCAGGAATTTTGCTGCACATTTGGCGTCTGGGTGTGCACAAGGTACTGCCTCTACCCAACGTGAAAAGGGGCACACCACCACTATGAGATATCTGGCTCTGTTGCACCTCTATCCCATATTGGAATAGTCAATGTGTAATTCTCGGAATGGTCCTGATGGGTGCGGTGGTGTTCCTCTCAGCATCCTAAGGGTCATACCTGAACCGGATGTCTGTGCATTCTAGTATCAATTTTGCGAGGTGCTCTTGCAGGTTGGGAACAAACCATTCCTCTTTGATATCTGCTGCTATGTGCTGTTTGGTAACGTGTGCGGGGGAAAAGAAGCTGTTGGAATGCTACTTGTAAAAATTCTATTGGCAGCACTACTTTTCCTGTCATTTCCTGACACCAGAAGCGGTCTGTGGTTGACTGTTTGCACCCTCCCTTTGTCCACATATCCTGTTCTTCTGATGGGGTGCATTTCTGCAGCTCAATTTGAATTATGGGTGTGGAACTGTACCCTTCTTCCTTATCATTTTGTCTGTTTGTTCTTACTACACATTCAACTGCTTGGGGAACGTCAAAGTATGCAGCTTCTTTCGCAGTGGCTTCTGCCTCTGCGTTCCCGAGTGAGATTGCGTCTGCATTATTTGTGTGGGCCTGGCACTTCACTAAAGCTACTACTGATGGCTCTGCTAATGCTTCAATAAAGTAATTCAACAATTGTGTGTGTTGTACAGGAGAGCCATCCGCTCTACTGAACCCTCTTTGCCGCCATCGCGACAAGCCGGAATGCACTGCCGTTGTCACATATGCAGAGTCAGAGTAAATTGTCACTGCGCATCCTTTGGCAGTATGCAACGCTTCAATTAATGCTATGAGCTCTGCTACTTATGCTGAGAAATGTGAGGGGAGGCGTTTTTGCACTATCACCTCATATTCGTCCCCTTCTATTCTTACCACTGCTGCCCCTACGTGTTTTTCTCCTGTCTCAAAGTCAATGGACGCTGATCCGTCCACAAAGTACACCTCACCTCCCTCTAGGGCATTTTCACTGGCTTTGGGAATATCGTCACCTTCCCCCTCATATGTAGCGCAGTTGTGCGCTTGCATATCTTCTACTGTGCAGGGTTCTGTGATGAAGGTGGCTGGGTTCACAGTCTTACAGCGTACAACGTGTATGTTTGGGCTTGAGATGATTATTTTGTATGCAGTTGCTCTCCTTGTGGGGAGTGTAGATTTTGACCTTTCGAGCATGACAAATAAAGAGTGCTCAACAAATAGTGTTACAGAGCATCCCATTACTATGGTGGCGCTTTTCTCTAACGCGAAGGCTGCTGCAGCGAGTGCTTGTTCACATGTGAAGTGCCCTTGCATTACTGAGTCCAATGTGCCGCTGTAATAGACCAATGGCTTGTGGCCTAGTGATGTTTTTTGCGTCAGTAGTGCTGTCATTAGTGTCTCATTGCAGTGGGAGAATAAATAAAACCCCTGATCATATTCTGGCATCGCTAGACGGGTTCTGTTGTAATGAGATCTTGCAATTTGAGAAACTGTGTGATCATTTCCTGTGTCCATTTTATGGGAGTACTGTTATTTTGAGCCTCTTTCAGTGCTTGCAGAAGGGGGCATGTGTATGCAGCATAATCTAGTATCCATGCACAGCAATAATTGCATATGCCAAGGAATTTTTGCATGTCTTTTACAGTTTCGGGCATTAGAGTGTGACGTATTGCTGCTGCTCTGTCTGGTACGATTCTCTTACCCTCTTTTGATATTAACTGCCCCAGGTACAACACCTCTGCTAAGCAGTACTGCAGTTTCCCCTTTTACACTTTGTACCCTTTTGTTGCTAGTAATTTCAATAATGTTATTGAATGTGCTCTACATTGCTCTTCGCTTTCACTGCAAATTAGAAGGTCGTCTACGTACTGAATTATGGTGCTTTTTACATCGATATTGCCAAGGCCTTCATGCAGAATTCTGTTAAAGATACTGGGACTTTCACAATAACCTTGGGGGTAATCTGCAATGCTCATATCTTTTCCCCCCAGGGTAAATGCTCTTAGGTATTGGCAACTGGGGTCGAGTGGCACTGAGAATAAGGCATTCTTCAGATCCACAACTGTGAAGCATGTGGCTTCTTTTGGGACACTGCACAAAATGGATGCAGGGTTTGGCACTAGGGGGAACTCCTTCTGTATGATGTCATTAAGTGGGTGGAGATCCTGGATCATCCTTCAAGCCCCGCCCTTTGCCTTTTTTATAGGATAAATCGCAGTGTTGCACAGTGAATTTGATGGCACAATAATGCCCTGTTGCAATAATGCATTTATTGTTTCTTTTATTCGTTTCCTCTGCTCTCTGGATAGTGGGTATTGTTTCACTCTGGGTGGTACTGCACCTGGTTTCAGTTTTATTTTTATGGGCATTACATCTTGTAAGAGCCCTACGTCATGGGGTCCTGTTGTCCTTAAATTTGGTAGTACTTGTTTCATATCCTCATCAAAAATCGAAGGAGGTACACTGACACTGGCCATGAGGGGGTTATTTACTTCCCTATGTTGGATCATTATATCACAAGGTACACAAATCTCCATTATTATCTCCCCATCAGTGTAACTGTCAATGAACAGTTTTTCATCAGTAAGATCACGTAGCACTATGTTTGGGTCAATGCACAACAGTGTTCTCCACTCACATCCATGCGTGTCCAGTCCTATTGCCACAATACATTTTTCTGACACTTGCACCCCTTGTAGGTGAATCGAGAGGATGGTACCAGACACAACTGCCTCTACCCAACGTGAAAAGGGGCACACCACCACTATGAGATATCTGGCTCTGTTGCACCTCTATCCCATATTGGAATAGTCAATGTGTAATTCTCGGAATGGTCCTGATGGGTGCGGTGGTGTTCCTCTCAGCATCCTAAGGGTCATACCTGAACCGGATGTCTGTGCATTCTAGTATCAATTTTGCGAGGTGCTCTTGCAGGTTGGGAACAAACCATTCCTCTTTGATATCTGCTGCTATGTGCTGTTTGGTAACGTGTGCGGGGGAAAAGAAGCTGTTGGAATGCTACTTGTAAAAATTCTATTGGCAGCACTACTTTTCCTGTCATTTCCTGACACCAGAAGCGGTCTGTGGTTGACTGTTTGCACCCTCCCTTTGTCCACATATCCTGTTCTTCTGATGGGGTGCATTTCTGCAGCTCAATTTGAATTATGGGTGTGGAACTGTACCCTTCTTCCTTATCATTTTGTCTGTTTGTTCTTACTACACATTCAACTGCTTGGGGAACGTCAAAGTATGCAGCTTCTTTCGCAGTGGCTTCTGCCTCTGCGTTCCCGAGTGAGATTGCGTCTGCATTATTTGTGTGGGCCTGGCACTTCACTAAAGCTACTACTGATGGCTCTGCTAATGCTTCAATAAAGTAATTCAACAATTGTGTGTGTTGTACAGGAGAGCCATCCGCTCTACTGAACCCTCTTTGCCGCCATCGCGACAAGCCGGAATGCACTGCCGTTGTCACATATGCAGAGTCAGAGTAAATTGTCACTGCGCATCCTTTGGCAGTATGCAACGCTTCAATTAATGCTATGAGCTCTGCTACTTATGCTGAGAAATGTGAGGGGAGGCGTTTTTGCACTATCACCTCATATTCGTCCCCTTCTATTCTTACCACTGCTGCCCCTACGTGTTTTTCTCCTGTCTCAAAGTCAATGGACGCTGATCCGTCCACAAAGTACACCTCACCTCCCTCTAGGGCATTTTCACTGGCTTTGGGAATATCGTCACCTTCCCCCTCATATGTAGCGCAGTTGTGCGCTTGCATATCTTCTACTGTGCAGGGTTCTGTGATGAAGGTGGCTGGGTTCACAGTCTTACAGCGTACAACGTGTATGTTTGGGCTTGAGATGATTATTTTGTATGCAGTTGCTCTCCTTGTGGGGAGTGTAGATTTTGACCTTTCGAGCATAACAAATAAAGAGTGCTCAACAAATAGTGTTACAGAGCATCCCATTACTATGGTGGCGCTTTTCTCTAACGCGAAGGCTGCTGCAGCGAGTGCTTGTTCACATGTGAAGTGCCCTTGCATTACTGAGTCCAATGTGCCGCTGTAATAGACCAATGGCTTGTGGCCTAGTGATGTTTTTTGCGTCAGTAGTGCTGTCATTAGTGTCTCATTGCAGTGGGAGAATAAATAAAACCCCTGATCATATTCTGGCATCGCTAGACGGGTTCTGTTGTAATGAGATCTTGCAATTTGAGAAACTGTGTGATCATTTCCTGTGTCCATTTTATGGGAGTACTGTTATTTTGAGCCTCTTTCAGTGCTTGCAGAAGGGGGCATGTGTATGCAGCATAATCTAGTATCCATGCACAGCAATAATTGCATATGCCAAGGAATTTTTGCATGTCTTTTACAGTTTCGGGCATTAGAGTGTGACGTATTGCTGCTGCTCTGTCTGGTACGATTCTCTTACCCTCTTTTGATATTAACTGCCCCAGGTACAACACCTCTGCTAAGCAGTATTGCAGTTTCCCCTTTTACACTTTGTACCCTTTTGTTGCTAGTAATTTCAATAATGTTATTGAATCTGCTCTACATTGCTCTTCGCTTTCACTGCAAATTAGAAGGTCGTCTACGTACTGAATTATGGTGCTTTTTACATCGATATTGCCAAGGCCTTCATGCAGAATTCTGTTAAAGATACTGGGACTTTCACAATAACCTTGGGGGTAATCTGCAATGCTCATATCTTTTCCCCCCAGGGTAAATGCTCTTAGGTATTGGCAACTGGGGTCGAGTGGCACTGAGAATAAGGCATTCTTCAGATCCACAACTGTGAAGCATGTGGCTTCTTTTGGGACACTGCACAAAATGGATGCAGGGTTTGGCACTAGGGGGAACTCCTTCTGTATGATGTCATTAAGTGGGTGGAGATCCTGGATCATCCTTCAAGCCCCGCCCTTTGCCTTTTTTATAGGATAAATCGCAGTGTTGCACAGTGAATTTGATGGCACAATAATGCCCTGTTGCAATAATGCATTTATTGTTTCTTTTATTCGTTTCCTCTGCTCTCTGGATAGTGGGTATTGTTTCACTCTGGGTGGTACTGCACCTGGTTTCAGTTTTATTTTTATGGGCATTACATCTTGTAAGAGCCCTACGTCATGGGGTCCTGTTGTCCTTAAATTTGGTAGTACTTGTTTCATATCCTCATCAAAAATCGAAGGAGGTACACTGACACTGGCCATGAGGGGGTTATTTACTTCCCTATGTTGGATCATTATATCACAGGGTACACAAATCTCCATTATTATCTCCCCATCAGTGTAACTGTCAATGAACAGTTCTTCATCAGTAAGATCACGTAGCACTATGTTTGGGTCAATGCACAACAGTGTTCTCCACTCACATCCATGCATGTCCAGTCCTATTGCCACAATACATTTTTCTGACACTTGCACCCCTTGTAGGTGAATCGAGAGGATGGTACCAGACACAATTTCTGGGCTTACCACTGGGCGGGAAACAAAATCGAATAGTATTCTCCATTCCTTTTGCGTTATTTCAGGCACCACTCTTGCTAATACTTGTATTCCGTAGATGAACATGTCAACATCCGTGGGCACTCCCCTTACGGCTATCTCATTCGTCATAGTACTGATCATTAGCATTGCTCTCAGTGGGCATACCCCTGGAGTGGAGCATACTACCCCTCATTCTGTAAAGGAAATGGTCATATTAAGCTTACTGAGGAGGTCCCTCCCTAGCAGATTTATAGGCAAATCTTTGTGATATAACACGGGTGCCCGTACTGTTTTTCCTCCCACTGTTATATCCAAATCTTTTGTGTAGGGAACCTTTAAAATTGCCCGAGAAAATCCCTGTGTTTCCAAATTTCGGCCTGAGAGCAGAAACCAGCTTTCCATGAGGTACGCTTTTTCCACCATGATAATGAACTGCTTATTTCCTATCTCCGCCCCCACCAGTGGTTCCTCGTCTGGACGTAGGGTAGTCGATAGGACTGGACAAGCAAGTGTTCTCTGTGGGCTGTCCTAATCTGGGTAGGTATTTGTTTCTGGGACAGAAAAAACGCTCTCTCCAACCACTGCTGTTCCACGGAGCGGTGCAGGTGCGCCATTAGCGGTAGTGCGAAAATATTTGTGTGGGCGGTCCCCATAGCGTTTTGGCATGCTACTTGTAGTTGCATGCCCTGTTGCGGTGCTTGTGATATCTGTTGAATTTGTTGTGTTCCTTGCTGATAGTTATCGAAATATTGTTCTTGCTGCCCATGACCACCCACTGGAAATCCATAAGGGCTGCCCGGATGAGGGTGACCAAATTGTTGTTCATTTCCAAGGGTTGGGGCCTTGGTAATATCCCATAGGCCGGGCGTGGCATTCCCATGAAAAATGTCCCCATCTCCTGCAATTCCATCATGACCCTTGGCCCCCTCCCTGAGCCCCTTGTCCTCCGAACCCACCTCTCTGCCCCCTGTAGCCACCTCTTCCTCTTGTAGACCTTCCCTGCCATTGGGGACCCTCATATTGCTCCTCGCCAGCCCATTGTTCCTGCCCATTTGCGGTCCAGGTTGCTGCCATCCTTGCTAGTGAACTTCTCGACCCCTCTTCCACGTCTCCCTGTCTCTCAGTGGACAGGGCCGCGGTTACCACAGCGACCATCACCTGTTTATTTTGTACACGTTTGGTCTTGTCTGCCAACCTCCTCTGTGCAATGTCTTTTTCCCTTTCTTTGATTCTTCTACAATGGTGTACTATGATGCTCTGAATTTCAGGCCAGCCTTTGGCTTCTATCCCAGCAATTCTATCTGGGGCCTTCTGTACCTCCTTTGGGAGGCCTCATTTAATGATAAAGTAGAAAAGGGAGGTTGATTGGTCCCAAGCCGTGCCCGTCTCCGATCTCCACAGGTCCAGCACCAGGAGAATGTACTGTGCAGCCTCTTCCTCGTCCCCCATGGTGCATTGCATCACTAAATGTAAATCTGGGGTATTAGGGAAGGTCCTCCGCAGTGCATCCCACACTTGGGCCCTCACGTTGTTAAAGGCTGACCCATCATGGCAGTCACAATTTGTTGTTACTCCCGGGAAACCTGCCTTCACCCACACTCAGTATCCGCTGTGGCAGACCAAGCAGACAAACAAACTCTTTACGTCCCCTATAGCCAGCGGGACCCCTGCAGTGTGTTTTTCAAAAGGGTGTATCCATTTTCCCACCCCTCCCGAAAGTGGGGGCAATAACTTCAATAGATTATTTTTGTTCATCTGGGCCCATGGTATATAATGGGTCCTTCCCGCTCCCTTGTGGATGAGGAGCATCTGCAATTTCGTTTTACTTCCTTTCTTACTTACTTTACTCCTTTTGCTTTACTCAATGACATGTTTCCCAATCTAATCCTCAACCTCCCCTGCCCTCTCTGTCGCACCACCCCATCTTCCTGCTCTTCTCGCATCGGCAGTGGCCTTCCTGCTGCCGCTGCTCTCTCTTCGTACTCATGCAGGTCACTCCACACATCATCTATTTCCATTCTCCACTTCCCTGTTCCTTCCCTGCTTGGCTACCTTCTTGTCCTACTCATACTATCCCTATGGGGGTATTGCTAAGGTGAAAGAAAAACTCCCCCGATTTCCACTCGTCTTTCGGCTGGATATATGGGTTCCTGGACGGGGGTGGCGACGGTGTTGGCCTGCCCACCGAGATGGACGGCGCTTCCCCTCCCCCAGGCAACAATTGGCCTCTGTCACATAATGCTCTCAATGGTGTCAATTCCATTTGTGTGGTGGCAAGCTGTCTTTCTAGATCACCAGTTAGGTGTGCAAGGTTTGCTGGAGGGGCGCTAGTGGATCCGTACAACCCTCTAGGATTGTAGGGAGGCGGGCCTGTCGCTGCCGGAGTAGAGGGTGCATTTGGTGCAGGCCGATAAGATGGGTCACTGTACTCCGGAGCGGGCCTAGTTAACAGTGGGTAAAGCCTAGTGAGTTCTTCGTCCCCTGTTTTTAGCACCTTCCCCTTGTCCACTTCTTCTCCCCCCCCCCCTGCTGGGGCTTGTGCCGTTGCAGCTGGGACTTCCTTTTCTGCTCCACTAACTGGTGGGGGCATTTCTTCAAACATCCTCCAAAGATCTAACACTTTGCATCTATTTTGAAGTTGCTTTCCTCAGTACTTTGCTAATAGGTGGGTTGTCACAAGATCTAATATTGGTTTGTCGAATGACCCTCCTTCTGGCCACACCTGGGACGATCCCTCTCCATTTATCTCTGTGAGCCACTGGTCATGATACTTCTGTATTTATTCGCTGTACAGGGGGAGGTGTTGGCAAATATGAGCTGCTGGTGTATTTCCCCCGATGGCTCAACGCTTCATTTTTGGGTTCACTCGTGTATGTGTGGTGTGTCAAAAAATACAACAGAGAAATACTTCTATCTAGCTTATAACACCTTAATAACACTGTGCAATGTCATAATTTTAAAAAAAAACATTTCCACTTATACCTTCTCGACTCCACAGGAACAAAAACAGGCTTTAAACTAATTCAATAAAGGACAAATTCACATATACCTATTAGACGTACCAACACAATTGACTTTAATGACAGTTAACATATAACATAGAATTGCTCAGTTTCTGGCTACACCCCGACCCTGCACTAGATCACACTATCATATTCTGCTCTCACACTCCCTGCCCCCCTTCCCTGAGCCCCTTCCAGCTGACCTCTAAAAGAGTTATGCGCACAAGAAAAAGAGTTTGGTAATATCTACCAAGTCTATTCATTACACAAGACTCCTACATTTTTTTTTCTCTATTTTTAGCTCCACTGATTTCCGGCACTGGTCGAGACAATGCTACGATGCGCCGTCATCCACCCCCTTTCGGAGCTAGGTTCCCGTACTCTTCCCGTATTCCGTTACTTCTATATTCCCAACCTAATGGCCATATAAAGAAAAGAGAAGAGAAAGCCTACCAGTTACACTCATACAAGCCCCTAGACCCTAAATCTGACTCTCCTCTATTCCCTCAACGTTACCCTTACACCTGTTACCTACTTTAAAAAAAATGTCCCTCCTTTGAAGTTCTCGCAACCAATACTCACATGTCCGGGGTGATCCGAGAGCCTCCGTTCACGGTGTATCCACAATCGGGCCGCACCCCAACCAAGCCGTGACCTGCCCTGGCGAACAGTCGGGTATTTGCAATGGCCGGGACCTTTGGAACCTCTCTTTGTGCGCGCACTGGTCAGCCGCAGGAGGCGATGGTTTTGCTCGGGGGCGTCCCGGATCTTGCTGCATGACACAGGGGTGTCTCTCGGTGCACCCTCAAATCACGTCCCAGCGGTCACCAAGTGAAGGTGCTCACTCCCCACATCACCAATAAAGCTCAGAATAAAGGACACATCCCAGTAGGGAATGAAACCAAGAGATTGGTATTGAGAAGCAGCAAAGGTTTATATAAGGTTCAGCATCCAGAGAACTCTGCTGCCTTGAGAGCGCTCTGGCAAACAATACAGAAACAATACATTTTAAAGGGTTACAGTGTCATCAGTGACGATTTCTATAGAGTATACAAGTTACATTTTCATTGGGTATGGAGGGGGTGCGAGTATAGAACTGTAAGGGCCAGCTCCATGAGATTGGCCGATGACTTGGCGGGAGGTTGCACATCACGTGGTTCATCTGGGCTGGTCCGTGTGAGGTGAAGGTTGGGTCAGTTTCGGAGAGGTTCTGGTTCTGGCTAACTAATCTACACACTTATCCTAGACATATAGTAAATAATGATCATTACTACACCTTTAAAGTTTTTATGATTGGCCTATAAATTTTACATGTGTGTTTGCATTATCTCACTTTGGGTCACTGGCGAGGTGAAGGGTGTGGGGGTCTTGCCCCTTAAGTAACCTGTGGGGGCGGGAATGATAGCTGTCAGGTCTGGCACATCAGAAGGAGGGGGTGGAGTGACACATGTTAGTTTAGGACAGAATATACTGTGACAGTAGTCTAGTTTTATTATGGGCACTCTAGGGTGGTCAGCAAGGAAGGATCACACTTCTGTTACATCAAAAGAATAGTTTTCGAGGGGCACAAGGCTGAAGAGGCAGACGTTTTCCAACAGTGGGGTTGAGAGGTGGGGGAGCAGGTTTGTTGAGATGGATGAACTACAAGTCATGATTCAGCCCGGTCACACACAGGACATTGATCTCAGAGGAAGAGTGAAATTAATACATTGTTTGTTTGCAACATCTTGTCTCAAGACAACTGTGAGAAGGGGACTTGGGAGGTAGAGGCGCGGGAGGAAAAAAGTGGGGGCTGTCAGTACTTGCTGTGCGCGCACTGCTGAGGGGAGAGAACACCAGAATGCGGCCTACTCCAAATATGGAGTCGAGGGTACACAAAATGAAGTCCAAGTGTGTCTTGCATTAGCCCCACCTCTGCTTATGCCAGGACCTTGTCCCCTAAGGCCGCAGAGGGCAAGGAAGGCGTCCCTCCACTGGTGCAAGAGCAAGTGGTCCCTTTTGCGTAGGATGTATGGGTGGGGCTAAACCGACCCCCTCCTTCCTTACAGGTGTTTAGCCTTAGACCTATTTTTGCTGGTTTTCCACCAGCTTTGAGAATTACTAGTTCTCACAGGCTTAGATAGGGGTCCAATTTGTCTATCCACCTCCTCCTCAGAAGCAGGGGGGATCAGAGACTTTACAACTGGATGGGCAATGATGGAACTTGATTGGGGCTCCCATTTCCCTACTATTCTAGCCTCAGATTTGCTTGGTTAGAGGTCAACTTACTAACACAAGAGCTTACAGTGGGGGTCTCTGTAGAGGTTCCCACAGGCTCAGAGGGGTCTCTTAAGGTTGCCTCTCTAGCCAATTTGGTTGGTTCTGTTTCTGCTTACTGGGAGGAATGGGGGAACTGGATACTACTCTTAGAGTTTTTAAATCATTCCCCAACAGGACTCTCCCAAGGGTTCTACGTTATTTCGCCAACCTATTTTTCAACGTGGGACTTTTCATCATCAGAATTTTCATCGCCAAAAACCCTGTTTTTTTTTTTTGTTATTATGGGGGTTCCTCCCCCCAGACTCCCCCCCGTACTATTATAATCATTCCCGAACCCCTACAAAACACCCCCCAAAATAAAAAAATTGAATAAAAAAGGGGTTTTGGCGATGAAAATTCTGACAATGAAAAGTCCCACGTTGAAAAATAGGTCGGCGAAATGCGTGTATACCCTCCCAGGCACCTCATTCTGAATACTGACAGGAATCCTCACTGTCATATTGTTACACTGGATGAGAGCTGAAAGAATTGGAACCAATTGGACAGGGCCTCCAGCAAATCTAGTGGGACCTTTTCGTGCCTTAGCGACATCCTCAGGCTTGAAAAAGCTTTTATCCACAACTGTTCTGCTGGCGCCAGTGTCTCTCATGGCATGGGTGTCCTGGCCATTTACAAGAACGCTGTCCTTTGGAGTTATCTGGAATGGAGTTATACCCATCCCTATTCTGCTTCTTACCCAGACCCAGGGACTCTAAGGATACATTGGCTTGAGCCCCCAAGTGTTCTTCAGCCAATAGGTGAAAGGGGGCACTGGCCATTTGTACTCCTCCCTCAGGGAGGAAGGATAAGGAGGCAGTGCTGACCCCTGCAGGTTCACCCTGGCATCTGGGATCTCCTTTCAGATGTTCTACAAACCCACAGACATAGCATTTACCAAATGCACTCTGTAATGGGGGTTTCTGCTGACCTCCCTCTGGTTGGGCACCAGAGGATTCACTAGATCTACCAGGTTTTCCAGGGGGTCTACCCTTATGTGGATGGGGGCCTCTTCTGGTTGGTTGGAATTAGAGATATATTTATTCTCACCTTTGTACTGCTTCCCTTTGTGCTGCTTCCCCTCATCCTTTTTGTGAGTGGCCCCAGAATCCTTATGAGTGGCCCAGTTGGCCACCCATGAGTCAGCTGCTCTTGCTAACATTTTGGGATCAATCTCTTTAGAGTTAGCCAAATGCTGTCTCAGCTCAGGAGAGCAGGCATCAAAAATAGATTCCAATAAAATCTAATTTCGCATTCCTTCAAAAGTGTTAACTCTGTGACCCTTAACCCAACCATATGAATTCTTCAAACACTCACACACCCAGGTAGCCCAAGGGGTACCATCAGTCATTTTGAGGATCCTAAACCTCTTAAGGTACTGGGAAGGAGTTTCCCCAAATCTAGTTATTAAAGCTAGCTTCACATTTTCATATTCCAGTCTTTCAAGTTCCCCCACATCCATTACAGCATCAGTTGCAACCTGCGGGAGCCTAGACAAAAGCCAAGGAATCAACTGATTCCCTGTGAAACCCTGAATCCCATAGTAATACTGAAAAGCACCCAACCAATCCAAAATGTCAAGCTTTGCCTATTACATACTCACAGCTTCCTTAGGCATGCAAGGTCGCTTAGGACTGGAAGACCTAGAAGACTCTGGAATAGAAACATTTTCAAGAGACCATTTCTTCATTTCAGCATTTCCATTTCCCTTAGTTTGAATTCTTGATGTTTACTTTCAGTTTGCATTTGGAGCCTTTTGAACTCTAACTCAAGCCTCATATTTTCAAGAGACAAATGCTGGACTTAGTACTGGACCTGGTAGGGTCCCTGTGGCTAAAGGTTGAGGCCTAAGAGCTTGTTGAGGTGCAGAGGGGCTCACATCCTGAGACTCTTCTAACTCATCTTGCTCTTTCAATAAGATCAGAGGTAGACTCTGAATCATTATCATCCTCATCAACATTTTCCACATTTGCTGAAGGAGTAGGTGTGATAGACCCACTTCTCAGACTTTGATAATTCAACAATCTTTCAATCAATTCATTTTTCTTTCCTTTAACAGGGAGATTCCTGACCTTACACATTTCCTTCAGTTGATCTACTGTTAAAATGACCAGGGCTTCCTGTCTGAAGTTATCAATGTCAGGCATGATACAATTGCTTTTCTAGTGGTGCTTAGCCTTGTGAAGGTTACTATTTGAACAAAAGTAAAGCAGAAGTCTCAATGTAATAGCTCTACAATTTATCCTCACCGCCTGCCACCAGTTTTAGGCAAAGTTTGTATGCAGTACCCTTTGGGACCACTACACACAACTAGGACTACTGGTGTAAGCAAAACCAACCTTTGGTATAAGTCTGTACTACACAGTTTTGGTAGCGTTGCTGAGAGCCAGGCTTATCTCAAGAGGGGAATGTCAGCTGTAATGATGTTACACAGAGGTCTACAATCACAAGTATTCAAATAGACACTTACACTCAAGGTTTCTTGGTAAAACATTTATTCATTTATTTCACAGTCAGTTATAAAACATTCACTAGAAGGAGGCAATCTATACCACACACAAATATACTTCAGTACTTTACACAGTACGAGTCTGAGGCATTTAAACTACTTTGAAGGAGGAGCAAAATGGCTTTCAGAGTACTTTGAAGTAGGAGCAATAAGGCATAGGTTAATAAAAAGAATATTACAGTTACTCGTAGACAGTGCAAATAGTTTGAGTTCACCAGAGGAGCCAATTCAATGCAATAGGTTAGGCCAAAGTCAATGGGCTGAATTTTGTATAGCATAAAGCAGTTCTGGTGGTTAAACGGAAAAGTCTTTGCCAAAGTTCTCAGAAGTAGTTTGTAAAAGAAAGATCCATATGTTGGGCCACAAGCTGACTAGGCCTGCAAGTTGCAAAAGTTCCAAGCACTTTCGCAGTGAGAGGTAAATTCTCTCGGTCAGGTTTTCACAGTACCTTAATATGAGGAAAAAGATGCAGCTGAAGACTTCTGTTCCTGGCAGATCCTGCAGATCTCGATGTTCCTGAGCCTCAGTCGTGGGGACAAGAGGGAGGACGTCGGGGGACTCCTGCACTGCACTGGGACTTGTCACAAAGCTGGCCACTGGCAAATCTTCAATCCCGATAGCTGTAGTCAAGCACACAAACTGGTGTCCCTCTCCCTAGTTATTCGGTTTCCTGCAGCACTCGGAGGAAAATACAACCAGCTCTGAGAATGGTATCCAGGTGGCATACGTTTCTAGTTGATTGGTCCCACTAACTAAAAGGGAGAAGTCCTTGCAGGACTTCTCTGTCGAGATGAACTTAGCAATTCGGAACTAAAGCAAGGCTTCATCGGGCAAACCAACGGTACAGGAGTTGCAGCAGCCGTCCTCGCCAAGCTCAGCTTCGGTTCTTTTGTTCCAGTGGTCGACTCTGCCTTGCAAGCCAAGAGACTCGCCTTTTATCCAGTTTCCTCCCATTCATTCCAGCCTAGCTGCCACTCACCCAGCAGGGTGGCTGTCCTTGCTGGACAGTTAGCCAGAAAATCAGGTCAGAGTGCATTTGGGTCTCCTAGGAGACTAAGCACAGGGAGTTTCGGGCACCTCCCTCACTTCCTGCCCACCCCAGACACTGAGGCGCCAGAGGCTGTCTTCAGTCCTGAAGCCCGCCAAAGGTGAAGGATCAAAGGGACCAAACCTGGTTTGGAGCGCAGAGACAAACTCTAGAAGGACCTTTCCAAAACGAAATGGCGAAAAAAGAAGACTGGGACCTGTTTAAACAAAGGGGGCTCAGACGCCATCTTGAAAAACATGGCTCCCGCGATTTAACGCTACCGGTGTTCACAGTTGGGAAAAATCATGGTAGTTCGTTGTAAAACCACTGCCACCAACCATTTTGAGAGGAAAGGGTAGCATTTGACTGCTACATGAGTTTCTAGACACATGGGATACTACGTAACCCTTCCAGCACTCTATTGTAAGATCGGGTGTTCTGGGTATAGGAATTTAAAAAGACTAGTAAAGTCAATTTCACTTTAATCACTCTGGGAAACAGTAGTTTATCCCAGAGAAGGTATTTAATCCTTGGAAAAGATGATGCCTATGGAGTCAGTTGTTTAAACTCCATATCCAAAGAAATAAACACAGAAAACAAACAGAATTAATAAGTTCAAAGTCATAAAGTTTAGCAAAAGAGCTGGAGGGCTCTAAGGTGGGAGGAATTGGCACATTCATGAGAATTCTCCCTAACATCTTCATAGAATGTTTCCGGTACAGGTGTGTCCATGGGACAGAATATGCTTTCCCTCGTTCTTTCTGGAGCAAGAGAAACTGGGTTACTCTCGCTTTTACTGGGGCTCTCCCCGTCTTTCTCTTAGTTCTTACTATGGCCATACGAGCACCATGGCATGTCCCAAGACCCCATGTAATTATTTATTTATTTGGATTTATAAAGCGCCCAGCGGCCCGGGGGCATTGTGGCGCTGTTACAGAAAATTCACTTTATACAGGTAAGTACAGATGTTTCAGGGGCAGTAGTACAAATACAATGACAGTGTTGAGGGGGTGTTCCGAGGTTACAGAGGAACAGAGTTGTGGACTGTGCAGTATGTTTAACTTTGGTTTTAGCACCTTTCTGAACACTGTGAGGGATTCTTTGTTTCTTAAACTGAGCAGAGCCGCATTCCATTCTTTTGGGGCTAATACTTCAAAGCTGGTGCCGCCAGCTTTAGCTCTGTTGAATGCTGGGACTAAGAGTAGGTGAGAGTATTGGTCATGTTTTGGTCTGTTGGCCGGAGCCTTATGTATTCTTTCCGCTAGGTATGCTGGGGCGGTCTGGGAAAGGCACCTGTGTGTGATTGTGAGGGCTTTGAATGTAATGCGTTCTTTAATCGGGAGCCAGTGGGCATCTTTTCTCGCCTGGGAGATGTGCTCTCTCCTAGGGATATTAAGGGCAGCTCTAAGGGCGTTGTTTTGCGCAATTTGTAGTCTGTTAATGTTATTTGTGCAGGTGCCTAGGAGTAGGACGTTACAGTAATCCAGCTTTGCACCAATGATGGCTCTGGCGATGTTAAGGCAGTTATTTGGCAATAGGTGGGGTTTTACAGCATTTATGATTTTTGGTGTAAGTGCTGCTGATGATGAGATGGCGCTGACTTGCGTATCCATTGATAAGGTGGAGTATAAGTATACCCTGAGGGTTTTCGCCACAGCAGAGGCTGTAATAACAGTGTTCTCAATGCTGAAGGAGCTGTATTTGACGTCTAGTTGTTTTGGGATTCTTTGGGGTCTACCAGTAGAATTTCTGTTTTTTCCCCCATTTAGACATAGGCCATTGGCTGCCATCCAGGCCTGGATGCACGGATATGTCTTCTGGAGGTTATTGAGGTCTTGTTCATAGTCACCTGTTAGGGGAAGGAGAATGTGTGTAGCATCAGCGTAGTTGGTAAAGGCTATGCCGAAATCAGGGGCGTTGCTGGGGGGGGCAAAGGGGGCTATAGCCCCTGATCTTTTGGTTGTAGCCCTGGATAGAATCTCAGGAGCTACAACCAAAAGACTAGCTAGCCCCCAGTCCCAACAGTTCCGACATCAGCTTAGCCCCGGGTCTTTTCCAGACCTAGCAACTCCCCTGGCCGAAATCTTCTAGGTCGCTGAACAGGGGGAGAGTGAATATATTATAAGGAGTGGGGGAGGTACAGGGTCCTTGTGGGACTCCACATCCAATAGGGGATGGGGAGGCTGAGGCCTGGTCAGAAAAGACCCTCATAGCTCGGCCCTCGAGGAAGGAGGTGATCGAGATGGTAGCTTCTTAGGAGAAGTGGGCCGTGTCAGTGAGGTGTTTACACAAGATCTTGTGGTCGACCAGATCAGAGGCCAATGAGAGATCCAAGAGTAGGAGGAGTGAGGACTTGCTTTTGTCCATGGCTTTGTGTTGTTGGTTCTTGAGGTCAAGTAGGGCTGACTCTGTGCCGTGACGAGGGCGGAAACCAGATTGTCTTTACCGAGGATGTTGTGAGCTTCCAGGTAAGACTGAATCTGTAGTATGCAGCCTTGTCCAGGATTTTCAGCAGTAATGGCACGGTAGTAATTGGACGGTAGTTGATTGGGGGAGTCAGGGTCAAGGGTAGGTTTCTTTAATAGTGGCAGAACCCAGGCTTCCTTAAGGGTGTGCGGGTCGGAGCTTGTGGCGAAGGAGGCATTGATAAAAGTGGTGACAAATGGGGCCAGTGCTGACGCACAATCTTTGATTAGGTTGGCTGGGCATGTGTGTCCTTTACATAGCGATGGTTTGGTACGCTTCATGATCAATAGGACTTCAGGAATGTTACTTCCCTGAATGCGAAGGGTTTGGGTGTGTTTGTGCCTTGTGGAGAGTCTACAGCTGGCGCGGTGGCAGAGGGCTTTGAAGAGAGTGCAGTGGCTTTAGGTAGTTTTTCGATATGAGTCTTAATTTTGTACTGGAGTGTTTTGATTTTATCTAACATTGCATGTTGAATGTTGTCACACCATGTTTCGTTTTTCTCGGTGAGTTGTGTGGAGGTGACGGATCAAAAACCAGAATTAAGGCATCCAACTATATACTAATGACACGCCAGCCACGAGGATTCGAAGTCAAATATATTTATTCAATAACAGCATTTGATCAAATGGATCTCAGCACCCCAAGACGTGTAAGGGAGACACCGTGAGGGGAGAGAGAGAGAGCATCAGTCACATATATAGCAAACTTCACAGCATTAGAAGGCATTGCCCGGACCCCTTTGTTCAGACATCATCAGGCTAGGGTTCAAGGGGTTACTGCGTAATTCATTATAATGAAACATTATACATTCTTGTCGCCAGTGCCAAGACAATTTACTATCTGAGAACTGGGTGCATCTGGACGGAGGAAAGCATATCATGTTCCCTATAACGAGGTGGCATTCCTTGCTTTACCAGCTAACTTTATCTTTCTGTGCTAAGGTCAGACAGTTCTGAAGCAGAAATGAATAACAGCTCCCGCGGAGGAGCACATACAGCCATATTGAATTCTTTCTAGCTGCCTGCTATAATGGCCTAACGAAACTAGATGGCACCTGGGTTTGATGATTAGCCGTGCTCATGTACAGCTTCAAGGTTCTCTCATTATAAGACAAACAATTAATTTGGCAGCCTGGCATTCCTAACTATGTAAGCAACTCAAAGTTCAAGCAACGGTCGGTTACTGTGCTCAAGCTGAAAACCAGAATATATATGATGAGCAGAACAGAACTGAAAATTGCCCCCTTACACAAAATGGCTCCTCGAGCAATGGTTTCAGGTTCACATGTTGTGACATTGTTTCATGATGCGAAAGTGATGCGAGTGTGCTTTGGCCAACACATATTCAAACGGCATAGTTGCATTTATGTTTTCACAAAGCCTCCTTTTGGCCTAAACCAAGAGCATGGCCCAAAAGCTGCATCTTCCTCAGACCAGGTGTCTGTGTTGTTGTCGTCGGAACAACCCGAATCATTCTCATTGAAAATGTGAATGGACATGAATTCTTTTATCGTGGTATCTTGTGCTACCGTTGCATTGTTGGTGATTTTGGACAGTTCGGCTTTCAGCTTGATTTTTGTGACAGCCTGTGCACAGCTACCCACTATCATGGTGCAAATGGTGGGTAGACAGTGCACGCAGCAACAACAGAATAGTACAGTACTGAGTATTATGGCCAAGAATGAGAATATCTTCCACCCCCAGGATCTTAGCATGTCCCAGAACCAGCCACAATGTTCCAATCACCAATGGGGACATGAGTTTCTGTACTTAGTAGATGCAACCTTTTTATCACTTTGAATATTGTGGGGGAGGAGTCAGGTACGTAAACACAACACGCAGATCCCACTAATTTGCATACACCACCACGTTCTGCCAGGATGACGCCAAGCACCATCCTATTTTGAAGGGCCACCAATCGGATTGCTTTTTGCTCTAATGCCAAAAATATACATTATGTCTGTTGTTTCGTTAATTTTTTTCTCCAAGACTCTAGCTAATCTTCTAATGTTGTAAGAGTTGATTACTTGACCCCAGAAGGGTACAAAAGATTTTGCCAAATCTTGGAAAATCTCCCAGGTGGTATCACCATCTACCTGCCGCCTGGGGCGTGGTTTGGAGGAAATTTCAGAAGTCGTTGCAAGATATACTCCTGGCAAGAGTATACCCAAGTAGCAGGTACCCCCCCAATCCCTGGGTAACCATAGGTATGCCTCATCTCTGCATACAAAATAAATGGGACTCCCTATGTACAATGGTCTGTCTTCATGTCCTAAGACAGCAGTATTTGCGCACCTATCAAATGTACCCATTTGGCGAGTACCCTTTTTTCGCATACAAAACAGAACAGAGTGTGGGCTATGGTGGATTGTGTAGGAGGGCGGTATGGCATCATTGTTGCCCACGGGAGCCATCTTGAAAGTGATCATAGATTGATAGGGTCTGGAAAGCCTATCGACAGGTCTGGTAGATGCAATGTTTGGTTTGCTTCGGTCTGAGAATACCGAACAACCCAATGGTGGCCCAGT
The DNA here is from genome assembly GCF_040938575.1 of Ambystoma mexicanum. Lineage (NCBI taxonomy): Eukaryota > Metazoa > Chordata > Amphibia > Caudata > Ambystomatidae > Ambystoma > Ambystoma mexicanum. The sequence continues at coordinate 30,879,843 of NC_090933.1, read as the reverse complement.
TGGCCACCCATGAGTCAGCTGCTCTTGCTAACTTTTTGGGATGAGTCAGCCAAATACTGTCTCAGCTCAGGAGAGCAGGCATCAAAAATAGATTCCAATAAAAACAGATTTCTCATTCCTTCAAAAGTGTGACCTCTGTAACCCTTAACCCAACCATATAAGTTCTTCAAACACTCACACACCCAGGTAGCCCAAGGGGTACCATCCATCTTTTTGAGGATCCTAAACCTCTTTAGGTACTGGGAAGGAGTTTTCCCAAATTTAGTTATTAAAGCTAGCTTCACATTTTCATACTCCAATCTTTCTCAAGTTCCCCCACCTCCATTACAGCATCAGTTGCAACCTGCGGGAGCCTAGACAAAAGCCAAGGAATCAACTGATTCCCTATGAAACCCTGAATCAAATATTAATACTGAAAAGCACCCAACCAATCCAAAATGTCAAGCTTCACCTATTACATACGCACAGCTTCCTTAGGCATGCAAGGTCTCTTAGGACTGGAAGACCTAGAAGACTCTGGGATAGAAGCATTTTCAAGAGACCATTTCTTCATTTCAAGAGCATGTTGCATTTCCATTTTCCTTAGTTTGAGTTCTTGATGTTTACTTTCAATTTGCATTTGGAGCCTTTTGAACTCTAACTCAAACCTCATCTTTCCACGAGAGAGAAATACTGGACTTAGTACTGGACCTGGTAGGGTCCCTGTGGCTAAACGTTGAGGCCTAAGAGCTTGTTGAGGTGCAGAGGGGCTCACATCCTGAGACTCCTCTAACTCATCTTGCGCCTCAATAACATTAGAGGTAGACTCCGATTCATTATCATCCTCATCAACATTTTCCACATTTGCTGAAGGAGTAGGTGTGACAGACCCACTTCTCAGACTTTGATAATTCAACAATCTTTCAATCAATTCATTTTTCTTTCCTTTAACAGGGATATTCCTGACCTTACACATTTCCTTCAGTTGATCTACTGTTAAAATGATCAGGGCTTCCAGTCTGAAGTTATCCATGTCAGGCATGATACAATTGTGTTTCTAGTGGTGCTTAGCCTTGTGAAGGTTACTAACTGAACAACAGTAAAGAGAACTCTCAAAGTAACAACTCTACAATTAATCCTCACTGCCTGCCACCAGTGTTAGGCAACGTTTGTATGCAGTACCCTTTGGGACCACTACACACAACTAGGACTACTGGTGTAAGCAAAACCAACCTTAGGTATAAGTCTGTACTACACAGTTTTGGTAGCGTTGCTGAGCAGCCAGGCTTCTCAAGGAGGGAATGTCAGCTGTAATGATGTTACACAGAGGTCTACAATCACAAGTATTCAAATAGACTCTTACACTCAAGGTTTCTTGGTAAAACATGTATTAACTTATTTTGCAGTCAGTTATAAAACATTCACTAGAAGGAGGCAATCTATACCACACACAAATATACTTCAGTACTTTACACAGTACGGGTCTGAGGCATTTAAACTACTTTGAAGGGGAAGCAAAATGGCATTCAGAGTACTTTGAAGTAGGAGCAAAAAGGCATAGGTTAATAAAAATAATATTGCAGTTACTCATAGACAGTGCAAATAGTTTGAGTTCACCAGAGGAGCCAATTCAATGCAATAGGTTAGGCCAAAGTCAATGGGCTAAAGTCTTGTATAGCATAAAGCAGTTCTGGTGGTTAAACGGAAAAGTCTTTGCCAAAGTTCTCAGAAGTAGTTTGTAAAAGAAAGATCCATATGTTGGGCCACAAGCTGACTAGGCCTGCAAGTTGCAAAAGTTCCAAGCACTTTCGCAGTGAGAGGTAAGTTCTCTCGGTCAGGTTTTCACAGTACCTTACAATGAGGAAAAAGATGCAGCTGAAGACTTCTGTTCCTGGCAGTTCCTGCAGATCTCGATGTTCCTGAGCCTCAGTCGTGGGGACAAGAGGGAGGACGTCGGGGGACTCCTGCACTGCAATGGGACTTGTCACAAAGCTGGCCACTGGCAAATCTTCAATCCCGATAGCTGTAGTCAAGCACACAAACTGGTGTCCCTCTCCCGGGTTATTCGGTTTCCTGCAGCACTCGGAGGAAAATACAACCAGCTCTGAGAATGGTATCCAGGTGGCATACGTTTCAAGTTGATTAGTCCCACCAACTCAAAGGGAGAAGTCCTTGCAGGTGTCGAGATGAACTTAGCAATTCGGAACTACAGCAGGGCTTCATCGGGCAAACCAACGGTCCAGGAGTTGCAGCAGCCGTCCTCGCCAAGCTCATCTTCGGTTATTTTGTTCCAGTGGTCGACTCTGCCTTGCAAGCCAAGAGACTCGCCTTTTATCCAGTTTCCTCCCATTCATTCCAGCCTAGTTGCCACTCACCCAGCAGGGTGGCTGTCCTTGCCGGACAGTTAGCCAGCCAATCATGTCAGAGTGCATTTGGGTCTCCTAGGAGACTAAGCACAGGGAGTTTCGGGCACCACCATCACTTCCTGTTCAGGATGGCATGTGTAGCGTTCATTATCAGCAACAGGGTGTTGTTGTCATAACCCCCTCTATGTTTAACGTCCCGAGGATGGAGAGTATGAGAAAGGACATGTGGGGTAACCATTGTGGTACTGCTTATAGTTGGTAACATAGCATCAAGCGGGAGCAAGTGCTCTAAATACCATAATAAGATTATCAAACATATTGCAATACATGTGAATATTGAGACCGATATACATTTGGCCTTCAAGGACCATCGTTTCATCTGTATATGTCTAACTTCATCAAACTAGTCATCAGCATTGCCAGTACGAGCGGCCCCAAACACAGGCATAGTTCTCTAAAGGTTTCTCAGCGTCTGTTATAAAGCCTCGCTGTCAAGCTTTTTCGGTTTATCCATAGGCAGCACCTGTTCACGCAGCTATTCTTGTCTGTAGGCAGCTTGTCTGTCCTTGCCAACCCCTGCCCTCTCTCGAGCTTCCAGCAGAGGACTGATGGGGGGGCTGGCGTAACACAGATGTCCTCCAATCCGTTGGTTCAGAAAGAACATAGGAAAAAGCACAGAGGTGTCGGAACAATAACCTTGCTTGTCCCCACAAGGACCAAAGACCACTCCCCCACAAAAAGCACCAGTAAAGCGCGTGTCAGTGCCTCATCTCAGCTTCATACGCTCCCTTTCCCTAACCTCTCCCCCGGCCTTTTCAGTGGCAGGGCCGAAGGTAAAGGCTACTGCACACTTGTGGCGCTCCTCTTGTCGCGTGGTCGCAAATTGTACCTGGTTGCACCAGGCAGAGAGTGGTCAGGAAACAAAATGCTGTTGTCTGCAGGAACAGGTGCAGATGCAGAGACAGCGTTGGCAGAAGATGATACAGGAAATGGAGAAGGCAGCAAAGATGGAGCTACAAGCTCCCCAGGCCCTTCAGGCTCAGGAAGTAGTTTCAACTCAGGCTTGGCATTCTGTGTGTCGATCAGTGCTGATGCATTCTGGGAGATGTCTTTGTTGCCACACTTGTCATAGGGCAGAGGAAGTGGGATCCCTTTAACATGCGTGGCATGGATCCAATGTTTTCGGCCTTCAACACGTACTGCAGTCTGCGTGGCCAGGAGGACCTGGAAGGGACCCTTGCACCGAGGTTCGAGGCAGTTTCTTTGATCAGAGTTCTTCGTGAAGACCCAGTCCCCTGACCGCAGACGATGACCTGCTCCTTCGTATATTTCTGTAAGAGTCTCTCGTGACTGCTGATGAATCAAACACAAGTTTTGGGTCAACTGATAACAGTAGTCGGCTAACAGAGGTTATTCTATCTCACTCAATTTCCTAGGTCTAGGTACATTCCACACATTCACTCTGTGGAATTTCATAGGGGGAGAGACCTGTTCTTGACTGTGCGGTTGTCCACAATGAGAGTAAGGCTAAAGGCAAGGCATCTGGCCATTTCAATTTGCTGTGGGCACATATCTTTGCTAGTTTATTCTTCAGAATTCCGTTATGACTGTCAGATCTCCATACCGTCTCACTACGGCATTAGGGAGAGTGCGTGAACCAATACAAACCAAGTTTAAGCCCGCCCACAATAAACATATGTTTACTGGCAATAACGATTTGGACCGAAAGAAACACACTTATTGGTTGTCAAAAACGCAGCCTGGTGCCTGGAAGTTGGCCTGGCAATGCTGGCGTCCTATGCACCGCAGGATGACCCGCCCTGCGCTGACTGTATCACGCAATCCAGTCATATGATCCGTTCCTCATAAGCCCCTCCCATTGACTCCTTTGGCGTTTCTGAACTAACTTTGGTGGCGTTCCTGAACTTTGCTATTCTGTTTCCTGGAAATTCTGATTCCTGTTTACCTGAACCTTTCCTTGCCTCTCTTATTGTCCTTGTTGTTATGACCACGGACCTCTGACTAGCCTTGTATTCTGCTTCTACTTCGCCGCCGACTACGGACCGCTCCTGAACTTGCCTGGGATTTTGTTTTGTACTTTGCCGCCTGCACATTGCCTGACTACAGACCGCTCCTGAACTTGCCTTGGATTTTGTTTTGTACTTTGCCGCCTGCATCTTGCATTACCGCTGAACTTTTATTATTCAATACAGAACTCTACACGTGGATCTGGGAACTTTGATATTCTTTTGTTTTTTGGGACTCAATAGTACACAGACTAGAGACTTCTGGGTGTACTTCAACGTTATTCTGTTTTCCTTTGGCTACAGAAGTGGAATTCTGTTGCCACGTGCTACTGCTGCACTTGGAACTTTACGTTACTGTCGGACAGGAGTCCATTAAGGTAAGACTTCTAACCTGGTATCAGTTGCTTTCTATTTTTTGCCACATTCACTTATTCATTCTATTTTCTCTTCACAGAGAAGATCAGGTGCCTGCTTTCCATAACTCTGTAACTTGATACTGCCATATTGTGTGATTAGCAGGTTAGTGAGTGCAGTGTTCTAATGGTATATTGACATTGCCTGTCTACGGGTTACTGATAACGTGCTTTGTTGTCAGTTTGGTGGTGTCTTCTTCTGCCTATCCTGTATCCACACCTGCGGCGCCTGTGTCATCGGTCTCCTGTCTTTTCATTAATAGACCATTCTGGTTGTAGACTCCAACAATCAGACAGGTACATTAGTTGGAAGACTTTGTCTCCTACATGACGAGGCAACTGGCTCCATTTCAAGTATACAGGATCTCTGACAATGACGTTCCACAAGTCCGCCTCTCTGAGTGTGCCTCGCTGAGTGAAAACATTTGTTAATTTGCAGGCCTGCGCATATTTGCGGTATTACAGCTTGAACAAAATGCGGGCCATTGCCGGACCAAATTACTCTTGGCAATCCAAACCTGGGGAAATACTATTTCAACATAGATTTGGCTGTTGACATAGCCGTATAATCTTTCAGTGGGTAGGCCTCAACCCATTTACTAAAAGCACAGATTACCACCAGAACATATTTGTAGTTCTGGCAACGCTCCATCTCAATGAAGTCAAAATGTATTGCTTCAAATGGCATGGAGGGAGGACCAAAACTACCCTTTGGTGTCGGTGTTCCCTTTCCAGTGTTATGTTACAGACAGACCATACAGTTTTGGACAATACTCTCAACAACGTTCGGGATGTTCTCATTATACCAGACAGGGTCTAGAAGCTGACAGATCTTTTTCGCACATATATGTGTCGGGCCATGTGCCATTGGGACTATGGCGGTAACATATGCATTGGGTAACATCCACCTTTGTTTGTCATGATCAACCCAACAACCCTCATTATCTAATCCTGCGGGACCCTCTGACCATTGTTTGATTTCTTCGGGAGTAGCCTCTGTCTTAATTTCTTTTACGCTACCAATCCCATCCTCCATCACGCAAGTATCAGTGACCCATCTTGCTAAATCTAAAATGTACATTTTGGAGTGTCCGTCATTTGCAGTATGCTTAGCAATTCTGTCGGCAAAAGCATTTCCTTTTCCTACGTCCTCTTTCACTTTCTGGTGTGTGGCGCATTTCATTATTGCTAGTTTGGTTGGGGGTGCGAGTGCCGATAACAACTGCACTATCAAAGTGCCATGCTGGATCTTCATACCATGTGATGTCAAGAAACCCCTCTCAGCCCACAGACGTCCAAAGTTATGAACTATCGCAAATATATATTGATTATCAGTAAATATGTTTACACTAAGACCTTCAGATATTTCACAGGCTCTAGTCAAGGTGATTATTTCTGCAGCTTGGGCCGAGTTATGTGGGATTTGTTTGCTTTCTACAATAGTAGTCAGGATGGTGATTGCATAGGCAGCAGTGGATGTACCGCCTGGCAATTTGAAACAAGAGCCATCACAAAATAGCTCTCCATCTGGTTCTCTCAAGGGTGTGTCAGTGAGGTCCACCCTTCCCTTAGTATCTTGTTCAGTTACAAAAAGGCAATTATGTGATACAATGTCACAGTTTTCTGTCTCCTCTGGAGAAGGTAGCAATTCAGCCGGATTCAAAGCACAACATCTCTTAATATGGATATGCAGAGCAAAGTGAATCAGCTCGTACCTTGTTAGCCGAACCGAGATTAGATGTTGTGTCTGCGTTCTATTCAACAGAACGTCTACTGAGTGAGGTACCATAACTGTTAAAGAGTGACCCAGAACCATCCCCTCACTTTGCTTTACTGATGCAGCGGCAGCAGCAGCAGCTCCCAGACAACGCGGCAAAGCGCATGCAACAGGATCCAGTGTGGAGGAGAAATAACCAAATGGTCGATTCTTCCCCCCATTGGTCTTGTGTCAATACAGCCAAAGCGCAACCATCTCTTTCATGCACATATAGGACAAAACATTATTCATAATTCGGTGTGCCTAAAACTGGAGCTGAACACAATTCAGCTTTGAGCGAATCGAATGCTGTCTTGCAGTCCTTGTTCCATGGCAAGGGTGAAGAAATATCTTTCTTCGTCAATACCAACATAGGCATAATCATCAAAGAAAAGTTTGGGATCCACTGTCTACAATATGAGACCATGCCAATTAAAGCTCTTACCTCTTTCTGCGTATTTGGGACAGACATATCAGATATGCTCCGAATTCATTCTGGCGTCAAGCGTCTGCCCTCTCTCAACAGGAGGTAACCCAAATAGGCCACATCCTGGCGACAACACTGGAATTTCTTAAGTGATGCTTTATGGCCATGCTCTGCTAAGTGTGTCAATAACAATACAGTGCCCTCCTTGCAAGCGTCCTCTGAATCTGCGACTATCAGCAAGTCATCAATGTACTGTAATAATGTGCATGTAGAGGGTACTTCTAACGTGTCCAACTGTTCTTTCAGGGTCCTGCTGTAGATTCTCTGACTTTTTGTATAGCCTTCTGGCATCTCCTGTAAAGGTGAAAGAGCGCCCACTTAATATGAACGCGAATAAATATCTGCTATCAGTATGCAAGGGAATGGTAAAGAAAGCATTTTTCAAATCTACAACACTAAAGTGAGTTGCGGTAGCTGGAATCAGTCAGAATTGGAGTAACATCGGGGACAATCGGGAATTGAGGTGCAACAATTTTGTTAATCGCACGCAAATCAATAATAAAACAGAATGGAATCGCACTCCCCCCTTTCTTGTATACCGGAAGAATTGGACTATTACACACACTTCCTGCAATTTCTTCAATTATGCCTCTAAGTACCAAATCAGAAACAATGCTTTTCAAGGCCTGATCGCCCTCGACCGAAATTTTATACTGCGGTATACGCGGCCAGGTAACCCCTGGTTTCAAGGTAATGTGGATACATTCAACTTCCAAAATACTGACATAATTATCATTCACAGCCCATGGACATGCTGGGACTGTACTCAATTCTGTTGATAATTGCATGGATACATATTGTGAAACGGGATTTTGTTGTGGTGAAATTGTCAAATATACTCCGTCCGGAGAACAATAAATCACAGCATTCAATTTCTTCAATAAATTCAACCCCAACACATTCTCGCTGATATCCTGGGCAGTAGGAATGGACACTGCTCAGTGAAAGGACCTAATGTAATGGGCACCGGCTTTGAAACCGGGCAAATCACTGGCGTACCTGAGAACCCAACGGAAACATTGCTTTGCCCTGACAGTGGTATATCTGGAACCAGCTGATAGTCGATTGATCATTTCTGCGCACCGGTGTCTACTAAGAATACATGCTCCCTATTCCCAATTCTCATCTCTATGTAGGGCCCTTTTTGGTCAATGGGATAGGTACTGGTTCTAGACCCTGTTTTGGGCTGTCCTATGGGAAAAGTACATCATCAGATGTGAGGTCTTCAGTGTAATATGCATTGGAGGGGTTATCAAATATGTTCCTGCCACCTGTATTCTGTTGTTGGTTCCCTTGGCCTTCCTTCTTGTGGTTGTGTCTGTGCTGTGATTTTGAATTATTCGCATAATTATTCCTACCAGGGCCCCCTAGGCCTGGACGTCCCCTCGATCGTCTAGCTAGGGTACCATCCGATCTCTGCTGGAGAAGTGGGCATTGTGCGTGCCAATGGCCTTCCTGTCTACAGTATGCACATTGGTTAATGGATGAGGGACCTAATTGGACCTGGCCCTGTGGTGCATATTGTCCTCTAAACTGTGTGTTCCCACCTCTTGCTCCCCTTGCCACTTGATGAAGCAAAACTCTAGTTTTCAATTCACCTTTCTTTTTCTCCACCATATCCTTTTCTGCATTCCCTCTATTCTCATAATATTGAGCCATGTGTAGAATTTCGGATTGCGACTTTGCTTGCCATGCGCTTTCAGATGTCATAATCAGTGCCTGTATTTCGGGCAACAAACCTCACCCAAATTTGTCCACAAACAATCTTTCACCTGGTTCCACACTCAGATCTTGTCCACTAAAATCCGAAAACACTTCCTCAAACCTATTAAAATATTCTGTAGCACCTTCCGACTTGTTTTGCATGCAAGCAGTGAGTTTGTTCCAAACAATCCCTTTGTATGGGACAATCATTTTCAATTTAGTCACAATGTTCATAGGCAATGTTAAGATAATCTGCAGGGGTTGCTCACCGGCCTTCCTATCCCTGTCTGCTTATGTCATGGCAGCCCATGTGTCGCCTAATCCTGGCCCGTCATCCACGGACCTAATCTGTTTCCATATATCAGCAGGCAGAATCACAGGAAATAACAAATCAATTTCACCCAATGTAAACACTGATGAATGTAAAACAGATTCAATCTCCTTATAGAATCCAGAAGGATTCTTTCTAATATCTGGAATCGATTGTTTAATGGTATTCACTTCTTGACGGGAGAATGGGACATGGACAAACAGGGAAATGTAATGTGCTTCAATTGTGCGTGCAGCACCTCCATCAACGGCTGGGACCTCTACCTTCGGGACAAATGTTGGCAGAACCGCTATCATGGGTAACTGCATAGTGGGCGGGTCAATCATGGGAAGGTCTAAACGTCTGTTCAACAATAGGGCCAAATCAAGAGACAATGCAGTCAATGCAGTTTCTGGTGAGAAGGCTTTTTTGTAAATCAGCATTAAATCAGCCGGGCAACATGCATTTCGTTTCATACAATCGTCCTGTAAATACTCGACCATCACCTGCAACACTTTCCTTTGCATTGCATCTGTGTATTGGCAAAACGTATCATGAAAGTAGGAAATAGTGGCATCTGAAATCCACCTGAGGGCATCTCTTATGCAGATACGCATCTCTTCACTAACCGGTTTCGAAGGAGGGAAATACCGCTTCTGGACATACGATGTTTGCGTCTTATGCTTGTCTAAAAGTTATTTGTGCAAACGGTCAAGTTCTCTCTTGAACACAAATATTCTACTCAGATATTCTTGCATCTTTGCACCATTACTACAATTCCGGGCAAGGACCACCTGATCACGCAAATCTTGCGGCGCAACTTCATCTGTCAAATCTCCCCATATCTCAACCAAATACAAAGCCATTCTTTCAATCAGTACCTTTTTGTCCATGAAATCTCCATGATCGGACAAAACAGATAAAGTGGCACATTCATTGCCCCTTTCAACATATGTTTCAGCCCACCGGTGCAATTCCATCTTCCTTTCTTTGCTAACTGTACTACGGGTTTCTCTGTAATCATTATAAACTTCCGACAGTGAAGCAGAACCACTCAGGCAAGAGTCAACATGTAAATCCGCCGCGCTAGGCAGCAGGGGAAATGACGCCAGCAGCGCGAATGGGAGAGAGGGTGTAGCAATCGCAACAGTTGGCACAGGTTCCAATACAGGAGGGGCGCAAGCGGAGGAGGAGCCGGAGGCGGTACATAGGGAGGTGGTGCAGTGGAACCATAAACTGGGTCAGACCTTCGCTCATTCAATATTTTGTTTATCAACTCATCTGATGCATGCATATCCTGGGAGGGATATATCTTCTGTATCTCTAGCTGGATAGCCCTGTCCAAACCCCTAATTTTATCTTCTTGTGTCTGTTGGTCATGTTCTAGTGCTTTTTCAGCGTTAGTCTTGTGTTTGTGTGCATGTTTCTCCCTACTTCGCAAGCGCTGTGTCGCTTCCTTCCTCCAGTCCCTGATAGTGTCAAATGCAGCGGGCCTAGGCTTCTTGCATAACAATACAGTTTCTAAGTGTGCTATGCGGGCTAACTCAAAACTGCCGAAACCCGGCCATTGAAGTTCGGGTGCATGCCTAGTTTGTCTGTGCCAAATCGTATTAAAAACTATTGCTCCCAGTCCATATTTTACGTACATTTCATATGCCGGCCACCCTTTGGGTGGCACTGGTTGGCGATATTCCAAAGATCGACTTCCACAATGCAAAAATCTGGCAAAGCAGGGTGTCAATTTCCCAGGCATTGTTATAACCCGTACTCTCGTTACCTGGGCATTTGCTCTTGCAAGGCAACTCTCAACGACAAATATCAGGGATATTGAGTATCGGGGCACGAGTCACCTGATTTCAACAATCGTCCTGAAAGACGCAGTCGTCGTGTCTGTCGTGACCTGGCTCAAACGGCCTCGATTCCAGGACCCTCGCCGCCGTGCTCGCAAGACGCAGTCTGCTGGCCAGAGAAGGGCTGTGCGCAGATCTGCGGAGGAATCACTTCTCACTTTGCACAGGGGCGCCCCTTAGGCACATGCCGATCTCGGTCCGGTCACCTCGTCTCCGCGATGGGGCATCAGTGGAAGGGTCCCTATTCGGGCACCATCTTGACCGATCAAAAACCGGAACTAAGGCATCCAACCATATACTAATGACACACCAGCCACGAGGATTCAAAGTCAAATATATTTATTCAATAACAGCATTTGATCAAATGGATCTCAGCACCCCCTGACATGTAAGGGAGACACCGTGAGGGGAGAGAGAGAGAGAGCATCAGTACAACAGTCACATATATAGCAAACCTCACAGCATTAGAAGACATTGCCTGCCCCCCTTTGTTCAGATATCATCAGGCTAGGATTCAAGGGGTTACTGCGTAATTCATTATATGTAAACATTATACATTCTTGCCGCCAGTGCCAAGACAATTTACTATCTGAGAACCCGGGTGCAATTGGACGGAGGAAAGCATATCATGTTCCCTATAACGAGGTGGCATTGCTTGCTTTACCAGCTAACGTTATCTTTCTGTGCTAAGGTCAGACAGTTCTGAAGCAGAAATGAATAACAGCTCCCGCGGAGGAGCACATACAGCCATATATAATTCTTTCTAGCTGCCTGCTATAAAGGCCTAATGAGACTGGGTGGCACCTGGGTTTGCTGGTTAGACGTGCTCATGTACAACTTCAAGGTTCTCTCATTACAAGACAAACAATTAATTTAGCAGCCTGGCATTCCTAACTATGTAAGCAACTCAAAGTTTAAGCAGCGGTCGGTTACTGTGCTCAAGCTGAAAACCAGAATATATATGATGAGCAAAAAGCAGAACAGAACTGAAAATGGCCCCCTTACACAAAATGGCTCCTCGAGCAATGGTTTCAGGTTCACATGTTGCAACATTGTTTCATGATGCGAAAGTGATGCGAGTGTGCTTTGACCAACACATAATCAGACAGCATAGTTGCATTTATGTTTTCATAATAGGGGGGATAGTCAGCTCATTATATATAGCGAATAACTCTTTGGATTGGTAGTTAGCTTTCTCAATTCTGGAGTTGTATGTGGCGTCTTTGTCTTTTGAAATGGCCTATTTATATTGTTTGGCGACTGTAAGGTAAGTATCTATTGTGGTAGTAAAGGGGTTAGTTTGCCATGAGGTTAGTGCTGCTCATTTAGTGGTTCAGGGATCTAGGAGCTCTTGTGTGAACCATGAGTTTGCATGAAGTATATGTTTGGCTTTTTTTCTTTTCCAGTGGGGCTACAGTGTCTAATACCTCTTTAAGAGTGATGTTGTAGCGCCATCGATGTGGTCGCTCCTCTGAAGCCACCTGTGGGTTGCCCTCTGCCGCTTCAAAAATCATGCAGTTCCTTTAATAAAAATGGGCCGCCGACACCAGCTACGGTGATCGGAACCACTAGAGCGCAGCTGGTCCAAAGATGAAAGGCTAACGCAGGGTCGTCACGCCCAAAATCGTCGGCCGAATCCCAGCACCCAGCACCATCCGAGAAAATCAAGATGGCGGGCGCGTATGCTGACTGGGAGAGGGGGCAGACCTCGCAGCGACACACATGCTGGAGATGGTGAGGGTCCAGACAGGAGGTGCGGACTGGTACGCCACGACTGTGGGACGCAGCCTGGACCCAGCATCGGGGGCACCAGAGCGGAGAGGAGGCCAACGGAACACCAGTCGGGAAAGCTAGCCTCGCTCACCACCTCTGGCTGTTCTTACGCTCTGCAACAGTCCTACACCCTCCCAGGCTAAAGATACCAGGGGCACACCCTGACGCCCTGCATGACTGAGGCCTGGGCTGAGAATTTGGAGTCAGGAGGCCCCCTGGCTATGTCCCCCCATCAGAAGGACAATTCAAACCTGCAACAATATTACGCCCACTCTGCCTAGCACGGCATACAACGGATCACACCCATTGAGGCCCCTCGCAGCACAATACAACTGCTTAAGCTACCAGACGGCCCCTGCTGCCCCAAAAAAAGGGCCCACCGAGACCAACAGGAACCCCCTCTAGCTTTCACCCCCCGGTACGCTTCCTGGGGTGCCCCGGCCCACATCCCCACTCAGCTGTACCGCCCTCCCCTGGGGAGCGGAACAAGCCTCTGGTCCTCCCCTCTTCACCGGAGGAACTCGGACCTCCCGCACCGATTTGCCTAACACTGGGAGGACACAATCTACCAGTCCAATAACACGGACAGGCTTCATCTCGAAACTGCAGAGCTCACCTCCCCAGAAAACACATAGAGGTTGCTGCCCAGAAGATCTACCCCACGGTCTCAGAGCCCCCTTGGGAAACCTCAACACCTCTCGACGCCTCCGCCCCGCACAGCCACCATGTCTAAACAAGCAAAGGCCGGCAAAAACTCAGATATAGCCACTATGTTCTCGACATCGGACAAGGGTAAGAAGCAGGACCCTCCTAGACTCACCCTGCAGAAACCCCAAGAAGATAGAGAAGCTCTCGATACCAAAGGGGATTTAGTGGCTTTTATGGCTGTCATCAAAACTGAATTCCACTCCTACATGTCAGAAGTCACCACCAAAGTAGAACAGACCGACCAAAGGGTGACTGAGGTGGAGTAGAGGCTAGGAGAGATCGAGGATCGCTCACAAGAACACACAGCCACACTGGGGGAAGTCCAGCACTCAATGAGCCCTACAAGACAAGTGCAAGATCTTAGAGTTTAAACAAGAGGACCTTGAAAATAGGGCGAGCTGCAACAACCTCCGGATCCAAGGGATCCCGTCATCCATCCCCGATAAAAACCTGGTGGAATACGTAGAGGGCTTTTTCCAGGCCTTGCTCCCACAGCTGGACAAATCCCGGCTTTTGTTGGACCGCACCCATAGACTGCGCCCACGCCGGGGAGTGGACTCAGACCTCCCCCCAGATGTCATCACCAGGGTCCACTTCTTCACTACCAAAGAGGCCATCTCAGCTATTAGCCTATCTGGGGACAAACTCTCTTTTCAGGGCTCACCGCTCCAGATTTACCAAGATCTCTCAATGCTCACCCTCCAGAAAAGAAGATCACTCCGGCCCCTGGCACTCTTTCTCCAAGACCATCAGGTGCGATACAGATCGCTATTCCCAACGGCGCTGCATTTCTCATACAAGGTCATGGTGCGGCGAATCAGTCGCCTGGAGGACGCTAGCAAAATCATGCACCCAACCTCGCCCAGAGAGACCACTTCACCGGACCCGGAGGTGACTGGGGACCTGGAGCCAGCCTCCTCTCCGAAGCCTAGGTGGTCGTCATGGTCAAAGGTGCAGCGGAGCAATAGGAGGAGATAACCGGGGGCGAGTTTGCGCCCTGTAGACCCACATCACACTTACTCACTGACCGTCAGGCCCTGCCCCACAGGGAACCATCATTTTCCTTCCAATGAACGAGCGCCTGTAACTATGGCAGCGGGCTATACCCATGGCTCATGCCCATTCCAAGGGACGTCCCAACTCGGAGTCCTTGAAAACCCACAGTACACAGTACTTCGATTTATTTGTTGGCCCAGTTGGCCAAGAGTGCGACTGCACACACAATGTCGGCCCACCTGCTGGTTAAAGTTACGGCCTCCCGTTGGGGGCTTGTGTTAAAACTTCAAGTGCAGGATGACACATTCTTAGCTCTCACCAGAGATGGCGGTTGACCCATTCTACACCAACCCCTCCCCCGCCGAACCGGATGACAGAGAAGGACCTGGCCCCGGAACATCAAAACCTAAAACTCCTCTACCTTAACGTCAATGGGCTGAACTCTCTCACCAATCGGAAAGCAGTCCTGCAAAAACTCCAGGACGAGGAGGCCGCAGTAGCTATGCTCCAGGAGACTCACCTACTATTGGCAAACGTCGGGCGGCTCTGCTCCCAGCTGTAACCAATCCAATTTCTTGCCTCAGGAGGGACTACAAAAGGAGGCACTGCAATACTCTTTAGGAAGGACCTAAACCCCCAGGTCCTGGACACAAAAACATGCCCAGAAGGCCGTTTTATAGCAGTCAAATGCCTTCTGCTGGGTGACCTGTACACCTTCATCTCAGTATATGCCCCCAACTCTGGGCAATTAAGCTTCTAAGACTCACTAAGTTCCTCCCTCTCACGCTTTGTAGAAGGCCAGGCGATAATTGGAGGGGACTTTAACAGAGTACCAGATCCTATAAGGGATAAATCGCACCCCGACTCTGAGCTACTTCACCCAGGCTCTGAGCCTCCTACACTTTTCAGATCCCTGGAGGTGGTGGACTCATGGCGGGTGCTTCACCCCACCGAAATAGACTATTCCTTTTACTCTTACGTCCACCGAACCTTCTCAAGGATCGACCTCTCCTGACATCCCACAGACTCTCGCCTTCGTCAAGGAAGTGTCCATTGGCTCAAGAATCCTATCCAACCACGCCCCAGTAATCATCGAGAACCGGGCACAGAACCTTAAATCCAACTCCCCATGTCAATGGTCTCTGTATGACCCAATCCTAAACGACATGTCGACAAGGGACAGGATTGCAACTGCGATCAAGAACTTCCTAGAAGAAAATCCAGCCTCCGACACCTGCCTAGCAAATAACTGGGATACCATGAAGGCAGTGATTAGAGGCGTCCTGATTGCACAGGGGGTGGCCTATCACCAGAACAGGCGGCAGACCCGGATGGCCCTGGAGGAAGAACTTAAAGCCGTGGAGGAAGCCCACAAGAAAAAAGACTGGTCCCCTAAGGCGCAGCGAGCCATACGCACAGCCAGGAAGAAACTAGAAGCCCACTATGCGGAACAGACTGCGCATCTGATGGCCAAGGCCAACTAATCTTATTATGCGAAGAACAATAAGGCAAACAAAATCCTGGTAGCCAAATTGGCCAAAATAAGATGAACCAACACTAATTCCGGCTTGCGCGACTCCCAGGGAGTCATCCAATACTCAGAACCTAAAAAACAGCAACTGGCGGTGGACCACCTGACCCAGGTCATGACGGCTACCCCACGAGATCAGCTTAAACAAGTGGAATACCTGCAAAGTGCGGCACTGCCCCGACTCACCGATTCGGCAAGAGAGAGACTGGAGGCACCCATCACGGAGGAGAAGGTTGAGGAAGCCATTAAATCTCTTAAAACACAGGCCCCAGGCCCAGACGGATTCTCAGCCAAGTATTACAAATTATTCAGATCCTAGCTGGTTCCCCCCTTGGTAACACTCTTCAACTCCTTCAGGGAAACTGGGTCGGTGACCCCCTCAATGCAGGAATCGACCACCATCCTCCTGCGCAAGCCAGGGAAAGACCCTCGAGACCTGGCCTCATATAGGCCGATAGCACTACTGAACATAGACGCAAACCTGTATTCCCAAAATTCTCGCAAATCGCCTGGGTCGCATCCTGACGGAGATAATCCAGCCGGACCAGGCAGGCTTCATCCTAAACCAATCAGTAGGAGATAATATCCAGAGAACCTTGAACCTGCTGGACCTCGCCGGCCGAAGTTCCCAGAGACCAGTACTAACGGCCCTGGATGTTACCAAGGCATTTGATAGGGTGGACTGGTCGTTCATGAAACGCATTCTAGGGGCCTTTGGCTTTGGAACGGACCAGCATTCCAGACTATGGTACTGGCCAACTACAAAGAGCCAAAAACATTCCTCCAGACCAACAAATCCACCTCGGCCCCAATCCCTCTGTCCTGTGGAACCAGACAGGGCTGCCCGCTATCGCCTCTGCTTTTTGCACTCATCATGGAGCCCTTCGCCCAGAGAATTAGACGAAACAACCAGATTAAAGGCCCGCAGGTCGGCCCATCGCAACACAAAATTGCTTTATACGGCGATGATGTCCTGCTCATGATCTCGGAGGCCCGCTCCTCTTTGAAGCACGCCCTAGCGGAAATAACCAGCTACGGAGAGGTGTCCGGCTTTTCAGTCAACTTCACCAAGTCGACGGCTTTGGGCATCAGCCTCTCCCCGGAGGAACGGGAGACACTGGCCAAGATGTGCCCAATTACGTGGAAAAAAAGGGCCATCTCCTACCTGGGGGTCTACATTCCGGCGAACCCAAAAGGTACATACCAAGCTAACTTTCCCCGGCTGTTGAAGGAATTAGGAGACCTGAAACGCTGGACGACCCAGGAGATCTCACTAATGGGACGCATAACAGCTTGCAAAATGAACCTTCTCCTGAGGTTTCTCTACACCTGCTCCTCCCCCCCAGTGGCAATCCCTGCACCAACCCTTTGAGACCTACAGAGGAAAATGCTGAAGTTTATCTGGAGAGGTAAGAGGGCTAGAATCCCCACAAGACACTACTGGGTGGCTCCAAACTGGGAGGGCTGGGGGTCCCGGATCGACAGGCCTACAGAGTGGCGGCGCAATTGGCACATGTCCACACATGGCAGACAATCACAAACTGCCCCAGATGGGTAGAACTGGAGCAGTCGCAGTTGCCCCTAGCCCTGCGATTCCTGTTGCACATCCCACCCCCCCTCAGAACACGCTGGGGGGGTCTCCTTCTGGTGACCAAACACACCCTGAATTCCTGGGACTGGGCACTAAAACGAAAGGGAGTCCCGAGAGGCCTGGGCCCACAATCGCCGATTTTCCATAATCCAACTTTCTCGACCGGGTCGGAACCCCGCAACTTCCAAGACTGGAAAAACAGCGGCCTTGAGACCCTAGATCAACTGTATGCAGGAAAGGTACCCCACACATTTGAACAGTGCAAGGAAAAGTTCCAACTCCAGGAAAAAGACAGATTTACATATATTCAACTGCGTCACTGGTGCTCGCACCCCCAAACCCTACAACCCTACAGGCGGCAACGCGCCCTCTCACCGCCCTTGAACTAACACTCAAGGACCTTCCAATGAGAGGCAGGATATCCACCTTATATAGGCGCTTTTTTGGGCAACTTCCTGGCAACAAGAACCCGCTGCATGGCCCAATGGAAGGCCGATTTGGGACACCCAATAGAGCACCAGACATGGGTGGACATCTGGAGCCGAGCACACTCTTCATCCACCTGCGTCACCAACAGGGAATGTGCATATAAAATCATGCTGCGGTGGTACTACCCCCCTCTTAGGCTTCATCACATGAACCCCCAGGTGAACCATTCTTGCTGGAGAGGATGCGGTTATCCAGGCTCCTTCTTTCACATGTGGTGGACATGCCCGAAGATCCAGCAATTCTGGAAACTATGTTTGGGCACTATTGCACAAATCACCGGGACAGCAATCCCGCTGGAACCGGAACCCGTCCTGCTAGGGGTCCTGGTCCCTGCGGTCTATTCATGGTCCGGGAACAGGCCCAATGTCTTCTAGCTGGGAAAACGGTGCTGGCCCGCTTCTGGAAATCCCCGGACGGCCCCCTCATGGCCCAATGGTGGACGAAACTATGGGACATACTTATCACGGAGAAGGTGACAGCGGCAAAAGCTGGGGTCCTCCACTGATTCCAGAACATTTGGGCCCCGGTACTGAAATATGACCAGCAATTTCTCCCCCTGACCTACAAACCCATCAATGCCCGGTGGACCCTGAGAGACCAGGAAGACCCCGGAGGGGACACATAGTCAATGGGGCCACAGAGGGGAAGGCCCACAGCTCAGGGGATGGGGAAGGGGAGACGGGACTTGAAGGGAATGTTTGGGTGTCAACGTGTGTCTGCCATTGCTCATGTTGTATAATTGTCAACCTGCCTTGATTTAAAATAAACATTTTTTTTTTAAAAGAGTGGTGTTGTAGATCTCTACTAGTTCTGTAGGGTCATTAGATGTAGGGTGGGCAAGTGCTGAGCTTTCAGGGAGAGGGAGGATTCTGTCTATGGGGAGTAGTTTTTTTGATCTTGCCGTGGTGGCTGGCGCAGGTGGGTTTGGGTTCCCTCTCAGTTTTTGCGGGTATGAAGAAATGCAGTAGGTGGTGGTCAGTCCATGGGCGTGGGGTGTTAGAGCTGATGTCGGCCGCGCAGTTGTGATCTGCAATCCAGTCTAATATGCAACCTTTGGTGTGGGTTGGGTCGTTGACAAGTTGGGTGAAGCCTAAGTCTAGGAGAGCTTTAGCAAGGGCTTTGCGTTTCTTGACTTTGGGGTCTTTGAAACCCAAGTTGAGGTCTCATAGGAGAATGGCTTGTGAGTTTGTTTTGCGGTTGTCCCCTAGGATATGAGTGATGTTGGATTGGAAATTGAGAGTTGAGCATGGAGGGCGGTAGACAATGTGTAGTGTTATGGTGTAATTTGGTGTAGGAGATATTTTTACTGATAGCATGTCAAAGTTGTCAGCCTCAGCGGTTTTTAGTTGCCTAGCATTAAGAGTTTCCTTGAGAGTTAGGGCGACCCCTCCACCTTTACTAGAGGTTCTATCTTGGCGAAGGATGATGTAGCCTGGGGGTAGGGCTTGGCAGATAGCTGGAATGGAGGCTTCATGTAGGCCGGTCACTTTGATGGCTAAAATGTCTAGGTCCAGATCCGTAATGAGGTTGTGAATCTCTGAGGCATGAGCTGGCAGGGAGCATGCGTTGAGTGCACATTGGAATTGTGTTTTCTGGTTGTTCCCTGATTTGGTTTTAGTAAGGATGTTATTAGGAGTGGCAGTTTTCCTGAAGGTTTTTGGCAAGGGGGTGACGGTCGGTGATGGCAGGTGGTGATGTTGCTTTTGAAGGTGTGTTTTAAGAGTGGCTGAGAAGCGGGCAGAGCGGGAGCCTAGTCTCTGATTTCTCAGGTGGAGAGGCACGGGGTGAATGTTAGCTTGTATACTGTGGAGTGGTTTGGGCTGGCTAGTGGTGCGGTTTGGCATGGGGCCTGGAAAGGGCGACCTCGAGCTAAGGTTAGGTGTACATGGGGTTAGTGCCAGTCGGAATGGTGTAGGTGGTACGTTGTGGGAGCATGGGAGTGTGGGTGACATGTTTCAGAATGGGTACTTCTGAAGGTATGGGGTGGGG
This sequence comes from Ambystoma mexicanum, assembly GCF_040938575.1. NCBI lineage: Eukaryota > Metazoa > Chordata > Amphibia > Caudata > Ambystomatidae > Ambystoma > Ambystoma mexicanum. Next base: position 30,859,874 of record NC_090933.1, on the reverse strand, counting down.
TGATTCAGTCATCTACCGTGACCTAGTTATTAAGTGGGCTGTCGAATAGTTATAAACGGTGGTGGGGTACTGCTAGAAGTTGAAATGGTGCGCAGTGTAGCAGTATTTCTTAGATTGGCATCAATATTTCAGAGGTGGGCAATGTGCATATCACACGAGTGGGCAGCATACATTTCAAAGTGGGCAGCAGCGTTTCAAGAAGTGGGCAATATGCATTTCACAAGGTGGGTCACATACATTTAACGTGGGCAGCAGTGTTACACAAATGGGCAATATGCATTTCACAAGGTGGGTCAAATACATTTAACGTGGGCAGCAGCGTTTCAAAAGTAGGCAATAGAATTTTCAGAAGGTTGTGCAACATAAATAAAATACATAAATAATAATGAAGGCATATAAGGGGCACCAGCATAAGCAACAGGTAGTTATAATGGGAAGTGGCAATCCATGTGTGGGTAGGAGGCAGCAACCTGTTTTGGGAGGGCAACAGTGTGTAGCTAGTGTAGCTGGCAGGCTCAGAAGGAGGCAGTACGTGCTGAGAGGCCTAGGATAAGCCAGGACACAGTAGAGGTCGGACAGGCACTGATAAACTGGAAGGCTGATCACATGGGGGTAGCGGGGATCCGCTGGAGTCGCAGACAGCAGGAGACAAAGGTTAATTAGGTCTCATAAGGTTGCTATGCTAGCGGGAAGCAACACTAGCTGGCTAAGGTGGCAGGAGTGCGTGTCAGTAGTACGAACATGCTGATTAGCTGAAGAGAGGGGATAGCTAGTGTGAGACACGTGCAGTGGGTGCGAACCAGGTGGCAGGGAGGCTGTAGTATCAGAGGACAGTGCGGTATGCGGCTCATATCAAAAAGGTACATTGTGTGGCACGTTAAATGACAGACATGATTATACGTACGATGCAGTGTTGCAACTCCGATATGGTGAGGAGTGAGAGCCCCGTCGGCTGCTGTAAGCACGACGGTGCAGCATGCAAGGCGAGCATCGTGATCCTCGTTAGGAGCGGCGCAGGTGCGGACAATCACCAAGCTAGTGGGAGATTGCGAGGGCATGCGTGGAGTCCATTGATTTCCGTAGCTGCTGCTACTGGAGCGAGAGGTCGGGCTGCTGCACCCCGTACTCTCTGCTTAATATCTGATCCCCATTCTTCTTTCTCGTTCTCTTCTTCTTCTATCACATCCTTGGCCCTTCCATGGACACATACGCAGACTGTCAAAAACTTGTGGCTCGTGTGGGGTATATATACCTCTGTCCCTAAGCAACCAACAGCAAGATATAAAGCACTTGCTGTTCGAGGATTGGGGCCACAGGTGGCAGGAATACGAACACCAGGTCTTCCAAGTGGCTGCTACAAAGGAAGTAGCAGGTTAGGTGAGTATGGAACAGATGTATGAGCAATGGGATGGTAATAGAATATTAGAAAAAGAAACCTACCAGGGTGTGCAATGCAGGATGTCTTACTGGGAGGAGACCTGAAGTGTGGTAGAATGTTCAGGAGTAAAGCCTGTTCCCTCAGTGAGTCCGAGCAGCAACTGGCAGAATGAGCACCTGAACGTACAGCCAGTTACTGAAAACCTGAGGAATCTTGAATGGTGTCCAAAGCAAGGACCAAGTAAAGTTTGCCCAATAAGTTCGTGAAATCCAGGGTTTGATGCAGACTGGAAGTCCGATTCTTAGGAGTTCAAAAGGAAGATCCAAAAACAATCCGTGGTAGCAATCCGAGGTCGAACCAGGAGAAAGACTGCAGATCAGAGGCAAGGAGCCGACAAGGGCGAGGCAAAAGAAAGCCAAAGAATGGGGTCCATGGTCGAAGAATACTAGATAACAGGAGCAAAAGACACAAAAAAACGCCAAACGCTGGTTAGAACAGCTGAGAAGCACTGATTGCGGAAACACAGCTGTTTTAAATGCGTTGCTACAGAACCCGGGTCACGTGATTCTCGGTGCGTGCATCACGTGTCGGGTTCGTAGTGCCTGGTCAGGCGTGATGAAGTGTTGCTGTGTGTGTAGGAACTAGGGACGGTGGCTCTGTTGCAGGGGAGAGGAGACTCTCAGAGAAGGCGGACCCAGGCAGGGCGGAGCAGTGACTGGGTGGAGGGTGCTGGTTTCGAGGAGGAGGAGCGGTCTCTGGAGACGGATGCAAGGAGTGAGAGTGCTCAGAGGAGGTGGTAAGAATGGGTAAGGGGAAAGGGAAGGTTGGAAAGAAGGGGGGGTGGAGGAGGAGGAGGCAAAGAGGGGGAAGACATCATCTGTGAAATTTACACCTGTGGAGGGGGCGAAGGGGGGAAATGAGGGACGGTATCACAGCAGATCCCCTCAGAGGGATGATGAAGGGGGGCTGGTCCGGGACATCTCAGGGTCAGGGACTCCAGAAAAGTGCGCTTTGGAGGGGCTGGAAGCCTCAGTGAGCGGTATGTCTGAGGAGAAGATGCAGTCTGATAGTGTATGGAAGGTAGTGTTGAATCCTGAAAATCGTGACAAGACGTTTCTGGGGGTGAATCCGACGGAGATTGCTAGATGGTTGAAGGCAGCAGTCGGAGATGTTTCCCGGGTACAAGTGGTGGCTGGGGGTCGGTTGTTGGTGGAGGGGTCGGATGCTGATAGCAAAGCAAAGATTCTGGAGGTGCATTGTCTGGGTAGACATGCGGTAAGAGTGTTTGATCAAAGTGGAGTGTCTTGTAAGGGGGTGCTGTATGGAGTGCCAGTGGTTATGAGTATGTCTGAGGTGGAGGAGCAACTGACGGGAGTGGGGGTGGTGGAGGCGTGGAGGTTGGGGAGGAGGGATGCACATGGGGATGTGGTGTCTACAACTGTGGCAGTGAGATTTGAGAGAACGGAGTGTCCGGAGGTGGTGGAGATGGCTTATCAGAGGTATCGTGTGAAAGCATATGTGGCAATGCCATTAAGGTGTTATAAGTGTCAACGATTTGGACATGTGGCGAGAGCATGCAGGAATGAGAGACACTGTGGGAGGTGTGGTGGAGATCATGATATAAAGGAATGCAAGGTGGGGACTCCGGAGAAATGTGTGAATTGTGGGGGGGAGCATTCTTCCGCGTTTAGGGGGTGTGAGAGTTACAGGGTGGCGAGAGAAGTGGTACAGGTGAGGGCGGCGGAAGGTCTGTCTTATGCGCAGGCTGTTGCAAAGGTGAAACCAGTACGGGTAGTGAGTGAGGTGAGTGAGAAAAAGTTGGTGGTGGATGAGGTTGTGGAAAGAAAGAAAGTGGTGGGTGAAGTGAAAGGTGTAGAAATGGTGGTTGTCCCGAAAACTGAGTTTTTGTGCTTTATAGTGAATGTGCTGGATCTGGTTTAGGGGAATACGTCTATCAGTTCATCAGATCTTACGAAAGGAGTGGTGGAAGCTGGGAGGAGGTTTTTGAATGTTGTAGATGTATCAGAAGAAGATGTGTTTAAGAAGGTTGCTAAAGTGCAGAAGCTGAGTGGGGTGCCGGCATGAGGATTTTGCAGTGGAACGCGAGGAGTTTGTTGAGGAATGGACAGGAGTTGAAAGCGGTGTTGTGTGAGGAATTGAATGTTGACGTGGTTTTTATTCAGGAGACGTGGTTGAGGGGTGATTTGAGATTTATGATACCAGGTTTTGAGTTGTTTCGTAAGGATAGGTTGGAGGGGAGAGGGGGGTGTGGCTTTGGCAGTTTGAAAGGGGTTGATTGCAAGGGAGATTGTGGTGGATGGAGCAGTAGAGGCGATTGGGGCAGGGATTCGGATAGGAGGATCGGAAGTATTGGTGCTGAATTATTATAATCCGTGTGAGGTGGTGGAAGTGGGTGTGTTGACTGGAGTGATAAGAGGACATGTGGGACCGTGTGTTTTGTGTGGCAATTTTAACAGTGCCAACACGTTGTGGGGTAGTGATAGGATAGATACGAATGGAGAACTGTTGGAAGACATGGCGGATGAATTGAGCCTGGTATTGCTGAATGATGGGTCGGGTACGAGGTTGGATGTGAGGACTGGGAAGCTGTCGTGCTTGGATTTGACCTGGGTGACTGCTGAATTGCGGGTGAATGTGATTGGGAGGTGCGTGAGGATGGAGACATGGGGAGCGATCATTCTGCTATTTTGGTGACTGTGAGGGGTGAGGTAGGGACCAGGTCACGTATGACTGGGAGTCGGTTGAATTTTAGGAAGGCTGATTGGGAGGTGTACAAGGGAGTGTGTCGGGATTTGATTGTTCCAAGCGGAAGAGAGGGGGGGGTGGATGAATGGAATGAGCATCTGGTCCAGGGAATGAGAGCAGCGTCTGTGGCAGCAATTCCGGAGGTTGAGAAGGGGAAGGGTGGGAAGATCGAGGTTCCTTGGTGGTCAGTGGAATGTTCAAGAGCAGTGGCGGCACGAAAGAAGGCTAGAGCAAGAGCGGTGAGAACGGGAATGTTGGTGGATCTGGTGGCATATAAGAAGGCTAAGGCGGTGGCGCAGAGGGTGATTAGGGAAAGAAAGCGAGGATATTGGAGGGGCTATTGTGGGTCCCTGGGGAGTGATTCTGGTGTGAGTGAGGTTTGGAAACAGTTCAAGCGGATGTCCGGATTAATGAGGTCGCAGGGTGGTATGTCTGTGTTGTTGAAAGGAGAAGAGGTGATTCGTGAGGATGGGGATAAGGCAAATTTGTTGGGGGAGTATTTTGCGAGGGTTCACAGTTCGAGGAACTTCCCAGAAGAGGTGAGAATACGAATGGGTGTGGTAGAGGAGGAGACGCGAGAGGTGGTGGCGAATGTTGGGCCTTGGGAGGAGCAATATGAGGTTTCATTTTCGATGGTGGAGTTGAATTGAGCGATTCGGAAGGGGAAGTGGTCTAGCCCTGGGGTGGATGGAGTTATGTATGTATTTTTGGAGAAGTTGCCTGAAGAATGTAAGTTAGGGGTATTAACGCTGTTCAATGAGATCTGGAAGAATGGAGTTTTGCCGAAGTTGTGGAAAAGAGCGATTGTAGTGGCGATTTTGAAGGGTGGCAAGGTTCCTACAGAGTGTAAGTCATATAGACCGATTGCGTTGAATGTTGTGCTGTGTAAGGTTATGGAACGGATGGTGGTTGAGCGATTGGGGTTTTATTTGGAGTCGAATGGATGTTTGAGTGACTTTCAGAGTGGGTTCAGGAGGAATCGGTCGGTGGCTGATCCATTAGTGAGATTAGTGACTGGGGTGGAGGAGGCATTATGTGATGGAGAGTTGGTGGGAGCGTTCTTTTTGGATTTGGAGAAGGCGTATGATATGGTGTGGAAGGGAGGGTTGTTAGTGAGACTGTTGGAGATGGGTGTGAAGGGAAGAATGTTTCGGTGGATCAAGGCATTTTTGGCAGATAGGACCTTTCAGGTGAGAGTGAGGGGGGGCTGTCTGAAGTTTGGAAGATGGAGAATGGGACGCCGCAGTGGAGTGTGATTAGTGCGATGCTGTTTAATGCGATGGTGGATGGGTTGATTCGGGCTTTGGCGGGAATTGGGTGTCAGGTGGATTTCTTCGCGGATGATGGTGTGGTCTGGGTAAGAGGGCGGTGTTTGTTGTTGGTACAGAGACGGTTGCAAGCTGCGATAATACGCATGGAGGAGTGGTGTGGGAAATGGGGTTTCTCCGTGTCTGTGGATAAGAGTGTGAGTATGGTGTTCTCAAGGAAAAGAGTGCAGCAGGAGTTGAATTTGTTTTTGAAAGGTGTGAGGGTAAAGAGCGTGGAAGAGTTTCGGTACTTGGAGGTGATTCTCGATAGAAAGTTGAATTGGAATGTGCAAGTGGATGGTGTGGTGGATAAGTGTAAACGCAGGCTGAATTTGTTGCGGGCGGTGACTGGGAAAGAATGGGGTGCGCAACAGAAGTGTTTACGAATGTTGTATAAGGGGTTGATTTTGAGTGTGATGGATTTTGGGTGTCAGGTGTCAGTCGGTTATACGTCGAGTCAGAAGTTGCGGTTAGATAGGATACAGGCGAGGGCATTGAGAGTGTGTTCGGGTGTGATGATGTCCTCTCCAGTGAATGCGGTTCAGGTGCTTGTGGGAGAGATGCCATTGGGGTTGAGGAGGGATGCGTTAAATATGAGATGGTGGGTGAAGTGCAGTGCGAAGAGTGTGGCTCATCCGGTGCGTGAACGTTTGAAGTATAATTGGAGGTTTGACTATTACAGGGATCGGTGGAGGAGGAAGGGGGGCACTTTTGGTTTTCACATGTGGGAGAAGGGAGTGCAGTGGGGTGTGGGTGATTTGATGATTGTGACAATACGGATTTGGAGAGAAGGCCGAGGTGGATGATGAGATCTCCAAAGGTGTGTTTGGAGTTGGCGAATGTGGTATCGAAGAAGAGAGGTATGCGGGGTGAGATCAAAGCTTTGGGTCAGGAGTATGTGGCAGGAAAGGAAGAATACAAGGTGTTTACGGATGGTTCAAAGGATCCTGTGTCTGGGAGAGTGCGAATGGCGTATTATCTAGAAAGCATTGGGGAGTATAAAATAGGACGACTGACGAATGATGTGTCTATTTGTACGGCTGAGTTGGTGGTGATTGATAGGGTGTGTGAGTTGGGGTATGAGAAAGTGGTGGTGTTCTCAGATTCATTGAGTGGGTTACAGGCGATTGTGGCAGGGGATGGTGATAGGAAGGATGTGATTTTGGACATTAGGATGAAGATTGATCGGTGTGTGCGCGGGGGTATGGATTTGGAGTTGGCGTGGGTTCCCAGTCACAGTGGCATTTTGGGAAATGAGTTGGTGGATCTGGCGGCGGGTGAGGGTATGAAGAGGGGAGCGATTGATGTGAGGTTGCCTTTGAGTGTGGATGAGGTGAAGGCTGTGATGGTGAGACGGGTCCTGGATGAGTGGCAGGAGAGGTGGGTGAGTGGGATGAAGGGCAGGTGGATGTTCGGTGTTCGTGGGAAAGTGTCGGTGAAGGTGGATGCAGGGAGTTCAGAATGGAGGAGGGGGGAGGAGGTGATGCTGAATCGGTTGAGGATACGTCATGTGGGGCTGAATGACTGTCTATTTCGAATAGGGAAGTGTGAATCAAGGGACTGTGCGGTGTGTGTGGGGTGCCTGAAACGGTGGGACATTTTTTGATTGGGTGTGAGAGACATGTTGCAGAGAGAGAATTGATGAGGGTTCGGTTGACTGCGTTGGGTGTGGCTGAGCTGAGTGGGAGGACTTTACTGGGAGGTGATGGGGAGAGAGGCAGGAAGAGGAGTAGTGTGATGTTGGATTTTGTGAGGCAGATGGGGAGGTGGGAGGAGTTGAGAGCTTAAATGGAGCCAAATAATAATTAGTGGGTACGGTGTACATCATCCTATAGGATGGGGAAGCGCCTGCGTGGGTCCGCCCACGCCTCCGATAATTAAGAAGAAGAAGAAGAAGTGTTGCTGTAGGACCCATGCCACGTGATTTGGACGTGAGCGTCATGTGTTGAGTTCCGTGGTTCCGGGTCGAGGAAGTGGGTACGGCTGCTGTGCATGGTGATGGGCGTGTTGAGGATCGGGACGCCATGTCACGTGCTTGTTGCAATAGTAAACGCATTGCGTTGTTATAGAAAGGCATGGTTTCGTATGTTTGTACACACGGCATGGTAATTGCCATTTATGATAGAAGAAATAACGTGTCCTTGCTGCTGCGAGGTAACAAAGCGTTTACTCCTGAGTGAGACATGTGAGCTGGGGGCAGCACCTGTGTGTGAGATGTGAGACCTGGGGGCATGCATGACACATACTTGGTGCTACCGTGGTATGCCGGCTCACGTTCCCTCTGTTCAAATCCTGTACCTAAAGCAGCATTCTCCGCTTCAAGGCCTACGTAGGCATCCCTGATGACTGACCTATCAAACCTAAAGAGGACTTGTCCATGCCTCCACTCCCTTCTTCTACATCCTATATATTTAAGGTATTTCCTTTGTTTAGGCCACTCCAAGATGGCCGCCCACACCAAGAGCACTGGAGTGCCTTGTATGCTCATGTAAGGGGCCTGGGATTGGATGAGCTCCTCTCATCTGGGCCAATCACGTAGCTGGCGGGTTAGCCGGCCCACTGCCGAAGGCCCCACTCCTAGCTCCTGCTCCCAGCATCCACAGTCTTTCATTCTTCCTCTGCAGCGAGGCTCTGAGAAGTGCACCTCACCAGTGCCTCCCCACCCACCACGAGACCGCCTATGCAAGGCCTTAAAACTACGGCCTAAAATCTTGAAAGGTAAGCCCTCCTGGGCTGATGTCTACAGATGGCGCGCTCGCCCTGCAAACCTTGGAAAATATTTCTTTTCCTCTCCTGGAAGAAGGCTCTTCAATTGAAATTGCCTGCATGTGTGGTGTGCTGCCTTTTGCTGGGGGGGGCAATTGTCTCCCACTCCAAGATGGCCGTCCCGCCCCAAGAGCAATGGAGTGGCTTGTGTGCTTGTGTAGGGGGCCTGGTATTGGATGTGCTCCTCTCACCTGGGCCAATCACATAGCCGGCAGGCTTAGCCGAAGGCCCTACCTCTAAGGCTGCTGTCTATGCCTATCGGGGCCTGGGAATGGGGCCTCCTTTTTATTACTGCTGGCATAGTCAGTCATGCTGCTTAAAGCGGAGTACTGCATCCATGCGCCTCTGGACTGTGGCATACCCATCTTGGGCCTGTGGCATCAGACTATTGCCATCACGCAAGTGATGACTGTTGCTCCGGTGCTTGCCTCATCCTTCCTTTACTTTTACCATCGGCCCCTCCATTCATTCTCATTGCTCTATCTCTGGTGTTTTATGTCCCCTTGTACTTCATGGTCAAACTTTCACATTGCATTTTCACTCAGTGAGCCATCACCTCCACTGCTTCCATTTCTGTACTGCTGTGTTGCAATACCTGTGTCACATCTAGGTGTGTTTCTTCCTGCATTGCTTGTGACTGTTTAGTTTTAAATCAAATTTAGGTGTGTTTTCATCCTGCATTGCTTGTGACTGTTTATTTTAAAATCGAATTTAGGTTGTGCTCACATCGGCTTTTCTTGTGACTGCACTGACTAGTCACTTCCTTTGCCCTCTGCTCTGTCTGTTTTCTGCTGACTGGTCACTTCCTTTGCCCTCTGCTCTGTCTGTTTTCTGCTCCCTTAACTTTCAGTTTTCATTGTTAGTTCCCAGTCCTGTTTGTATTTCCTTTGTGCGCCTCCTGCCTACTGCCCCCCACATACCTCAGCTGCTCCGCCTGGTTAAGTCTACCAGACTCTGTACCCTTCTCTATGGCACTCTCTATCTCTCCTATCTTTTCTAACTGCTTCTCTATCTCCTATCTCCTATCTTTTACCTCTCACTAAGTCTAACAGGAAGAAACTCAAGAAGGACATACTGGACTCCAACCCAGGCCTGCCTATCGCTGACACCTATGTCAGTGCTTCCGGCAGAGAGACTCTCACCAACATCCTCTTTGTCGTTCCTTCACCCAACCTATGGCCTCTTCATATGGTTGCTCTGCTCTCTCCTTACTCTTCCTCACACATTAATGGTGGCACCCGCTGGGAGGTCCTTCTTGCCTTCTTCTCCACCTCCAGGGTCATCATAAATGTCCATCAGAATGGTACCATCCTGGTACAAGAATCTCAATCCAACCTCCTACTTTTTGATAGACTCTTCTCTTGCCTTATCAACTTCCCACCTTCCTCCTCACAGGCTCCTGTGCCATCTGCTTCCATGGCCTCCCTGGCTCCCTCGCCTTCTCCTGACTGTATGGCCACTCTCACCACGTCTCCCTTGCTGCCTGTAGCCCGCCTGGCTCCCTTGCCTGCTCTCTCCTCACTGACAACCTTGTCATCTTCCGATCCTCTACCTCTCTCTCTCTCAGGCATTCTCACGGGGGGACTTCTGTTCCCTGTACCCCCCCCACCCCAGAAGTCTCTCAAAGATGGCAACTTGCTCCATGTTAAAAGAAACCAAGAGATCCAAATTATGGAAAACTGTGTCCCCTGCATACTATCTAGAAGGCAAAAGAAGCCTAAAGGATGTTATGTAAAAATTCTAAATTGACTATTAAAAAATACAATTGTTGATTCCAAGATGGCCGCGTAGTGACTAGGACGTCGCACCCCGGGCTCCCGTCCTGCCGAAGAGCTTCAGCCCGCCCGCCACAGTTGCAGCCCTCCCTTGCACCCAGACTAGGTGGTGGGGGAACCCGCGAGCGAGAGGCGACGTGCGGGCTTGGTGTCGGCACCTTTGGGAGACGCGTCCAGCGGTCCCGGGTCGTCGGCAGCCGAGCACCTTACTGCCGAGGCCCCAGCCCAGCGCTGAGATAAGGCGGCGGAGCCTTCGGCGCTCGGGGCGAGCGGGGAGAGCTCCGGGTACGGGCTCGCCGCATAGCTGTGGGTTTCGCCAGGGCCCCAAACAGGAGGGGGCATGGTCGGTCCCCCTCCCCCCCCGAAGTTTGCTGCGGATCATGTCGGCTGAGGAAAAGAGGTGCCCCGAGACGCAGTGGGGGATAGGAGTGCCATATTGGGCCCTGATCTGGCGCGCCGGGGCGGAGAGCCCCCTGCTGGCCCCCCAGGGGCCTCCAGGGACACAGCAAGGTCGCGCTGAAAGGGCAGAAGGAGAGCCCCCCCGGGGAGAAGCGCACTCATCTGCGGACTGAGGAAGCTCTTAGGGGCTGTACTTAAAGGTGCTTCCCCCGGGGCAGGTCTCGGAGTGGCGCAGCTGGCTCCCGGTGGCGGTGCCGGTGCCCGGGTGCTGCCTTGGCAGAGACACAGAAGGCGACTGAACGCGGGCCACGTCTCATTGCTCTGGGACCCGTTGAGGCCAGGGTGCTTTTACACTAAGGGCACAAGTTAGTTAGGGCCCAGAGGCCATCGAATCACATCGACTCTCCGGAGGGGGTCAGCAGTTGGAACCTCCATGCTAAATCTCCAGAGGGGGACACTGGTCAGCAAGGCATGGAGAGAGTGCAGTCGGAGCAGTGCAGGTCTTTTGTGGTGTCCCCCGGGTCTTGGGGGGACCCCGTTGGGGGGGTGGGGTCCGGGTCCCGTGGCATGGTCCCGGGCGATCCCTCGTCGCCGATATGTGGGCCCCCCACCTCACCGGGGGATCCCTAGCTCACACTCCCCCAGCGGCGATGTCCAGGAACAAGGGAAAGGACAATATGGCCCAGGGGAAACCCCGCAGAAGAGCAACAGACGGCCCCCTCATGAAATTCTGGCCAAAAGACTCGTAACCGGCAGAGGCACAAGGGGGGGCCCAAAGCGCAGGGGATAAGGAGGTCTCGGTCCCCCACGAGGACATGGACAGGCCGATCACTCAGGCTATGCTGTCCCAGTTCATGAGCGAAATGGTGGAGAAGATCACAGCATCTGGGCAGATGCAAATGGATAAACTGCGCGAAGATTTGGCGGAAGGCTTAAGGGAGATCAACAGAGACATCAATAAAGTGGAAGAGAGAATGGACATTAATGAGCGCGCCATCCAGGAGCTGACGGAGGATGCTAGAAAAGTGGACAACCTGCTTGAAACCCTGGCTGTGGCCACTCAAAATCTGGAGCTACAGGCCGAAGACCTGGAGAACAGGTCAAGAAGGGCGAATATTAGGGTTAAATCGCTGCCAGAGGACATCCCTGACCAGGAGCTGTCCCCAACACTAAAACAAATATTCGCGGACTTGCTAGACTCTGGTTTCGATACAGAAATGCAATTTGATAGAGTCCACAGGGTGGGCCCGCGATCCCAGGAACCAGGTTCGAGACAGCGCGATGTGGTGGTGGCCTTCCATAGCTATCTGGTTAAAGAAAGGGTTATGGAAAAGGCGAGAAAGGCCACACACATCACCTATAACGGCCATTAAATCGTCCTGCATCAAGACCTGGCGAGGTCTACTCTAATCAAAAGGAGGCGGATGGGGCCGGTTTTGTTGTTTCTAAGGTCTCAACAAATCCGCTATCGATGGGCCCACCCATTCGGCTTTTCCTTCGTCTGACAAGGCGCCCCCCACAAGATCACGACCTGCGACCAGGGGGGGGGGCGCAGGCCATGGGAGTGGTCCACGATCAAGCCAAGGAGAGGAAGGAGGAAAGTTCAGGGCCCAGACCCCGGGCAGACCAGCATCAAGGAGGGGGTGGGGGGCACCAGGGGAGGGTGGTCCTCTAAAAGTCACATAAGCATCTAAGGAATATGCAAGGTCCTGAAAAGTGAGGCCGGGGAGGGCCCTAGCGGTAGCAGTTCCGAATGGGGTGACGGGCTAGTTTCAAGAGTTGTCACGGGTTGCAGGAGCAGGGAGGGGGGAGGGCAAGGGTCTTGGAATGGGATTGGGACATCCTGCATGGGAAGTTTCTGGGTTAGTTATTGAGGTCGGCTCTCGTGGAGGAATCACGAGGGGGGCTTGGTGCCAGTCGGTCTCGCCTGGAAGGAGGGGTGGGAGGAGGTTGGAGAAGGGGGGGTTGGGTGGGGAGGGGATCAGATCCAAGGTTCAGGTCTTGTTGGCCCAATCATAGGCTCTCGGTGGGAGTGCTCTCTTTTAGCAGTAAAGGGGGGTGGGCACGGGGACCATTCAGGATTTATAAGGTACTTCATGATCCTGACATATGGCTAGCTCGGAGGATTTGAAGGTGCTTTCCCTAAATGTGAACGGCCTTAACTCTCAGGTTAAGAGGACTAAGGTGGAGAGATTCCTCAGGCAGGAACACCCCCATGTAGTGGCTCTGCAGGGGACCCATGTTCGATCTAGGGATACCCATAGGATTAGGTTTCGGGGCTACTCCTGAGTGATTCAGGCCACCCAAGATTGTAAGAAGGGGGGCGTTTTAATTGCCCTGAGGGACGGGCTGGATCTGCATTTCAGGGATACGCAGGAGGATAAACAAGGAAGGTACCTAGCTGTGCTACTCGAGGGACAGGGGGAGGGTTTTACAGTAGCAACCCTGTATGCTCCCAATCAAGCTCAGGACGCCTTTATTCAAAACATTGTTACCCGCTTAGGGAAATTTGCTGGGGAGAACATTCTCCTAATGGGAGACTTTAACTTAGCTTGGGACCCCTCTAAAGATAGGAGTTCCTCCTCTTGGGGTACCCAGGGAGGTCCTTCTGGCGATCTGGTAAAGAACATGCGCGATTTGCACTGGTTGATGCATGGCGAGAACTTTATAGGGAGGCTGAGGGATACACCTTTTACTCTCACGCACATAGATCTCACTCGCGGATAGATTATGTCTGGATATCGAAACCATTGGTGGGAAGAACCACAGCACTGGAGGTAGGGGGGATTTCCTTAGGGGACCACGCTCCTCTCACCCTGTCAATAACCACACCTAAAGGCTGCCCGGGTATTTGGAAAAGGAGGTACCCAGCCACCTTGTTCAGGGATCCAATCCTGGTCAGGGAAATAGAGCAGGAAATACTGGAATATACTGACTTCAACAAGTGGGAGGACACAAACCCTCAAACCTGGTGGGACGCCCTCAAAGCCACAGTTAGAGGCAAGATCATTGCAATCAAGGCCAGAAGGGAAAGGGAGCTAAGACTGGAGGAACAGCAGCTGGAAGCCAGACTTAAGGAAGTCATGGCGCACATGGGCACTAAGTTATCAGCAGCCACCAAAAAGGAATTTAGGGCAGTGAGAGGTCAGCTAAACCTAATCCAAACAAGGGCGGCCGAGCGCAATATCTTGCGGCTCCGCCAAAGGTTCTTTATCAAAAGGCAATAAAGCAGACCGCCTGCTTGCCAGAAAGTTGCGAAAAGAGGCAGGCGACAGAACTATCTTAAAAATGAAAGGGCATTCTTCCCTTTCACGAAGAATGACGACATTGAGGCCGAATTTACCAAATTTTACTCCGCCCTCTACAGCTCCGGTAATCCGAAAAGCGCCGTCCAGGAGGCATATCTACGCGAGGCAGGGGGTCGTCAGTTTTCGTTGGGCGATAGAGAAGCGCTCGAAGTAGAGATCACTGCTGACGAAGTCAGAAGGGTCATTAGTAATCTCCCGGCAAATAAAGCCCCGGGCCCTGATGGATATGGGTCGATATTTTATAAGACACATAAAGAAGTGCTCATTCCCTTTCTTACCAGGTTATTCAATTCCATAGGGTCGACAGGAACTCTCCCCAATTCTATGAATGAAGCTAAGGTAATCCTGATTCACAAGAAGGGCAAAGACCCGATGGACTGTGTGTCCTGCCGGCCAATAGCGTTAATAAACGTAAATGCCAAAATTCATTCCAAGGTGCTGGCCAATCGCTTAGATACTATTCTCCCCAAACTAGTACACTGGGACCAGGCGGGCTTCATAAGAGGCAGACAAACCTCGGATAATGTTAGAAGATTGGCACACCTGGTCGAAAATTCACAGAAAAAGAATATCCCAGCCCTTCTCCTGGCGATCGACGCCGAGAAGGCTTTTGATCGGGTGGAGTGGGGGTTCCTGTTTGCCGCTCTGGGTCAGATGGGATTCGGCCCGTGGTTCATAACCCGAGTAAGGGCAAATTACCAAAACCCAGTAATACGTTTGGCAATAAATGGCCAAATATCGGCCTCCATTCGGGTGAGTAGAGGCACTAAGCAGGGTTGCCCGTTGTCGCCGCTCCTCTACGCTCTTCATCTGGAACCATTCCGTGAGACGGTTCGAGAGGCGGTAGATATACGGGGAGTCCCTTTTGGTGGGGAGGTTCACAAGATCGCGGCCTTTGCTGATGACATGATTCTACATTGACCCATCCGATAACCTCCTTGCATGCAAGCAGCGGCGAGAGAGTTGAACAGGTTTGGCCAAGTAGCGAGGCTAAAAATTAATGTCCACAAATCCGAAGTGCTACCTCTCACCCCGACAACCTCCGAGGTCCAGGACCTCAAGAAGGCTTATAGGTACAAATGGGTTGACAACTCGCTAAAGTATCTGGGTATCCACCTGACCAAGACCGTGGGAGGCTTATACATAGCAAATTATCCTCCACTTCTTCAGACGGTAAAATTGAAACTGGTGGACTGGGGGCCCCTTGAGATCTCATGGTTAGGTAGAATCAACGCCTTAAAGATGGCAATCTTACCTCTGCTCCTTTATCACTTCGCTGCCTTACCGGTCCGAGTCCCAACGTCTTTCTTTAGGGCCCTGCAAAGAATGACCAGCCATTTTGTCTGGAATCGTAAGCGCCCGAGGGTGGCGGCATCTACTATGAAAGCTCTGACCGAGAGGGGGGGTAGGGGAGCCAGATATTCGGGTGTACTATCTTGCAGCTCAGATTTGGATAATCAGGGACTGGCAGAGAGATGACAGAGGGAAGGTGTGGAGACCAATGGATAGAGCGGTGGTGGGGAAAGACCTGGAAGGGCTACTGTGGATGCCGAGGCAGGACAGGCCGGCCAGGATGTATTGTAGCGATATAACAGCGACCACTGGGGAAGCTTGGGATCAAGCTATTCTTAGGGCACATATCACCTCATTCCCCTCCCCGTACTCGCCCCTTCATGGAAATCCGCAATTCACTCCAGTGGCCACTAATGCGCCTAATTTTGAACCGTGGTTTCAGGGGGGCTGCCGGATGCTATGGGATATGTTGGAGGGGGGTGAGGTGAAAAACTTTGAAAGGTGCAAGAAGGACTTCGGTCTGGGGGAGAAGCTGTCAGGGATGGCACTCTATTAAGAGTGGCACAGGACACCCAGGAAGGGTTTGGGTGGTTGTGCCAAAGTAAAGTGGACAGATAAGTACACACACAGCTGAAAGGAAAGAGAACGAAGAGTAGGCAAGAGTAGCTAGGAAAAAGGTACAGAATGAATTCCCTCTTGGGGTGTATGCAGATATAGGAAAAGAGTATTCCACGAACCTTAGGAAAACTCTAGCCTTCTGCACAGTTTGCTATAACAGAGGCCCACGCTGTTTGCTCATAGCTTGGAACAACAGCTAAGGGTGTCTGTAACGCAGAAACGATACAAGGGAAGGGGCAGAGGTTGCCTGACGGAAACCAACAGACAAGCTCTGTACAAGGGGTTTACAAACAGTACAAGAGAAGACACTAACAGATAAATCCAGGGAAAAGGAAGTTGAATAGCAAACTAGCAGAAGGAAATGAAGGGAAAGCCGTATAACAAGATTGGATAGGGAGAAAGAACTGAGGGTTGAAAACAAGGAAGAAAGCAAGGGAGCAGCAGTCAGGAAACAGAGGAACTGTAATAACTGAAAGTAAATAATGAAGGTAAACTGATGTGGATAGCAGAGGACGGTAGGGTACAAGGTAGAAAGCTCAGGAAAGCAGGGAAGCAATGGGCAAGTCCAAAAGGAGCAGGGCTGTAAGGAAGGAAGCCCCGAGGGATAGGGCTTAGGGCAGCGGAGTGAAGCAGGCTACACAGCAAGGAGCCCAGAAGGGCCGGGCAGCAAGGAGTGAGCCCAGAGGAGTAAGGCCGCTGACTGTAGAAGGGTGCAGGAGGACTGTAGAAGGCTGCTAGACTGGAAACCCAGCGGACGAAGACTATAGGTTGAAGGCAGTGGAGCGTGATCTGCTGTAAGGCAGAAGCCTGGGAGGCAATGGCGGAAGGTAGCAGCGGAGCGTGATCGGCTGCAAGGCAGGAGCTTGGAAGAGAAGGGCTGAGGCAGGGAGCCCAAAAGGCTAGGGCTGTAGGCAGCAGGGTATAGCAGGCTGCAAGGCAGGACGCCCAGAGGAGCAGGGCTGAGGCAGGGAGCCCAAAAGGCTAGGGCTGTAGGCAGCAGGGTGTAGCAGACTGCAAGGCATGACGCCCAGAGGAGCAGGGCTGAGGCAGGGAGCCCAAAAGGCCCAGGGCGGAAGGTAGAAGGCAGCAGAGCGTGATCGGCTGCAAGGCTGGAGCCCGCCGGGGCACTGGAACAAAAGCAGGTGAAAGCAGGAAACAGCATACAAAGTTTGTAGCTCAAAGCAAAAAGGTGCCGGAAGGACTCTCAATGCAAGAGACTGAGCTCCTGCAGGCAGCAGCTTTTATACCGCCCAGCCCAGCACAGAGGCAGGCTAATTGGTTGCACCTGGCTCAGCACACCTGCAGACAATCAGCCACCTCCCTCTCTGTTCCTGAGCTGGTGGAAGCAGAGCAAATCCCTAGGGCTTCTGGGGATTGTAGTTCTGATGAAGAAAAATAGGAATAGCCAGGAATAGATGGTTATAGCCAAGTGCATTGTGGTAAGTGTAGTTTTTTGGGAAAAATAAAAAGGCACCAAAGTCCCGCAAATGGGAAATAAGGTGCAAATAGTGAATACCGGTTGATCCAAGAGTTTTCTGTAGATAAATGAATAACAATTTGTCCATATTGATCGCCAATGTATGCGCCCATGGCGCCAGCATGACAGTATGCCCCTCTCCAGGCCCCTCTCCAGGCTCCCTGAAGACTGACCAACAGGAAGAAGGTCGGTCACACCGTGAAAGAGTCTTATTCCAAAAAGGCACACCATGAAGCACCAAAAACTGTTTAAGGTTGTAAGGTGGGAGTCTTGAAAGGTGGAGACGGTATCAATGTGCTGAACCTTTGCGGTAGAAATCAGAAAAGACAAAGACTTTGGAGCACAAAACCCAACAGAGTGTTCATGAATAGAGGAACTGTGAATGTCTGTTGCAGGTTCCATGGCAAAGCTTGCTTTGAAAGGCAACAGTAAGGTGGTGAAAGGTGGAGCCAGAGGTACAGCAGAGTTGGTTGCTTTAGGAAGGTTTTCCAAGGCATCAGACGCAGCAATGGCAGAGTCAAGATTAGCCGCAGAAACGTCAGGAGTCACAGTGGCGGGTTCTCCATGATTTGTAGGTATTTCAGAAGCCACCGCAGCAGAGAAATCATGAATGGCTGTGGATAGTTCCGATGCTGTAGCAACTGGGAGAGTGGGTGCCACAGAAGGACCAGCGGGCAGTGACGCACCTGAGACTGATAGAGTAGAGTCTGGTAGTTTTAGTGCTGCAGAGGCACCAGCAAGAACAACCGGAGCTGTAGTCTCAAAAGAAAAGTTGTTATCTGATTTAGCAACAGGTTCTGTCCTTGCAGGCAGAGAGGAAGGGGGTGCTTCTGCTGCAAAAAGATTGATGTGAGATGCTGCAACAGTAGCAGATTTAGAAGTATTAGCAGGAGGAGCAGCAGAGATTGGGCTAGCAGATACAGTAACAGGTAGTAAGACAGATGTGGGGTCATGATTGGGTAGGCGTTCTGAAGGCTCATCTTCAAAGTCTGGTGTGCTCAGATTGCTTGGTGGGTCTGGGGTATTGACGGATGGAAAGGCTGGATTCCAGGCAGGTACCGGGTTTTGTTCAGGATTGGAATCATGGTCTAGAGTACCAGAACCTGAGTTACTGTGGTTGGAAAGTGAAAGAGCTGTGTCAGACTTTAGAAGGGATGCATATGCTAAATTTAGGTCTTCCATCTGCTTGGTATAAATCTATCCTTTTCTGCGTGGCAATTCCAGCCCTTACCTTGTCCATCTCTAAAGACAGTATGTCGGGTGTAGGACATTGTGTCAAAAGGTCTGGAATATTGTGTCCCTTCATAGAATTTTTACTATGTAAATAAACAAAGTCATCATAGAGATCTTCGGTCTTTCTTTTAAGGCGTAGGAGTTGTTCTTGTAGCAGGTATGTATCATTAGCCTGATCTAAAGCTTCAGAATCTGGTGTGGCAGAAAATTCGGTTGTAGCAATGGGAAGACTGACCTTAAGGTTATTGTGGTTGGTAGATATTGGGGAAGTATTAAGACCACCGATGGTCAGTATTGGTCTTTTGTACCCAGGACTAGGTGAACTAACCTCAGGATACATAATGCCGGGTCCTGTCAAATGAGGGTTTCCAGTAGACTGGGGAGCTTGCCAAGCAGATCTTGAACATATCACTCTAGCAACAGCGTACTCTGGTTTAGAGACCCCCACAATGAGTGCAATATCCTTGGCTGTAACAGTGTTAGAAAATGTATCAGACGCAGGAGTGTCTTTCACTGTTTGGGCTAACAAGATCTGTAAGAATTCATTATCTTGCTGTAGCTCTTCAACCGATAAGGACTGCGGATCATAGTCGCAAATGTCATAATAGTTATACATGGAAGAAGGGTCTGCAAGCCAGTGAGTGTAGTACCGTGCTTGTAAATCTTTGTTTACTAAGGCGAGACTGTTCTTTAGACTAAGGTTCTTGTTTGCTGTCTTTAGGGAAACTATAGATTTTTGCAAAGGTTTCTTAACCCGAAAGGAAAGCATCCTTGGTCTGTGTGTGCCTTTCCTGCCTATGGAACAAGACATTTTTGGCTCTTGCATTCTGTCAGGGATGGCACTCTATTAAGAGTGGCACAGGACACCCAGGAAGGGTTTGGGTGGTTGTGCCAAAGTAAAGTGGACAGATAAGTACACACACAGCTGAAAGGAAAGAGAACGAAGAGTAGGCAAGAGTAGCAAGGAAAAAGGTACAGAATGAATTTCCTCTTGGGGTGTATGCAGATATAGGAAAAGAGTATTCCACGAACCTTAGGAAAACTCTAGCCTTCTGCACAATTTGCTATAACAGAGGCCCACGCTGTTTGCTCATAGCTTGGAACAACAGCTAAGGGTGTCTGTAACGCAGAAACGATACAAGGGAAGGGGCAGAGGTTGCCTGACGGAAACCAACAGACAAGCTCTGTACAAGGGGTTTACAAACAGTACAAGAGAAGACACTAACAGATACATCCAGGGAAAAGGAAGTTGAATAGCAAACTAGCAGAAGGAAATGAAGGGAAAGCCGTATAACAAGATTGGATAGGGAGAAAGAACTGAGGGTTGAAAACAAGGAAGAAAGCAAGGGAGCAGCAGTCAGGAAACAGAGGAACTGTAATAACTAAAAGTAAATAATGAAGGTAAACTGATGTGGATAGCAGAGGACGGTAGGGTATAAGGTAGAAAGCTCAGGAAAGCAGGGAAGCAATGGGCAAGTCCAAAAGGAGCAGGGCTGTAAGGAAGGAAGCCCCGAGGGATAGGGCTTAGGGCAGCGGAGTGAAGCAGGCTACACGGCAAGGAGCCCAGAAGGGCCGGGCAGCAAGGAGTGAGCCCAGAGGAGTAAGGCCGCTGACTGTAGAAGGGTGCAGGAGGACTGTAGAAGGCTGCTAGACTGGAAACCCAGCGGACGAAGACTATAGGTTGAAGGCAGTGGAGCGTGATCTGCTGTAAGGCAGAAGCCTGGGAGGCAATGGCAGAAGGTAGCAGTGGAGCGTGATCGGCTGCAAGGCAGGAGCCTGGAAGAGCAGGGCTGAGGCAGGGAGCCCAAAAGGCTAGGGCTGTATGCAGCAGGGTGTATCAGGCTGCAAGGCAGGACGCCCAGAGGAGCAGGGCTGAGGCAGGGAGCCCAAAAGGCCCAGGGCGGAAGGTAGAAGGCAGCAGAGCGTGATCGGCTGCAAGGCTGGAGCCCGCCAGGACACTGGAACAAAAGCAGGTGAAAGCAGGAAACAGCATACAAAGTTTGTAGCTCGAAGCAAAAAGGTGCCGGAAGGACTCTCAATGCAAGAGACTGAGCTCCTGCAGGCAGCAGCTTTTATACCGCCCAGCCCAGCACAGAGGCAGGCTAATTGGTTGCACCTGGCTGAGCACACTTGCAGACAATCGGCCACCTCCCTCTCTGTTCCTGAGCTGGTGGAAGCAGAGCAAATCCCTAGGGCTTCTGGGGATTGTAGTTCTGATGAAGAAAAATAGGAATAGCCAGGAATAGATGGCTATAGCCAAGTGCATTGTGGTAAGTGTAGTTTTTTGGGGAAAATATAAAAGCACCAAAGTCTTGCAAATGGGAAATAAGGTCCAAATAGTGAATAGCGGTTGATCCAAGAGTTTTCTGTAGATAAATGAATAACAATTCGTCCATATTGATCGCCAATGTATGCGCCCATGGCGCAGGCATGACAGAAGCAGTGGTTCACGTATCTCCAGTTTAGGCACTGGATCTCCCACCCGTTGGTGAAGCAGGCGGGGGCCCGATCCCTCACCAGGTTTGAGAAGTATCTCGATACGGACACGGGAGACAAGGGGGTGGTGTCGTCCATTTATAAACTTATAAAACGGGAAGAACCTGTACAGCTTAGGAAATACATGGCCAAGTGGGAGCAGGATGTTGGGTCGGTCATAGAGGAACAGGAATGGGTTAACCTGAGGTCTCAGATTCGAAACTTGCAAGATCCATTCAAATAAGGGAAATCTGGCTGAAACTGATGCTATGATGGCACCTTATCCCACTCAGGCTAAATAAAATAGACCCTGCCGTATCACAGTTTTGCTGGAGGGAGGAGTGTGACGCTGCGGGCTCTTGGGCTTAAGTTTAGTGGGAATGCCCTAAAATTGATCCCTTTTGGTCTCAAATCCAGCGGGCGATTGCCCAGGTGTTGGGAGTCGAGCCAGGTGGTGATAGAGGGCGGGTCTTATTGGGCCTTAGCGAAGTGTTAACAACTCTGCCTACTAGAGCTGACCGCAAACTGTTTGTGATAATGATGATGGCAGGTGCTTTGGTCCTGGCTAGGAAGTGGAAGTCGAAGGACCCTCCACAGGAACATGAGTGGGTTGCGAGGCTGTGGTAATTGCTGGCCATGGAGTGGCTCACCTACTCGATCCAGGGGCATCACATACGGTTTATGTCGGACTGGGCCAACTTGTTATCTTATCTAAAAGAGGGAGCGCGTCGTGCCTGGTGCCCCAAGGCCATGGAACTACTGGGCATAATTTGCCCTCAGGACGAATCGGACCTGTGAAGACTTATATGGGCTGCAGCATTTATCCTTTTGAGAGGCCTTTTTGAGCCAGTGGTCCGGTCGCCTACCCGGGCGTCTGGGTCAAGTGGGAGTGTTTTAAGTTTTTAATTTTATGGTAGAAGACGGGCTGTCAACAAGACTCTTGGATCTGGGAGAGGGGGAGTGGGAAGGGGGGGATGGTGGAGTGAGTTGTCGGGGGTTTGGGGTTTCTTGTGTTGTCTTAAAGTACCTGTTTTGTTGAAATCTGTTAATAAAAACTTACTGGAAAAAAAAATACAATTGTTACAATGAATGTTTCAAAAGAACCCAAATGAGTTCATATGACAGTTTCATGAGTAAGCATGTACAAATTATATGACACCTTTTTGTTAAAAGAAAACATTTTTTCTTTTTATTTGTTGTGGTTGGCCCAACGCGTTTCGAGTATATAACACTTCATCAGGGGCAACAGATTCAATAAATTTCACATTTATCTACAAAAAAGGAAATGGTTCAATATATATATTAAATTTCAATGTAAATAACAAAAGAATGCTAGTATCTTCTATATACACCAGCATTTTAACATTCAAAGAGAGTTACTAGATCTCAAAAATATCCTGACATTAGTTCACATTTAATCCTGAAAATGCATGACCATGAATGTTAAGTTTGACCATACATGTCGACAATCTTTAATCAGACTTCATTAACAAACTTCATTTTAACAAAAACCTATTTCAAAACCTGGTTAAACATAACCCAAAATCAGATCATATTAATCTGCAATCTCACCCCCATAGGAGGTTTGTAGATAAATTAGAATGGAGGATTTTGTGTCTAATAACTCATTTGTAGAACTGAAACCTTACCTAGATAAACCGGTTTAGGCATTCCTCAATTGGAGATGATGACGAGCATCATTTAGTATGGGGTTTCCTGTGGCCAAAAAAAACTATAAGTGAAATTTTAATGGTTATTGGAGGAGTACACTAGTAAATTATATTTCTAAAGTATTTCCAATTTAATCAGGAAAAAACCTTGCGGGTGGTACTGTGTTTAAGTTCATTGAGTGAACTAGATAATGTCTATTAGTTGCTTAGATAGCAGACATGGTTGTGCACATTTCAATGAAGTGATCCGGTGGTGAGGTTTACCTGATTTTATTAGTGCCAAAATATGCATGGTACTCTCTATAAGAGCAGAACAATAATTTACAGTAAATGCCTCTACACCATATGGGTTGTCATGGGAAAATAAATGCAAAGGTGACTCACTATTTCTTATGGTGAAAGTTCCTTCAGGTCAGGTAAAGTGAGGAATAAGGTTGCACTCAGATTCTATCTGTGACCAGGTATGAGAAGGTGACCAGGTTTGAGAAACAAAGTTTCCTCGTGTTGCAGTTTTTAGCTGAACTAATGCTCCCAATCTGTTAAAGAAAACAAATAGGGTTTTAGAGTTTAAATAAATATAACAGAAACCCCCATATAAACATAATGATGGGCCCACTGGAGACTAACTTGTATACAGAAGGGTCTTTTAAAATGAAGAAAAAGGTCAGCTACGTCCGCGGATCCGAACCGGAGCCGCACCTGTGTGTCTTTTCTTTCTTTTTGTGAATGTTTTTATATGTTGTGTGAATGATGACGTCACTCGCGCTTGTGAGTGACGTAATAGTGAATATCTTGTATGAAAGGAAAGGAACTCGCTCCTTGTATATGCTAACTCATGAAACTGTCATATGAACTAATTTGGGTTATTTTGAAACATTCATTGTAACAATTGAATTTTTTTTAATAGAGTCAATTTAGAATATTTACATAACACCCTTTAGGCTTCTTTTACCTTATAGATAGTGTGCAGGGGACGAGGTTTGCATAATTTGGATCACTTTGTTTCTCATATATATCCAGCCTAGATACCAAGGCTGAGCCTCTCTCCCCTGCACCTTGAATTTATATAAATTTAGCAATTTGGTCTCATCTTATTCACTATTTGAATTTTGCTTACATTGGTGTGCAAGTGTTTTTGCCTGTTCTCAACCTGCTCCATGTTGACATGCTTAACTCTCGTTCTGCTGTCAAGCACTCCTCTGACATCTGCCACCTCCTTGAACTCCTGGATGTTGATGTTCTTGTTCTCACTGAGACATGGTTTAAGGACAGCTCTGTCACAAGTTTTGACACACTTCTCCCTGAAGGCTACAAGATCCCCTCCAAGCACAGACCCAACGGGCCAGGAGGTGGAGTAGCCCTCATCTTTCCTGAGTGGATCCCTGATTCCATTATCCCCACTTAGGCCTACTCCTCCTTTGAATGCCTGGTCTGCAGGCTCTCTCTCTTGTCTCCTCTCTTACTCTGGCCTCCCTCTTTTGGCTGCCGGGCCAGTCTACCCTCTTCCTCTCAGAAAAGGCAGACCTGGCCTCTGCTCTCCTTTCCTGCTCTCCGCAACTCCTCCTGCTGGGGTATCTTAACATATACCTTGACACTCCCGACTCTTCAGGACCTTTCCACAACCTATCTGACTCTCTTTCTATCTCCATTCTACCTCCTGGCCAGATGCACACCGCAGGCCACACCTTGGATGCTCTCATCTCCACAGATATTCCTCTCTCTATCCCTCTCACTACCACACTCTCCCGGACTGATCACTCTCTACTCTCTTCACGCTTGAAGTCTTCTTCTCCTTTAGCACTGGCACACCCTGCACCGCTGACCACCTTCAAGGTCTGCCGACCCATGAAAAGAGTGTCAGTGGCTGCCTTTGCCTCCACCTATTCTCCTTCTTTGACTCCTACAGCTGACTCCCACCTTGACACAGTCCTCTCTAAATTTCAACTTTCCATCTCCAAAACTCTAGGCATTCTTGCCCCTGTCATGAGGGTCCGACTGAAGCCTGCCAAAAAGTGCAACTCTTGGTATGACTCCGATCTGGCTGCCCTTAAATGCAAGTGCAGAGCAGTAGAACGGAAATGGGGATCCTCAGATGCATCCTCTAACAAGCTGGCCTGCTGCCTTCTTCAAAGGCAATACAGACTCCTCTTCCGGTCCAAAAAGAGAGTCCATATTCAAGCCTGCATCTCCGCAGCATCTAACAACACGGACAAACTTTTCAAAGTCTGGAAGGAACTGGCCAACCCTACTGCAGCGTCATCATCTACTGCACCCACACAGTCCCTTTGTTTGACCCTGGCTGCACACTTAACCGCCCAAACACAGGACATCCTGACCTCTCTCGCCTCCACCCCCACTCTTGCACCAACATCTCTTGGGCCCCCCTCAGCTGCCCCCATCCCGCCTCCTCTTCTATCCTTCCTCTCCCCTGTCATGACTGAGGATGTCTCTAGACAAGACTGGTCTATGAAAGCCTTGGTAGACCTCTGTAACCTCTTCTTCATCACTGGTGTTTTCCCACTTCTCTCAAGCACTCTCTTGTGCACCATCGGCTCAAAAAACCTTCCGCCGACCCTTCAATTCTGGCAAACTAACGCCCAATATCACTCATTCTTCTTGACCTCTCTTCTGCTTTTGATACAGTAAACCACAACATCCTGATCTCCTGTCTCCGTGACACCCTGGGCATCACAGATCAGGCCCTGGCGTGGCTTGCCTGCTTTCTGTCTGTGGGGTAAAATATAGCCCCTGAATGTCAGAAATAAAGGGGCCAGAGCGATTTGTGGGTTCCATTGAACTCTAAAGCCAGCACAGAAATGGTGATGTCGGACATGAGGCCCATTGAACCAATGACAGGCCCAAATCTCATATGAAGGAGACATATGCTGGGAAGTTCAAAAGTGCGAAGATATGCGCAGTGCATTTCAGCAAGGAAAGGGAAAGACATGTGGCTGAAAATGCTGTTTTACTAAATCCATGGAGAGCTGCACTTATTACTTAAAGAGACAGATAGCAGCATGTATATTATCTTCAATGTAATACCAGATTGTGATCCAGAAATCTCAAGTGAAACCAAGCTTATTGGAATTATCAGAAGTAAAAGAACTTCCCTTTTCCTCATCCAAATGACAGCATGAAAAGAGAAGTGCCCACTTTGTTTCAAGGTGAACATGGTGTTCTCATTTAACGGCCCTGTGTATGAACAATCCAGAAGTGATACTCATGTCTTTTGCAACTGTGAGATTAAAGAAGAACCTTTATGCAGGTTTCCTGGCCTTACGCTTTACAACTTGAAGTTTTCTTGGAAGCAACGGTTTCTTGCCAAAAAGGTCAAGGCTATTTCCCTCTTTGCAAACCCTTCTTGGTTTGTCGTCTTTCTTCCTTCATTCAGCTGCCAACTCGAAACTGCTGTTCCTTCGTGTGTTTTGCCTCGCTTGTATAATTCCTTCTTCCTCCTCCTTCGCAGCCCCCATCTTTATACACCTGGGTCATGTTAAAAAGCTGCAGGTTTGAGTGATTGTCGGCAATTGCCTGACCTCGCCTGACCATTGTATTGGGACATGTCAGGTACACTGCTCGGGTGTGAGTCTGTTTTCTCTCAGAGCGGGCTGTCTGTGTGAAAGAGTTCGTAACAGGAAGGCAGGGGGAGGTAGATTTCCTATGTATCCTACTTGGTAGAATGGGGTAAAAGAGTTAATGGGGAAATACCACATCTCGCCATCTGGTGTCCCACTCCCACTCCCACTCCAGGAAAGACCTCTCAAACAGGTGATGCTCCCGCACTGGTCCACCCCCAGGGTCTGGATCCAAAGGCAATAGCCGTGCCCTTGCCACCTAATAGACCGATCCACAGGGACTAGCAGGTGAGGCACCTTCTGGTTTCTCACACCAGGTACCGAAAATGGCTACTATGATGACTGTGACCCTATCCAAAGCTAGAATCACTACCATACTATCTCACATGGGTACTGTGAAAATTCTGAGGGCATTCTCCCATTTATCCCTCTTAGGGCTGCCTCGCAGATGATCGAGAAAGGGTCCTGTCCCGTTATCGCCCCTGAGATCCTTCAAAATACTGTGAAGAGGAGGATGATGCAAAGAGTAATGCAGATTACACATAGAAAACACCACTTTAGTACTGGGACGAAGAAGAGTGGTCCTGAAGTCTACAGAGCTGCAGGTCAGGCATGTCCCAATAATTCCTGTAATTGGAGTCAGGCAAGTCAGGTAAAGAAGGCAAAGGACTCACACCTGAAACCCCTTGAAAGGGCAAAGTGTATAAAAGGTGGAGAACACAACAGAGTTAGGCACCATCTAGGAGAACAACAGGGAGGCTGCATGGCTTAGTCCAGCAGGGGATCCCTTTTTTCTTTTAAACCAGCTTTGCCAAGGAGATGGGAGCAAGCTGTGGAAATTGTGGGCCAGGAAGCTGACATGGTGTGCTGTAAGGGTTGCAGTGTGGCGAGGGAGCCGTGTCTCCAAGGAGCCAGACTGGGACGTGCTGAGTCCTGTGGGTGGTAGCCAGGCAGATGCTCAATCCCCTTGGAGGAGTCCAGGTCCCAGGGGTATCTGAGGGGCAGCTTGTGAGACCCTGACCCCAGCGTCGAAGCCAGCGAGTCTTCCCGAAAGCATTGCATCAACCAGTGGTTTCTGAATGCCAAGAAACCCAGTGCGCATGTGATGCTAAAAGGGAAATTTAAAGAGTGCAAGTGGCACGGAAGTAAAGGAGAGAAAGTGAAACTTGTGAGCGGCACAAATGGAAGGAACGAGAAGGGCCTGAAGTATCAGAGTGGTCACACATAGGGGAAAGTAAAGTTGTGCGTTCTCGAACGTCTCTGATATTGACGCAGCCTTAAAAGGAAGATACAAACAGCACCACTTGGGAGAAGGTGAAAAAGGGGGAGCTTGCCCGAAAATGAAGTGGGAGCATTTAAGGAACTCATGGTGGCAACTGTTAAGACAGACACAAGTGATCACAGTTGAAGAAGTTTATTAAACTATATGCAGGTTGGAAAAACGCTTAATCTAAACCTAAATCTAAGATGGGAGCAAATGTCGACCATCCAAATGAAAATAAGGCAGTCCTAGTGGCGTTGTGTCTAATAAATAGGGCCTATACTAAGAGACCTATTGCCACACCTTACAACTAATACAAGAAGGGATGTGGCATGGTTTTCAAGAAGAGAAAGAAGTGTTCACAAATAATATGTCAAGATGCGGTAGCTTGGGCCTCCCTTCCCCATGTTTTGAGCACGGGGTAAGGTGGAATCCTGGAGCACAGTACACTTTTGAGCTTCCCCAGCACGAGACGACAGTTCCACTTGCAGTTATCAGGGCCGTCGGCGGCCAAGTCTCGCTTCTTTTGAAAATCTCTTGCCTTCGAGGGCCTGACATATTCAAATAATTAAACAAAAGTTCCTTCAATAAAATGAAAGTTAATTTTCTGGTTTTACTTAGGGTGAGGATTCTTCACCCCTGGGTCCCCCTGTTTCGGGGGCTGACCCCTCTTTTACTTTCAGCCTCTCTCCACCGGGTTCACTATGGCTTTTCTTTGCTTCTCAAATCCCAATGTCTTTTTAAACAGTTCCAGTGGACATCCCAAGGCCGGGTTCACTCTTGTCAAAATACAGTTTCTTGTGACTTTAGACTTGCCCCCTTTTCGTCACCATCCCTCTTCCGGGTTCACTCTTGCCAACTTCACATTCTCATCTACTTTCAGTGTTCACGGTTTTCACTTCCCTGGGGTTTTCATAGTTCTAGGTCAAAGGCCTTTGACTGTACAGTGATTTTGCTTGACTTCCTGTATGACCAGTTTGATCTATCTTGGCGGCTCTCCAACGGCCTTCTGGAATCTTTAGTTTCATTCAGACAGGGATTGACCAGAGTTTCATGGAGCTGCACCCACGTGGTGCCGGCCCTCTTTTGCAGCTGGTCTCCCCTTTACCATGTCACAATTCTTTAAGCTTTTCTCACTTTGCCACTTTGCGACTTTCATTCACCACAGCAGGGTTCTTATCAGCTTTCCCCTCAACTCACTGGCTGTGATGAACCACTTGGCGTTCCTCCTAACTGGAGTAAAGGATGGTACCATGGAAGCAGGAGTCTCCCTCGCTCCGGCTTATCAGCGTCAATACCTTCCGTGTACCGTTGACATCTGCTGCAGCACACTTGGGGGATTGTCCTCAGCCTTACGATTCTTTCAGCGCAGGGTAAGCAAGGTTTTGTCGAGGAGGGCAAGGTTGTGTCTCTCCTCATCAGCCTCTCGATGTTTGCCACCTTTCTCCTCCTCTTGAAGTGCTGGTTCTGGAAAGCTGTCTCGTTTTGCAGTCTGCCTTGCTCATACTGTGCTCTCTTGCTCCACCTTTTATCCGTGTGGGAAGGGAAAAGGCTGTCTGGTGTGTGTGATTCTGATCAGTTGCCTGACTTTGTCTGACCCTTGTATTGGGATATGTCAGGTAAACAACTCTGGTGTTAGTCCGTTCTCTGGTGTGTTGTGCGAAAGTGTTCGTGTCGGAAAAGGGGGGCAGTGGTTTTGAATATCCTACGTGGTAGGATGGGGAAAAGGTGTTGAAAGAAGGGGGATACCGCATCTTACCTGTCAGTGTCCCACTCCCAGAGGACCCTCCATCCAGGTGATCCTCCCTCACTGGTCCACCCCCCAGGAACTGGATCCAATAGCGATGGCCGTGTCCTGGCCACCTGGATGAGAGATCCCCGGGGACTAGCTAGAGAGACACCTTCAGGTTTCTCACAGCAAAAACCCAAAATATTGGGAAAAGCTGTTTGAACTAGGGAGGAAGAAGTGTGTGAAAAGTGAAGTGGGAGCAAAATCCCTAACGTATTTTGAAAGAGTGTTTAAACCCAAGGAAGAAAGTTGAATCTTGTAAGAGTGAAACCTGAAAAGATGAACCTTTGTGAAACAGTGAAATCAGAGAGGCTTAAGCTTGGGGAAGGGTACCACAAGAGAATCCTACACATTTCTGTGAACTGATTTGTTTTGAGCAGTGCCTTGAAGAGCCAAGGGCACTCCCTTTGAATTGACTTCTTTTGAACTGGCAAAGCAATACCTGAAGACAGGGCCACCTTACTACATCCTTGTTTTATGTTTCTTTTTGGAACACTATATTCTTTTTAGAAAATCCCTACACAAACTTTTGTCTTTTGTTTTAAGTGTGAGGGCAAGCATAGGTTTGACACAGACAGATTTTGTTTTGGGACTTAATGACATTGACTATACTTAGAAACATTAGTTGACGGAATACCCAAAGTAACAATAGGGCAAGATAGGTATTCATCCCAACCCAAGTATTTCAATAAAGGTTTTGAAACGTGTAAGGTTCTGTGCTGCTGTCAATCTCTTGTCACAATACTTGCCTCCACCAACTTGTGATGATTGTGTGGAGCAACGTGTAGATTGCAGAAATGGTGGGACACGAGTTGGGCTTGTTCAGCGGAAGTGTATGCCCATATTGGGACCGGTATGAGAGATGATTGTAGGGTTGTTCCCCAAGAAGATGATAATGATTTGTTTTTTTATTTGTTTTTTTATTGTGCATATTAGTCAACATTTTCGACTTTTTACACAAGAATAAAAAGAACATCGTACAAACTGTATCAATAAAACATCTAAAACACAAAACACCGAACGAAAGAAAAAAACCCAAAAACAAACAAAAAGAGAGAAGAAAAAAAAGGAAACATCCAAAATATTTCATGAAACCAGATCTTCTAAATTTTAACCACATACTCAAATTTCAGCACAATCAGTTACCCAATAGCTTTAGTTCTGTTAACACCGCTACCACTTCTGGTGTGAGGAAGGATCCCTGCCCCTGATACAGCCTTTGCCAGAACAATTTTGAATTTAGCATTCTGGGGTCATGAACACATTTCTTTAACCTTTTCTGTCTAATCACCCATGTCCGTGGGTAATTTGATAATAGATGGTACACAGTTTGTTTGACCCCATCCTCGCATCGATCACATAAATTAGTTGGAAAAGCAATAGGGTCTGTGATATGCAGAATTTCCCGAGTTCGAACCAAGTTCAACCGAAATCTCAAGAACTCAGATCTAATCCTTGGGTTAATTCCTTTTTGCAGATAAACTGGAATATTTGCTCTAGGATTATCCAGCTCCGACCAGGAAGAGGATAATTGTGACTCATCTTTGGTAACGTCCTGATCCAATCCATTCTTTTCACTAGATCTTTAGCTTTCACCAGATTTTGGATCAGAGTCTCCAAAGAGCAATCAGCTTGCTCCACGATTTTCCTACATTTATCAGAAAGAGTCGTCAAGAACAAATTGTTGTTCAATTTCATTTGGACCGATATCTCTTTGTGCAGTGACTTTTTAGGAGGCTCCAAAATAAGCCTAAATTGACTAAGCCATTTCCACTCCACTGTTGCCAATACCGAACCCAGGCCTAACTCGTACCGAACACTTACAATGGGAATTGAGGAGGGGAGGACCAGTACATACTTCCAGTTTGCCTTCCAATCTGTCCCAATTAACATTGAAAGACTGTATATGAGTTTCTAGGCCATACGTAACACTAGGCACTACCTTTCCCTCATATTACTTTATTAATGGCAGCATTGAGAACTGGCAGTGTTTAGAATAAATTCTCTTCATATGTGCACCCAGTTTCTGAGCCTGGCCTCAACCATGTCTAAGAAATGTATCTGGGTAGAAAAGGCTACAATCTGGGAGCCCAAATACGTCACTTCCTATACAACCGGGATTGTCATATTATTCAGTGACCATACATATGGTTTAGTTAGTTTTAGCGGATGTTTGAAACTGACAATAAACAATGTGTTTGGATTGACTGACAGATCATTCAAAACTGCATAGTCTGCAAGTGCACTTCGTAATCTCTGCAGGCCGACCTGAGTGGTCCATGACCACAACATCATCGGCATAGGCCAACCACTTAACTTTTTTGCCTCCTAGTTTTGGGGCTACCAAGCCCTTTCCTGCCAACCACTCACTCAAATCTGCCATAAACAGAATAAAAAGGAAAGGAGCCAATAGACACCGCTGACAGACTCCCTTCTCTGAGGCAATTGGTCTAGAAAATAGCCCAGATTTCCCCAGCCTTACTCGTAACATTGTACCTTGATGTAGATTTGTTAAAGTATTAACTAAAGTTGGGAATGTTGGGGTGGTCAGGAACGGACCCCATGATGAAGAGGGGTCCATGTTGCGCACGCCATATTTGTGACTGGGGGTGCAGCTAAAATCGGTCCGATGTTGCAATTTCATATGTATCCAGTGTAGTTAATTGTGAATGGGCTATGTTACTTTCAGTTTAAAGTTGATACATGTTAGATTTGCACACATGTAAAACATAAAATGCTAAACCGCCAAATGGAATATAAATGTGATTCAGACATAATGTGCTAAGGAGTGCTAAGAAGTGTGTATGGGGGAAAGGGGGGCCTGTCCTGAAGAACCCACTGTAAAATGAGAGAGAATATTTATTAAACATGCATGCACACTGAGGAACAGACAAAGGAAATGTATACATCTGTATGTAGTGAACCTCTGTAAATTCATTTAGAATTTGCAGCCAGCAGTTTGTGCTGTGAATTTCAGGTGGCTGGGAAATTGTAGTTCAGCAGGATTGAAGGTTAAATGAGGAACAATGATTTACCAACTAGAGGGTCAGCCATTGATCAGGACACCATGTTTATGGTTTGTTAGTTCCACAGGAGGCAGATGTAATCTCCTTAAATGCCTTGACGTTTGCAGAGGGACCCAGCCATTTCTTCTGACCAGTAATAATATGGGGAGAAGTAGCGCCAAAGGCTAAAGTGATCGATACCTAGAAGTGTCAATTGTATCCCCAGGTGTGCCGTGCGTGCAGAAATGGTAGTCATTTAGATTCAAATGTTTCAGTGGAGCCAGTAAGCTGGGGCGGATGAGATAGCTATAACCAGTTCAAAGAGAACTTGTTTACTCAGTCTCCTTCATATCGCTTGAAGTATCTATCCAAAACATGTGCAATTATGTTTAAGGTTAAAGGGCTCAGGTCAGTTGTCACTAGTAATGAATTATGTTTGCACACAAATGTTTAACTGTTTGGTGATGTCACAACCTACTACAGACAAATCCCACGAAGGGCTGTGGTATGAATATGATCTGAAGATGGTAGTTAAGATAACAAAAGGCCAGTAAGAATGAAAGAATTGGAGAAAGATGTGATTTCTTTGTAGAGGTTTTGTCCGATCACATGTGGCGGGGTGGATTATAATAAAATATATGGGAGTGTCTTAACGGTTGCAAACATTTATATAATGTGTTAATTTATGTGGTTCAGTAAGAGGGACTAGTTTGACTCAGATGACTCACCTAGCTGTTCCTCGAACGATTGTACAATAAACTTGCTTTATGTACAAACATGCACTTGTTCCTTAAGTGGCCCACCCCTACAAGCGATAAGGCTGTTGCAGGACACATGAAAGTGTCTAGGGGAAAGGTCTGACGCAAATCAAACAAGGGTCTTACCTCTGATGCCAAAGAGAGCTAATGTAGAGAGAAGGTCAGAATGGTCGACAGTATGAAGGCAGCACGGAGATCGAGAAGAATAAGAATAGAAGAACGGTTCACATGACGTTCAGAAGAGATGATGTTGCTGACAATGTGGAGAGCTGTCTCGGTAGAATGCACAGGTCAGAGCCAGACTAAAGAGGGTTTTTGACGTCTTAAACTCCATTTTAATGTGTAACTGAGACTTGGATTTCTCCTTCTAATACGACTGTTCTTGCGCCCCTGTTTACTTCTGCAACTTCTTTTCTACATATCCCTTGGCCATTTTGTCGTGGGTGCAGGACTCGCATTCTCTATCGCTCCAGGTGGTGCAGGACCGGCATTCTCTATCGCTCCCCCGTCTCTTCTTCCCTTCTGTGTTTTCCTCATTTGAGTATTCTTGCACTATCTTTGTGAAACCTTATTCCTTAGCTTTTCTCTTACTCTAACGCCCTCCTGGCCCAATGACTTCCTTCTGTGATGATCTTGATGCTTTGTTATCTGCCATCTTGCCGTCTCCTACATCATTTATCCTCTTGGGCAATTTTAATCTTCATCTTTTTTCTGTCCACGCTTCATTCTCTCTTCTCTTTATTCCTGATTCCTACCATCGTTCTTCTATTCCTACTCCTCCTTCTCATGTCTCAGGCTCTCATCTTGATCTTATATTCTCCTCGCTGCTTTCAACTTCATCTGTGTTCGCTGTGCCAATCTTGACCATTTTCTTCTATTATTTTCTATACTTCCTTCTCTTCCTTCTTCTACTGTTTTGTCTGAATCTTCCTCACATACTACTTATTTTCAGTGGTTCTCTGCGCCTTCAATACGCCTCTATTTGTTTCTACCTTTCTTTCCTCTCTCCATTTGTATTTATCATTTGAAGCTCTCTATGCAGATGATGCAGCTTCTCTTCTCTCTTCTTCTCTTTCCTCCTCACTGGATTCTATGTATCCCATTTCCTCTTTCCTACCTACTCGTGGTTAGGATGGCTTACGCCACAGCTTTGCTCAATGCCACATACTCTCCACCTCCTGGAACATCGCTGGTGCAAATCTCACTCTGACTCTACTGCCTTTTCTTCATTCCATTTTCGTTATGTTGAAGCTCTTTTTCTGGCTAAGTGTGCTTTCTATTCTGCAATCTCCTGATCCTAGGTGGATCTTTCAGACTCTGTCTCGTTTACTTTCTCCTTCTTCATTGGTATTTACTCTTAACTCTTCTCTCTCTGTTTCGGATCTTGCTTCTTACCTTTCTTTAAAACTTGCTGCTCTTCATGCTACTATTGTTGCTTGTTCTCTTTCTACTTCTTCTCCTTCGCAGTCTTCTATTCGGTCATCCTTTCTTCCTATTTCTACTTCTGATACGGCTGATCCAATCCCTTCCTCACTCAATCCTAAGGTCTATCCTTCTCTGGTGTCCTATCTTCCATTTCTTTTCAATATTTCTCTTCTATCTTCTACTTTGCCTTCTCCACCTAAGCATGATACTATTCTCCCCATCTTAAAGAAGCCTTCTCTTGATTCTTTGCTCCCTTCTAACTATAGGCCCATAGTTCATCTTCCTGATCTCTCTACACTCCTTGAGTGTTGGGTCTATTCTAAAGTTTCTTCCTTAATTTCTGACAATTCTATTCTTCCTCGTTTCCTATATAGTTTCCGTTTACTACACTCTACTGAAATTGCCCTTCTTTCGGTTTGTGATTTGTTACTTTCAGCTCGTTATTCCAAACATTACTCCCTCTTAATTTTGCTTGATGTATCGGCTGCTTTTAACACTGTGGAACATGCTTTGATTCAGTCATCTCTTTCTTCCTTTGGGTTTTCTGGCTCCATTCTCTCCTGGTTTAAATCTTATCTGTCTAACTGCACCTATTCTGTGTAGTGTGCGGGCAAGACTTCGGACACTGTTTCTCTTCTACATGGGGTTCCCCAAGGCTCTGTCTTGGGACTGAGAAACCTGTCTGTATTTTCCCACCTACCCCCCAGGACCTTACTTTCAGGTGGCCAGGGAAGGGCCATCGCTTTTGAATCCTGAACCTGGGGGTGGACAAGCAAGGGAGGATCACCTGAGTGGAGGGTCATGGGGGATTGGGAGGAGAATGAGGGCGAGACATGGTATTCCCCCTTTCCCTATCATACACCAACCCTCTCTTCCTCAGTCTTAATGGGGTATTTCCAATCACATCCCATTTCCCCCCCTGATCGAGAGACGATCGGGAACAAAGGGGATTACCCATAGACACAACCTAGGGCTACAAAGTGAGGTTTACCATCTAACACATTTGAATTGTCCCACGAAGTCCAGCAAGGTTAGACACATTTCTCCAAGTGTGCACACCTGGCTCCAATTGACTCTCACATGCAGTATAAAATGGGTGATTCTGCCAGAATCAGAGAGCAAGCTGGGGATGCTGACTGCACCAGAGGAGCCAAGGAGCAGGGAGCTGCAGGAAGAGAAGCCTGGATGATCCAGAGGAGAACGGCGTGATGGGACGCTGGCCTGGTGTTCTTGAGAAGCTGCAGCGTGGCTACGGAGCCGTGTCTCCAAGGAGCCGGAGTGAGGCAGCCTGTATCCTGCCGGCGGTGCTCAGAGAAATGCTCATTCCCCTTGGGACGTTTTCCGGTCCCAAGGATGACTGAGGAGCAGGTGGTGAGACCCTGACCTCAACCCAAACCCATTTGACCTGCTCGCCAGCACTGCACTACTGTTGGTGAGTCTCATGAGACAGAGAGAAACTCAGTAGCGTGCGGGTAGCTGGAGCAGGAACATTGTTGGAAGAAGAGCCAGGTGTGCCAAAGCGGGACGAAATCAAGCAAAAGCTGGAAAGCAGTGAAAGAAAGCAAAGCGGAATGACAGAAAAGGTGCGCTAGTGGCGCAGAAGTAATGAAAGACAGTGAAGTGCTCTGGTGACGCGGAAATAGCCAAGAGTGGGTGCGAGAGAGACCTGAAAGTAAGGCGAGGGGTGCAAGCGACCCAAAACTGAGAGAGACAGCAAAGCGACAGTGAGAAGGAAAACAGACAACAGAGCGTGCATGCAACCCGAGTGAGAAAGAGGGTGCAAGCAACCCGAACGAACTACAGAGTGCAAATGAAGGTGCAAGAGGGCACTGTGAGAAACTGAAGGTGCAAGAGAGCACAGTGAAAAGTAAGGAGAAGTGTACAAGGGGCACAGGAAGTTGGAAAGAAGGTGCAAGTGTGCACGACAGAAAAAGAAGGTGTGCAGGAAGCACAGTAAGGTGGAAAAGGACAGAGTGAAAGAAGCACAGAAGATGAAAAGGTGCCAGAGAATAAGGAGATGGGTTAGAAGTCAGAGTGGTCATGCCTGGGAGGAGCAAAGAGCCTGGCGTTCTCAAAAATCTGTGATACTTCCGCCCACCCCTGTAAGAACGGTACATTGAACAGTGCATCCTGACAAGAGGAACCCTTTGTTTTCTTGTTGAACTTCGTTAAGAGGGGCCTAAGCTTGGGGAAGGGAACCCTAAGAAGCCCGCTAAAGACATTGCTGAACTTGGTGAAGGGAGGACTAGACTTGGGGAAGGGAACCCTGAGAGGCCTAATATGAACGGTGTCTTTTGTTGTTTGAAACTGGAACGATCAAAGCTTGGGAAAGGGAACCCCAAGAGACCCATAGACATTGTGAACTCAATAGAGTTACGGCAAGAGTCCTGCGTGGAAGGTTCCAAGGGCAACCCTTTTGAGTTGAACTATTTTTAACTGGCAGAACTACACCTATTGGTAAGCCTACCTGAACCCAGCTGTGATTTACTGTTCATTTCTTTGTTTGAGTCACAATCTTTGCTTTAAGAAAATCCCATATCACATTTAGTTTAAGAGTGAGGGCAAGCATAGGTTGGGACACACACAAACTTTGGTTTTCGACTTATGGACATCGACAGCCGTTAGAAGCATCAGTTGAGGGAATAATCCCCTTAATGCCAGCTAGGCATTACACCAACCCCACAAGGTTTGATAACAAAGGTTTTCAAACTGTTACTTTTGAGTCTGTGTTTCTCTCGATACCATGCCTGTCTCATGGGACCCTTTCTTTTTTTCTTTTTATACATCCCCTCTTGCTTCTATTATCTCTTCATACGGAATGTCTCACCATTTTTATGCTGATGACACTCTGCTTTTTCTTTCCTTCTCTCTTTTTACTCTATTCAGAAGGCTTTGACAACCAGTCTTCTGGCTATCAAATCTTGGAAGGCCGACCACTACCTTGTCCCCCTTCTTAAAACACCTTTTCCCCAACCTACCACGTAGGACAATCAAACACTCTACCCTCCTGTCCCCCTATCCGAAACAAACACTTAGCCACAACACGAAAGACGACGGACAAACACCAGAGCCGTTTACATGACATGTCCCAACACAAGGGTCAGGCAAAGTCAGACAATTGACCAGAATCGCACACACCTGACGGCCCAATCTCTTCCACACAGTGATAAAAGGTAGATCACGAGAGCATAATACAAGCAAGGCAGACCGCACGACGAGAGAGCTAACTCAGCATGGCAGTTCAAGAGGAGGAGAAAGACAGCGCGAACCAAGAGGGTGACAAGGAGAGAAGCGACCTTGCCCTTTCCGACCAAGGCCTGTGAAACCTCCACAAAAGGAATTACAAGACCATGAACAATAGCCAGTGTGTGTTGTAGCAGATGTCAACGGTACACAGGGCCCTCCTCCGCTGATAACCAAGCCGGGGAGAGGCCTACGACAGAGGGGTAATCACTTGGGTGGCACCACACGTGCCCTTCCAACTGCTTCAGGCCACGGTGGAACCAGACGGGAGGATGGTAGTGATGAGGGGGCTGCTAGAGAACAGAGAACTGTGCATCATAAATACATATGCCCCCAACCAAGACACAGTGGCCTACTTCAAGACACTATATGGTAAAATAAGCCCCCACATAGGAGGCGCGGTCATATGGGCAGGGGACTTCAATTGCACACTGCACCCCAAAATGGATAGGTCAGACGCTAAATTAGACAAACCCACCCCTGCAGCTAAAACTTTCCAGGCCCTGCTGAGAGACTTTGGCCTAGAAGACATATGGAGGCAGCAACACCTGAACGATAGGCACTACTCACACTATGCCGCCCCACACAACCTGTACACAAGACTGGACTACATGTTCGCCACCCCGGAACTAGTTGGGGAAATGACGGGCTCAGAATACAAGGCGCAAATACTATCTGACCATTCCCCGATGGTCCTGGCATGGTGACACCAGCCCCCCAGAACCAGAATCCCAACGTGGAGGCTAAGGGCCGAAGCACTGAAGGATAAAGCATTTCGAGAGGATTTAAGGGAGGGGATAATTGGGTATTTTGACAACAATACAGGGAGTGTGGAGTCAGAGGGAACCCTATGGGAGGCCTTTAAGGTGGTAGTCAGGCGGGCAGCCATATCTAAATCTAGAGGGCTCCAAGGGGGCATAGAGCGAGAGCTAGACGAGACAGAAAAGAAACCAGAAGGGATCATGAAAAGAGGGAGCACCTCACAGGAGGACGCTGAGCAGGTGTACCAACTACAACAGGCGTGTGGGGTGCTCTGTGACAGGATTTATAATATGAACTATTAAAAATATATTGAAAGGCAACATGCAGGGGCGGGACAAACCGGGGAGGCTGCTTCCATGGCTATACAAGAACGAGACACCAAAACCAGCAATCAGGGAGATAGTGGGAGATGAAGGCCAGGTCTGGAATACCCAGGAGGGAGTGAATGAGGGATTCTATAGATTTTACAAACGTCTCTACGAAGACGCAGGGGAGACTGCAGAGAAAGAGACCATGGAGACGCTAGAAGACATAGGTTTAACAAAATTGAGCGAGGAAGAAAGGGAGAATCTAGATGCCCCCATCACTTTAGAGGAATTAGAGACAGTGGTGTTACACCTTCCTACAAACAAGGCCCCGGGGACAGACGGTCTCCCCAGCAAATTTTATAAAACGTATAGACAGGAAGTGCTCCCCCCACTATTGGCAACGCTAAACAAGGCTTTTGAGAAGGGGAGACTGCCGGAATCCCTAAGGGAGGCTGTAATCATTCCACTCTTCAATCCTGATAAACCAAGCACGGAGTATGGGTCGTACAGACCCCTATCCATGTTAAACCAGGATAGCAAAATTCTAACGACAGTGTTAGCAAACCTATTGAAATGGGTAATAAACAAACTCATACACCCCGATCAAACCGGGTACGTCCCAGGCAGAAGCATAACCGACAACCATAGAAGGCTACACCATATCATAGAACAGGCAAAGGGCGACCCAAGCGAAATAGCAATAGTCTCGCTAGATGCAGTGAAAGCCTTTGATTCAGTAAGGTGGCCATGGATGCTGGCGGCCCTGAAAGAGTATGGGATGGGACGAGGGTACCTGCGATGGGTGAAAATGGTCTACAGCTCCCCAATAGCCAGGGTTAAAACGGGGGCAATAATTTCAGATAAATGGCAGCTCAGCAGAGGCACGAGACAGGGATGCCCATGGTCCCCAATGCTGTATATCCTGAAACTAGAACCACTAGCAATCTGTCTAAGACAGCAGTATAGAGAAATAGGAGTACACACTAAGGGGGGACCGCACCTGATATCATTGTATGCGGATGATATGCTGCTATACCTGCGTTTCCCAGAGGAAAACTTGCAATATGTCCTAGAGGTGATGGCGCACTAAACGACCCTCTCGGGCATAGCCGTGAACCCCAAAATGTCATGCATGTTCCACCTGGGGAGGTACACAGGAGCCCCACAGGAGAATTTACCTATCTTGCAGATACCCTGGCAGACCAGAACATTCAGATACCTGGGGATCAATATATACCACTTGATCGCGGACAAGCACAAATATAACACAGAGAAGGCGGTGGAAGGTATCAAGCGCAGTATGGAGTTCTGGGCAAAGCTCCCCCTAGCCATGTTGGGGAGGGCGGCCTTGCTCAAGATGGTGGTCCTGCCTAGGCTACTACACTTCTTCACAAATATCCCATACATGTTGTCCAAACGCTTCTTTACTAAACTCCAGAGCCTATGTAGGGGTTTCATATGGCACAACTCCAGAAACAGAATAGCCTTATGGAAATTGCAGAATACGTATGACTGAAGGGGCATTAATCTGCCGAACTTTGAGATATACCACTTGGCAGGGCTGCTACAATATGTTGCTAGGTGGCTGTCGGAAGACGAGACAACAGAATCTAGATTACTGAGGGGTGAATGCAATCCCTATTTCTTAAAAGAACTGATATGGCTACCCACATCAGAGCTGCAGGGGCGTTCAGGTTTGCTGGTACTGGGCTGGAAGACATGGCGCAAAGTGTGCCGGGCGGTGGGAAACCCGGCTCCGAGCTCCCCGCAGGCGCCACTCGTGACACTATGCAGGGTGGATGAGCAACTAAGGAAAGGGATCCGCAAATACTGGGAACCGGTAGCCCTGGAGACCCTAGGAGATATATGGCAAGAGGGTAAGGCACCGGACTTTCAAACGCTAGTGGAGGATACTGGGATACATAGTGGGCAATACATTACGTACACTAGAATACTTAAACGGGTTAAGGAGACATGGTCCAAGGCTGCACTAGCAGAACAACCTGATGCTGCCATAGAGACGATGTATGATATTTCAGAGGGAGGGCACGAAATATCTCAGATCTACGAACTAGTGATGTCCAAAGTGAGCAAGGAGTTGCTCCAGTTGAGAAGAGAGTGGGAGGAGGATGCAGGAGAACCCATGCAAGATGGACAGTGGGAAAGAGCCCAGAGATATCATAAAAAGGTGTCCAGGAATGCCAGGCTGCAGCAGATGCAGCTATATGTCACCCACAGGGCACATATGACCCCCCCTAAGGATCGCCAGGTTCGGGAGCACAGAGGTACAAAAATGCCCCAAGTGCGGGGAGGTGAATGCCGGGATGATCCATATGTTC
Source organism: Ambystoma mexicanum (assembly GCF_040938575.1). Lineage (NCBI taxonomy): Eukaryota > Metazoa > Chordata > Amphibia > Caudata > Ambystomatidae > Ambystoma > Ambystoma mexicanum. Next base: position 30,818,944 of record NC_090933.1, on the reverse strand, counting down.
TGGGCTTGCCCGGAGTTGGGAAAATTCTGGGGGGAAGTCAAGCTACGACTATCTAAGAAGGGAATTAAGCTGGATGTGGAATCTGTATGGGCGTGCATGACGGGGGGATTTACCAGACCACATAACTTAAAACATGTCTGTAAACCTAAGGACCTAGCCTATATTCTGGCCAAAAGGAGAATAGCCATGGGATAGAAAGCAGCTCACAGACCCAGATTAGAGGTATGGTGGAATGACCTTTTGAAATGGGCAGATGCCGAGACCATAGCATGGTATGAGGAAGCTAGTAGTGGGGGCGAAGAAGAAGTGGGACAGCTTATTGCATGGAGACAAATGGTTGCCACGCTGTCGGGATCCTCCCTTGTCGAATCCAGCGAATGCGACATTTCCGAAAATGGCGAAGGGGACTAGGCCCATGAGAATAGAAATCTGTGGAACTGAGGAGGAAGCTTGAGTTAAAGGGGAGGGAGGAGGGAGGACAGTAACAAATAACATGTAAATGATTGCGATGTAACAAGTAACCAAAAATGTCGGGTTTGTTGGTTATGTTTTGTATGTTGTAAAATCAATAAAAATGTATTTTAAAAAAAACAAGCCGGGGAGAGAAGCTTGCAACTGTGGTACCGGCCTTGGCTCCAGAGATAAGAAAAGCCAAGCAGTTCATCACAGCTGGTGAGTCGAGGGGAGAGACAATAATAAACCAACTGTGGTGAACAAAAGTAGAAAACGGCTAATTCCAGAAAATACAAAGAACTGTTAATACAAGAGGGTAAAACCAGCTACAGAAGAGCCAGGAATCGCGTTGGTGCTCACTTGGGAAACTCTGGGTGATTACCTAATTGTTCAAACTACCGTTACCAGAATGCCTTGGAAAAGACACGAGAAGAGGGTCAAAGTGGTCATAAGGGGGTCTACTAAAATCCTCTGTACAGTCGAAAGTCTTTGACCGGCAGATGATCGTGAAGCTAAGGGAAGTGAATCCTGCATCGTAAAGAACTATTTAAGGAATTGTGTGGTTGACAAAGTTGGCAAGAACGAACCCTGACGGAGAGATGCCGATAAAGAGGGGGCAAATCCAAAAGTCCCGATAAATAGTGTGTTGACAAGAATGAATCCGGCAGACGGATGTCCACAGTGAACTGTTTGAAAAGACATTAGGATTCGTGAATGTCACATTGTGTTAAAAGCCGAAGGGAACCCGACGGAGGGAGGCAAACAGTTGAGAATGATCTGAGCCCAGAAGAGGGGGATCCAGGGGTGAACAATCATCACCCCACCAACATATGAATGCAACTGAGAAATCTTGTAAAGACGAGCCAGACTGAACCTGACAGAGGGAGGCTGAGATTCAAGAGGGGTCTGAGACCGGAAGAGGGGGAACCAGGGGTGAGAAAGGATCATCCAAGTGTGAACAGAACCAACAATTTTATTTCTGTTTTTGTAAAAAGTAATTGTTTGAGGATCTGAGCCCAAAAGCGGGGTATCCAGGGGTGAAAAGATATCACCCAATGTGCAAGCAGAAATGAACTTTTGTTTATTGTTTGGAACACATCAGGTCCTCGGAGGCAAGAGACTTTTTGTATAAAAGAGACTTAACCACTGAAGGCACTGATTGCTGAGAGCGGAACTGTAGTCTTGTGCTGTAAAAGCTAAAGCATGTGCTGTGCTCCAGAATCCCACCTTGTCCCGTGCTCACAACATGGAGAAGGGAGAACCCCGGCTAACACATTGTGACGTATTATTTGTGAACACTTCTTTCTTTCCTCTGAATTCTATCCTACACTCTTTGGTTGTATTTAGCGTACGGATTGGCAATAGGTTTTTCTTAGTATAGGCCCTTTTATTTGACAAGACATCACTAGGACTGCCTATTATTATTTGATGGTTGGAGCTTACTCTCATCTTAGATTTAGGTTTAGATTAGGCATTTTTTCAACCCGCATACACAGTTGAATAAACACCCTTTTACCGTGATCACTTGTGTCTGTCTTTACTGTTGCCACCATGAGTTCGTTCCTTACGTATGATACAATTGATAAAAACGGAAACCCATGCTAATAATTGTGCTACCACCAGAAGGGGAAAATAAGACAGTTGATCTGCTTGATTCGGATCGCGTATCCACACTGAAAGAGGTCTTCTCTCAATTGGGTTTCCCACCTGGTCAACAGGATATGCTCTTTAAGACCCAAGTGTTGATAGATATGCTTTCTCTCTCTCATTACCACATACAACCGTGGGACTGGATAATTCTAAAAATTCGACCTGTTTTTTCCTTTATCAGACCTACTGCCCTAAATCCCCCTCCTCCAGAATCTTTCTTTGTTGGTACCCAGTCATTATCTATTGTGGGCCTATCTGGTTTAAGGATCAATCTACTGCAGCCCCCAACTTTGAAGAGATTCAGAGTCGGGAGAGTTGGACGATTTTGAGACCTTATCCGACGGAAGTGAAAGCTGTGTCCTTTCTGATTCAGAACCATCTACAGAAGGGACCCTCACACCACCAAAAGAAAGGTCCGACTTAGCCAATGTCGTTGCCCAGTTTGCAACCCATCAAATGCAGGCCGAGATTAGACTTCAAGAAAATTAAAGCTAAGCTAATTAAACTGTAAGCCAGGCCCTTTGTTACACCATTCCGACGTTGGTCACTATTGCAAAACAGACGGTTGTGTGGATCGGAACAACGAGATGCATTCAAGATGGCTGCTGATTTCGCCTGCTACGCGGGTTGCAGCAGTCTGGTTACTTCACGTTCTCTACGGACGCGATCAGCTGGTCACGTGACTCCATTAAAGGACAGAAGGAACTCACTTCGAGGCGTCGCTACTATTTATGTGACGCTCCGTAAGTTTGTGTATAGGTTACTGCCTACTGTCACTGTTGTGCTTGTGTTTTCTTTCCTAATTTCCCCTTTCTGACTAATTCCATTCTTAGAAATCCTCAGCAGCTCCTTCTTGCTGCTGTGCTCCTGGTACGACATTCTTTCCCAGCTCACATCATACCCAGCGATCCTTACCCATCATCCAGGCGAACAACAAGTATTAGGAATCCTGTCCTTCTAGAGAAAGTGAGTTTCCCCCTCTACTACTGATCACTTAGATTCCCTTCTCTTCTCTCTCCCAGCTATTAATTCTCTCTCGTTTCCTAGGGACCTCCCGTTCCTCCTTTCCCAAGACTACGGATCTGTTGCTTGACCCGATTTGACTCCGCAGTCATATTTAAATCCAAACCCGTTTAGGAGTTATCAGTAAGTGCAGATCTGCTTCCCTTTACTTCTGCCTTCAGACTTACCTCTCTTTCTGCTATACTCACCTGTCTTATCTTCCATCTGTAGGATTCTTGCCACAGTCTTCCCGTGATCCAATACCCGGAGGAGTACGATCCATTTAAGAAGTTATCCATCGACCTCGCCCCAGGTTTTTTTCCCCAGAGGGTTTCCCTGGGGGTTGTGCACTCTCCCTCACTGGTCATTCTATCCTGGTGAGGGGAGGCAGGATCCTCCGGGAGGTCCTTGCTTTCTGCATTTGCTGTTCCTCATATCTGCTGTCGGACCAGGTTAATGCTTACCACTTGGTATTCAGAATCAGAAGTTTGGAGACGTAATTAACTGCTAAATACAGTTGGTTTTTGCCTCTGCTATCCGATATCAACAATACACAGTTGATAGTTAACACCCTTCCTACCACAGGGGGTACTTCAACCCTATCTTGAAGGCAAAGATTTGGGAAAATGTTTTCTAAACTTCGAACACCTCGCTGAACAACTAGGATGGGAAGAGAACCTTAAAAGATTCTATTTAGCCCCTCTACTGAAAAGTGAATTACAAACCTCCTATCGGCTTCTTAATCTTGCCCAGGGAGCCACCTTTTGATCCATCAAAGACGGCTGCTTAAAAGAGTGGGACAAACCTGCAATTTTTATCAGTAGAAATTGAGAGCCATTAGATTGAACCCAGGACAAACTCCCTTAGAAATGGGTGAACGTGTCAAAAACACAGTGCCTCTCTGGATTAGTGACACATCCTTAGAAGAACTGACAGAAAGGATCACCCTGGAACAGTACACTGACTCCTTGTCTCCTTTTCTGCAAAAAATACGTTTTTTAGTTAAATTGACCTACCCTAGCCATAGAAACTGCACAAAACCATTCAGATGCAGCTAAACATTTCCACTTGGTCCATCGATAGGAGGAACGGAAGGATCATAAACCTGTCCACTGACCTCCAACTCATGGAGTAGATAAACCAGGGGCATTGTTCTGAAGTAAAGAAGGCTTGACACGAGTGAGAGAGAGTAGAGATCAGGTAGACTGACTCGAAAACTAAAGATGAAGGTAGAAGAGAGGATATAAAAGGGGGCCAACCACCTCCTCCAGTCTGCTTCTCCTGTAGAGAAACAGGACACTTAGCTAGACACTGTCCGAAGAATATAAAGGATGAACCTATGGAAGTAGGGTGTTTAAGGGAGAAGAGTGCGAAGAACCCGAGAAAGAACTAGAGACCTTTAGCATCTGTTTATGTCAGACATCTACTGATTTTTCCAATTAAAAGGCTTGGATAAACGGGAGGCAAGTACGGGCCTTAATTGACTCGGGGAGTAAACAAACAGCTATACGAGATGATTTGGTTTCAATAAATGACCTAGATGAGGCAGCCCTAGTCAGAGTTACATGTGTACATGGAGACAATGAAGTGCACCCTAAGATACCTGTACGCATTGAAATCCAGGGTGAATCATGTGAGGTGCCATCAGCCATCATGCCAGGACTCCCCGAAGAAATTATTCTAGGGAGGGACTTCCTTACATTTTCTACTCTTTTACAGGAAATTCCACCTCCTTATGGGGATTTTCTACCCCGGAGTTCTTGGCAGGCAATCTATTACTCTCAAAACTCATCAATATGGGATTGGGAAAATTCTGAATATGTTTTTGTAGAAAGACCAGTAAAAGCACTCCACCTCCACCTATAATGACCAAAACCGATCAGTGGAATATGTGAGAATTCATGGACATCTCTCGTCCCTGTTCTCTTCTACGTATTAACAACAAAGTGTCACGATCCCACAACTCCATTCTCACTGCCGCATTCTATGTTCCCGTGCTAGCAAGCCTGTTTCCCACAGGATTCGGCGCATGGCTGCTCCCTTCTTGTATCGATGGCGGTTGCCATGGACACACACCGTATCCACGCTGGCCTCCACAACACTGCGTTCCACTGCAGCGCAATGCGCATTGTGGACCAAACAGCTGATTGCACTGGCGGACCACCAAGTCATATCCTGCCTACCTCTCCAGCCTAAAACTCTTACTTGTACATCTAACACTGCTTCTGATTGAAGTGGTACGAGTCACCTTTGTGTGTACCTGTATATCCTTGGACCTGATTACAGCTCAGATTCCTGACCTATGCCTGCCTAAAAGACTATCCCTTGCATCCTGATTTTGTACCGCTCAGCCCAGATCGTTGTCGTCTTCAACCCACCTCCCGGAATATCTTTGTCTGCCTATTCAGTACCTCGCTGCCCGCCCCATTGCCAACTACAGCCTGTTTATCGGATTCCCTTGCAGACGGATGCTTTTGTATTGCTGCTTTTGTATTAAGCTACCTGTTCTGTGCCAGACTCTGACTGCCTCACGGACAATCTCAAACTCTTCTCTCCTTTGAGCCTCCAGTTCGCTACAGGAGTAACACCTCTCTATTCTGCTTCTACTCTTCACACATCAAAATTCCCAGACTCATACTTGGAGCTACAACTTGATCTGCAGGATTTCATACAACGCACCCAATTCCAGGAACCTTTAGTGCACACAAATAGAACACTCTGAAGGTAAATCCAGTGCACCAGCACAGAACTAGCGCGATCCTCGTGCCATAAGGGTAGATTTCCCTACTAAAATTCCCACTTTCCCTCATTTTCTCTACTATGGATTCCCTTTTCTACAACACCATTATATCGGCTAGCCTTCCTGAGTTCCGGTAAGAGCCCTTTAGTGTCCTGACTAAAAGTGTATAAGCTATTAATTTCACCACATTCCTATTGTAACATTGTTGGTTGGTATCATTAGAACAGGGTACTGGAGAAGTCTTCCTACACCTTAACAACGTCCCAGAGATATATAAACAGGTAGTTTTCCAACTATTGGGATTCGTTTTTATTTCTACTGACAAATTGAGTAACCTGTTAATTTCTTTTCCCTTGTAGCCTGGCACTGTGGTCGTGTGTTCTCCCTGCTCTTTCAGTTGATCTGCTACTCTGTTCTGTTGTTTCCTTACAGCAGAAGGGTGCATCAAGGGAAAGATATCCCTCTGTGAGGAGACCTGGATTAAGGAATAACCCAGGTTATTCAAGCAATCAGGACGAATTTGGACTGCCTGGTGTTTGGTTCAGTCACCATCTCCGCATACCTGACTCAGAGTTGGTAAGTACTAACATATAGTCCTGGACAAAGAACAGGCATATCCACCTTGCATAGCTGAAATGTATGTGAGAAATCTGAAGGAATCTCCCTCTTTAGTCCACAGGGATCTGTCATCCAGGTGGCCATGACACGGTCATCGCTATTGGATCCAGTTCCTCGGGGCGGACTAGTGAGGAAAGATCACCTGGATGGGGGATCCTCAGAGAGTGGAAGCGGGACACCGACGGGTGAGATGCAGTATCCCCTTTCTTACAACACCTTTTATCCAACCTAACATGTCGGACACTCAAACACTGTATCCCCCCACTTTTCTGACACAAACACTTTCGCACACCACAAAAGATGATGGACAAACACCAGAGCCGTTTACCTGACATGTCCCAACACAACGGTCAGGCAAAGTCAGGAAATTGACCAGAATCACATACACCTGATGCCCTTTCCCTTCCACACAGGGATAAAAGGTGGAGCACGAGAGCCCAATACGAGCAAAGCAGACCACACAACGAAAGAGCTAACTCAGCATGGCAGTTCAAGAGGAGGAGAAAGACGGCATGAACCGAGAGGGTGACAAGGAGAGAAGCAACCTTGCCCTTTCCGGCCAAGTCCTGTGAAACCCCCACAAAAGTAATGGTAAGACTGCAAACAATAGCCAGTGTCTGTTGCAGCCGATGTCAACGGTAAGCGGGGCCCTCCTCCGCTGATAACCAAGCCGGGGAGAGACGCTTGCCACCGTAGTACCGGCCTTGACTCCAGAGACAAGAAAAGTCAAGCGGTTCATCACAGTCGGTGAGTCGAGGGGAGAGCCGATAAGTGACCGAATTGTGTTGAACAAAAGTACCAACCAGCTAATTGCAGAAAGTACAAATAACTGTTAATAGGATAGGGGGAAACTAGCTACAAAAGAGTCAGGCACGACGTAGGTGCTCAATTGGGAAACTCTGGGCGATTACCCAATTGTTCAAACTACCATCACTAGAAGGCCTTGGGAAAGACGCGAGAAGAGGATCAAAGTTATCATACAAGGGTCTTGCAAATTCTTCTGTACATTCGAAAGTCTTTGACCGGCAGATGATTGTGAAGCTAACGGAAGTGAATCCCGCATTGTAAAGAACTATTCAAGGAATTGTGTGATTGACAAAGTTGGCAAGAATGAACCCGATGGAGGGATGCCGATAAAGATGGGGCAAATCCAAAAGTCCAGATAAATAGTGCATTGACAAGAGTGAACCCGGCAGAGGGATGTCCACAGTGAACTGTTTAAAAGACATTAAGATTTGTGAATGTCACAGATGAGATTGTGTTAAAAGCCATAGTGAACCCGACGGAGGGAGGCAGACAGTTGAGAAGGATCTGAGCCCGGAAGAGGGGGATCCAGGGGTGAAAAATCATCACCCCACCGAGATATGAATACAACAGAGAAATCTTGTGAAGACGAGCCAGAGTGAGCCCGACGGAGAGAGGCTGAGATTCGAGAGGGGTCTGAGACCGGAAGAGGGGGGCCGCAGGGGTGAGAAAGGATCATCCAACGTACAAGCAGACAGGAACTTTTGTTTATTGTTTGGAAAACATCAGGTCCTCGGAGGCAAGAGACTTTTTGTAGAAAAGAAAACACTGAAGGGCCTGATGGCTGAGAGCGGAACTGTAGTCTCGTGCTGGGAAAGCACAAGTGCGGAATTCCACCTTGTCCCATGCTCTAAACGTGGGAAAGGGAGAACACCTGCTAACACATCCTGTCGTATTATTTGTGAACACTTCTTTCTTTCCTGTGAATCCTATCACACACTCTTTGTTTGTATTCAACGTACGGATTGGCAATAGGTTTTTCTTAGTATAGGCCCTTTTATTTGTCAAGACGCCACTAGGACTGCCTTATTATTATTTGATGGTTGTACCTTGCTCCCATCTTAGATTTAGATTTAGATTAAGCGTTTTTCCAACCCACATATACAGTTTAATAAACACCCTTGAACTGTGATCACTTGTGTCTGTCTTTACTGTTGCCACCATGAGTTTCTTACATAGCTGATATGCATATTAATCCTAAATCCCCTTCTGCAATGGCTGGTTTGGTACTAAGGATCGTACCGACAAAATAAGTAGACAATTGCTCAAATCACAGGCAGGACAGACCCCATTGCCTGGGAACATTCCGCCAGCACCTGTACCAACATCTTCCACCAATCCAGTACAAATAACCCTTCCTGGGGCAGTTCCTTTAGCTCCACCTGAACGATTTACAGGGGACCCCAAGAAGTATGCAACGTTCATGAACCAGTGTCGTCTTCCTTTCCTTTGCAGACCTGGGGCTTTTCTTAATGACCAAGCGCGGGTTGCTTTTGTCTTGTCATATCTGAGTGGCAGTGCTGCGGATTGGTCGGTACCATTGGTAAGTCAGGATAACCCGTTGTTACATGACTTTGGGGGTTTCCAGATGGAAATGGAAAAACTCTTTGCTCGTCATACCCAAGGCCAAGCATTAGACAACAAACTGTCACTCCATCAAGGGAGTCAAGACTTGCTTACATATATAGCAACATTTAACAGACTAGTCGTTGAAGCTGGGTGGCCTGAGGAAAAAAGGACCACACTATTTCATCTGGGTCTACGAGGGGAACTAAAGGATGTCCTTGCTCAAGTGGTTAACCCACCTAAAGACTGTGGAGAATTCATCAACCTTGTGGTACAATTAGATCACAGATTACAAGACCGAAAAGCGGACAGGATAAGGTTAGACACTCAAGCTATGTTTGTCCGGTCAAAGGATAATGTTCCAAGTACATTGGAAAACAAGGTAGAATCCATGCAAATCGGAGGTGTACGGCCCCCTTTGAATAAAACTGTGTTGTGTTGAACAAAAGTACCAACCAGCTAATTGCAGAAAGTATAAATAACTGTTAATAGGATAGGGGGAAACTAGCTACAAAAGAGTCAGGCACGACGTAGGTGCTCAATTGGGAAACTCTGGGCGATTACCCAATTGTTCAAACTACCATCACTAGAAGGCCTTGGGAAAGACGCGAGAAGAGGATCAAAGTTATCATACAAGGGTCTTGCAAATTCTTCTGTACATTCGAAAGTCTTTGACCGGCAGATGATTGTGAAGCTAACGGAAGTGAATCCCGCATTGTAAAGAACTATTCAAGGAATTGTGTGATTGACAAAGTTGGCAAGAATGAACCCGATGGAGGGATGCCGATAAAGATGGGGCAAATCCAAAAGTCCAGATAAATAGTGCATTGACAAGAGTGAACCCGGCAGAGGGATGTCCACAGTGAACTGTTTAAAAGACATTAAGATTTGTGAATGTCACAGATGAGATTGTGTTAAAAGCCATAGTGAACCCGACGGAGGGAGGCAGACAGTTGAGAAGGATCTGAGCCCGGAAGAGGGGGATGCAGGGGTGAAAAATCATCACCCCACCGAGATATGAATACAACAGAGAAATCTTGTGAAGACGAGCCAGAGTGAGCCCGACGGAGAGAGGCTGAGATTCGAGAGGGGTCTGAGACCGGAAGAGGGGGGCCGCAGGGGTGAGAAAGGATCATCCAACGTACAAGCAGACAGGAACTTTTGTTTATTGTTTGGAAAACATCAGGTCCTCGGAGGCAAGAGACTTTTTGTAGAAAAGAAAACACTGAAGGGCCTGATGGCTGAGAGCGGAACTGTAGTCTCGTGCTGGGAAAGCACAAGTGCGGAATTCCACCTTGTCCCATGCTCTAAACGTGGGAAAGGGAGAACACCTGCTAACACATCCTGTCGTATTATTTGTGAACACTTCTTTCTTTCCTGTGAATCCTATCACACACTCTTTGTTTGTATTCAACGTACGGATTGGCAATAGGTTTTTCTTAGTATAGGCCCTTTTATTTGTCAAGACGCCACTAGGACTGCCTTATTATTATTTGATGGTTGTACCTTGCTCCCATCTTAGATTTAGATTTAGATTAAGCGTTTTTCCAACCCACATATACAGTTTAATAAACACCCTTGAACTGTGATCACTTGTGTCTGTCTTTACTGTTGCCACCATGAGTTTCTTACATAGCTGATATGCATATTAATCCTAAATCCCCTTCAGCAATGGCTGGTTTGGTACTAAGGATCGTACCGACAAAATAAGTAGACAATTGCTCAAATCACAGGCAGGACAGACCCCATTGCCTGGGAACATTCCGCCAGCACCTGTACCAACATCTTCCACCAATCCAGTACAAATAACCCTTCCTGGGGCAGTTCCTTTAGCTCCACCTGAACGATTTACAGGGGACCCCAAGAAGTATGCAACGTTCATGAACCAGTGTCGTCTTCCTTTCCTTTGCAGACCTGGGGCTTTTCTTAATGACCAAGCGCGGGTTGCTTTTGTCTTGTCATATCTGAGTGGCAGTGCTGCGGATTGGTCGGTACCATTGGTAAGTCAGGATAACCCGTTGTTACATGACTTTGGGGGTTTCCAGATGGAAATGGAAAAACTCTTTGCTCGTCATACCCAAGGCCAAGCATTAGACAACAAACTGTCACTCCATCAAGGGAGTCAAGACTTGCTTACATATATAGCAACATTTAACAGACTAGTCGTTGAAGCTGGGTGGCCTGAGGAAAAAAGGACCACACTATTTCATCTGGGTCTACGAGGGGAACTAAAGGATGTCCTTGCTCAAGTGGTTAACCCACCTAAAGACTGTGGAGAATTCATCAACCTTGTGGTACAATTAGATCACAGATTACAAGACCGAAAAGCGGACAGGATAAGGTTAGACACTCAAGCTATGTTTGTCCGGTCAAAGGATAATGTTCCAAGTACATTGGAAAACAAGGTAGAATCCATGCAAATCGGAGGTGTACGGCCCCCTTTGAATAAAACTGAAAGAGACAAGAGAAGGCAACAGCAATTATGCTTATATTGCGGAAAATCAGGCCACTTCCTCAAAGAATGTCCAGTGAAACCACCAAGGAGAACTGTTGGAACCACAGAGAAGGAAGATAATAACAAGGAGTCGGAAAACTACCAAGCCCGGCAAGCGTAGAGGTCCGCTTGTCGAGCGAGAAGGATGAGCCACAGACCTCACACTTTGCATTACCAGTAATTTTGATCAATCACCAACAACCGTCTCGGATGCATGCTGTCGAAGCATACATAGACAGCAGAGCAGTTGGGAATTATGTAGACCAAGATCTGGCAGCAGAGATGGGGCTTCCCTTATGCTCTAAGTTGACTACTGAAAAGTTACTACAGTTAATGGGACAGAAATAGCTTTCGGACTAGTAACCCAATTACACACCAGCTCTGAACAAAACCCTTTCTACACTATTTATGGTAGACATCCACATACTTCAGAATTGGATCTCCCAACCCCTTTGGAAATGCCAGCAGTTAAAACCCAACATACGACTATTTCCCAGGCCTTCAAAGAAGCAGCAGATCATTTACTCCAAGCCAAAAACAGACAAAAGAAATTTGCTGACCAGCATCGTAGTAAAGCCCCCGACTATCAAACTGGAGACAAGGTCTGGTTAGCATCAAAATATGTGCCCATAAAAGGGACTCAGACCTTTCGTCCCCGATATCTGGGACCTTATTCTATTGAATCCATAATATATCCAGTGGCAGTTAAATTAGTCCTACCACCCACTATGCAGATTCATCCTGTGTTTCACGTATCACTCCTGAAACCGGTACAACCCGGTACTCGGGTTACAACACCACCAAAACCAGTATTAGTTGACGGAGAACCAGAGTTTGAAGTAAAGGATATCTGTGATGCTGGAAATGCATCAGAGGGACAGGGCCTCTGAATCCTTGTCCTTTTCTGCCTTTTATCGTGTGTTCTGTTATGTTTTCTGCCCAGGAGTCCATTTGCGACTCCTGGCAGTGCAGCTCTCTCTTTTGGTTTGGTGAACAGACCCATGGGATACCCTTATGGCACCCCTGGGTAGGGGTACAACCCTGTGCCCCTAGTGTATGTTTTTGGGCACCTGTGGGTGGCCCACAGAGCAGGGTATGGGCTGGTGGCAGCTCCATGCTGAATTGGACAGGTGCTCTGGGTGTCCTCCATTTTGGGATACCCAGGCCCTGCCATTGGGATCAGTTGATTCCTGATAGAAAACAAGATGGCCCCTGTGGCCTCTTGCTTTCTATGGCCTGTTGTCTTGTTTTTCCCAAAGTCCTGGGAAGCCCTGACTCTGTACCTTCCCCCTGACTGGCTGTTGGGTGGAAGTTCCATATATGGTGTTGTTGTGAAGGCCCAGCTAGACTGACTGGAGCCTTCCCTTTGACTGTATGTTGTGGGTACCTCCTGTGGGTGGGACCTGGGTGAATGGAGTGTGTGACCAATATACACTTCTTGTTGTGGTTGTCTGGTCTCTGGCATGTGAGACAAAGACTGAGACAGCCCTGCCCGAAACTGGCCTGAATGCAGTGTGTAGTGTTGAATGGCTGGGTACTTGTCCCAATCCACATTCCTTGTTGTGAGTGTCTGAAAGGGAGGAGTGTGGCCTGAATGCACTGTGTGCCTGATTGGCTGACTGACTGCATGAATGCCCTTCTGTGTGATTGGCTGCTGTGTGAGTGCCAGCAGTGTGGATGTATCTGGGGACCTCTCACCACTGGAAATTGTTCAGGAACGTTCAGGAACGTTCAGAAGCATTCAGAAGCTGAGTCTCCACTCAAGAGTAACTGGATTTGCTGATCCTCGACGTCCAGCTGGAAGAAGAAGACTTGCTGTGGCATTTGCTTCGACCGAAACTGAAGGTTGTCGAAATCGTCGAGGACTGACCCGAGAGAGGACCTGGCTAGGCGCCCTCTTCCCGTGCTCCGAGGGACCATCGAGCACCGCTGAATCTTCGCCGAAGCGCCCTGGAAGTCAGACCCTCGAAAGGCTGCCGACCCGAGACGGGACCGCCGAGGAGATCGAAGTGAAGCACCCGGACATCGACGCTGTCGAAGTCCATTGCCGTCGACCAGGGTTCGCAGGTCTGTGTAACCGCTGGAGGCCCGTCGAAGTTGTGTTGCCCAGCCGTGGGAACCACTTGACGCCGCGCTGCCGACGACCGGAGCCGTCCGCTCCTTGCCTAAGAACATTTGCCTTGAAGGACTCCCTCGTCCGCATCGTCGACCACTTTGTCCCGCCGGAGAAAGTCGAGGACGACCAACGCGCCGAGGAGAATCCGCCGGTGGGTTTCCCGCCACCTCACGACCCCAAAGACTCGAGCGACTCGACGCCCTTGCTGGGCTTCCGTCTCTACAATCTTTGCGGTCCAGAACTATTGTCATCGAGGTGCCCCGCACACCTCCGCCTTGCAGGACGCCGACGCCCCGACGCCGACGAGCACCGCTCGGACGAAGCTGCCGCCTCTCTGACATCGTTCTACCTCGTTTGTCGACGGACGTTCGACGCCCCGTGCCTCCCGCTTGAAAGGGAAGGCATTCAAGAAGGGCCGTCGATTCCCCGTCGCCGAACCCCGAGGTCTTCGACGTTTCTCGACGCCACTCGACGATCCGTGACTCCTGCCTTAAAGGGGGTCATTCAAGAAGGATCTGTCGACGCCTCTTCGAAGAACTCGACTCCACCAGGTACATTGGGGGGGTAAAAACCTTATAGGAGAGAAATAGACTACTGAACAATATATGGACTGGGCTGGTGTTATAGCTCTTTATTTTGCAGGTTGCCCAGGTGGGGGGATCTCCACACAGAACTGTGTCCAGTGGTAGGGGCCAGTATTCTGCCTATTGTTTCAACCCTCTGTTATCTCTCCTCTCTCTATTGCTGGTTTCCTTCTTATTGATCTGTGTGCCATTTTAACAGTATTGTGAATGCACTTTAATGAGGTCTAATATTAGTGGTACCACTTTAGAATTGTAGATAATTACCATTGCTGATTTTCCTGAGCACAAAGTGCGTTATTGTGATAAGTGTACATAACCCTTGAATATTAATTATATAAAGACTGTGTTTTCAGTAATACAGTGTGTGGACATTCCTTTGTGGGGGCTTGGGGGATACACTGTACTTAAGAACCAGCCTGCATCACCTCCTGAGAAGCTAGGCCTTGATTGCTCGTCCATTGCTACCGTATTAGAGAATCTTGGCTGGGGTCCTCTGTGCCTCTCCTCTACCATATAGAGAGCAGAAGTACAGACCCCCCCACCGGTCTTTACAAAGCTGGTGGCAGCGGTGGGATGCTTATGGTTTTAAGACTCAGTGTATAACCGTGCCACTTACAAAATATCCGCACTTTTGTTAGATTAAGGTTCGGGTGTGTTCCAAATAACTGCATTACAAGCAATGGAGTCCATTGCAAATGGTAAATTGACTCGGATGAGCTTAGAGGCTCTCCAGAGTGCTTGTGAAGCCAGGGAGTTAGACTTTGTGGATAAGTCTAGGGCTGAGCTGATAGCTGCCCTGGTGGACTACCAGACTGATGGTGAAACCCTTGATGAAGGGGGGGATGCAACCAGTGAGGACTCTGCCCCTGGGGTTGTCGCTGAATCTGTTTCTGGGAATGCCACCATTCCTGCTGCCTCTGTTCCAAACCCCAGCAATTCCATGGAACTTGAGTTATTGAGGATGAAGTTAGCCTTTGAATATCGCAAGTTGGAAATAGAAGCTGAGCTTAAGAAAGAGGAGCTGGCACAGCAAGTGGAACTCAAGAATAGGGATCTTGAACTCAGAAATAAGGACCTTGAACTCAAAAGCCAGGACACTGAATGTCAGAGAATCCAGCTAGAGAAAGCTAGAGTGGAGACTTCAGCTAGATCCAGTGAGAGTGTCAGGTCCCCAGCCACCAAGTTTATGAAAGATTTGGTTGGTGTGTTTGTGGAGGGTTCAGATATCCTCCAATGGATTGAAGCGTTTGAAATGGCTTGTGCAATTCATGATGTAGATAAAAGAGATTGGGCTAAGTGTTTGTTAAGCAGAGTGCCTCAAACTGGATATGACTGTATTCTGAAGCTGGGTGTGGAAGAAAGGGGTCAGTATGAGTGTATGAAGTCTGCTTTGATTGCCAAGTTTGGCAAGACACCTACCCAATACCTTAAAAGGTTCAGGGAATTTAAGAAAAGAGAGAATGTGTCTTGGGTTGACTGGGTGAGTACTGCGCACATGAACATGATGGGGTGGATTGATGGATACAAAGTGAAAACTTTTGTTGAGTTGTCCCACCTCTTGTTTTTTGAGCATTTTTCTGAAGCCTGTTCACCAGAGCTGCGTCAGTATGTGGCTGACCAGAACATTTTGGACCCCTTTAAGCTGGCTAGGTTGGCTGACAAGTGGGTCTCCCACCGGGTGTCCCCTAAGGACTCCAGTGGGAAGGACAAGGACAAAGAAAAGGGGGCCTCTCAGAAAGCTGAGGAGTCCCAAAAGCAGTCACAGTCGGGTAAACCAAAACCTTCCTCTCCTAAGACCCAAAAATCTAGTGGGGATAAGTCCTCTGTGGGTGGGAATAAGAGTAGTGGTCCACCTGCTGCAAAGCAGGTTCCCAGTGGTTCCAGTACCGTACCCCGCACTCCTGGCACTTGTTGGGATTGTGGGGCTCTGGATCACAAAAGGGGTGACCCCAAGTGTAAAGGTAAGGCACTTGGAGTACAGGCTGTCAGCCTGACCTACCCTTACCCCGTGTCTGAGGTGGAGGCCACTGTCCTCCCCTCCTCTACAGGAATCACAATTGGTGCTCCGGTAGAGATTTCCTTAGTGTCCCTTGGGGCCTGGGACCAGTACGCAGAAGTGCTGGCGACTATCCCACAGAACACCCGTAGGTTTTTGAGAAGTGTCCTCTTGAATGGCCAGCCTTCTACTGGTTTGAGAGACACTGGGGCAAGCATGACAGTGGTGGACAGGACCCTGCTCAAGCCAGAGGACTATGAAGGTGCTCCTCTGCAAACCACCAGATTAGCTGGTGGGCCTCCCAAATTATCACCTGTAGCCTTAGTCACACTCATGATTGGAGACAAGACAGCAAAGCTTCCTGTCCTGGTTCAGGACAATGTCCCTGCTAACATTCTGTTAGGTAATGATCTAGTGGAGTTGGGGTTGATCTCGGATGGTCTTCCCCTGACTGCTGCTGCGGTCACTAGGTCACAGGTGACACCGGGTCTGGCTGTGAGTCAGGTACCCGAGCCAAAGGCGAGGCCTAAGGCAAGAAGAAGGAAGACCAAGAAGGCCACCTCTGTGGAGGGAACACCTTCTCTTCCTGCTGTTCCGACAGCACCCATTGGGATCCATGCTCCGGACGGGCTGGGTCCAGTGGAAAACCCAAACTCAACTCCTGTGGGAGAAGATACAGAAGACTCTCCTGTGGGAGAGGTTCTCAACCCGGAGGATCATCCCGACCTTCAATGCTTGTTAGCTGAAGGGGGACCCTCCCGGGCAGACTTCTGTAAGGGACAGAGAGAGTGCCACTCTCTCGAGGGACTGAGGAAACAGGCCCTGTCCCAGGCACAAGGTGAAGTGCCTAAGACATTCCGGATTTATTGGGAGGGTGAGCTCCTTGTTAGTGAGCCCACTAAGCCTGAACCTGGTGCCCGCAAGAGGTTGGTGGTACCCCAGGTTTACAGGCCCTTCCTACTGCAGTTGGCGCATGAGGTGCCCTTGGCTGGTCATCTTGGGACTAAGAAGACTAAGCAGAGGCTCTCTGCCCATTTCTACTGGCCACGGATGGGAGTAGAGGTGGAGTCCCACTGCAGGACCTGCCCCACTTGTCAGTTGTCTGGCAAGACTGGAGGCAGGGTCATTGCCCCACTGCAGCCATTACCAGTGGTTGGCACACCATTTGAGAGGGTGGGCATCGACATCGTCGGTCCCCTTGACCCTCCCACTTCAGGTGGACATCGGTTCATCCTGGTCTTGGTAGATCATGCCACCAGGTACCCTGAGGCAATACCCCTTCGGACTGTTACTGCCAAGGTGGTTGCCAGGGCTCTCCTGGGCATTTTCACCCGTGTTGGATTCCCCAAGGAGGTTGTCTCTGACAGAGGGTCCAACTTCATGTCTAGTTACATGAAAACCATGTGGAAAGAGTGCGGGGTAACCTACAAGTTCTCCACCTCTTACCACCCCCAGACCAATGGTCTGGTTGAGAGATTTAATAAAACTCTCAAGGGCATGCTAGGTGCTTTGGAAGAGCCCCTAAGGAGGAAATGGGATCTCCTCCTGCCATGCCTGCTGTTTGCTTACAGAGAGGTACCTCAAGAGGGTGTTGGTTTCAGCCCCTTTGAGTTACTCTTTGGACATCCCGTGAGGGGGCCCCTCGCCTTGATCCGAGAAGGCTTGGAAGCCACCCCTCCAGGTCCCGCCAAGCAAGTGGGGGACTATGTGTTAGGCCTCAGGCGGAGGATGACACAAATGATGGGTCAGGCAACAGCAAATCTCAAGGCCAGCCAGGAATTGAATAAGTACTGGCATGACCTGAAAGCTTCGCAAGTGGATTGGACTCCGGGGCAGGAAATCCTTGTGATGGAGCCTACCAAGCCTAGAGCTTTGGCAGACAAGTGGACTGGACCCTTCAGGATCATCTCCAAGATGGGCGAAGTCAATTATCTGGTTGACATGGGAGCCTCTGGGGTAGCCCCCCAGGTATTCCATGTCAACAGGCTCAAGCCTTTCCACAGGCGAGCGGAGGTCTCATGCCTCTTGCTAGCTTCAGGGCAAGAGGAGGATGAGAGTGAGCCCCTTCCTGATTTGCTGCATAGCAACCCTCAGGATGGCTCAGTGGAGGGAGTACAACTCTCTCCAGATTTGACAACAGAGCAGCAGAGGGCCTGCAGGGCTTTGCTCCAGCAGTATGCCTCTCTGTTTTCACTGACACCGGGCCTTACACCGTGGTGTAAGCACAAAATTGACACTGGTGACAGTGTGCCTGTCAAAAGCAGGTGCTACCGTATGTCAGATACCGTCAAGAACCACATCCAGGCTGAGGTCGCCAAGATGTTGGATCTGGGTGTTATTGAACCCTCAACCAGTCCCTGGTCCAGTCCAGTGGTCCTTGTCCCCAAGGCAAGTTCCCAGGCGGGTACCAAAGATTGGAGGTTCTGTGTGGACTACCGAGGAGTCAATGCCGTCACCAAAACTGACGCGCACCCATTGCCCAGGGCTGATGAGCTCGTGGACACCATAGGTGCTGCCAAGTTTGTGAGCACCTTTGACCTTACCTCAGGCTATTGGCAAATAGCTCTGACGGACCATGCCAAGGAAAAGACGGCTTTCTCAACACCTGAGGGACTCTACCAGTTTAGGGTCATGCCTTTTGGGTTGAAGAATGCCCCTGCCACCTTCCAGAGATTGGTCAACCATGCGCTCAGTGGGCTGGAAGCCTTTTGTGTGGCTTACTTAGACGACATTGCCGTCTACAGTTCCACCTGGGAAGAGCATTTGACACATCTGGATAAGGTGTTGCAGGCCTTGAAAAGGGCTAACCTCACTATCAAGGCCACCAAGTGCCAGATAGCTCAGGGGAAAGTTACCTATCTTGGTCATGAGGTAGGAGGGGGTCAAATCCAACCTCTCTCCAGTAAAGTACAGGATGTACAGAACTGGGAGACTCCCACTACTCAAACCCAGGTGAGAGCCTTTTTGGGCCTCACTGGGTACTATCGCAATTTCATGGCAGACTATGGAACCATAGCTGCACCCCTGACAGCGCTAACTTCGCCCAAACAGCCTAGGAAGGTTAATTGGACCGAAGACTGTCAGAGGGCTTTTGATGGCTTGAAAGAAAGTCTGTGTAGGGCACCTGTGTTGTGTGCGCCTGACTACAGCCGACCCTTTATCGTCCAGACGGATGCCTGCGACACCGGAATTGGAGCTGTCTTGTCCCAGTTAGATGACAAAGGGAGAGAACATCCTATCATATTCATCAGTAGACAACTCAAGGGTAGAGAACTTAGGTGGGCTACTGTTGAAAAGGAGTGTTTTAGCATAGTTTGGAGCCTTAGGCGTTTTAGGCCCTACCTTACGGGGTCTACCTTCAAGGTCCAAACAGATCATAAGCCCCTGAAGTGGCTTATGCAGATGAAGGATGAGAATCCGAAATTGCTCAGGTGGTCCATTAGCCTGCAAGGGCTAGACTTCACCATAGAGCACAGACCAGGGAAGAGTCACGATAATGCAGATGGCCTTTCCAGAAGGTATGCTGACCGTCTGGATGAGGGTGTCTATCCCGTGGGAGATTAGACACCCTCCACCTCAGTCTGGGGGGGGCGACTGTGATGCTGGAAATGCATCAGAGGGACAGGGCCTCTGAATCCTTGTCCTTTTCTGCCTTTTATCGTGTGTTCTGTTATGTTTTCTGCCCAGGAGTCCATTTGCGACTCCTGGCAGTGCAGCTCTCTCTTTTGGTTTGGTGAACAGACCCATGGGATACCCTTATGGCACCCCTGGGTAGGGGTACAACCCTGTGCCCCTAGTGTATGTTTTTGGGCACCTGTGGGTGGCCCACAGAGCCGGGTATGGGCTGGTGGCAGCTCCATGCTGAATTGGACAGGTGCTCTGGGTGTCCTCCATTTTGGGATACCCAGGCCCTGCCATTGGGATCAGTTGATTCCTGATAGAAAACAAGATGGCCCCTGTGGCCTCTTGCTTTCTATGGCCTGTTGTCTTGTTTTTCCCAAAGTCCTGGGAAGCCCTGACTCTGTACCTTCCCCCTGACTGGCTGTTGGGTGGAAGTTCCATATATGGTGTTGTTGTGAAGGCCCAGCTAGACTGACTGGAGCCTTCCCTTTGACTGTATGTTGTGGGTACCTCCTGTGGGTGGGACCTGGGTGAATGGAGTGTGTGACCAATATACACTTCTTGTTGTGGTTGTCTGGTCTCTGGCATGTGAGACAAAGACTGAGACAGCCCTGCCCGAAACTGGCCTGAATGCAGTGTGTAGTGTTGAATGGCTGGGTACTTGTCCCAATCCACATTCCTTGTTGTGAGTGTCTGAAAGGGAGGAGTGTGGCCTGAATGCACTGTGTGCCTGATTGGCTGACTGACTGCATGAATGCCCTTCTGTGTGATTGGCTGCTGTGTGAGTGCCAGCAGTGTGGATGAGAGACAGAATAGTATATCTGGGGACCTCTCACCACTGGAAATTGTTCAGGAACGTTCAGGAACGTTCAGAAGCATTCAGAAGCTGAGTCTCCACTCAAGAGTAACTGGATTTGCTGATCCTCGACGTCCAGCTGGAAGAAGAAGACTTGCTGTGGCATTTGCTTCGACCGAAACTGAAGGTTGTCGAAATCGTCGAGGACTGACCCGAGAGAGGACCTGGCTAGGCGCCCTCTTCCCGTGCTCCGAGGGACCATCGAGCACCGCTGAATCTTCGCCGAAGCGCCCTGGAAGTCAGACCCTCGAAAGGCTGCCGACCCGAGACGGGACCGCCGAGGAGATCGAAGTGAAGCACCCGGACATCGACGCTGTCGAAGTCCATTGCCGTCGACCAGGGTTCGCAGGTCTGTGTAACCGCTGGAGGCCCGTCGAAGTTGTGTTGCCCAGCCGTGGGAACCACTTGACGCCGCGCTGCCGACGACCGGAGCCGTCCGCTCCTTGCCTAAGAACATTTGCCTTGAAGGACTCCCTCGTCCGCATCGTCGACCGCTTTGTCCCGCCGGAGAAAGTCGAGGACGACCAACGCGCCGAGGAGAATCCGCCGGTGGGTTTCCCGCCACCTCACGACCCCAAAGACTCGAGCGACTCGACGCCCTTGCTGGGCTTCCGTCTCTACAATCTTTGCGGTCCAGAACTATTGTCATCGAGGTGCCCCGCACACCTCCGCCTTGCAGGACGCCGACGCCCCGACGCCGACGAGCACCGCTCGGACGAAGCTGCCGCCTCTCTGACATCGTTCTACCTCGTTTGTCGACGGACGTTCGACGCCCCGTGCCTCCCGCTTGAAAGGGAAGGCATTCAAGAAGGGCCGTCGATTCCCCGTCGCCGAACCCCGAGGTCTTCGACGTTTCTCGACGCCACTCGACGATCCGTGACTCCTGCCTTAAAGGGGGTCATTCAAGAAGGATCTGTCGACGCCTCTTCGAAGAACTCGACTCCACCAGGTACATTGGGGGGGTAAAAACCTTATAGGAGAGAAATAGACTACTGAACAATATATGGACTGGGCTGGTGTTATAGCTCTTTATTTTGCAGGTTGCCCAGGTGGGGGGATCTCCACACAGAACTGTGTCCAGTGGTAGGGGCCAGTATTCTGCCTATTGTTTCAACCCTCTGTTATCTCTCCTCTCTCTATTGCTGGTTTCCTTCTTATTGATCTGTGTGCCATTTTAACAGTATTGTGAATGCACTTTAATGAGGTCTAATATTAGTGGTACCACTTTAGAATTGTAGATAATTACCATTGCTGATTTTCCTGAGCACAAAGTGCGTTATTGTGATAAGTGTACATAACCCTTGAATATTAATTATATAAAGACTGTGTTTTCAGTAATACAGTGTGTGGACATTCCTTTGTGGGGGCTTGGGGGATACACTGTACTTAAGAACCAGCCTGCATCACCTCCTGAGAAGCTAGGCCTTGATTGCTCGTCCATTGCTACCGTATTAGAGAATCTTGGCTGGGGTCCTCTGTGCCTCTCCTCTACCATATAGAGAGCAGAAGTACAGACCCCCCCACCGGTCTTTACAATATCCTAGACTCAAAATACACCAGATCCAAACTATACTACTTAGTTGATTGGAAGGGATACGGCCCTCAAGACAGATCATGGGAACCTAGTGAATACATCCATGCACCTCGCTTAATTAAAAAGCTCCATCAGAATTACCCAGCCAAACCAGGACCAGGCAGAAGTGCCACCGTGGGAGGGGCCTTGGGGGGGAAGGGCTGTCATGACCCTTGCCCCTTGTTCCTCACTGGAAAGTCAGCCTTCCAGTTAGGGCCAGGTCAAAGGCCTTAAAACCTCATCCAAGACTCTCTTGGAGTCAGTCCTGGCGCCTTTGGCGCCAGGCTCATAACCATCATGAAGACCAACATTAGAATGGGACTATTTACTTGGGACTATTTAACTTGGGGGGGGTCAGCCAACATGGAGGCACACACATAGCTCAGTTACAAGGAACTGAGCTATGCGGTCTAGTCTTGTGGGTGTGGCAGGCCTGGGACTACTTTACCTGGACTACTTTACCTGAGACTATTTAAACTGCACCCAAACAGCAGAACATGCTTTGTATTATTCTGCTGTGGGCAGCGTAACGCTCACCGTGTCCAGTTCTTTGATGCCAGTTTACCTGAAACCAAGGACCTGCAGAGAGAGAAAGAACACTATGAAACTTACCTGGAATAGTATCCTGTCTCCAATCCATCGCCGACTTCATTTCCACTCACCTGAAGGTACGAACTCCATCATCCGGCACCGCATGCATCCTCGAATACCATAACCTGGAAAGAGGAGAAAGAAAGACAGCATTAGTAAGCGTTTACTCACGTTTCCTCCCAAATGAAGAAAGCCACACAATTCTTACCTGGGTAGTCATCTCCTGGTCAGTATCATTGCTGGAACATTACGGCGCTCGGCAAGGAACATCGCAACCTGCAAGGAGAGAAAAGACACAGGTTAGCAATATAGAAGGCGAAACAGCGCCACGCATCGTGCATTACTCACCGGACAGCACCGCGCACACCGCGCTTTCGCCTACCGGCCCATGCTCATCTAAGAACTGCATGTAAAGACTGTAAAGCAGCAAACCTACTGAGTCGTAGCAGGCCTGGATTCCCACAGGGGTGCTTGCACCGGCGAAGTAACTTGGTCGCTGCTCGCCCCCCACATCTACGCGCCCCTGCCACGAGGAGCAGGACGGAGAATCCACCTTTTACAATATTAAGGTGAGGAGAGGGCCCAAGGGGGAGGAAGGAGTTGAGGCCAAGGTAGGTGGGAAAACAAAGACAATCTGGTATTGAATCCAGCTCTCATATATTGCAGACCCATCTTTAACCAGAGGCCTTACCAACAAACCGGGAGAGGGTTCAAGAGTGCAAATCATCCAACTAGGGCTGGGTAGCGACCCCGTGGATACCAGGTGAGCGTAACATATACAAATATCTACTTTATTATCACAACAGACAATTGTTACGCTTATCTGTTAATATTCAATTTAGTCAGCAGAAATTTCTACCTGAATTCAGGTCCAAACCGAATACAATCGTACTTAGCACTAACCTGGGCAGTTAGCAGGGTCCAGAGGAGACAACACCGCAGAAAAGAAAGGTCTCCCGGAAAATCCTGCCCCCTCCTCACCAACGAGTAATACTCGGTGAAAGAAGGGGCACAACTCCCAGGGAAAACCCTCCTGGGAAGAAAAACCCTGAGTAGAAGCGGAGGAAAGAAGTGGTCTGTAGGTCGCTCCCTTGGTTATGTCTCACCAGAGTCTAGGTAGCTTGAAGATGGTGAGAGCTGTCCTAAAGTAAGAGACAGGAGAGGTAAGTACTCAGTGGAGGGAGGAAGTGAAGTACTGTTAGAAGGGAAGGAAGGAAAAAACGTACTCCCAGGACTGAGGCGGATTGCCTATTTAATTAGAGTGGAGCTTAATTTCAGAATAAAGCGTTCTCTACACCTAATAATATGGGAAAGAACACGGATAGAATGCCAAAAGACAGAGGTCAGTATCGTACTGGAAAAAGAACAGAAATAGAATGGAAATGGATGGGCAAGGAACCCGGGCGACTCACTTCCCAGCAGTAGCAGGGGAAACTGCAGTATGGAGCGATGAAGGAGCGGGATGGTCTGGTTGAAAGCTAGTGAGTAGGAAAGGTCTGCAGAGGAAATGGTAGACAAATGAATAGTAATAGTGAAAGTCAGACAAGAGGAAATTCACAACTTGACAACAAAAGCCACTGTTCCTAGGAACGAACTTACGAAGCGCCGTGTAGGAGAGTAGCGACGCATTTGCTTGACTTCCTGGTTTCCATATATGGAGTCACGCGACAACGTCTGTGCGTATCCAGTAGGCGTACATCGGCAGCACCATTGCTCGTAGTACAGCCAACAGTGCCGTCGGCCATGTTAGGTGAGTACCGTAGAGTAGTATTGCACAACCGCCGGTGCTGCCACAATGACCAGCGGCGGAAAGATGTAACAGTATGCCCCCTCATTAGGGGGGGCCACCCTGGTTTCCCCGGATGCAACCAGAAGAATTTCCGGACCAGACAAGGAGCATGAACTCCTGAAGCCAACTCCCATGTCCTCTTGGCGCGGGAGTACCCCTTCCAATCAATAAGGTACTGTAAGCGACCCCGGTAATACCTTGAATCACAAATTCCAGCCACCTAGTACTCAGGTCCGGTATCGGTCATCACCTGATTTGTGAAAGGTGAAAGACCGGATGGATATGAGACCAAGAGGACGGCAATTCAAATCGAACCGCGACAGTTCCAACTAATGACACCACTTTGAAGGGTCCAAAGAATTTAGGGGATAACTTGGACGGAACCAAGTGTCTAGGAAGGAAGTAGGGTGATAACCAGACCGAATCACCTGCTTTAATGGTTGGCACATCCTGGCGATGATGATCCACTATTAGTTTAGCTCGATCTTGTGCAGCTTGCAGGGAAACTCGAGCGAGTTGATGTCCCTTCTGGATATCAGCGATAAGACTGTCCACTCCTGGACAGTTGGTGGAAGGCGCGGAAATAGAAGGTTCAAATGATGGATGATACCCGTAAGAACAGAAAAAAGGGCTGGTCTTCAACGCCGAATGTCTGGCATTGTTGTAGGCATATTCTGCCAAAGGTAACAGATCCACCCAATTATCCCGTGCCGCAGAGACAAAACAACGTAAGTAGCCCTCCGTTACGCTTGAGCTAAAACATGGCGCTGGTGTGCAATGCATTCTGGGGCACTCAGAGCCATAATGGATATTTATTGCATGCCTCAGTGAAAAGCTGTACTTGCTTTGCTGAAAGACATGCTTTCAATGTTATTCATTGCTAAGCCTGGCATGCAGCCTCAGTCAAGGATATTCTGCTGGGAAAGCTGGTTTTGTTATGTCTTGCTATGAGTTATGGAATTGTTTTCCGTGGTGTTTTAGAAGAAGAGGGAAGCTTTGCTCCTTGGGGTTACTGTCAGTTTACCCGGCCGGCAACTAACAGTCACTCAGCAATGCGCAAGTGCTAATGCCAGAAGGTTCGAGAAATTTTCACCGCTTTTTGAGGAGGGCACATATGTGGAGCTATCGGAAAGGTCAGGGGGAAACCACAGAAAGACCTTAGTCGGCGGGGGGACGCCTTGTTCCAACCTTCCTGTGGGCTGATGTGCTCTCTGCCTGACTGTTACCGGGGTCTTCCAGCCGCTTCTGGCGAGATGAGGGATTCAGTTACGCCACGGTGATGTATTTTCTTTTGAATTCTCTGTCCTTTCTGTGATTTATTTCTGTTTTATCACTTGTTGCTTCTAAGCTATGAATAAATAGCCGTATAAGTGCTCATTATTTTGCTAACTGCGTATCTGGTTGCGAGTTATTGCCTCGTCTACCTGCGATCAAAGTATTTTCTTGCTCTACAAATGTACTGGTGATGAATAATTGTCCGTGCACTTTTGGCGAGCAAAACATTTTGGCGCTGTGAGCAGGGTATTTGTGATGAATTGTTTCCAAATATTAAAGAATGTGTTTGAACGCAGATAGGCTTTGCTTTCATTGCAAGCAAAAGTTTGTGTTCATTTGGCAGTGAGTGTTGGACTGTGTTAATTTGTTTGGTTTTTTTTGTGTGTGTGCGTGGTTGCGCTACTGACTGCAGTGTGGAAAGGAGAAAAAAAGAGGTTTTGCAAATTACTGTAATGATGAATAGTTTGTTCAGGAAAAAGGGTGTTTCCGATGGCGGTGAATGCCCCGAGGTTATGATTCCAGGTTGGGCTAAAAGCCCATATGATAAATTAGCCCAGGTGTGGGCGTGCGGAGCGGGTCTGAGTGAAACTTGGGATGATGGTTTGGGGGAAGCCGCTCCATCAGAAGTAATGTTTTGTTTACAACAGATTTCAGAAGAGAGAGGAAAGGAATGCGCCGCTCTAGGCAGGCGGGGGTGGGTCCTCCTGCATGCCTATAGGAAAATGCATCAGAAAATTGTGGAAATGACAAAGCATATTTTACAATTGGAAAAAGAGTTAGCTGTCAAGCAACAAATATTTTTGATGCAGGAAATTCAGATGAAACTTTTTAAAGACAAAGCTGATAAGTATCAAGCTGTATCAGAGCGTGCCACGGTTAGGGTAGCTCGCTATAAGTATAAAAAGAGGCGAGGGGGTGTCAACCAAAGGAAAGTGGCAACTGTAATCGCTACTGCAGGTGTGGATTGGGACTCTGATAAGTGGGTTGGAGACGTGTTTGACTCAACAAGCCCAGAGAGTAGCATGGCAAATTAGTCTGATTCTAAGGCAGAACTGAAGCAAAAGACAGTGGAGTGAAGCCGGTTAGGAGACGCCGTGCCGGACGCCTCCCACAGAATCCTGCGGGCGGGACTGTGGATTTAACCACGCTGGAAGATTATACCGAGCAGGAGGTTGGGGAAATCATTACTCGTTTGAGGCAAAAGTCAGGGGAACCTTTACTGACATGGATGGTGAGATTGTTAGATGGGGCGCCGCAGGGTTGTTGGTGGATTCCACAGACTCACCACGCTTTTTGCCTTTGTCAACTGACACCAATATACAGGAGGTCTTAAGGGCAGGGCCGCCCCCTGATGACAATGGGCAAGATTCACAGATGTCTTTGTTGCACCTAGCAGCCCAGGCATGTAACCATAAGTACCCTATTACCACAGATTGTCCTAGTGAGGAAAAGAAGTGGTACACTTTGAAAGAGGTGATTCAAAAGGTCAGAGAGCATGCTATGAAGGAAGCAATTCATGTAGATGCTCCAGGACACATGGGGGCCGTGCCGCTCTCAGTTTCAACCAGGAATATGGTGATCAGAACTGCACTGCCCGCATACAAAAGTGTCATTATGACTTTGCTCGTAGGTATGACGGGCAAACCCACTGATGAAGTAGTGGATGCCATCCAGCAATTGGCAGATTTAGGGGAGTGGGATAAGAGTGATGACAAGCCCCGAGAGAGAGAGGGGCATAGTGAGAGGACAACTGAAGGCAGAAGGCAAGATAGTAGAGACTCCCGAGTGTCCAGAAAGGACATGTTTTTGGCTTTGTTAAAAGATGGTGTGCCACGAGAAGAAATTGATGGCATTGAAACCAGGGTAATGTATGAACTATACAAAAAGAGAGGGCTTGCAGCCAAAGAGCACTATAAACAGGTTAAGAAAGAGGTAGTGACTAAGCCACAGGGGGACACCTCACCTTCCGCCCCTCCTGAGGAAGAACAAGAAGACGGGCCTATGGGGACACCTTCCCCGTACCAGCCATTATATGCTGATTCGAGGAAAGTGGTGAGTGCAATGTTAGAGGCAGAGTCAGGTTACACTCATTCAAAATCTGACTAGGGTGATGGCCAAGCCCTGGCAGCGTCCGCTCGCGTAAAAGTTGATAGGCGGCCCCATGTTAATGCTAAGATTTTTTGGGGGCCGGGAAATACACAAGGGGTGCGAGCATTGATAGACACCGGGGCGGAGGCCTCTCTGATTCATGGAAATCCAACACGATTCAAAGGCAGACACTTTACCATTACCGGGCTAAGGGGGAAGGAGACCCCCACAGTACAAACAGAAGTGGATATGAAAATAGGCAATTTGACTAGGAAGAAATACCAAGTGTTGATTGTCCTGATACCCGAGTACATAATTGGCTTTGACATTCTAGAAGGATTGACTTTGGGACTAGGAGGTAAAACGTATCAGTTTGGGGTGAGTGCATTGACCTGCACACCCATTACCATAGGCAAATTGAAGATGCCCCCAGTGCAGGTGCCTCTGGCGACCAAGCGGGTAGCAATGAAGCAATACTGCATTCCCGGGGGGCACAAGGAAATTTCAGACACCATCAAAGAGTACGTAGAGGCGGGTGTGTTACGCCCTATTACTACCGTGTGCAACAACCCACTCTGTTAAGAAAGGGGACGGGTCTTAGAGGATGACTTTGGATTACTGCAAATTAAACAAACACACTCCTCCCTTGGTGCCCGCAGTCCCAGATGCCATTACCTTGATTGAGAATGTCCAAAAGTTTGAGGGGACTTGATATGCAGTGGTAGATTTAGCCAATGCCTTTTTCTCTGTACCAATTGCTGAAGAGTGCCAAGAGCAGTTTGCATTTTCTTGGAGCGGGCGTCAGTACACCTTCACAAGGTTACCTATGGGGTACATACATACATACATAGCCCGACTATCTGTCACCGGCTGGTGGCACAGCACTTAGACAAGATACCATGTAAACATGACATACAAATGTCTCATTATATTGATGATATTTTGATTCAGGGTAAGGATGAGCGCAGTGTGCAACACCAGTTAGAAGTCATTATGGAAGGATTGGAGAAGGAAGGGTGGGAGATTAACCAGAACAAAATTCAAGGGCCAGCTAAAACAGTGATATTCCTAGGGATTCAGTGGCATAATGGGCATCGAGAGATGGTGCCGAAGGCCCGACAGAAAATTCTTGCGTTCACCACTCCAATGAACAAAAAGGAAGCTCAGCAGTTCATAGGGATGTTTGGGTTTTGGAGACAGCACATTCACCATTTAGGGCAGATACTGGCTCCCCTCTACAAAGTGATCCGAAAGAAATATAAGTTTCAGTGGGGGGAGGAGCAGCAAAAAGCATTTGATTTGGCGAAAGATACTGTGCAGCAGGTGCTTGATCTATGGCCATTGAAGGAAGGAGAAGTGGAATTGAATGTGTCTGTGCAAGACAATTACGCCAACTGGAGTGTGTGGCAGAAACAAGACAGGAAACGTGTGCCATTGGGGTTTTGGAGCCGTAAGTTGCCCGATGCTGGTAACTCATACACTCTGTTTGAGAAGCAATTGCTGGCATGTTATTGGGCCCTGGTCGATGACAGTGGGCATGATGTGCTGATGAGGCCTGAAATCCCGATTATGCAATGGGTGCTGAGCTCTCCTCAAACACACACAATAGGACACGCTCAAGAAGCCAGCATAATCAAATAGAAATGGTACATTCAAGACAGAGCTAAATCAGGGAAGGGTGGGATTGCCAAATTACATGAGCAAGTGTCCACCATACCACCCTCAGATTACATACCGCCGAAGTGTCTGAAAAACGTGAATCTCCTGTGAAATGGGGAGTACCTTATGGCGATCTGACCGTAGAGCAGACAGAACATGCCTGGTTTACAGATGGCTCGGCCCGATATGTGGGAACCAAGCGATACTGGAAAGCGGTGTTTTACAATCCCAAAACAAAAAAGATTTTGACCACATCAGGGAAAGGGAAGAGCAGCCAGTTTGCAGAACTTTATGCAGTTTACGAAGCATTGAAACAAGAGACCCCTGGTCGATGTCATTTGTACACAGATTCATGGTCAGTGGCGAATGGATTGGCGGTGTGCCTGCCAACCTGGCAAAAGAATGGGTGGATGATTCATTCAAAAGGGCTGTGGGGAAAAGAACTGTGGCAAGATATTGCTGAGATGTTATCACAAAGTGAATTCACTGTGTATCATGTGGATGTGCATTGTGCTGCAGATTCATTAGAACGTTGGTTTAATTCTGTTGCAGATGAACACACCAAGATATCATCTGCGGATGCGGAGGCTCAGGAAGACGATTTGGAGGGTTTGGCCAAGTGGGCTCACCAGAAATGTGGGCACCTTGGAGAAAAGGCTTCTACCAGGTGGGCACAAGCTCAAGGAATCAGTATTCCTTTAGAGGTAGTGAAAACAATCATTTTGCAATGTCCAGTGTGCCAACACCAACAGCACAGGCATATCCCTCGATTGTCCAGGGTACGTTGCGAAGAGGAAAATTACCAGGTCAAATTTGGCAGATTGATTATATCGGTCCCCTGCCAATCAGTAAAGGTTGTCAGTATGCATGCACTATTGTGGATACATACTCGGGATACATGATGGTTTTGCCGTGCAAGTGTGCCACACAACTGAATACCATTAGGTTGTTGGATCAGATCACGTTGCACTACAGGGTGCCTTTGCAGATTCAAAGTGACAATTGGTCACACTTCAAAGACAAATTAATTCAAGAGTACTGTCAGGAAAAGAGTATTGAATGGCTCTACCACATGCCCTATTACCCTGCAGCTTCAGGATTAATTGAACGGATGAATGGTTTGTTGAAAGAACAGCTGCGCAAATCCGGAGATGGCAGTTTAACAGGCTGGCGTGATCGTGTGTTTGATGCGGTGCAAGTGTTAAACAATAGGCCTGTGAATAATCATGAAACTCCTTTGATGCGGCTAATGACTCCTGCTTTACAGATTCAACCCAACTCAGTCAGAGAAACCCTATTGTACTGGGAAGTTACCCCGGGTTCTTTGGCTCCCTATCGGGCGACTCCAGAGTCAGCAGGGGTAGACTTGCATTCTCATGAGGAAATCAGATTAGACCCAAGAGGGATTGTTGTGATTGGAACAGGGATTGGGGTACAAATTCCTCCAGAGCATATGGGATGGATTGCCCCTAGATCTGGCCTAGAATTGAAGGGAGTTCAAGTGCTGGGAGCAGTCATTGATGCCGATTACCAAGGTGAGATCAAAGTCATCTTGATAAATAGTGGGGACCAATTGCTACCGATCCACAAGGGCGATCGGGTGGCCCAGTTGATTATTATTCCTGTGAAGTTGTCCATGATTAAAAAGGGGGAGCCTCCTACAGCGTTAACTACCTGTGGGGATCATGGTTTTGGCTCTTCAGACAGTATGGTACCGGGTGCGAAGGTGTGGGTTGAAAGGCAAAGTGGCCCACCAGTGCCCGCAGATGTTATTGCATCAGACAGAGACCAGGTAGTCTTAGTGATGGAGCCCGGAAGAAAGAAATGGCAGTATGTGCCCGCAGACAAATGTTACCTAAGAGAGTGATTTTCAACACTGATATCTCTTTTCTGGGTTTGCCTTGTAGATCCTGTGTCTGGTTGGTGTAATTGTGTGACTAAATGGACTACGTTTGGGAGAGTCAAACGGCATGCTGCTTCCCACGAAACATGTCGCATCTGTGCCAGCGATCCAGGGGAGACCGATGATGATGAACAATGATGTCCAAAAGCAGCCCTATTACGATGCCGAAAAGCCAGCCAGACCGAAGAAATGGATTTGTGGAATGCGAAAATCATGTCAGGCGCAGACGCAAACAACGTTGATGCCAGCTATACAACAGACATCTTTAGGATGACAAAAATATTCCCCGATGATTACACAAGCAGAGAATATGTGGACATATTTGGCACAGCAAGTACTCAACATTACGCACTTTTGCCTTACTGACGTGCAACATGCAGAAGCTTTGATGACTACATGTTTAGTAGCGGTACCGATGCCAGTTCTGGTTCTAAAGCACATTTTTGGCATCACGCACAGTGATTCTTTGGTTCAGGATTCTGATATTAGACAATCCTTTTCAGTCTATGAGTACTGCAGGTTTTGTCAAGAAACAAATCACTAGTGGAGGAACTTGACATGTATTATAACATATAATATAACTCAAGGCGATGTGTGTTACTTTATGACCTGCAATGTAAAAGAAATTGGCAAATGCCAACAGCTGAATTTAACCAAACAGAAAAATCAAAATGTGTTTGAGAAAAGGTTGTGTTCACGAGTTCCAAGCACATGTACCAGTGTGAATAATTCTATGTCTTGCAATCATACAGTGATAGCTGCCAGTCATTTGAGTCTGGTTAAACCCCCAACAGGATGGCTCTTCTCATGTGGCAAGGTCACATACACTTACATTCCAGCTAACATTTCCGGAGGTCCATGTGCCTTAACTCGATTAGGGCTAATGATGTTCCCTTTACGCCCAGCAATGTCTCGAAGCAAAAGGTCAACTTTTGAATCTTTGGGTTTATCCCCGGATTGCGATTCACATGTGCATTATTATCAGAGGCTGAAGTTCTAGCGTTAGCCCTTTCATTAGTGGGAGTCTGGGGTTTAGCTGCTGGGGGTTACAAATCTTTAATTAAACTAGCATGTTTAGTGGTAAAGATCTGAATCATACTTCTCAAGCATTAGAAGAGTTGCTCATTGATAGCAAAGTTATTAGAAAAGCAACATTGCAAAACAGGGCTGCCGTTGATTATCTCTTGCTGAAACATAATTTGGCTGTAACGCAGTTGAAGGTATGTGTTGTTTCAATCTAAGTGACCATTCACGATCCACTGAAAGTCATATTAGAGGTTTGAGGGACCTCATTTCCCAAGTGTCTCAAAGTCATGCTGGGAATTGGTGGGATTGGTTATTTTCATGGATTCCTGACATTGGGGTTACACTGTGTTACGCCTTTGCCTGCATTTGCATTATTTTGGCTATTATAATACTTGGTTGTTGTTGCATTCAATGTATTCCTAACTAGGTTCTAATGTTTTGTCGGTTTCAGAGACCGGCTCCTCTGCCACTGGGCTATGGAAGATAAATACCCAAGGGTGGAATTGTTATGCTTGAGCTAAAACATGGCGCTGGTGCGCAGTGCATACTGGGGGCAGCCATAATGGATATTTATTCCATGCCTCAGTGAAAAGCTGTACTTGCTTTGTTGAAAGACATGCTTTCAATGTTATTTGTTGCTAAGTCTGATATGCAGCCTCAGTCAAGGACTTTCTGCTGGGAAACCTGGTTTTGTTATGTCTTGCTATGAGTTATGGAATTGTTTTCCGTGGTGTTTTAGAAGAAGAGAGAAGCTTTGCTCCTTGGGGTTACTGTCAGTTGACCTGGCCGGCAACTAACTGTCACTCAGCAATGCGCAAGCGCTAATGCCAGAAGGTTTGAGAAATTGCCATCCCTTTTTGAGGAGGGCATATATGCGGAGCTATCAGAAAGGTCACGGGGAAACTACACAAAGACCTCAGTCAGAGGGGGGACGCCTTGTTCCAACCTTCCTGTGGGATGTTGTGCTCTCTGCCTGGCTGTTACCGGGGTCTTCCAGCCGCTTCTGGCGAGATGAGGGATTCAGTTACGCCCACAGTGATGTATTTTCTTTTCAATTCTCTGTCCTTTCTGTGATTTATTTCTGTTTTATCACTTTTTGCTTCTAAGCTATGAATAAATAGACGTATAAGTTATTGCCTCGTCTACCTGCTTTCAAAGTATTTTCTTGCTCTACAAATGTACTGGTGATGAATAATTGTCTGTGCACATTTGGCGAGCAAAACACCCTCTAGTGTTTGATTAAGACGCTCCGTCTGCCATTTGGTTTGGGGATGGTATCCCGAACGGAGAGCTCTTTTAATACCCAGGATATGGCATATACCTTTCCAGAATAGTGAGGTATATTGAGGACCTCGGTCAGACACAATTGTGTTTGGGAGGCCTTGACGGGAGAAGATTTCTGTGATAAAGATTTTTGACATTTG
Source organism: Ambystoma mexicanum (assembly GCF_040938575.1). NCBI lineage: Eukaryota > Metazoa > Chordata > Amphibia > Caudata > Ambystomatidae > Ambystoma > Ambystoma mexicanum. The sequence continues at coordinate 30,785,116 of NC_090933.1, read as the reverse complement.
AGCCGCTCCAGGGAGTTTGACTAATGGGGTGAAATGTGCCATCTTTGTAAAATAATCAATAGTAACCATTATGGTGGTGTGACGAGAAGAAGGAGGAAGGTCTACTATAAAGTCAGTAGAAATGACTTGCCAAGGTTTATCTGAAATGGGCATACGGGTAAGCAAACCAAAAGGTGGACTTTGTGGTGTCTTGGATTGCAAGCAAACTGTGCATGCTGATACATAGTCTCGCACGTCAGTGTTCAAAGTAGGCCACCAAAAATGTTGTGTAATTAAATCATGGGTGGTTTGATAACCTCGATGACCCACCGCCTTTGAATCATGGCACATCAAGAGTACTTCCTTTTGGAGAGCAGGGGTCGGGACGAACACCTGGTTTTTGAAAAAATAATATCCTCTGTTCTTGGTAAGCTGATAAGTGGTAGACAGATTCTCACAGAACTGCCCTAGACGAGCTGTTTCTTGCCTGAGTACTTGAAGAAAATCGGTGAGAGTAGCCAGAAATTTAGCTCTCGGAAATAGCAATTCCCGGTGGAACTTCTTAATCGGTGGGTCTTTTCAGGAAAGAGCATCCGCCCGTATATTTTGATTTCCAGAAAGGAAAGTAAACTCAATCCGGAATGGTAAAAAAAAAATGGGCCCATCGTGCCTGCCGGCTATTAGATGTATGAGCTTGTTGCAGCACTTTGAGATTTCGATGATCGGTACGGACCTCATTCGGATGCAATGAACCTAACAAGAGATGCCGCCATTCTTCGAATGCTCTCTTGACTGCTAATAATTCCTTCTCAAGAACTGAATAATTTTCTTCAGAAGAAGAAAAGGTTTTAGACAGGTAAGCAATCAGTCTTTCTTCACCTAGATCGTCCTTTTGAATGAGGACAGCTCCTAAAGCATGGTGGGATGCGTCCATCTCTACAATAAAGGGTCGTGACTGATCAGGTGTTAACAAGATGGAAGCTGAAGTAAAGAGCGATTTGTGTTCTGTAAACGCCCTTTGAGCTAGATCATCCCAGGAGAAAGTCACTCTTTTCCTAAGAAGTCTGGTGATAGGAAGAATAATTTCCGAAAAACATGGGAGGAACTTCCGGTAGAAATTTGTGAATCGCAAGAACCGTTGGATTTCCTTCATATTTGTGGGAGCAGGCCAATCCAATATTGCCGATACCTTTTTTGGGTCCATGGAAACCCCCTGGGCTGACAGGACGAACCCCAAATAGGTAACTTGTTCTTTGTGGAATTCACATTTTGTCGCTTTACAATATAGTTGATTAGCTTTGAGGCGGTCCAATATAAGGTTGACATGTTGGATGTGTTCTTCCTTATTCGAGGAAAAAACAAGAATGTCATCCAGGTAAATTATGACAAAATGAAGAAGAAAGTCAGCAAATAAATGATCCATAAATCGCTGGAAGATGGCAGGTGCATTAATTAGCCCAAATGGCATGAGCGATACTCGTAATGTCCGAATGGGGTCCGAAACGCTGTCTTCCATTCATCCCCTGAGGCAATTCGAATCAGATGATTCCACGTAGATCTAACTTGGTGTAGAGAGAAGCACCCTGAACGGCTTCTAGAATATCTGGGATCAACGGCATTGGATTTTTATCAGCTATAGTAATCTTGTTGAGTCCTCGATAATCTATACATGGTCTCAGTTCCTCCGAGTCCTTCTTAGGGATAAAAAACAAAGAGGCGCCCACAGGAGATTTTGATTCTGTTATAAGACCGTTCTGCAGGTTTGTCTGAAGGTATTCCTTGAGGGCCTTCTTTTCTTGCTGAGACAAGATGTACATGCGACCAAAAGGTAAAGGTTGATCCGGGAGTAAGTCTATGTGGCAATCATCCCTTAGATGAGGGGGTAACTTAGGGAAGTCAGGTTGTAAAAACACTGATTGAAATTGCTGGTGACATAGCGGAATATTGCCCAACAGTCCAATGGTTGGAACAACGACGGATTCTACCACCATAGAGGGGATCTGAATACCTACAGAGGCTTGAGAAAGACAATGGGAAATGCAGTATTCAGAGCCCAAAAAAAGAGTACCCGCAGTCCAATTTATGAAAGGGTTGTGAGTCCGTAACCAAGGTAGCCTTAAAATGATGGGAAAATGAGCTGTCTTTATCAACCACCACCGTTTCCTTATGGGAAGCAATTAAGCAGGTTATGGGTGAGGTCTGTTCTCTAATGGGTCCGGAGCTCAACGGGCTACCATCTACACGTTGAATGGGTGTGATACAGGGTTTGGCGAATCTGATTACCCCGTGTTTAGCAGCCCACAGACCGTCCAAAAAAAATCGTCCATTAAAGCAGGAACTCCTTGTAACACCTCGTTGGGTAGGGCAATAACCAGAGAGAGTACCAACATAGGTTGTTCAGTCGGGTTGCCCTCCAATGATAAACCCACTCTCTTTGGGGAACTCTGTCTAGTAACTCCTGCCGTGGTTCCCCTTACGGCAGGGTTTTGGCGTTTCCCTGCGTCGGGGTACGTGTCCGGCGAGGAGGAACTATAGGGCAATCCCGAAGAACATGAGAGGAAGCCCCGCAATACATGCATAACCCTAAACTCTTTCGCCTTTCTCTCTCACTAGCGGACAAGGGGCCTCTGGCAAATACTATCTGCATAGGTTCTTCCGCTAACTGAGGCTTGTTAACGGCAGGCTGAAAATCGGAAGGGGGTCTACTGCTCTTCCCCTTCTTCCTTTCTTAGGAGCGTTCGTGAAGACGGTAATCAATCACCATGGAAAGGGCAATCATGTCCGCCAAATTGGCTGGGTGGGGTACTTTCGATACTTGGTCCTTGAGTTCCTCGGAGAGCCCCTGTAGAATTAATGTAAGGAGACCATCATCCGGCCACCCGGTTTCAGAGGATAATTGTTTGAATTGAGTTATGTACGACATAAGGTCTTTATTGCCCTGTCTCAAATCTAAACGTTTCTCTTGGGTGGCAACCGATATCCCCTGTCGACCAAACATAGATCTTAGGCTATTGGTAAAGGCTGGATAAGAATCTAGGATTGCATTCCCTGAAGTTACTAATGGAGTAGCCCAGGCCAAAGCTGAGCCAGTTAAATGTGAGATCCGAAAGCCAACCTTATCCTTATCAGTTGGGAAAAAACAGGCCTTAAACGTGAATTGAACCGTACAGCTGTCTAGGAATTCCTTCAATCTGTGAGGATCTCCATCATATTTGCCAGTATACAAGGTGGACAGAGGGGTCTTGGAAAATGCTCGGGCAACTTGTTGTCGCAACTGAGCGTTATCCTGTTTAAGGGATTGCATCTCCAAAGACATCGACTGCATGGCAGCCAGAAGTTGTTGCATCCATCAGAATACTGCTGTCTGCCCAGTTTTCTTTCGGACGTCGCTAACTGTTACGCTTATCTGTTAATATTTAATTTAGTCAGCAGAAATGTCAACTTGAATTCAGGTCCAAACCGAATACAATCGTACTTAGCACTAACCTGGGCAGTCAGCAGGGTCCAGAGGAGACAACACTGCAGAAAAGAAAGGTCTCTTGGAAAATCCTGCCCCCTCCTCACCAACGAGTAATGCTCGGCGAAAGAAGGGGCACAACTCCCAGGGAAAACTCTCCGGGGAAGAAAAACCCTGAGTAGAAGCGGAGGAAAGAAGTGGTCTGTAGGTCGCTCCCTTGGTTATGTCTCGCCGGAGTCTGGATAGCTTGAAGATGGTGAGAGCTGTCCTAAAGTAAGAGACAGGAGAGGTAAGTACTCAGTGGAGGGAGGAGTAGAAGTACTGTGAGTTAGAAGGGAAGGAAGGAAAAAACATACTCCCAGGACTGAGGCGGATGGCCTATTTAATTAGAGTGGAGCTTAATTTCAGAGTAAAGCATTCTCTACTGGGCTGCCCCTGGGCAGGACAAAGACTGATATGCAAATGGATATTTCCCATCTGTGAAAGGCACAGTGAGTAAAAGCAGTGGCTGCGAACTCTCAAGTGGTTAATAACCACTGAACAGGTTATCATGTCTGTTCTTGCGAGAGAGGGGCGCCCGCTACCTTTGTAAAACTATTTGTTAAGGAACCTGGGATTGGTAACCCTAGGTGTCCTGGGGGCAACCAGACGTGGTCTCCCTCTCACTGTGCTTAGAGAGGCATCAGCTTCACCTCACTGATGATCCCCAACAAGGGTGAAACACGTGTATGGGGTTGCTGGTGGTACTCTCGTTCAGATTGAAATTGCCATTGTATTTCGGTGCTGGGCTGCCCCTGGGCAGGACAAAGACTGATATGCAAATGGATATTTCCCATCTGTGAAAGGCACAGTGAGTAAAAGCAGTGGCTGCGAACTCTCAAGTGGTTAATAACCACTGAACAGGTTATCATGTCTGTTCTTGCGAGAGAGGGGCGCCCGCTACCTTTGTAAAACTATTTGTTAAGGAACCTGGGATTGGTAACCCTAGGTCTCCTGGTGGCAACCAGACGTGGTCTCCCTCTCACTGTGCTTAGAGAGGCATCAGCTTCACCTCACTGATGATCCCCAACAAGGGTGAAACACGTGTATGGGGTTGCTGGTGGTACTCTCGTTCAGATTGGAATTGCCATTGTATTTCGGTGCTGGGCTGCCCCTGGGCAGGACAAAGACTGATATGCAAATGGATATTTCCCATCTGTGAAAGGCACAGTGAGTAAAAGCAGTGGCTGCAAACTCTCAAGTGGTTAATAACCACTGAACAGGTTATCATGTCTGTTCTTGCGAGAGAGGGGCGCCCGCTACCTTTGTAAAACTATTTGTTAAGGAACCTGGGATTGGTAACCCTAGGTCTCCTGGGGGCAACCAGACGTGGTCTCCCTCTCACTGTGCTTAGAGAGGCATCAGCTTCACCTCACTGATGATCCCCAACAAGGGTGAAACACGTGTATGGGGTTGCTGGTGGTACTCTCAATCAGATTGGAATTGCCATTGTATTTCGGTGCTGGGCTGCCCCTGGGCAGGACAAAGACTGATATGCAAATGGATATTTCCCATCTGTGAAAGGCACAGTGAGTAAAAGCAGTGGCTGCGAACTCTCAAGTGGTTAAAAAACCACTGAACAGGTTATCATGTCTGTTCTTGCGAGAGAGGGGCGCCTGCTACCTTTGTAAAACTATTTGTTAAGGAACCTGGGATTGGTAACCCTAGGTCTCCTGGGGGCAACCAGACGTGGTCTCCCTCTCATTGTGCTTAGAGAGGCATCAGCTTCACCTCACTGATGATCCCCAACAAGGGTGAAACACGTGTATGGGGTTGCTGGTGGTACTCTCGTTCAGATTGGAATTGCCATTGTATTTCGGTGCTGGGCTGCCCCTGGGCAGGACAAAGACTGATATGCAAATGGATATTTACCATCTGTGAAAGGCACAGTGAGTAAAAGCAGTGGCTGCGAACTCTCAAGTGGTTAATAACCACTGAACAGGTTATCATGTCTGTTCTTGCGAGAGAGGGGCGCCCGCTACCTTTGTAAAACTATTTGTTAAGGAACCTGGGATTGGTAACCCTAGGTCTCCTGGGGGCAACCAGACGTGGTCTCCCTCTCACTGTGCTTAGAGAGGCATCAGCTTCACCTCACTGATGATCCCCAACAAGGGTGAAACACGTGTATGGGGTTGCTGGTGGTACTCTCGTTCAGATTGGAATTGCCATTGTATTTCGGTGCTGGGCTGCCCCTGGGCAGGACAAAGACTGATATGCAAATGGATATTGCCCATCTGTGAAAGGCACAGTGAGTAAAAGCAGTGGCTGCGAACTCTCAAGTGGTTAATAACCACTGAACAGGTTATCATGTCTGTTCTTGCGAGAGAGGGGCGCCCGCTACCTTTGTAAAACTAAAGCATTCTCTACGCCTAATAATATGGGAAAGAACACGTTTAGAATGCCAAACGACAGAGGTCAGTATCGTACTGGAAAAAGAACAGAAATAGAATGGAAATGGATGGGAAAGGAACCCGGGCAACTCACTTCCCAGCAGTAGCAGGGGTAACAGCAGTATGGAGCGATGAAGGAGCGGGATGGTCTGGTTGAAAACTAGTGAGTAGGAAAGGTCTGCAGAGGAAATGGTAGACAGATGAATAGTAATAGTGAAAGTCAGACAAGAGGAAATTTACAACTTGACAACAAAAGGCACTGTTCCTAGGAACAAATTTACTAAGCTCTGTGTAGGAGAGTAGCAATGCATTTGCTTGACTTCCTGGTTTCCATATATGCAGTCAAATGACAACGTCTGTGCGTATCCAGTAGGCGTACATCGGCAGCACAGTTTCTCGTAGTACAGCCAACACTGCCATCATCCATGTTAGGTGAGTACCGTAGAGTAGTATTGCACAACCGCTGGCGCTGCCACAATGACCAGCGGCGGAAAGATGTAACAACAATTCTAGCACACTACATAATACAACCCACCCTGTAAAGGAACGCAAAAGACAGACAGTTTTAAAGAAAGGAAAAGTTATGCACTCTGGATACTGACAGGAGGCTAGTCGGTATAGTAATTAATCGCAATAGTTCAAGGATACTTGGTTTCAACTCAAAGGGAGCAATGGGTCATACAATGTCTCTAGAGGCCTTCAGAGAAGGACCACAGGGACAGAACCACAATGTACCCTGTGCTTGTAGAAGTTGTTGGTGCTCGAACATGTAGAGCTGGCTATAGGGCACTTTACAGCTTCTGCAACAAAGTTTAAGACGGGAGAGAGCTGCGGGTATCAGGCAGCAGGCAGTTGGGCATGAGAGGTTGGAAGGATGGCTGCAGGCTGGCCTACACAGTGGCTCGAGGTCAGAAATCGCTGTCTCAGTGCTGGTCGGTGGCTCTGAAGCACTGGGTGAGGCGTCTCGGACGGCTTTTGCGAATACCGCATAACAGTCAGTGGTGAAGTCGGTTGCAGCTCGAGGGGCTCGACTGGGTCAAAAATGTCCTTTAAGGCAGATGTCCGTAGATGCTTGTCGATGCACTCTTCCTAGATTCTTCACTGGGCTTGTGTCGTCTTTTAAGGCGGACGGCCCAAAGCTGAGGCGTGTGTTGCAGGTAGCTGCCTTGTCCTTGGTTTGGTTCAGAGACTCTCTGGCACTTCCCACCAAGGAAGTTTGCTACAGAGCCTAGCAGGGCCCACTTTGTGCTGGCTGGGTACCAGTTCTGAAGCTGCTGGAGGGTCCTCTAGATTCAGTATCTCCCTCTGCTCCCTGGGAGATGTTTAGGGGAGGGATCCTACTTCCCTCTTGGCGATCATGGCCTTCCTTCACTGGAGGAAGATGTAAGGCAGACTGTACCTTCAGCCAGGGTCCAATGCTGAGTTCTTCTTTCCTGCTTCTGGTGAAGCCTTCAGATGATCTGCCCAAAGAGGGTCTCAGTCCTCTTTTAAATCCAAATGAGCAACATTGATTGGTGTAGGCTAAGCCTACCTTAATGAACCAATCCTGGGGCTCCAGCAGCAATCTATTGCATGCATGAAGTCATAACCAGAGTGCTATGCAACAGAAAAGGTAAAGGGGTGAAAATATGTAATACTAAGTCCCACCCATCTTCCTGTCTGTTGTGGATCAAAGGGTCTCTCTAGTTAATGGAGCCCTCTGTGGTTCCTGTTTAAAGTGGCAGGTCTCCCTTTAAGCTGCGGCGGGAACAGACTTCCTGGTGCCGTCAATCCACATACTCATACCTTCTAAATGGGGTCCCCCTGCGTGATAGGTCACTGATCATTGATACTAAGGGCGGGAGCTGGCTTCATGTTGACACAGTGCATATGAAAGGTTGTTGTGGTTGCCTGTCTCCTTTGTTAGCCTCTGCAGCCAGGCCCCATGTGGGCCCATTTTAATTAAACTCTGATTAGTATGCAAAGCTGCCAGCCGCAGCAGAGGTAAACAAAAGGACAGGGTGAATCCAAGGAGCCTTTGTTGTAAATTAGGCTGGCCATGGCAAGAGGAAGGATTGGCCCTCCGCTTCTGAGATGACATGGTGTTATCCTGGCTGTCATATCCCAACTAAATATGACAGGGGGGCGGCCCCTGTAGGCTGTGTCCACCCAGAATACACAGGTCTATGTGTATGTTGTGTGGTGAGCATAGGAAAATGTGTACGAATTAGCCCCACACATTTTACAGAAGCTCATCTACCATCATTCATTTCTTTTAACATTTCAAAAAACCCAGGCGAGCACACACCCACCGTGTGAATGATCGAATTTGTCACATGCCTCCCAGCCTCAAAATGTGAACCACCACCCTACTGAGGGCCTGGTTCGTCATCAAGGCGAAAGTACCGGCTGAGGCCATCTGCATTTCCATGCTGTACTGGATGTCCATATATAATCCCTGTAGGGATATGGCCCAATGCAAAAGCATAGACTTCTTCCCTTGCATGGCCATTCACCATCGAAGAGGCCGGTGGTCTGTCTAGATCGTAATGTGTGTCCCTGTTAGGCAGAATCACATGCAGTGCCGTTGGGGAACACTACATGCAATTAAGACTACAAGTGTCAGGAAAATGTCACCTTTGGTACAAGCCTGTACTACACAGTTATGTAGTAGTAGTGGCTGAGCAGCCAGCCTTATCTCAAGAGTTTAGTGAGCAGTAGAACAAGTTACACATAGGACCAACAAATACAGTGAATCAAACAAACACTTTACTCAAGGTTTCTTAGTAAAATAAAATACATTTATTTACACAGTCAGCTTGAAAACATTGCATTAGCAAGAGCAGCTCAATATCATATACTAATATACTACAAATACACAACCAATAAGTACTGAACAAGTTCTGCTCCCCTGAAGTGGGAGCAAAGTGGCACTGCAAATACTTTAAAAAGGGGTAAAAAGACAAGGTTATAAGAATCAACAGCACACATATTTTCATAGGCAGGGCAAAGGGTTTCAGTAAACTACAGCCAGCAATTCAGTTCATAGGCCTGGACGAAAGTCAATGGTTCAGAGTCTTTGTATAGGATAGCACAGTTCTGGTAGTAAACGGTTAAGGCTTTGCCACGAATTTCAGAAGAATTTGGTTAGACGAAAAGTTTGACAAATGTTTAGGGAAGGACAAGCCTTCGAAGTTGGGAAAATTTCACAAACTTTCACTGTGGCCGAAAAGATTTCCGGACCACGTTTGCACAGTATCTTTAAAGTGAGGACGAGCTGTAGCTGAGGCAGTTGTTCCTGGCAGTTCGAGCAGATCTCGCTGTCCCTGAGCTTCAGTCGTGGGGACAAGAAGGAGGACGTCGGGAGGTTCCTGCACTGCCCAGGGATGAGGCCACAAGCTTGGAAAAACGTCGGTTTAAGGTGTGAGTGCCTTAAAGACCACAAACTGGTATCCTTCCCACTGGCTATCCAGTTTTCCACAGCACTCTGCAGAAAATTCGACCAGGAGGGGACGGTGACCAGGCGGCTTACGAGTTGATTGTCCCCACCAAACTCAAGTGAAGAAGTTAACCTTGAAGGGCTTCTCTGTCGATGGAGTTTCAGGCAATTCGGACCTGCAGCAGGGCTTCACAGGTCGCCCAGGAGTTGCAGCAGTTCTCTTCCTTTAGCTCGTCTTCGGTTCTTTCGTTCCAGTTGTCGACTCTGCTTTCCAAGTCCCAGAGACCTGCTTTTAAACAGTTTTCCCCCATTCATTCAAGCCTGGTTGTCACTCACACAGCAGTAATCGGATTTTAAAACTTGACCTCAGGTATAGCAAAATTCAGCTGTGCGAAGTCAAACTAGACACACTTAAAAAAAGTTAATTCGCTAGGGGTGATTCTTGATCAACACCTCTCTATGAATGCTCATGTGGGAAGTGTTGTATCTGGGGCAGCCTACTACCTTAAACTCTTCACTCAACTCAGACCTATGATTTCTCAGGCCAACGCCGAAACACTGGCGAGAGCCATAGTACGCGCAAAAATGGATTACTGCTGCAGTCTGCTGACTGGTATCAGCAAAAGGGAGATAAATCGACTGCAAGTTATCCAAAATGGTGCTGTGAGGGTGGTCAGAGGCCTCTCCAGGCGGGACCATGTTACACCAGCAAGAAGAGGTCTACACTGGCTACATGTAGAGGCTAGAATCCAGTATCGCCTTATGCTCCTAACATTGAAGATCCTTCTGGGCATTATGCCCCATTACATCAACAAACTCATTCTGCCTAAGTGTTCTCCTCGTGTTCTCAGGTCTCAGGATACTAATATGCTCTTAATTCCTAAAAGCAAATCTTTGAAAGTGGAAAGGGGTGCATTTGCCACAGCAGCCCCTATTGCCTGGAATCGCCTTCCCCTGGACCTCAGATTGGAACCGACCCTCGAGGCCTTCAAAAGAAAGTTAGAAAACATGGGCTCTTTGAATAAAGCCCAGTTGAATCATCGGTTCTCTCCCCCAGCTCTTTCTGCGCGTATATGTTTCTTGTTGTCTAGTCTCGTCTGCGCCATCATGCCCACGGGTTCATTGCTGCACAGTACAAATGCAATAAAGTAAAGTAAATTCCTTGCCAGACAGCCAGCCGGCCATTCACAACAGAGTGCATTCAGGTCTCCTAGGAGACTAAGCACAGGGAGTTTCGGGCACCTCCCTCACATCTGTCCACCCCAGACACCCTGGCGCCAGAGGAGGGCTTCAGCACTGAAGCCCGCCAAAGGCCAACGAACAAAGGGACCAAACCTGGTTTGGCGCGCAGAGACAAACACAAGAAGGACCTTTCCTAGAAGAAATGACGAAAAAAGTTGACAGGAGTCTGTTTTTACAGATAGGTCTTGGCCGCCATATTGAAAAACATGGCTGACCCGATTTTTAGCTACAATTGTTCGTGGTCGGGAAAAGTCATGGTAGTTTGATCTAATCCACTGCCAACAGCCATTTAAAGTAGGAAAGGGCAACATTTGACTGTTACGTGATTGTTTTAACTCAGTCGATGCTAGGCAACCCCTCCAGCACTCTATAGGAAGATACTGTGTGCTGGGTCTGTACATTTAAAGAGACTAGTAATGTCAATTTAACTTTACATGCTCTGGAAGACAGTAGTCAGTCCCAGAGAAGGGATTTAAACTTTGGGAAGTCTGAAAGACATCCCTGTGCCACTGCACTGAAGGTGCTGTGTGACACACAGAAAAAGATGATGCCTATGGAGTTGTTTTAAAACTCCATAAGCAATGAACACACAAGTAAAACACATTGAAAATAAAAAGTTCAAAGCCCCAAAATATAGCAAAAGAGCTGGAGGGCTCTATGGTAGAGGGAATTTAGCACTTGTGTGAGGGAATTTAGCACTTGTGTGAGAAATCGCTCTAACAGTCCCGAAGATGTAGGGTTTCAGCTTCTTTACGGCCCACACAACTGCATAAGCCTCTTTTTCAACGACGGGCCAGTTCCTTTCCCTTTTTGTCAATTACCTAATGTACGTGACAGGTTGCACTACCCGTTTAGAGGTCAGCTGCCCTAATGCTGCTAATTGTCCTCCTTGTTGGTGTCCCTGACCTTATCGGACATCCGGTGAACCCTACCCTTGACTGACATACTGTCTCCAGTGTCCATATCATGGGTGCACCAATCTTGACCTGGTGTCAGCGAAAACAGACCGGCAAACTGTCCCAGTACATGGCGACAGTCTGTCAGTTGCTGTTCTGACAGGTCTGTTGCAAGGTTGACACCTTCAACTGACCCATCTGTGGCTTCACTGTGTAGGAGGTCTGGGAGCGGATTGGTCTCCTAATCAGTCTCTTGGTCAGTCATTAACACCATGACCAAGTCATCTCGGCTAAAGTGGGGTTTTAGCGGGTTGACGTGAAAGACCCTGCACATCTGTTTAGGTTCTTTCACATGAATGAGATAATTCACCGCTCAAACTTTTTCCAGCACACAGTAAAGCCCAGTCCACTTGTCTTGAAGGGCACTGGATTTGACTGGCTCCATACTCCACACCCGCTGGCATGGTAAACAGACTCACTATGGCCTTCTGTTTGTGCCAGTGCTTCATCAGCTCCTGACTGACTTTTAGGTTTCTTGTTGACTGTTCCACGTAATTTGCCATTCTAGACTGAAGGCCAAGTACATAGTCCACCACATCTCGTGTAGGGGATGAGGGGTTTCCCTCCCATACCTCTTTCACTAGACTGAAGGGACCTCAGACAGGGTGTCTAAATAGAAGTTCAAATGGGCTAAACCCTACTCTGTTCTGTGGCACCTCCCTGTAGGCAAACAAAAGGCATGGCAGGAGAATATCCCATTTTCTCCTCAGGTGCTCTTCCAAGCCACCTGTCATGTCTTTTAGGGTATTGTTGAACCACTCAACACACCCATTTGTTTGTGGATGGAAGGTTGTAGAGAACCGGTAGGTAACTCCATACTCTTCCCACTTAGCCGTCCATTTGATATGATATTTTATTTGTATCGCGCTCGTACACAAGTGTTTCATATATGCTGATATGAAGTTTGATCCCCTGTCAGAAATGACTTTCTTGGGGAATCTAACACAGGTGCATATCACAATCAAACCCTTTGCAACCACAGAGGCTTTGATGCTCCTCAGAGGGACAGCCTCTGGGTACCTTGTGGTGTGGTCTACCACCACCAAGATGCATCTGTTCCCTGGCCTGGTTTGAGGATCCAAAAGGACCCACAACATCCATGCCTATTCTCTCAAAAGGCCACCCAACCATGGGTAGTGGAACTAAGTGGGCCTTTGTGGCACCACCTGACTTGCCAGAAACTTGACAAGTCAGGCAGGACCGGACAAATTCCTTAACCTTTATGCCAAACTACAGCCAGTCAAAGTGCACAGACAGCTGGTCCGATGGCTTAGTCACTCCCAAGTGACCCGCTAAAGGAATTTGGTGAGCCAAATCCAAAATGAACTTTCTGTGGCACTGAGAAATCACCAACCTTCTGGTGCCCTCACCCTCAGAGTCTTTGGGCCCACTGTACAGAAATCCATCCTCCCAGTACACTTTGAACAGGCCAGGGGCCTCGCCATTAGCCTGCTTCTCTGGCTGCTTCTGCAGGCCCACCATAGTGCGCTCTTTCTGGACTTTAAAGAAGTCTGTCTGGTGCTTTGAAACACAATTTACTTGTTGTATAAGCGCCTAACAAATGCACCATGAATAAATAAAAAAATCCGGACCCCCAGCTGATGCAAACTCATTCAGCTTGGGCAGACCCTTCAGATCTGCGCTCATCTGGTCCTCCACCTACGATTCATGCCCTTGCGCCAGGCAACTCTGAAGTCACTGAGTCCCCTCCTACCAAAGCAGGGTCCTCAGTGGCTACTTGCCTCTTTCCCGCAGGAGTAGACGAATCAGTAGTCTGTGGAACTGTACTAGGGACTACCAGCCATGCCAGTCCCTCCAACAAGCACTCTGGAAGCACTGCAGGCCCTGAGGCTCTGAGAATGTTCAATCTGGCGATCTCTTTGGCCCTTGATGAGGTAGCCATTGCGACTAACTCGGGATCAGGAATATCATTACCCAACAGACATGGGACAGGGATGGAGTCTTTCACTGTTACAAAGCGCTGGGTCATTTCACCTCGCCAGCTGAACTATACTATAGCCAATGGGCACTTACTCTTTCCGTAAAACCCACTGATGATAATATCAGGCCCATCTATATACTGGTCTGGCTGTACCCACTGTTGGGTGACAGCAGTGAGGCTAGGCGCGGTATCTCGGACTTCAGGAGTTTTGTGTCCATTGATATACACATGTTCTAAATAGAATTGAGTATTATTGGGAAATGGGATCTCTTCTGGAGACCCGGTACTGTTCCCACTCAGTGTAATGTGAGAAACCTGAATGTGTCTCACCCACAAGTCCCCGGGGATCCAAGGGGCCAGGACACAGCCATCACTTTTGGATCCAGTTCCTGGGGGTGGAACAGTGCAGGAGGATCACCTGGGTGGGGGGTCTTCGGGGTGTGGAAGTGGGACACCGGATGGCAAGATGCGGTATTCCCTTTCCACCAACACATTTACCCCATCCTACCAGGTAGGATACTTAGGGATTTAACCCCCCCCTTTTCCACATGAACACTTTCTCAATGATAATTCACTGTGAGGGAAAACGGACTAACGCCCGAGCCGTATACCTGACATGTCCCAACACGATGGTCAGGCAGGGTGAGGCAATTACTGATCATTACACACACCTGACTTCCATCACACTTCCCCACATAGACAAAAGGCGGAGCACGAGAGCACACTCAGAGCGAGGCAAAGCACAGGAGGAAGCAGCAGTTCCAAGATGGCAGTTTAATACAAGGCGAAAGACAGCAAGATCGAAAAGGAATACAAAGGAAGGGCCTTTGATCTTTTCACTGCAAGACAGTGGGCCTCATTACAACTCAGGCGGTAAGGGGTTTACGGTGCCGTAAACAGCGCCGACCCTTACCGCCTGAGTACGAGGTCCCTTAGCACCATGGAGGTTTTAACACCTGCTTTTAGCAGGTGTTAAAATCCATGGCGCTAAGGGGCCATGGAGTTAATTACGCCACCGTAATTTACGGTGGCGTAATTAACGCCTTCCCCATTCCCATTATGCCCTATGGGGCAAAATGGGAATGGGGAAGGGTAAATGGGAAAATGGGGATTTACCGCCCGCCAAGGTTGGAATGGGGCAGTAAATCCGCCAACCACCATGGCGTAAACATAGTTTACGCCATGGTGGTAAAGTCACGGCCCAGGCGGTAACTTACCGCCTGGGTCGTAATGAGGCCCAGTAACTTTAATGAGCCTTCCAGAATAGAAAACGTAAGACCTGGAATCAAATCTGAAGACTCCTGCATTGTGTGTCAGAAGTACCCTGGGCTCTCCTGCATCGATAATTAAGGTGGGGAGAAGCGGTTGAAGCAGTGGTACTGCCCTTAGTTCCTACAACAAAGAAAAGCCAGTGAAGGCAGCACAGCCGGTGAGTTGGGGAGACTGAGTCCAACCCAAGCTGCCTGGAACCCAAGGTTGCAAGCGGCAGCATAGTATCAAGGAATTTGAAGAGGACAGTGCGTGAAGTGAATGTGGCAAGTGATGCAAACATAATTAATGCACTAAATGAGTAACTTAACTTTGAAGCGAAGATGGCTACTGCAAACAGAGTGGTCCGGCACTATGTGCGTGCTCATTCAAAAGTCTCTGTTAGGTATGTAAACCCAAAGGGAACAAATGGATAGAGAAGGAATTGTAAAATCGAAGTGGTCCTGTGTCAGGACTCACCACCTGGTCGTCTCTGATCATGAAAGTATCGCAGAAGCCGGTGATAGGCAGCAGAACTCGTAATGTAGATGATGAGTTCTTACTACCAATGTACCCCTCTGTCGTGTTAGAATAACAAGCAGAGGGATCTATTAATCGGAAGATTGAGAGACACACCACCAGACACCACCAGCTGTAAGAAAAGATACATGCAAGTAAACAAAACCAGAAAGAGTCGTAATAGAACAAGGTAGCAGAACAAAAAAGCGGGGTTGACCTTCGTGAAAGGAATCCCCTAAATGGGTTGACATAGAAGATGATTACAACCAAATGGATCCCATGGGTCAGCCCAGTGGGAGCGTATGCCTGTAACAGATACACCCAAAGGTTTTAAGAAGAGAAGAGAAAGCCTAAGGAGCAAGGGAGCAGTTGATGAGGATGCAATAAGGATTCAGTAAACTCTTACCAGGAATGTTGAAAACATGAGGGAACCGAATAATAGTCCAAAAGACCAAACATCCGGAGTCCAAGCGTCCAGGACAAGTACAGATACCCCGACGGCACGAGGATGCCTGAGCTATTTCCAGGAGGAGTACTGCAAGGGATAGTCTTTAGTCCAGGCACAGGACCACCTACCACGACCACCTACCACGACAGCACGAGGATGCCTAAGCGTTTCCAAGAGGTGCACTGTAAGGGAGTCTCTAGTCTGTGCACAGTGTCACTAGCATAGCGAGATGTTTTCTGGGTATGTTGGCCGAGGAGCGGCGAAGAAAATCCGAAAGACAAAACCGGGTCAGCAACAGACAAGCAAAACCAAGACCCAGGGAGAAATACAGCAATCCATAAGGCAAAATCTGAGTCAGCTTCACACGGACGGCGGTAGACAAAACGTGAGGCAAGGAGTCCGAGTGGAAATGCTGAGTCGAGTACCGTGGAATAAACTAGACAAGAGAGCAGGCAAGGCAAGGTCAAAAACAGGCACTGGTCAGAAAACGAGAATAGCGAAGACAAAAGCACAGGAATATATCCAGGAAACCTGCTGCAATCAGAAGCACCAGACAGGAGTGAAGGCGGTCCTTAAGACTTCTGTGTCACATGACAAGGAGAGGCATGGTTCCCGATCGAAGCGTGTGACGTAGTGTATGCAAAGGTTTCCATCGTTTCCAGGGCAACCCCCAACGTGCATGAACAGTGCTATCTGTCTGCAGGGCGAACATCCTTTCTGTACACAGGAACGTAGACTAATAGGCTTTGGGTGACTCATATCATGTTTGAGGAGTCTTTTCCGAACACGGGAACCCTAGATGCAGATAAGGATGGAAACTTAGTAATACGTGCATGGGGTGCCCTGGGAGTGATTTAGTGGTTTCCTGACATCCGGCAACGGGTCAAGCTAAACCCTGTGCAGATTTTAAAGTCTTTGATACTTGATTGAAATTGGTCCGAGCCCAGCTGAGGGAGACTAATTGTGTTTAGAAAGGGGATCTGAGCCAGGCTGAGGGGGGTCTGGGGTGAGCCGTGAGTCACCCGAAAGAAGAAAGGGGATCCGAGTCCAGCTGAGGGGGATACGGGGTGAACTGTGAGTCACCCGAAAGAATATCCTGCAAATATTGTGCTAAAGAGATGTGAGCCCAACTGAGGGGGATCAAAAGGGAACAAACATTGTACTAAAGAGATCTGAGGGGGATCCGGGTGGATAGGGAATCACCTAAAGTGAATACTTGTAGAAAGCCAAAGAGGAAAATAACTTATTTTTGTTTGGTTTCATCAGGCCCTCTGAATGAAGAGACTTTGAGAAGTAAAGAGACTTGCATACAGAAGGTCTCGATGTTATGATTGAACTGTATCCTCATACTAAAGAAGACAGAGACTGTGCTATGCTCGAGTGAACCACCTTGTCCAGTACTAAAAACGTGGGGAGGGAGGCCAACAGTCTCAACATCATGACATATCATTTTGAACACTTCTTTCTTTTTTTTTTACATTATCCCCCATGCTGTATGTATTTAGAGGTAAGGATTGGCAATAGTTTTTTTGAGTATAGGCCCTTTTATTTTGAAAAGACACCACTAGGACTGTGTTATTATTATTTGATGGTCGTAGTTTGCTCCCATCTGTAGATTTAGGTTTAGATATACGATTATCATACCCTTGTTGAAGTTCAATAAAAATTCTTGAACTGTGGTCACTTGAGTCTGTTTTACTGTTGATACCATGCCTTCCTTGCAGTAACCAATTCACATTCGGCCACTCGTTGGCCTAGTGTGAAGTGTAGGAGGCCCACACTAATCTTCTACAAGTCCAAAATTCACTATGGCTTGCTTGGCTAAGACCTTGCAAGTAGGATCCCCTTTCCTATGGCCCAGGTCCTTACACATGAAACACCCTCTGGTTGGTGGGAATTTAGGTGTCCCAGTTTTAGGGGTGCCTGCGCTCTTCTTTTCAGTGTGTACGGCTGAACTGAAGTTTTGGGATTTCCCTTCAGTCTTTTGGGTAACAGACTTTGAAGAGGAGTGGGTTGGACCTTTGTCCTTCTCCTCCATGCAAACTGTTCTGCCCGAAGATTTCTCTTCTGGTTTAGATTTGCTTGCTTCAGCCTTTTTTCTGGACTTGGGTACTTACAAACCTGTCAGCAGTCTTTGCAAGCTCCCTAGGGTTTGTAATAGTTTCGTCCACAAGATGTTGGTGCAGGTCCACCTCACAATTCTTCAATACATGCTCACACGCAATCAAATTGTACATCCCTTTAAATGTGTCAACTTTGTTACCTGGCACCCACCCGCTCCGATATTTCAATGACAATTGTGTGAACGCTTCAAATGTCTCTCCACTTTTTGTTCTGAGCTCTATCCAGCTCTTGAGATACTGTTCTTGGGTTCTACAGAACTTACTGAGGAGGGCCTCCTTCAAGCTCTCATGAACAGGCTTTTCCTCAGGAGTTAACTGAAGAATGGCATCAGTCCCTGGTGTTGGTAAGCGACTCATCGGGGCTGCAACCCACATGCTTACCAACACCAGGGACTGATCAGGAAGAAGGAGGCCAACAGATCAACCTCTAGTGAAAGCAGTAGTGTCTCAAACCAGGGTGGCCTGGATAAGCCACAGCGGCACATCCCCAAAGACTTAGTGCAGGCTTACAAAGTGTGGAAGGATATTTTTGACTGGTCTGAAGCGCTCAAGCTTGCATTTCAGCTGCAGCAGGTGGATGAGGTACTGTAGGCTGTGTACACCATACAGCCCCCCCTTTTTCTTCCTGCACTTATCAGACCTACCCTGTCTGCTGCCTTAAACCTAGCACTTGCAAATTGCTGGCTGCATTACCACTGTTTGTTGCCTTTATTATTTATTTATTGTTATTTATCTGTTTCTCCTCTGCTTCGCACTTTCCACCTCTCCCCCTTTCATGCACTTTTCCCCTCCCCCTTCTCCCATGCACTTGCGCATTCTCAATGTCACTGGGCCTAGTAAGATCGCTGTTTTGTTCTCCCCTGTTCCCCTCCCTTGCCTTGTCGCGCTCTGAAACACTTTTGTACGAGTGCAATAGAAATAAAATATCAATCAAACAATCAATCAATCAATACACCCAGAGTACACAGGTCTATGTGTACGTAGTGTAGTGAGAATAGGGAAACGTGTGCGGATTAGCCACACACATTTACTGGAGGCTGATGTACCATCATTCAATTTCTTTTAAAATTTCAAAAAACCCAGGCGACCACACACCCACAGTGCAGATGGTTGAATTCCTCACAGTGGCGTCACAGCCGCTGGTCTACACTGCGGGAAGGCAGTAGCGCCGAACGGACGAGTAGCCAGAAGGGCCCAGCTCAGAGAAGCGAAAGGGAACAAGAACCCACAGAGCACCGAAAGACCGGCCAGAAGGGAAGCTGCAGCCACAACTCTGCACGGAGCAAATGGGATACAATAGATGACAGCAACTGACACAGAACCTAGTTGACGAGTCACGTAGGCAGGTCTGCAACAGACAGACCTGACACCCCTCCCAAGCAGCAAGCATTGCAGAAGAAGGTTTGCAGTGGCTCCAGGGAACCGGGAGCAGAGGCATACAGAGAGTAGGGCCTGAGCGGTAAAGGCCCACCTAAAATCTGTAAATGCCCACTCAACAACGCTGTGTGGGCATTTACAGATGTTAATATTACTACGGTGGGCCCAACTACATTAGCGTCAAGCTCCACTTGTTAGACGATCCTGTCTACGCATTATATTTTTTAAATATATTTATTTTGCATTTTTAAAGCGCTCACACAGCCCGGGTGCATTGAGGCGCTGTTACAGGAATATGTCTCTTAGTTGCGTATTTATAACGCGCTTAATACCTGGAGGTTTCTTAGCGCGGACCCGGGGATTGAACCTGCACGTTGGCGCTGAGCTATCCTCCGGGACTAAGCATCTGACCAGGATGTGTGCTCTAAAGTAAGGAAGAGGAAGAAGGACCCCAGAGTGTGTCAAGCACAGAGAAACCACAGAGTGGGGAGAGCATAGAGAAACCACAGAGCGGGAGAGACCCAAAAAGCCCCAGAGTGGGGAGAGAGAGAGTGAGACAAAGACAGGACCCGGACCGAATAGAAACACAAGAAGCGCCAGAGTGGGGAGAGAGGGTGAGATGAAACACGGAGCGGGGAGGGTCCTAGAAGCCTTGGACTGTGTCTCAGATTCTGTTTGTTGTGCACTAAGTGCTGTACCCTTATCACTAGCCCACTCCTCACCTGAGGTTTCTCTGTTGTATTCAGATGGTTCTTCGGAGGAACTTTCCACAATCTTTTCTCTCCAAGCACTTGTAGTCTTTCTCTTTGGTGTCTTTCCTTTCTTCTTGAAGAGATAGGGACGGGCTCCCCCGGAGGCCACCTTGCCTACAAGACAATCTGCCCGGCAGTGGGGACTTCGTGGAGCCCACCCCAAACCAGGGAAAAGCTTTGGCTAAAAAACCCTGGGGAAGTCTTGTAGAGGTGGCTGTAGTCTGGAGATACTCAAGACTTGAGGATCTTCCTTTGTTACCTGTAATGATTCCTTGTATGTACCACCGGTTCCAGCATGAATTGGTGAAAGCATTAACTTCCGACCAATTACTGTGTGAGGGAGAACTAAGATCGAGAACGCCAGGGTAAGTCAGATAGTGTCAAGGCAGTATCCAGAAGAGACACAAAGTGTTCCTCAGAGGTGTTCACCGTGCGAGCGGGAGCTTGCGTAGTGCAGAGAGTGAAAGCTGCGTAGGACGCAGAAGCAGCAAGGTAGAGCAAAAGTGCCACGCTGGATGCGGCTGCGGCAGGAGGAGGTGGAGAGCCGTGCCATTCGCGGATGCAGCAAGGGTAAGGAAGAGAGCTGCACTGGACGCGGAGCAGGAGAGCCACGCTGGACGTAGAGCGGAAGGGATGGACTGCAGCAGGGTTGTAAGCAAGAAAGCAAGGGACAGAAATGGGCATGAACGAAACAGGAGCACTGTTTCAACAACTAAGCGTTAGACTGCAAGGAGTTGCAACGCATCGGCTATCTCACCTGCTGGTCAATTATAGCAAGCCACTGGCCATGTTGAATGACTAGACCGCTACTATACGTTCTGACAGAACGCAATGTCCACCCTCCTTTCGGCCCAAAAGTCGCCAGGGACGAATCGTGACAGTATGACCCCTTCTCAAAGGCTTCCCTCCCAGTTTACCGGGATAGAACCGATGGAACCGTTGAATGAGTCTAGGGGCTGATATATTTTGAACAGGTTCCCAGGAGCTTTCTGACATGAGGTATCCTTTCCACAACACAAGATACTGCAAAACTCCCTTCTTGTATCTGGAGTCCAGCAGTCTGGATACTTCATATTCTTCAGTCAGATCAGCTGCCGGATACCGTGTCTTCTTGATTGTCCTTGCATGGGGATCTGGCAGATAGGCTTTCAGCAAGGACGTATGGAACACACGATGGATTCTCCTGAGTCTTAGTGGAAGGGAAAGGCGCAAAGCCACAGGATTCATCTTTGCCTAGATTTAAATGGTCCGATGTACCGGTGGGAGAACTTGCCAGGATGAACCCACCTCGGTAAGTACTTGGTGGATAACCACACCTTCGTACCAATGTTCCATGATGGGTTGGGTCTTCTCTTTTGGTCTGCCCATCTTTTATAGTCTTTACGACACATTTGAAGGTTCTCATGCTTTCTTGTGAAGCTTTCGTAGGGTGTCCAGCAGGGGGCCTACGGTAGGCAATTTGGCCGACAGTGGGCCGGACAATGGTATATGTCTTGGGTTGTACCCATATGTGCAACAAAAAGGGCTCATTCTGATGGCAGACTGTTTAGTGTTGTTATATGAGAATTCTGCCATGGGAAGAACATGATACCAGTCGCTTTGTTCTTGGTTATAAAAACATTGGATATACTGCTCCAGGGTTGCATTGAGGCATTCTGTTTGGCCATTGCTTTCCGGGTGAAAACCAGATGAGAGTGCTCTTTGGATATTTAAGAGTTTGCATAGAGTTGTCCAGAACCTTGAGGTGAACTGAGAGCCTCTGTTAGGGACTATCGTGTGTGGAAGCTCATGAAGTTTGACCATGTCTCTTAGAAACACTTCAGTGGTAAGGGATGGCGAGGGTGTTCCTTTCAAAAGGTGAAAACTAGTTTGCTGAAAGAGTCAATAGTGACCATAATAGCTGAATACTCCTGGTACAGGGGAAGGTCAACTATAAAATCAGTTGAAACGTGTTGCCAAGGTCCTGCTGGTGGTGTTCTTGTTGCAGTAAGCCCAAAGGCTTGCAGTAGGAATATGCGTTCTGGGCATAAGTAGGGCACATGGCGACGTACTCTTTGACATCCTTCGTCATAGTAGGCCTCCCGTTGGGAGGCCATGACACCAGGACATGGCTTATGTTTGTAAAGCTCTAGTTGGGAAGTACAAGAAATCATCTTTGAAGAGTAGATCACTTTTACAGTATAGTTGAGGGTTCAGGGTATGATCATGTACCTTCTGGGCTGTTTGTACTTGTTGAAGGAAAGTGTTGAGTACGCTGATGAACCTCTTACTGGCTAGTAGTACTTCATGTCCTTGGTATCCTCGAGTGTCACAAGTCTCTCCCCTTCTCACCTGTCTGTATTGTTTACTCGTGATCTTTGGAGATGTCTTCTTTCGCACAGTTCGGGATTTATATAACCGCGTGCGTGGGTCCTCGGATTCCAGTGTGTGCTTGTAACCCAACTCCAGGATACGTTCAGATGTCGGAGACCAGGAAATAACGAGATTCGCACTCGGAGACCCGAATGCGATAGAAATCCAGTATATGCAAAGGTAAGGATAAGGGGAAGGAAGGAAGAACAGGAATTCAGGAACCGGGAACCAGGAATCAAAGGTAAGCGCTGAACGAGCTCCGGCAACACACGTCTGACTACTGCAAGCGGTAGCGTTGAGACGCGCAGAGCCGCTGGGTCGTGTCTGCTTTGTAGAACATAGAGCGTGTAACGCAGAGACTGGCAAACAGCGTTCAGCGGCCATGTTGGGAGGACTACTGAATTCAGTCCCCTATGGGTCAGGGACCACGAAGTCCAGAAGGGACGCAAACGGTGGTTCATGGCAGCATGCCTCCTCTGAAACCCAGCTCCTCCGGGTTTGCTCGGATGTATAAGGTGGTATCTTCGAAGCAGCCTGGGGGCATTCATGTTTGAGACGGGTTCCCAGGTGCGTTCACTGGGAGGGTACCCTTTCCACTCGACCAGATACTGTAGCTGACCATGTCTGTACCTGGAGTCACATATTCTGGAAACTTCATATTCTAGCTGATCATTGACAATCACAGGGGTAGATCTTGGAGCAGTTCGAGAGGACTGGACGTAAGGTTTCAACAAAGATGTGTGAAAGACTGGGTGGATCCTTTTCCAATATTCTGGTAGTTGGAGTCGAAAGGCCACTGGGTTAATGACTTCCTTTATGGAAAAAGGGCCGGAATACCTGGGAGCCAATTTATTTAGTCGTAGGTGTCGGGTAAGATGTTTCGAGGACAGCCAGACCTTATCACCTATTGAGTAGGAAGGCCCTGGTCTTCTTTTGGAGTCAGCATGATGTTTAACGCCTTTTCGGGCCTTTTCTAGGTGTTCCTTTGCCTCTTTATGTACGTTGATAAGAGTTTCAATCCAGGAATCAACTGTAGGAACTGGGGTAGGATGTGGGAGAATGGATGGTAGAACAGAAGGGTGGAATCCTTGACTACAGAAGAAAGGGCTGGTTTTGATAGCCAAGTGATCCGAATAGTTGTAAGTGAATTCAGCCACAGGTATTAAGAGTGACCAATCGTCCTGGACCTTGGTGGCGAAACATCGAAGATATTGTTCCAGAGTTTGGTTTACGCGTTCAGTAGCTCCATTGGTCTGTGGGTGATAACCTGAGGATAAGGCACGTTGGATTCCCAGTATACGATATAATTGTTTCCAGAACTAGGATATGTACTGTGGTCCTCTGTCAGAAATGATCTTGGAGGGTAGTCCGTGGAGTCTGAATATGTGTTCCAGGAAGATTCCGGCAAGTTCAGAAGAAGATGGCAGTTTATATAAGGGTGTAAAATGAGCCATGTGAGTGAACGAATCAATGGTAACCATGATAGTTGTGTAGCCCCTGGAAGGTGGCAGTTCCACCATAAAATCTGTGGTGATGAATTCCCAAGGTCTTGTTGGTATCGCTGGTTGGAGTAGGAGACCTACCGGTTTCTTGTTATCATGTTTGTTTTGATTGCAGACTGCGCATGTTTGGATATAAATCTGGACATCATCTTCGGCCACCAAAACTGTCTTTGTATTAGACAGAGGGTGTTGGTGATGCCACAGTGTCCTGAATGAAGGGTATTGAAGAGGGAAAATCGAGATCAAACCCATGCCCCCTCACCCCAGGCGCATATACAGAAGAACAGCAGGAAGAACAAGGAGCGCACTTATCATTTGAACCAGGCCCCAGCGCACCCATGGGTGACAAATATGCTGAAACACACCCACTTCACCAACAGTGCAACTTCCATGCTACATTAGAATCAATGCTCCAATATCAGAATCTACAAACACAAAAATCCCTTTTTAAAGGCTTGCAAATGCCTATATGAATTAACATGGTCTAATTGCAGAGTGTAAAGCCATGTTTCAGGAAAATTACAGCCAAGTTCATTTCTCTCACTAAACACTGGCTGCAGAAGCCTTCAGCAATGCTCCTCGCAAAACCCACGAGCAGCTAAGGTTGCGCATTCAAGATAAGATTGCTTTCTGCAGACAAACATTTTTAATTCTCCACAAATGCGAATAAGCCACGGCAACCCAGTGTGTTTTGTTTTCTTTTCTTTCTGGGAAAGAAAGACATTTTCGCAAAGACTCGCACAACATTTGAAACATAATTGTAACAAGAATGGATCAGCCCAGCCAATGAGCGCTCAGAGCTCAGGTGCGAACTGCTTGCTTCAGCTAAAAAGTTATGGGAACAAAGTCATAATGCAACAAGTTAGAATTAGGTAATGGGGGGCTGGCACAGCTAAACCAAGCCACTGACGCAAAAGGCTAACATCCAATTGTCAGGCTCTCTATAAGGGCTACATAGGTAACCTATCACTTAGCAGCCAATAGCAGGAGGAGATAGGTTTCTGGGAGCTGATCCAATTCTGTGAGGTCAGCCTGCAGTGTGATTACAAAGCTGGCTTGCAAGCCAGCCCCGGGGGAGACGGCGCCAGAACTCTCGATGTGCACGATGCTCTGCGTGTTTTTTTTCTTTTTTGCTGCCCAGGAATAAACGCAGTTTGGAACATGTGGCTGCCTGCTGGGGTCTCTGTTGCATTTCTGGAGGCCATATGGGAGGTGTTGGGGTCTCCCATAGATGGTGAGGGTATGGCTGCTGGCCCCCCACTGCCCTGGTGGGGGTCCAGCTTCTCCCCAACAAGTTGGTGCCCTCTGTGAGGCTCATTGCTCATTGTAACATGGGTGAATGAGCACTGCTTGCGCAAGCCCTGCGTTGAACTGCACTCCCTGCCGCCGACTCAACGAAGCTGTGGGACCCTCGCCTGCACCTGAAGACCACCGGAAAACGCATAACCGGCTAAAGGCATCGGAGGCCACTTGGAAATACCCCGCTTGAGGGCAGGTGAGAGCCCTGCAGGAGAAGGGGTCCGGTGAAGCGCCTTGAGGGGGTGTCCAGCAGCATAGCAAGTGCCAGTGCAGCATAGGAAATGTAAGTTAACCAGCAACATGGGCTTTGAGGGGAGGGTGTGATTGTGGCAAATGTTTCAAGTATCATGATGTATTGTTGATCAGTATGTTGCAGATATTTTAAGTTCTTTTGTTTGGGTAGAAACAGGGGGAGGCATTGTAAATTGGGTGGTGGGTGATTGTACATTGTCGCAAAATTCGGCACATTAGTGGTGATCGGCACGTGAATTGTAGTTGGGACTGGAGCGGTGGCAGTGGTCCCTTCTTGTGTTTATGAGGATATTGGGTGGGGTAGTGACTCCCCACATATAGAAAGGAGTGCCGCGCTGGTTGTTCCGGATGGCGATTTCATGTACAGGGGTGTGGATTTCCTATGAATTGACGTTGTAGATCAATGAGTAGATGAGGTTCCCTGCTAATTGAGCGTTTTAGTTCAGTGAGTGGATCATGTTTCCCCGCAGGAGGTAGCTAGATTGTTCCCGAGTGCGGAAGATAGTTGGCTGGTTAAGGTCCCCTGGTGAGGAGCGTATCACACGCGAGGCGACGTAGCGTGCGCAGTCCAATTATAAGAGTTTTTATTGTGGTTTACCTTGTTCCAGTTGAGACAGGAAGACAGCTGTGGGGATTGTGGGGTTTTATTTTGGGATTTTTGTGGGGTTGGGAGAAATGGGTTATTATTCTGTGTATGCACATTTGTCTGTTCATTTGCACTGTGTTTTTAGTTTGGTGACGTCACCTTCAGATTGATGCATAGGACACAGAGTTTTGATGGTGAGGAGATAGTGGTGTGGTTTTGGATTTGGAGAATAGGTGACCGAGAGGCGGTGTGTGGAAGACACATGCGCAAGATTGTGGGGGTGTGCCGGAGAAGGCAATGGTTTGGTGAAGATGGGCTGCACGTGGAGTGCACTGGCTAAGGTGCGGAGCCAAGAAGGCTCACAGAAGTTGAAAAATGTTCAATTATCTTCTAACTTTTGCTCCCTGAACAGCGGACTATCGAAATTTTCAAATTGAACAGAGGTAAAATGTATCACACAATACAGAAATGACTCCCCTTCACCTGTTGTGTAGCACACAGCTTCCATGCCGAAATAAGTCAGTAAAACATAGTGTGCAAAGATTCAAAAGTACTGAAGGTAAATTAAAAAAGACCATGGCTGCTCATAGGCGGCTTCTCCAGAAGCGTGCAGCAATCGCTAAGGACACACATACACAGCACTTACACGGGAATAGCTTTAAAAGCACATGGCTACAGTTGAACTGTGTGCACGAAGGAAAGGGAAGATGCGAGGGGTCAGCTGATGCTGAACCAGCACGAGCAGAGGGAAGTGGGGACTCACCCTTCTGAACCTCCGGGAGTGTAATATTTGATGACACAGATGGTAAGCAAGGAATGCATTGCATGAGAGAACTGAAAACAGCAGAAGGACATTTAAACACCACACACACACACACAATCACAATACACTAAAGCGAACAAACAGGAAGGTGCAGAACAACCCACTAGCAGCACAGGAGTGAGCAAGGGAGGGCTGCAGTGCATGGAAGCAGATTTGAAGGCACAGGTACAGAGGAATTAAATTTAAAGGGAAGATAACGGGAGGGGTGCAAGGAGTAACAATAGCAACAGAGAGGGGGAACTAGAAAGGGAAGAAAGGGATTGGAGGAGGAGAGAAGGACTGAACGAGACAGCACAGCCAAACATGGTAGAGGATCAGTAAGGGGTGGTGCAGCATGCATGAGGTTATGGAAGGGAGGAAGGAAGGATAGCGCGCTAGACATTGACTGTTTGCATTGTAGATTGTGGCAAGAGAACAGCGGAGCCAGAGAAAGGCAGATGAGGACAAGCAGGCACAAAATAAATTGTTAAAGTATGCAATGGGAGGGGCAGTTAAAAACAGCCTCAACACACACGCACAAGCATCACAATAGCAGTGTCAACAACCACCACAATATGCACCACCCATGTGGGGAGGATATATGGGGCAGGACGGGATCATTTCAGCAGACACCACAAGCACCAACGCAGGCACTGTCACCACTACATGTACAGACACAACAAATGACAGCACCACTACACCAGGACTGACAAGAATAACAACCCAGGGGCACTGCACAGCAGTAAGCACTCATACAGAACACTGACACAATAGCAACGGTACCGGTTACATGACTGGGAGGGGTCTTCCTGATGGGGAACAAACCTTTCAAAGGACATAGATTGACATTATACCCCTAATAGGACAGCCCAAGACAAACTTGATTTGACTTACTCTGCCACACACACTCATGCTTCACCTCCCCGACAGAGCGGGCAAAATGCACGCCGACACACACACTCACGCACACTCAATAATGCAGAGGACAATTGCATAGGGGTGGTGATAGGTATCAAAACATTTTCTTTTCTGGGTGACAGTGGGGCGACTAGGCCATGCATTAGGGAAGAGATATTTGTGACATCATGAGCGATGTGGATATGACCACCTTATTAACAGAGAAATCCATAACTTGTTAAACACCAGGCATACACATGTTGAAAGTAAGGAAGATTGTTTAAGCGTAATGGGGGTGCATGGTACAGAGGGGGGTGCATAATGATAGCGCATCACAAGAGAGTACATTTAGCTACATTTTGAGCACACATCTTTCAGCGAGGAGACTGGGCTCATGAATACACAAATAACACAGAACAATTAAATGAGACACACAAGGTGGAGGAAGGTGCACTTGAGGGGGGGCGTACATTTCATTGACAGTTCACCACGGGAGGAGAGAAATAGAGGTAAGGGGTGGATGATCAATGTTCCCAACAGACTCAATTTGGCGACTAAATAACACAGTGCAAGTAGTAATGCCACTAGCGCTTTTGAACACAGCACTGTCACAAATGCATTAGCAAACCCTCATAGGGAAAGAGGTCATTGCTGCACGAACTGGAGAATAACGGTTGTATTAAAATTTGAGAGCAGATATTGGGGGGAGAAATATATTGTTTAAATGTAACAGTAATTAAAGTAGTGGAGTAATAAAATACTAGACTAAATGAGTAATTAACAGAGTAGGTAGGGTTTAACAAGTGGACATGGGGTGGGATAGAGAGAATGGGAGCAAATTGTGACGGTTGGGTTTGAAAGAAAAGAAGAAGTAAGTAAATAAATAAATAAATAAATACAAAAGAGGGGGGAGGGACAGGTAGCGAATAATTGGTAGCGAATTTCATTAGTACCAGCTTAAAGTGCCTGCAGTTCACTGCGAGACACGCCCTGAGAAGTTGAGAGAGGAGCCATAGAAAAAAAAAGATTTAAAAACCCTGCGATTATCTTAACTAAGTAACATGGTCCACTTAATTTAGAAACACAGCCACCCTATATGACAAATTTACCACCGTGATGTTTCCCTGTTTAGCTTGTCAGTGCCTGATGACCCACGGGACAAAGGCACGCACTATAAATAGCTTACAACAAAAGCACAGTAAATATAAAGATCCAAAGGCCCATTTGTACACTAGCACCTAAATTGCGTATATATGATCCAAGTGTGTAATGAGTATCTTCACATAAATTAAGTGCCTACCCATTTACCCATTTTCTGGGTACATTTCGAATAGCGCAACAAGTTACGGTCAGACCGTCATTGAACGCCACCAGGTGGTGACAGGATGGTGCATAAATGTACCATTGGCTCCTCCCACTAGGACACTGAATAGTGCAAGAGTAGTGCAGAGAGGTTATGTCAAGAAATTGAAGAATTTGTAAATGCTCAGGTCTCAAGCGCTTCCATTTAATTTCTCACCAGATATAAAGGACCCAGGGCAGGCCTGAAGACAACAGACAACCAAAACCCAATGTCTATGGACTACAGTGGGACATTTTCCCCTCCTGACAGACTTTGTTAGATGTGTGAGGCGTCAAGCCCTACAAAGCGGTGGCCACCCTGGCAACGAGGGAGCAACGATCAAGAGTGCCAACGTAAGAGATTTTCATGAACTGCAAAATGGCACGAACACTCCCGAGTTAGGGAAACATGGCCATCCTATGGTCCAACGCACACTAGCAACTAGAATAGGGACTGACAGACGCATGTCCAAAGTTTAATTGAGTTTCATATTGCATTTTGTGCACCTACAGCTGTAACACTGTTTTGTTCCTTCTTTTTTCCCCGCACATGCAGGTTGTTGCGTATGTATGCTGTTAGAAATGTGTAGGACATTTCCTTAATGTTATCTTCCATTAGAAACTGTGAGGCCTACTGATTAAAACATCGTGAAGCATTCCCCACTCAATTGCCCACCCTATCAGGAACCTCAGACCCCTTAGCTTAGAGCATGTTTCCCTGAAGTATATTTCCTTGCTTCCATTGAATAAACAGCCCAAGATTTTCCCTACCCATATTCAGAAATTTTGAAAACTCGAAATGTCCAGGGGGAGGTTTCATTTTTGCCCTTAGTGATTGTTTAGTTTGCGGAGCATGAGGTTACTAACAAGTACTAATGTATTAACGCCTTTCTTGCGATTTTCAGGCGGGCAACTTTATCATCTCATCAGCTGCAAGGACCCAGCAGCGTAAGTGGTTATGGGCACGCAAATGAGGACTTTTACCTCCATGATGGGACTATTAATGATGAACGAAATAATGGGGGTGGTAATTTGAAAATTATATGTAATAGTGAGGATTACCGCTGTATCCCCTGCTAACATTCCCTAACCTAAGCAGGAAGAGTTACGGCGTCAGTGGTTGAGGAAAAGCTGCTGCTAAAGTAAGGAGAGTTAAGGGCAGACACAAAGGGAGTAAAACATACACATAACACACATAGCAGAAGTGACCAACAACATGCACACATGTACAAAATTGGTAGGGACACCACTGGAGAGAGCTGTCCTGACTTAACATATGCCGGAAGAGAATTGATTAGAACAGAAATTACTACAGCAGAGCACGACGCCCATGTATCCCAAGGTGCGAAGAAGATTGCAAGGGAAGACAGCAACATTGAGATTGATTAAAAAAATAAAAAATAAAAATAAAAAAAAAAATAATACATTTAAAAAAGAAAAAGGTGGGTAATCCCCTGTGGAAGATGATTACATAACGCAGCTAATTGGAGAACAACTGTATGTGGAAAGTGACCAGAGAGAGAAGAAACAACGAGCAAATGCACCAGTGAGCAAGCTGCAAGAGAAAAAAAAACAAAAGAAAAAATATATAAATAAATAATAAAAGAAGAAAGAAAAACAAAAAGAGAGAAGAAAAAATAAAAGAGACAAAAATATGATAAGTGCCTAACGGAGTGAGACAAAAGAGCGAAGATAGTCACTTGGGTGGAGAATGAAGAAGGACGTATACTGTTAAGGTACCAGCCTTATGTTACCAGCACAACAGTGACAAGAAGTGGACAATCATGCTGGATGCAAGAAGGTTGAGAGAAGTTGCGAGATGAGAGCAGGAACATCACTGCTTATGGACTACTATTGAGCACATGCATCCAAAGATCAAGAGAAACTACCACTGAATTGGGGAGGAGACTGTTCATTGGTGCACATCAGCATGCCCTTGTTGGTGATGACCAAGGAAGATGTGAAGAATGACACATTCACCAAGATGGAAAACAACGGAAGAAGAGAAACAGACAGAGGAGTAAAAAGAGGGGGGAATTACTTCTCAAGCGAGACAGAAGAATGATTGGGTGAAGTACCAGCATACTAAAGAATGATCAGCAAAAAATGCATCTGAAAAGAGAAAGCAAAGAACTAGCTAGTGCTTACATGGTAATGGATGACATCATGACTGCCTGGTTGATTGAAGGTGATAACGGAAGGACTAGTACCGAGCACAGCATCATTGTGCAAGATAGAGATACATTTCAAGATGTAAGAGAACAACAGAAGAAGACATCGGAATGCAAATAAGAGACATGGTGAAAGGAAGAGCCGGACTAAGGGAGAAGATAGCGGTGTGCGACATGGTTCCAGCAGTAATAAAGGTGGCCACTCCCTGCGATCAGAGGAAGTACGAAGGGAAGTGAGTGTGGTGGAACACAGAAGGAGAACATTCCTATATGTACTGTTGATCAACAACAATGCAAAAAATTATGGACACTTCAAGGAATTGACAAAGATATGCAGACCGGAAGGAGGTGAATGTTGCTTGGTGGTGTGGTCGACAAAGTCGACCAGAGGGGGGACTAAAGAGGGAAAATCGAGATCAAACCCATGCCCCCTCACCCCAGGCGCATATACAGAAGAACAGCAGGAAGAAAAAGGAGCGCACTTATCATTTGAACCAGGCCCCAGGGCACCCATGGGTGACAAATGTGCTGAAACACACCCACTTCACCAACAGTGCAAATTCCATGCTACAATATCAGAATCTACAAACACAAAAATCCCTGTTTAAAGGCTTGCAAATGCCTATATGAATTAACATGGTCTAATTGCACATTGTAAAGCCATGTTTCTGGAAAATTACAGCCAAGTTCATTTCTCTCACTGAACACTGGCTGCAGAAGCCTTCAGCAATGCTCCTCGCAAAACCCACGAGCAGCCAAGGTCGCGCATTCAAGATAAGATTGCTTTCTGCAGACAAACATTTTTAATTCTCCACAAATGCGAATAAGCCACGGCAACCCAGTGTGTTTTTTTTCTTTCTGGGAAAGAAAGACATTTTCGCAAAGACTCGCACAACATTTGAAACATAATTGTAACAAGAATGGATCAGCCCAGCCAATGAGCGCTCAGAGCTCAGGTGCGAACTGCTTGCTTCAGCTAAAAAGTTATGGGAACAAAGTCATAATGCAACAAGTTAGAATTAGGTAATGGTGGGCTGGCACAGCTAAACCAACCCACTGACGCAAAAGGCTAACATCCAATTGCCAGGCTCTCTATAAGGGCTACATAGGTAACCTATCACTTAGCAGCCAATAGCAGGAGGAGATAGGTTTCTGGGAGCTGATCCAATTCTGTGAGGTCAGCCTGCAGTGTGATTACAAAGCTGGCTTGCAAGCCAGCCCCGGGGGAGACGGCGCCAGAACTCTCGATGTGCACGATGCTCTGCGTGTTTTTTTTCTTTTTTGCTGCCCAGGAATAAACGCAGTTTGGAACATGTGGCTGCCTGCTGGGGTCTCTGTTGCATTTCTGGGGGCCATATGGGAGGTGTTGGGGTCTCCCATAGATGGTGAGGGTATGGCTGCTGGCCCCCCACTGCCCTGGTGGGGGTCCACCTTCTCCCCAACAGTATCATGACATAGGCTTGTGATCTTTTGTCGCAGTCTCAGAGTGGGAATGACCAAACGATTGTCCTTAAACAAATATCCGTCCTTCGTTTTGAGATTCCATCGATTATTACCATTTAACTCCCTCCAGGTCTCAGAGGACTGAGTTTGAATTCGAATATCCTCCAGGAGGTTGATTGCTTGGGCAACAAATATCGTGTGGGGAAAATCTTTGGGAAGGATCGATCTTCAAGGATTTCGTAGTCAGGATGTCGGGATAAGGCATCGGCTATTATGTTGTGTGTTCCAGGAACATGATGGATTTTAAATTGATATTGAGCAAAAAAGAAGCCCCAATGAGCTTGACGACTGTTTGTACATTCTAGGGATTGTAGGACTTGAAGATTCCGATGGTCCGTGCAGACCTGAACAGGGTGTTTTGCTCCCAGGAGCAGATGACGCCAATCAGTGAAGGCTTGACGGATGGCTAGCAATTCTTTTTCTAGAACGGAATAATGGGTTTCGCTAGGAGTCAAGGTGCGAAAAAGATAGGCGATGGGGTGCTCTAACTTGTCATCCAACTCCTGTTTCAGGACTGCCCCGATGGCGTAGTTGGAGGCATCAGTTTCCACAAGAAAGGGTCGATCAATGTTAGGTTGGGCTAAAATGGGGGCTTGTGTGAACTCCGACTTTAACCGTTGAAACGCCTTATCTTGGGCTGCAGTACAGTGAAAGGGAGTATCCTTTTTCAACAATGTAATGATCAGATGTACAATCTCCGAAAAGGAGGGTATACATTTCCGGTAGAAGTTAGCAAGCCCCAGGAAGGATTGGATTTGTTTTACAGTAGTTGGAACAGAACATGCTAGATCCCACATAAACGGCTTCCTCCCTTTCAGGCTATGAGTCTGTATATAGCACCTGCCAACTACACATACACGCTACCCATTCAATATTTAAGTAGACACACACAGTCTTTCAAAAAATAACACATATTTTAATGTCTATCAAATTCATAAAACATGATTATAAAACACAATAATACATATAAAAGAACCCTAATGGTTCACACATCAATACATCTTTCCACCATTACATTAAGTATGCATCAAAACACCCTCCGTTATGTTTGTGAAATCAACCATAACATCTGGACACACTTAGTTGTGTGTTCTTACTACAACATTCTCCTCTTCTTTTGGGAAAAACAAATGTGCCAACACTAAACATGTGTTTCTAGAATCTATGCCTCATTTTCTAATACAATCAAATTAATTTCCTTTGTATTTCTTCATAGATTCTGTCTTCAGGACACTTTCTCTTTTTTCTCACGCAGGCATATTAAACGTGTTGCATACTAGGGGCACTGTCGTGCTCCCAACACAGATCTAGAAAAGTTAAAACAAGACAGACATACATATCAATATCATGTGTGATCTTGTGTGATATGTAACAAGGCAGGACTGCTACATACATATTCTACTATTCCCTTTTAGCCCATGGGGTTATTTATACTCAAGCCCTGATCACACCTAGATTTGGACCATGTAAACACCAAAATGTTGTGTGCTTCATATTTAAATTTCAATATTTTCTTGCTTATTTAAACTGTATTGTTAACCTGACAAGTCACTGTGTACACATCGGTGTCTAATGTAGGATACAAACACATTGGCATCAATACAAAACATTACAAATTAAAAGTGCAAAATTCTTCTATACCAGTCATTATTTACTTATCCATTCATTTCATGCTTCTAATGTTATGTTTACTCACTCATGATTAGAGGGACGTTACTCGTATATCAAGGTAATTGCAGGTGATTCGAAGAATAGGAATATGTGGAAATGATAAGGAGAAATAGCGATGCTCACGTGGCATTTATGATTATTTTCAGAGGTTTGATGACATGCCAGTTTAAAAAGTAACAAACAGATAACCACATGGGGGTTGCAGCATTGAAACAAGGAGGAACATGCCCTCTATTTCATAACCTTTGGTAAGCATGAGAAAAGGTGGAAAAAGCATAATGACACGGGTGTAAGCTCCGGATGGTAACTGGAGGTCTGTTGTTGTTATTGATTTACAGATAGATCACGGCAAACCAGTGGTATTAGAGTCAAAGCGCTTGAAGAAAGCTATTGAGAAATGAACATAATGATAACTTAGATAGTACTCCTGTATATTCATGAGTGAGTAAACATAACATTAGAAGCATGAAATGAATGGATAAGTAAATAATGACTGGTATAGAAGAATTTTGCACTTTCAATTTGTAATGTTTTGTATTGATGACAATGTGTTTGTATCCTACATTAGACACTGATGTGTACACGGTGACTTGTCAGGTTAACAATACAGTTTAAATAAGCAAGAAAATATTGAATTTAAATATGAAGCACACAGAATTTGGGTGTTTACATGGTCCAGATCCAGGTGTGATCAGGGCTTGAGTATAAATAACCCTATGGGCTAAAAAGGAATAGTAGAGATCACACATGATATTGTTATGTATGTCTGTCTTGTTTTAACTTTTCTAGATCTGTGTTGGGAGCACGACAGTGCCCCTAGTTTGCAACACGTTTAATATGACTGCGTGAGAAAAAAGAGAAAGTGTCCTGAAGACAGAATCTATGAAGAAATACAAAGGAAATAAATTTGATTGTATTAGAAAATGATGCATAGATTCTAGAAACACATGTTTAGTGTTGGCACATTTGTTTTTCCCAAAAGAAGAGGAGAACGTTGTAGTAAGAACACACAACTAAGTGTGTCCACATGTTATGGTTGATTTCACAAACATAACGGAGGGTGTTTTGATGCATACTTAATGTAATGGTGGAAAGATGTATTGATGTGTGAACCATTAGGGTTCTTTTATATGTATTATTGTGTTTTATAAACATGTTTTATGAATTTGATAGACATTAAGATATGTGTTCTTTTTTGAAAGACTGTGTGTGTCTATGCTTCAGATGGTCCTTAGAGTATATCAGTATGTCGTCCAGATATACAATGACGAAGAGGAACAGCATATCGGAGAACAGCCGGTCCATAAAACGTTGGAAGACCACTGGGGCATTGGCAAGTCCGAAGGGCATAACCAAGTATTCAAAATGACCAAAGGGTGTTGTAAAGGCTGTTTTCAATTTGACACCTTCCTTAATACGGATAAGATGGTAGGCAGCTCTGAGATCTAATTTTGTGAACACTACAGCTCCTCCTACTGCTTGCAAGATATCCGAGATTAGGGGCAGCGGGTAGCGGTCCTTGAGGGTACATTGATTAAGGCCACGGTAATCTAGACAGGGCCTAAACTCCTTGGTATCTTTCTTGGGAACGAAAAACAACAAAGCTCCCACCGGGGACTTGGATGGTCGTATGGCACCATTTTCCAAGTTAGTATCCAGGTATTCTCGGAGGAACTTTTCTCAGGTTCTGACAGAATGAACATCCTCCCAAAAGGAATCACAGTTGAGTGTTCAGTATCGATGGCTCAGTCCTCAGGTCTGTTAGGAGGAAGAGCTTGAACTATGGCGGTCGAAAATACATCTGTATAAGCCTGATAGGCCCTGGGAATCTGGATGATATTAGAGACATAGAGACAATGAGTGGACCTTGCTGGTTTGCTTGCGAGTCTTCAGAGGATCTTGGCAAGGAGTCTAGGGATAAACAGTGGGACATACAATGTTCTGAACCAAGAAACAATGGGCAGATCTTATGATGTCGAATTTGGTTCTCTCTTGATGGTGGTTTATAGAAAGCAGGATCTCTTTAGTTTGAAGGGTTATGGGTCCTGAAGAGAGGGGGTCTCCCATCAATAGCCTCTACAGGTTGCATGATCTCTCGAGTTTAATATGGAATATTATGAGTAGTGATCCAATCATGATCTATGAATATCCCCATGGCCCCGCAATTCACTAATGCCAAAATGGGGTAAGATTCTTTCTTGGAAGGCGATAGAAAGGCCTGCAGAATCACAAGGTTGTTTTGTCCAGGAGAGTTCAAGGATGGAATAGATGTGGAGCAGCACACATCTCTCTCCGGAAACTGTGCTCCATCTCGGATCGGGAGCTGGCGTTTCCCGAACGCCGTGGAGGAGCAATAGGACACTCTCTCACGAGATGTTTATCAAAGGCACAATACATGCACAGACCAGTGTGAATCTGTCGCATCCTCTCTTGCGGGGTTATGGGTCCGTGGAAGGCCCCAAGTTGAATGGGTTCTGGGTCTGTGGTCGGAGAAGCTGAAGGCTGAGGTCTAGAAGGATGGTCAGTAGTGGCCTTTAGGAAGGGTGACTTAAATTTCTTCTTCTCCGCCTTTCTTTCCTGGATACGAAAGTCGATTTGCAAGGAAAGATCCATGAGAGCCTGGAAGAAACTTGGGCGAGCTACCCTGGCTAGCTCGTCCTTTAGCTCTTCATTCAATCCTCTCCGAAAGAGGGTGAAGCTGACCTCTGGAGACCAGTCTGCTTCCTTGGCGAGTTGTTTAATGCGGGTCACATAGGTAAGCATATCCTGGGATCCTTGTTGAAATTCTAGTAAACGTTCTTGAGCACTGTAAACCTGCTCTAGGCGATCAAACATGGCCTTTAGCGCCTGCACGAAGCCATCATAATCATCCAGGAGGGCGTCGCCCAAATTAACTAAGGGAGTTGCCCAGGTCAAGGCATTACCAGTGAGGTGTGAGATCATAAACCCCACCTTTGCTCTGGGAGTGGAGAAGTAGTAGGACTTAAAGGTGAAGTGCACTAAACATGAATCGAGGAAGGCACGAAGGGTCTTCGAAGAACCATCATATTTATCCACTACTCCTCCCAATAACACGCTTTCTTTGGTTGCGGTCTCACGTGACAAGACCAGCTGTTTCAACTCAGCATTCTCAGCCTTAAGATTTTGGACTTCTGTTGTTAACCCCTGCATGCCTCGCATGAGGTCTTGAACTGCGGCCTCCATTTCAGTAACTGTATCAATTTGTTGGCGTCTCAATCTGTCACAAGTCTCTCCCCTTCTCACCTGTCTGTATTGTTTACTCATGATCTTCGGAGAGGTCTTCTTTCACACAGTTTGGGATTTATATAACCCTGTGCATGGGTCCTCGGATTCCATTGTGTGGTTGTAACCCAACTCCAGGATACGTTCAGATGTCAGAGACCAGGAAATAACGAGGTTCGCAATCGGAGACCCGAATGTGATAGAAATCCAGAATATGCAAAGGTAAGGATAAGGGGAAGGAAGGAAGAATAGGAATTCAGGGAACCAGGAACCAGGAATCAAAGGTAAGCGCTGAACGAGCTCCGGCAACACCCGTCCGACTACTGCAAGCAGTAGCGTTGAGACGCGCAGAGCCACGTCTCAAAGCGTGTCTGCTTTGTAGAAGGTAGAGCGTGTAACGCAGAGACTGGCAAACGGCATTCCGCGTTCAGCGGCCATGTTGGGAGGACTACTGAATTTAGTCCCCTATGGGTCAGGGACCACAAAGTCCAGAAGGGATGCAAACGGCGGTTCATGACATCCAGAGTCTTCTCCCAAACTGTGGGACAAAGCATCCGCCAACTGGTTGTCCTTCCCAGGTACGTAGGTTATATCAAAATCGAATTGAGAAAAAAAAAATAGGGCCATCTAGCGTGTCGAGAATTCAATCCATTTGTTGCAAGACACAGAGGTTCCTGTGGTCAGTGAGAACTTGAAAAGGGTAGACAGCCCCTTGGCGAAGGTCCCTCCATTCCTCACAAGCCTGTCGAATAGCTAAGAGCTCTTTTTCCAGCATGGAGTAATTCCTTTCACTAGGATTCCGGGTCCTAGAAAAATATGCAATGGGGTGCTCCAGCTCATCTTCCTTCTTTTGGAGTAAGGCTGCTCCAATAGCCCCTCCTGAGGCATCTGTCTCCACTATGAACGGAAGTGATTGGTCAGGTTGCCTGAGGATGGTAGCTGACACAAAAGCTTTCTTGAGTTGTTCAAATGCCTGTTTGGCTCTCTGGTCCCAGACATATTTGACCCCTTTCTTGAGCAGATTGGTAATCGGGAGTACTATATTTGAGAAGTTGGGTATAAACTTCCTTTAGAGGTTTGAGAGTCCTAAAAATCTCTGGATTTCCTTGACGGATGTAGGTACCGGCCATTGTGTTATAGCCTTTGTCTTTGCGGGATCCATTTGTATTTGATCGGCAGAGAGTATAAAACCCAAATAAGGCACTCTGGAAGCTTTGAATACACATTTCCCAGGCTTTGCCAATAGATGGTTTTGACGTAGCCTGTGGAGTACTTCACTCACATGTTGACAATATTCTTCAAGTGTAGCAGAAAAGATCAGAATGTCATCCAAATAAATGACCACTGATGAGAAGAGCAGAGATGCAAAGATCTTGTCCATAAACCGCTGGAACTGTGCTGGGGCAGTAACCAGACCGAAAGGGCATGACCCTGTATTCATAGTGACCTAAAGGTGTTCTAAAGGCTGTCTTCCACTCGTCCCCTTCACAGACCCTCAAGAGGTGATATGCCCCTCTGAGATCGAGTTTGGTGAACATGCAGGCCCCTTGAACCGCCTCTATGATATCTTTCATCAAGGGCATGGGATATATGATATGATACGATATTTTATTTGTATCGCCCTTGTACACAAGTGTTTCAGAGCGTGACTAGGCAAGGTAGGGGAACAGGGGAGAACACAACACAGCAACAACAACGATCTTACTAGGCCCAGTGACATTGAGAACGCGCAAGTGCATGGGAATGGGAAAAGGGAAAAAGTGCATGGAGGGGGAAAGTTTAAAGGGCGGAGCAGAGGAGAGCAGATAAATAATAATAAATACAAAATAAATAGAAAATGGGGGCAATAAATAGTGGTAGTGCAGCAAGCAAGTGGCAAGTGCTGTGTTTAAGCCAGCAGACTGGGTAAGTCTGATAAGTGCAGAAAAAGAAGAAAAAATGGGGGGGGCTGTAAGGGGTACAGATACAGACCCCAGTGCAAGGAGTGGGCAGGAGGTAGTGCAAGACGGTGGCAGGGTGAGCAGGTACCTGGGCCCAGCGGTCAGAGGGTGGCCAGGTGCACAGTGCCAAGAGAGAGCAGATCAGCAGGGGACAGGGGGAGCGAAGGCGGAAGCAAAGAGGAAGGTCTTGAGGTTCTTCCGGAATCAGAGATGGTTTTCCTCAAGTTTTAGATTGGCAGGGAGGCTGTTCCAGAGGGAGGCCCCAGCCGAAGATAGAGATCTACCCCCAGCTCGTTTCTTTGAAAAACGATTGACCCGAAGGGAGTTAGAGGTAGAGGAGCGAAGAGCTCGTTAGGGGAGGTATTTGCGGAGGGATAGCTGAAGGTATTTTGGACCCAGGCCCCAGAAAGCCTTGTGGACAATGCAGAGGGTTTTGAATGTAATCAT
Source organism: Ambystoma mexicanum (assembly GCF_040938575.1). NCBI lineage: Eukaryota > Metazoa > Chordata > Amphibia > Caudata > Ambystomatidae > Ambystoma > Ambystoma mexicanum. The sequence continues at coordinate 30,745,220 of NC_090933.1, read as the reverse complement.
TGCATCCACTGGGAGCCAATGGAGAGATTTCAGGGCTGGAGAGATACGATCCCAGGGCTTGATGCCAAGGACAAGTCTTGCAGTCATGTTCTGGATAAGTTGCAGAGGGCGGAGAGTTCTATCCCTAACTGTTAGACTGTTTGAACCCTGAAAGTCTATGCAAGGCCACAGTTCTGTCGTACCTTTCTTAGAGATGAAGAAGAGCGAGGCTCCTGCTGAGGAGGTTGATTCTCTTAATAAGCTGTTTTGCAGGTTGGTTGCAAAGTATTCCTCAAGTGTTTCCTTTTCTGGTAGCGAAAGTGGGAACATTCTACCAAAGGGGACGACAACATCTGGTATTAGGTCTATCTTGCAATCCTCTTTCCGATATGGGGGTAGTCGCCTGGGTTGAATGTCTGCAAACACATCTGAAAATTCTTGGTACTGTATTGGGATTGTGTTGTCACTGGTAGTGGTGTGTTGTAGTGTGATGTTTATTCTTGGAGTAGATTCCTCAGGAGCAAGACAGTTCTTGACAGTGTTGAGTTCCCAATCAATACTCGGATTGTGCTTTCCGAGCCACGGAATCCCCAGTATAACTGGGAAGTGTGCAGCTCTTATCAAGTCAAATGTTAGATACTCGTGATGTGTGGCCATCCTGACTCTCAATTCCTGGATCTCATGGGCAATTGATCCTGACGTTCATGGTGTGCCGTCTAATCCCTCCACTGGAATTGGTTGGACCTTTTGGCGTCTCGGGATTATATTATCCTTTGCCCATTGGTCATCCACAAAATTACCCGCTGCACCGCAGTCTAGCATCGCCAAGCATTCAACTGGACTCACCCTGTTCCAGTCTAGCAATACCTTAATCACCATGAGACTGCACGTCAGCCGCTGTGGGTTGTGTAGTGTTACAGGGACTAACTGTAGTCTCCCCTTCTTTGTCCCTGTCGGGGTCTGTTGTTTCCCTGTCTCCTGGGGGGTACCTATGGGCAGTTACGCAACAGATGGGTGTCTGAACCACAGTACATGCAGAGTCTGAGGTCCTTGCGCCTCTTGCGTTCGACAGCGGTAAGTGGATCTCTGGCAGTTCCGATCTGCATCGGTTCTTCTGGTTGGCTTTTCTGAGGTAATGAAGGTAGGCTAGGAATGGGTATACTGGATCTAGGTCTCCTCTTTTCTGCCATTCTGAACCCGATTTGTAGTGCCAACTAAGCAAGCTCCTGAAAAGAAGAGGGTCTGGCGACTCTAGCCAGTTCATCTTTTATGTCTTTGTGGAGACCGCGCCTGAATATGATTTGTTGTGCGGTTTCCAGCCAACCTGCTTCAGTAGCCACCTTCTGGAAACTTGATACATATGTTTGTACATCAGGTGACCCTTGACGAATGTCAAGAAGGTTTTCAAATGTAGTATATAACACTTCAGGTCTCTCAAGTCTGTTCCTAAAGGGTTGAACAAACGTGCCATAATCGTTGAGGGATGGATCTGAGCTGGTCACTAGTGGGGTGGCCCATGCTAATGCATTACCCACTAAGTTTGAAATCAAAAAACACACCTTTGCTCTGTCAAACTCATAAGCTTTGGGGCAAAAGGTGTAATAGATTGTACATGCATCCAGAAATTCCTTCATCTTTCGGGGATTGCCATCAAACTTGCCACAAGGCAAAGATAATGGAGGTAAATCACCTCTGTGATCATCCCTCTGCTGTACCTGTTGTCGTAGAGCCGTGTTATCAGCTCTTAAAGTTTGTACCTCTACCGTGAGGCCGTGGATGGCCTTTACCAATTCCTGGTATTGCTCTAAGCTTGCCATGTTATCTGGGCGTTACAATCTCTCAGATTCTGTTTGTTTTGCACTAGGTGCTGTACCCTTATCACTAGCCCACTCCTCACCTGAGGTTTCTCTGTTGTATTCCGATGGTTCTTCGGAGGAGGTTTCCACGATCTTTTCTCTCCAAGTACTTGTAGTCTTTTTCTTTGGTGTCTTTCCTTTCTTCTTGAAGAGCTAGGGACGGGCTCCCCCAGAGGCCACTTTGTCTAAAAGATAATCTGCCAGGCAGCGGGGACTTGAAGGTCTTGTAGAGGTGGCTGTAGTCTGGAGGTTATCAAGACTTGAGGATCTTCCTTTTTTGAATGTAATGATTCCTTGTTTGTACCACGGGTTCCAGCATGCATTGATGAAAGCAGTAGTTTCCGACCAATAACTGTGTCGGAGAGAACTAATGTCGAGAACACCAGGTAAGTCAAATAGGGTCAAGGCAGTATCCAGAAGAGACACAAAGTGTTCCTCAGATGTGTTCACCGCACGAGTGGGAGTTTGCATAGTGCAGAGAGTGAAAGCTGCGTAGGACGTGGAAGCAGCAAGGTAGAGCAAGAGTGCCACGCTGGATGCGGCTGCGGCAGGAGGTGGAGAGCCGCGCCAGTCGCGGATGCAGCAATTGTAAGGAACAGAGCCGCGATGGACGCAGAGCTGGAGAGCCGCGCTGGACGCAGAGCCGGAGGGATGGACCGCAGCGTGGGCTGCAAGCAAGAAAGCAAGAGACAGTAATGGGCAAGAATGAATTAGGAGCGCTGTTTCAACAACTAAGCGCTAGGCTGCAAGGAGTTGCAACGCACCGGCTATCTCACCTGGTGGTCAATTATAGCAAGCCAGTGGCCATGTTGGATAACTAGACCTCTACTCTCCATTCTGACAGAACGTGATGAAACGCTCATAACGCCCTCCATTCCTCCCATACTCGCCAGGGACGAATCAATGTCAATGTATGAAAAAAGTGAGACAAGCCCCAGAGTGTGAAGAAGCCCCAAAGTGGGGGGAGAGAAAGAGGAAAGCTCCAGAATGGGGAAAATATAGAGAAACCTCAGAGTGGACTGTGGAGAGAGACTGAGACTAGCTCCACAGTGGGAAGAAAACCAAGAAACCCCAGAGAGAGAAGGAGCAGAGACCCAGAGTGTGGAACGAAGGAAGACAACCCAGGGTAGGGAGTGGACAGGAGAGGAAGAGACTTAAAAGATACGAACTGCCTGTTTGGGGCTGTGGCCATAGGCAAGAGGCATATAGTAAAGAGACAAAGGTGTGGGCGGTTAGAAACCAGCCGCCATCCCTTTTTTTGGGCAATGGCCCAAAGTGTATCTTGTTTGTAATTGGATTTTTCTTTTCAAAGGTAGCAGGAAAAACTAGGTTAGAATAGGATTGTGGAAAGAGGATTGCATTTATGTATGACATACTGACATACGCCCCTTTATTTGTTTCTTTTTATAGTATAGTTTGAGTCCTCAGCTTAGGGAAAGATTAGGTTGAAGAAATAATAAGAGTTCAAACATGCCTCTTGCGTAAGCTGTCTGTGATAGAGTAATACTGTGGTGGCTTCCCATGCATAAAGCTGCAGAACTTTGTTTGGATTTGACCGTAAGTTTATTTAATCATTTGGGAATCATCAAAAGCAAGTACTGTGATGGGATATGTGGAGGTAATGCTTAGATTACTTAACAGTAATCTTGACTAATACTATTACTATTCTTCCTCATCACAGTACCCTGCTTGGGTTTGTTGTGATCTAATTTCATACAACCCATCTATTTTCCAACTAGCGATCTATTGATTAATTTCTGGTCTGTTTTATTTCTCTATGCAGTGCGTACATCTTTGCTGCAGCGATTCAACCAGCAATAGGCCACTTCACACCGCTGTTATTGTGGTAATACGGATTTATACTGCACCATTGTGCTGCCCTGCTGAATACACAAGCCGGTTAGCTATGCATCTGGCAAATTCGTCTGCAAATTCCCTGGGGCAATGGTGATGCCCGCTTTAGGTAGTTATCTGTGTTGCAATGAATACACTAATATGGCTTTAGCGTATGAGTGTTCTCTGGTTCAGTGTTAGTATTTCTCAGGTTCTTGATCGCACTCTTGAGGTGTTATGAAAAATCTGCTGCCCAAGAAAGCGAGTCTCAATTGAGTGAAGCTGACATTTTTGCATTTTAAAAAAGGCGAATGCTTTTTTTTCCAAACATGTGTCCCCCGCTTTTATTGTAATGTAAGCGGGGGACTCCCCCACAACCCCCGAAGCCCATAAGGCCGGACTAGGGGAGTCAAGGACACCCCCGCCACCCTTGTTTGTCATTATAGGATTCGATCTGTTCTACTATGACGAAAGCTTGCAAAACACACATTCAGAATTTTTTTCCCCGTTCTTTTCGGGCATTACCGTTTTGATCACTGGCATGCCACTGTGGTGATTCTGTGATTTTTCTTGTTTTCATGTGTCTATACATAATGCGTTGGGCGCGTTCTTTTGTGGCTATAGGTGCTCCTATGGAGAGTGTACTTTTAGTTAATGACCCTGTCTCATGCAGGTTTCCTCATTCCTTGCTGACTTTCTGCCAATTTTTAGGCCTCCTTGAATGATATGGTCATGATTGAATTGTAAGTATAATTTGAATTAGTTCCTTGTACTACACTGCATAATTGGTTGTACAATTTGTGATTTATATATCCCCAACATGTTTTTTTGGTTTGTTTTTTTCACCCGATGAAAACGTTGCAATTAAATTACTAACGTTGAAACCGGTAGGTGCTTTTGGAAGTAACCGAAAGACAATAACAACAAATGGATTCATCTGGTCTCCCCCTGGCTACACATTTGTCTAATTTATGTTAACCATTTAAGTTAAGGATTTCTGGCTATGAAATTCACACAACTCATTGCCTGTTTGAATTAGTTTAGTTTTTTTGTGTATATGGTATGACTGGATGTGATGTATGTGATGTTGATTAGGTTTTAGGTTTGAGTGTTTCTTATCCACCATTTTTTGCTGCTGTATGTACTATTGGTGTGTTCCTTTTTCCATGAATTGTAAATACAATTTTATATATTTTTTAATTAAATACCCACATTGATTTGCAAATGTATTGTTCCAGATTTTCTTATCTTTGTTCCCAGAATCTGGAAGACAGGGACCCTTGCCTTTCTGTATACTTTGTTTGCACTTGACCTTAAGTTTATTTAATCATTTGTTAATGATCAAAAGCAAGTAATGGGATGGGATATGTAGAGGTAATTCTTAGATTACTTATCAGTAATCTTACTACTCCTATTGCTATTCTTCCTGTTCACAGTACTTACAACCCACATTACTCTCCTTGGTGGGAAAAAAGCCAATTTTGGATTGTGGGTGGAGAGAGGCATTCATTTTCCAAACAGGAGGGGCAGGACACTTTAATTGGGAAGTAAAATAAGCCCTTAGAAGAGCAGCTGGAGTCACACTTTTTACAATAACAGCCAACCTGCACTGGGATCTGGGAATCGAGATATTGGATGAACATCTAGCAAAGCTAAATAGGAATTTCTGCCTAGGAGTGGATCAGAACGCAAACCCTCTGATCAAGAAACTTGCTATAATTGCTGCATATCCTTTTTATCGCTACCGACCCTGTGAAACCATGTCTACTGTGACAAGAAGACAGAGAAGGATTTCAAACCGTGACTAGACTCTCAACCAGAGAAATTGGGAGTAATGAGGCACAGCATCGGTCTCGGTCAGCAAGATAACGTTCCGTTCTCTCGCCATGGAGGCTGGGGCTTCAAGAAAGTGCCGTGGTGAGGAAGAATAGGCCCCGGAGTGATGAGGATTGCACACAAATAATCTAAGCATTAATGCTGTGCAGCTTCAGCTCCCTTCCCCCATTCCGGAAGCTGGGGCTTCAAGTAAGTGCTGTGATGAGGAAGAGCAGGCCCAGGAGCGATGAGGATTGCACGCAAATAATCTAAGCATTAATGCTGTGCTGCTTCAGCTCCCTTCCCCCATTCCGGAGCTGCGTTTGTCACTGTCCTCAGGAGTTGTAAACACTTGCTTCTGGGAAGCGGGAATTTTGCAACATTCTAAGTCCTGCCTGCCTCACATCTTCATTCGCATTTGCATAGTTAGTCCTAGGGAAGACAGTAGGCCCGCGCCTAGCGAGGAGCTCGGGTTTCTTGCCTATAGGCTACCCGAATGCGGTGAAACTCTGCTCAGATATATTGGCTGCAACGGATAGAGCGCGGCGTGTCGGTCACTTCTCCACTAACCTACCGGAATCAGAAAGACCAAGAGGCTGGGCATTGCTGGGCTGTCGTTGCTGCTCTCAGGTAGGCGGCTGAAAATTGCTGTGCTGTCGTTGCTGCTCTCAGGTAGGCCATTTCCTACCCCTGATCGTGTCACTAGTTTTACAAGGTTCCCCCCTGCTCAATAGGAAAAGCGAGGGGAGGGAGCTCCTGGTCCTCGGCTGCAAAAGATGGTCCCTCGTTTCTAAGGCCCGCCACGATAGTACAAACCAAAGACCCATTCGCCCTTTTACTCGCACACTTCCTCCTCGGTCTGCCCTCTCTAGCATTCTTCATTTTCTGAAGCCAAGGAGGGCCCGCATATTGGCCTCTCTCGGGTTTTCTGCTGAAAAAGCATCAGTGGGAATTCGTCTGCGTCCGAAAATTTGAGCGGGCTCTTTGCATACGTGTTTATTTCTGTGCATCTGTCTAATTCTGTAAAATGTATTAATCGCTCAAATTAATTAGGACGTTGCCATAATATTGAACTGGGAAAATCCTAGGTTTAACAACCCGGCTCCCCCAATTAATCTACATTAGGTGACCCTGGATAATTATTGATGAGGTAAATGTCCACATTAGGTATTCCATTTGAGAGCCTCTGATGTAGTCTTGGTTTAAACTTTGTATTCTGGGGCTTGTGGTCCTAGATTTCCCCCCATTATAAACCACGGACTACAAGACCCAGGATGCAAAGTTAAAACCAGTAGTGTACCATCTTCTCCCGAATGGAAAATGTTGGCATGTATGTATGATCTAACGGCGTTATGCAAACAAATGGAAACCTGTAGAACGCAAGCCGACCACATTTAGAGCACCAATACGTTTTGCAAACAAGTTCACAAATTATATAAAACGTATTTTGTATGTGCTTCTTGGAAAGAAAATGCATTTATATTCGGAATACCAACAGCAAAGTGTTTTAGTGTGGATGTACATTTCGGGATATAGCAATATGTCTTCTCTGTGTTTTGAACAGTATGTGAAGTCTTTGTATTACACAACGTTCTTTTGTGATGTTGAATAAAAAGTGGGCCCATTTACTTTCTAACATTTGAGTAGATCAAAAAGGGTCAGATTAAAGAAACTTTGCACCTGTGCACGTGCAAATTTGCATGGTATTAGCACTAGGGCAAAGTTTGCCCTATTTTTAAAAATACTGGGACATATTAGAAAACCATTGCACCATGACAAGTGTAGTTTGGCATGGTATAAGCACCTGGTTAAAATTGCCCTAGTGCACAAAACATTTATTTTTGATGCATTTTTAGCACTAGGGCAAACTTTGCATTGGTGCAAAAATGCAGTGAAAATGTATCTTTTTTTGCACTAAGGCAATTTAACTTGGTGCTTATACAAGGTTCTAAAAAATTGCCAGGAGGTGGAAGCTACCAGGAGCAACTTTTGGCTCCCCAGGCAAAAGTTATATTATCTGTGTAGATTTGGGAATGTGTTTAAAGGAGAATAAAAGACACACCCAAGGGGCACTTAAAGTGTATTGTATAATATGTAATGGACACAAGATTAGATTTTGCATCTTGCTCACATGTTAGATTTGATGTGTGCTATGGGCTGGCTTCTGGTTCTCCAGAGGTACCTCCAGCCTAACGGTTGATGCCAGATACTGTAGGGGAGGCATGGTATCACAATGCCTGCCCTATCTCTTGTACAAAAAAGTTTAAAAAGGAGAAATGTATGTAAAAGGGAAGATCAGTGTTTAAATGAATAAATGTGGTTGAAGCAGCTCTACTCCCCACGTTGGACTTAATGGAGTAAGGCTGTCTCTGTAGGCAGGATGAGTCACTCTGGCTCAGCTTCTAACACGACTTTGCATTTTCTTACTGTTGCGCCCTGCTACCCATGGGTCTGGCGCGCATAAAAAGTGAATAAAACAAACAAACAATCAACAGTTCCGGAGCGTGGATCGAGGCCCGTCCGGCCTTCCACATTTTAAGTCTCTTTTCTTGACTTTCAAAACATTTTCTACCAAAAAGGTCACATAGTTCACCTCTGTCAGGCTCATACATCTCACAATAAAGTTGAACACAAACTTGCACGGGGGCTCCCTTCCCCAAGCTTACTTCACTTCGGGCCTCCCTCTGTCGGGCTCAGACCCATTTCAGTTCTAACTTCACTTTGGGTCTCCCTCTCTGGGCTTGGACCCCTTTCAGGTGTCCAAGGCTTTCGAATGTGCCTGGCTTACTTGTCAGACCGCTGCAGGACTACTTCGACTCAAAATGTATAGTTCAACTTTTAGGTTCGCCTTTCTAGGAGTTAAACTTTTCCATATCACTTTTGCTGTATATTCGCTTCCCTGCTTCGACCAATTTACCTTTCACAGAGACTTTTGAGCGGGCTACTTCCTTTCGCCGGACCACTCCGTTACTTAGTATCGCTGAACTCGCAGTCGCCTTTCAATTCAAAGTTCATTCACAGGTCTGCATTTCCTCGTATCTCATTAACACGTGTGCAGCCTTCAGTTGTCAGAAAATGTTGCTATTTCAAACTTTAACACACACAGTCTTTCAGGTCGCTTGCCAACTCACCGGCTGTGTGCGTTTCTTCTTTACTTTATGATTTGCAATTCACGAGTCAAGGTTAGTACCACAGGTTTGGCATCGCCTCCCCAACTCTGCTGTTCACCCAGGAGGGTCGCGGGCGTCCTTGAAACACAATGCAGTTTTCACTTGCAAAATCTGGCCTTCTCCACGTTTCTCTCACGGCCTGTCTGAGGCAACGGCTCGGGAGGATAGCTCAGGGACAACGTGCTCTCCTTGGAAGCAAAGCGTCATGGAAGACCACAGGTTCGATCCCCAGGTCTGTGCTTACAAACTTCTGGGTATTAAGTGCGTTATAAAAAACCTATCATATCAGTAGGAACCTCTGGGGTTTTTCTGACCAGCTGCTCTCGCCCCTTGGTCCGTCACTCTGTTCCAATAGGTTTTCCTTCGTCCCAGAAGCCCTGCTCGGTCTCGTGTTCCATCTTGCTCAGAGTGTGTCTTTGGGTTTGGCAAATTTGAGTGAGGAGAGCTAATTGCTATCAGGTGTATACATTTGGAATTAAGTGCCTGCCTTTGCCTGACCCGATAAGTAGACATGGCCAGTATGATGTTTGAAAGTTAATTTTGTTTCTCTGAGTCACCCCCTTCCTCGGCCCAGTGTTTGTGTAAAAACGGGGGGGTTGGGATCTCATCGGCGGTCTCACCCCCACACCCCGAAAACCCCTCACCCATGTGATCCTCCGACACTGGTCCACCTTTTTGGTGTTCCACAGTGAAACAGTAGGGTACCAGGTCTAAGAACCATCGCATGAATCCAGGGTTAGAGTCCTTTCATTGACTTATCCATACTAAAGGTGAATGGTCAGTGACAAGTTTGAACTTTCTCCCTAGAAGATAGTACCTTAGATGGCCGATTGTCATGATTCCTGCCCCACATGTCCCCAGCCCTCCAAGATGTAAGGCTGGAGCCAGGCCACAATCGCCTACATGGCCCTCAAGGGCATCTCCATCCCTCCAAAGACCCATTTGGAGTCAGACTTGGCGCTTGCGGCACCAGCCTCACTCACTCCCATAGGATAACATTAGGGATTTGACTTGTAGTGCATTGATGGGGACAAGATGGATGCCCCCACATATTTTGGTTCCCAGAACTGCATGTGCAGTCTAGTCTTTTGGGTGTGGTTTAGCCCAGAGACACCTGGGATACCCAGGGACTATTTAAGCCACGCCCAGGCTGAGAAACAACATGCTTTGTATTTTCTGAACCTGCAGTGTGACACTCACCGTGTTCGGATCAGTCTCCAGTAGGCCTGCATCTTTCTTCTGCGCTCAGCTCCTGCAAAAACAAGAACACCGTTGGGAACAGCCTTACCTTGCGGCGCTTCTGCCCATCATTCATCGCTCCTTCTGTTCTGCGGGCATCTTCGGCGGTGTCATTCCTATCCCAGCACGCCGCTTCCTAAGGAAAAGGGAAAAGAACAGAAAAAAGGCATTAGTAAGCATTCAGCAAATCTTTGCTTATTTTTAAAGACTGTATGAGCTTCAAACGCTTACCTGAATCCCAGCCGCTCTGGGGGAACTCTGTCTCCGGAACTTCTCATCCATCTGCAAGAGGGAAAAGACACTCCAAGTTAGCGTGGAAACATCTAGAGGCGCCGCATACCGCGCTTACTCACCGCATTTCTTCTTCATAACCGGCATCCACGCTGAAAACGTTGCGGCACCTAAAAGACACAGAAAAAAAACTCAGTTCAATACAAATACGAAAGGGTTGCATCGCGCTCTCACTCAACTTCAGTGCTACTCATCTCAGCAGCACGTCGCCATTCCCGGACGCCAGCCATCATCTAAGGAAGGAAAGGAACGAAGTTAGAGAACTGTTCAAAAGACTCATTATGCTTACCTGTCGGACTCTTGCCAGTGAAGTAACTAGGCAGCAACAAGCCCGCATCAATCAACATGCCCCTGCGCTGAAAGCAGGACGGAGAGCCCACTTTCCAAGAAAACAAGGTGAGCTGTGGATCAAAGGGAAGGGTTGGACCCCTGGGAAGAAGGGGTTCAAGCACACAGAGACAATAGGGAGTTAAACTCTACCAATCCTGTGTTTCAGGCCCAGTCTCCAGTCGAGTAGACTCCAGGGAAGGGTTCGAGGTCGTAAGAGGTCAGAACAGGCTGAGTGACGTCCCCGTGGATGCCAGGTGAGCGTTACAGAACACAAAGCCTCACATCAAAATCCACCTGGGCGTCATGGAAACGTCAGAAACCGACCAGTTAGCCCACATGTTGGGGCAGCTACGTTCCGAAGTACATGCAGCCAGGCAGGAGACCAACACCCTGTGGAGAGAGCTGATAGTAGCCAAAGAACGCACTGATGATTTAAGATGGAAACTTCTCCAGTCAGAAGCAGAGCATGCACCATTGCCAGGAAGCGTGCCCTCGATGCCAGCACCATCAGCCAATCCCGTTCAGATAACCCTTCCTGGGGCAGTTCCCTTGGCCCCGCCTGAACGATTTACAGAGGATCCCAAGAGGTTTGCAGCGTTCATGAACCAGTGCCACCTGCACTTCCTTTGTAGACAAGGGGCCTTTCCTAATGACCAATCACGGGTCGCATTTGTGCTATCCTACCTGAGTGGTAGCACCGCGGACTGGTCTGTATCCTTTGTGGCCCAAGACGATTCTCTGCTGCATGACTTCAGGGGCTCTCAGCAGGAGATGGAAAAGCTGTTCGCCCGTCCTACTCATGGGCAGGCATTAGACAACAAACCTCTGTCCCTACGCCAAGGGAATCAAGACCTATTAACATACATAGCCACGTTCAATAGACTCGTAGTTGAAGCAGAATGGCCAGTGGAGAAGAGAACCACGTTATTTCATCGGGGGTTGCGGGGGAGCTCAAGGATGTTCTCGCACAAGTAGTGAACCCCCCCGAAAGACTGCTCAGAATTCATTGACCTTGTTGTTCAACTGGATCATAGGTTGCAGGACCGAAGAGCAGATCGAACCAGACCGGACCCTCGCCCTATGTATGTGCGTTTAAAGGACAATATTGCCCGCACAACGGAAGGTTCAGGAGAACCAATGCAAATCAGGGGGGGGCGTCAGATCCCCCTTGACTAAAGCGGAAAGGGATAAAAGGAGACAGCAGCAGTTATGTCTGTACTGTGGAAGGTCAGGTCATTTCCTTAAAGAGTGCCCTGTGAAGCCACAGAGGAGGACGGTAGGGGCCACGGACAAGGAAGATACCATCAAGGAATCTGAAAATTCCCCAGCCTGGCAAGTGTAGTGGTCCACTTGTCGAGCGAAGAATGTGAACTACAGACCTCCTATTTTGCACTATCTGTGGTCTTGATCAATTACCAACAACCATCTCGGATGCACGCAGTAAGAGCGTACATTGACAGTGGAGCCGTTGGGAATTACATCGACCAGGATCTTGCGGCAAAGATGGGGCTTCCGTTATGCCCTAAATCAACCACCGACACTGTTACCACTGTCGACGGCACGGAAATAGCTTCTGGTCCAGTATCCCAATGCACTGCAGCTTTAACCCTTCTGTGCCTGGATGGACACCAAGAATCTATCGTTTTTCGACCTCATTAAGGCATCACAGTTCCGGTTGATTTTGGGAATGCCATGTTCGGTAGCTCACAATCCTCGAATCGATTGACGAGCAAAAGAATTGGCCTTTCCCGAGACTTGCGCTCACACATGTTATCGCCAAGCAAAACAACCAATAGACACCAGAACCTCCACGCTTGCGACTGTGGCAATCGACACCCTACCAAGTGAATACCAGGACTTTCAAGATGTCTTTCAGAAAGAACAGGCTAATACCCTGCCACCGCATAGTCCATACGATTGCCAAAGCGACCTGATACCCGGCGCACAAATCCCTAGTGGGAGAATTTACGCACTCACGGACCCAGAAAACCAGCATCCGAAGGCCTATCTTGACCAATACCTGGCCAACGGGTTCATCCGTCACTCGAAGTCTTCAGCAGCCAGTCCTCTATTCTTGGTACCGAAAAAGGAGGGGGACTTGAGAACGTGCATCGACTATCGCGCACTGAACCAGATTACTGTAAAAAAACGCTACCCCCTGCCACTGATCCCTGAATTGCTTGATCAAGTCAAAGATTCCCAAATCTACACAAAACTAGACCTGAGGGGGGCATATCACCTTGTTCGCGTAAAACAGGTGGACGAATGGAAAACTGCTTTTCTCACCAAATATGGCTTGTACGAATATCAAGTAATGCCCTTTGGCCTTGCAACGCACCTGCAGCATTTCAATAATTCATGAACGACGTCCTACGGGAATTTATTGATGTATGTGCTCCAGTGTACATTGACGATATTCTAGTATATTCCACATCAAAGCAGGACCACATTAAACACGTCCGATCCATATTGGAGAAACTCTGTCAACACCAGCTCTATGCCAAGCTTGAAAAGTGCTCATTCCACGTCTCTGAGGTGGAATTCCTGGGCTTTATTCTCAGCCCGAATGGAATCCGAATGGAGGTACACAAGGTAGATGCTATCCTGAACTGGCCATCCCCAAATTCATTCAAGGGGGTTCAAAGTATGCTGGGTTTTGCAAACTTCTACCGCCGGTTCAACTTAGGATTTTCGCAAATCATGCATCCCATCACGTCATTGCTAAGGAAAAGCAACAAAAAGTTCCAGTGGACAACAGAAGCCGAGGAAGCTTTCCAGGAACTCAAAGCAAGATTCACATCTGCTCCAATCTTACGCCACCCTCACACTGATCTCCCATACCTGGTGGAAACGGACGCCTCAAGCATGGCTATGGGAGCCATCCTCTCACAAAAGGACCCCGAAACGGGCCAGTTACACCCTGTTGCCTTCTGGTCGCGTAAATTCACACCCCGTGAACTCAATTACGCTACCACAGAAAAAGAACTCCTGGCAATTAAGTCAGCCTTTAAGGCATGGCAGCACCACCTCTTGGGCGCCAGACACACAATCACTGTAATAACTGACCACTGGAACCTCCAGTTCCTAAAAACGGCAAATGCCCAATCCTCACGACAACTAAGTTGGGCTCTTTTTGTTTTTTATTTATTTATTATTTTTTTTTTTTTTGCTGAATATGACTACGTGATTACATTTTGACCAGGGGTGAAAAACGGGAAGGCAGATGCCCTTTCCCGTATGGGGTGGAAGAGCAAGGGTATCAGACCCCTGGCCCAATAGCAATCACCCCGAGTGACAAGCTCCTAGGAATCAGAGCAACCATAACTCAGAAAGAATTACATGAAGAAATCGAAAACCTGATGAGTCCAGAGCAATAATAAGCGTGGAGTGCACAAGAAGAACATTACATGATAAAAGATCAGTTGCCCTACTTCAGGAATCATATATTCTTACCAAACCAAGAACTACGAGAACAAGTCATGTCCGGTTAACATGATTCCTTGATCGAGGGCCACCCCGGAATCGCTAAAACCTTAGCCAAGGTAAAACGAAATTATTGGTGGCCCACATGGCGTAAAGACATTATCCATCTTGTGGCGTGTGTACTCAAAACAAGTAATCCAAGCAGAAACCGGCTGAGCTGTTACAACCATTGGAAATCCCACCAGCACCCTGGCACACGTTGTCCCTCAATTTTATTACTGATTTACCACCCAGTCAAGTGTTTAACACTATTCTTGTGGTTGTGGACCTGTTTTCAAAAATGGCACATTTCATTCCTCTTAAGGGGCTCCCAAATGCTTCCACTCTGGCAAAGGTATTTATTGAAGGCATCGTACGGCTCCATGGGTTTCCTTCAGTTTTGGTCTCAGACCGAGGTACTCAATTGTTATCTAACTTCTGGAGAAAATGCTGCCCTATGGCCCAGATCGACATCCGGTTATCCACCAGTCACCATCCCCAAACGGATGGTCAAACTGAGAGGACAAATCAGACGCTCGAGCAGTATCTGCGTTGCATGTTAGACCAAGCTGAAGCAAGCTGGTTCGACCTATTATGGATAGCTGAATATGCTTATAATAATTCCCTACACACCAGCACTGGCAGACACTCTTTTATACCATGTATGGCAGGCACCCATGTACTTCTGAGTTGGACGTTCCTACAACCCTGGAAATGCCAGCAGTCAAAACCTTGCACATGACCATTTCTCAAACCTTTAAAAGGGCAGCTGAACACCTACTTCAAGCTAAGAATCGCCAAAAGAAGTTTGCTGATCAACACCGAGCAAAGGCCCCCAACTACCAAGTGGGAGACAAAGTCTGGCTGGCGTCTAAACACGTGTCCATTAAAGAAACCTCAAACTTTCCGTCCAAGATACCTGGGTCCATTCACCGTCACCTCTGTGATAAATCCTGTGGCGGTCAGACTAGCTCTGCCGTCAAACATGCAGATGCATCCCGTGTTGCTTGTGTCTCTCCTTAAACCTGTTCGACCTGGCACCCGGGTAGCAATGCCACCGCAGCCAGTAGTAGTCGCCGGGGAGCCAGAATTCGAAGTTAAGGACATCCTGTATTCAAAGTACGTCAGATCCAAATTATACTACTTAGACTGGAAGGGGTATGGTCCACAAGACAGGACATGGGAGCCTTGTGAGTACATCCATGCACCTCGCTTGCTTAGACGATTTCATCAAAACCATCCAAACAAACCAGGACCAGACAGAAGAGCCACCTTGAGAGGGACCTTGGGGTGGAGTGCTGTCATGATTCCTGCCCCTCATGTCCCCAGCCCTCCAAGATGTCAGGCTGGAGCCAGGCCACAATCACCTACATGGCCCTCAAGGGCCTGTCCATCCCTCCTAAGACCCACTTGGAGTCAGACTTGGCGCTTGTGGCACCAGACTCAATCACTCCCATAGGATAACATTGGGGATTGGACTTGTAGTGCATTGATGGGGACAAGATGGATGCCCCCACATATTTCGGTTCCCAGAACTGCATGTGCAGTCTAGTCTTTTGGGTGTGGTTCAGCCCAGAGACACCTGGGATACCTAGAGACTATTTAAGCCACGTCCAGGCTGAGAAACATGCTTTGTGTTTTCTGCACCTGCAGCGTAACACTCACCGTGTTCGGATCGGTCTCCAGTAGGCCTGCATCTTTCTTCTGTGCTCAGCTCCTGCAAGAACAAGAACACCGTAAGGAACAGCCTTACCTTGTGGCGCTTCTGCCCATTATTCATCGCTCCTTCTGTTCTGCGGGCATCTTCGGCGGTGTCATTCCCATCCCGGCACGCCGCTTCCTAGGGAAAAGAACAGAAAAAAGGCATTAGTAAGCATTCAGCAAATCTTCGCTTATTTTTGAAGACTGTACGAGCTTCAACCGCTTACCTGAATCCCAGCCGCTCTGGGGGAACTCTGTCTCCGGAACTTCTCATCCATCTGCAAGAGGGAAAAGACACTCCAAGTTAGCGTGGAAACATCTAGAGGCGCCGCATACCGCGCTTACTCACTGCATTTCTTTTTCATAACCAGCATCCACGCTGAAAACGTTGCGGCACCTAAAAGACACAGAAAAAGAACTCAGTTCAATACAAATACGAAAGGGGCGCATCGCGCTACTCATCTCAGAAGCACGTCGCCATCCCCGGACACCAGCCATCATCTAAGGAAGAAAAGGAACGAAGTTAGAGAACTGTTCAAAAGACTCATACTTACCTGTCGGACTCTTGCCAGTGAAGTAACTAGGCAGCAACGAGCCCGCATCAATCAACGCGCCCCTGCGCTGAAAGCAGGACGGAAAGCACACTTTCCAAAAAAACAAGGTGAACTGTGGATCAAAGGGAAGGGTTGGACCCCGGGGAAGTAGGCGTTCAAGCACACAGAGCCAATAGGGAGTTAAACTCTACCAATCCTGTGTTTCAGGCCCATTCTCCAGTCGAGTAGACTCCAGGGAAGAGTTTGAGGTCGTAAGAGGTCAGAACAGGCTGAGTGACGTCCCCATGATACCAGGTGAGCATTACACCGATTGCCCCTTTTTTATGGTAAGGGACTCTAATTCCAACACAAAGTAGTTCTTCTCACGTGGGAAGAGTTTACAACTGGTAAATTGGATGGGATGTTCTAAACCATCGCACGTTTGTAACAACACTTCCCCTAACCCTGTGAGAGAGGCATAAGTTAGTAACACAAATTCTTCTGAAAAGCCTACTACTGTGTAGACTTGAAGTCTACTGACACAAGGTTTGTTTTAGGTTGGTGTAACATGCATTGTGCTCATCAGTCCAATGAATCGTCTGGGGCTCAGCATTCTTAAAGTTTGTCTGTTAACCTGGCTGTTCTATCTGAGAAATCTGGGATAAACCAATGTTAATAACCAATCAATCCTAGGAATGCCCTGAGGTCTCTCTTGGTCTTGGGTGGGGGGTTATCTAGGACGGCCTTCACTTTTTCTTGCTGGGGTTCGACACTGCCATTCCCGACAAAGAAGCCTAGGTATTTCACGGCCGATTGAGCCTGCTTATATTTGCATGGATTGGCAGTTAAGCCGGCCTCTGTGAGGGTCCTCGTAATAGTAGAAAGATGAAAAAGATGGTCTTTTCAAGTTTTACTATAAATGACTATGTCGTAAATGTAGACCCTGCAGAAATCCTAGTAGCGCTGTAATATCCTGTCCATAATCTGTTGGAAAGTGGTTGGGGCCCCATGCAGGCCAAAAGGGAGGACTTTGAACTGGGATAGTTCCACGGGTGTCGAGAAAGCTATCTTTTCCTTATCCGGTCCATATACTGGGACCTGACAATATCCCTTTGTTAAATCTATGGTTGATAGGAATGTGACATTTCCAAGTTATCTATTAACTGTGGGATGTTTTTACCCATGCATCCGAGCCCTACCAAAAAAACTGTGCAGTACTGGCATGGAAAACATCATGATGGCCAGAACTCCCCAGAGAGTGCACAGGGAAAACATGAAGAATAGGCTGCCACCCATTTTTGCCTATGTTGTGGGCACAGAAGGGCACTGCCTAAAACCACCATTGGGCTACACACAGTAGCCTGAAACCATTGCAAAAGGGGCAATGCTGATTGCCAAAAGCAACCCAGAACTGTGGGGAATTCATTTTCTTAATCCCAAAAATGTTTGCATTACCAGTACTCACCACTATCAGAAAGCCGGCGTTTTAAAACCACCAGACTTTTGTGTAAAACTGAACAAATGAAACAAAACCAGACCAAGGAAAGACTTGCTAAGAGGTGGATACAATGTAAAACTATATTTTGAAATGACTTGAAGGAAGTAATTATTTAATGTATAGGTAACATTGTCAGTTTGATTTGAATGTAGAAAACTGGGAACAAAAAGTGACATTTAGCTGAAACCTGGCTTAATGAAACTGAATTCTGCCTGACAACTACCCCCGACAGGAGTTGAAACTGGATGCTCAGCCACTCTGCCCCTGGCCAAAAGGAGTTAACACCTCTCTGATTAGATTAGGGGTGGAGCAACCGGGGTTCTACAGGGATTTGAACAAAGGCCTGTCCTGGACTCAGGCAAATGTTATATTGTGGGCGTCGTAAAATAGCTTCCTCTTGGGAGAAACTGGGGGGCAGCTGTGCCTCTCTGAACAAGCTGGCTTGGGGGAAGTGGATAAACCAGTTATTCCACCCTGTGATGTGGGAAGCCACACCCCTTTTTGACCAGAGCATAATTTTAAAAAAGATATATAATTCTGGCAAGTCCGCACTATGAGTTATCTAAGTAATATCATTTTTGTGATTTTTCTGTGAACATTTTAAGAGGCGTTAGGACCCTGTGGTGTATTCTGGGGGGTTGCTAGCGGAAAATAGGGTCTCACTCCAAATGTATGCATGTTAAAAATCTGACACTTCATCAATTAATGTCCATACTCCTTGCGCACATGTTTAATTTTGGGTAAATGTCCGATATTGCAAAACCAGATAAAAAGCGCAAAATGTTGTCATTTTTGAATGCAAGCCCCCAGGAAGATCAGAGGCTGACAAGCATGGACCATAAGGAATATATAATGTGTACATGTAATTTCAACAAATTGTATATCTGGGAAAGATGTATTTGAATCAAATATAGATTTGTGGGCAAACTGACCAGGGGAGGAACCTCTGACCCATAAACAGACCTCATCAGGATGACAATCCATTTCCTTCCCCCAATCATGGGAGAGGGGAGAATTGGGCCAATGACAAGTAAAGAGGGGCAGGCTTAGCTAGGCCCAGGCACACACCCATTTTCAAAACACATAAAAAGAGACTGCTGGGACAGGTAGAGACATTCAATTCCATTTGTTGCGGAGCATGTTGACTGACGACTTCACATGCAGAGATCCAACACTTAGACTTCCAAACTAAACAGAGACTACAGAACTTTGAACCAAGAAGGCCCACTGCAAGCAAAATTATTTGTCAGCAGGCCTCAAAATCATTTGCAAACTATTCCACAGCCGGGCGAGCTGTCTGAATTCTTTTGCCAAGAACTCTTGCCAGTACCCAGAAAGCAGTGTTACATCCAGAATCCACTTGATCCGGACCGGAAAGCAGAGCAGTATCCAGAACCAGAGGCCGCTGTTATCCAGAGAGGTTAGACCAGCAGAGCAGAGCTGACCCAGACCGCTGTGAGCAGAACCAGAGAGCTGACCCAGATCACTGTGAAGTGCCGAGACCAGAACCGGAGTCCAGTTCAAAACCTGACCAGATCCGTGGCGAGGCCTATTTCAAATTTATATTGTGAGTACCTAGCAGAACTGTGCAGAACCAATCTCGTAGTTAAAATAATCTAATCCAAACTATTTTAACCTAAGTAGAACTGCCTCCTAGAAATCGTGTCATCTGTCATTTTTAAAGCTGCACAACTGTCACCTGTCAATTCTGCAGCTGCAAGCTGTCATTTTGAGTTTACTTTAAATCCGAAAAACTACCTTTTATTTAATCGTCCGTATCTCTGGAACCGTTTGGGCTAGGAACGTGATTTAACTTTCCTCTGAAAGCATAGAATCTAAGCTTTCCAACAGGCCTTGAACCGGCTTCCTACTCCTTATACTTTTTCCGTAATCACGATTCACGCACTCGCAAAATTTACAGTGATTTGGGACTTTGGCTCAATTTCTCCACTTTTCAAAATAGCAGCTCCATTCTTTCTTTTGTTAAAATCCGTTTAGCAATGCTCTATGAGTTATTACCAAGTTGCAAAGTGAGCCTGAACTAATACCAACACGCACCTCCCACTCACCCTGAATCTCTAGAGGGAATTAAAATCATTGGCACATTTTCCCATCCATTGCCATCCCATTTAAAAAGCATTTTGGGCCTGTGTTTCAAACTCCTACCTGTTTCCTCTAAGCTTACTGGGGGGGAACTGAATTTCGTATTGTATTTGATTGCATTCCTGAGAACTGTGTGCTCCTCTTTCCATCTCCTTCCATTTCTTACATTGCATAGGGGAGGGGGGTGAATTGCCAGAGAAAAAGTGATTATCTTATCTTTTGCGAAAATCATATCAAGTATTTCTGTACTGCATTTTATTCCTCATTGCTTTTTCCTTGAAATTATAAGTATTTTTGCTACTTTATCCATCCTATACTAACTCCTCATTGATTGTAAAGAAGTGTGCTAGTGCCAGATTACCCGTTGTTGATCAACATCATATGTCTAAGTGTACTATCAGATATTAATTTATAGAAGTGTGATATATATATTGTTTAAAATTTCAAATAAACCTTTTAATTTGCAAAACAAACCTACTTCTTGGCTCAGTGGGGTCAGGGGGATTCTAAGAGGGGGGTGTTATACAAGGGTGGTCATCCAGAGTACTGAACTAGACATAAAAATACATTAATAAGGGTTTTCCTCAGCATCCCAGACTAGGCATTGACTTGGCTGTAGTGTTGATTGAATATCGCTTACAAAAGTGGGGGCTCGGAGCCGGGATATGCTGGCTTAGATTGACCATTTGTGCAGATTAATACAGTGTGCCAACTGACCAGATACACATATCCGGTTAGATCACCACGCTGTTTTACACTGTGAAAGCACCCCTCAAAGGAACGCTCTAAGGAAACGGTCTGTTTTGCAAAATAAAATACAAACTTCTGTAAGTCAGGAAGGAACTCAAATTCCAGAATGACGACCTTGGTAGATATGAAAATAGCCAGAGAGCACTTCTTACATAAGCTATTTGTGAGAGGTGAGTGGACTCATCAGGACCAAACGGTCTGGCTGCAGGCAATCGCGCAACAGGTCACTGAAACAGGGTCAGATATATGGAGAGATCAGGGTCCATTACATGTGGCCCTGAGTGAATTATACATGGCTCCTAAAGTTAAAGATGAACACGACAAGATAGTTAGGATAGCGGCATATTTGTATCTATATATGCGAGCCATGCAGGACAAATGTGCTGAAGGCCAAGATCTGGCAAGTAGGCAACAGCTGGCGTTAGAAAAGGCCAAATCTGACCTGGTCTCTTCTGAGCAGAGGCTGCAGAGGAGCCAGGAGTCAGAAAATGATGGTAGACAGTATATCATTAAAATAAAAGAGGACATGGATAGACTGCAACAGGAGAAGGCTGACCAGGATACCAGATTTCTGGCCTTGCAGAAGGAGTACCAAGAAGGTTTGGACTCCCTTCTGCAGAGCCAGAAAAAGCTGGAGCAACAACTGGACTTCAACAGGCATGCACAGAGCAGGTAGCCACCCTGCAAATTCGATTAGACAGAGAGAAAGAGGAAAGCAATAAATTGATTCTGAAAGACCTGGATACCCAGGCAGAGTTTGATCAGGAGCGCCAGAAAGCTGGTGCCTTCCAAAGGCAAAGGGACGACCTGGCGGCACAGATGCAGGCTCTTAGTCAGGAAAGGGATACCTTAGGCCAGGAAGTCTGCCACTTAAAAAGAAAATGGAAGAAAATCACCTGGCCCTCCAGGGACTGGGTGACCTCCAAAAAGAACACCAGAACTTGTTAGAGCACACCAGGAGGGTGGAGGATGCTCTGGCAAGAAAGGAGCAGGCCGATAGGGACACAGCTCAGGAGGTAACCCTCCTGCAGCAGAGACTGGCCCAGTACTCCAGGACCAATCAGGAGGCACAGAGAGAAAATGAGGCTCTCTGTCAGCACAATGATAGGCTCCAGCAACAGGTAGCGATGCAGGAGAGACTGATGGAATCTAGTAAGGCCTTAACTGAGGAACTGAAAGCGCAGGCTCTTGCATTGCAACAGGAAGCAGGGGCGGATAGAGATGAGGTTCGCTGGGAAAGAGAAACTCCTGAGCATAACCTCAGGAGCCCTAGTACCAGAGGCCTTCATCTCTCCCAGTCCCTGAACTCTGCCACCCCCATGTCTCCTCGTGCACATGAGCCCAAGGCCACGGGGATGGCAGATTACTATCCAGCTAGAAGTATGGGGCTCATAGGCCAGTACCTCCCAGGAATGGATGGGCGGGTATCCGGTTATGGGCACCCAAGCACAGTGCAATTTAGTGGGGAACCCCAGGAGAGTAGGCCCATTAAGGGCATCCTGAAAACCTCTGCCCAGTTAGGTCAGTGGGGGGGATACCCAGCAAATCCTGGTAGCAAGGAGGGATCTGAAGACTCCTCTGAGGGTCACAGGACACAGGAGACCAGGTCCTCACATTCTGCCAGCCATTCCCAGGCTCGCAGAATCCGGGAAAACCTGGAAGATCAGACGGGCACCTCTGAGAGCAGCGCTTCTGAGTCGGAGGATGAATGGACCAGGGTTACCCGAACCAAAAAGGCCAATAAGGCAAAAAGGGCCTTGCTTAAGGACCCATTGAAACAAATAAAGGCAAATAGGAGTGTCATCACGCCTTATCATAAGAACGCCAAGTATTCTGTTTGGGAACATTTGGAGCTCTATGAGCAAATGATGGAGACTTTCCATTTGAAGGACAGCCAAAGCTGTATTAAATATGTAAAGTGGACCTTCTCACCAGAATACTCCAGTTTCTTTGCGGGGCTGGAGGATCAAAACCATTCAAGGTGGTCCACATACAGGGCGGCCATCTTGAAACATTTTTCTGTGCACAGAAATCCTCAAGAGGCTCGCAAGGCAGCCTACAATTTGCAATGTGGGAAGGATCAGGCCCCACAAGAGTTTGTGCAAGAATTAAAGTGTGCTTTTGCGCAGACCACCAGAAGGGTGCGCACGGATAGCAGAGAATTTATCAATACGTTTTTCCATGCCTTACCCAAATACATAATGACCCAGCTCGTGACAGATTTTCATGAGAAAAGATCTTTAGACTGGGTCATTGAACAGGCTACCCGGATCTATGAGGTGCAGAAGCCCATCGAAAATAAAAATAATGCGCCGAAAAACCCCAAAACCAACAGCACCCCTGCTGCTGCCAAGGTTGCACAGGTAAAGGTTGCCCCCGTTTTAGATTTGGAGATGGGGGGGCTAAAAACCTGCCTGCACCAAATAATTCACAGCCCAGAAGGCCCTCGGGCCAGTCACAGACAGGGAGTCGAGGAGGTAGTCCCACAAATGGGGTCCCCCGCTCCCCTGACTATGTAAGTCCCCGCTACAAGGGAAACCGACCCATCCTGGGTTATGTGTAGACTCCTCCAGCCCCGGGGGGGATCCAGCCAAGCGCCTAACCCGGGGAACTTCCCTCCTAACTTCCCCCAGGAGGGCAGAAATTCACCAAATCCTGGGCAGAACTTTTTTCCCAGGTATCCACCCAATTTCCAACCCCAAAACCATCCATCCTTCTTTCCCCAATTCCCTGAGCCCAGACAACCTAATCCGGGAGAGGGGAGGCCAAGGGTGGAGGGGTACCCAAATCTTCCCAATCCGGGGTTTTACCAGAGAAGGGATAGCTACCCTTCCCGGGATCAGCCCAGGGGAGAAAATAGAGCCCCGTATCAGCCTGAGCGGGTTTCACAACTTGAGCGCCAGGTCCAAAATATGGCACGAGATCTGGGTCACATACTGAGGGCTCAACAGAACCCTCAGATGAGCATGCCACCGCAGAATGCCCCAAACTCTGGACCTGGTGCTCCAGAACAATGACGGGGGCAGCACCCCGATAACCCACCGGTTCCCAGGGAGGAGGCACAAGGGGAAGGGGGGTGTAAAGCCTTGGAGGAAGCTTCCTTCCCAACTTGTAAACAGCCCCTGGAAAACCAGGAACCGGAAACAAAATCTCCTGCCCCTGAAAGCCTGCCTCCCAAGGAGCAGAGGGGGGGTAGGAGAAAAAAAGGACCCAAACAGACTCACTTTGTGGAGGAGGTACAGGTCTTACAATTTGAGGGAGAGGGATCCTCAGAAGATCCTGGGAAAAGGATCTTCTCCTTCAGAGATGGGGGAACTCCTCCCAAGGTAAAATGGGTCCCAAGGGATTCCAATCCAGACTGGGGAGATGTGGAGACTGAGCTACCGCCGCCATCATCTCATCCCAGAACCGACAATACCAAAATCCCAAGGGTCAAACCCATCCTGGTGACTGCCTCCAAAAAGGGGGGGGCGGCCCAGAACCGGAACCAGGGGAACCCACAATGGCTCTGATCTCCAGTTGCCAACTTTTTCTTTCAGATTCCCAAGGCTCTCCACAGAATTCTGTCCAAATCTCTTCGCTAGCAATGTCCAAACCCAGGAAGTTAGCCCACCAGTTGTCCAAAAATGTGCATTATCTGTGTCCCCTTGAGGAGAAGGAGGGAAGATACTATGCCCCGGTACAAGTACAGGGGCAGGGTACAATTTTGGCACTGGTGGACATTGGATCCCAAGCTACCCTTCTGTCCAAAAGGGCCTTTGAGGAACTAAATGTAGGAAGGGGGGAGAATTACCGAATTCCTCTCACCTCTCTTCCTGGACAACTGCAGAACTTTGACGGGAAGGAAATTCCCGTTGAGGGGACTGCAGACTTGGACATTAAAACTGGGCGACACAAGGTGAAACACCCGGTCATAGTAGTGACTCCAGAGGGCACCCCTTGTTTACTAGGGAATGACCTCCTGAGAAGGTTTTCACCCCTAATAGATTGTGTAAACAAGGTCCTCTGGACCCAGACTAGCCGACCAATAAAATTAAAACAGAGTGTCAACCATGTTAGTTTAAACGGCACCTGCCACATGGTTGAACAAAAATCTGACCAAGTAGAATTTCACTTCCAGAACAACCAAACTCCAGACGTGACAGTAATAGCAGTAGGACAACAGACTGGTGATGGGGAGTCCTCTCTATTTCTGAAAATCAACCTTCCTTCCAGTTTAAGGTGGTATTCCACACTGGAAGGAAACACCCTGAAATTCTTTACTAATCTACAATCAGAAACTCCCACTCCTATAGTCCAGAAAGATTTGAAATCAGCTCAGAGCCTGGCTGATATTCAGCAAATTGGAGAGCAGTTGTTCATCCCTGTTCAGTTAAATGATGGGAAGGACTCTGTTCTCGCTCGAGTGTGTGTGTGTGAACAACGGTAAGAGCTTCATCAGCGAAGCCATGTTCCGCCAACTCCAAAAAGATCCAGCCATTCCCACATTCAAACTGATAGACAAATGGGAAATGGACCTGGAAGCACCTAATTCCAAACATCTCCTGCCAAGCAGGTGTATGCTCAAAATCTCCATTGGCAACAAGAGCATAGTCCATAATTGTTGGGTCGTGCGAGACGTCACTGCCGCCTTTTACTTAGGCAGTGACATTCTCAATCGCTTTGCCATTAGTTTGGACCTAATAAACTTCAAAGCTTGGTCCCGATTAGCG
Source organism: Ambystoma mexicanum (assembly GCF_040938575.1). Taxonomy (NCBI): domain Eukaryota; kingdom Metazoa; phylum Chordata; class Amphibia; order Caudata; family Ambystomatidae; genus Ambystoma; species Ambystoma mexicanum. Next base: position 30,719,948 of record NC_090933.1, on the reverse strand, counting down.
GATAATCCCATGGGCTTTGATGATCCAGAAAAAGCATTTAGGTCAGCTCAATTGCTACCTTATGCAGTTGAAATTCAGATCAAAGAGGAAGTCACCATCCCAGAAAGGACCCGACAATTCTCCCTGGAAGTGAAAGTTAAGAGGACAAAAATTGAAAAACCCTGATGCTTATATCCATCTAAATGCTTCTCTCCAACAGCAAGGATTAGGGGTAAACCCAACACCATTAGTCAACATAGAACATGACACCATTCCAATAGAGGTGGATAACAGCGACTTAAAGAGTATTACTCTAGCCGCAGGCACCATTATTGGAATGGCGATTGATGACCGACGTTTCTCCATTGATTTAGGAAATGAACTGTTAGGACCAATCCCCAAGGACAGTGTTGACAGTGACAGTGAGGACAATACAACACCAGACAGGATTTTCCCCCGGCATGGGGGGAACTTCCTGGTGTACACTTCTTGCCCTTATGGTAAGGAAGATGTGACTTGTGACTTCTGGAGGGATGAGGTGATTTTCCAGGTCCATGAGGGCTGCCTTTCCCACCTGAAGCCTCCAGTCCAAATCAGCACCCTGACCAGGGACTTCTCCACCCAGCTGGAGGAGGCTGCTGAGATAGCGGAACCAGAAGTCTTTCCCGGCTTCAGGCAGATGGTTGAAGAGAGAGTCAACCTAGCTGATGCCTGTGTGACTCCGGAGCAGAAGCAAAAGCTGAAACAAGTTTTCTTGGATTTTCAAGATCTCTTTGCAGTAGACTCATATAACTGTGGTCGCACCGACGTCCACACAACAACAATTCCCACAGACCCGGGCATGACTCCAGTGTTTGTGAAGCAATATTGCTTGCCTCTCGCATCAATGGAGTTCCTTACTGAAATAATTAAGAACCTTGAGTCCCGCGGGATCATCCGTCCAGCCCACAGCACCTTCAATAATCCGGTGCTGGGGATATTGAAGCCAAACGGCCAGTGGAGAGACTGCGCCGACCTTAGGGAGCTCAACAAACGGGTCCATACTTCCCGATGGTCTCTTCTCTACATTGACCAAGGGCTGGCCCAGATCCAGGGGTCACAGGTATTCACTGCAATAGACCTGACCAATGGATACTGGACTGTGCCTGTCAGTAGTGAGGACCAATACAAGCTGGCTTTTACCTTTTGGGGGCCAGCAGTACACATGGACCCGGACTCCCTTCAGATACCTCAACTCCGGTAATGAGTTCAACATTTTCCTACATAAGGCCATGCCCGACCTGGGAGAGAGGGGTTACCTGGCTTATGTGGATGATGTCCTCATGAAAAGCTCAACTGTGGAGGAATATATAGCGGAGATCCGTTATGTTCTGACCCAGTTGAGGGCCGCCAGAGCAAAACTTTCCTTTCAGAAAGCACAGTGGTGTAGAACCCATGTTAATTTCTTGGGGCATGAGATTACTCCTCAGGGTCTCTGTCCCCAGAAAAAGAAAGTGGAAGCACTTCAGAAACTGAAAGACCCCACAACTGTGCGGGAATTAAGGAGCCTCCTTGGACTGACTAATTACAGCAGAAAGTTCATTGAGGGCTACGCAGAGATCACCAGACCCCTGATTCATCTCTTGAAGGGGGGTTCAAGTGGGAATGGGGTCCAGAACAAGCCGAGGCAGTAAGACAACTCAAAAGAAGCCTCTCACAAGCGCCTTGCCTAGCTTACCCTGTCAGAAACAAGGAGTTTTTCTTGGAGACAGGGTTCTCTAATACATGCTTGACTGCAGTATTATACCAAAAGCATGACAAGATCAATAAAGTAATCTCCTATGCGAGTAAAACTTTATCCTCTGTGGATGAAAAATTCAACGATTGTGAGAAGGCACTCCTGGCAACGGTGTGGGCATTGAAGAATTATCGCCCGTTTATCCAGGCGGAACACATAGTGGAGACTCCACACCAGCCTCTGCAATATCTCCAAAGTGACAGAATCCGGGCCGGAAATGTGAGTAATTCCCAAATTACTTCCTGGATTCTGTCAATGCAAGGCTTTCCTGTGGAGGTCAGATATGGCCAAAACAAGAAGAGTCCCCTCGCGCAAGGTCTGGCTGACTTGCATGATTGTGCCAGAGAAAACTGTCTCGAGGAGGAAAGTCTAAAAATCAAGGACAACATGGAGGCATACCTTAATTCCCCGCATAAAGTCTTTGAAGAAGACAAGTGTGAGGGAATGCCCACTGTTTATGTGGATGGATGCTCTTACCATGTTGACAACAACGGGGAGAAAGAACTGGTGGCTGGTGTAGGGAATGCATGGGTGAAGGAGTTTCCAGAACCCTCCGCTGAATACAAAATTGGTCCCCGAAGTAGTCAGGTGGCAGAATTGATGGCTGTGCCTCAGGCCATCCTCACTGCTGTCCAGCATCAACTCCACGAACTGGTCATAATCACAGATTCGGATTATGTACGGAACGGGTTCGTGGAGCACCTGGTCAACTGGAAAACCAGAGGCATGTTATGCGCTAATAACCAACTCCTGAAACATGGGAAGTTAATCCAAAATATTGATGATCTGGTCACATCGAATGGGATGACCATCTACTGGAAAAAGATCAAGGGTCATTCCAAAGTAGATGGACCAGACAAAACTGGTAATGACTTAGCTGATCAGCTGGCCAAAACCGGGGCCATCCAAGGGGATCTAATAGAAATAGAGTCCCTGTTGGGGGAAATCCAGGTCACTGCCATCACTAGGTCGCAGACCAATGCTCACAATGATCTTTCAACTGCACAATGGAGTAAGGAGACCCCTGATGCTGATTTAATTACAGCTCAGAAGGGGGATCCAATTATTGGTAAGTTTTACCAACACCTTGAGGACCCTGAGAACTTTCCCCTGACGGATACCGATTACATTGGGAAAGAGGACCTAAGAGTGTTGATGAAATGTCCAAAAATGTTCCGAATCCAAGACGGTTTGTTGGTAAGGAAATCCCAAGCTGGCCATGATAAGTGGGTGGTTCCTACCTCATTCCGAAGCCTGATGTTAAGTCACGCTCATGATGCGGCCGCCGCCGGTCATAGGGGGTTTCGCACAACACTGGAAATCTTAAGAGAGGTTGCAAACTGGCCACACATGGGGCAGGACCTCGACCAATACTTGAAGGGGTGTCTTGTGTGTGCACAATTTCAGCCATCATCCCTCACACACCGTGCGCCTCTCCAAAAGAGGGGGATGACACTGCCATGGTCAGATTTGCAAATCGACTTTGTAGGCCCTGTAATCCGCTCGTCTAGAGGAAACAAGTACATGTTGACCGTTACATGCTTGTTTACCAAGTGGGTGGAATGTCTCCCACCCCCAAACTGCAAGGCAGAAACAGCAGCTGCCCTGATGATTAACCACATCTTTTCCCGTTTTGGTCTACCTCAAAGGATTGAGTCAGACAGGGGTAGCCACTTCACCAGTGAAGTAATGACAAAAATGTGGGAGATACTGGGGGTTAAAAGGAAGCTACACATTGCTTACAGGCCAGCTTCTTCTGGAGCAGTGGAGAGATACAACCGAACCATTGTGAGCATCTTCAAAAAGTTTGTGGCAGATTCTGGGCCAAGTTGGGATATCCGATTACCTCTGGTCCTAATGGCCATCAGATATACCCCTTCATCTGCAACTAAAATGTCACCATTTGAGTTTATGACTGGACGCAAGATGGTGCTTCCCCAGCATTTGCTCTACAGGACTCAAGAGCAGACACTGATAAATGCCTCCACAACTCGTGAGTATGTGGAGAATTTAAGGAAACACCTTCAGCATGCTTTTGCCTATGCTCAGCGGAATCTAGAAAGATCAGCCGAGAGCATGAAGACCCACTATGATTTAAAAACTACCCGAAAGGAATATAAGGTGGGTGATCGGGTCTATCTATACAATTTCCAAAGGAACCAGGCCAAACAGCGAAAATTCTTGCCTACATGGAAGGGACCGTTTGAAATTATAGACATGATGTCCCCTGTTGCCTATAAGATCTGCACCCCCAAAGGCAGTCTGGCGGAAGGGGAAGACAAGTGGGTACATATAAATCAGCTAAAGTGTTGCCATCCCAGGCACACTCTGCAACAATTGGAGGAATCCACTGGAATCCCAGAGGGGGCCGCTCCAGAGTAATTCAGTTCCAACCCTAAAATATTCCACATATGACATATAAAATTCTGTGATCCTTGTATATAGACATGTTCTTGTCTCCTAATTTAAAAAAGAAAATGTATATGTTCATATCTTCTGATTCATAAAATGTATTTGTCAGCCACACCATTAATAGTGGTGAAGAAATGTCTACGAATAGGTATTGCCGCTTTGCTTTATCATCCTAGGAGAGATGAAACCATGGAGACTGACCAAAGAGGACGACCGGGAGCAGAGACCCGAGGGGCCCGGGGTACCGCCCAATCCTCCCATCAGGACCAGCAAGGAGAAATTATTGATCGACTGGAGGGAGGAAAAGATGCTGAATTGTGCCATCCATGGAATCGGAAGAAGAGGAGGCGAACATCCCAGATCTTGCGAGTTCCATCAGCGAAAGGACAGAATGGCCATCGCAAGAGGGGGGGCTTGTGGGATGTTTTTACCCATGCATCTGAGCCCTACCACAAAAACTGTGCAGTACTGGCATGGAAAACATCATGATGGCTAGAACTCCCCAGAGAGTGCACAGGGAAAACATGAAGAATAGGCTGCCACCCATTTTTGCCTATGTTGTGGGCACAGAAGGGCACTCCCTAAAACCGCCATTGGGCTACACACAGTAGCCTGAAACCATTGCAAAAGGGGCAATGCTGATTGCCAAACGCAACCCAGAACTGTGGGGAATTCATTTTCTTAATCCCAAAAATGGTTGCATTACCAGTATTCACCACTATCAGAAAGCCGGCATTTTAAAACCACCAGACTTTTGTGTAAAACTGAACAAATGAAACAAAACCAGACCAAGGAAAGACTTGCTAAGAGGTGGATACAATGTAAAACTATATTCTGAAATGACTTGAAGGAAGTAATTATTTAATGTATAGGTAAAAATTGTCAGTTTGATTTGAATGTAGAAAACTGGGAACAAAAAGTGACATTTAGCTGAAACCCGGCTTAATGAAACTGAATTCTGCCTGACAACTACCCCCCCGACAGGAGTTGAAACTGGATGCTCAGCCACTCTGCCCCTGGCCAAAAGGAGTTAACACCTCTCTGATTAGATTAGGGGTGGAGCAGCTGGGGACTACAGGGAGTTGAACAAAGGCCTGTCCTGGACTCAGGCAAATGTTATATTGGGGGCATCGTAAAATAGCTTCCTCTTGGGAGAAACTGGGGGGCAGCTGTGCCTCTGAACAAGCTGGCTTGGGGGAAGTGGATAAACCAGTTATTCCACCCTGTGATGTGGGAAGCCACACCCCTTTTTGACAAGAGCATAATTTTAAAAAGATAGATAACTCATAGTGCGGACTTGTCAGAATTATATAAGTAATATCATTATTTTTGTGATTTTTCTGTGAACATTTTAAGAGGCGTTAGGACCCTGTGGTGTATTCTGGGGGGTTGCTAGCTGAAAATAGGGTCTCACTCCAAATGTATGCATGTTATAAATCTGACACTTCATCAATTAATGTCCATACTCCTTGCGCACATGTGTGTAATTTTGGGTAAATGTCCGCTATATTGCAAAACCAGTTAAAAAGCGCAAAATGTTGTCATTTTTTAATGCAAGCCCCCAGGAAGATCAGAGGCGGACAAGCATGGACCATAAGGAATATATAATGTGTACATGTAATTTCAACAAATTGTATATCTGGGAAAGATGTATTTGAATCAAATATAGATTTGTGGGCAAACTGACCAGGAGAGGATCCTCTGACCCATAAACAGACCTCATCAGGATGACAATCCATTTCCTTCCCCCCAATCATGGGAGAGGGGAGAATTGGGCCAATGACAAGTAGAGAGGGGCAGGCTTAGCTAGGCCCAGGCACACACCCATTTTCAAAACACATAAAAAGAGACTGCTGGGACAGGTAGAGACATTCAATTCCATTTGTTGCGGAGCATGCTGACTGACGACTTCACAGAGATCCAACACTTAGACTTCCAAGCTAAACAGAGACTACAGAACTATGAACCAAGAAGGCCCACTGCAAGCAAAATTATTTGTCAGCAGGCCTCAAAATCATTTGCAAACTATTCCACAGCCGGGCGAGCTGTCTGAATTCTTTTGCCAAGAACTCTTGCCAGTACCCAGAAAGCAGTGTTACATCCAGAATCCACTTGATCCAGACCGGAAAGCAGAGCAGTATCCAGAACCAGAGGCCGCTGAATCAGAGAGGCTAGACCAGCAGAGCAGAGCTGACCCAGACCGCTGTGAGCAGAACCAGAGAGCTGACCCAGATCACTGTGAAGTGCCGAGACCAGAACCGGAGTCCAGTCCAAAACCTGACCAGATCCGTGGCGAGGCCTATTTCAAATTTATATTGTGAGTACCTAGCAGAACTGTGCAGAACCAATCTCGTAGTTAAAATAATCTAATCCAAACTATTTTAACCTAAGCAGAACTGCCTCCTAGAAATCGTGTCATCTGTCATTTTTAAAGCTGCACAACTGTCACCTGTCAATTCTGCAGCTGCAAGCTGTCACCAGTCATTTTGAGTTTACTTTCAATCCGAAAAACTACCTTTATTTAATCGTCCGTATCTCTGGAACCGTTTGGGCTAGGAACGGAATTTAACTTTCCTCTGAAAGCTTAGAATCTAAGCTTTCCAACAGGCCTAGAACCGACTTCCTACTCCTTATACCTTTTCCGCAATCACGATTCACGCACTCGCGAAATTTACTGTGATTTGCGATTTTGGCTCAATTTCTCCACTTGTCAAAAAATAGCAGCTCCATTCTTTTGTTAAAATCTGTTTGCAACTTGGTAATAACTCATAGAGCATTGCTAAAGTGAGCCTGAACTAATACCAACACGCACCTCCCACTCACCCTGAATCTCTAGAGGGAATTAAAATCATTGGCACATTTTTCCATCCATTGCCATCACATTTAAAAAGCATTTTGGGCCTGTGTTTCAAACTCCTACCTGTTTCCTCTAAGCTTGCTGGGGGGAACTGAATTTCGTATTGTATTTGATTGCATTCCTGAGAACTGTGTGCCCCTCTTTCCATCTCCTTCCATTTCTTACATTGCATAGGGGAGGGGGGTGAATTGCCAGAGAAAAAGTGATTATCTTATCTTTTGCGAAAATCATATCAAGTATTTCTGTACTGCATTTTATTCCTCATTGCTTTTCCCTTGAAATCATAAAAGTATTTTTGCTACTTTATCTATCCTATACTAACTCCTCATTGATTGTAAAGAAGTGTGCTAGTGCCAGATTACCCATTGTTGATTAACATCATATGTCTAAGTGTACTATCAGATATTAATTTATAGAAGTGTGATATATATATATTGTTTAAAATTTCAAATAAACCATTTAATTTGCAAAACAAACCTACTTCTTGGCTCAGTGGGGTCAGGGGGATTCTAAGAGGGGGGTGTTATACAAGGGTGGTCATCCAGAGTACTGAACTAGACATAAAAATACATTAATAAGGGTTTTCCTCAGCATCCCAGACTAGGCATTGACTTGGCTGTAGTGTTGATTGAATATCGCTAACATAACTCATTGATGCGTGGCAAAGGGAGGCATCGAAGGCAGAGATGGCGTTAACCTGTCTCAAGTCTATGCAAAACCTCCAGGCATGTTCGGATTTAGTTACCAAAACAATAGGGTAGGACCATGGACTGGAAGACGGCTCGATAATGTTGGCCTTCAGCATCTTTTTCTCTTGTTCAGCCAATATTTGTTTTCGTGCCTCTGGTTTCAAATGGACCACTTTTTTTTGGAGTTTTGATATAATAATAAGTACCATGTACTCTCCCTGGTTTCTCACAGAATAAATCCTGGAATTCCATAATAAGTTCGATCAAATCTTCTTGTTTCTGTCTAGATAGTTCTTGGGGAATAAGCTCAGAGTTGTCTATCTCCTCCGGTACCAAACAAGACAATTTCAAGGAGGTGGCAGCGGAAGGATTTTCTTTCCACTGCTTTAGGAGATTTACGTGGTAAAGGTGGGTCTTTTGCTCTCTATCTGGTTGTTAAGAAGACTAATACCTTCTGTCCTACAGAAAAATATCTTAAATTCACCTTCTTGTCATAGGTGGACTTTTGTTGGGCTTGAGCTTTCTCCATGTAAGTGTGGACTAGACTCCAGACGAGTTTCATGTGCTCTCGCAATCGGTAGCTGTCTGTGAGGGGAATAGGTGCCTCGTCTCTATCTTCCCAGTTATCACAGAGCATGTTTAAGACATCTCTTGGTTCTCTACTATAAAGTAATTCAAAAGGAGAGAATCCTCTGGTGGATGCCTGAGGGGTCTTTCTTATTGCAAATAGGGCCCATGGGATCATGCGATCCCAGTCCTTCCCATCCTCTACCAATTTTCTCAAAATCATTTAAGGGTCTTGTTAAATCTCTCTACCAATCCGCCCGTTTGGGGGTGGTAAACTGAGGTTCTTAAGGTGGTAATGTGTACTAATTCCTTGACTTCACCCATAGGTTTACTCATGAAATTGGATCCCAGATCCGTTAGAATTTCCTTGGGGAAACCAACCGTAGAAAAGAATGGTAGTAGGTGTTTTAAAATGTGCCGGGTTGTGTTGTTTCGCATTGGGGAAAGCCTCTGGATGCTGGGTAGCGTAATCTACGATTACAAGAACAGGTTTATTAGCCAGTTTGGAGGTTTCCAACAGTCCAATGATATCCATCCCAATTCGGGAGAAAGGGACTTCCAAGGCATAAAATAACTGGTATTGCATCGCAATTCACTAGACAAGAATGATGAATTGCTTTTCATTTTTATAAATCATGTCGCACTAACTGCAATGTAATTTCAGAGAAGGTGAGCATTGTTTATTATTCTTTTACCAAGCTCCAGGACAGTATGGGCCTATACAAAGGAAAGCAGAGATCCAGGCTGCAGGCTGACCCCAAAGTTCACTTTTAATGAGCACTTTGGCTGATGGAAACTGCAGATATGGGTGACTGTGTGGGAGTGTGTCTGTCTTGCATTGTAAATATTAGGACGGATGCAGATTGGCACTTAACATGTTAGCCCTTTCTCTCTGATCTGTCATTGCTTCCACTTCTGTTCCCTAGCATTTTTCTATTTCATAATTTGTTTGCTCACTTTTGCACCCTTAAAAGGTCTACCCCTTTTTTTTCGTTCACTTTGCTCTCATGTATACACGACCCTATAACTTTCTCTCTTGCCCATCTCCCCATATCACTTGTGAGAGGCTTTTCTTTCCACACATCTTGCTTCCTAAATCAATTGTCTAATTCACCTCTCTTCGATGTCCACTTTTGCTGAGCTCTATATTCCAGTCAGACTGCAATGGCCTTAAACATGATAGGCTTTCATGTGCGCATGCAAAAGGCTATTGTGTCATGCATCTGAAAGGATGTGAAAGGCTGAGTGTTCACATATGCATTTTCGGTGTGCATGCATGTGAAAGGCTAGTTATTTGTGCCTGAAAAGCTATGCTGCATATGGAAGGCTAGGTGTTCACATGTAAGGCTGAAGTCTGTGTGCATGTGAAAGTCTGTATTGTTCATGCAAAGCTGTGGTGCCATGGTATGTGTTGCTGTGGGTATTGTACATGTTACCATTTGGACACCATCTTAATTCAATGACCACACCAAAAGCTAAGATTATTTTTAACCAATCTATTAGTAGGTTCTATAGTCCAAACCAAGCATAGGCTAGTCTTTTTTAATTATTGCTCATGCCATGTGATGGGAACTTGATATGCATGCTAGCATTAAACTCATGACAAATGTGAACTTTGCTTTCCACTGAAAGTTGGCAGGTTTATAATTTAAGTGGCTGTGCAATACATGAAGCCTCCCCTAATTTGCATACGTATTGACATCGCTGGGAGCGATACCACAGAAAATGAGCTCATATGTAGCCTTGGATACTAAATGTGATGATATTATTTAAAAAATATATATATTGTATTTGGTTATGCAAAAACCTTTTACAAAATGTTTCTATTTCCGTTCACAATATTAAAAGAAATATCAAATCGCGATCTTGCTTCTCTGGTGCACTTAACATAACTGACCAAATCTAAAAAACAAGAGAAAAGAAAAATCTAAATTTTAAAATTTACATTAGCTAGAAAGAGTGTAGATAGGGGCAATACATTCCATTAAAACAATATCCAAAAAAAGAAAAAGTAAAAGAAAAGGGGAAGAAAGAGAAAGAGAACCTATGCAATCCAATAGCTCATTTACAACTTCAATGAAGATATCATTTTCATGAAGAAAGGGATTTTCAAGGGGAGACCTTTAGCCTCTTCTTACTCATCACGATATCATGTTTTTCAAGGACTTTTACCACTGCTGTTGTCAGAGAACTCGAGTGTCCAGAAATTAGTCTATCCCAAAGCAATGTGATCCCCTCTGCTGACTCCAAATCTCGCAAAGAAGGAAAGTCTTACCGGCCAGGTCCCCTCACATTGCATCAGAAGATGTTTCAGGGTTTGGTTAGAGGGGATTTTACAAACGTTACATAGGATGTTGGAATTCTCCCCTTTGCCCTTTACTGACTGAATCTCCCCTGTATGTGCTATATTGAGTCGTACTCTGAGAAAGTTCATCCTAATCCTCCAGTCCGGAAATTTCAGAAGGTATTGGGCTATGACAGTGTTTTTTTTTTCTGCGACCTGGAAACTAGGAATCATTGTTCCGATATTCAAGAAGGGCTTACGGTCGGAGCCAGCAAACTACCGCCCCATCGCCCTTCTCGATGTCATAGGCAAAGTGTTTGCAACTCAGCTCCTTAAACAACTCACACTGTGGATAAATCATGGAAAAATCTATGATGACAGACAGTCTGGGTTTGTAAAGGGAGTGGGCTGCAGCACAAACTTGCTAATATTAAACCTACTAAAAATATATGCCATTCGATCGGGACAGAAAATCTATTTGGCATTTATCGACATGGCAAACGCGTTTGATGGAGTGAATAGAGAAATCCTGTGGTGTAATTTAAAGAAGAGAGGCTGCGATGAGAGTCTGATAGCAGCCATCAAAGAACTTTACTCTGACACCTACATTCAAATAAGGCTAGACAAAGAAGGAAATCGGTCAAAGCCAATTCGTACAGAAAGAGGAGTGAAACAGGGGTGCCCATTAGGGGCTACCCTGTTTAACTTCTACATCTCGGAAGTAGGGAATGCACTGTCAAGCGTGATTTCATTTCCACCATCCATCAATGGAAGCCAGTTACATCACATCTTATACGCAGATGATATGGTAATTTTAGACCTAACACCAGTCGGCCTACAGAGAAAATTGTCTGCATTAAAGATCTATTCGGAAAAAATCGGGCTGGAGATAAATGCAGCCAAGTCGGAAATCCTAGTCCTAGAGAACAAAAGAGGAAGAAAATCTGACAAGTACAGATCGAGTTGGTTCGTGGGAACAAAGAAGCTAGAGAAAGTGCACTTCACAAAATATTTGGGCACAATTATCAACTCAAGCATAAATGACGAACCAATGGTAAAGAAAATTCTAAATAGCTGCAAACAACTAACCTCTCAAGGGATCGTAATGCAGAAGAAATTCGGAAAATTCACATGTGAGCCAGTGAGAAAATTCTACCAAAATAAAATTACACCGATTCTGATTTATGGGGCAGAGAACATGTTTGGCTGTAACCACAAGATATGGTCTAGGTGTGAAGGTTTTTTCTGGAAAAAAGTTCTTCAAATACCACAAAGCACACCGACTGCGTGTGTTCTATATGAAGTAGGCATGTCCACATTGAATGCAAGGATTGCTTGGAATAAGCTATTGCTTTTTAGGAAAATGCATGACGAAGCAAACCTACCACCGTTCCAAATCCTATTGGGAAACAAAACAGGCAGAAAAACGTCAGCCCTAAGAGACTGGAAACAGCAATGTGGGGAAATTCTCAAACAGTTAGGGACGGAAGAGTCAATGTTATGGAATAACCCAGACTTTGTAAAAAGAAAATTGCTAGATCTTGATTGGATTACAATCAGGGAAAGAAGAGATCGCCAAAAGGCGATGACAAATCAACCAAAAGAAGCAAAGAAACGAAACACGCTTCAGAAATATCTGGCACTAGCTCCGTGCAAACATCTAAGAAAGTATTATTTGATGTTTCGTTTAAACATCCTAGAGACCAAAGAAATCCTAGGAATTAGGCATGTGATATCAAGGGAAAACACCCTATGTCGATTCTGTGGAGAGAAAGATGAAAATTTAAAACACCTCATCATAAGCTGTACAGAACTAAACAACCAGCGTGTCAGTTGCTTGGGTAAGATGAGGGAAAAGTACCAGACGCTATCTGAAGAAGAATGGTGGAGACAACTACACTTGACCGAAAGCAAGCCACTGTTGATCTCAGTAATGCGATTCTTAGAGATTCTGCAGAAACACCTAAAAATGAACCCGGTGGTTGCCTAAAGAGACCAACCTATCCGAAAAGACTGGAAAAAGACAGAATATCTATGGATGCAAAGGTAGACGAATTATGGATAGAAAAAGTAAAGAGAAGAAGTCCAACAAGGGGTTTTCTACAAAAATAGTTAAGGACTATGATGGAATGTTGATCTTACACTAAAAGATAAAAGTTTTTCAAAAGTTTGTATAAACTAAATGAAAATAAAAAAAAAAAAAAAAAAGAAAAGGTTTTCAGGAGTTTGAGAGCGCATCTTATCTATTGTGGTTATCCAATCTGTTTCATCTAGGTTCTTTTTTGCCTTCAGAGGGTTGTGTATCAATGTCTCAAGATCTGTTCCTGCCTTTTCCAGACCCTCCATTGTCCTTCTAGAAGAGACAATATTTTAGATTTGTTTGCTTCTAGGTGGGCATAATAGATGGTAAATTACATAACAAAACGTTTTTATTAGTAAACCCAGAAACAAATGACTTTGCTGTGCAGATTAAGTGGCATTACCTTCAGTGAGCTTTTTTGTGTAGCATACACATGTCAACTGAATGGCTTGTGGGCACTCCTGTGAGATCAAATGATTTTCCAAGGATCACACACTTTAGTTAATTGTGAAGCTGGGATTTGAGACCAGTCTGCAACATAAGACCCTTAACCAAATATCTTCCCAGCGTTAGTTGGTAGAAATAGTACTTTGGTTTTAAAGAACACTGTTTTGTAGAGATGTTTTGAAACTTACAAAAAAATCAACATGCAAGCTGAAAAGTATATAAATCCATGTTGCCAACCAACACCATGGTCGTAGCTTTATTGACTAATTCTTGAAAGAACGCAAAGTAATGTTAAGCTAAAAAATATCCTATGAGTTTTGTAAATGTACGTTTAAGACAAGACACAAATAAACGGTAATGTATGATAAGGGCACCTTTTGTAGTCATTGTTTGACAGCATCATGCTTGCTACTGCATATCATGTGATGGGAATGTGAACCCTTGTCAGAAACAATAGTTCATCAATGAACCACCACTAATAAGGAGCGTGCCATTTAAAGGCTCTGCCAAAAGATAAACGTGTGTGTTTATTTTTACATTTGTATAGCGCACTAAGCCCGAGAGCATCAAGGCACTGTTGAATGACCAGTTACTCAGAAATGTACAGACATTGGGATAAGCACAGTGTAATAGTTGTTCAGTAAAAGTTACTGTAGTTTCGAAGATCAGACCAGGTAAAGGGCCTGTGTCCAACATTCAGGCAAACAGTAGTGTTTTTAGAGTACTTCTGAAAGTCCAGTAGGAGGGTTCAGCACTTAGGGTCGGAGAGAGGAGGTTCCAGTGTTTGCCAGCTATGGCGGGAAACTAGAGGCTCCAACTTTGCTCTTCTTGAATTTAGGCAGAGTGATGCGTTTGTGTAGGCAGCTCTGGGAATTGTTGACTATTTGCGAGGCACTAGTGGGAAGCCCTGTTGAATTTGCAAGGGTATCTGTGTCTGGTCACATGTCCAATAAAAGACATCCTAATTATAGCACCAGTGGTGAAACAAGTCTGTGATGTCCCTAGGCCCACACTTGCCATACAGGGGAAACCTGTCTTGCATTGGCCCTGATTGAAAGTAAGGATATACAAATTTGCTAATCCTATAGGTTGAATTGCTAATCAAAATATTTTTATTTAGCAGTCTCGACTAATCAATGTTGCAAGACTAATGTATGCCTTGGACTTCTATTATCGGTAAGGCGTTAAGACTGGCAAGTGAGGGAATATGTACGCTGGCTTTCTCACCTATTTCACATTTCTGAATTAAGTTCTTTATGTCAGCATGGATACCTGGCCTGTAAAATTTCCCAATGATGTGAGCTTGGGTTTTAGAGTGTCCTAATTGCCCCCCTGTCAAATGAGAATGTGCAATCGCTATCACGATCTTACGGTGGGTTTTGGCTATTACTAACTGAGTTTTACTTAGGCCTTCCCTGGAGGTTTTCTTTATATGTAACGGCCCCTGTTTCAGAAAGAAAAAGGGACTCCCCTTGTCTTGTCCTCCTTCAGCAATCACTTGTAAGAAAGCCTCTGCAAGTGCTGGATCATTTCTCTGGGTGAAGGCTAGATCGGGAAGGATGGTAGGTTCCTCTTCCTTTTTTGCCTTTGTGTTTCATCAGCCTCTCCAAAGCCTAAACTACCTCACTCTGTTTCATCTGGTTCACTTTCTTCTTTAAAACGGGCAAATAGAGCCTTCACAAGAATTCCCTGTGCCATGTGGTCCCCACAGTGTATTTCAAATGGAGTTTCGCCATGATTCTGTAGGGGAACCGTCATGTCTCCCCGAAAGTCTGGATCTATGATGCCTGCCAGGACATCTAAACCAAACTTTCAGGCCAGGACAGATTTTGGGGTCAATCTTATATAACAACCCGCAGGGCATTTAGGAATAGGTCCGTGGGAATCATCCCTCTTTTCCCTGGAAGCATAGTGGCTTCTCTGGTGCTACAAATATCAAATCCTATGGATTCTTTTGTGGGGGTAGAGGGGTCTGAGCCTCTGTGACTAGGTTTCTGGAATTTTAGGGTCCCCCAATTTGTCTCAATTTAGTCGTATGCCACTCTGACACCATATGTAGGGGAGGCATGGTATCACAAGTTTGACACTGACACAATGGAACCTTTATTGAAATGGTTGGGGTTGGAGAAACTCCTAGTCTGCCCTATAAATAAGATGGGAGTAGTCTCGACCATTAAATAATAAATAATGCAGTCCTAGTGGAGTCTCTCAAATCAAAATGGCATATGCTAACAAAACCTAATGCTTAGGCATCTCTTGTACAAAAAAGGAAAAATGTAAGCAAAAGGAAAGATCAGTGTTCAAATGAATAAATGTGGTTGAACCAGCTCTCCTCCCCACGTTGGACCTCACAAAGTAAGGCTGTCCCTGTAGGCAGGATGCCACACTCTGGCCCAGCTTCTAACACAATCAACAGTTCCGGAACGTGGGTCGAAGCCTGTCTGGCCTTCCACGTTTAAGTCTCTTTTCTCGACTTCTCTCAAAAATAATGTTTCAACGAAAAAGTTCACACAGGTCCCCTCTGTCGGCTCAGACCTTTCACTTCACAGTTCTCCTAGGGTCCCCTCTGCCGGGCTCAGACCTTTCACCCTACAGTTCACGTAGGTCCCCCTCTGCCGGGCTCAGTCTTCTCACGATAAGGTTCAACACAAACATGTACGGGGGCTCCCTTCCCCAAGCTTACTTCACTTCGGGTCTCCCTCTGTCAGGTTCGGACCCCTTTCAGATCTTACTTCATTTCGGGTCTCCCTCTGTTGGGCTTGGACCCCTTTCAGATGTCGAAGGCTTTCAAATGTGCATGGCTTACTTGTCAGGCCACTGCAGGACCACTTTGACTAAAAATGTATAGTTCAACTTCTACGTTCCCCTTTCTAGAAGTTCAACTTTTCCATATCACTTTTTCTGTATATTTGCTTTCTTGCTTCGAGCGGGCTACTTCCTTTCGCCAGATCACTGTTATTTGGTATTGCTGAACTCGCAGCCGCCTTTCACATTAAAGTTCATGCACTGGTCTGCCTTTCCTCACGTCTCATTCACACGTGTGCAGCCTTCAGTTGTGTTAAAATGTGGCTATTTCAAACTAATACACACCGGTCTTTCAGTTCACTTGCCAACTCACCGGCTGTGTGCGTTTCTTCTTTACGTTACGAAAACAAAGCAGTTTTCACTTGCGGGATCTGGCCTTCTACACATTTCTCTCATGGCCTGTCGGAGGCGGCAACCTCCAGTAGGGAACTCTGGGGTTCTCCGACCCGCTGCTCTCTCCACTTGGTCCCTTGCTCCGCTCCAAAAGGTTTGCTACTGCTACCACTTTAACATGGTAGTACAGGCTTGTACCAAAGGTGAACTTGTATTACCACTTGTAGTCTTAATTGTGTGTAGTGGTCCCTAAGGGCACTGCACGGGATTCTGTCTAACAATGTCCAGATGGTGGCACAAATCCTGGCATATTGATATGCATGCTGCGTGCCAATCCCATTACCAACTGACACCCAACACACAGCAAAACCTCACATGTCACACATCACGCAAACCGCAATACTATGGTATGCCACATAGCACATATCAGTCCAAAAAGGAGTCCACGACGTATGCCAATATGTACCCCCCTTTGCAAGTACCCTGTGTGTCACACCTACACGTATGCAATGCATGAAACGTGAACTACTGAACAACACCAATGCATGCATCTTGCACATATCACCATCACTGATGCCCTGCATCTCTTGGTCCCCCACAGGTACAGACGCTGACAGTGAAGGCCTGGAGCCTGCTGCACAGTCCACGACATACTTCAAGGGATCCAGGGCCAGTCAAGAAGGCACAGGACCTTCTACCTCCAGGGCAACACCAACGCCCAGACTGCAACACAGGCCAGCACCAGCAGTACAGGGCAGGCCAGCAGAGAAGGAAAAAACATGTGAGGCACCACCCGACGACACAGCCACAACAGAGTTGTCCACTGTTGTAGAGGCAGAAGGTGATGGCACACAGTCTGCTGCCACCAGTTGTATTGGGGAGGTAGCTGTCTCAGCCCCCCTCAGCGATGTGGAGGGCCACGTGGAAGATAATTTGGACATGGACGACAACCTCCTTGTGGAATGTCCTCAGACCCCGAGCCCCCAGCCAACCCCCATGCACTCCACACAGGGCACACCAGTCAGCCCCATGCAAGAACATGCCGGAGTACTGGGGAGTCCACATCTCTCGTCCCCATCAGAGGGCAGTCCAGCATTGGCCCGCCCTGCCACTGCCCCGTCCACCTCCACAGCCACCACTAACATGGAGGCCTGCTTGACGAGGATTGAGGCCCGCCAGGATAGCGTGATAGAGCTGGTCCGGCAGTAAGTGTCGGAGGGGGAACTGACCCGCCGGGAAATGCCTGAAGCAAATGCGGCTAACATCATAGCCATGAACACTAACACTATGGCCATCCGTAACAGTTTAGCTGCAGTAACCCAGGTCCTTGGCAGGATTGTTGAAAAATTGCAGCAGCAACGACCTGCACAGTCGGTTGCACAGGCAGCCACCTCTACCCCATCCACCACACCTGCCAGCTCGGCTCCACCAAGCCCTGTGCGCCAGACCAGGCGCAGCGCACGCCACACAGACATGCTGTCCCCAGACCCAAAGAGAGGCCGCCACTAGCAGGGCCACCCTGCATGTGCTAACTGCATCCTGGTGAAAACCATGATTGGCACATCATGTGTGGGATGTCAATGGGGGAGGGGAGAGGTGGTGTTGGGGGAGGTGGCGTTGGGGGTTTTGGGGGTGGGGGAGGTGGTGTTGGGAGGGTGTGTGTGAGGTGGAGGGTTCAACCACAATAATGTTTAATATACAATACAACTGTTGTGTTCAAAATCACATCATGACTGGACATTGTTCTTTTTGTGTGTGTTTATTCAAATCATGACAGCGCACAGTGCCCAACTCCCCACACACCCTGTGTCCATATGCACACGATCCCAGTGCCCCTCTGCATCCCAGTGGTTCGTAAGAAATAGTCAATCACTGATTGGCGCAAGGCACGGCCATCTTGTGCATCGCGAACTGGCAGGGGTGCTGCTTCTCCTCCATCATCGTCCTCACCCGGTGCATGCAGGTCAATGTCAGGTGGCAGCAGTACGTTTCGCTGGATGCACATGTTGTGCAGCATGGTACAGACCATGGTGTTCTTTCCCACCTTCTCAGGCCTGCAAAGGAGTGCTCCACCAGACCTGCTGAAGCAGCGGAAACGTGCCTTCAACAGGCCAAAGGTCTGCTCGATCATAACATGGGTACGGGTGTGAACACGATTGTACTCCTCTTCGTGCCTGTTCTTCGGGTTCCGTACAGGGGTAAGTAGCCACGGCTTCAAGGGATAGCCACCATCACCTGCATGGGAGCACAATGAGGTATGTGTGAGTCAATATCTGACATGACACCTTTAGAAATCACTGTCATGGGTGCAGCTATTTGGTGTTGACATGCACATGTCCCTGGATGTATGCACACAGGTTCATTTGACGCAATGTGTGCTGTACTATGGTCTGCAGGTGTGTATTGCGTTGTCCAGATGATGCAGGGTGTTCACTTGCATGCTGATTCAGATGTACTGTGGATGCGGAACAGTGTTTTTGCACCCATGTTGGTGATGTATAGTACTCTGTATGTATTCCCACTAGCAGCTTTGGCACAGGAGTATTCATGTTGTCATCCATCGCTTGACATTCCCATGATGGCGTGCAGTAAAACTGTGGAGGTGGGCCAGTGACAATCCGTGTATACCCTTGGTGGGAATTCTTTGTTACCACTCATGGGTGCATGTCCTGTGTTGTGCTTTGCTGCAGTTATGTCCGTTACGCATACTCACTGCATGTTGCTGGATTGTGTCGCAGAGGGTATGGAAATTTGATATGCAGTCGACGCGTTGAGGGATGTGGTCTGCTAGTACGTCTGGCATATTGTCATTGGTGTGGTGTGGTCATTGGTATGGCATTGATGTGTCATGTTCAGGTTGGGATGTTCAGGGCCACAGTGTTTTGCTGTATGTGCATTGTCCTCTCACCACACACTCTCACCCAGGTGAAGTATGCACCCCCCCAATCTCACCCAGCTGGAGTATGCAACCCCCCAATCTCACCCATCTGGAGTTTGAATCCCCCCCAATCTCACCCAGCTGGGGTAGGCACCCCCTCCAATCTCACCCAGCTGGAGTATGCATACCACCCCATTCTCACCCAGCTGGAGTATGCACCCCTCCCCCCCCCAATCTCACCCAGCTGGAGTATGCACCCCCCCACTGCACTGCCATGGGCCTGTCGGGCAACTTACCGAGCAGCCGGCACGTCGTCCAGCATGTCGCTCCATGTAGCGGGGTAGCGAGGAGTTCCGCAGCACCACGGCATCATGTGTGGATCCGGGAAATCAGGCACAACAATGTGTGATGATCTTGCTGGAGCCACATACCATCTGCACATTGATGGAGTGGTATTGCCTACGATTACGGTAGACCACCTCCATGGCATGAGGGACCACCAATTCTACATGGGTGCAGTCGAGGGCACCGATGCAATTGGGCATGCCTGCCCTGCTAGGCAGAATCCTGTGCAGTGCACTTAGGGACCACTACAAACAATTAAGACTACAGGTGGCAATACAAGTTTTACCTTTGGTACAAGCCTGTACTACTAGGTTATAGTGGTAGCAGTAGCGAAGCAGCCAGGCTTATCTCAAGAGTATATGAGCAGTAGCAGAGATTACACAAAGGGACCACAATTACTGTGACTCGAGCAAACACTGACTCAAGGTTTCAGGTAAAAAAATATAAGTACATTTATTTCTAAACCTTTTGTTATTAACACGACACTTCTATGAATTCAAAAACCACACGTAAAATATACTACAACTAACCAATTCAATTTGTACAGTATTATTTGAGGTAAGTACCCTGTGTTTGTATGGACCGATGTTACGAAACAGAACACGTTACCGTGAATACAATTGCGATCACTTTTGACACTTCGGTCTATTAGATAAACACGTATCCACGGTAAGAAATGCTACCGGGGTAAAAACACACTTTGCAGCCGAGATACCCAGAGAGTTGGGGGCAAAAATCACAGGCAATATGTTGGTTAGACAGACAGACACATATAGACAGAAATTCAGGAGCCAAAGTCAAGTGACACCGGGTGCCTGTTTTCGAGGATCACACAGTCAGACAGTTTGAGATTCAACGTTGCCAAGAGTACTTTGATATTGTCAATGTTCGGAAGCAAACGTTATAAGGAGGGAAAAGTAAGGACGAGCCTTAAAGTAGAGAAATGGGGATTTCACCCAAAATTCCTCAAACAGGACACAGTACCTTTCTCAAAGAACAAATCTGGTGCCACGGCAGTTGTTCCTGTTGGTTTCCCGCAGACCCACGCTTTCCTGCAGCTTCAGCACGAAGGACGATGAGGGGTCCGCACCACACAGGGATGAGGCCGGCAGCAGCGACAATGAATAAAAGGTGCGCTCCTTAAAAACAGGAGAGGGTCTTCAGGTGGCTATGCGGACCACTACAGCAGTGTGCAGCAATTTCGACCACGAAGGCGACCACTGACTGAAGAAGATGAGCTGGTTATCCCCACCAAGCTCAAGGGAAGAAGGCTTTGCACTGGATCTCCTCTTAGTCGTTGAAGGGTAGATGGCTCAGGACTGCAGCAGGGCTTCACAGGCACGGGGTAGTTGCAGCAGTCGACCTCTCCTCCACTTCTCGTCGGTTCCTTGTAGTTCCAGTGGCGACTCTCTGACTTCCAGCCCAAGAGACCTGCCTTTTATGCGAACAGCCCCATTCACACAGCCTGGCTGTCAATCACACAGCAGGGGAGGTTGTCCAGCCCGGACAACCACCCTGGCCAATCATGACAAAGTACGACTTGGGTTTTCTAGGATACCCTGTGCAGGGAGTGACTAAACCCCTCCCTCACATTCAGCCCACCTAGACACCCAGGCGCATTGAGGAGGGCTTCTAGGTAGAAGCCCGCCAAAAGTCAGTGAACAAAGAAGGCAAACCTAGTTTGCCGCGCAAAGTAAAACACAAGAAGGAGTTTAACAAAAAGAAATGGCGAATTAACTGCACCGGAGCCAAACGAAAAAGGATTTGGTCAAGTGGGTTTAAGTTTGAGGCTAACACAATAGCCTACAATATTACCATGGTTATATAAGATAACCGCGGTAGAAATTTAGGGTAGATACCACTGCCACCAGCCATGTCCAAATGTTAAAAGAGCGAAACCATGCTCTAGGAGGTACAGATAAAGAGTAAAGAGTTAACCCTTCCAGTACTCCATGTAAGATGGGGTGTACTGGATCTGTGGTTACTTTTGACTAAGTAAAGTTAATGGTAACTTTACCCTTTTCTGGCGGACAGTAGTCCCCTCAGAAATGGAGTCGGTGGGAAGTCTGAACGACAACCCTGCACCACTGCACAGAAGGTGCTGTGTGACACACACAAAGAAGGGGGCTACTGAAGTGGTGTACTCCAGAGCCCACAATCACAAAAACAGGTAAACACATAGCAAAATACAGGTAAGAGTGGTGAAAAGCTCACACTCTTACCAAGTGGAAAAGAAACAACTCCAGAGATCCAGTAAAGCTGCTGAGGGACTCACTAGGTAAGGGAAATTGTCCATGAAATGAGAATTCTCCCTAACATGCCACTGCATGGAAGCCAACTTTAGTGTCGGCGAGCTCCTGGGCAGTCCGTGGTAGGGATATGTGGTTGCTTGCGTGCTTCAGGGGGGCATCCAGCACTTGGGTCAGCATGTGTGAGAAGAGAGGTTGTGATATGGCATGCAGCTGGCCCACTCTGTGCTGGTAAGTGCCTGCGGCCAGGAAGTGGAGCACAGACACTACCTTCAGTAGAGGGGGGATGGCAGTGCGGATTTCTATCAGGCTGACAATGTCGTGTATCATGTCCACTATGGTGGTGATGGTGTCACGGTCCAACCGGTACAGGGTGTGGATCTGCACAGGGGTTAGGTTGAATGGACTGGCTCTGATGCGAGGGATTGGTGGCTGCCTACGTGGTACCACTGCCTGCACTGGTGGAACTTGCTGGGCCTGTCCCACCCTCCTTCTCCTCCTGCGTCTCCTCTGTGCTGCCTGTTGTTGTTGCTGGTGTAGCAGTACAGGCATGTCCTCCATCCCCAGGATTGCAACAGCAAGTGGGATCATTTTGGTGTAGGAAGGGGTGTGGTGTGTGGGTGTGCTCCTTTTATGCTGGGACAGGCTCCATTGCCTCCACCTGTGGTGATTGTGTGCACCTGTGGCTGTTGGGTACACAGCAGGTTGCTATTTACGGGTGATGCGCTATGCCTGTAATAACGCCATCGTCCAGCCCCTATTTACCGCCTTTGGGATGCCGGTAGGTGCATGGCCTTGACTTTTGATGTCCTCTTGTTAGCGGCATCCCGGTATTGCCGCCACGAAGGGCGCTTGTACGCGCGCATGCCGGTATGAAGGGGCACAGTACAGGTGGTGGTGGTATTGCCGGGTTTGCGGCTCGTAATGGCCCAGACCGGTACTTGATGCCGGTATTACCATTTTGCCTTCCTTTTTTGCTTACCTCCATGCTCGTAATGAGGCCCTGTGTCTTTTAGTGCCCCTGCCCAGAGTCTCAATGTCGGGATTTTCGTCCTAGGAGGCATGTTCTGCCATGTGACTATCAATGGCGCATGGTCTGAGAGGACCACAGCTTTATATTCTGCTCTCATAATTTCTCCCGTTAGCTCCGATGCAACAAATATATAATCTAATCGGGTGTACAGGGTTTGTGGGGCAGAATAGTTAGAGTATTCTCTGTTCTGTGGATGGTGCATTCTCTACACATCCACTAACCGAAAATCCCTTAATAGGGCCCTCAAGGCCTTTGCTACTGCGGTAGGCCTCTCGACCTTCTCATCTGATCTGTCGAGCTTTGGGTCCAATGTGCAATTGAAGAGCCCGCCAACCCCCATATAAGTGCCCCATCCATATATGGGCTAATCCTGGCATATAAGTTCCTAAAGTAACCAGTGGTGTCTTGATTTGGAGCATAAATGTTAATGATGTTCACCTCTTTATTTTCTACCAACCCCCTTATTAACACCATCCTCCCTTCTGTCTCTATGGTGGACTGTAATAGTTTAAACGGGACGTGTGGTGCTATCCACGTCATAACCCCTCAGGCGTACGATGAGTATGTTGCTCCTATGGTGGTCCCTTTCCATTTCCTCGCCACCACCTCTTGTTTATCTTTGGTCAAATAAGCTTCCTGTAATAAGGCAATATCTATTTTCTGCCTCTTCAGGTACATCCTAACCTTATTCCGTTTGATATAATTATTTAGCCCTCTCACATTCCAGGTCACTACCTTCAGGTCTCCCATCTCATCCGTTCCCTACTCCGCCTGTTTCCTCTCCTACCCTCCTCTTCTTACACAGTGGCTTGTGATTGTAGGCTCGTCCCCTCTTAACTCTCCCAACTACCCTCCCTCCCCCTACATCCTGCCACCCCCCCTTCCAAGCTGTTGAACTACCCCAACTCCCCCAACTCTCCTCCCCAATTGTCCCCAACTGTTGCCCAGCTCCATCCCTGGATCTCAGGCTACCCTGCATCTAGTCCCTTTTCCGGTAATGCCTATACTCTGAGCTCAGCAGGGGGATACTGTACTACCACTATCCCGACTAAACTACCTACTGGGGGTGATAGTGTGTCTCCTGGTGCCGCTGATCTAAAGCGGCACCTGTGGCTCCTGCATTAGGCTATCAATATACTGCATGATTTATGCATACCCGAGTCTTCATGCAAACCTTTCCCTCAAATTTCATTACACGCTGCATTATATTCTGGTCCCAAAGTCAGTGCCTCTGCAGTGCTCATTACCAACTGTCGTCCGCTTGGCTAGTATTACTGCTCGGCAAGATCGCAGATTCCCTTATCCCAGTGTTCATATACTTTAATCTCCCATACAACCTTTCCTATTAATCACGCCATAGTCGGCATTATAGTCTAGTCCCAAAGTCCACCTCTGTGTATTGCTCATTGCTTCATAACATCTAATTATGCTATAGTATAGCCAGGGAAATCCCAGATTCACTTAACCGTTCTGCTCTCCATCTGGTCATCCGCTCCCGCTATACAGTTCCTTGCATCCTATCGGGGGTGATGGCATATCTCCAGGTGCTGCGTGGAACAGGGCAGCACCTTCGTCCCCTGTCCTATGCAATCAATGTTCTACAGAATAGTTTAATATCTACAGTCCCAGCCTCAGCAGTTTGCTTATATTGTGAGTCTCCTTAGATTAAGTTCCTTCTCAGTGCCCAAGTCCTTATTAATATCTCTATCTATCATCAACTGTTCTAATCAATAGTACTTTACTGGAGAAATGCAGGTTCACTTATCCTGTCTACTCTGCGATTGGCCCTCAGCCTCTGTCGGGCAGCCCATCGTGTCCAGCCATCCCATCACGTCTTCGGGGGTCTTGAAGAAAAATGCCTTGTTTTTGTGTATAACCATCAAATTCGCTGGGTACAGCAGCATGTATTTGAAGCTGGCTTCCCTTAGTCTTCTTTTGACCGCAACATAATGCAGCCGCTGCTTCTGTACCAGAAAAGTGTATTCAGGGTATGCTGTGACGGTCGCCGACGCTCTGCTTATCGTCCCTCCCTTGCGGAAGTGTTCCAAAATCTTCTCCCTATCCTTATATTTTAATATCTTGGCGATGTTCGGCCGGTGTTGGGCACCCGGTGGGGGCCTACTAACTAGGGGTCTGTTCACCCTCTCCACTGTGAATCCTTGGGTGAGCGCTCTTGCGCAGTCTCTTGCAACAGCATATTTTCTATATAGTTTGTTGGGCTGTGCCTTCTTCTCCTTCCGGTACACCCAGCATGCGAATGTTGTTGCGCCGCGCTCGTTCCTCTGCCTCCTCTGCTCGGCTTTCTAGGTTGTGCACTTGGTGCTGCAATATGGTGACCTCCTTGGTATTCCTATTCCTTTCGGTTGTGGGGCCACACCCCCCACACGTGGTGTCTTTCTGTGTCAGCGTGCCTGCAATCACTTGCCCACGTGGTCTTGGAGTGTTTCCAAGAGGCCTTAGATGCTTGCCACACTCCAGCCGCTTTTATGTGCTTATTTCCATTCAGCTCATTCACTGTGGTGTAAGGGGGCTTGTCTTCGCCGCCCCTGCTTCTGCACTTAGTGGCGTATCCTTCCTCTTTGCCGCCTCTATTGCATGCTCAAGCTGTCTCAGTTGCCTTCATGTACTCACTGGCTGTTAGGACATTGTGTGCCCTGCTTCCGCTATGGCCTTCCTGCTGTGTTATTCCTCAGCTTGGTGTACAATTTATGGTCCCGGTTTGTGCTACTGTCTCGAGCACCCTTCCCGCTAGTGCCGGGCCAGGGTACTTGTTGGGTCCATCCTTGCTTGTGAATTTCCCCACTTAGTGCGTTCGCTCCTGCCCCCTTCAGGCACTTTGCAGTGACCCGGGATGCAGGATCAGTTCTTTCAGGCAATTCCAGCACCTCGCTGTATTCAGCTGTCCTCCCACCCCCTGGGGCTGTCAGCCAGGCAACCTTGTGTGCACTGGCTGGCGTATTGGGCACATCTAGTATACCCCTGTTCCTGGGTCACTCACTTACTTTGTGTTCAACGAGAGCCCCAATGTGCAGATCCTCTCTCTTTGGGTTATTAGCACCAAATGCTTTGTTTCCTTCGTGTGCCGCCCCATGTTCTGCCATCCGTCAGTGTTTACCCCTCCTTGCTCTCCGGCACATTAGTTATGCAGTGTCTGTTGCATCGCTGGCTGCGGCATCTACTATGCATTCCAGCTATTGTTGCCTTCCTTAGCCACAATGTATCCGTGTCGAGCTACGGCGAGGTGCATGCGGACTGCTCTTATTCGTCTGGGCACCGTCAGCTTCCTTGTTCTGCGCGCAGCCCTATCTGGGGAACCCAGCCTCGCTTTCCGGGCTTTCGGTTCACGTTGTCGGCCAACTCACGGCATCCACACCATGCAGCTGTTCCGTTCGGCTCTAGATGATTTAGCACTGGCTTGCGTTAAACAGTATTCGGCCTTTAGTGTGGTCACGGGGCAATTGCTGTTACGTCTTGCCTCATGTCCTCTTGTTTCTGCCCCTCGTATTGGCGCTGTCACTTTCCATCGGTCTCCCGTGTTGAATGCCCCCGGGTGTCCCGGCGTCGCTGCCGCGCCATGTGGAAAGATGTTCACGATACTGCCACGTGCTTCACTGAGTCGGAGTATGTTGCACTGCCTCTTCCTCCACACTTCGGCAGTGCGCCCAGTTAACGGATATTCGCCACCATATGTGCCTAGCAGCAGGCAGCTTTTATGACCAGCTGTGGTGTCGCGCACCCTGTTCTTCCTTCAATGCTCCTCTTCCTTTGTTACCAGGCGAGCTCCATTTTAGTCATTACGCCTCAGGATTTCTCTATACTTCTTTCGGTCGTATTAGGGAGCCCGTGGCTCGGATCTTCACGGACGGGCACTCCTCTGGTTCCTCGCATATTCATGCATTCGTGGTATTGTTTTTGGCCCAATTACTCCGTTCCAAGAGCATGTGTATGTCAGGATATTTCAGGATCAGCAGGAGACTGTCAGAGACACAACTTATCTCATGGCTTCCTTAGCCACGCCTGCCGATCTGTGAAAGTTGATGTTGTTACTCTTAGTCACCCTCTTCTTCGGCCCAGTGTTTGTGTAAAATTGGGGGGAGTTGGGACCTCGGAGCATCCCAAAACAAAGTATGGGTTGGATAAATAATATAGGGAGGAATACTGCATCTCGCCATCGGCAGTCTCACCCCCACTCCCTGAAGACCCCTCACCCAGGTGATCCTCCTGCACTGGTTGTTGGGGAGAATTCTCATTTCTGTGCTAATTCCCTTCAACCTTAGTGACCCTCCGCTCTTTTGCTGGAGGACTTTTTTATTTTAACCTTGGAGTGAGTGAGACCTTTTTCTCTTGTGTGTTTTGACCTGATTTGGATTGTGTTTTTCCTCTGTTTTCGGACTCTGACAAACTCCATAGGCATCTACATTTTGTATGGTGACACACAGCACATTCAGTGCAGTGTCACAAATAAATCCTTTAGACTTCTCATAAGGTTTAAATACCTTTTCTTGTGTGAACTACAGTTCCCAAGAATAGTAAAGTGAAATTGACGTATGTTACCCTCGCTACTTTAAATGGCTGGTGCAGTGGTTTAATTTTCCTACCATTGTGCTTTTCTACCGCAGGCTGAATCCTCAGCTCCAGTATAGCACACATGGGTGACCATTTTGTCAAAATGGTTCCGGTTTTCTTTTTTTGCCATTTTCTGTTTGTGAGGTCTTTGTTGGGTTTTATTCTGTGCGTTGATCCAGGTGAACCCTTTGTTCGCTTTGCCTTTGGTGGGTTTCAGCCCTGAAGCCCGCCTCTGGCTCCAGTGTGTCTGGAAAGGCAGGATGTGAGGGAGGTTCCTGAAACTCCCCTGTCCTTTGTCTCTAGGAGTGCCGGAATACAACCAGTCCTGATTGGCTGGTTGGCTGTCCTTTCAGGACAACCACACTGTTGTGTGATTGACAGCCTAGGCTGTGCATGAATGGGAGAAACCTGCTTAAAAGGCGAGGGTTTTGCGACTAGAAGTAGAGTCGACCACTGGGAGAAATACCCGACGAAGAAACCGTGAACGAAGCTTGCTTCATCCTCCTGGACCTTTGAATTTCCCGGTGAAGCCCTGCTGCTGTGGTGAAACTCCCTTTTCAATTCGACAGAGAAGCTCCTGAAGGGACGACTTCTTTCCTCGGGTTAGTGGGACCAACTAACCCTGAGACGAACTCCACTGGACCATCTTCCCTGACTGGCTGTATTTCTTCGCTGCTGCAAGAACCGAGTGCCAGGGGATGAGAAATCTGTAGTTGAGTACAACGTCTGAAATCCGGCCAGAAGCTCCAGGAGTCTCCTAAGGACCCTCCAGAAGCACGACGACCTGAGCTCGAGTCCCCTCACCAGAGTGCAGGACCCAAGGAGTGAAGGAAGCCCAACTGGTATCCGAGATCCACGATGGTGCTGTTTACTAAGTGCTGAAACCACAAAGTGCCGCTGAACCGATGAGAGCCGCCGCAGGAGCACTCTAGACGTCCTCCCTCTTGTCCCCACGACTGAGGCTCAGGAACCCAGGGTCTACATCGCTGCAACAGGACAGAATCCAGCTGGACCACTTGGGGTACTTAACTCAATGTCGTTTAGCTGTGCCTTTCTCAGTTGGGAAATGCATTGGCTCACTTTTAGAGTTGATTCCAACTCCCTTTGCACAGGCTTAACAGCTTGTGACCCTTCAATTGACCTTGACTGTCCTAGTCCCCTGCAGACTCTTCTAGCCGATTGACTTTAATATTGTTTGTCCCTCATAGTTGGTAACTTGTTTAAGGCTGTTGTTGCTTGAAACACTTGTGTATAGGCGCGTTACAAATGCCTTATCATATCATATCAAAGGCTTGTCTAGATTTCATTGGAAGATGTAAGTGTCCTCACATCTACTGAGAACCGGTTTAACCTTTTTCCTTCCCTAAACCTTTCCTTTCTGAAACCTAAGAGTCTGCCTAGTATAAGTAGTGTGATACATAAGTGCCATTTCTGTCCTTGTGTTTGAAGACACCTCAGGGTGTAGGAATTGTGTGTGAAGCATATCCAAAGATTATCCACTAAACTTGTTCTGATTCTGAAAAGTATTTTTAAAGTATATTTATTACACTGTTTCATAAATTGCCTTTTTATAGAATGTTTATTTAAAACTGGATGTTAAAGAAATAACTATAACTGAAACCTTGAGTGGAAGTGTTATTTGGTTACTTGTGTTGACGAATTTCATTGCTACAGGTCTACAGCTCACATTTAACACTCTTGAGATAAGCCCGGCTGCTCAGTCACACTACCATTTTATGTAGTACAGACCTATACCAAAAGGTGGGTTACCTAATACCAAGCAAATAAGTGTAGCCTCACACAGTGTGACTGCACCAATTCTTACCTAACACTGGTCTAATCCTAGCGTCTGAATCCAAAGGCGACAGCCGTGCCCTGGCCACCTCAGAGAGAGATCCCCTGGGACTAGCGAGTGAGACACTGTTTGGTTTCTCACAATACCCAGGAGCTGCTTTTTGCTCTGTGTCAACTAATCCTAATTTCGACCCCTGTTTTACCATGCCAAACTGCATTTGTCACAGTGCAATGGTTTTCAAATATGTCCCAGTGTGCAAAGTTTCTGTATTGTGTCCCCTGATTGTCTCACAAAGTGTATGCCAGCAATTGCATACATTGGGAGCCAATTGAGATACCCTACAATTGCTGTAATGAGTCTTTGCTGGCTCATGCTTTTTACATGATTGCACAGTACGCTTATACAAAGAGAATTTCTACATTTCTAAACGGCTTCTACTGGATTCACTTGTTCATAGATGGGTGCCTGTACAACTCCCGAATTTCAATCGCGGTCCGTGAAGTGATTTTATTTGATATGGAAAATTGCATGAATAAAACCGTATTTTACAACAGGATCTAAAGGAATCCATTTGATGTTATAATAGAATGAGCTACTCACAGCTAATGTTTAACCACCTGCAGTATTTCAACCGCCGCTCTTTCCTTTTTGTAGACAAGGGGCCTCACTATGAGAATGGAGGTAATGAAAATAGGAAGGCGGAAGGGTATTACCAGCACCGTTAACGGATCCGGGCCATTACGACCTGACAACCCGCCAAAACCGCCACCGCCCGCACCTTTCCCCTTCATATCGGCTCGCGCGCGTAAACGTGCCCCTTTGTGGAGTAAATTCCGGGATGCCGGTAATTGGAGGACATCACAACTCACGCGGGCATGCAATTACCGGCATCCCGAAGGCGGTAATTGGGGCCTGCACGATGGTGGCCATACATGCATCGCAGACCACCCGTAAACCGCATCCTGCAGTCAAGGCAACTGCCACAGGTGCACACAATCGCCACAGGTGGAGTCAATGGAGCCTGTCCCAGCTTAAAAGGAGTACACCCACACACCACACCCCTTCTCACACCAAAATGATACCACTAGCTGTTGCAATCATAGGGCTGGAGGACATGCCTGTACTGCTACAACTACAGCAACTACAGCATCAACAACAGGCAGCACAGAGGAGACGCAGGAGGAGAAGGAGGGTGAGTCAGGCCCAGCAATTACCACCAGTGCAGCCAGTAGTACCTCGTAGGCAGCCACCAAGTCCTCACATCAGACCCAGTCCATTCAATCTAACCCCTGAGCAGATCCACACCCTGTACCAGTTAGACCGGGACACCATTGTGGACATGATACATGACGACATTGTTCGCCTCATTGAAATTCGCACTGCCATCCCCCCCACTACTAAAGGTGGTGTCTGTGCTCCACTTCCTGGCCACAGGCACCTACCAGCACACAGTGGGCCAGCTGCATGGTATATCACAACCACTCTTTTCACGCATGCTGACCCAAGTGCTGGATGCCCTCCTGAAGCACGCTAGCACCCACATATCCCTAGCACGGACTGCCCAGGAGATTGCTGACACCAAAGTAGGCTTCCATGCACTGGCAGGCATGCCCAATTGCGTTGGTGCCCCCGACTGCACCCATGTTGAATTGGTAGTCCCTCATGCCATAGAGGCTGTGTACCGCAATCGCAAGCAATGCCACTCCATCAATGTGCAGATGGTATGTGACTCCAGCAAGATCATCAAACATTGTTGTGCCCGATATCCCGGATCCACACATGATTCCATGGTGCTGCGTAACTCCACTCTACCCCGTCACATAGAGCGACATGCTGGACGACGTGCCTGGCTGCTTGGTGAGTTGCCTGACTGGCCCATGGCAGTGCATCGGGGTTGTGATGTGGTGGGATGCATACTCCACCTGGGTGGGAATGGGGGGGGTGTATACTCCACCTGGGTGGGAATGGGGGGTGAGTGGACCATGTACTCAGAGCTAAACATTTCTGACCTGAACCTCCCAACCCGAACTTGACACTTCACTGCCACACATTGGACCAATGCCATACATCAATGACAACATGTAAGATGCCCAACCAGGCCACCATGGGTCTGTCAAGAGATGCATGACTGAACACGATTACAACTGTGCCAATGTGGCCAGTGTGATTAGGCATAGTGTAGCATACACTGCAATCATGGGAGGCAAGACATCGCTCTGCATCCACAGTACATCCGTATCAGCATGCAAGTTAACACCCTGCATCATCTGTACAATGCCATCCAGACTAGCAGACCATATTGCATTACACAATGCATCCAAATAATCTCAGTGCATACGTACAGGGACACACGTTCATGTCAACAGCAAATAGGTGCGGCCATAGCTGTGAATCCTGAAGGTGGCAGCTCAGAATGACTCACATAGACCTACATGTACTCCCATGCAGGTGATGGAGGATATCCCTAAAAGCTGTGACTACTTACCCCGTGCGGAACCCGCGGAACAGCCATGAAGAGGAGTACAATCGGATCCATATCAGTACCCGTGTTGTGATTGAGCAGACCTTTGGCCTGTTGAAGGCATGATTCCGCTGCCTAAGCAGATCTGGTGGATCACTCCTTTATAGGCCTGAGAAGGTGGCAAGGATCACCATGGCCTGTGTCATGCTGCACAACATGTGCGTCTGGAGAAATGTACCACTTCCACCTGACCTTAACATGCATGCACCGGGTGAGGATGATGAGGATGAAGCTGGAGGAGAAGCGGCACCCCTGCCAGTACGTGATGCACAAGATGGACATGCTGTACGCCAATCACTGATTGACGAATACTTCTGGACCACAGGGACGTTGATGGATATGTGTCACTACTACACTGAACACTGGGTCCATGTGGACATGTACACAAGGAATGTGGGGAGGTGGGCACTGTGCACTGACATGAATGAAATGAATACACACGAAATGAACAATGTCCAGGCATTGAATGATTTTTTACACAACAGGTGTATTAATATAAACTACAAAAAAGTGCTACCCCTGACCCCCCCACCTACCACCTTACCCCTCCACTACACCAAAACACCCCATACCCCCAATGAACACCCCATACCCCCCAATGAACACCACCGACACCATGTAACCCACTCCCATTGTTGTCCAAACCTATTTTCGTCCTTTCTTGCTCTCCGTGGGCAGCATTTCTGACTGCCTCACACTCTGCCTTGTCTGACGCACAGGGCTGGAGGGTGCAGAGGAAGCAGCTTTGGAGGATGTGGGTGTGGTGGATGGGGTGGTTGCCGCAGTGATTGCCACGGCTGGCACAGTTTGTTGCTGCTGCATGTGCAGCAGGATTGAGGTCAGGACCTGCGTGGCGGTCCCCAGACTGTCTCCCATCATCACCGCAGAGGCATTGATGGCGGCCGTGTTCCCCGCAATGGCCTGCGCTATCTGCCGCCTTGTGTACTCGCCCTCCGCTACATATTGTCTTACTAGTTTCAGCATGGAGTCCTCCACCCTTGCTAGCCGTGCCTCAAGGTTGGTGGGAGCAGCAGTGGTTGAGGGTGCTGCGACCGGGCGTGCATTGGCAGGAATGGCCTCGGGCGTGGTGGAGAGGTCTGAGCTGTGGAGGGCAGGATCCGCGATGGTGCTGGTGGGTGTGTCCTGAGTGTGGGGTTGGGGGGGTGGACGGGGGTTTGGGGAGTGTGGACATGGCACATGTATCAGCCCTTCCTCGTCCACATCCAACTTCAATGTCGCTCTGTGGGGCAGTGGCAGCTGTCTCGCCCACGGAACTGGTTTCTGCCGAATGGGTGCCACTGGCCTCGCCTTCTGCTGGTGTTGCCAGCTCTGTTGTTCCGGTGTCTGGCGTAGCTGTGGGGGCCTCATGTGCGGGCATGGCCTGGGCACTCGGTGTTTCCTGTGGAAGTTGTCTTGGGCCGGGACATGGATGCCCTTGTGGGTGTTGCTTCACTGGCATCCTCTCCATCGGTGCCTTGGGGGGGTAGAATAGATGCAGGGCATCAATGATGGTGTTACATGCAAGATGCATTATATGGTGCTGTGGAGAATTTCATTTATCATGCATTCATATCTTACAGGTGTGTCACACAGGGTAGTTTGAAGGGGGCGTTTTGGCATTTGCCGTGACGTCTCAATTCAGGAATGCTGCATGACCGGTGGCACGCCGTTGTATTGGGGATTGTGTGATGTATTACATGGGCACGGTCCGTGTGTTGGCTGTCTGTTGGTAATGGGATTGGCGCTCAGCATGCATTTCAGTGTGGCAGGGTTTGGGCCTCCATCTAGACATGGATATGTTGATGTGTGTGTTGGGACATGCATTGCCTTGCCTAGACTCTATTCCAGATCACTTGTTCTACGTCATGGTTCCCCCTACTGGGGTATGCAGGGTCACTCACCTCCATCTCCAGATGTTGCAGCACCCATCTCCATCTCCCTGAAGCCCTTGATGGACTCCATCTGGATGAAGGTACTGCACGTCTCCTCCGAGCGCATTAGTTTTGTGGGTGAGTGGGCACCCCTGCCTGTGGTCATGGCTTCCCCCCTGTTGCTGGCCAGGATGTTCCGTACCCTAAGGCGGAGGTCGTCCCACCTTTTCTTACAGTCTTTGACTGTCCGTGGGGTGGTGCCGACCGCAGAAACCTTGCGGGCTACCTCCTCCCAAACCTCCTTTTTCCTTAGCTGCACCTCCCTTTTGAGGTTTGCGTGTTTATCTCCTCAGCATGGGCAGCGAGGGAGTCCGCCAGCATGTTTAGTTATTCATACGAAAAAAGCTTTTTGCGCAGGCGGGGTTTGATTTTCTGCTTGCCTTGGACATGGTGATTTGGAAGGCCCTGGTCTCCCCTGTAAAACACTGGTGGTTTGGGAGGATTGCAATGGATTGTGTTTTTAAAGATGGCTGCCAGCGCATTTCCCGTTCCAACGCGTTGACGTCACTTCCGGGTCTGGTATTGCGAGCCCGGCATTCGCATGGTGTTATTACCGGGTCGGTATTAAGGGGTTCCTCCGAGGCGGTATCAGCGGGTCCCGTGAAGGCGCTATTGGGGGGTTGGAGGGCCTTTAGCGGCATGCTGGTATGGCCATTACTGGCATGGGGGTTTGTGTGTGCTCACGCACTCGTAATCGGCCGCTATTGGCGCGTCACACGAGCACTGACCCGCTGGTTCCTCTATGCCGGTAATGAACCAGTTTTTAGCGCACTTCTAGTAATGAGGCCCAAGGTGTCCTGTTTCTAAATACTTTCTAATGAATCAAGTTGCTGAAATTGTTTTAAAGTTTATTTTATTATATTTCAGCCAATATAGGCTTTTTATGAAACCTAGAACAAAACCTTTCCCACCCCTCCCATTGCATATTTCACTTGCGTCCTGAATCATATATCTCTAGCTTAGGTGAGATCCGGTCCCTTATTGGATTTTTTGGAGCATCGCTTTCCAGAACACTTTAACACATTAGTTATTCCCCATTGCAGTCTGTCCTGGAGCCAGGCACTTGAGCTGCTCTTTTAGGACCCTCCAAAATACAGTCAGATGATAAATAAATGGGATATAATCCCCTTCCATTAAATACTGCCAAAGTTCATCACCATCTTTTAGGAGACATCTGCCAGTCGCTAGTAGCGCTCGGCTTCTATCTAATGAGTGTACCAGACAAATACATATCAAGTGTTTAGCTGTTTCGATGACATTGGCCCTGCATAATCGACAGCTACAATCTTTTTTTGCGATTCCTTTTTGGGGCTCAATTCTGTCCATGGTGTCTACTAAATTAAATTTCAATCTTAAATTATCCATACATAGGAAAGAGTTTGGGAATTCAGACTTCCCTGGCGTTGGCACCATCAGTTTTGCATTGATTAAATCAGCTCTACCACTTTTGGTGGCCAGATTAATCCAATTCTGCTCACAATGCTGATTTTCAATACTAACCGGAGGGGAAGGATTATGTTCACTCTTCTCTTTACTTTTCTCGAGCAGTATTAAAAACAATCAACATAAACCATCACAAAAAAACTACATTTCACATGAAAACAGTCTTTCTGTAGTCCATTTATGATGGATTGAAATTTTTATCCATGTGACTTTCTTAACCAATATTCTCTCCCTGAGTCCATAACGCCAGCTTTCTTTCTCTTTCCTTCCTCTTTCTTTGTCTCAGAACTTTAACTCCTGTGCCCCAACCGATTGACGGTGAAACCTGCAAACTCTCTTCCCTGACAACCTCAGGATCCTGCTGGTTTAGATTCTGTACCTGTCAAAACATAAACAACCCAGCTGAGGCTAACCAAGATAGGGTATGCAATCGCATGTTCAAAACCATCGCAATAAGCATTGTTCCAGATAACAGCACAATATTGGAGCCATCATACAACATGTAGCAATTGGCAGGTTGGGATAATTCTTCGGCTCTGTGTCTGTAATGGGTAACGTTAGTATGGAAAATCAGTATTCTATTTCAAGAAAAGAGGCTTCAATTATGCTTGTTCAAAGCCTACTCACTTGTCACGCCTTGAAACACTTGTGTATATTCACGTTATAAATGCCATATCATATCACTGCATACATTGACACTTGATAAATTGGTCAAAAATAGAAGTCTTTTTTAAGATGTCCTCCAGCTGAGCTCCTCCTGTATAGGCTTGCAAGGCCGTTTCCCCCCTAAATGAATGAGCCCCTTAGGCTCCTATGTCAATGCCCGCCTGTTGCATGCTCCAATTTACCCACCTGGCTAGGGTTGCTGAAGTTACTGCTGCAAAACGCCCGCAGATTGCGATAAACAGCTGAGTCACTCCAGTTGGCCAAAGACTGGCTGTCACTGCTTAATAAGACAACACACCGGGCAAAGTCTGGGTTGATCTGGAAATGCTGAGTACAATACCGATTTAAGACCTGTCTTAGTTCTCTTATTAACATACATGGAGTAAAGGATTTCCGGTCTGTTTCTAGCCGGGTTGCCACTTTTGCCGATATCGCTTTCCTCTAGAGCTGATCATTGTCTAGCCAATTAAGAAATAGATTCAGTACTTCATTTACGTCCCACGTCTGAGAATACTTAGGCGTTGGTGGCTGCATAAGCCTTACTCCTCCAGGTTTCGAAATTGAGATACAATGAGCAGAAGCTAAAACCAGATCCTGGGTGTTGGCATCACACAGTAGGCAGGAGCTACCGCAGTGGAACGAGGAGATACCAGAGATGCTCCTTTAACATTTTGTTTATTTTGTATGAACCCTTGTGTTTAAATGTGTATTAGATGTGTTCTAATTCTTTTTTTCAATGAACATTCTCAAATACCAAAAGTTAATGGGCCTCATTACGAGTTTGGAGGTGGCCATGCCGTTTTTAGCGGTATGGCTACCCCCAAACTTAGGTCCGCGTCCCGCAAAAGGGGACTTACCGGGCCATTCCGATCTTGGAGGGCCCGGTAATTCCCTTTCGCGGGACCCGGACCCGGTACGCCCCCATTCCCATAAGAGCCCTCATAGGGCTCAACGGGAATGGGCAGGATGCTAACAACAGGCCCGTTAATGACAGGCTCGTTGTTAGCATCCTGGACTGCTAGCGGGTCCCGCTCTGCACGTCTGGTCTGGCCAGGTGTCCAGAGCAGGACCCGCTGCAGACCTCGTTATGTGGCGGCCCAGAATGAACGGTGCCGGTCCCTTACCGGCACTGTTCATTCCGCTGCCGCCACACTCCTAATGAGGCCCAATATCACATTTACATGTTTGGAAGGCACCAGTTGGCCCTAGGAGCCAAAAGTAGCTCGTATTGCTGTTGGTTTCAAGCTCACCAGGCTCTACTAGCTATACAGTGATTTTAAGGAATTAAATTACAGAGAATGCTGTAATAACTAAAATTGTATAACGGAAAAAAATCAAATGAATGTTTAAAATGCATACGGGGGTGGGTTAATGGGTTAAAATGGGTGGGTAGGGGATTGGGGTGGCTTTAAAAGCGTAGGGAAATGGGGGGGATTTGGGTGGGGACCCCCAAAATAAAAATACAATTTTAAATTCAATATTTTTCGTTATAAAATAATTGTTATTAAAGCATTCTCTGTAATTTAATTTGTTATAATTACATTTAACCGCTCTACTATAGTAGAAGCAGGAACTAAATAGCTCCCAGCTCCCCTCAATTTCAAAAACCTGCTCCTCTAAGTAGCCTGCAAACAAACTAATAGGTGCTTCCAGATTGGCCTACCGTCTATCTTAGGGTATCCTGCGGATATAGCTGATCTACAGGTTTTAATTGTCCTGTGCGCTTTTCCCTGTGACACCAAAGCAGTCAGAACATTCTCTACCTGAATTATATTTGCTCCATTGGGATATATGTCCATGCCAGGCACCAGCTACTCTATTTTTACCAAGCTGACCCGTAAGCCTGCCTGGTGCCTGGCGCCCATGCTTCTTCGATGAATCTTTCAGCGTCTCACGAAAGTCCTTGCCAGACTCCCCAGTAATCACCCATGCTATCAGGCTTATGTTGCCTTCTTCTATCAAAGGGTGAATCTCGCTCGCTGGTCCCTGAACTATCGTTCTGAATCTTCTGCGATCTTCCAGATCTTGGTTAATGGGCCTAGAACATCCAAGACCTTATCCTGGCATGACCTCCAGGATCTGTCTATGCCCTTCTTCATATCTCTGCCATGAAGGATAGCATCTTTTCATCTATTTCACGTGTCTCTGCCTGCCCGTCCGGCATGTGGGGTGTGGGGCATTCCGCCCAGAGTTTATTCCTGGCCCCCTTCGATAAAGACATGTGTATCCTTTTATTGATGTAGTTGGCAATGCTAGTAGGGGGTTCCCACTCTGTCGATCTGGGATGAATGAGAGAGAATACGAGTTGAATACGTAGCCCAGCTCTTTTTCCCTTTGCTTTTTCCTTTTCTTGGCAGTCTAACCCTTTTCAAAAGGCTCGGGATGATAGCTCTCTCTTGCAAGCTTTCTGACATTTGGTCCCAATCCCAGTTGCCCTGTTCCACAGAACTGGACTCCTCATCGTTGTAGTATCTGCCCTTTGTTTCCCTGGACCTTACTCTTTTAGCACCCCTTCTGTTTCTTCCTGGCTAGCCCGGGTGGGAGGAGTCTGCCTGCTGCAGGCCTAAAAGGCTTTCTTTCTTCCCCCTTGACCACCATGACTTTGGTCCGGGACCTCTCCTCCAAGGGCTTGTATCCCCTGGCAGAAAGTGATCAGGTCTTCCTCCAAACGCCTGCCTTTAGTTAATAGTCCCAAGCCTGCACTAACCATTCTCTGTACTGCTTGTTCCATGTTGGGTTCTTTTCTCTTTCTGCTGGCATGGGTTTGCAATATTCATCAGTGGAGCCATGCATCATTGAATTATGGTGGATCTCTGCAGGAGTCCTGGGCCTGCCCCCGTAAGTAAGCAGCTTTTAAGTGGGTCTGGGTGTGCTTCTATGCCCTGCAGGTTTTCTTGGTTCTGCACCCGACTGTAAGTCATATCATATAAGTGAAAATTGCATCTGTAAAATATATATATAACTGCCTCTCTCCTTTTCTGACACTGAAAGTAGCTTATTCTTTTCCGCCAGTAGATGACGGTAGCTCACCTCGCTTGAATGAGCTTGCTTCACAGCAGCAAGGGCTTCTACCTTCTGAACCGTAACTTGCCCGTGAAGCGTGGGCCCTCCGATCCTCCAAGCTTTGTTAGCACATTAATGATCTCGCAGCGCTTTATATACATTTTATCTTTGTGTGCAGCTGCAGGAATTCATTGTGATCCGTTTACCAGAAAGCGCGCCTCCCCTGGAAAGTGACACCAAGTGGTGCTGGAATTACG
Source organism: Ambystoma mexicanum (assembly GCF_040938575.1). Lineage (NCBI taxonomy): Eukaryota > Metazoa > Chordata > Amphibia > Caudata > Ambystomatidae > Ambystoma > Ambystoma mexicanum. The sequence continues at coordinate 30,681,031 of NC_090933.1, read as the reverse complement.
ATCCTGTCATGCCGCTGTGTCTTCCGGAGGAAAGCGCCCTCATACTATATCTAACTGCAGGTGCCAAACTCCACACCTCCCCAAGGCTCGCCACTCCTTCTTCCTTCCGCACTACACAGAAATCGTCCGCCACCAAACCCGCGATGCCTCACCTGACCAGGTTTGCGTGCGTGGCAAACTGCTGTTAATGTTAACAAATGTAATCAAATTCACACACCATACATACACTCGAAGTAAATTATTATTATTTGTATTGAGTCATAAAAAGAACCTTAACAAAATCACATTACAGCATATAGTTACAACATGTAATTAAATGTCCTGGAACCTATTATGCTCTTGCATCCACTAGATCGCATCTTGTGCTTTTTTGCGATTACTGATCCTCGTTACTCCGTTCAGCTTTCTTGTCGCAGTACTTTCACATGGATGGAAATGTTAGTTGGTTCCTGGTAACGTATGTATAGAACATTGGAAGATATTCTCAGTAGCTTCCATGGGAGGTAGAAGGGAGCCATGAAAATATGCCATTCAGGGAAGGGGAACGGAAGGGGTATCCCTCAGAGGAAAAGGGGGATACCATGTCTCATCCAATTATATAATGTCCTCACTCTGAGTGTTACCTCTCCCGTGTTGTCCTGTCAGATAGCCGCCCCCAGGGTCACAAATCAGGTAGAAGTGACATGATGTTTATCACCCCTACCTCCAGAGCCTTCCCTCTGTCCCCAAGGGTAGTGTCCATGACCCCCCACTAAAGCAGGGGCTATGGTAGGAGTAGGGTAAAGCATGTACCCGTCACTGTGCAACAGTAAAGGGAGCAGGCAACAACCCCTGTAGTAGGCAGATGCCAACACTGTAGAGGTTTACCATTGTCACATATATTTATATTGATGGTGCACTGCTCACACATCCAGAAACCCTTTATATGTGTATTAAATGGCCTGTACCATTTAAAACACATCAATACAGAATTCATTTAGATAGATGCCGCACTCCCAGAGTTCATGTTCAAATTCTTATCACTCAGTAATGAACACTCATGTAAAAAGTAAATCTTTTTTAATTATGAGAAATTTGTAATACAGAAATATTACCATTATTAGCATCACTATGCACAACACACTTAAAAATGCAAAAAATCATGAATGGAAAAGCTGAGCCGTTGTCATTGCCTCTACCTCAAATTAAGACTAAGACTGATCAACTTTCTCCAAGCAATCTGAGTCACCTTAAAATCCAACTACCTGCCTCAACAGCTCGTGATAGGCAACCTCACAAATCATGCTAGACAATCTTGCACCTGCCTCACCAAATCATGATAGGCAATATAATAGTGGAATCTACCTCAATCAATACCTCAATACCTTTCTCAATGGGATATCAAATGAAGAGTAAAAGGCCTCTTCATACTAACTAACTGTAGAAGGTTGGGAGTTGAAGAAGGTCGGAGCAGCCTCTGTGCCTGGCGTTATCGACAAATCACGGAAAAATTGAAAAAAACCCAAAATATTAAAAAGCCACTTGTTAATGCACCATGACCATGATCTTTGCATCAAAAATATCCAAGTGTCAACCATCAAATGCAGTCCTAGTGGTGTGCAAAATAAAAGGGCCTATACTAAGAAAAACCTATTGCCAAATCCTTACAACTAATTACAGAAAAAGTGTGGGATGGGGTTTTCAATAAAGAAAGAAGTGTTCACAAATAATATGTCAGGATATGATTGCCAGGGGTCTCCCTTCCCCACGTTTTCAGGACCGGACAAGGTGGGATCTTGCGGTACAGCATACGCTCCAGCTTTCTCGGCACGAGCCAACAGTTCTGTTCCAGCGATCAGGTTCTTCGGTGTTAAAGTCTCTTGCACTCGAGGGCCTGATGTATTCCACAACAAACAAACTCAAAGTTCTGCTTCACATATACTTTGGGTGACGGCTTCACCCCTCGGTCCCCCTCTTCCGGGTGTAGACCCTTCACAAAATCGTCTTCAACAAATTGACTAAACCGTTCCTTTTTCAATGAACTATGGGTGAAACATTTTCACCCCTGGATCTCCCTCGACCGGGCCCAGTCCAACTTGACAAGGGGGACCATTCACTTCCCCTGGTCTTCCAATCTCTCTTACTTTCATGAGTCTTAATGTTTATTTATTTAATTTAAGATGCATACAGCCGCATGGCTTTGCATATAAACATCATTACACGATATTCAATTCCTTATAAATCAACAGCACATATTTAAATTAAATCACACAACATTAAAATCAATACAGCGTGCCATTAGACAAATCCGTTAATAGATAAAACAAGTTCATAAAATCTCATCATATGGAATATCAGATTCAAATCATTTGCAGACAATAGTAGTTGCCAAGTCTTATACATATTAGCAAAATTGTGACTGTTATCATACAACTTCAAATATTTCTCTCTTAGGAGTCTCAAGCTTTCACAATTGCATACTGGGTGTTCAACTGATTCTATAGTTAATATCCCACAGAATCTGCAAAATCTCAAATGCTTTTCAATTCCAACGTTGGCTCCTAAAATCTCCAGAGTATCACACATGTTAAATTTGAACAATAGATATTGCATTATAATTCTACAGTCAGGATAAGCTGCTTGGTAAATTGGTTTTGATGTTTGATTCAACCAGTATTTCAAAAAGTGACCACTGTTCACTTTAGTCGCCAAATTGATCATTTCTCGTTCATGTGCATGATCGAGTATAACTGATTCAATAGCAATTTAGTCTTAGCAAAAATATACTGTAGCCAGATATATGCATTCCCTTTGGCCCATTTCTGGTACTCTAATCGCTGCTACAGTTCCAATATCGATCGGACTGGGATTCGTTTCAAAGCCATTCATTAATTCCACAATAAAAGTATTACTGCATAGTTTCACATAAATCGTAGCCATTTTATATTCTAAAATGTCTGTGTCTCGCATAAAATGACACTCTAAATATAAATACTCTCCTGGCATGATTTTGGCATTCTGAATAAAATGTTAAGAAGTTTTACCTCAAAATGATTCATTTTGCTAACAAATGTACCTCTCCATATTTCTGTAGCAAAAAGCAGGCATGATGCCACTTTAGAAGAATACAACAGTAAAATCGTAGTGACGGAGAACCCACCTTGTTGGCCAATAAATTGAACTAAGGGACCAGACAATTCTCAAACATTTCAGTCGAAGATCCGTCCAATGTTGCTGCCAATTCAATTTCTGGTCAATTCTAATACCCAGATATTTGTAACATCCTACTCCCTCAATATGTTGATCCATAATCATCCATCCACTTATGGTTAATGGGTCGAGTAGATTTCACTTTACGTGTGAAAGGTAGGATTTTTGTTTTACTAAGATTTATACTCAAACCATTCAGTTTTGCAAAATTCTCTAGGGTAGACAATTTATTTTGAAGACCTTTTGAAGTGTAATCTATCAATAGCAGATCATCTGCATAGCCTAGCCAGCCTAATGGCGCAATACCTATTTTGATGTCATCTGCCAGTAATATCTGAGTTTCAGCCACAAAATCGGCCAAATATAAATTAAATCGAGTAGCTGCGAGAATGCACCCTTGCTTAACTCCTCGCCTAGTAGTTATTGGGGCGGATAGTTTACCTTCATCGTCTAGGCACATTCTTACTGTTGTGTCTCTGTATAACATCTGTTTCATACTCAATAATCCGGCTGTTATGCCCCAAGTTTTTCATTTCAGCCAAAGTTGCTCTCTTATTACTGTAACGAAAGCTGCAGTGAAATCTATGAAACCAGCGAATACTGGCAGCTTTCAAACTTTCCACGAGTACTCAATGGCTGTCACCAGATTAGCTATGTTATGTATGGTAGACGATTGTTTTCTAAACCCAGATTGATTGGGAGGCAATATACCAAATTTGTCTATCCATTGGTTTAGCTCAATTAACAAAATGTTGGCAAATATTTTAGCCGGGATGTCTAGCATAGCCAGCATGATATAATTCCCTGGAATTTTCCATGAGCCTTTTTTGTGGATAGGAAGAATTCTACTCTCTCGCCAAATTGATGGAATACGGGCATTTTCTCCAAACCATTGGAATGAAGGATGCAATGCCATAGCCCATTTCTCGGGAGACAATTTTAATAATGCATTACAGCTTCCTCCTGGGCCGGCTACTCTAGAACTACCCAAATTCTTTATCAAACTGATCAGATCATCAAGTGTATATTTGCCCTTCCAAGGAGCGAAATTACAGAGACTATCAATGTCTCCTGCCGTATATGTACCAAGTGTGCTCTCCACATATGACATCCAATCCTTCTCTGGCACACCATTCACCGGCAAGTGTTTTTTCTTAGTGCTATTAATAACAGACCAGATACCTTCACTATTATTGTTCTTCGCAAACATAGCCACTGTTCGCCATGTCTCATTTGCTTTCTGATTACGGTGACCCCGTAGCCAGGCGCGTTAAGCTTTTTTTTCTACTTTGATTTTCTTTGTAGCTTCTTTACTGCCACCATTCTTAATTTCTCTTATTACAAGTCTAAGCTGTGTTTTAGCCTTTTGGATCACTGAATCATATGGACTCTTATTGTCATGCGTAGAATTCTATATCTCATGATTACTTTGATATTTGCGATGCTGAGAGGTTACAATTTTGATGGCTACGACTATTTCCTCAAATGCTGCTATCATTTAATTACTGTCCACTTCTCGTACAGTAGACATACAATCAGTGAATTTCACTAGTTCTAGTTCAGCAATAATCTTACCTTTTTCTAATTTAGCTGGGTTCCAGGTTATCCGGTTCCCACCATTATTTACGGATATGTTACCATTCAATTGGTAATCGCACATTGAATGTTTCGTTGGTATCAAGAGGAACAAGGGAAGATGATCACTTTCTTCCTGGCATCCTACTGCCATATCTACAATCACAGTGTGTGCACTTTCATTAGTGAAGATGTAATCTGTGGTTGACATACTAACGCCACTAGCCCTAGTTGCGCTCCGGTTAGAGTCACCTTTTATACTGCCATTCAGCATTCTAAACTAATATTTAAAAAATAGCTTAGCCCATGGTTTACCAATGGCGTTAGTGGGGGGTTCTATCGGGCCAGATGTTTGTGTGTCTGTTGACACTTCAGCTTCCATTCTGATTTGAGCATTAAAATCTCCAAGAATGATAATCTGGATAGAGGAGTTATGTTCCTCTAATATGCTTGTTATTGTAGCTACATTTTCTTTTTTATGCGAGCCGTTAGGAGGATTATAAATGCTCACTATCATGACACTAGTAACCATCAATTGGGTTGTAATCACCACTACTGCAAGGACCATGGGGGTGGACCAGGCAGTGTTCTGTGCTGTCCATGGATATCTAACCGATGTCGGCAGTCCCCCTTTAGGTCGACCTGTTTCACCCTTAGTAGCTAGGCTTTGTATAGTGGTGCGCCCATCAATTTTGCTTTCAATATAAAGCCATGTTTCCTGTAGGGTTATTATACTGACATGCGGGATAAACTCAAGTAGGCCATTTTCTGACACGTAATATGAATTTCCATGTGTATTCCACAATACAATTATATCGGTGTCATCGAGACCACATCTCCAAATAGCTCTTGAATTCTAGCGGTAAGCACTGCCAGTATCCCACAAGGGGAACTACTCCCTCTTCAGACGGCTTGGGGGTATTTTAAAGTCATTAAGACTTATTACCAGTTTGTCTTTTACAGTTACTTTCACGATATTTTCAAGCTGCTGATTTGCGCTTAACTGTACATTGCTTTTGTTCATAGTGTTCACAGAGCTTTTTAGATATTTAATTTTAGGCATACAGGTCTCCTTAGATGTATATCCCAATTTTCCAAACGGCTCGCTATGAGACAAAATGTATTTGTGTCTCACTAAATCAGCACACCATACATTAGTTATTGTTTTATTTGGAACAACTAACCGGTCTACTATTTTTAGATCTTTGGATGCTACCATCCGGAGAGGAACTATGGCTCTACATAATTCTAATATGGCTTTTCTATTTAGTATAGCCAATTCTTTTGCAGGTTTGATTACATGGAATTGGAGAGCATTAATCAGATTGAATCGGTCTCTATTGTCTTCTTTTGGACTATTTATTACGTCTTCCTTATTAGATTCAACAAAACAAACTGATTTGCCTGTACCTTTTATGATATCCATAGGGAACTGTTTTGGCAGAGGAGTTAGAGCATCAGCCTCAATTAGAGGATTTTTGAGTCTGCTCGTCAAATATTCTCTTTAAATCTCTCAATACTCCATCAGCTATCACTGTCAGTTTTAGATTTCATTTTTGTTTTTCTTTTTAGTTTTTTCCACAGGACACTGTGCATTTTTTTTAGATCCGAATTCAATAGGAAATGCCTTATCAGTTGTTTTGGGAATTTTTTTTCTACTACTTTCTCCTGTTTTCCAGATGTGTGATTTTGTCTCATTCTCAGGAGTTTCATGATACAACGCTATATGTGGACCAATGTAGTTTGGTTCTTTACACAAGGGTAGTGGTCTCAGTGTATTTACCTCTTTCATTGCAGTTTGTACCTCGTTAATGTCTTTTTAAATATGTTCTTCAGGCTTCGCCCCTGATGGTCGACTTCCCTCTGCCGGGTTCGTCAACGTCTACAAACAATTCGCTAAGGGACTTTAGGCTTAGCCCTGTCTCGTTAGCATCCCTCCGCCGGGTTCACTCTTGCCAACTTCTGCTCTGTTCAAGTGTCCAATTCACCAAGCTGGATTAATTTCCCTTTTTTTCACAATCATCTGTTGGTTAAAGACTTTCAACGGTACAGAGGATTTTACGAGACGCCTGTTTGACCACTTTGACCTCTTCCCGCCTTTTCCTAAGTCCGTCTGGTTATGGTAGTCTATACCATCAGGTAATCGCCCAGGGTTTCCTGTGTTAGCACCCACATGGTGCCAGACTCCTCTGTTGCTGGTTTTCCCCTTCATTTCTTAACAATGTTTAAATATTTCAAATGTTCAAATTAGCCGTCTGCTACTTTTTGTTCAACACAGTTTGGTTTTTTATCAACTCTCCCCCGGACTCTCCGGCGGTGATGAACCGACTGGCTTTTTCCGTCTCTTTAGAGTCAAGGTTGGTACGACTGGGACAAGCGCTTCTCCCCAGCTTGGTAATCAGCAGAGGAGGGTCTTGGGTACCATTGACCTCTGCTGCAACACACACTGGTCACTGGCCTGTTTTCGCGGTCTTACGTTTCTATCTGCTGAGGTTTCACGGGTCTGGGTCAGAAAGGGCAAGGTCACTTCTCTCCTTGTCACTCTCTTGGTATACACTGTCGCTCGCCTCTTGAACTGCCGTGCTGAGTTAGCTCTCATGTTGTGCGGTCTGCCTTGCTCGTCCTATGCTCTAGTGCTCCACCTTTTATCCCTGTGGGGAGGAGAAAGGGCCCTCGGATGTGTGTGATTCTGGTTAATTGTCTGATTGCCTGACCCTTTTGTCGGGACATGTCAGGTAAACAGTTTTAACATTAGCCCCTTTTCGGTTACCGTGCAAGCAAGTGTTTGTGTCGGAGAAAAAGGGTGGTAGAATTTTTGAGTATCAGGGGTAGGATAGAGAAAAGTTATTTTCAGAAGGGTGAGAATGGTGGTGTTTTTTAGACAAATGAGAATGACCAGAGTGCTCGGAATGGTAATTTGTTGTCAAAGCAGACTGGGAGTTCGGAAAATGAAAGAGAAGAGTGATTGGGAGTATTGGTTATGTACGGAGGGGTTGTTGGATGTGGGCAGGAAGGTTTTAATGGGAGGAAGCAAGGCAGATGTATTATAACCTATAAAGAACTTAGGGATGTAGTCTCCTCTCCTTCTTCTTCTCTGGTGCCATACCACGTCTCACCTGGGGTACTTCCCCGATCACACCCTTGGGTTCCCCTATCCAGGTGATCCTTCCTCGCTCGTCCACCCTCAGGGTTGGGATCTGAGAGCGCAAACTATTCCCTGGCCACCTGAATAAAGGACTCCCGAGGTCCACTTGGGAGAATACCCTCAGGTTTCTCACAACCACCAATAGCTGTGAGCAGGCCTGAGTTTACTCTCTTTATACCTTTTTTGGGCCGTTCCTATTCCACGCCTACAATATCCAAAATTCTTCCACTGAAGGTTTTTCTAAACACAAATATCAAGGTCACAAGCATCATTTGCCAATAGGCATGTTTCCGACAAAAGTGTTCAGGAGACAGCCCCTTTCTTGTGTAAATATTAACCAAGTCATTCAGTACTAGGCATTTTTCCAATGAAGGTGCACAAACACTACCATTTGGACAGGGATTTGTAGTTTTCCTGGGGAGCCGATATCTGTTTTTTTTTTTTCTGTTTACAAGAACATTGACGCTCGTTTCGGAAATAAGCCTACATTGCATAGGGTATGCATCGAAGTCAGGGATGGTGTTAACCTGCCCGAAGTCTATGCAAAACCTCCAAGAATGTTCAGGTTTAGTTACCAACACAATAGGGGAGGACCATGGACTTAAAGAAGGCTCGATAATGTTGGCCTTCAGCATCTTTTTCACTTCCTCAACCACTAATTGTTTTCGTGCTTCTGGTTTCAAAAGGACCACTTTTCCCTCTGGAGTTCTGATAATACTGATAAGGACCATATGTACTCCCTGGTTTCTCGCATAATACATCGGGGAATGCCATAATAAGGTTAGTAACATTTTCTTGTTTCTGTCTAGTTAGACAACTCTGAACTTATTCCCCAAGAACTATCTCCTCCGGTACCAAACAAGATAATATCGAGGAGTTGGCAGTGGAAGGATTTTCTTTCCAATGCTTTAGGAGATTTATGTGTTAAAGGTGCGTCTTTTGCTTTCTATCTGGTTGGGCTATTTTATCGGTACATGTTCCTGTTTGCTCTACCACATCATATGGCATTTGCCACTTGGAGACAAGTTTATTTTCAGAGGTCGGTAAGAGGACTAATATCTTCTGACCTACTGAAAAATATCTTACATTCACCTTCTTGTCATAGGTGGACTTCTGTTGGGCTTGAGCTTTCTCCATGTGAGTGTGGAGTAGACTCCAGACGAGTTTCATGTGCTCTAGCAATCAGGTCTCTGTCTGTGATAGGGGAATAGGTGCCTCCTCTCTCCTTTCGGAGGTCTCATGGAGCATGTCTAAGACATCTCTTGGTAGAGAATCCGGTGGATGCCTGAGGGGTTTTTCTTACTGCAAATGGGGCCCATGGGATCATGCAATCCCAGTCCTTCCCATCCTCATCTACCAATTTTCTCAAAATCATTTTAAGGGTTTTGTTAAATCTCTCTACCAATTTGTCCGTTTGGGGGTGGTAAACTGAGGTTCATAAGGTGGTAATGTGTAGTAATTCCTTTCACTTCACCCATAAGTTTACTCATCAAATTGGATCCTGGATCCGTTATAATTTCTTTGGGGAAACCAACCGTAGAATAGAATGGTAGTAGGTGTTTTAAAATAAGCTGGGTTGTGTTGCTTCGCATAGGGAAAGCCTCTGGATACCGGGTAGCGTAATCAACGATTACAAGAACATATTTATTATCCAATCTATAGGTTTCCAATGATATCCATCCCAATTTGAGAGAAAGGGACTTCTATTATCGGTAAGGCGTTAAGAGGGGCAGGTAAGGGAATATGTGCGCTGATGTATTGCCATATTTCAAATGTCTGAATGAAGTCCTTTATGTCAGCATGGATACCTGCACAATAACATTTCTGCTGATGTGAGCTTGGGTTTTAGATTGTCCTAACTGTCCCCCTGTCAAATGAGAATATGCAATCTCTAGCAGGATCTTACGATGGGTTTTGGGTATTACTAACTTTTACTTAGGCCTTTCTCTGTAACAGCCCCTGTTTCAGAAAGCAAAAGGGGCTCCCCTTTTCTTGTCCTTTTCCCTCAGGAATCACTTGTAAGAAAGCCTCTCTGCAAGTACTGGATCATTTCGCTGGGCGAGGGCTAGATCGGGAAGGATTATAGGTTCCAGGTGTTTAATCAGCCTCTCCAAAGCCTAAACTACCTCTCTGTTTCCTCTGGTTCACTTTCTTCCTTAAACTGGGGAAATGGAGCCTTCGCAAGAATTCCCTGTGCAATGTTGTCCCCACAGTGTGTTTCAAATGGAGTTTCGCCATGATTCTGTAGGAGCACCGTTATGTATCCCCGAAAGTCTGGATCTATGACGCCTGCCAGGACATCTAAACGAAACTTCCAGACCAGGACAGATTTTGGGGTCAATCTTATATAACAACCCGCAGGGTGTATTAGGACTAGGTCTATGGGAATCATCCCTCTTTTCCCTGGAGGGATAGTGGCTTCTCTGCTGCTACACATATCAACGATTATGGATTCTTTTGTGGAGGTAGAGTTCTCTGAAGCTCTGTGACTAAGTTTCTGGAATTTAAGGGTGCCCCAATTTGTCTTAATTGAGTCGTATCCCACTCTGCCTCCATATATAGGGGAGGCATGGTATCACAAGTATGACCCTGACACAATGGGAACATTTGTAAAACCTTTATTGAAATAGTTGGGGTTGGAGAAACTCCTAGTCTGCCCTATAACTAAGATGGGAGTAGTCTCGACCATCAAATAAAAAATAACGCAGTCCTAGTGGAGGCTGTCAAATCAAAATGGCCTATGCTAACAAAACCTAATGCCTGCCCTATCTCTTGTACAAAAAAGTGTAGTAAGGAAAAATGTATGCAAAAGGAAAGATCAGTGTTCAAATGCATAAATGTGGTTATACCAGCTCTCCTCCCCACGTTAGACCTCACGGAGTAAGGCTGTCCCTGTAGGCAGGAAAACACTTGCTCAGCTTCTAACACAATCAACGGTTCTGGAATGTGGATCGAGGCCCGTCTGGCCTTCCATGCTTAAGTCTCTTTTCTTGACTTACAAAAATAATGTTTCAACCAAAAGGTTCACACAGGTCCCCCTCTGTTGCTCTCAGACCTTTCACTTCACAGTTCTTGTAGGTTCCCCTCTGCCAGGGTCAGACCTTACAGTTCACGCAGGTCCCCCTCTGCCGGGCTCAGACCTCTCACGATAAAGTTTAACACAAACTTGCACAGGTGCTCCCTTCCCCAAGATTACTTAATTTCGGGTTTCCCTCTGTCGGGCTCGGACCCCTTTCAGATGTCGAAGGCTGTGTGTGGCTTACTTGTCAGACCACTGCAGGACCACTTTGACTCAAAATGTATAGTTCAACTTTTACATTCCCCTTTCTAGGAGTTAAACATTTCCATATCACGTTTGCTGTAAATTTGCTTTCTTACTTCAAACAATTTACCTTTCACTGAGCGTTTCTAGTGGGCTAGTACCTTTCCCCGGACCACTCAGTTACTTAGTATCACTGTACTCGCAGCCGCCTCATTCACAGGTCTCCCTCTCCTCGTGTCTCATTCACAGTTGTGTTCAAATGTTGCTATTTCAAACTTTAAAACACACACCCATCTTTCAGGTTGCTTGCCAACTCACCGGCTGTGTGCGTTTTCTTCTTTGCATTACGATTTCCAATTCATGAGTCAAGGTTAGTACCACAGGCTCAGCCTTGCCTCCCCAACTCTGCTGTTCACCTGGGAGGGTCGCGGGCGTCTTTGAAACGCAATGCAGTTTTCACTTGTGGGATCTGGCCTTCTCCACGTTTCTCTCGCGGCCTGCCAGAGGCAACGGCCTCCAGTTGGGAACGCTGGGGTTTTCCGACCTGCTGGTCTCGCACCTTGGTCCGTCGCTGTGCTCCAGTAGAGTTGCCTTTGTTCCGGAAACCCTGCTCGTTCTCGTGTTCCGCCTTGCTCAGGGTGTTTCTTATGGTTTGGCCTGTTATTCATGTGAGGAGAGCTAATTGGTATAAGGTGTACGCACTTAGAATTAAGTGCCTGACCTGATTAGCGGGACATGGCCAGTATGATGTGTGAAAGTTAATATTGTTACTCTTAGTCATCCTCTTCCTCAGCCCAGTGTTTGTGTAAAAAGGTGGGGAGTTGGGACTTTGGAGCATCCTAAAACAAAGGGTGGGTTGGATAAAGAAAATAGGGGGAATATTGTGTCTCACCATCAGTAGTCTCAACGCTACTCCCCGAAGACACCTCACTCAGGTGATCTTCCCACACTGGTACACCCCCAGGGTCTGGATCCAAAGGCGATGGCCGTGCCCTGGTCACCTGAGAAAGAGAGTGAGAGATTCCCAGGGACTAGTGGGTGAGACACCCTCTACTTTCTCACACTACCCAGGAGCTGCTTTTTGTTCTGGGTCAACAAATACTCATTTTCAACCTTTTATACCATGCCAAACTGCACTTGTCACAGTGCAATGGTTTTCATGTATGTCCCAGTGTTTTTAAAACTAGGGCAAACTTTGCCCTACTTCTAATACTGTGCAACCTTGCACTTGCACCAGTGCATAGTTTCTGTAATCTGTCCCCTGATTGTCAAACAAAGTGTATGCAAGTGACTGGATACATTAGGAGCCAATAGAGATAGCCCACAATGAAGATTACCCAGGCTTATAGCGCCGGTAGTCTTGATTCTATTAAAGACTCTGAGGCGAACATTATGCTTAAAACTCTTTAATGCCACTTCTCAGCAGCTCAATTCAAAACTTTACTTTTCAAAATTTCCACATATAGAAAAAATACAGACTGAAAAACAGATCTAAACAGATCTAAAACAGCTCACAAAACTACAGACATCCTGAACTACAACTCCCCAGGATCCTGTAGTTTGACCTTTAAAACCAAACCAATCCAGTCCCAGTATCAGTCCTTGCATCACATCTTGTACAAACTTCTTCCTCTTTCTTTGATGTGACATAAACCCTTTGAAACAAAACTCTTAAACTTTCCAACGTGAAACAGTAACTCCTCGGAAACCGTCGTCTTCCACTCGCTTCCTTAGACCGGCATCTTAGCCAAGACGTGTAGATCCCTCAGGTATTCTTGACGACTTCTCCTAGAATCAAACCAAAACACATCATTGGGGAGGGAATACGCAGACCTAGATACTTGATTGAAAACATCCGATAGAGCAAAATACTTCCAGAAAGAAACATAAAACAAGAAATAATCACATTTCTTCCATCACCCTGCGTATACGGGAGGGATAATGTACACCTCCGAGTCTTTAATAGAATCAAGACTACCGGCGCTATAAGCCTGGGTAATCTTCATTCTATGACAAGACCGGAGGCGACCATTATGCTCGTTCAAAGCTCCCCAACACTCGGTTGACCACATTAGATACTGGTTTAAAGTAAAACATCATCTTAAAAATAGATTCCGAAGACCAGTCAGCCGCTTTCAAAATATCATGCAATGACACTCCTGCAGTAAAGGCTCTAGATGCCATAGCTCCCCTAACTGAATGAGCCCCAAAAATATTCAAGTCTATTCCAGCCCAGTGTATGACCTCTCTCACCCATCTAGCAATGGTAGGTGTCGCTACTGCATGAAATGGTTATCCACGTGCTATTAACAATTGATGTACTCCAGGAGGTCTAAAACTCTCAGTCACTCTCTCATACACCTTGATACAACGTACTACACACAATTTAGGTTCGTCTGGAAAATATGGATATGAAATCAATGAAGATGCGGTCTTAGTTCTCTGTACAATGTGAAAAGCTATTCCGTCTGGATAGAAAATCTTCCTATCAACCTCCAATGCTTTCACATCCGACACTCCTGCACGACACTAAACGCAAGAGCATAGCAAGCTTGCCATAAAATCGCTGAATTGACAAAAACTCATTATCCGGCCACTGTTTAAAAAGGCGAAAAACTACATCCACATCCCACAGAACAGAATATCTGGGTTCTGGAGGTTTCCGCATCTTGATCCCTTTCAATAATTAACTACCGCTGGATGCTCTCCTATCGGACAACCTTCAAAACGTTCGTGTCCTGCTGAGATCGCTGATCTATATACTCCCAGCATACGAAAAGCTTGCCCTTTACCAGACGCTTCCGCTAAAAAGTTTAATACGTGCACTACAGGAGCTGAAACGGGATGAACACACTGCCGCTCACACCATTGCTCCCACTTCGCCCAGGCTGAATCATAGCTCCTGAGTGTGGCAGGGGCCCATGACTCATAGATACAGTCCGCAGCTTCTTTCGAAAGCCCTGGCAACTCCCATCGTCTCCTGAAATTCTGCAAGCCAGCAGTTGCAATGTTCCCATCTGAACTAAAGGGTGAACCTGACCCCCTGAATCGCATAGCAGATCCGCTTCCCTCGGAATTAACCTCGGAAAATCCGAGGAAAGCTCCATCAGAACTGGAAACCACGCTTGCGATTTACAGCACGGCGCCACTAGTACCATTTCTGCCCATTCCCGGCGGACCTTCGCCAGCACTCTCATCAACATTATGAACAGGGGAAAGGCATAGCAAAGAGTTCCTGCCCAACTGTGTAGAAACGCATCCGTCCCCATCCCTTCGGGATCCAGCCTCCAGCTGTAAAACTTGAGAACCTGATTGTTCAACCTGGAGGCAAAGAGATCTATCTCCATGCGGCCCCAGATCTCCTGCAGTCGTGCAAAAATTCTCCTGCTCAACATCCAATCGCTGGAATCTACCAGATATCTGGAATTCCATTCTGCAATCACATTCTGTTTTTGTCATGATGCCCACTCCGGGGAGCCGGTTCAAGCCCTGCGTCCCCGAAAGCGGACATCCAGTCCCCAAGGAAGGACCCAGCAACCCCATATAGGGGCCCTTTGGACAGTGTCCTGGCGCCTATGGCGCCAGGCTCATAAAAGACATCAGTCCTGGCGCCATAGGCGCCAGGCTCATTATGGAAGTGCTTGGGTGCACTTACCTGATGCAGACCATGCTGCAGGATCCCGGCCTCCTTGAGGCCTGAAAGGAACTACTTTACCTGTGGGACTAATTTACCATCCGGGCGTGGTCGGGGAAGGATACATACCTGATTGGAAGAAGGATACATACCTGGAACTTCTTCCAAGGCTATTTAAACCCTACCCGAACAGCCACACGTGCTTCGCGTTGTTCTGCATCTAGCAGCTGGACACTCACCGTGTCTGCTCCTGCATCCTGACTTCTGCCACGCCTGCCAGCATCCTGGATCACCTGCAAAGGAAGAGAAGAAGAGAACAGAAGAAGGAAAAGTCCTTACCTGCTAAATCCGCATCCCGGAGACATCTCGTCGACAATCCTGAAAAGGAAGACTTTTATTTAAAAGCTCATTGCGTCGATCGCTGCAGCGCCGCATTCCACTCACCTTTACAGGGCGCCTCCATGTTTAGCAGCGATCATCCGGATTCGCAGTCACGCCCCAGCGCCTAGGGAGAAAAAGACCAGAATAAAAGGTGAGAGAGAGAAGGGAATAAGGAAAGCTAAATCTCCATGTTAAGACTTACCTGTTGATTCATTCCCTCTTCATTTTGGGTCCGCGCCGCATCCTGGCATTTCCAGACCCCGGCCCCTAAGGGGAAAAAAAGACATCAGCGTTAATGAGCGAATGAAAAGACATTACCAAAAAACGCTCATTAAAGACTTACCTGATTTCTACAAGGATTTCACCTCTCATCTCGGGTCGGTGCCTGTTCCACGGCATTCCGTACCCTGGCCCCAACGGGGAAAAAGACACTAGCATTAGTACATTAATGCATGGACACCAGGGGAACCTCTTATCAAAAAACTTAACTGGAAGCCAAGCAAGTTTGGTTCTCACCAATCCGAAAATCCAGTGAAGTAACTGGATACCAACGCGCCCCTGCATCAGAAGCAGGATGGAGAGCTCGTCCTTCCAGACCCTAAGGTGAGACGCTACGAAGAATCACAGAAGGGTTTCGAGGAGGGTGAGAGGGGAAAGTGGGAGGCTGATTGCATTACCCCGCAGACAGTTAATCCCCTATTTTCGCCTACAGAAGGATACTTCTGCGAGCCAGACAAGCCAGATTTGGGGGCCCGGTCCAGTCCGTCTTCCGAACCTTGCGCATCACCTTAGAAGAGGTCACTGCAGCGCGAACCAGGCCAGCGCCTCCGTGGGAGTCAGGTGAGCGTTACAGTTTTCCTGGACGATACTCCGGTGTTATCACTAATTTCTTTTGCAGGCAATAATGCCAAAAATCCTTCGCCATCACTGCTAGTAACTTCGATCGTGTCCCTTCTAACTTGTTGATATACCTCACTGCCGAGGAGATGTCCATTCTCAGCAGAATGCAACAATTCACTCTGTCCTTGGTGAGAACTTTCACCGCAAAAGACCCGGCTAACAATTCTAAACAATTTATGTGAAGACTCCGCTCTTCCTCCGACCACCTCCCTCCCGTCTGCAATTGTCCGCATCTGGCGCCCCAGCCTAGCCTGCTTGCGTCCGACTCTATAACTAACTCTGGCACGTCTCCGAAAAATGGCTCTGCCGTTCCATGCCTCTATGTTCTCTAATCACCACTGCAGCTCTGCTCTTCCTTCGTCGTCTAGCGGCACTAATTGGTGATACTTCACTCCACCCTGTAATGTAATGAAGAGGCCCCGGAAATATAGCCTGAATGGACGCTGCCAAAAACCCTACTATCCGAGCTAGATTCCGAAGCGAAATATGCGATCTCCCCAACGCAGTCCTCAATTCCTTCTTTATGCCTTTCAATTTCTGTTGTGGCAGCTCCAGCGTGGCCTTCCTGGAATCTATCACAAATCCCAGGAATTCCATGCGCCTCTTTGGACTTGGTTCCGATTTCTCTTGGTTTATCAGAAAACCGAGGGACCTCCGAAGGGTGGATACCCATTTGACCTGTTCCTCCAAAATCACCTTGCTCTGACCTAGCACTAAGATATCGTCCAAGTATATTATTATCCTGATGCCCCTGTTTCTGATCTCCTCTGCCACCGGCCTCATGATTTTTGTAAAAGCCCACGGTGCCGAGGCTAGTCCGAACGGCAGACACGTGAAGCGCCAACTCTGACCCTTCCATCTGAACCTGAGAAAGTCCCTGTACTCCTGAGCTATTGGAATGATCAGGTAGGCATCCTTCAGATCCAATCTCGCTAACCAATCTCCTGTGCGTAACATATCTCTGAGGAGGTGAATGTCCTCCATCTTGAAATGTCTGTAAATCAGCCATCCATTCAACTCTTTCAGGTTTATCACTGGTCTCGACTTCCCTTTCCTGTGGACTAGGAACATATTGTGTAAAAACCTCGACCTCTGTCGGAACACCTTTTCTATTGCACCTTTGCTCACTAGCGCTAGCAACTCCTTCTGCAGAAGCCACTCCTCGTCTTTTGACATGTGCAAACTCACTGGCATGCAAGCCTGCTGAGGAATATCTATGAACTCTAACCTCAGGCCTAACACTGCTTGTAAAACCCAAGCATCTTTTGATAAATCGTGCCATTTGCTTACATGCAAAGCCTCCTTCACCCCCCCTCACCATGGGGTACTTCACGCTCTGCACACTTATCGCTGGTTGAATTTTGTTGCCAGAAGTTTCCCCGGCCTCTCCTTACCCGGAAACCTCTCCCTCGGTTGGGAAAAAAAACATCTTTTTGTCGGTTCTCCCTCTACTGGGTCCTGGGTCCCTGAGGCCGTCTTGTGTAAGTATGACGGGCCGCTTGGTCCCTAAGGCGGCCGGTCCTGGCGAAAACACGCCCGGGAAATATTTTGCGGATGCTTAATTGGGCTTTCTCAAGTGCTGTATAAGCATTCCTTTAGCTGCTCCACCAGCCTCGTAACTAGCAAGATCCCCTAACTTGTTATCAATCTTTAGCAAGAGGCTGCGTCGCCTTTCCGCTGAAATTGTGCAGCTGGCATTACCCAAAAAACAGATACCCTCTGTGCCCAATTAGCCAAAATATGTGGGTCTACCGGCTCTCCGGTATCCTTGGACCTTTCCGCTAGGTCCATAATTTTTGCGAGAGGCCCTGCCACGTCCAACAACATATCCTGGCAGGACCTCCAGGCTCGGTCAACTCCTTTCCTGACATCCTTCACCTTAGTAACGAAGGTGACCATCTTGGCGTCCAACTCTGGAGTTTCCAAGATTTTGTAGGAATCTGTGGTCTGGGACACTACGCCCTCATTCTGAAGCGCACCTCCCTCTCCAAGGGCTTTCGAATCCGATGCGCTATATACTGGGCTACTCTAGGGGACGGTGACCATTCAGTGGATCTAGGGTGTCTGATACCATCAGGATCAAACATATCCTCCATATCATCATCCTGCGGACTCTCGGGTCTCTTGTCTTCTCTGCCCTCAAAAATCACCTCCTCTTCAACCTCCACTTCCTCTGCATTCGAGGAACTTTCGCCTTCTTCGGCGTCCCCTATATTTAACACCCCTGGGGAAGGGGGTAAGAGGTTTGGCACTGCCTTCTCCCTTAGAAAAGCCTCCTTCAATTTATCAAAGGGTCTGGCCACCTCTCGGGGCTTACTCTGATCCCATGTCATTTGACCCGGGGGGGTAGAAGAGTGGGGCTCTTCCGGGTTTTATCCACCCCCTTTAGCGCTGTCAGCTTTCTCTTCTGCGGTCCCTGCGAGGTTCCCTCACCGGGACTGAGCTCCCTCTTCCTTCTTTCCAAGGCTTTAGATGATATAAGTGATTCAAGCACCGCTAAGTGCTCCTGAATGAGCTTAACCCCCTGCGACACATCTACTGCTAAGGAGTCACCTAGGACCCTCTGAAAGCTGAGTGAGAGATCCTTGTCTCCCTCCCACTCCTCCTCACTGAGCTCAGGAGTGGTGCTCTCCTCCATCCTAGCCATGGCTAGTCAATGTCCCCAGTCAGCCTCTCGAATATAAAAATTAATAAAATGTCTCTTTTTTTAATGCTTATATGGTGTGCCAAAATGCAGCCACAGTGGGCCTGAAGGAAGGGCCCGGCGCTAAAATCCCCTTATACCATGTGGTCTTGAAGGCCAGAGAAGCTGCTAAAGCCTGTGATCCGTTAGCACTCCGAAAAACTTGATCGCGCATGCCCGGAAATAGCTTTGTCACGTGATCGGGAGTATTCGCAGGTGCTTTACTCTAAAATGCGAACGTGATCCGCCCGCACTTCAAAACGGAACCTGCCTGTCCCCGGAGAGCACTGGCCACCTGGAAGCGAGCAAGATGACTCGCGGCCCCGGTGCTCTCCTGCCTAACGCTGCGCTGCCCCTACGCTGCACGCGCCGACCTCAACATAATTATAAAACATTTTTTTACATTTTTTTTACTACACAATCCTCACAGCGAACTCAGTAAGTAAACACTAACACAGATTATACTAAAACGCTCCAACAATAACCCTTAAAGCATACGAAACAGCTCCCCCTGGCAGAGCTATCACAAGAGGGTACTTACATTCTGAGAAGCAGCAAAGAAAGAGGAAGAAGTTTGTACAGGATGTGATGTAAGGACTGATACTGGGACTGGATTGGTTTGGTTTTAAAGGTCAAACTACAGGATCCTGGGCACTTCTGGGGAGTTGTAGTTCGGGATGTCTGTAGTTTTGTGAGCTGTTTTAGATCTGAAAAATAAAGTTTTGAATTGAGCTGCTGAGAAGTGGCATTAAAGAGTTTTAAGCATAATGGTGGCCTCCGGTCTTGTCATAGAATTGCTGTTATGAGCCTTTGCTGGCTCATGCTTTTCACAGGATTGCACAGTACGCTTGTAGAAGTGCTCTTTGAATATTTCTAAACCGCTTCTACTGGATTCACTTGCTCTTAGATGGGTGGCTGTACAAATCCCAAATTTCAATACATTTTCGAAGAAGTGATTTTATTTAATATGGGTAATTCCATGAATGAAACCGTATTTTACAACAGGATCTAAGGGAATCCATTTCTTAGATGGCAACTGGATGTTATAATAGCAAGGTAACGTTTAACCACCTGCAGTATTTCAACCGCCAATCTCTCCTTTTTGTAGACAAGGTGTCCTGTTTCCAAATAGTTTCTAATTAATCAAGTTGCTGACATTTCTTTAAATTGTATTTTATTATATTACAGCCGATATAGGCTTTTTATGAAACCTAGAACAAATCAATTCCCACCCCTCCCATGTCATACATCGTGAATCACATATGAGATCCCATCCCTTATTGGATTTTTAGGAGCATCACTTTCCAGAATACTTTAACACATCAGTTATTCCCCTTTGCAGTCTCCCAGGGTCTTAAGCCGCTCTTTTAGGACCCTCCAAAATACACTCGGATAATAAATAAATGGGATATAATCTCCCTACATTCAATACTGCCAAAGTTCATCACCATCTCTTAGGAGACCAAACTTCCAGGCCAGGACAGATTTTGGGGTCAATCTTATATAACAACCCGCAGGGTGTATTAGGACTATGTCTGTGGGAATCATCCCTCTTTTCCCTGGAGGGATAGTGGCTTCTCTGCTGTTATAAATATCAACGATTATGGATTCTTTTGTGGAGGTAGTGGTCTCTGAGGCTTTGTGACTAAGTTTCTGGAATTTTAGGGTGCCCCAATTTGTCTTAATTGAGTCGTATCCCAATCTGACACCATATGTAGGGGAGGCATGGTATCACAAGTAGGACAATGACACAATGGGCACGTTTGTAAAACCTTTATTGAAATGGCTGGGGTTGGAGAAACTCCCAGTCTGCCCTATAACAGATGGGAGTAGTCTCAACCATCAAATAAAAAATAACGCCTAGTGGAGTCTGTCAAATCAAAATGGCCTATGCTAACAAAACCTATCTCTTGTACACAAAAGTGTAAATAGGAAAAATGTATGCAAAAAGAAAGATCAGTGCCAGTCGCTATTAGCGCTCGCATTCTATCTGATGAGTGTACCGGACAAATACATATCAAGTGTTTAGCTGTTTCGATGACGTTGGCCTTACAGAATCGACACCTACAATCTTTTTTTGCGATTCCTTCTCTGAGCTCAATTCTGTCCAAGGTGTCTACTAAATTAAATGTCAATCTTAAGTAATCCATACGTAGGAAAGTTTGGGAATTCAGACGGATACTTCCCTGGCATTGACACCATCAGTTGTGCATTGATTAAATCAGTTCTACCACTTTTGGTGGCCAGATTAATCCAATTCTGCTCACAATACTGATTTTCCATACTAAACGGAGGCAAAGGATTATCCTCACTCTTCTCTTTACTTTTCTTGAGCAGCATTAAAAACAATCAACAGAAACCACCACAAAAACTACATTTCACATGAAAACAGTTTTTTTGTAGTCTGTTTATGATAGATTGCATTTTTTATCGGTGTGACTTTCTAAACCAATCCTCTCTCCCCGAGTCCATAACTCCAGCTTTCTTTCTCTTTCCTTCCTCTTTGTCTCGAAACCGGTTGACGCTGAAACTTGCAATCTCTCTTCCCCGACAACCTCAGGATCCTGCTGGTTTACATTCTGTTCCTGTCAAAACATAAACAACGCAGCTGAGGATAACCGAGATAGGGTATGCAATTGCATGTTCAAAACCATCACAATGAGCATTGATCCAGATAACACAAATTGACATGGTGAGATAATTCTTCGCCTCTTTGTCTTAAATAGGTAACGTTAGTATGGAAAATCAGTATTCTATGAAAATACCGGAGGCTCGTATTATGCTTGTTCAAAGCTTACTCATCACACACAATGACACTTGATAAATTGGTCGGAAATAGAAGTCTTTAAATTTTGACTCTTTTGACCAATCTGCTGCTTTTAAGATGTCCTCCAACTGTGCTCCTACTGTATAGGCTTTCAAGGCCATTGTCCCTCTAACTGAATGAGCCCCGTAGGCTCCTATGTCAATGCTCACCTGTTGCATGCTCCAATTTACACACCTGGCTAGGGTTGCTGAAGTTACTACTGCAAAACGCCTCCAGATTGCGATAAACCGCTGAGTCACTCGAGTTGGCCAAAGACTGGCTGTCATTGCTTAATATGTCTTCAGACAACGCACCGGGAAAAGTCTTGGTTGATCTGGAAATGCTGAGTACGATATTGATTTAAGACCTGGCTTAGTTCTCTTATTCACATAAATGTAGTAAAAGATTTCCGGTCCGTTTCTAGCAGCTTTGCCACTTTCGGCGATATGGCTTTAATAATAAGAATTTTGCATTTATATAGTGTTTATATAGTGCTATGAACCCTCAGGTATCTGAGAGCTGCTCATTAATCAACCTTGGAAGGATGCAAGGCTGAGTTTGGCCCTGCCGGGATTCGAACCTGCGTCTGCAGGCTCTGCACAGATGTCAAAGCGAGCGCTCTACTCGCTGTGCTATCGGACCGGCTTTCCTCTAGACCTGATCATTGTATGGCCAATTAAGAAATAGATTCAGTACTTCGTTTACGTCCCACATCTGAGAATACTTATGTGTTGCGGGCTGCATAAGCCTTACTCCTCCAGGGTTTGAAACTGAGATTCAATGATCAGGAGCCAAAACCACCTCCTGGGTGTTGGCATCACCCAGTAGGCAGGAGCTACCGCCGGGGTACCAGGAGCTACCAGAGATTTAACATTTTGTCCATTTTGTATGAGCCATTGGACCTCAAAAATGCAGTAGGCGGTAGCCATGGCGCTATTAGCGCCATGGCTACCCCCTTACCCCATTCCCGGTCCGTGTTCCCGGAATAGGGACTTACCGGGTCATTCTGACCTTGGAGGACCTGGTAAGTCCCCATTCCGGGAACCATTCCCCATTCCCATTTGAGCCCCCAGGGCTCAATGGAAATGGGGATGGAGCTAATCGTTATTAGCTCTGAATTCCCTCAACGG
Source organism: Ambystoma mexicanum (assembly GCF_040938575.1). Taxonomy (NCBI): domain Eukaryota; kingdom Metazoa; phylum Chordata; class Amphibia; order Caudata; family Ambystomatidae; genus Ambystoma; species Ambystoma mexicanum. The sequence continues at coordinate 30,658,326 of NC_090933.1, read as the reverse complement.
GTCCCTTCCCGGATGCCTGGTAAAACCAGGCGTTAGGGAAGGGACCCGCTAAGGGACCTCGTAGTAGGTTGGTAAGGGATTAACGGCACCAGTGCCCTTACCGGTGCCGGTAATCCCTTAGCGCCTACCGTGTAATGAGGCCCATTGTGTTTAAATGTGTTTCTGATGCTTGTTAATCTGCTTAGTATCACATGATGTGCATATCGTACGACATCCAGTGGTCACTGCAGAGTATTGCATCTTGTCTTCCGAGAATCAAAAGGGGACGTTGACATGGGTGTGCCTGTAGCACTATCCCTATCGTGACGTGTAGTGTTCCCAAAATCCCTCACGTGTCGAGGTCCCTCAGATTGTTTTTTTCCACCCAGCATACTGGTCGCTTTAAGCAGAGCTCGTCAGAGACATTGACAATTGTCCCTTCGACCTTTGGTCGAATAGTTTATATAAATACTTAAGATCACCCTATATGTCCCTTAATTCGACGGCTGTTCCAGATCTCCGCTGAAATCCTAAACCAACAGACCTTCGACGGACAGTGATCCACTTGGCACTGCCGACCACGTGGCCGGGCCTTCCAGCCGGCCTATACAGTAGGGAGATGGCTATGGAGAGGACTCCATTTAGGTTTTGCCCCAAATGCAAGGGCAAATTTCCTTGAAAAGATGAGCATAAACGGTGTAACCGTTGCTTGCCCCTCGATCACAACAAAGTCAGTTGCGTGGCTTGCAAGCTCCTCCATCCTAAAACATTAAAGGAGCGCTGAGTCAAGCGGTGGGCGGCCTACGGGATGTCGAAGGCCAAGTCATCTCCCGCTGCCGCAGCCACCGAATATGACGATGGCAATAGTGACAAACATACCTCCGAACCGGAGGTCGTTGACCTTTCGATGTAGCGCTCCAGCTCTGCATCGTCTGTCCCGGGCCCAGCCAGGCACGGCTCAAGCACTGCTATGAGGAATATACACCCCGGCGACATAGACGAACATTTACAAAGCACTAAGCACACAACCCCAAGTCATTCTTCGACCAAGTCGAAGAAGGCCTCAGCACCAACGGGTACACCAGAAGTTCCGGCAGTACCCGCCAACCGTCAAGATCGGCAGCCCTCCCCACAGCCGCATATGCACCTAGCGACCGGGCCCTCAAAGACAAATGGCGCTATTTCTAATATTCCAGTTCCGTTGAGATGCATCGCAAGAAGGCGTCCGGCGGCGACAAGGTTCCGGCTCCGCCGAAGAAGGCGTTCAGAGAAGACAAGGCCCTGGCTCTGCCGAAGAAGGCTCCGCCAAAATTTTCACAATCGCAGGCCAAGGCTACGCGCTTCCCATCTGCAGAGGACGTTGCCAACAGCATAGCGAGAGTTATTTCCGCTGACTCTCATAGGAGGCAGTCAAGGGATTCACAGAGGCCTACGGAAAAGGCAAAGGATCTGTTGAAATCCAAGGATAGTCTAAGGGGAGTACCGGAACCCTCTGCAAAGCCGAAATAGAAGCACAGGGACACGCCACCTCCGTCGGTCCCCCGGGAGGAGTTTTCAGATGGTGAGGAAGGTATTTCTTCGACGTTGAGACAAAAATCCAGACGTCTGATGGCAGAAGAGCGTTTACAGGATCCCTTTCCACCTCTAGACCATTCTGGGTCTTCGGTTTGGACTATGTAGAAGTTTGAAAATTGTATGGAGAGCCTTGACAGGTTTGTTACCCGTTCAGAGCAACCCACTCCAAGAAGACTACGGGATGAGAGCCCTTCAGACCCTGTAGCAAAATTCCCAAGACTCTTTGACCCCTCTCAGGAAGAGGATATGTACACCTATGACCTCACTGAGGAAGAGATTCCTGCAGACACTCAGGATGAAGATCAGTTAAATCCTGAGGACATGCATGATCCCATAGAGGGGTGGGGAGAAAACCCGGATATGGGTGTCCCTCAGCCTTGGCAGTCTCCAGATCCTTCACCAGATCCTGAAGCCCTGTGTTTGGATTCGCCCCAGACCACTCCCACTAGACAGTGGACGATCAAATGACATTTAACGCCATATTGCGCAAAGCAGCAGAACACTTCAAGATCGCCACCAATGAAGCTGTCCCTGAAGCTGACTTTGTAGAGGATATTCTTAAAGAGAAGCCACCGGCCAGCCAGGCTATTCCTCTCCTTAACTCGATTAAAAAGCATATGGCTCCCTCGTTATCAACACCTGCTCTCACAAGAGGTGTTAATCCGAGGATAGAAAAGCTTTTTCGGCCTTCCACCCCAGACTCCCTGGTGGTGACCACTACAAGAAAGATGGCAGGGGTTCCTCTGTGAACCCGCAAGGCACCCCCTGACAATGAAGATAAAAGGCTTTACGCCCTTGGGAGATGGGTCACGGCCGCAGCAGCTTTTTCTAGATGCATCGCCAACAATACCACCTTGTTAGCCAGCTACGCGGACACTCAGTGGGCCTTGTTGCAAGAAGGCCTACAGGAGGTTCCTGAACCATTACAGACTCGACTCCTGGCCACGGTGACTGAGGGCAGACAAGTGAACCAAAGTATACTGAAGAACACTTTGGATTCCGCTAAAACAACAGGTCAATCTCTGGCGCAGGGCACACTCCTAAAGAGACACGCGTGGCTAAGGAACTCTTGCTTCAAGCCAGAGACGCAAGCGTCACTTATAAATAAACCTTGGAAGAATCTAACCTGTTTGGAAGAGCGGTCGACGAGGCCCTCAAGACCGCAAAAAAGGAGCAGGACACCCTGAAGACGCTAGACCAAATTACACAAAGACCCTCCACAAGACGAGGATCTGGGTCCAGACGGCTATTTCGTGGCCAGCGCTTCCCTCAACAACAGTACACCTCGGGAAACAATTGGTCCTCTCCACAGGGAACCAGTCGATACACCACCCGGTACCCCCAGAGGGGTCAGCATTGTGGGAAAGGAAGGGGCCAGAACTCTACCCCCAGAGGCTCCCCGGCCTCGGGATCAAAATGACCCTAAGATTTGGGTCGCCTCCCCGGTCGGGGGCCGGTTAACATCGTTCCTTCAGGCATGGGAGGGGATAACTACAGACCAGTGGGTGCTAAGAACTGTGGCTCACGGGTACTGTATAGAGTTCAACCGGCCCCGAACGATCAGACCTCCACGAGCAAGACGACTGACACCAGACCATCTACGTATCCTTCTTCAGGAAGTCGAGACACTACAAGAAAAAAGAGCCATAGAGGTCGTACCTCTGTCACAGGTAAAAGAAGGTATTTATTCAGTGTACTTCCTTGTACTCAAAAAGGATCGAACCATGCACCCTGTATTAGATCTGCGCCCAGCGAACAAATTTGTAAAGCCACAAAAGTTCTGCATGGTCACTCTGCAGGAAGTAATTCCCCTGCTCTCACAGGGGGATTACATGGCAACACTGGAGATGAAAGATGCATATTTTCATATTTCAATGTTGCTGGCGCACAGATAATGCCTCAGATTTATGATACAAGACAAGCACTATCAGTTCAAGGTACTACCCTTCGGCATAGCATCCGCGCCAAGGGTATTTACAAAGGTACTAGCGGTGGCAGCAGCACACCTGCGCAGGCAGTCCATCCCGGTCTATCCTTACCTCGACGACTGGCTCATAAGAGGGGACTCTTACGAAACCTGTCTGTCAAATACCCAAAGAACAAAATCGAGCCTAAACCCCAGTCCGGTCAAGCAGTTCCTACGGGCTCTAATTTGACCAAAGGACGGCCTTGTCTTCCCCTCCAACGAGAGGGTCCAAAACATGCTGTTTCAAATCTCTCAGTATGTAGCCAGTCGAGAGGTGACGGTACGCAAAGCTATGCGACTGTTAGGAATGATGGCGTCATGTATTTACTTAGTTCCTCATGCGCGCTTGCGCATGCGTCCAATGCAGGAGTGGCTCAACAGCCAGTGGTGTCAGGCCAGCGGACAATAGGACGATCTAGTGGTCATCTCGCCAGCCCTCGTTCTCTTGCTGCAGTGGTGGTCGAGGGACAACCTCTTGAAGGGGAAATCCTTCACTACCCCCTCAGTGGAGGCCACTCTAACTACAGACACATCTCTCACAGGATGGGGAGCTCACCTGCTTCAACAAACAGCGCACAGAGTTTGGTCGTAAGACATAGTATCCAACCACATAAACCTGTTGGAATTGTTAGCAGTGTTCAAAGCACTAAAAGCTTTCCAGAGACAACTGCAAGGAAAGACGGTCCATATCCTAACAGGCAGCACCATGGAGATGTACTATCTAAAGAAGCAGGAGGGCACTCATTCTCCAGGGCTATCCAAACTGTCCCAGAACATTTAGAAGTGGGCTCTCAAACACAACGTGTTCCTATTGTCACAACATGTTCAAGTCAAGGGGAACTCAATCTTCTGGCAGACGGACTCAGCAGAGATTTCCCACTACCAATGGAGTATAATTGGCGATTACACGAAGACATTGTCTCCAATGTTTTCGCAGAATGGGGCTTCCCAGAAATTGACCTGTTTGCAATTCTGGAGAACGCTCAATGCTAAGATTACGCCTCCAGGTACCCCCAGAACTGTTCCAAGGGCAACAGACTCTGGATAACATGGTCAGGGAAATTTGTTTACGATTTTCCCCCCGACTCCCCTACTCAACAAGATAGTGCACAAGATGCACCAGGAACCAGTCACGATGATACTGGTGGCCCCCATTTGGGCCCGCCAACCCTGGTTCGCTCATCTGATGGAGATGTCTCTATCTCCTCTAGTGAAACTGCCTTGCCCGTACAACATGTTGTTGCACCCATGCCCGCAGACATTGAACTTAGTGGCCTGGCTCCTGAAGTGACAGAGTTTGGGCACCTCCTGCTCCCTCAAAATGTATGGACATACTCAGGGTGGCAAGAAAACCTAACACTCGATATTGCTATTCCAGTAAGTGGAAACGGTTTGTCATCTGGTGCAACTCGAAGAGCATTAACCCTATTAACTTCTCTCCCACACATATTGTTTTGTACCTAACTCATTTACTTGACTCAGGCCTGGTCTCTAACTCTCTAAAGGTTCACTTAGCTGCGCTTTCAGCCTACACTACATCACAACAAAAAGTGTTGTGGTGGAAAATACCACTTATTAAGGCTTTCATGGAGGGAGTGAAAATAACTCACCCTCCCATTTCTAACCCAGCTCCCGGAAGGGACCTAAATGTGGTGTTGACTAGACTTATGAGGCCTCCTTTCGAGCCCATGCATAGAGCGAGTCTTAAAGTTCCCACCTATAAGACTGGCTTTTTAATAGCTATTACCTCCATTAGGAGAGTAAGTCAACTACAAGCGCTCTCAGTCCTAGACCCCTTTGTAACAGTTCAGAGATAAGGTGGTTCTTCGCACTCACGCCAGGTTTGCGCCTAAATTCATTTCTAAGTTCCATGTGAACCAATCCATAGAACTACCAACGTTCTTTCAGAATCCTTCAAGCATGGGAAAAAGAAGCCTGCACACACTTGATGTATGCAGAGCAGTCATGTTTTACATGGAAAGAACTCGACCACTAATAAAAACTAATCCGTTTTTTGTTTCAGTGGCAGCAGGAAGAGAAGAGATGCGGTCTCCAAATCCAGCTCTAGGTGGATTGTCAAATGCATCACAATCTGCTACACTCTTGCTAAGGGAGAACTGCCCTTCAAGCCTAGAGCACATTCTACTTGAGGCACTGGGGCTTCCATAGCATTCACTGCAAATGCTCCCCTTGAGTCCATTTGCAAAGCGGCAACCTGGAGTTCTGTACGCACCTTTACAAAACACTATTGCCTAGACACTCATTCTAGGTCTGCTTCTCAGGTGGGACAAGCAGTACTAAGACATCTTTTCACTACTGTTCCTTCTCACAACCCACCTCCAACTCCGAGTACTGCTCGCTAGTCTATGCACAGCACGTGATTCTAAGCAGCTTAACAAGCATCAGAAGACATGCATTACTTACCGTAAAAGCATTCCTGATGATTGTGTCTGCTTAGATTCACATGCGCTCACCCTTCCTCCCCGCTCAGATGGAAGGAACATAGACGTCTTACTACTTCTCTCTTTCTGTACTCACTCACAAGTCATAAGGCTCCCTCACGGCAGAAAAAATACAATCGGAGGGACCTCCACACGTGAGGGATTTTGGGTACACTACACGTCGCGATAGGGATAGCATTACAGGCACGCCCATGTCGACGTCCCCTTTCGATTCTCGAAAGACAAGATGCAATACTCTGCGGTGACCACTGGATGTAAGAGTATATGCACAGCATGTGAATCTAAGCAGATACAATCATCAGAAATGCTTTTACGGTAAGTAATGCATGTCATTAGATGTTTTCTAATTCTTCTTTATTAACATTCTCAAATACCAAAGGTTAATGTCACATTTACATGTTTGGAAAGCACCATTCGGCCCTAGGAGCCAAAGGTATCCCCTGGTAGTGGTTGGTTTCAAGCCAACCAGACTCTATTGGTTTGCAGTGATAAGGAATTAAATTACAGAGAATGCTGTAAGAATGGACATTTTATAACAAAAAAATATCGAAATGTTTATTTAAAATGTATATGGGGTAAGGGGTTAAAACGGATGGGGACTGGACTGGGTTGGGGTGGCTTTAAAAGCATAGGGAAACAAGGGGTATGGGTGGGGCCCCCTCCAAATAAAAATGAAATAAAAAATGTGATTTTTTTTGTTATAAAATTGTCATTATTAAAGGATTCTCTGTAATTATTTAATTTGTTATAATCATATCTAACTGCTGTACTATAGTAGAAGCAGGAGCTAAATAGCTCCCAGGTGCCCTAAATTTCGAACCCTGCTCCTCTGAGTAGCCTGCAAACAAACTAATAGGTGCTCCCCTATAGCCTGCAAACAAACTAATAGGTGCTCCCCTATTGGCCTAACGTCTATCTTAGGGTGTCCTGTGGATATAGCTGATCAACAGGTATTGATTGTCCTGTACTCTTTACCCTGTGACACCAAAGCGGCCAGAACATTCTCTACCTGAATTATATTTGCTCCAGTGGGCTATATGTCCATGTCATGCACCAGCTCCTCTATTTTGACTAAGCTGACCTGTAAGCCTTCCTGGTGCCTGGCGCCCATGCCTCTTCGATTAAATCAGCATCTCACGAAAGTTCTGGCATCTGCCAGACTCCCTGGAAATCACTCATGCTATCAGGCTCAAGTTTCCTTCGTCTACCAAAGGGTGAATCATGCTCGCTGGCCCATGAGCTATCGGTCTGAATTGCGGGAGTCTCAGTGGTTTGGCGATCAATATCTCTAGAAGGTCCGGGAACCATAGCTGGCTCCTCCAGTCTGGCGTCACCAACACTACTGTTACCTGTTGCCTTCTTATTTGTGCTAATGTTCTTTGAATCATGGTGAACGGCGGGAAGCGTATTCCTTCTCTGGACCCCATTTCTGGACAAACGCATCTGTCGCTTCCTCTGCCGGATCTGGTCACCAGCTGAAAAATTGTGCTGGCTGCCTGTTCAGCCTGGACATTAATAGGGTCTGAGATACTGTTCTGTCCAGTTGCCAATCGCTGGTGTCTCTCAAATATCTCGAATTTCAGTCTGCCACCTGATTCTGTAGACTTGGGAGATACTCTGCTGTAACACTGACCTTGTTCTGAAAGCACATGCGCCAAAAATCTTTCCCTAGCTCTGCCAGAATCATGGGCTTTGTTGCACCCAGTCTATTTATGTATCTTACTGTGGAGACGTCCATCTTCAATAGCACGCAACAGTTCATTCTCTGTCCTGAGTCCAACACTTCACTGCAAAGGACCCCGACATTAGCTGCTCTAACTCCCTCTCTGACCACCTGCCTCCCATTGTCATGTCCCTGCAACGGGCTTCCCAGCCCAATCGGCTTGCATCCAATTCTATTGGGAGGTCCGGAGATGAGCCAAATATCACTCTCCCGTTACAGGCCTTTTTGTGTCTAAACCAACACAACAATTCTCTCTTCGCTTCAGTGGATATTGATATTCTGTGCCCTGTTATGAAGCAGCCCTGGAAAAATTGCCTGTAGGGAGGACGCAGGTCTCCCTACCGACCTGGCAAACTCCCTCAGTGAGATGACTTCCCTTGCTAGTATTATTCTTATCTCTTTCTTGATCAGATTCACCTTTGCTATTGGTAAATTGAGGGTAGCCGCCCTTGTGTCTATCACAAAACCTAGGAACTCTATCGACTGAGCAGGAGCCAACTCTGACTTCTCCCAGTTTATTAGGAACCCCAAGCTCTGTAGCGGTTTGGTTGTTGTCTTCACCGGTAGTTCTAATAATTCCTTGTTCAGGCCCATCAGACAGAAATCGTCTAGATATGCTATCAGCCTGATGCCTTGCTGTCTCAGGTGACTGACCACTCGTCTCATCAGTTTGGTGAAATATTGAGGTGCCAATGCCAGTTCGACCGAGAGACGTGTGAACTCCCACTTCTGGCCTCGCCAGAAGAATTGAAGGAACCACTCATGTTCTCTTGCTACTGGAATTGTTCGATAAGCATCTTTGACATCTACCCACACCAGCCAGTCTCCTGTTTGTGACGCGTCTCTTAGAAAATGGATTCCCTCCATCTTGAAATGTCTGTAAATAATGAAGGAATTTGGGTTGTCGTCAGTGTATCACTGGTGTGATTTTCTGTCTGTCCCTTACTAAGAACACATTGCTTATAAAACCAACCGAGGAGCTTGACCTCTGTGTGATGGCCTTTTTTCACTCTAGATCTACAATCTCCTTGTCTAACATTTTCTGGACCTCTTTGTTGAACAGAATAGGTCTTGACTAGTCCGTTTGTACTGGGTACTGACTGAACTCTACCTGTAAACCCTGTACCATCTGTTCCACCCATGCATCTCTTGATAACTCGTTCCACTTCTTTATGAATAGTGCTGTCCTCCCCCCTACCTCTGGGTTCACTGGCCAGCCTGCAGTATCGCAACTCTCGGGCCCCCTCCCACCTGTATTTGTTTGCTGGCCTCTGCTGCAGGGTCTCCAACCTCTTCCTCTGCCCCTTCCTCTCGACTGGAAGAAGGGATTTGGTTTGGCTCCTCCTGCTCTCTCCAGCTACATCTGTTGCTGTAGTTGGGACTGTAGGTTGAATAGCAACTGGCCGAGCGGGCCAGGCATCTGCTAACCTTCACGAAAATCTTATTTCCAAACACCCGCCTTGCCTATAGCCGCGTATGTATTGGCGAATTTTGCCATCTCTTTAATGAAGACATTGCTGAAGAGCTTGCCTTTTGCGTCTGTCGCTGATTCAGAAGTGGGCATTTTGGGGTCTATTTTGACTAAGATAGATTTTCACCTCTCTGTGGTCAATGCGCTGTTGGCGTTGCCTTGTAGGCATATAGCCCTTTGCGCCAGCCAGCCAGAATCTCTAGATCCACGTTTTGATCTGGCTGCTTCGGTTCTTCTGCCATCTGCCAGATCTTGGTTAATGGGCCTAAAACATCCAAGACCTTATCCTGGCATGACCTCCAGGATCTGTCTATGCCCTTCTTCATATCTCTGCCATGAAGGACAGCATCTTTTTCGCTTGTCTCTGCCTCCCCGTCCGGGGCGTGGGGCATTCCTCGCTGAGTTTATTCCTGGCCTCCTTTGATAAAGGAATTTCTATCCTCTTCTTGATGTAGTTGGCAATCTTAGTGGGGGTTCCCACTCTGTTGACCTGGGATGGATGAGAGAGTCTGGGTTGAACACATTGCCGAGCTCTTCTTCCTCCCTTTTCCTTTTCTTAGCAGTCTTATCCATTGTCGAAAGGCTCGGGATGATAGTTCTGTCTTACAATCTTTCTGACATTTGGTCCCAATCCCAGTTGCTCTGTTCCTCAGACCTGGATGCCTAATTGTTGTAGTATCTGTCCTTTGTTTCCCAGGACCCCACTCTTTTAGCACCCCTTCTCTTTCTTGGTGGTGAGCGTGGTGGCGTGGGGTGGGCAGGAGTCTGCCTGCTGCGGGCCTTACAGGCTTTCTTTCTTCCCCCTTGACCACCATGGCTTCTGTCTGGGACCTCTCTTCTAAGGGCTTGTATCCCCTGGCAGAAAGTGATCAGGTCTTCCACCAAACTCATGCCTTTGGTTAATGGTCCCAAGCCTGCACTCACTACTCTCTGTACTGCTTGTCCCATGTTGAGTTCTGCCCTCTTTCTGCTGGTATGGCGCTCGCTATATTCATCACTGGAGCTATGCATCATTGAATTATGGTGGATCTCTGCAGGAGTCCTGGGCCTGTCCCCGTAAGTAAGCAGCTTTTAAGCAGTTGTGCCTCTATGCACTGCAGGTTCTCTTGGTTCTGCGCCCGTCTGTAAGTCGTATCATATCATAAGTGAAAATCACATCTATAAAATATATATAACTACCTCTCTTCTTTTCCGACACTGAAAGTGTCTTATTCTTTTCCGCCAGTAGATAGCGTTAGCTCACCTCGCTTAAATTAGCTCACTTCACAGCACCAAGGGCTTCTGCCTTCTGAACCGTAACTTGCTGGTGAAGCGTGGGCCATCCGATCCTCAGAGCTTTGTTAGGGCTTTGATGATATTGCTGCGCTTTTTTATACATTTTATCTTTGTGTGCCACTTTAGGAATTCATTCTGATCCGTGTACCAGAACGTGCGCCTCCCACGGAAGTGACACCAAGTGGGGCTGGAATTACGATCCTGTCATGCCGCTGTGTCTTCCGAGGGAGAGCGCCCTCACACTATATCTAACTGCAGGTGCTGGACCCCCCGCCACCTCCCTGAGGCTTGTTACGCCTGCTCCCTTCTGCACTACGCAGAAATGTTCCGCCACCAAGCCCGCGCTCCCTCGCCTGACGAGGCTCGCATAGGTGGCAAACTGCTGGTAATGTTAACAAATGTAATCAAACTCACACACCACACATACACTCGAAGTAAATTATTATAATTATTTATTTTTATTGATTCATAAAAAACATTTACAAAATCACATTACAACATATAGTTACAACACGTAATTAAATGTCCCGGAACCTATTATTTGCTCTCGTCCACTCGACCGCATCTTGTGCTTCTCGACTACTGATCATCGTTACTCCGTTCAGCTTTCTCGTCGCAGTACTTTCACATGCATGGAAATGGTAGTTAGTTCATGGTAACATATGTATATAATATTGGAAGGTATTCTAAGTAGCTTCCATGGGCGGTTGAAGGGAGCCATGAAAATATGCCATTCAGGGAATGGAAGAGATATCCTAAGAGGAAAAGGGGGATACCATCTGATGATATAATGTCACCCCTCTGAGGGTTACTTCTCCCATGTGGTCCTCCCTCGTATAGCCGCCCCCAGGGTCACGAATCGGGTAGCAGTGACATGATTCTTTACACCCCTACCTCCAGAGCCTTCCCTCTGGCCCCAGGGGAGTGTCCATGACCCCCCCCCCCCCAGCAGGGGCTATGGTAGGAGTAGGGAAAAGCATGTACCTGTCACTGTGCAACAGTAAAGGGAGCAGGCAACAACCCCTGCAGTAGGCAGCTGCTCTTAATTGCCAACAATGGAGAAGTTTACCATTGTCACATATATTTCTATTGATAGTCCACTTGTTAAACCGTATTTGCATATTACCGCATTATTGTGAATATTGGCCTAAGCCCTTTCGCGTTACACAGAAAACCGAATCGGAAATGTTCTGCTTTTCGATCGATGTCGCTGCCATTTTAAGAATCATCCGGGATTGAAGAGGTCTGGAGAAGACTCTGTGCCTGGGATTAACCACAATTCAAGGAAAAATTGAAAAAATCCCAAAATATTAAAAAGCCACCTGTTAATGCACCATGATCTTTACATCAAAATGTATCCAAAATAGGATAAGATGTTTCAAAAAAGGTTAAATGTCCATTGTATTTACTGGTGCCAGCATATAGCCAATCCAGAATAAGATATCTGCTCTTAGGCTGTGAACTGAATTGCCTTTGGGCGGGGTAGATGGGACAGCTAAAATCGTTCCCTAAACAGTTCAAAAAGAATTCAAATTCTGCTATAAAAAAAATCAAAATAGCCAGAATCCAACTTGGGGATTGAAAAATCCAGAAAAGGAATTAGGACAGAGTTGACCCCTGCCATCTTGGAAGCATCACTGCTCTAGCCATCTGCCTCCTGGTCTTCCCGCTCCGCCACCCCAAAGAGCTGTGTGCAGGCTTTGAGTTTACTCTCTTTATACCTTTTTTGCGCCGTCCCAATCCCACGCCTACAATCACCAAAATGTGTCCACTGACAATTGTTCTAAACAAAACTATCAAGGGCACACGCGTCATTTGCCAATAGGCATTTTTACCAACAAAAGTGTTCAGTGGACAGCACCTTTCTTATGTAAATATTAGCCAAGGACAGCTTTCGTCATTCGGTACTAGGCATTTTTCCAATGAAAGTGTCTGTGGACAAAAACTACAATTCGGACGGGGATTTGTAGTTTTCCTGGGCAGCCGATATCTGTTTTTTTTCTGTTTACAAGAACATTGACGCTCCGCCCAGAATAAGCCTACATTGCAGTGAACGGCATTGTTTACACAATAAGAGTACGATTTATCCGGCTCAAGGCCGTTGGCTCGCAAGTTTGGGTTATTGGAAAAAAACATATTGCACAGTAGTACATTAATATTGCAACATGCAAAAGCAAATCTTACGGCATGCCATTTCATTAAATATGGAAGCCTTCATCGTATTGTGCATTTAGCAACAGGGCCTGGTTTGCGGCTCAGACCACATGCTGTTTTAAGTATGGCTAATATGGGTAGACATGGGGAACACATGTCAACCCCCCATGAGACATAGAACAGACCGGGCAGGCATCATGGTTATCATGGGAATAAGAGTGAAGAGACAAAAGAGCAGGTAAAACATGGCAGAATACTTATTTGCAAAAATGTATTCACTAACAATCTTCACTAGTTGCTAAATATTGAAGCATAAACATGTCTTCTTCAGAAGAGCCAGCTGTGGCAGGTACTAGTCAGCAGACCACCTTCAGCTGCTGATAGTTGCTGGTGAATCAGAAATGGGTAGCCACCAGAAAAGTTCCAAACAGTTTCATTCAGGGTACAGTTCTGTTGCATTGACAAGCTCACTTCTACTTGTCACGACGGAGTAAAACTGATGATCAGGTTCAGAATGAACCCAGCTACAAGGATGTAGAGCACAGGCGTGATCCCCGTACCTAATTTTCCAAAGAAGTCCAAAAAACCTTTCAATTGATTGAAGGAAGCAACAGTATTCGTCAGTCAGTAGATGGAGCTCGGGAAGGAGCTCCCATTTGTTGGAGTAGAGCATTCCAACCGGGCCTGAATCCCATTGGGCCATTCTGGTATTCTTACAGTAGGTCTTTGGCCAACTGCAGTGCTCTGTTTGATGCTTCTACGATGGTCAGTGTGGTGCTAGTGCTGTGTACTTTCATATCCAGGACATATGGCAGTCTCAGTGTTGGTTGCTGAAACTTCAGAGGTCATAGCTTCACTTCAGGTCAGTACATAGCACTAGCTCAGTCCGCACCTGTGGATGTAGAGTAAAACTACAGTTCACCACATTTGAGACAGTGATCCAGCTGGCAATTCCCACAGGCACACCACACCATACCATGAAGCATTGAACTGCACAATGTAGGATCTATTAGGTAGTAATAGAGTTTTGCTACTGATGGTTTTAATTCAAATTGCACTCAGCATGCACTTGGTTGAGTTTGAATTCTGCTCACATGGGCTGATCTTGAGAATGTCCTCGCATCTTGTATTGAATGTTCCCACAGAGTTCTTCAGGGAATACAGTTGTACTTGTGAAAAAAAACAGAGGGTGTTTCACTGCCTAGACCCCGGGGATCCCTTACTTAGGTGGCCAGGGCACGGCTACCGCCTCTGGATCCAGACCCTGGGGGTGGACAAGTGCGGGATGATCACCTGTGTGAGGGGTCCTCGGGGAGTGGGGGATGAACGCCGGATGGCAAGACATGGTATCCCCCCTTTCCAAATACCCCTGTCCCATCCTATTTTGTAGGATATTCCAACTTCCCAGACCACCCCCCTTCCTACACAAACTCTGAGCCAAGGAAGAGGAGAGCTGGGGCTGAAAGGACTACCACCCATGCAATACATTGGACATGTCCCACTAATAAGGTCAGGCAGGGTCAGGTACTTGATCTTAATTACATAGACATGGTACCTATTAGCTCTCCGCACGTGGTTAAAAGGCGGGACAAAGACACACTCTGAGCAAGGCGATGCACATGAAGGAGCAGTTCTTCTAGGGCGGCGGCGAACCAGGCAGAGCAGTGCGGCCGAGGAGCGATGGAGTGGTTACTATTAAATGAAGCAGACATTCCAGCACAAAAGGAATTCATCCTGGCGCTCTTGGAGTTTATAGGAGAGAACTCTTATTTCCGTTACAAAGAACAGTTCTATCTACAGGTGGCAGACACCTCTATGGGTGCCATCATGGCATCCGCATATGCAAATGCATTTATGCACATATTTGAGATGGACCATGTTCTGAGGCATCCCACATCGCAAAACCACATGGGGATATGGATCCGCTACATGGACGACATTTTTGGCATATGGACAGACACAGAGATCAAGTTACAAGAATTATTTGAATATCTCAACAGAATAGACCAAAGGATACAGTTTACGTATGAACATTCTAACAAAACAATACACTTCCTGGATGTTACTATTACCACAACAGACACAGGATACAAAACCAACATATACCGAAAAACCGCAGACAGGAACAATCTTCTCCACAGACTTAGATTTCACCAGCCCAGCCTGATTAAAAACTTACCATATAGCCAAATGCTGCGTGTTAAAAGGATTGTTAGTGACCCTGAAGATTATATTAAGGAAGCATCAGAGATGGGCAACAAGTTTATCAACCGTGGATACACTGCAGAAGAGGTGGAAATAGCAAAGACACGCATAGAGACCCAGAAGAGAGAACATCTACTTAAGGTGAAGGAAAGACCTAGTACAGAGCCGCCGCTGGTTTTTGTATCTAAATACTCCAAACAAAGTAACTGAAGAAAAATTATTATCAAAAAGAATTGGAGAACGTTCACATGTGATCAATGAATTGAACCACTGTTTAGGGATTTTCCAACTTTTGCCTACCAGCGTAGCAGAAACTTCAGAGACAGACTTGTCAGAACAAGACCGCCAACACAAAAAAGGAGAACTGAACAAATTGGGACATTCCCTTGCCTTCATTGCAACAATTGTGGGTATATAATGAAGGGTGACCCTATTAACCATCCACACACAGCAGAGCTTATTAAACTACGCGATTATGCAACTTGTGACACACATAGTGTAATTTATGCAATCAAATGCCCATGTGGACTATATATGTGGGGCAATCTAAGAGAACAGCAAAGGTAAGCTGGAACGAGCACAGGTTGTGCATTAGAAACCAAAATATCAACTCAGCGGTAGCTAGGAACTGGCTGGACAAGAAACACAACCTGGCACAGATTCGGTTCCAGATTCTTGAAGTTGTTTCAAAATGGGACCCACATGAAAACATCAGGAAAGACTGGACCAGAGAGAATCCTTTTGGACAGATAGACTGGGTACATTGACACCAAATGGTCTCAATGAAGAAATAGATTTTGTGTGTTTTCTTTAAATCAATCAAGATTGTGAAATTGTGGTTCTAGCACTATAGGAGTGCTGATATCCATCCCTGGCACTAGTCAGATAATGCAGATACTGTGAGATTTTTGAGGTCTCTATGAAGAAATGGACTGTGTATGTTTTCTCTAAACTAATCACGTTGATAAATTATGCTTGTGACACTGTGGAAGCATTGGATAATTGCTGACAACTGTGCTTGTTACTTTTTGTTATTTTTCGTTATCAGTCAGTTAATCCTTACACTATGTACATGGAGAATATTGGTGGACTGTTACTTGACCAATAAGAGATTTGTTTAATATTGTGTTAACTGCAATTAGGGATTTGCATAACTTCAGGCTTTTAAGTTAATAGATGAACTCCATTAGCAAAGAGTTCAGGAATGGAAACTGTTTATAAAACACAACAGGCAATAGTGATCGTATGCATTATTCAGATCTGATAGCCATAACATAATCAGGACCATGCAGTATGAACATAGATATGTAGACAGAATGATACGTTGTATTAATACTGTCAAGTGCACACTAATATGCACTTAAAATATTTACTTAAAGATTTGGATGAGAATTGGGTGAGCTCAAGGAGAGTTCCAGGATGTATGTTAATTCTAACTCAGAAGCAGGAGATGCAGCGCACATTGTTGTGAAGCAAGGTAGTGCTCTAAATACAAGGGAGGTTCCGGCAGCGATGGAACACAGCGTGTTAAGATACAATGCATTCAGTTCTTTTTCGATCCGCACTCACAGGTGACGGAACGATTAGCGCCCAATTGTACATTTAGTAACTAAGAAGGAAAGAAGTATAATAAGGATTGTCTTCGTGACAAGCGTTACTATGGCAATGTATTTGCTAACATTGAAATCCAGTCCCGCCCTCCCGTTTCCATGGGAGGGTGGCACCTTGTTGCGGAAGTGCGATGCCCCGTAGGGACTCCTCAGAGGGCTGCGCGTCCATGCAGTTTTCCTCAGCATTTGAAACTGTGCTAGCCGTTGCAGGTAAGAAAGCAGGTTTCATTCAGATACCTTACAACCGTGCACATACAGATCTTATATCCTAACAGTGATATAATTTAGGGATATATTTCAGATCACTGCGTTTACCGCATGTAAAGGAATGGAATTCGTGCACACGACGTTGCAGAATATTAGGAGAAAGACTACTGAATTAAGGTACGAGTTAAACTTCCTTCATGCACTGTAGAAGTCACAACTAAACACATACATTACCCGATATTATATGGAGAGTTATTTATGATGATTCTGTTTTCTGTTTTCCTTTTCATGTTTGAACACGCTTGACACGTTATGGTATGTACTGTATTAATTTGTGTTAATGTCAATATCTAGCATGTATAGCCCTGAGGATGGTGTTTAGCACCGAACTGCATTGGCTGAATGCCCTTTATAGACATAGGAGTCTTTTTCTGCTAAAAAGTACAGCGCATTCAGGCTTTGGGAATTTGGAATAAAGTATTTCCTGCAAGTTTTCATAAAGGACTCTCATTAATGGAAGATGCAATATGTACACCTGAAAAGTAAACATTTATTTGTGCTAGTGAAAGAAAAAAAGAACAAATCATGATATACAGACACGAATGATACGCTCATGTTTTGAGCAAACTGAGAGCATCAGATACTCCGAGCTGGTTTTCACCTGGTTATTCTTGTTGTATGGGTATTAGAACAAAGTCAGTGGGAATCTGTCCTCTTTTCCCTGGAGGTTTGTAACCTCTCAACTGCTGCATATATAAAAGCAGATAGATTATTTTGTAAGATCCTAACGTAAATTAGGCTGGCACCAAAATCTGGTTTAATCTGGAAATTTGGTCTGGATGTACTTGCAGGAGTTATAGATCCGAACTTTAGG
Source organism: Ambystoma mexicanum (assembly GCF_040938575.1). Classification (NCBI taxonomy): domain Eukaryota; kingdom Metazoa; phylum Chordata; class Amphibia; order Caudata; family Ambystomatidae; genus Ambystoma; species Ambystoma mexicanum. Next base: position 30,640,825 of record NC_090933.1, on the reverse strand, counting down.
GGAGACATAAAAGTACTCTTCCACAATCATGAAGAACCCCCTTTTGAGATACGTCCTGGGGACAAGATCGCACAGGGAATTCTTGAGAAAGCTTTATTTCCCCGTATTGAGGAAGTGATAGTAGAGCCTGAGGAAACGGAGAGAGGTAACTGAGACAGATGAGAAACTTAAAATCGGAGCAAAAGTTGAAGATGAAAGATGAACCCACCATCCTTCTACACTTAGCCTTCGGCCAACGAAAGCAACCCAATGCTGGCAGAGGCTTCTTGCAAATAATTTCTGAGGGAGAAGGCCAAGAAAAAAGAAATACCTTTTTCTTTCTGAACCGGGGACTACTACATCGTAGATAAACCTCAGGGGAAGGCAAAAGTAAAACCCAATTGGTAGTATCCCAAACCCATCAGGAAATTGTGTTTGAAATTGCACACTCTTCCTTAACAGGGGGACACTTGGGACAGTCCAAGACCCAAGCTCACATTAGTGGAAAATTCTATTGGCTGGGAATACATGCTGATATAAAAAACATTCAGACATGCAAGATATGTCAAAAGACCCGCTCGCATATTCCTCTACCTGCCCCTTTAAGTCCACTACCGATAATCGAAGTTCCCTTCTCCCGAATCTGGATAGATATTATTGGACCATTAGAAACTTCTAAGTTGGGTAACACATTTGTTCTTGTGATCGTTGAGTATGCCCCCAAGTACCCAGAAGCCTTTCCCATGAGAAATAACACAACCCAGCAAATCTTAAAGTGAAGGGAAGAAGCTTTTTTGACTCTCGAAACAAGGTAGTCTGGTGCTACACCCATCAGACATTTAAATACCAAGACAGAGACTTTGAAATGTATATGTTGATCTATCGAGAGCCAATGTAGCTTCCTTCTATATACTGAAATGTGACTTTGACGAATAAGACCGCAGACGGCTCGGACTGCGACATTTTGTAGACTTGAAGTCTCCTGATGTTTCCTTTAGATGTTCCAAGAATAAGACTATTACAGTAGTCTAACTCCGTGTTGACTATTGCCGCCGCAATCAGACCTCTGTTTGGTTTAAACAGATAGGGGCAAATTTGCCACAGTAAGTGTATAAAGTACGAGCATGATGATTTTAGATGAGATGCATGTTTTTTTGAAGGAAAGTTGGGAATCAAAGAAAATACCCAGCGTCTTTACTGAGTCAGATATTGGGATTGAGTTTCCGTTAATCACAAAGGCTTTATAGCGTGTGTCTAGATTCTTTAATCTGTATGGTGTTCCCACTATGAGCAGATCCAAGGTAGCTCAAAAACTATGAGTATCGTTGGCATAGTTGGCGAACTTTACACCCAGGGATTGCATGAGGTCGCACAGGCATTTAACATATATGTTAAACAACAATGGGACAACTATGATCCCTGAGGGACACCACAGGTTACTGGTATCTTCTGTGATTGAGATGCTCTCTTGGCTACACATGCTATTCTATGGCCAAGGAAGGATTTTAGCCAGGATACTGGCAAAGGGGAGCATCTACCTACATTTTTAATCTATCTGCCAGTAGGTCATGATAGACCAGATCAAATGCTGACGATAAGTCCAGCAGGAACAGTAGGGCAGTGTTTCCTTCCTCTGTGATCTCTGTGATGTTTGTCTTCAAGTCTAGCAGGGCTGTTTCTGTCCCGTGATTTACTTGAAAACCTTATTGTTCCTTCGCCAGAATATTATGCGTCTCCACAAAGGTTTAAAATTGAGAGTACGCTACCCTAGCAAGAATTACTGAAATAAAATTCACATTTCTTATGGGGCGGTAGTTTCCAGGAACCAGTGGATCAAGGTTTTCCTTTTTTAGTCCAATCTTCTTAAATGGCTGCTGGCACATGGGCCTCCGAAAAGGAGCGATTAATGAGCTCTGTGATAGCGGGAGTTAGTGTGAGTGCAAACTCCTTAAAGAATGTGTGGGGGAAAATGTCACCCTTGCAGGATGTTGACTTCAACTTCTCTATGACTTGTAGCACATCTTGTTCTGAAATCTCACAAAAGGAGAAAAAATTGGTGTTATGAGGAGGGTCTTCCTGACTTGTGATATAAATATCCATAAAGCATTTGCTACCATTCTTTTCTAGAGTTGGATTCCCCAAAGAAATTATAACTGACCAGGGGACACATTTTATAAGTAAGCTTATGGGGGAAATAAAGGAATTGCTACATATTACAACCTTAAGGATCTTGGTGTACCATCCCCAAACCAATCGATTGGTAGAAAGATTTAATAAGACCCTCAAGCTGATTCGAAGAAAGTTAGTAGACGAGGATGGGAAAGATTGGGATCAAATGATCCCCTGGGCCCTGTCTGCAGTGAGAAAGACCCCTTAAGCATCTACTGGATTCTTCCACGTTGAATTATTTTATGGTTGAGAACCAAGAGATGTCTTAGACATGCTCAGGGAAGCCTGGGAAGAAAGGGCAGAAGTACCAATACCTCTTTCACAGACAGCCACCCGGTTACGAGAACACATGAATCTAGTCAGAATTCTAGTTCGTACTCGTATGTAAAAAGCTCAAAAATAACAGCTTTCCTATGATAAAAAGGTAAATCTTAGACTGTTTTCAATAGGTCAGACAGTTATGGTTCTTTTACATACCTCCGAAAATAAGTTTGTTTCCAAATGGCACTGGCCCTTTGAAATACTAGACTGGAACATGTACTTATAGGGTAGCCCAACCTGATAGAAGACCATACACCCACCTCTACCATGTAAATCTCCTGAAAGAATAGAAAGAGAACCCTTATGCCGCTAACTCTTCTATGTTATCCTGTTTTGGTATCCCAGGAGAGTGATCAGCTAGGACTCATTCCCCAAGAACTACCTAAAGACAAACAGAAAAACGTAAATTACCTTGTTACCACTTTCCCAGATGTATTTTGTGAGAATTTTAAGACGTTTCCTGAACTGCTGAGTGGTGACACATCTCCAAGGGAAGCGAATCCCAGACAGACAGAGTCAAAACATTAAAGGATGCCTCTCCAAGCTTTTTCAGAATGGCACACGGTTGAACCAAGAGGATCTGGTTATTTGAGTGCAAAGTCAGTTGCGAAGTAGCTTTTTTGACTCTCGAAACAAGGTAGTCTGTTGCTTCACCCATCAGACATTTAAATACCAAGACAGAGGGCCTCATTACAAGCATGGCAGTCCGGGAACTACGGTACTGGTAAGCATGCTAGTACCGTAGTCCCCGGACCGCCATACTACGCGCTCTGCTCGCGGGTGCCATTTCACCCGCCAGGTTTTTCCTGGCAGGTAACGGCACCCATGAGCAGAGCATGTCTGATGCAGCGGCACAACTCTGTATGTGCCGGTGCATCCGACCTCCCCATCCCCATTCAGCCGTATGGGGCAGAATGGTGATCGGGAGGCCCTTGATTCCGGCACCTGAAAATGGGCAAGAACTAGGTCCGCCAAGCTCGGCATGACCCGGTTCTTGCCCATTCGCGGGTGCCGGAAAAAATGCAACTCTGCCGGCAGCAGGCTACCGCCAGAGTTGTAATGAGGCCCAGAGCCTTTGAAATGTATAGGTTGGTCTATCGAGAGGCAATATAGCTTCCTTCGATATTCTGAAATGTGACTTTGACGACTAAGACCGCAGACGGCTCATACTGCGCCATTTTGAAGTACTTTACGTCTCCTGATGTTTCCTTTTAGATGTTCCAAGAAGAAGACTATTACAGTAGTCTAACTTTGTGTTGACTATTGCCACCGCAATCAGAGCTCTGTTTGGTTTGGACAAATAGGGGCGAATTTGCCACAGTAAGTGTATGAAGTACGAGCATGATGATTTTAGATGAGATGCATGTTTTTGGAAGTAACGGTGGCAATCAAAGTAAATACCCAGCGTCTTTACTGAGTCAGTCACTGGGATTGAGATTCCCTTAATCACAAAGGCTTTATATTGTGTGTCTAGATTCTTTAATCTCTAGGGTGTTCCCGCGATCAGCAGATCCCAGGTAGGTTAAAAACTATCTGGGTATCATCAGCATAGTTGGCGAACTTTACACCCAGGGATTGCATGAGGTTGCACAGGCATTTAACATATATGTTAAACAACAATGGGACAAGTATGATCCCTGAGGGACAACACAGGTTACTGGTATCTTCTGTGACTGAGAAGCTCCCTTGGCTACATATGCTGTTCTAGGGCCAAGGAAGAATTTTAGCCAGGATAATGGCTAAAGGATACTGCATCTACCTAAATTTTTTTATCTACCCGCCAGTAGGTCATGATCAACCAGATCAAATGCTGACGATAAATCCAGCAGGAGCAGTAGGGCAGTGTTTCCTTGCTCCGTGATCTCTGTGATGTTTGTCTTCAAGTCTAGAAGGGCTGTTTCTGTCCCGTGATTTACTAGAAAACCTGATTGTTCCTTCGCCAGTATATAATGCTTCTCTACAAAGGTTTGAAATTGAGAGTACGCTACCTTAGCAAGAATTTCTTAAATAAAAGGCACATTTGTTATGGGGCGGTAGTTTTCAGGAACTAGTGGATCAAGGTTGTCCTTTTTTTGTAACAGTGTGATCCAAGCTTCTTTAATGGCTGCGGGCACATGGGCCTCCGAAAAGGAGTGATTAATGAGCTCTGCGATAGAGGGAGTTAGTGTGAGTGTAAACTCCTTAAAGAATGTGGGGGAAAAAAATGTCACCCTTAAAGGATGTTGACTTCAACTTCTCTATGACTTGTAGCACATCCTGTTCTGAAATCTCACAAAAGGAGAACAAATTGGCATTATGAGGAGGGTCTTCCTGACTTGTGATATCGATATCGATAAAGCATTTGCTACCATTCTTTTAGTTGGATTCCCCTAAGAAATTCTAACTGACCAGGGGACACATTTCACAAGTAAGCTTATCATTGAAATGAAGGAATTGCTCCTTATTCTTTTTAAAAAAATGTTTATTACTTGTTTGAATCACTTAGCAATTTTTACAAGATGTATATTTATCAATCTGCGTCCAGGGACGTCATTTCACCAAAATGCCAGGGGTAGCGGAAGTGACATCACAGTGCCACGCCCCCAAGAGTGACATCACAGGACGTGATGTCATTTGACCACACCCCCATAGGAAGTGGTATGATTAGACCCCACCCCCACAGGAAGTGATGTCATTTGACCACGCCCCCACCATGACATCACAGAAGTGGCTTCATAAAGCATTATCCCTCAGTGCACTAAGAAAAATATGATTACGATATCAGTGTATTGTGACATTTCATACAAGAATGGATCATCATATTTAGCAGTGTCAAGGTCCATGTTGCCACGTGTATGAACCCCAATCCTCTCTTATTTCAACAGGACTACAGAGCAAAATCACATTCTGGGGGTCAGGGACAAATAGGCGGGCATGGGGATAGGGGGAAGAGGGAGAATATTTCACCTGAAAATGTATGGCATCCTCGGTTTTTAATGATGATTCTTCTTGTGTTATTTTGGCTGCCAAAAGATTAGTTCAAAATGTGTTCAAGGCATACAGTGCATTACTGAGTGATACAAACTTCAGTAACAAAAGCCTCATCAGTCCTGTCCCCATATTTTATGGGGGAAAAAATCCTAGCTGCATTTTGCATTACTCCCACACTCACCAACACTCTTTATATGCCTAGGTTTCTGTTCCTACATGTTCATTGTCCTCCACACCCCGCACTTCTCCACAATGGTACACATTCCAACAATTAGTACTATTATATAGATTTTGGGATAATGCCCAACAGTTGCTCTTCCTTCACTCTGATCATAAGACTTAAATGTAGTTTCTTACCAGATTGAGCAGAACAGTGGCTTGACAGACGTGCCGGTGCTGCTGTTTCAATGGCATGTGAGGTGAAGATTCTGACTCGAAGGCAGGTTGTTGCTTAGGTGACCGGAAACCAGAGGAGAGGTCTGTGAGTGTTCAATGGCAACAGATCAAGAAGACAGAACTCTGGTAGTGGAGCTGCAGGTGTTTGGCAGAGAAGAGGCTGCAAGTATGGCAGGTGCTGTTTTGAGGTCACAGAATACTGGCTTTGATGCCGATGGTGCTGGGCTGGTTTTAACAGAGGACACTGACTGGGTGTGTCTCATCATTGCTTGGTTGACTACATATCAAGGATACAGTGCTGGCATTGTGAAGACAGAACTGTAGCTGTGGGGCAGCTGGTGACTGGCTTAAAGGAAGTTGCTGCTTAGATGGCTCATCATTGCTTCATTGACTGAAAATGAAGAAGAGCCAGGCGGGAATCGGATGGCAAATGTTTTCATTACACAAAACTCCAGCTGTGCTGCAGCTTCTGGCTGACTTGTCAAGAAGATGCTGATGGAGCCTACTCAAATTCTAAGAGACTGGCGGTTGACAGATGCTTGTGGCTGTGCTACTAGTAGTGCCTGTCTGGATTCACAGGAAAATGCTAATTGAATGTCTTGCGGTTGCTTAGACTGAAAATCTGTAGGATGCCGGCAGTGTGGCAGATGCTGCCATTTTAAAGACACACATGATGTTTCTGACGTAATGGTCCATTGTTGCTTAGCTCACTGGTAAATAATAGGATGTTGACAAAATTCAACAGCGTACCATGCAATGTTTTGAAGATGAGACAAACTGGTTGTAGTGCATGAGCGATGTATCATGGCTGACTTCATGAGGAGAAGAGGCTGGTAGTGTAGGAGAGTAGCAGAATGTTTTGAAAACTATGGGCCTCATTCCGAGTATGGCGGTAAGGGATACCGGTCACCATTAACGAGACCGGTGCCGGTAATCCCTTACCGCCACATTCCGAGTTACCTTTGCGCCCTCGTCCTTAACGTCTGCTTTAGGCGTTAGGGACGAGGGCGCAAAGGGGCTTTTTAGCCAATAACGGTGACCGTAAACTACGGTCACCGTTATATGCAATTTCCCCATTCCCATTGAGTCCTATGGGGGCTCATTTGGGAATGGGGAAGAACCCTGGGGAATGGGAAATTACCGCCCTGGTCAACTCGGAATAGGGCAGTAATTTGCAATTACACCAGGGCGGTGCCGGTACGGGTCCGGTGCCGACCAAAGCGCTACTACCGCCATTGGTTAGCGCCGGACTCGGAATGAGGCCCTATGTGGTGCTGATTAAGTCTGTGTGACTTGAAAAGAAAGACCTAACTGGAATATTGAGCTATAATCTAACAGTGTAAAGAATATAATGGTTCATCTTTTCAGAGGATACCTCCTGTGTCGCATGTCAGTAAATCGGTCAATGGCATCACTTAAATTTACCTCTTCAACCTCCATAGGTTCACATGCCATTACCAACAAATCACGAAGTCTGTTGTCTCCATCTATTTCGCAAATAGTTTTTAACTCTTCAAACAGGAGAAGAACCTCTCATTTGTTGCAGTTGTAATCGGCAATGCAAGAACCAAATCCAACAGGTTTAGGACCTCAGAAAAGCATGTTGAATATTCATTGAGATAGTACCTGACAGAGTGAATACCTGCTAAAGTCTTGTCAGATAAATAGCTCCTTGCAATGTCAAGGCCTGAATGCAATCCAGCATAATTTGCTTAGGGCCCTAGGTAGTGGCGAGCAAGAACATCTGCAGATGAATCCTCCAAGAAATGTTTAGCCCTTGGATTGAACATGCCGGCAACCTTGATAAGCGCCATGTTATCTATAAAACGAGCATCCAGCTCTCTTACAAACCTATCCAAGGTGTAGAAAAACACCTCTTGCTTTATCCGTTCAGTCTGTGGCATTCGATCCTCAGAGTGCTCATAATGTCCAGGCCTCTTCCCTACAGTAGTACCAACAAGGTATTCTTTTAGTTTGCTGCGTCATTGACGATTTTCACCCAATGGCATTCTTGTCGAAGGTTGACAAAGGCAGTTCTCGTCACTTGAATTAGGTTACTCGCATCTGGCAAATCAAGATTCTTTCTCTGAAGTTCATCAGATAACACACTAATCTTTTTCAGAATTGATTCCATACTTAACAAAGTTAGTAAAAACTCAAAGCACTGCATATTTCGGAGAAGTCCTCTGGCTTCTGAACAAGCCTGCTTGTCACATTGTTGCGATGATTCTATTACACTGAGAACAACTATAATGGTTTCAAATCAAGCCTGTATTTTTTTAACACAAGCGTACCAATAAAACCATCTGGTGCCACAAAGTCTTTCAAATTCTTGTACTGCCAGACCGCTTTCTGTTTGAGGTTTTACAAAGAGTTTGTGTTGAGGAGAACTTTGTGAAACGAACACATACACAACCTGCAAAGTTGAGAAAAAATCTTTCATTGTTTGTATGTTAGTGATAGTTTGCACTAACGCAAGGTTTAGACGATGTGCATGACAGTGAATGTAAACTGCCTGTGGAGCAATTTATTTTATTTTCGCTTGCACTCCAATGATACAGCCACTCATAACTGATGCCCCATCATAGCATTGTGCCACGCAGTTCTTCCAGTCAAGGCCAGCATTGCGTACAGATTTGTCAATGGCTGCAGCTAAACTGGAGGCATCCAACTTCTCCATGTGGTAACATCCCATGGCTTTTTCCTGAATGTTCCCATCTTGATCTACAAAACGGATCACAAAGCTCATCTGTTCTTTATGTGAAATGTCTTTGGTTTCATCAACCAACACTGCAAAGTGCTTTGTCACTTTCCTAATGATATTCTGACGTACAAGATTTGCCACAACTGAGATCATGTCATTTTGATACTCGGGAGATGTGTAGTGCCCATATCTTCTAGCCATTTTTACTTTAAGAAGTTCATTATTATCAGACAGCAAAGGCAATATTGCTATGAAGTTTCCCTTATTGTGGGAGTCTTGCGATTCGTCTGTGGCTCGTAAAGCAAGTCCTTGACGACCCAAAAGACATACAACCTTTAGTAACTGCAGCACATGTTGATGATTCTCTTCAATCTGTTGGTCCCCAACCTTTTCTAGCATTGAAACGATTGAGTGTTGAGGGCCTGTAGTCTGTTGTACACGCCTAAAGTCTGCCCAAGCTACAACAGAAGACTTATGCTTATCAGAATCTGAGTGCATCTTTAAAGAACGACGTGTCTTTTCCCATTTAGCGAAGCCAATGTCAACAAATGGAACATTGCCACGTGCACGCCCCCTCCTCCAGAATTAGAACCAAAATGTCTGCATGCAAAGCAGTATACTTTGTTTCAGAATTGAATACTCCAACCAAGGATATGTTTGGTAGTCTCTGTTAAACTTACGGGAACCAGTTACAGGGTGTGTAGGAAGTTTAGGCTGTACCGGGTCACTGCATGGATTTGGTGACAGATCAGTCAACACACTGTCATCGAAATTGGGAGCTGGGGATCTTCTTGGAATGCCCTGCTCAGCTAGACACATCTACATACTGTTATTGCTCTGCAACCAGGAGCTGCCTGTGCTCTCCCCGAGGAGTGAAATGTAGCGAGACAAAGCAACAGTGGGGAGATCATCAAACATGCCAATACGGGAAGAACAATCCTCAACATCAGGGTTGAAAGAGCACTCGGCGCTATCCAGGAAAGTTGAAGTGTTGCTTAGGTCATCAGCATCACGTGAAACCATCACAGCAATGTCTGCACATGAACAAGAGCCTTCAGTGGCCACCACAAATGAAGGAGATGCTATGTCAGCCAAGGAAGGTGGAGCTGTAGACAAAGAGTCAGCATGCGAAGATAGTGAACCAATGTCAGCACATGTAGATGCACTGTCTGCACCTGAAGAAGCAGCTTCGCTGGCAGCAAGAGTTGATGTGCTGGCCGATGGTAGGACAACATGTGCAGCTGTGTTTGAACTGCCACTTGAGGTATCATCAGACTTCTTACGCTTGCTTGAATCAGAGCCTGGAGTAGGGCCAGCTTCTCTTGCTTTTGGAGAAAACATATCAACGATTGACCTCTGTTTTGGATCCTTGGGTTTTCCTGTAGGTGTGGACATGTTCGTTCTATTAGTACTGCTAAATCAGAAGCTATTATTCAAGCAAATGATGGATTCCTCAGTGTCCTCCCGACACTTTTGTGCTTCACTCTTCTTTGGAGGACCACTTCCGTTGAATACCAAAGAGGAGACAAATCTGAAATGTATTGCTTTGGCTTACAAGTTTATCACTGTACTCCCTGAAAATAAGCGAGTACTCCCCAAAAAGAAAAACAGATTACAAATACTCCCAACAAAAAATAGGAAACAAACACTGTACACCCTGAGCCCCTGCTTTCACGCACACAGCTCCATGGATGTTAGGAGAGGTAGCGCACGTAGTTCCAAAGGAAGAAAGTACTATTATTACTGCTCGATCGGTAGACATGCACATGATCTTTTAATGCGTATGAGTAACTAGGTGAAACATAATTATTAGAAAAACCTTTCTGTTTTTCAGTTAAAGCATTTTTACTTGATTACAAAATACTGCCGTGGGGAACTGGATTTACATTTTTACTCCCTAAAAATCATTTTACTTCCAAGTTTACAAAATAGGGAATACAATAGTCCCACTTCAAAATCTTATCTGGAGCACTGAGTACATACCTAAACAGTGATTTCAAGTATTTATTTTCGTAGTTTACTTTTAGGTCAGTCCTATCTGTCAAGGTTATACTTTACATTTGAAAGATTAACCGTTGCAACCTGTTCAAACTCTGCCCCTAAAAAAAAGGAAACCTGTGGGTCCGAAAATACTGAAGTGAAGCATGCGTTCAGTGTCATACAGTTTGAAGTTAATTTTGTGGTATTCTCTGATTAAATGGAAGAGAGACAGCCATCTTTAATGTTGGAACAACTAGGACAAGGCTGCCATGCATAAATAGATATGGACTAACAGATCAGATCATTAACATATGCTGTACATTTTCAATATGTTGCTTCACGTTCATTTCTATATACAAAAAGAAATCCTATTTGTTATTAAGCTATCACCCTTCACTCTTCCCACATAAAGTGGAACATTACAAAAGATTATCACAAATTTTATTATTCATCAATTACCATGTTTTCTTAAAAACACAATCATAAAAATGATCACACTACATAAAACACATACAAATTACTAAAACAACACAAGTAGAACCACCATAAGTGCATCGTAGTACAGTACTTCCTCAAAGGATCACACGTGTAACCAACAAACACTTTGATTCCATTGCCTTCCTACTTTCAGCTTATTCCCTGTTAATATATCAAAACCCGACTTGTACAAGTTTCTGTCCTTTTTGAACACCAATGTAGGACATTCTTCAGGGGAATGTGTCTTGTGTCAAACTTTTAAAATCTTCTTTAGTTGGGGAGAGTACCCTCCACTTCCTTCTATTGAATCTTGGACCTTTACTGGTTCTTGCTGCAGATTCCCAATTCTTTTTTAATGGAATTCTCGCTCTTCTTGCCTTTAGATTATCATCCAAAATCGGATATTCACATCCAATTCTTTACTCTCTTACTTCCAAAAGAACTATTTGTTTTATAATTGGTGAAGTTCACCTTTTTTCAATAGGTCATATATTCCACCCCACTTGGACTCTGTATCATTCCAAAATGTGGCTTCGAATTCCCTTTCCTTTTTCAAATTTGACTTTAGAAACACCACATATCGTCTGGATCTGTCTCATTCCACTTTGGATGATGCCACAATTCATTTGTGCGCGGCAGGCAAACGGAGTGAAAACAGTGACAATTGTAAGACGGGGACTGCAGTGCATGTAAGTGCACTTGTTGCCAGCTCCCTCTGTGCAACTGCCGGCATTAAGTTGGTATTATGCGCTACTTGGCTACATTAATGTTGAGCCCCAATTGGTTCATTATTGGCACAATGGGGGCGTTTGCACATGTATGATGAACGGGCTTGCACTGCTTCTAGCTAAGCTATCAGCCAATCTAGATATGCACTTATTGACAGCATAGGTAGGCTGCCACTGTCAAAAGCAACCATCTTTATAGCCTTGGTAGTATTTTATTCTGAAAGTGATATCTGAACTGAATGCAGTACACCCACTTTGAATCTTGGGTACTGTTCTTCTAGTGCAAGAATGTAAAGTATGCCCGGTGCATGTCTATTGTGGTCATGAAATCTTTGTTCTAGCAATGGGAAGATTTCTTGTAAGAGCATTGGACATCTTTGAACTATGACAAAAGTCAGCGATTGGTCTTAATATCCAGCCTTTGACATAAGAAAGTACTTTAACAGATGTGTCATTCAAATCACTTTATTTCAGCTGTGTAGCCATGTAAGCCGAACCTACATACAACATTAACAGTGCAAATCCCAAAACCATTAATAAGAATTCCAGAGATACTAGGATTCAAACCTGTTCATAAATACCGGTTCAGCAGGATAAAAACTATACATAATCAATACAAAAGGACACAGCATAAATATGCTAAAACGTTTTCGATCGCAGTTTCTTTGACTTTCACAGTCATATGTGTCTGCCCCATTTGTTATTATGAGCTGTCACCATTAAGGGATCACCACCCACCCCTCCACTGTACTATTATGTGTAGGTATTTGATGTTATTCTTCCTGCTTCCAGAAGCAGCTCATGTGGGCACTTCCCATGTTGCAGCCACACTTTGGGGGGCCTTTTCTCCTCAGGCTCTACCCATTTGCTGTACTGATGGTTGTACAGTGGCCATCAAAACATTTCAAGTGTGCGATTGTGTTTTAAAATGGCTGCTCTACCATTCCTTGTATGCATCGGTCTTCCTGAAATCGCTTCAAGGACATTGCAGCTTCATTCTTAATGGCATTCAAGTATGCAGTCTACTTGTGTGCCAAATTAATAATCTTTGTCATAGGGCACATGCATGAAATTGGTTTACATTTCAGGTTAGTACCCTTGTATCATGGGTCTCTGGAATACTGTGCTTGTAACTGCTTGTCTTCAGCCTGCCGTCGGCACCAAATTCATTTTACTAACGTGCAAATATGTGTCGGCGGCAGCTTGCACCTTGGTGGATCGACGACGTGATGCAGCCTGCATGTGGACACCACAAACTCTCAGCAGCGCCAGCGAGACGAGAAGCGCACCACACGCGTTTCACGTGCAACAATAATCAAAATGGAGGCCAACACAAGCGTTGCAGCATGCTGTGGCCACGCCCCCTCCTCCTCTGATTGGTCAACGCCAGAGGTCGCAAGAGATTGACAGGGGTCGCTGGCCAATCGCCAGCGGTCGCTCTTACGACTTCTGGCGACTCCCAAATTACGTCCCTATAGAGTGGTTGCTTTGTTTTTTTCCAGTGCCTTTAGGAGGATTTTTGTTGTCGATATTACCCATGAGGTTTTTTCTCTGTTTATGAGGCGGGACCACCAGGTTTCTTCCTCACACAAAAGAAGCGGGGAACATAGGTGTGTTTAAATATGACCTTCTGATAGTTTGTGTTCCTGGATATGACAGCAAAAGATGCCTTATTGTTTCAGTAGGAGTTTGATTTTTGCAAAGTCTACATTTGTTCAAGTCAGAGAGGCCTCTGACCGCCAGGATTTAGTTTGTTTCCAAGAGATTTAAACACGCTCTGAGAAGCACATTTCTTAGCGCTCTATTTGGAGATTTCTTCATGAAATCCTGGGTCTAGTTTAACTTTTTGTGTTTGTTGGGAGATGAGTTGCCAATTTGTTCTTTGCCGCTATGTCTTAAGTGCAAATACAGTCAAGCTCTTCCATTGCTACTTATTACAACCTTACGGAACTCGGTGTACCATCCCCAAACCGATAGATTGGTAGAAAGATTTAATAAGACCCTCAAGATGATTCGAAGAAAGTTAGTAGATGAGGATGGGTGGGATCACATGATCCCCTGGGCCCTGTCTGAGGTGAGAAAGACCCCTCAAGCATCTACTGGATTCTCCCCCTTTGAAATATTGTATGGTTGACAACCAAGAGATGTCTTAGACATGCTCGGAGAAGCCTGGAAAGAAAGGGAAGAAGCACCAATACATCTTTCACAGACAGCCACCCGGTTACGAGAACACATGAATCTAGTCAGAACTATAGTTCGTACTCGTATGGAAAAAGCTCAAAAACAATAGAAGCTTTCCTGTGATAGAAAGATAAATCTTAGGTCGTTTTCAGTAGGTCAGAAAGTTCTGGGTCTTTTACCTACCTCTGAAAAAAAAATAAGCTTGTTTCAAAATGGCACGGGCCCTATGAAATACTAGACTGGAACATGTACTTATAGGATAGCCCAACCTGATAGACAAAACACCCACCTCTACCTAAATGCCTAAACCTAAGATGGGAGTAAGCGTCGACCATCAAATGAAAAATAAGGCAGTTCTGGTGGGGTCGTGTCAAACTAAAAGGGCATGTTCTAAGACAAACCTATTGCCAAATCCTTACAACTAATCACAGAAAGAATGTGGAATAGGGTATCAAAATAAAGGAAACCGTGTTCAAATAATAAGTCTGGATGTGATTGCCTTGAGGTCTCCTTTCCCCATGTTTTAGCACAGTACAAGGTGGGACCTTGGAGCGCAGCATACGCTCAAGCATTCCCAGCATGAGCTAACAGTTTCGTATCAGCCATCAGGTTCATCGATGTTTAAGTCTCTTTTCAATAAAACAACAAACACATTCAAAAGTTCTGTTCTATGAACACTTTAGGGGATGGCTTCACCTTTGGGTCCATCTCTTCTGGCCGCAGACCCTTCAGAACACTTTGGGTGACGGTTTCACCCTTGGGTCCCCCTCTTTTGGGCACTGACCCTTGAGAACACTTCAACTAATTAACAAGACAGTTCCATTTTCAGCGAACTTTGGGTGGTAAATTTCCACCCCTGGATTTCACTTGGCCGGGCTCGGATCCCAAATGACAAGGGGGACCCTTCCCTTCCCTTGCAATACTTCCCGCTTTCCCAAATCTTGCTTTTGGATTGCACTTTGGGTGAAGATTTGTCACCCCTGGAACCCCCTCTCACAGGTGCAGACCCATTTCGAATATTTGTCTCGATTCTCAGCCTCCCTCTTCCAAGTTTACAATGGCTTTGTACAAAGACAGTTCACCTTTTAACTTTCAGCAGTCTTAATGTTTTTTCAAACAATTCTCGTGGACATTTCTCTGCCGTGTTCACTTTTGTTAACACACTGTTTCTCAGGACTTTAGGCTTTGATCCTCTCGATTGGCATCCCTCCACGGGGATCACTCCTGCCACTTCTCACTACGCTTTGTTCAAGTGCTCAATTCATCAAGCAGGATTAGTTTCCCATACAGTTCATGCATTAATGTTCACCATGCAGGATTCACTTTCCTGAGCTTTCTCAATCATCTGCTGGTCAAAAACTTTCGATGGTACAGAGGATTCTACAAGACTCATGTATGGCCACTTTGACCTTCCTTCGCCCCTTCCCAAGGGCTTCTGGTTACTCTAGTGTCTACCTTTGGGTAATCACACAGTTTCCTGCATGAGCACCCATGTGGTGCTGTGCTCCTCTGTTGCATCATTTGTAAGTCTACATTTGGTGTCTGTGCGATCATCTGCACCTGCAACCGCAAATACATTTGCAGCACCATAAGCGAACTAAGAATGAGGATCAGAGAGCACCTAGGACTGCTGAATTCACAAGATGCAAGATATCCTTTGGCCCTACACTGGCAGGAGAACCATCAGCTTGATAAAACAGATGACATCAAGTTCATGAGACTGGAACTCGTCCAGTCCAATCCCAGAGGATGTAACAAGAGAACTGTATCTGAGACAACGTGAAGCCAAACTTATTTGTAAATATAGATGTGTTAGCCTAGGGCTAAACTCTGATCCTGAATTGAATGTGTTTCTTTAAAATGATCACCCAACCATTCGATCAAGACCCCCATCCATGACCTTCTTCGATTCAGGCTCTGTAAATTGACCACTAAACCTTTTGATCAATACCCCAAGCCATTAACCCCTTCCATTCCTTATCCTCACAGCTGCTACCCATGGCCGACAGCTCAGCACAATCATGCCAATGACGGCCCCCACTAAACTCTTATTATGAACAGAAATTGGCTCTGTTAAAGGACCACCCAACCGACGGATCACGACACTCATCCATTCCTTATCTTCACGGCATGCCATCCATGGCCGTCAGCTCAGCACAACTATATCACCTGCCACATATTAATGGTCTAATTGGACAAGACCGCTATCCTGTTATGAAATATCAAATCTGCCTCGCAGGCCATACACTGGCACGATGGCACTTCAAATATGCCATTTCCAAGCATTTGTACGATTGTCCGGCTGTATCCACACACTGTACAACAATTATTACTGTGCCTTACCTCCCTCCGTCCCCAACTTCAATTGCTCTATATATTTGTTACGGGGTGTTAGGAAAGATTTCATTTTATATGTAATTTTCCCTCCATTTGTACACCCCCAAACTTTTGCTGCTGTTTAAACACCTTAGTCTGACTTTGCCAGGGGAGCACAGCCTTCTGCTGCACTCCTCTGGGCTTTCGCTCACTTTTTATGGGGAAACTGACATACCCTTAGGACAGTCAGTACTGGGAGACTTTGTTTCCCTTAGTCCTTTTCCAATGTTGCAACTTTTCTGCAACACGTAACAAGTGCACAATGTACCTTACAGTACAGTGCACTTGGGTCTCATAGTCAATTCCCAAGACCCTAGATACTCTCGTAGGACTTTTTTGGAGATGTGCAGATGTGTCAGGGACAGGGCTGGGGGCAGCTTATCTTTTCATGTAATTTTAACCCTTTCCTGCCATATTAACCACGCTTACCGCGTTTTGCATGAATAGGTGGCCTGGCTCCAAAATGGCCATGCCACGAGGTTCTTTATCCAGTCCTTTGGCCATCTTGCCTCTTTGCCTTCCCCAGGTCGAGCCAACCCGGGTCAGTCCTTATTTGGTCATGCAGGTTCCCATCAAATGCCAAGGTTTTGTGGGCTTCTGCATTCCTTGTGTGTGCGCCTCCAGGATGTGGGCTGGGGTGTCTGTCCCCAGTACACATCCTGGGTGCCAGAGCGTCTGGAGTTCTGTGAATGCCTGGGACCACTGTGGTCCGTGATTGGTCCACATATGGAGTGTGTTTTTGTGAGCAGATCTCCCATTGGGTCCTCTCTGTTTTGGCGCAAAGGGAACTTTGGATAAGAGGAGGCCAAAAACACCCATACCATGTTGATCTCTGGAGTTCTCACTGAGCGAAGGATAGGATCCAAGTATCCTGAAACTAAGAAGCCGAGTCGAGGAACCGCTGGAAGGTTTGGCACCTTGAGCCCACTGTCATCCCGTGGGACTTCTCTGCATCTGGTCGTCCTAGAAGGTCTGCGAAGACGCTTCGATCCATTACAATAGTGGGACCAACTATCCTCGGCACCTTCAACAAAACCTGCAAGTAAGCCTTCTCGGAAGTGTCCCTGGGCCAACCAGTGGTCTGACCAGCTTACGCAGGACCTTTGCTCTGTCTCCGCCGTCGTTTTGAGGAGGCCCTCGACACTTGGTATACTGCTTTTTTCACATGTGACTACACGTGTCATGTTAACCACTAGCACTCGCGTGCTCCATAAAACCCAAACAAACTTTGCAACAAATACAAGGTGTAATGACCTTTTTTCAAAACAAACCCACACTACCAGGACGTGAAGGGTCAACGATCCGCTGAGGAGAAGGGGATGGCGTTGACATGTCGGACCCGTTAGCAGATCTGGGAATCTGGATAGAAGGATTGGAAAATCCGAAGAAAGTTCTGGAAGAACTGGATACCAGGTTTGAGATGTCCAAACCGGGGCTATGAGGACAAGCTCTGTTCGTTCACGACGAGCCTTCGCCAGGGTCCTCGCTATCATGGTGAAGGGAGGAAAGGCGTAAAGTATTCCCCCAGTCCACAGCTGCAGAAATGTGTCCATCGCTGCCTCTGCTGGATCCGCGACCATGTTCCTGAGCCCTGGGAGATACTCTGCCGTGACAGAGATTTGGTGTTCCAGGCAGAAATGCCAAAAAAACGTTGGCTAGTTCCACTAGAGGTCTTCATCTGGTGCCACCCAGATGATTGATGTATCTCACAGCTGAAATGTTGTCCATTTACAGCAGAATACAACAACTCACTCTGCCTCAGGCAAAAGACCGTACAGCGAAAGAGCCAGCTAGGAGCTCCAGGCAATTTATGTGCATTTCCAGTTCCTGAGGGGACCATGTTCCCCCTGTTGCTACTGCGTCACATCTTGCTCCCCAACCTAAGCGGCTGGCGTCCGACTCTATCACTATGTCCGGGGTGGACCCGAAGATAGCTCTGCCATTCCATGCTTCCATATGCATGAGCCACCAGACGAGTTCTGTCCTTGCCTGAGGCGAAAGTGTCAGACGTTGTAAGTAGGAAAGGCTGTGCCTCAAATGCTGGCCTTTCAGTCTCTGTAACTCCCGGTAGTGGAGTGGGCCGGGAAATATTGCTTGTATGGAAGAGGATAATAGACCTATCACTCCCGCTAACTCCCGGAGGGAGATGACATTCCTCAGAAGAAGCCTGCAAATCTCCCGACGCATGGAGTGTACCTTGGCAGCAGGGAGACGTAGTTGCGAGCTGTGCATATCTACAATGAATTCTAGAAATTCTAGGCTCCTGGAGGGGCAAAGAACCAATTTCTCCCAGTTTATGAGAAAAACGAGGCTGTGTCACAGATCTATGGCGAGCCTGGTTTGTTGCTCTACCAGAGCTTGGGATTGATCTATGAAAATGATTTGTCCAAGTATTTTATGAGTCTGACACCTTTCTCTCTTAGATGAGCCACGACTGGCCTTAGGAGTTTGGTAAATGCCCAAGGGGCCGTGGAGAGCCCGAAGGGCAAGCTTGCACACTCCCAATCCTTCCAGGAGAACCTAAAGTAGCTTATGTGCGCCTGATGAATGGGCACTGCCAGATAAACGTCCTTGAGGTCCAGGCGAATTAGCCAGTCACCTGGTCTTAAAATGTCTCTGAGCATGTGTATCTACTCCATCTTGAAATGGTGGTAGACTATGAAGTCGTTCAAAGCTCTGAGATTTATTACTGGATGTACCTTTTGCTTCCTGCGAACCAAAAATATAGGCCTGAAAAATCTGCCATGTCTCGAACAAAGACGTATTGCCTGCTTTTGGTGTAGATTGTGTACCTCACTATCTAGCACTGCTGCATCCGCCACAGAGATTACTATCTGTGTGGGGCGATTCGCTTGGAAGGGTTGGGCAAAGAACTCTAGACGCAAGCCTCAAGCTGTGTCCCTGATCCAGCCATCTCCTGATAAGGGGTCCCAGGCTTGCGCAAAGAGCGCTATCCTCTCTCTTATGGGTGTCTGCGGCGCTGGCGCTGCTATGGTTAGACTGACCTGTTGGCTGTTGGGCTGGATATCTTGCCACTCTTCTCCAGCCGCTGCCTCTTACTCATCCTCTTGGTGGGAAGAAGGTGTCTGAACGGTCTTGCCAGAAATTATGCTGGTCCCTTGAATCCTGAGGTCTTCTGTCTAATGAATATTGGCCGGAGGAGCGACTCCTACCTCATCCGGCCCGGGAAATAATCTTGGTGGCGAAGACTCTTTTAATAGACGCCTGTGCCTTGTCTAAGGCAGTGAAGGTGCCCACAAATTTGGACATGTCTTTCCCCAAGGGATCTCTGAATAGCAGACCATGAGCTGCTGCTCCAGATTCTGTGTCTGCCAGCTCTCCCAGTTTGGGGTCAATCTTTAAGAGAATGCTTTTCCTGCGTTCTGTCGAGATGGCACAGTTGGCGTTCCCGAGCAACTAGAGTGCTCTCTCGGACCAACCCGATAGGATAGTTGGGTCAATTGGCTTGCCTGTATCAATAGCCTTTTGGCCAGCCCCATTATCTTAGCAAGGGCCCTGAAATATCCAGGACCTTATCTTGACAGGATCTCCAGGCACGATCAATCCCTTTCTTGGGGTCTTTCATGTTCTTTTCTAGGAAGGTAATAATTCTTGAATCAAATCTCTGGGCGAGGGTATTCTGATTTAAGTCTGGCCCTGACTTCCTTTTCTAGAGGCCGACGTAGTCTGGCTTTGATATACTATGTGGCTCTGAATGACGGTTCCCAGTCTGAGGATCTGGGGTGAATCAAATCCTCCGGTGTAAACATTCCTTCGAAAGTAGAATGTTCTCTGGATGTTTTCTTGGCAATGGGGGCTGCCGCATTTTCCAAGGTAGAGGGTCTTGACCCTATAGTTTGATTGTCCTCTTGCGAGGAGATGGGGGTCTGGTCATCATTATTGTACTCCCCCTTATTATATTCGTCATCTGTGCCCTGCTGGTACTCCTTCGGGCTTGAGGGTCTAGCACCCCTATTGTCTTCCTCGGGGTGAGAGGGTCTATTGTCAGAAGGGGTCTCCTTCCTAGTCAGTCAGGCTTTCTTAAGCGTGGAGAAAGCTTCTGAAATGGCAGCAGTGACTTGCTCTGGCTGGCTCGGGGGGGGTCAAAGAGTCCTTACTCTTGCGAGCCGGGGTACTTCCCCCATCAGAAAGGGGTTTTCTTTTATGTTTTCTCTTCCTCCCCAATGGGGGCGCTACTTGTAAGTGCTCCTCCATACTATCCACGCGCTGTTGGATGGACAAGAACATTTCTGAGACAGCCTTTTTAATGGTGGTTTCAACAGAGGATCCCAGCACCTTTTTAAAACTGTCCGCCATGGCTGCTTCGTCTATCTCATATGCTCCCTCCTCATCCTCTGACCATTTATCAGCCTGAGGGGAGTTTTGGGCTGCCATAGTAATGAATAAGCTCTTTACAGACCCTTTTTTCTTTTTTTGTGTGACAGTGGGCAATCAAATTAGCCTTCTCTCAAACCCACTGCAGTTCAATTAAAAATTATTATTATTTTTTAAACGAGAAAGATTGAAGTTAAAGGTAAATCCTCTTGTCAGGGCTGTAAAGACGTCATCTCCAACGCTCGCGCTTGTAGAATCCTTTAAACTGAAATGAAATATGTAGCGCGAGCACCAGAGAGTAGAAAAAAGGACCAGAGAGGTGACAGGCTCCCTCTGGTGGCCGCGGGTTTCAGTGCGCCTAGGAAATGCTCTGCACGGCCTCCCCCATTTACACAAAATGTTCGATTGTGTGGTGAGAGGCCGCGCGGGCGATAACGGAACGCCAAATAAGGTGAACGTGAGCGGATTGAAACGAAGAGGCTCCCTGTACGAAGGGAGGCTCCGTGAAGGGAGGCTCCGGTGAGGGGGAAAACGTTCTCCGACACTGGCTGAGGAAACAGCTGACGTCGGAGTTGAAAGGAAAAAGACAAAGAAAGCAGACCGCGGAATATGCGGCGGTCGCAATAAAGGTGACAAGGAAAGCGAAATATAACCTTACGGTCGAGCGCCTATGAGCACTTTGACAGATTAAAAATGGCAATATTGAACATTGAGCATATTATCAGTGCAATTGAAGAAAGAATGAAACAAAGTCTAATCTCTTGCTATGAGCAGCAAAGATAGAGGAGGTGTTACACTGTTGGTCCCTCCTATTTGGAGGGACTGTTTACTGTTTATTGTTTTCACATGTGCTGTGACCTGTTATGGACTTGAGCCAAAGCCTGCTGGGAAATGGAGTTCCTTTTCTTCAAGTGACTTTTATTATGGACTGGAGGTTTCTTTCCTCTCATCTTTAATGTTTGTTTATTAGATATTTTTGCACCCTGGTTAATGTATATTCTATATCCTCAGCTCGGTGCATAAAATACGGGCTGCTGAGCTTTTTCTCTTTAAGTTAGTAAAAGAAAGAGAAGCATAATGTGAGCCTCCGCTCTTGACATAGAATCCAAACTACCCTTCAACTAGACCAACGGCGCAGGAGTTTGCCCATCCTCCAAACTCAAAATCTGTCTAAACGTTATATCGGTATTATGTTTAGTGCAACTCAATCCATTGAAATATCCTGAAGCACGTGCAATTTCAATCATGTGCTCTGTGCTTTGGCATCTATTTAATTCTGCCTGAGACTCACACTCTTGAGTCCAGAAAGGAGTATCACCATCTCAGACGTAATTGCAGTTCAAACCAATGCTATCATGTGCATGCTAATATGCGACTCACCACTAAAATTCAGAGCCCCTATTCCTACAAGATGGATTTTGAGTTTGTTAAAGATCTGACATTGACTGTGGTGGCCATGCATACGCATGGAATGGCACCAGATTATGTTCCCAGTGCCCGGTCTATACCACAGAAAATTGCAAAAGAGGTTTGCCCTCCAAAATTTGAACTTGTTGAAAGGTTGACTTCCAAATTCAAATGATGTTTTGCGCTCTTTACAATTTTATCCAAAGCAATATTCAATCGTTTGTATAATGTTTGGAAACTACCGATCACACAAAAAATGTAATTGTATAATAACTTGAAATGTAAATGTTGAAGAATGTATTTTTACTTAATTATTGTTTGTGGTGTAATGTTGGTAGATATGTATTAATAAATCTGTTTTACATGACCGTTTCTTTATTTTTTTACCGCAATGTTATTCATATAACAATAAATGAGAATTTGATTATTTTAAGTGTGTTCCCTTATGATTAAAATTCTATATACGTATGTTTAAAAAAAATCTAATGTGTAAAAGGTCATAGTAAAATGTTCATCACGTCAAATAGAACATCGATAGAAAGGAATACATTGACAAATTGGAATCTTTACAGTAAAACCAGATGCAATAGATGTGCCAGATGTAATATTAAATTTGTTCCAATTTTTCTTGCACACAGAACATGGATTGATAGGAAAAGAACAATTAATTGTGTGGTTGATGGTAATCTTGCATCATGACAGGGCTGAAGTCGATGGTACACAAGTGTGGACGGAGTAGACCCACTGTTTTCAGGAGTCTCCCCACCTTTTTCAGAGGGCATCCTCATATGCTGATTTCTGGTGCAATAACATTCATTTGGTATGGAGTCCAAACACTTTTGGGGGGGCTTGAACCCTGCATTATGCTGTGACTGCACAACGCAGAGCAACAAGGCTGATAATGTATGGATTTTAGCATGCAACAACGATGCATTTAATTGTAAAGTTTGAAGACCATTACTTCTCGGTGGTATTATATTGAGACGCTTTTTAATTGAAACATATGTTCATAATACAAGTATGCATCACCTTGTGAGAACAAGAAAGGAGTCGAGCCAGTTCCACAAGGGGTTGCATTGGCTTGCACGTCAGGCATAGATCTTTTTCAACGGTCACTCAATCTACTGACCCACCTTCCTCGATTTATACCTCTGTCTCATTCACCCTATTTTCCGTACACATCACCCTCTGGTGTTCTTCCTTTGCACCACATTCTTGATGCTCCTTCACCTCTGCTTCTACCTCTGTTACCCTTTAGCGCCACCCCTTTACTCTTTAATCATTCCCCTTCCCTGGCACGCATCCCATTCCCTTGCCCACATTGCTCAGTGACTAACTGCTTGTAACTCACCCCCTTCTTTTGCCCTTGTTCACATGTAGATGGTAGATTACATGTATTTGCCAATCATCCTCTGTCAGACACAACAAGAGGTTTTGTTCGGGTACTTGATGGTAATTGTAACTATGGGGTCTGCACTTGGACAACACAGCGAAAGACGCTGAGTAGACCCGGCATGTATTGTGCTGACATGTTTCACTTTCTTTTAAACTTGGCTGCATATTTCAATTCATGGAAGCCCTGGGAACTGCGAGGGGTGCCATCCTGGGATTTGGTAATGGAGAGGGAGTAAGAGTGATCTTATTATATGTATTTGTGTTTTCAAGGAACCACAGGTGCTTTCCTTCAAAACACTTAAGGTTTTTAAAAAGAGCTATGGAAAGTGGTGAAAAGGATGACATCTCAGATGCCCACATTCTCATGGCCTTTTCCAGGAAATGCCTAAAAGGGACACTATCGACTATTATGTGCATACAATATTACCAGTAATAGTATTATTCTCCTAATAAGTAATACCTGGCTGTTACATCTTTCTGTGCATCCACTGTGTCCAAACGCAGTACCACCTTTGTAATATTCATAGTTATTATTCGGGGTGCTATTAAACTCTTTTTTTTGTAATGAACTCGCAAGTGCTCAAGAAACTCACCAGAACAAAGGAGAAGCAGTAATACAGAATCAAATCAAGGAAAACATGTTATACGATATGCAGTCTAACTTCCTTGCCAATTAGAATTCGTGGTAAGTGGCTGCGGATTGTAATAGAACAAAGGTTTATGGGCCACAATGTTAGCCAACATGGACATACAGGGTCACAGAATATGTCATTTAAATGCATACTTTGCCGATGTGCAGTACGAACATGCGCCTGTGGGCTTTGCTCATTTCCATCTCACTGTGGAGGCCCACATATGGAGGCCGCCCAGGCGCGACTGCAACATTGCTTAAATCAAGATGATTGCTTGTCACTACAGAGAAGCCAGAAAGCCTTTCAAAACTCGGCTCATTCTAGCAAGGCTGGAATTTAAAGGATTTTGTCTTTTTTGTTGTTGCAGTTTGCACCACTTGCCCTAGGAGCAAGAGTCCAGCCAGTTTGTTGGGCAATTGCCCCTTTTGACCCTCTTCCTGGTCCGCCCGTGCCATCTTTATATTAACCCCCCACTTTTTAACCATCAATATCCATGCATCTGCTTTTCGAGCTGTAACCATCTATGTCTGAGGGGACTTGTAAAATGAGTTTGTGCGTTCTTGATCTGCACTGAAGGTGGGTAGCGAATAGCTAGGTAGCTAAAAGAAATACATACTATCAGGTGTTGGGAAGTAGGTGCATTCAGTAATGTTGCAATAGGTAGCAGAGTTACAATGGTGAAATGATTTAACAGATGGACAGAATTTCAAAAGTCGTATTGGGTTCGAGGTGGAAAAGTGTGTTTTCAAGATGTGTATTTGATTTCTGGTTTTTGAAAAGTAAGGCGGTGGCTTGGATGTGTACAAGTGCGATACTGTTAAGTTTCTGTGCAAACACCACCTAGCCCAATCAGAATCGTATGGGCAGACAGATCTGCACCCCACCTCCACTGCTGCTGGATGGCCTCCCTTAATGGCATCTATAGCAAACAATACATACATGCCCAGGACAAATGAGTGGTGGTGGCCATGAGTATACAGCAATGTGTGGTGTCTGTGTTCCTCAGCGCTCCTAGCTGCATGTGTTGAAGTAGTCCAAAGCGGGGTGGGACAGGGCGCCTTGAGACCGTTAAAATGGAAGTAAATATGTGGAATAGTTTAAATATTTCATTATTTTCACTGCACAGCTTGCAATTGAAAGTAGAAAATAATATTGTACATTTTTGTGGCATTTGATTCCGAAAACGAAACCTTCCTTTGGCAGGTCGAGAAACACACAAAGGTTATCTTTGTTATTTGTCCTCGAATCCCCCGTACTAGCAATTTGAAGGACACAATGGGCCTCATTCTAACCTTGCCTGTCCGGAAACGGTGCTGGTAAGCTTACCGGCACTGTTGTTTCCGGACCGGCAAAGTACAAGTCTGGTGGGTGGGTGCCCTCCCGGTGGGTGGGTGCCCTCCCGCCCGGCAGGTCCAACTTGCTGGGCGCACTGGTAACCGCCCACAGACTTTCATGGAAGCACCGGCATCGTTATTACCGGTGCTGGTGTTTCCGTAGTCCCCATTCGCATAAATTACTATGGGACTCTATGGGAATGGGGAAGAACATATTACCGGCTTCTGACTTTCCGGCCGCCGGGGTTGTAATACAACGGTGTTACCGGCAAGCCAGGCACTGGTAACTGTGTACAGGTCCAGTGGCTACTTGCCGGTTTTCCCGGCACGGTTACCGCCAGACCCGTAATGAGGCCCAATGTGTCCAATAGCCACAAACAATTGAGAAGATTTCCTATAATTAAACCACACAAAAGAAAGTTAAGTTTCTATTCCTGAGATCCGTTCGAGATGGTTGCTCATCTTCACATAGAGGCAATAGAAAGTCAGCAAATAATGTAAGCAACATTTGACATAATATTTATGCGACTAAAGTTGGCATTTGTGAAGTATGCTTGATGATTAACGATATAAGGAATTAATGTTCAATTTGACGTAAAGACTATGCAATCTTGCATGTACATTTTACCGTAATTGTTAAGTCACATATTTTTGTACTGTGTATATTACTTTTTGAAAATGGGTACTGAATTATATTATTGAATTCCCAAATTTACATAGCTATGTCATGGGGATGTGCGTTTGTCATGAATACAGTCTGGATGGGTTTTTCAACCAGAATTGGACCATAACCATCAACAACGCATCTGTGATAACAATATTCTGGGACAATCGTCAGGCACAAGTTTGTCCATTTGCGGTGGTAGTAATACGGAGCAACATGCCTGCATTTATGGTATGAATAAGTGTGGATCGGAAAAGTGTTGCATTTCAAAGTGAAACATCCTTTCTTCTCACTAACTGAACACCATGTGTGTCAATCAAACAAGTGTGTTATGTTAAACCACACAAAACTTTGACTAATCAATGCAAATACAGTGATTAATCGAGCAGATGAAATCAGAATTATTTGATGGAACTTGACACTTGTAGCGAGAATTTGAAGCACGCCATGTTTTCTGGCTATCACTTCTATTCACAAAAGTTTTTAATATTTTCTTGGGAGTGATCTTCTATTTTGAGCATTATGCTTGAAATAGAACTACTTGTTACATTACTATTTTTTTCAAAGTATACATTGTGTTCTCCTTTTTGTGAAAAGAAAGTTAACTTTTTTTTGCATTGTGTGTGGATGTGTGTGTTGATCTTCTTGGTTCTGCATTAGGTAATGTAATGACGATGGTGATGATGGGGTACGTTTGGCTACCATGTCCATGAACTGCATGAGAATAGGTGGAGAATATTTTGACTAGTGATACCAGCTTGAGGGGCGGGTGATCTAAATTACTGCCGTGAGGGCACTTGAACTTGGGGCGATGTATTTAGCACAAGATGGCGGTACCCGACCCATCGGTTTTGCATGTGTAAATGTGAGAAAATCTAAGGTAAGATGCATTGGAATTTTTTTTTACGATCGATCGTAATCGATTGGGCCAATAACATTTCTGAGCAAACTTATTTGATGTTTTTCATTTTTGTAAAAAAGGATGTCAACCGTCGTTATCATTTCAATACGTTTTTGTGTAATATAGCACATTGTGAAATATAGATTTATTATTTCAATTTCTTTAAATAATACTTTTAATACTTGTTAGGAAAGATTTCTTAATTATGGGTAATTTTCCTTCCATGTGGCAACCCCTAAACTTTTTGCTGTTGTTTTCACCAGGATCTAGACTTTGCCAGAGAAGTGTAGCCTTCTGCCGCACTCCTCTGGGCTTTCGCTCCATTCCTACGGGGAAACTGACATGCCCTTAAGACATTCAGTACCGGGAAACGTTTTCCGTAGTTCTTTTATCATGTTGCAGCTTTCGCGCAACATGGCACAAGAGGGCACTATAAGCTAAGTTACTGCTCTCTTGGGTCTCTAGTCTTCTATAGGCCCTAGATACTGTCTTTGGGTTGTTAATGAACGGTGCAAGTGAATCACGGACGGGACTGATGGCGGCGATCGTTTCTTGTGTTTTTGAGCTTGTTTTGGCGTTTAAGCGCGTTTCTCGCACTTAGGCCAAAATGGTGGCCTGGCTCCCAAAATGGCCAGACCACGAGGCTCTTTGTCCTGCCTGCTGACCGTCTTGCCCCCTTCACCTTCCCCAGGTCGAGCCGACCCGGGGCCTTCCTTATTTGGGCATGTACTTTCCCGCGAAACACAGATGCTTTTCGCGGGCTTCTACAGGTCTTGTGTGTGCTCCAGGATGTGGGCTGGGATGTCTGGTCCCAATACACATCCTGGGTGCCAGAGAGTCTAGTGTGTCGTGAATGCCTGGGACCCCCGTGGTCCGCGATAGGTCCACGTATGGTGTCAGTGTTTTGTGAGCAGATCTCCCATTGGGTCCCCTCCGTTTTGGCGCGAAGGGAACAGTGGATAAGAGGGGGCTGGAAACACCACTATCATGTCGATCTCCTGAGTTCTCACGAACGAAGGAATACAGGAGCAGAGTATCCTGCAACCACGAGGCTGAACCGAGGAATCGCTGGTGACCCGCTGAAGGACTGCTCATCTGCACTGCTGTCGCTTTGTGAAACCCTTTCTACCTCTGATCGAACAAGAAGGCCTGTAATGGTACTTCGACCCCTTGGAATAGTGGGAATAACTATTCTAGGCATCTTCACCATCTCCTGCACGTAAGCCTTCGGAAGTGTCTCTGGGCCATCCAGCAGACTGACCAGCCTACACAGGAGTCTTGCTCTGTAACCGCCGTCAGGTTGTGTTGTATTACGAGTCCTTGTCACTCTCACACGATTCGTACACTTGGCATTCCCAGGTCTGAAGTGAGTAGTGTACATTGGGCTGAAATACACACGGCCGCTCCATTGCCCTGCTGTGGTAACAAACTGTGCGGGTTCACTGCATTTGGGACATCCTCAACTCAACTTCTGCTGCTGCGGAATCTACACGACGCCGAGACTTCCCCTGCACGTATCTGAATCTGCCAGCACTGAAACTGATGCGGAGAAGCTGGGGTCTGCCTGCATTGGGGACCGGTGAGTAGCATCGCTAGGAACTGGTCGCCCTCCTGCAGTAGCCCATAGCTTTTGCCCGCTGTGTCTAACAGCGCGCCTTTCCGTACTCACGCTCTGCTTCTGCCCACAGTGGAGGCTGCGCTTGAGTCGCGGAGCTCTGTTCATCTTCATTTGTTCATCGACCTAAACTGCCTGATTCCCTCAATGAGACTCCCCTTTTGCCCGTTGGCACCAGCGTGTGCAGGTACTTTTGAGCACAAAGCTCCACTCTTCATAGGGCTTGGACTTCCTTTTAGTTAGGTGCCTCTGAAGGCGGACTGGGTCTAATTATTATTCGCACTGCCTGTTTTCCTCCCCATCTAGGTGGTCTACACATTTCGTGTGACTAACTCGTTAGACTCGTTTGTATTTGTATATATATTGTATTGGATAGAATGTGTTGGTTTACTTGAGTTTTATTGTGATTTCTCGCTACGGTCAATGTTACAAAGGCCTTGTAATAAATGTGTCTATATTTTTAATATAACACCTGCTTGGAGTAATTTGTAAATGTCCTTGCTTTGTGTGCTCATTGCGGGCTTTCAGTCACCCTCACCCCTCTTGAGACCTAGTCTTGACCGCCGTGATCACTACCCTGATTGGTCTGGCTTGTCCAGAGGTTACCCTGTTCCAAGAAACTAGGCTGGCCTTCTGAACCTCTGCCCCTCCAGGACAGAGTTCAGAAATCCATCTTAACAAATTGGTGTACAGCGGTGGGATACGACTGAAGGTATCCAATGTTGCGCACGAGCGAAGGCATTTCAAGTTATTCCTACCAGGACACGTAGTGAATTGTCGTAGTATAACTTTTAAAAGGCCATAGTCCTATCTAACAGTATGGAAACAAATACCTTGTTAACTTTAAAGGCTTCTAAATCCGAAACATTGAAAAAGATGTGTGTGGAGAGAGGTGTCTCCTCTCAAGGCACCAAAATGGATATAATCCAAAGAATCGTGGCGTGGCAAGAGGCGCAGCTTGACGCTATAACTTCTGAGGACAGTGCGGAAGGAGGTGGGGCTGCTCTCACTGGTAGAACCGACGGTTCTGCCGCTGCACTGGTCCACCGCGACCACGAGGAAAGGGAGGATGAGATGTCTAATGTTTCCTCTGCCAGTGTCGATGGGAGGCCATGCTTGAATTCAAGAAGCAAGAACTGCTGTTTAGGAAGAAGGGGCTTGATTTTAACATGACCAAACTAAGAATCGAACAGGCCGAAAAACAGAAAGACAGGGATCACCAGTTGGAACTGGCCAAGCTTCAGGTTGCAAATGGATCCAAGGGTCCTGGACATGGGTCTGGGGCCTCCTCTCATCCACGGTTTCCGAAAGATCTGCTCAGTGTGTATGAGGAAAAGAATGACATTATGGACTGGCTGAATACGTTTGAGTATGCATGCGAAGTTCAACAATTTGAAAATGCTGATAAGATTGCCTGGTTATTCAGCAGACTGCCCCATTCTGGCTGTAGTGCCCTTATGGAAATGTCAAAGGCTGAGCGAGCTGATTTCGCAATGTTAAAGCAAACTCTCATTTTAAAGTTTGGAAAGACTCCTGCCCAATATTTAAAACGATTCCGAGAGTATAAGAAAAAAGAAGGTGGTACTTGGGTATCTTATGTAACCGAATCCTTAAAAAACTTGACTGGCTGGGTCGAAGGTTATAAGGTTTCTACTTTTGAAGGCATGATAAGTCTTGTCATGCTGGAACAAATTTTTGCATCTTCTTCCCTGGAGCTTAAGCAGCATTTGGCCGATTCGAAGGAGATGGATCCTAAGAAGCTTGCCATTGCCGCAGATTTATGGGTGTCACATTGAGTGTCCCATAAGGACAAAACTCATCCTGGTAAGCAGGAGGAAGGGAAAAAGTCCAAAGATAAGGAGGGTGGAGAATCTGATAAATCCTCTTCTCAAAAGGGCCACAAAAAGAAAAATAAGGGTAAGACACAAGAGAACTCACAGGGTAGTGGAGGTCAGCCTCCGAAACAGAACTCTGGTTACAATAAGCCTCCCTATGTAAACAGACCCAATGGATCTTGTTTTGCTTGTGGAGCAACTGACCACGTGAAGGGGAATCCCCGGTGTAAGGTTAAACCTTTGGGGGTCCACTCCGCTAATCTGGCCTTCTCCTCCTATGAGGAAGAAGAGATTACAGGAGCATCCTTCTCCTCAGACTCCTTCCCCAGCGGGATAGAAGCTGAGGTAGTTTTAGTTTCCCTGGGTTCCTGGGAGCCTAAAGTCGCAGAGGCTTATGCTAGGATTCCAGATAATACCAAGCACTACTTTAAAGACAGTGTGCTGATCAATGGAGTGGATACTCCAGCTCTTAGGGATAGTGGGTGCCGTCGAAATGTAGTGGATTCTACCTTGGTAGACTGCGAGGTAGTTGCCAGAGCTACTCTGATGCCCACTAAGTTGGCTGACGGCCCACCTCGCATGTTTCCAGTAATACCTGTAAATCTTACTTTAAATGGTACAGCAGTCAGGATTCCAGTGAGCATTCAGAGAAACGTCCCAGGAAAGGTCTCGTTAGGCAATGATCTCAGAGCTTTAGGGCTCGTAGGAGACACATCCGCAGACCCTGCACACGGTCTCAAACACACTGAAGCAAATACTGTTTAATCCACTGTCTTTAAGTGTCTGTCTACGGGATTTGTAAGAATCTCGCCTCCTTTTTGTAGTTAAATCAATCGTGCAGCCAGTACAGAAAAAGCATATTGTTCAGAAAAACAAACTATTTACTTTTTAAATGTAAGTTAATTTAGATTAATTCATGATTAGCCCAGATCAGTAGTCAAATTAACGTACAGTACTATGTCTGATAGGAGTGATTTCTATGATCATTGATCCTGTTCTGTGCCTACGCTCCCTGCTAAAATCCTGTTTAGCTCTTCTTGACCCCGATCTGTCTCAATCCTGCAAAAGCCCTGAACCAGTACATGATTCACAAATGGGAAACCAACTTTCTCTGCCCTTCTGCCGTAACCCTGCAGTATCCCAGCTTGAGTCCTACACTCTGAACATTTGATTTCTTCGAACTACGGCACATCTTGGTTTCCATGTTTGCATTCTAGTAGTTAAAGTTGCATTGTTCCCCATATGAATTCTGATCAATTAAGTACTGTATTTAAATAAAAAAGCTGAACTGGCTGAGTTACTCAATTCGTACATGTTTATTGTTGAAAGCTCTGTGCGCCAAAAACCCTGCCCCAGTACCAACACTTCTTGAACCCTGCTTTGTCCAACCCTACACATGCACCAATCATGTCACAGGTCTGGTCACTACCTGCCTGGAGTACACCCGGCCACAAGCAAACCTACATCAGTTCTCCTTGCCTAGTACCATACACAAGAAAACAGGTCGGCATGTTCCATTAATTTCGGGAGATTTTAGACCAGTATTGATTTTTTCCTTTGCATTCTAGAACTTGAAGTCCTGGATCTAAAATGTGCAAGTCAACACAAGCTTCAGAATGCAAAGAACATAAAGAACTGAACTATAATCTCAGAAATTTAATGGGGCATATTAGCATTTGTGCACTTGCACTCTGTCCAAACCCTTTGGGGCTCATTATAAGTTGCCCGGTGCAGTATTAAAGTGCCAGTATTAACGTACACATTTGCCTGTGGGGTGGAGGAATTACCTCCACTTAAGAACTGGAGGTAATTCCGACACCCTACTGGCGAAAAAACACATGTGCTGGTAATACCGGCACCTGCAATACCTGCAAATCCCCCTTGGATTCCTATGGGCAATACAGCCGGACCGAGTGCCAAAAACTGTATTACCATTTGCCGGTATCCTGGCAGAATTACCGCCAGGATGCTGGCAAAGTTGTAAGGAGAGCCTTTACCATCTCCATCTGGCACCCACACTTGTATTGCCCATTGTTAGTCCATTACCTTATCAGTACCCAACTTGTTGCTGCAGACCATCTCTCCAGAGCTCTGCAACAGGAACCCACCTGCTCCGTAACTGTC
The DNA here is from genome assembly GCF_040938575.1 of Ambystoma mexicanum. NCBI lineage: Eukaryota > Metazoa > Chordata > Amphibia > Caudata > Ambystomatidae > Ambystoma > Ambystoma mexicanum. Next base: position 30,608,302 of record NC_090933.1, on the reverse strand, counting down.
CAGCTCATGCTCTATAATAGCACCCACCTTCCCTTGCTTGCTCTAGTCTTGTGCTAGGTGCTCTTATCTTCCAAGGTGCACCTGGACACCCCTTGCTCTTCCCATTCTTCTCTGACCACTGGACACCAACCCAGACCATGAGGTGAAGGGTCTCTTTATACTTGTCCAAATGTAATGCTTGTAAAAGGTGTGAGTCTCTCACAATGCTATAACTGTGCAATGTGAGTGATGTGCCGGTTCAGAGCCGAGATCAAAGTACAGATTTAATGACCAGAAGCTAGAAAGTGGCTCGTGGATATAGGGCATCACCCAGTAAGCAAAAGCTACCTCTGACGAATGAGCAGCAAGTGCATGGCATGCAACATATCTAACATCCACATGAGATGCCGACTATCACCCTTTGTCCGTTTCTCATGACCCATTATTCTTTATGCTTTAAATTCTGCCTGATGTGTCCAAATGCTCCTTTACATGCTGTTTTCAAATGCACAGATTTAATGTTGCATAGTATGTTAGTATGGCCCCCGTTGGCATTGGGAGGCAAAAGTAGCATCTGGCAGCTGTTATGTCGAGATAGCTCAGCTCTTCTTAGATACAAGCAGCTGTTATATAGCTCCCAGAAATGTTGCTCCATGTAGAATATACTCCAGTCCTTAACATTTATAATTAGGCTTCCGAATGTGGGAAGATTGTGGGAATGAGGTACATGGAGATAATGGGATTTACCCAGAATTCCACAATTTGAATAAGAAGGGAATCTAAACATTAAACCATCACAGAAAAGATAGATACTGAATACGTGTATTTGGATGACAATATATCCACAAAACAAGTGCACGCAAACAATTTGTTACAAAATAGAAGCAGAGCCAATATGTTTTGAGCAAGCCACTTGTACCCTCACCCATCCCTCGGTCCGTTATTGTGGAAATTCACCCCAGAATCCGGACACAGGCAGAAGGTTAACTCATGTAAACGCTGAGTGAGGAATGCCCATTGACCTTTTTTTGAGGGTGAGAAATTCAGGACAGACACCAGTGCCACCCTCATATTTGTTTTGTTTAGAAAACGCCAGCCTTACTCGGCCCTCCAAATTATTAAGTGCACCCTCAACCATCATGTCCTCCTCTAGGCACATCGGAACTTTAGATCAGAGTCTTGGATAACACCATAGAGGCATGTAAAGTTGCAGACTGAAGAGGTGGAGTGGAACTCTGAGTATTGTGGATTGCCGCTAAATCATTTGGGCTTCACATCTTAGCATCTCTTCTGCATCCCAGTCCTATATTCATTGAGGACATACCAAATCAACAGACTTAAATGGGGATTACTGACCATGTCACAACTATCTATTAAAGTGGGGTAGGGACCTCTCAGCCTGGGCTGAGAGGCCTACCAGGGTGAACGCCAAGCCATTCCTACCCTGTAGGTGGCAGTTGGGAGGGCCCTAGTTCATACCCCCCTCTCAAGGTGCTTATTTGCTTCTTGGTAGTACCACATTGTATCATCCTACACCAGTTGAGGAGCATGCGGCCTATGTTTCTTTCAATTCCAATGTCACTCCTACACTGCTGAATGCCATTTTGTTTTTCCTCTATAATTCCTGACCATAACATGCTAATACAATGAAATCAGTACCATTGACATTTGTGATCGTAGACACATGCTTAAACATGTGACACAACCTGATGGGGTAATTAATTTATGGATTTATCAATGTTGATAATTTTAATTAATTTTAATAACCATACAGGGTTCGACATTGAGCGGAGTTGGGGGCTATTTAGCTCTTGCTTATAGCCTAGAAGAGCCTGGCTATCTTAAAACCAACAGTTAACAGGAGCTAATTTTGGCTCCCTAGGCCAACTAATGCAGAACAAAGACAACTATGTGAATGTATCTGTGCATTTGGGACAATCTATAACTAAACATTGGGAAATATATATATGCCATTTAAAGCAAAAGCGGTCATAAATAATGGATACAATTTTATATATTGACATTTTATGTGGAAGTTACTTTTGCAGAACGCTATGTACTGGCTCCTCTTTCTCCAGTGATAACTCCTGGCGACTGGTTAATGCTGTATGCTGTAAGGAGGGCATAGAATCAAACAGTGAAGACAGACACAAGTGATCACAGTTGAAGAGTGTTTATTGAACTGTAAATGGGTTGATTGAACGCCTATCTAACGCTAAATCTAGAGATGGGAACAAGCTACCACCATCAAATAATAATAACCCAGTCCTAGTGGTGTCTCTGTCAAAATAAAAGGGCCTCTACTAATAAAACTATGGGCAATCCTTACTTCTAAATACAAATGGTGTGGGAAACAATGTTATGCAAAAGTAAAGTGTTCAAGAAATGATATGTCAGGATAGTTGAGCAGTTGGCTTCCCTTCCCCACGTTTTCAGATCATACCAATGATACATAAGGCGCTATATAAATGGCAAGTAACATAACATAACATAACATGAGACAAGGCGGCACACTCAAACTTTGCTCAGTCACGAGGATGCAGTTCAAAACATAAGAATTGGGGCCTTCTGCGCCAAAGTATCTTTACCACTCAAAGTCTCTTATTACAGAGAGCCTGATGCAACAAACAAATATCAAAGTTCCTTTCTTCTCAGGATTTTCACATTCACAAGTTCTCGGGTGATTTACTGTTCACCACAGGTCCCCCTCCGTCGGGATCAGATCCCTTTAACAAAATGTTCCCATTGGTCTCCCTCGATCGGGCTCAGACCATGTATTCTCACTTTCCTCTTTGTATCAGATATCGAAGACTTTCGATTGCGATGGATTTTGCTTAAACCGTCGCAGGACCACTTTGATTCACTATATTCATCAATTTCCTTTTTAAACCTTTGCTTCTGCCCTTTGTTGACTGGATATAGCTCACAGAGACCTTCGATTGAGCACACTCACGCTGCCGGACCACTCTATTAATGGTATCTTATCTTTCTGTTAAAGTTCAAACATTCATCAGCAACTTAGCCTTTACTAGCGTCTTTCATCATACACGTTCACAATGTTTGTTCCTGCGCTCGTTACACAATGTTGCCCCTTGCAACCTTAACTTCAACACAGACCGGTCTTACATCGGTCTCCCCAACTCACCGGCTGTGTTGATCTCTAGGACGCTACTTTGATCTTGGAGGCAAGGACGGTACTATGGCAGGTGCTGCTTCTTCCCGACTTGGTCAGTCACACGGGGGGCCCTGGGTATCTCCAAAATACAATGCAGGGTTCTTCAGTCTGGTTTTCTGGCCTTACGCTTTATGAGCTGAAGGTTTCTTGAGAATAACGGTTTCTTGCCGGGAAGGTCAAGAGTATTTCCCTTCCTTGCGAACCCTTGTTGGTTTGCCGTCATTCTCCCCTCGTTCAGCTGCTGTCTCGAAACTGCTGTTCCCTTGTGTGCGTTCCCTCGCTCAGAGTGTGCTCTTGGGCTCCGCCTTTTATCCGTGTGGGGAAGCTTAATGGGAGTCAGGTGTCTGTATCAGTAATTGCCTTACCTTGCCTGACCATAGTAGTAGGACATGTCAGGTACACTGCTTGGGTGTGAATCGGTTTTCTCCCAGAGCGAGCTGCCCGTGTGAAAGTGTCTGTGAAGGGAAGGGGGTGGGGGGGGTCAAGTTCTCATGTATCCTACCTGGTAGGATGGGGTAAAGGTGTTACAGGGGATACTGCGTTTTGCCATCCCGTGCCCCACTCCCCGAAGGCCCCTCACCCAGGTGATCCTCCCGCACTGGTCAACCCCCAGGGTCTGGATTCAAAGGCAATGGCCGTGCCCTTGCCACCTGAGAGAGAGATCCCATTGGGTTCTGGCACAAGGTTTGTTTTAAGTTGTAACATACATCCTCCTCATCAGTCCAATGAATCAGCGTTCCTTTAATTTGTCAGTTAACCTAGCTGTTCTATCTGAGAAATTAGGGATAAAACTGCGGAAATAAGCAATCAATCCTAGGAATGCCCTTAGGTCTCTCTTGGTCTTACCCGTGGGGGTATCTAGGACAGCTTTCACGTTTTCTTGTTGGGGCTGTACGCTTCCATTCCTTACAAAGAAGCTGAGGCTGATTGCACGGCTGATTGAGACCGCTAACATTTGGATGGATTGGCAGTTAAGATGGCTTCTCTGAGGGTTCTCATAATAGTAAAGAGATGGAAAAGATGGTCTTCCCAGGTCTTACTATAAATTACTATGTCGTCAATATGAGCCCCGCAGAAATTGGAGTAAGGCTGTAATATCCTGTCCATAAGCTGTTGGAAAGTGGCGGGTGCCCCATGCAGGTCAAAAGAGAGGACTTTGAACTGGAATTGTCCCATGGGTGTCGAGAAAGCTGTCTTTTTCTTATCTGGTCCATGTGCAGGGACCTGTCAATACCCTTTGATTAAGTCAATGGTTGATAGCTTCCCATACCTCGCACCCACTCACTGGAACGCCCTACCTCCCACAATCCGAGGTGAGGCCTCCCTCAGCGCCGTCCACAAAGCTATGAAAACCACCCTCTTTATATAAGGTGCGTCGCATCAGTTGAATACATATCATGTGACCCATTGCATAAGCTGTAATGTAAAGACCAATTGTAGCAGTCGTAATATCAGTATTATGCCTTGTAGTATTCATAATGTGCCATTGAATGCTACTTTTCCTGTGCCTTTGTAACTAAGCTCTTGCAAGTAACAGTGCCTCAATGCCCTTGGGCTGTTTGCGCGCTATATAAATATAAATGAATAAATAAATAAATAGGAATGTGACATTTCAGAGTTTATCTATTAACTCGTCGATGTGCGGCATAGGATAGCCATTGAATGCAGAAATGGCGTTGACCTGCCTGAAGTCTATGCAAAACCTCCAAGAATTATCAGGTTTAGTGACCAACACAATAGGGGTGGACCATGGGCTTGACGAGGGCTCAATAATGTTTGCCTTCAGCATTTATTTCACTTCCTCAACCGCTATTTGTTTTTGGGCTTCTGGGAGTCTATATGGTTTCAAATGGACCATTTTTCCCCTTGCCGTTCTGATATAATGATAAGTACCATATACACTCCATGGTTTCTCGCAGAATACTTTGGGGATTGTCCTAACCGGGTTGTTTAAATCTTCTTGCTTCTATCTAGATAGTTTTTGGGGAATATGTTCAGAATTGTTTATCTCCTCCGGTACCAAACAAGACAGTATCGCGGTAGCAGGGGATTTTCTTTCCCTCCTTTAAGCGATTTACATGGTAAAGGTGAGTCTTTTGCTTCCTATCAGGTTGGGCTATTTAATAGGTACAGGTCCCCGTTTGCTCTAGTACCTAATATGGCCCATGCAACTTTTTATTTTCAGAGATAGGTAAAAGGACTAATACCCTTTGTCCTACTGAAAAGGATCTTAAATATACCTTCTTGCCGTAGGTGTACTTCTGTTGGGCTTGAGCTTTTTCCATGTCAGTGTAGACTAGCTTTCAAATGAGTTTCATATACTCTCTTAATCAGGTGTTGGTGAGAGGGGAATATGCACCTCTTCTCTCTCTTCCCACGTCTCCCGGAGCATGTCTAGGTCATCTCTTGGTTCTCTACCATAAAGTAGTTCAAAAGGAGAGAATCCGGTGGATGCCTGCAGGGTTTTTCTTACTGCAAATCGGGCCCAGGGGATCATGCAATCCCAGTCCTTCCCATCCTTATCTACCAATTTTCTCAAAATCATCTTAAGAGTTTTGGTAAATCTCTACCAATCTGTCCGTTTGGTGCTGGTAAACTGAGGTTCTTAAAGTGGAAATATGTAGTAATTCCTTCACTTCTCCCATGAGTTTGCTGATAAAATTGGATCCCTGATCTGTTAGAATTTTCTTGGGACCAACCCTAGACAAAAATGGCAGTAGGTGTTTTAAGATTTACTGGGTTGTATTGTTCCTCATGGTAAACACCTCAGGGTATCGGGTAGCGTAATCAATTACCAGGACTTTTTTGTTACCCAGTCTAGAGGTTTTCAACGGTCCAATGATATCTAACCCAATTTGGGGAAAGGGACTTCTATTATTGGTACGGGAATATGTGCACTGGTTGTTTGGCATATTTTGCATGTCTGAATGGAGCTCTTCATGTCATCATGCATGCCTGGTCAGTAGAATTTCCCACTGATGTGACCTTAGGTTTTAGACTGACCTAAATGTCCCCCTGTCAAATGAGAATGTGCAATCTCTAGCACAATCTTGCGATGGGTTTTGAGGATTACTAACTGGGTTTTACTTGGGCCTTCTCTGGAGGTTTCCTTTCTATATAGTAAAGCCTGTTTCAGGAAGAAAAAGGGGCTCCCCTTCTCTAATCCTTCCCCATCAGGAATTACTCGTAAGAAACCCTCTGCGAGTTGTGGATCATTTCACTGGGTGAAGGCTAGATCGGGAAGGATGGTAGGTTCTTCTTCCATCTTTGCCTCAGTGAGAAGTGGTTCATCGGCCTCTCCAAAGCCTAAGCTACCTCTTTCAGTCTTGCTCATTTTCTTTCTTAAGACGGGGAAATCGAGCCTTCTCAAGAATTCCCTGTGCAATTTTGTCCCCACGATTTATTTCAAATGAAGTTTCACCATGGTTCTTTAGGAGAACCTTTATGTCTCCCGGAGGTCAGGATCTATAACACCTGCTAGGACATCTAGACCAAACTTCCAGGCCAGATTTTGTGGCCAATCTTATATAACAACCCTCATGGGGTATTAGGACTAAGTCTGTGGGAATCATCCCTCTTTTCCCTGGCGGGATAGTAGCTTCTCTGCTGCTACAAATATCAAAGCCTCTGGATTTGTTCGAGGCGGTAGAGGGATCTGAGGCTATGTGACTAAGTTTCTGGCATTTTAGGGTCCCCCAATTTGTCTCCATTTGAGTCGCATCCCATTTCTGATACCACATGTAAAGAAGGCATTGAATCAAGTAGTGAAGACAGACACAAGTGATCAGATTTCAAGGGTGCTTATTGAACTTTAAATGGGTTGGCTGAGCACCTATCTAACCCGGAGTTTAAAGATGCGAGCAAGCTACAACCATCAAATAATAATAACGCAGTCCTAGTGAAGTCCCTGTCAAAATAAAAGGGTCTATACTAATAAATCTATTGCCAATCCTTACTTCTAAATACAAATGGTGTGGGAAACCATGTTATGCAAAAAGAAAAGTGTTAAAGAAATGATATGTCAGAATAGTTGAGCAGTTGGCTTCCCTTCCCCATGTTTTCAGCGCGGGACAAGGTGGCACACTCGAGCTTTGCACACACTCTAGCTTCTTAGGAACAAGGATGGTGTTAAAAAAGGAAGTATCGGGGCCTTCTGCGCCAAAGTCTCTTTACTACTTGAAGTCTCTTATTACAGAGGACCCGATGCAACAAACAAATATCAAAATTCTTTTCTTCTCAGGATTTTCACATTCACAGGATTTTGGGTGATTTACTGTTCACCACGGGTCCCCCTCCGTCAGGCTCAGACCCCCATTAACACAATGTTCATAAATGGTCTTGTCAATCGGGCTCGGACCATGTAATCTCACTTTCCAATTTCTTTTTTAAGCTTTCGCTTCTGCCCCTTCTTGGCTGAGTACCTCACAGAGACCTTCAATTGAGCACACTCACGATGCCGGACCACTCTTATTAACAGTATTGTATCTTTCTGTTAAAGTTCAAACATTCATCAGCAGCTTAGCTTTTACTCGTGTTTTTCATCATACATGTTCACAATTTTCGTTCCTGCGCTCGTTATACAATGTTGCTGCTTGCAACCTTGACTTCAACACAGACTGGTCTTGCATCGGTCTCCCCAACTCACTGGCTGTTTTGATCTCTCCGGTGCTACTTTGATCTTGGAGCCAAGGAAGGAACAACAGTGGCTCCTGCTCCTCCCCGACTTGGTCAGTCATGCGAGAGGGCCCTGGCTATCTCCGACACACAATGCAGGGTTGTTCAGTCTGGTTTCCTGGCCTTACGCTTTCTAATCTGAAGGTTTCTTTAGAGTAACGATTTCTTGCTGGTAAAGTCATGTGTATTTCCCTCCTTCCAAGCCCTTCTTTGTTTGCTCTCTTTCTCCCCTCGGACAGCTGCCGTCCGGAAACTGCTGTTCCCTTCTGTGCTTTGCCTCACTCAGAGTGTGCTCTTGGGTGCCTTATATCCGTGTGGGGAAGCTTAATGGGAGTCAGGTGTCAGTAATTGCCTGACTTCGCTTGACCATAGTAGTGGGACATGTCAGCTACACTGCTCAGGTGTGAGTCTGTTTTATCCCAGAGGAGGCTGTCTGTGTGAATGTGTTTTTGAAGGGAAAGGGTGGGCTATAAAGTTCCCACTTAGCCTGCCTGGTAGGATGGGGTAAAGGTATTACAGGGGCGGGATACCGCATCTGGCCATCCGGTGTCCCACTCCTACTCCCTGAAGACCCCCCACGCAGGTGATCCTCTCGCACCGGTCAGCCCTCAGGGTCTGGATCCAAAGGCAATGGCTGTGTTCTGGCCACCTGAGAGAGAGAGATCCGCGGGGACTAGTGGGTGAGACACCTTCTGGTTTCTCACAATACCCAGGAACTGCTTCTAACTCCTGCTTATCCAATCTTAATTTTGAGCTCTGTTTGGTAGGTCAGAGGAAGGATAAATGCCAGTTTTTAGTATTTTTGCTAATGTTTTATTCAAATAATAAGTGAAAAGGACTCACTAGCCCTATTCTATGGATTTCCCTACCTAACACAACTAACTAGGGTGCTCGTCGTCTGTCGTGAAGTCCAAAATAATATGTCCGTCCTCCGTCCAAAGCTAAGCTACACTGACCCTACCACTAGGACAAAATAACAAAAAGTCCAGGAGAATGACTTTCTTCTCCTGGATAGGTTTCCCAAGCCTCAATATACAATTAACAAAAGGAAGGCAAGTGAATGACTCAGTTTGTATGGATAGGCTTCCTCCAACCTCAATATGATTCTTAAATAGTATTTGGCTATTTCTTGTATTAGCTTTTCAGTTCTTTTATGGGATTTGTACACTTCTTTGGTTCTTTTCTTTCTGAGCGTTGTAGCTTTCTCCTCTTGGCCTTAGATTTTCTCTGTTTTTTTCTCAAGTGTCTTTGAAAGTCTCTCCTTTTCTGATGTCTCTGGGGAAGAGTTTCTCTTTATGGGATTCCTGTTCACTGTAATCCTATGATCTGTTATCTTCTCATTGTATTGATTCTCTCATATCACTGAGACGAGTAGGATAGGTTTCATAATAAGTCTCACTCTCTTCGCCTTTTCTTTTAATACTGGGACTTGTAGGATGCATCCCTAGATGCGTTTCAGTTTCTTGCTTTGTTTTCGCATCACTAGGATGAGTTTGATTAGTCCTGCAATATATTTCACCCTCTTTGCTCTTTCTCGTATTACTTGTACAAGTAGGCTGAGCCCTGTGATGCATTTCACTCTTTCGGTCCTTGCTCGTATCACCGGGACAAGTAGTACGAGAAAGAACTGAGAAGGTGAAATACTTCTCAGTTCTTTCTTGTACTACTAGGACTAGTGGGATGAATCCTGTGATATACTTCACTCTTGGTTCATTTTCATACCACTGGGACAGTTGTAATGGTCCTGTGATATATTTCGCTCTCATTACTAGGATGAGTATTATGCAGGTACTCGTTATTCTCGTGTTCCCTCCCAGGTCTCCCTCCTTCCCAGTTACCTTGCTTCTCATGGGTCTCATCACATGACCTGCCTTGAGGATAGAGATCTCACTTTGGTTGTTCAGGACGGCTTCTGCTTGCACTCCTTGTCTCTCTGCTTCTTCTCTGTGGTTCTGGCGTAAAAGCAATATCTGCGTTGTTGCTGGACTACACAGTCCACCTCTCATTTGTCACACCACCACTCCCGACAGTTTTTTTGTGTTTTGGTTCTCTTCGCCTGCTTTCTTCTTCCTTCAGCTCCTTTGGTCCTCTCGCACACACCAGCTGGTTGGTTTCTCCCTGTGGGGGATCTCCCGGTCTTGTTTCTAGTTGAGTACTCTTCATTACTCGCTCCTTCCTCCTCGTCACAGTATTGTTGGTTTCCAACCACTGGGAGGGTGGTTGTTCTGGTTCTTCTGTTTCTTCTTCTGGGTTTTCTGGTTTTTCTGGTTCTTCTTCTGGTTCTTCTTCATCCCTTTCTTCAGATTGAATCTTGGAACTTGTGTTACAGTAGCAAACAGTGGCTTGATCTGCTGAGTCTTTTTAAGGCCCTTTTTCTCTTGGAGCAACAGTAACATCAAGGCTTGAGGAGTTCCTCTGTGGAAAGGGAGTCCTTGGGCAACATTACAAGTTTGGTGGTCCGTTAATAAGGGTGCCAGTAGCAACTTACCGGTGCCCTTTCCGGACCGCCAATTTACGAGTCTGCTTGCAGGGGCAAGGTACTCCCGGAAGGCCTGACCTGCCGTGAGTTCAGGCCCCTACCAGCAGTGTTTTCACTGAATCGCCGGCACCATTAGCAACTGTGCTGGTGATTAAGTTATCCCACAGGAATGGGGATTTACTGTTCAGCTGCCGCTCATGATATCCCGGTGGCACCGGGGTATTGGGCGGTGGAAATAGGGTCACGGGGTTGGCGGTAGCCCGCCACCTACTGGCGGGTTCTACTACCGACCTCGTAATGAGGCCCCTTGTCCCCAAGAGGGCAGTCTCTCCCTGTGAGACCCTTCTTACCACCCCTAGTCCGAATGTTGCATAGCGCGCTCACCTCCCTAGCCTCACTTGGAAAAGCTGCCCTTTGGGGAGAAGTGATTGAATGCCATGATTCGTCACACCTGCCTTGAAAAAATTTAAATTTAGTATCAAACCGAAGAGGAGATACTCATGATCGCACTGCTCTTGGTGCCATGTGTTTGTGGTACGGACGCTGATTTAAGTTAATATTGTTTTTGTTAAGGTACAGCCAATGGTAAAACATAGGTGCTTTTTTAATTTAAAATGAGTAATGCAGATCTGACCTGCTCTTTATTTCCACTTGGTGGCCTCAGTGCTCTAGCACAGTTAAACCAGCCTTCATGTGTGCTTTATAGAATATGTGAGAAACCAAAAGTTGTCTCACCCGCTAGTCCTCGAGTTCCTGGAGGTGTACTAATGAGGTAGGATCACCCGGGAGAGGGATCTTCGGGTTAGTTGGTGAAGCCGCTGATGGTGAGCACGGTATACCTCCGTATTTTGTTTATCGAACCCTTCCTAAGTTTTAGAATGCCCTGAGATCCCAAACCCCCCCCCCCCCTTTTTTACACAAACACTGGGCCAAGGAAGAGGGTGATTAAGAGTAACAACATCCACTTACACACATCGTACTGGACATGTTCCGCTAATCGGGTCAGGCAAAGTCAGGCACTTTACATACACCTGATACCAATTAGCTCCACTTGTGATAATGTTGCTACTTCAAAACCTCTAACACACACTGGTCTTTCAGATTGCATTGCATAACTGTTAATGGTGAGTGTGTGAAATGTCAAAGTTTCCCCATAAAATTGAATCATATGCACCACATTAGAGAGAAACAGTACAGTTTTTAGGCAGCAGTTTGCTTTAGGGAAAATGTTTTGCTTCCATGTGTCATTAGAAGTCCCCCCTCGCAGAACTGATGTCCTAAGGAAAGGCACACATGTTCAGGGACCATAGCTCCTGGGTCATTGAAATTATCCTGTACTCGACATAAGGTCCACATTAGCTCTGCGGAATGGATCAACCTTGCTTTATCTACTTTTTCCATCTTTGTTTCTTCTGGTAAGAGTACACTGATCCCCACTCCTTTTCCTAAATTGCAGTGTGCGATTGGCACCCTTTTTCCAGGCCCTTTTTTCCAGGCCCCCTCCTTCGACTCTTCCGTATGGGAGATTGGAAAGAATGCATAATTATTCAAATATAGAAAGGGGTTGAAAGGCTGATTTAGCATGGCATTAAAATGGCTTTATTTTTTACATGTTCATATTCCTTACTCTACTCTCTGCATAGAATTCTACAAATATCACTAACCCATAAATGTACTTTTATTGTAAACATGACACCCATTTTCATCCTCAAATGTATGCATTTGTACTTAATATTTTTCATGGATTCCTTTTTATTCAGAGACTGTTTCATTGGGAGGAGGCACTAACTCCTATTTGATAAAGGGCATTTCGGGTATGACTGATTTTCAGCTGATTTACGTGTGCCTAGCATTCTCCTGCCTGTTCCCCCTTTGGAATGTTTCTTTTATAGGCTCCTACCTGTGATATCAAATGCCCTGCATCAAGTTAGGAGGAATGTGTGCTTTTTAGACTGGTTCTTTTTGAAATTATAGTGGTACCTACCCCATACTCCTTTTTGGATGTCTTCAGATCATAATAGGTCTTTGCACTTACCACAACCTTCTCAAAATTCCTCTGTGCATGGGCAAAATCATGTTGTAGATGCTTACTTTGCTTTAATACATACCTATGAGTGTTAGAGGCATTCACGTATGTTCCTGTGTTTGGTATAAAAGATGTTAAGGCAAGACCATATTTTTATCAGTCATGAGTTCACTGGCAGAAGTAGGAGTAGACCTCAGAGCCATCAGAATTAGTGGTAATCGCAAGCCCCAACTCGTTGCAGAATCCACCACAAACTTCTTTAGGATTTCTCCAATTGTTTTATCATATTTCTGCAACCCCCTCTAGATTCTGAGTGATAAGCGAGACACAGTTTATGCTGGACTCCTAAAATATTCCACATCTTGGTCATTATGTCACGGGTGAAATGTCTACCCCGGTCAGACTCAATCCTTTGAGGAAGGCTGAAAGGAGAAAAATGTGGTTTATAAAAAAGTAGCAGCAATTTCCTTGCAATGCTTGTAATTGAGGATAGGGCGACATTCTATCAATTTATTGAAGAGCCACGTAAAAGTCAGCATTTATATGTTGCCGCGTGTGGAACGAATCACTTGACCCATAAAATAGATCCATAAATCAGGCCATGTTAATGTCATTCCTCTCTTTTGTAAAGAAGCATGGTAAGTGGGAGAGCTCACCTGATCCGCACTAGACAAACCTCCAGCTACAACTTCAAGTATGGACCCATGTGTGGTCGATAGACAACCTCACATAAGATTTCCATTGTCTTTTGAAATCTGCAGCGACCAACCGTGTCATGGGCAAAATGTAGGTATGAATGAGGTAGGTATTACCCAAGGATTCTAAGCAGATTGGGGTATCCTAACCAAAAGAGCATCTTGAATTTTGATAATTTTCTAAAATTTCATTAATATCTGAAGCTCTTCCTTACCTTGGCAATCTAGTTCAGATAGAGAAACATTTTCTGGGCCTTCTAAATATTGGTAGAACCTTCCAATTGTTGGGTCTTTTTTCTGTATGGTAATGATCTCCTGACCTGGTTCATCTTTACTCCATTGCAGAATAGAAAGTTTGCTTTCTTCTTGACTTTAGGATCAAGCAGCCCTACAGATAAGGTGCATACGCACAGAAACCTTGTCAATACTGCCCTTTTGATTCTTCCTTGCATACAGTTTACGCAAGCCATTTATGGCAGCACCCCCATATATCATGGAGTTCACTGGTGACAGCTTGGCCAGCAGCAGCTTGCAAATCCACTCTTTACGTTACCAATCTACAAAGTTCCTTGAAAGAAGCAACTGGGATGAGTCCTGATCAATGTTCCCTCTAAATATTTTTATCTATGTGCGGAACTGCTTTGCTGTTGTGCGCACATTATTTTCCATGTGCGCAACTGACTAATGAGGTAAGCCACTGTGTGAGCATGCGTATTTAGTGAACTACTGTTGCAGAAGAGAGTTGGAAAGGAATTTCCTCTTCCCAGTCACTACAATTCTTGACAAATCTTACAACACTTTTTCCAAACACATAGGCTAAAATAAAATATGTCATATGTGATTAAACAGAAAACTCATCAACCAGTCCAAGACTTCCACATCTGCCATGGTTCCTTGCAAATGTTTTATGCCACTGGAAAATCACTAATATGTACTACAAAACACAAATATCTCTTGTCATAAACTGATGTAGCTGTCAAGAAATTCTGACAGAATACATGTGCCAATTAATTAATGGCAATTAAAAGCAATGTTTCAAAAACATACTGATAGGAGTTCAAGTGCCACTTTAATGATTAAGTAATTCAAGGGCCAGGATTATATTCTTCTAATAATGTGTGTAAGGATGATTATTGCATCAGAATAACTGCACCTCAGAATATGATTTAAAAAAAAATCCTGTGCCTCTGCTTACTATCCACATTCTGTGTCCTGTGGGTAGTGTTAAAACCAGCCTTACAGCTAAAAGACATATAGACCATCCATTTTTACTCCCTGAAAAAATGAAAATGTGCCCAACAAAAACGAGAAACAATGAAAATGTTGTTGCTTCAACCCACAAAGCTCCAATGATCTTTTTTCAAATTGGTGACCAGTAGAGCAGTGGCATAGGAAGGAACTCTAATAATATTAACGCCTGATCTCAACAGGAATTTTATGGGGAAGAACATATTTTAATAAGCAGAAAATATACCTATTAGCAGAGCTAATTACTTTTTTACTCCCTGAAAAATCCTTTGATTCCAAGTAGGGAGCAAAATCTGATTGGAGCCCTGCTTATAACCCTGACATAGGAAGTTAAATGACAGGGCACATTATAGTTTTGCCCACCCTTCCACACCACAGCCTGGATACAATTAAATAAGTGCCTTACTGAGGTTTATTATGGAGCCCTTCTGAGGAAAGTCACATATATATCCCTTTTCAGTTAATAGCATCAATTTATCAGAGATACAACTGATTGGGTGCCTTCTTCTATAACTATGGATCCCTCTTCTGTAATTCTTTGTTATCAGTTAAATAAGATGGAGGGGGATGCTAGAGACGATACATACAGAGCAAATGGTTATATTGAAAAGCCCTCAGCAATTGAGCATTGAAAGAAAAAGAAGGAGCTGTTTAGACGGGTACTAGAATTTCCTATCCTTTAGCAAACAAGCAACACATTTCCTTCAGTGTACTGCCGAAACGTCTGATTTTGTTTTTGAAATCTGCTGCTTTGTTCATCAGCCGCAAGGAGTGATGACATGTGCTCTTCCACCCATACCCTTCCCCGGCCCCTGCGTTAGCCTCCAATACAAGTTGAAAGAGCACTGTAAAAAGTGAGGGACTGTAGTAGTAAACACTCACTGGGATATTTGCAGACCCACAATACTTTGCATGCAAAGCGTATTTAATGACTCAACATATTATGTGCATTTTAAGAATGTCATGACTCTGCATGTACGCAATTCTTTTGCAGCACATACAAGATTGTTTGCAACATACTCCACCCTTATATCATTGTGTAGGATTAGACAGAGCTCAGTGAAACCTTTTTTTTATAGCAGCAAGTTACCATAAAATGTATGAAGGCCTATGCCCAAAGGAACTCTGCACACTTGGAAACGAGGCAGACTGCGTGAAAAGCATTCTCTTGTCTGAATATCTGGTGCCCTGATACTATAGTCCATACCCATTATCCTTTGTAGGCAAAGTAAATTATATTGCACTGTTGCTCTCCACGTATAAGGTAATGTTAGTAATGCAACAGTAGGAGACACAGAGCATCACATTTGTCTTCTCAAAATCCTTACAGGGCAAATTAATATTTGAGTTTCATAATGTGTTAACTTGCAAGAGGGCCACTTCAAAACACTTGCGTGAAATATGTACAAAGAAGAGGAAGTATGGGATAAGGTTACACTTCCATGTAGCCTGCTTACAGTCAGCATCCGATATTTGAACAGGTAGTTTGAGTGTATTGTGTGGGTGATGCGTTTGGTAAGGCACAATGAGTAACAGAAACTCTGGCATGTGAATGTTATTCATATTATTCATATTACAAACATACATAAAACAAGTGGATGTAGGTATACATGTGCTAATCTTTCACAGAGCCAAGAGAGGAAGAGTCAAGGTTGTCAGGTACCATCCTAATGTGTTCTGGGGCAGCAGTTAGAGTCATAAGGTAAAAGTGTGGTAGTAACAAGCTTAGGAGTCATGGGTGGGGAGGAAACATTATTCTGTTTATTTGTGCAGGCATATCTTGGTTAGATTCTTCTGTTCATGGAGCTAGTTTTTCATTTTAGTTTTTAGCCTCTTATGTGTGTATTTTGCTGCTAGGGTTTTTGGGTGTTCACGGTCACTCTTGCATAGTAGCGTAATGCAAATGAGCAGAATATCAAGACTAGTTGCTTATTTTAAGAGAAAGAAAATTTGAAGTAATTGCTGTGACTTGTGCCTTATAAAAAAAAAATGAATAGGTGAGAATGGTCTGTGTGCGCTGCTAAAAATCTTCTGAGCGGCACCCAGAAGGAAGTTGGGCAAGCGCACATGCGCACAGCTTAGAGGGAACACTGGTCCTGATCTGTTTATTTTTTCAACACAGTCCTCCTAATGCGTCTATCAAGATAGTACTGGGTATTGTAGATAGGAATTTGTGCTTTGTTCAACTGCTTGCGTTTTGTAGGTTACAGTGCTATTAAAGCATTTTAAAGTATATTAAAGCATTTTGATTCATTAACATGCCTTTCACGTTGCTTTAAGACATGTAGTATTGTGTAAAATTAAATTGTCTTCAACAAGGGCTGCATTTTTGCTTCCTTTTCCTCTGTTTTAATCAGCTTTAATAGAAGCTGACGGGCCCTGAAGATCCTCGCACATGGAAACAAGGCACAATCACCATACACAAACTGATACGCCAGACATGAGGTTCAATTCCCAAAATCTAGGGTTTATTACAAAGCAAATAGTCTCAGTCGGCCGACTGGATCTCACGTCTCGCAACATGTGTCACCCAGACCTCGTGAGACGCAAGAGAGCAAACATTCTACAACAGGGACATATTTACATAAAGACCATCATACAATCAGTTTGTGACACATTAAAACCGCCCATAATGTATCTTCCTGAGCAGGGGTTCGGTGATTGACAATTATGACTAGTATGACACCTTCTAAGACATTGATTTAGCAACAGTTGCAATTTGCAAAGGCGCAGACAGCATTCTTTTTTATAGACAACATAATGCTCTTGTTCTATGAGCAAACTGTGTTCATAGGAGAGACACATTCCAAAGCATGCTATCTTCTAGTTTCTATTTTTGTGCTAGGGGTCAGCCTGATCAAAAAGGGCCCACAAAGAGGGGCCGGGAGGAGAGCATAATTCATGCCGTTAATGGCCTGTTTTCTACAGTTTCTGCAGCTTCAGCGAGACCAGCTGGCACCTGGCTTGGTGATTAAATGCCTCTCTGCTCGCTTTCAAGGACTTGTGAGGGAAGAAAGCAGTGTATTTCTGTCTGGGCTAGTCTCTCAACATGTAACTTGTGGCCTCGCTCTGTTCAGGGGCAGAACGAAATAGAATCAATTTTTGCAAAGCGTTTGAACAGAAAAGCAAGAGAGAGCAAAATGGCGAATTCTGTTTGGTACAAAATGGACGCTCTATGGTTATGCTGACGATTCTGTACTAGCGATGCTGGGCATATGATGCGGTTGGTTTTCGGCCAACATAATATACCATCTATGCTATGGTAGGGTATTTTCTAGACTAACAAAGCAGCGCAGTTAAAGCAGCATGGGCATTTCATACATGGTTTTCTTTTCATCACAGAAGCACATCAATTCCATTTAATGGCTTTGAGTTCTTGCTGTCCAAGTTTTAGGAGAGCCCACCAACAAGCAGTTTTTGGGCATTTCAGAGAAGGAAAAGATTTTGGTGTTCCATATGAAGATATGTTTTTTTAGTCTTAAAATTGCATGTGTTCGCGTGCATGCACATGCATGAAAGGGCACTGTCCATGTCTTGGAGAACAAGGAATGGCCCGGCATGTGGTCTGAACTTTACTTTGAATCCATGTCTGACCACCCACCCACTGCAATTAGGTATAATGGATACAGGTAGAAGGAGTGTTCTATACATTTTCAGTGGCACGATTATAGCGGAACTTCTCAACAGGACTGCTATGTATTCAGGCAATTTAGCTATGTTTTGGGACAGTACTTGAGTTTCTTAACAGAGCTGCTGCAATAAAAAAGCACAAACATGTGTTGGCATTTTCTACAGCGAGCTAAAGTACTTAGTAAGAACAGTATTTGAGCTCTTCCCATCGGTATCGCTACAAAATACTGAATCCCATTACTGCAAGGTCAAAAACATTGCATGGAAAACAACAGATGTTCCCCCAAAAATAGATGGGGGGGGCATTATGTAGCGGCGTTTAATAAAGTGGGGGATGTGAGGGGCTGCGTGGGCTCTCCCCCGCATTAAAAGTACAGAAGGTTGGTTGTTTTACATGCAAGATTTTCAACCTCACAGTAAAAAATGTGGTATGTGCACGTAGATCCTTCCCACCACCCTCCTGAGCTGGAGTGATGCACACTGGTGGACCGTTTGAGAAGATGGCACTGCTGTCGTATACTTCAATCCCTCCTACTCGGTCTTGCGCTTTTCAAAACCTCTGCTTCTCCCATGTCTTATTACCGAGACCCAACGCTAAAAATCTAGCACATTTCAAAGCCTCATTATGAATCTCCTGACTCGTGAAAGGATAAATAGTCCAAACAGGCTGAGAGCTTTTGACAAGCCAGTTATGTCCCGCAAGCCTCACATGGAACTGCGCATGCTCTAACCCTATGTGCCTTTCAGAGTCGATAGCCTGTTGGGAAAGGTAGCTCACTGGGTCAATAGTCAATAACCCTGCTGCAGAGATCATTATGTAATCTGCTAGTTCAAATCCTGTTGATATGTGAGTTATTGCGTCTGTATCAGAGGTATGCGTTTAAGATGCAGGTAACATTCAATTGTAACAGAGCTGTCTTAGCTTTCGACTTATCATAAGGACTACTAAATGTTCAGTGATTCAGAACACACACATTTCATCAGGGCTGTTATACCTGTAATGGCTCAGAAAACACACCTCATCAGGGCTGCTATACAGGCAATGGCTCAGAACACACCTCTGATCAGGGCTGCTATACCTGTAATTGCTCAGAGGTAGAACACAGACATCCAATGAGGGATGCCATACTTGTAATGGCTCAGAACAGACACATTCCATCTGGGCTGCTATACCTGTAATGGCTCAGAGAATACATCTTATCAGGGCTCTTATACTTGTAATGGCATGCAGTGCTGGTAAACAATCTGCATTCAAGTAAGTGATACATGTGGTGAGACAAATATCTTTATTTGCCAGCCTAATGGCTAAAAGAAGGTTTGCACACATCTAAAAAGGAGCACCCAATGGTAAAGCAGCACTAGATTTGTAAATGGAAAAGTCATTTTCATCATTTTGAATATTTATTGGTGCTATGTCAAAAGAGAAAAAGGAGAGTAAGAGCAACTCTGAACCTAAGCAATACAGGAGAACAAAGTGGGGGGGGGGACAGGGCTATGGGGCGAGAGAACAGAGAACGTGTTAGGCAATCCAAAACAGTAGTTTGAGCAACAGGAAGAGTGTAAAATGAGCTACATAAGAGAGCTACATAAGTGAGCAACAAAGAAAGTGAGAAGAGAAACGGGGGTAAATAATACGACACATACACACATGATAGGATTGAGGGATAGAAGCAGAGCAAAAGAGACAGAGCCTGTAAAATAAGAAGACACATATCAACAGCAAATGGGGGAGCTGAAAATAGAATATCCAGACTAGAGTAAGGCAGGCAAATAACATAAGAGGCGGTGCAAGAAAAATAATCAAAAGGAGTAGCAACCACAACAGAGAAAATGAAAAAACAGATATAGCCAGAGTAATGAGATCCGAGAGGAAGAGGAGTTCTATCAACAGTAACAACACAATGTAGGAGGGAAACAGCAATAATACAATTCAGAGGTGGGAGAGACAGAGTGACATGGCAACAGTCCTCAAAACGCAACATAGCAGCACTTAAGCGTGAGAGGCTCAACATCAGAAAGTGAGAGACTGGGGAAACAGAGTAGCAAAGGGAAGGAGAGCAAAAATATGGAGCGGCTGTCAAATAGGTAGTGCCAGGCAACAACAGTAGGCCCGAGAGGCAGAGAAGTGATGCTGGTAGAGTAGCTGGCATCTGTAGAAAAGTTCTTAACGTATCCAAGTACAATGAAGATGATGCTGGGTAGTACGCATCAACATGTTTTTTGTTGTTGTCAGTAATGTTTTCAAAAGTTTTAATTTTACGCACAAATTGGAATATTGTCACATTTTTTTACTCTCTTCCAAAAGAGGAAACTCATTTTTATTCTCTTGCAGTTGGATTTACTTTCCAGTTCTAAAAAAGGGACTAAAATACTCTCACGCAAAAATCCTATCTGCAGCACTGGGATCGTGTTGCTACTTTTATTTGTACTTCTCCAAAGGGATGTTCCATAACAATATATTCCCACTAAAGTACTCGGGTTTTGGCTAATTGATCAGCATTTCCTTTCTTATCACAAGCCCTTCACTTTTGATTGGCCTTTTATTTACATAATGTAGTCGTACTGTTTTATTTTAGTAAATCGTCTATTGTTTAGATTAACTTCCCATGTTTCAGGGGTTTGTTGTGGCACACATCAAACCTATCTTTTCAGTTCACTAAGTCTTCGCCAAATTCATTTTGAACATAACTGGAGCTGATGATTTGCTGCTTTGTAAATGGCCATCAATTTGGACACCTGGCCTTTCTAGGGACCAATTTTATAGCTGGCTGACTGGCTGAGGTTTCAGGGGTGTTCTTCACCAAGCATTTCCTAAGTTGGCTACTTATTCTCTCATCATTGTCTTTAATATGGTAGGAACATCCATCCACAAACTGGGTATTCCCTGACATTTGCTTTTGACATACAATTTATGAGGAGAAGCTAAATATGCCTCCATATTACTGGTCATCTTGAATTATTCATGTAAACAATTGTCTCTGAGACAATCGTGTAAATTGTCTAGTCCTTGCCGTTAGACTCTATTTGCTACAACATATCTTATTTCTACAGGGTAACCCTGCGTGCATAGAATCCAAGAAGTAATCCTTGAATTGGGGACATTCCCTGCCCATAATCGGGCACACTGAAAATATTGTGCATGTTGATGGGCGTTCTCTGTTATGATGTATTCCCTTTGGATCAATGGACAGTAGTTTTGTAAAGACGATACCATTGCCAGGAGTGATTTTTCACTTTAATTGAATTTAATCTCCATAGGCAATAAAGATTTACTTGCGTAGGAGATCACTTTCTTTACTTGTTCTTGCTTCTAATAAAGTATCAAAAAATCATGTTTCCATGAAACATTCTTTATTTTGTTAGGATTAGCCAAAGAAGGAGCTTTTGATGAACATATTTTCAATTGTTTCACAGCCTCGGTTTGAGAGCCCCACCCCCCTCCAACCCTGCCATCAATAGATGGACTAAGGGCTGAGTGATCTCTGCATAACTTCCTCTGAATTTACAGCTGTAGTTAGTCAATCCTAAGAGACTTCGTAATTCACGTAGATTTGTGGGGTTCTCCAGTAGTCAGTAGACTCAACCTTTTTTTTCTGAGGATTAAGACCCTCGCTGTGATCTCATTGCGTAGAAATGTTACCCAAGTACCATTGTGCGTTTTGAAGAGCATTTCTCAGTTGGGTCGAGACATGGCAGATCTCAACCAAGTGTTCTTCAACAGTTTTACTTTTAATTAGCAGATCATCAACATTGGCCAAATTCCTTTATTCTGCAAAGTTTGCATAGCTTTCTGTAGAAATATATTGAACTCATTTCTGCTGATAACATACCCAAATGGAGTTCTTGTCTATGTGTATTGCTGCCCCCTAAACCCCAACAGAAATGCGAGTTTATATTTGCATTTGCAGAGTACCGAGAAAGTCCAATATCCATTAGTCAAATCGAGCACAGTATATGCATTCAACCGCTGGATATGTGCAAGGCCCTGGTCAATATAGGGAGAGGCCACCTTGACATGCACATCCTCTCATTTAGTTACCTTAGGTCTGCACAAAGTCTCCATTGTCGGTTGGGTTTCAATATTCCTCATACCATATTATTAAAAGTACTGTGAATTGCTATGATAATCCCATGGGAGTCTAAATTTTAGATGATCTACGTGAATGATTCAGTGGATGCTGCTGCCATATTGGGGTCTATAGGAATTGTTCTATAATGAAGCGACATGTCCATAATCATAGGAATCAACAGAAAATATGTTCTGGAAATCCAGGAATACTTTTCTGAGTTGTTGCTTCTGTTCATCTGTCTCACAGGCATCGGCCATACTAATCTTTTTCTTGACCATGTGATGGACACCTGGAAATATTTCTGGAGTAACAGTTTCTGAAGCATCTTCTAGTTGGGTTGAGAGGTCCTTGCTTATGGTATCCACTTGAAGGGGTGGCTCATTGGTATGTAGGTAGTTAATAGGGAATCTAAATATTATCCCATCTTCTAGCATGTCACAGATAGAATTAGGCAGCAATTCAGCAGACCTAAATGCATTTTTAACAACAATGAAGTCCATTGGATCTCCCCTCCGATTCTGGACTAACCTTTTTTGTTGATAGAATCATGATTAATTTGGTTTTCATGTAGTATATCATTACTGATACAAAAATCGGACGTGACGTCTCCAACCACCCAACAATTATAAGTTATGGAGTTGGTGCCAATGGTAATTTGCATCATACATCTGCTAGTAATCGGGTGCTTTAAATCCCTGGTACTCAGACCAGATTCCCATTTATCTACAAGGTTAAATGTGTGCCTTTTCTGATTGATTCTTCTGTTGTTGTCTGAGCAATTTCTCACTAATGAAACTTTTTTCTTGGGTTAAATAGTTTTTTGAGAGAGCATCCGATTCTTACCTTGGTTAAGTTGAACAGTGAAGAATAGGATTTCTCCTTTTCTTTGTATGGTAACTAGTAAACTGCTCATTTTATCTCCTGAGTTATCTAGCAGTTGAAAATTAGGAACAACTCATTGGGTACAGCCGTGCAGAAGAACCCTCCAATTTTGTATTGATGTTTTTAATTATAGATTTATTTTTATATTTTGTGTTTCATTATCTAAGAATTAATGTGTCATAGCCAGTGTTCCAGTTAAGATTTTGGAATGGGAGTATTTTATTCCCTATTTTTTAAAGTTGGGAGTACAATGATTTTTTAGGGAGTAAGAATGTAAGTCCAATTCCCAATGGGAGTATTTTATAAGCGAGTAAAGATGTTTAAACTGGAAAACTGACATGTTTTTCTAATAATTATTCCTTTGCACCTAGTTATTTGTACACATTAACAGATATAGGTTTACTACTTCGAATCAGGCAGTAAAGATAGTAGTTACTTCCTGTGGTACTATGTGCTCTACTGGTCCAAACAAATCCAAGGAGCTGTGTGGGTGAAAGCAGGAGCACAAGGTCCTACTTTCCTGTTTTTTGGTGGGAGTATTTTTACTCTGTATTTTTATTTTTCAGGAGTATTTGCCTACTTCTAGGGAGTAAAAGTGACCTGTACACCCCTTATCTGCAGGGCTGGTCATAAAGATGCTGGGTACATGTAAACTCTAGTCCTAGTGCTTGACCTTCAAAAGGCTTTTTCAGGTCCAATACAATATAATTCTAATTCTAATAGTTATTTCATTTATAATCTGATTTAAAATACAGATCAAGAAAAAAGCATATTGTTTCCATACTTAAATGTACATTAAATGTTTGCGGTTAGGGGTGCGGGAAGGGTAAAAGAGGGAGAGGAGAATGAAAGACAAAACGAGTTCAAGAACATTTCAGAATCCATCATGTTATTTCAGAAATTGCATTAGGTGAATAGGATTCATTAAGGCGAAGTCAATTTTTCTTTAATTATTTCTTGCGTCCGTCAATTGATATCCATGGCTACTGGAGCGGAGCGGAGCGGCTTGGGGGGAGTCCAGTGGCTCGAGGGGAAGACTGTTCCCTGCTTCTCGGAGGAGTGTGAGTAGAAGGATGTGCCGAGCCTCGTTCGCAGAGGCAGCTGGTTCGCCTTATCAGCAGCACTGCCGTGACCGTGGAGCAGCTGGGGGGCAGGCTGTTCCCTGCTTCTGGTTGGAGCAAGGGTGGACGGAGGTGCCTGTCCTCATTAGCAGCGGCAGGTGCTTTTTCTCATCAGCAGCACTGCCATGGCCACAGAGCGCAGTGGCTGGCGGGGCAGGCTGTTCCCTGCTTCTGGTTGAAGCGCAGGTAGAAGGAGGTTCCCAGTCTTGTTAACAGTGGCAGCTGCTTTTTTGTTTCAGCAGCACTGCTGTGACCGTGGCGCGGCTGGCGGATGCGGTCTGTTCCCTGATGCTTCTCTTGCTTTTTGGCTACTGTTGCACTTATTGCTGTTTGAACTCTCCCAGTAAGGAGTATCCTAGGAGCTTTTTAAGGAACACTGAGCACAAGGTGGGTCGAGGCGGTGTGATTACAGTGCTGTATGACAGGCTTTGCTGATACTAGTTGGTTGGCTACCTGGCTGCCCTCTATCTTGCAGTGGTGTCTTCTCTCATCAAGGAGCCTAGCTTATGCTGTACTGCGTGGATCAGGACTAAAGGTAAAATGTGGAGGAAACGTCTCTCGCTGATTTTTATTTAGGCTGTTTAGATTGAGTCTGTCCTACGATCTGGTTTTGCTTGGAGGGACCCTGCTCTTTTTTTTGCTCACTTTATAGCCCCCTTGTTTTATCAGAGGAGGGTGGTGCAAGATGGACTTGGGTCAACCCCCACTCCCCATTAGCCAGTCTGGCGTTCCCCTCTGGGCTTTGGATGTGGCTGGGCTGCTTTCTGGATTGGTCTCTCATCTGCAAGCTTACTCTGTGGTCCCCTGTTGGTGGCATTGTTGTTCTATCAGACGGGAGATTGGGGGGGGGGCAGACAGACTTGGGAAAAGCCTGTTATGCCAGTCAGGCATTCCCCTTGTGCTTTGAGTAACTCGCTAGTTATACTAGACTAGCTTATTGCTATTTGGTTTTATATTGTATACTCTTTTTAGAGGCTGAAATCCAATTTGTTTTTAAGTGTTTTAAAAAAATGAAGTTATTATTTTCAAAGATAACGTATCAACGGAAGAGAAACAGCCACTTTCCACCACCAAACACAAAAAAGAAAACAATACATCCAAAAAGAAGCAATAGTACTGTGCATATTACAAGCTTCTAAACACCGTTATTTTTTTATCATTTTATGTAAAATAAATTTAAAGATTTGATCCATTGGTTAAGGAGGACTATATGAAAGGATTTGGGGAAAGAGCTAGATGTGGATCGGTGGAATCGGATCTGGGCGGGAACGTTTGGGAGCTCCAGATGACGGTACAGCGAAGATCTGTTACAAATGGTATGTTACACCAGGAAAGCTACACTAAATGATTCCCTCCCACTCAGTTGGACAGTTTGCTCTGTAGTGGGCTCCCTCTTTCACTTATTATGGTCCTGTCAAAAATACCATCTTTTGGAAGGAGGTACTTGGTTAACTATCCCATGGCACGTTGGTGTTGTACTATTGGGGGATGCAGGAGATGGGGCATTCATGTTGTCGGGCTCAACACCAACACTAATAACCCACCTTCTAACAGTGGCAAAATTTACGGTGGCCCGCATGTGGAGGAATCCTGAGGGGCCCATGCTTACGATGTGGTAGGTCAAGTGCTGTGAGACAGTTGTGGAAAGAATCATGGCCACAAGCATAGGGTTGATGGGTACATTTTATAACATATGGTCTCCATGCCTGGACTATTCAGAGCAGTTCCCTGGGATTGTATGCAGACCCCAACCCTTCGCTGGCTCTCCCAACATTTGATCATACTGTTCTGGACTGTGGGGATTAGTGAGTAGATGAACGACAAGATGTCATACAGGATGCACCTATCTCTGTACATATTTCTGTGGATTCCGGGCGACAGTTTTTTCTATGTGTAAGACACTATGCTGTTGCTATGGTAAAAGTATGACATATTTCTGTGGCTAATTTTCCTTAATAAAAAGATTTGATTGAAATAAATGTTTTTAAAGTTTCAAAGTGTTGTTTTGCACATTATATACTTCTTAAGCACTGATATTGTAGCTTTTAGGTAAATACTGCCATATTTCAGGCAACATTTCTTGCACACTGTGTGCACTTAGACACTGCAATGCACTGACACTGTTATTCCTTACTTGTTGTTGCATTTTTACTTACATTTTTATAGTTTTGTTGACTATTGAGTGTTTTATAGGCCCTTTAGTATATATTGTAGCCTCTTATGCAAGTATTTGCTATATTTTAAGTGAATCTTTTGCTGCTATTATGTGCAATTAGACACTTTCAGGCAGTGGCATTCTTTCAAGGTCCTTTAGTATTGTTTTTTTTATTTTCCTAAGTAAATATTGCCATATTCTAGGAGAACCGATTGCTGCTATTGTGTGCACTTCGATGTTTTAAGTACCGATATTTTATATACTCCTACATCCTGTCCCCTTTCCTCCATACTGTATGGGCGTCCCTCGCTTGGGATGGGAAGTGAACCGTTTTCACCAGAAAAAAGTCTTTTCTCCTTTAAATTTAGTAGCATGTGGGGGCGTGGCTCTGCGAGCTTGCGCTCCCTTGACTCCGCCCTACAGCACCACACCTCAGTCCTCTTTTCCATGTCGACGGGAGCAGACCTGCTTCATCTATGCTCTGGTTGAGGCCCTTTTTTCTCATAATTTCACGTGTTTGGAGTCTTCGCCAGGGAGATTTGTCCCTCTATTTTTTTATTAGTAATTAAAGATTTCAAATTTGTATAGGAACTAAAATGTACACTGTCCTCCGGTACCTCACTCCTCCCCTGCACATGTCAGCCGCGGCAGGCTTTAGTAGGTGCCCGGCCTCTGACGGATACTTTTACATCGGTCCCGCACGTGCTCTGCCTCCGGTGCCTCTGCGAAGACCACGGCTGGGACGGTTGTTCAGCGTGCAACGCCCTTACTCCCTGGTCACTAAAGAACTGGTTGACGAGGTGGAGGGAGCTGTTCTCCAAATCTCTTCCTGAAAACATCAAGGAGTACGTACGTAGAAAAACAAAGGTCAAGGTAAGCGTTCTGTTCTCCAAAGCACCCCACAAAGGTGACTCCTTCCCGGGGAGGCGACCAGGCAGAAGGGGCCAATAATGCTGTATCACCAGCAAGGGTTCCGAAGGGCTCGCAGAGCTCTCGGCCAAAGGCACCACGGATCCTCCCGGTCCCAGCGCTGAGGGGCCAGATGGCTCTTATATCGGGGGATCCCCCGAGAGGCTCTGCTCTACTACCGGGCCCAGGCCTGAGTGGGCGTCAACACGCATAAATAAAAGCACTACCGGCACCATGTCAGAGGGCGAACAGCCTACCAGGTCCACACCTGAGGTGCAGGGGAGGTCCGAGCCTACGCACACAAGCAAAAAGGCAGAGACCAGAACAAGGCACTCCAGGGACACGCAGGCCGCACGTGACACGGTATAAGACAAAATTGCCGGAACAGTTAGATGGTGGACAAGATGGTGGCACGTGCAGACGTACGCCACTAAAGTGAACCCCAAAGAGAGGAATCCACCCTGAGGGTGGAATGGTCTTCAATGAGCACGCCGCAAGTCATCTGGTACACATCGTACCCGGTGCCCTCGGGACGAGGGCACTACACCGAAGTGAACTACTCTCAGGGCAGGCACAGCGCACGAAGACAACAGCCATACACGTTTGTCACACCGTCTGTGCCTGTGCAGGAGCGCAGCTCTCCAGTGTGAGAAGAAAGTTTTTTCAAAAGGTTCCTCACGCTAATGATATCTCCTCAAAGAGGGGTATCCTGAGAAGAATCATTCAAGATATGATTCAGCCTATGCTCCCGCATACTCTGGTTGCAATCCAGACGCCGCCCGCTCTAACCCTGGGCTCGATGTCCCCTGAGCCCACAGAATCTCCGGCCCCGCTCAGCATAGCACTGCAGCCTAGTCACTGCTGCTGGTGGTCCCACAGGCCACGGCACACCTAAGCATGCTACCTGCAGGTACTATAGACCTACAGGACACAGGGATCAGTGGGACACAGATGAGGAGGATGAGCAGGACACCTCTTTTTCGGCAATGACTTCCCACGCCAGGCCAGCCGGCTTGGCGGAATACTTGGGCATTCCTCAGCCGCAGAAGGAGCAACCAGAAGCACGGGTCCTAGCCGAGGTGTTAACCATCCTTTCAACCACTAGATCTAGTATCCCGCTCTAAAAAGATATGGCAAGGAAAGGCTGTACCAGACCCCATTCTATGCCGCCAACCAACGAGCGACTGGACACAAAATATGGCCAGGCAGAGGACGACTCACTCCTCCTGTCGATGCAGCCACACTCAGTTCATTGCGGCAGGTTCCATGTACGCCAAACCGCAAACATCCACTACATCCTCTTCTACCTTGGCATTACTTGGCAAGGAGGAGATGGTTCTGTAGGCTGTGAGAAACCTGAAGGTGTCTCACCCGCTAGTCCCCGGTGATCTGTCATCCAGGTGGCCGTGACACAGCCATTGCTTTTGGATCCAGTTCCTGGGGGTGGACCAGTGCGGGAGAAGCACCTGGATGAGGGGTCTTCAGGGAGTGGAAGTGGGACACCGATCGGCGAGATGCTCTATCCCCCTCCCTGTAACGCCTTTTCCCACTCCTACCAGGTAGGATACTTAGGCAAGAACACTTTCTCACGGACAGCTCACTGCAAGAGAAAACAGACTAACACCCGAGCCGTATACCTGACATGTCCCAACACAATGGTCAGGCAGAGTCAGGCAATTACTGATCATTACACACACCTGACTTCCATCAGACTTTCCCACATGGATAAAAGGTGGAGCATGAAAGCTCACTCTGAGCAAGGCAAAGCACACTAGGAAGCAAGCAGCCGTTCCAAGACAGCAGTTTAATACAAAAAGAAAGACAGCAAGACCGGAGAGAGTTGCAAGGAGTGAGGTGCACTTGACCTTTCCAGAGAAAGACTTACTTTCATGAGCCTTTGTGAATAAGAAACATATGACCTGGAACTAAAGATGAAGAAACCTGCATTGTGTGTTGGAGGTACCCAAGGCTCTCCTGCATCGATAACCAAGGTCGGGGAGGAGCGTTTGCCGCCATGGTACTGTCCTTGACTCCTACAACAAAGCAGCGCCAATAAAGTCAGCAAAGCTGGTGAGTCGGCGATAATGATACCAGACCGGTCTGTGTTAGAGCCAAGGTTGCAAGTGGCAGCATTGTACAGAGAAATCTGAAGAGAACATTGTATGAAGCGTATGTGACGAGCGACGCGAATATTTAAACAGCAGAAGAGTGACTGAATTTTTGAGGCCAAGACTGATACCGTAAACAGAGTGGTCCGGCACCATGTGTGTGCTCATTCAAAGGTCTCAGTTAGGTATCCAACTGCGAGGTGGCAAAGGTAAAAAAGGAATTGTGAAATCAAAGTGGTCCTGTAACTTGTCAAGCTAAACCCTGTGCACATTCGAAAGTCTTCTATAGTTGATACTAACGGAAATTGGTCCGAACCTAGCTAAAGGAGACTAATTGTGTAAGAGGAAGGATCTGAGCCCGGCTGAAGGGTTTCTGGAGTGAAGCGTGAGTCACTCGAGAAAGAATATTCGATGAACATTGTAAAAGGGGATCTCAGCCGGGAAAAGGGGATCCAAAGTACCGATTGCTGTATTAAACGGACCTGAGCCCGGCTGAGGGGGATCCAGGGTTAAAGAGTGAATCACCCGTATTGAATACTCGTAAGAGGAAAATAACTTTTCGTTTGTTTTGATACATCAGGCCCTCTGAATCAAGAGACTTTGATAAGTAAAGAGACTTGTGCAAGGAAGGCCTGATACTATTGTTTGAACTGTATCCTCGCGTCGAAGAATCCAGAGATTGTGCTACGCTCGAGTTGAACCCGCCTTGTCTCGTGCTGAAAACGTGGTGAAGGGAGGCCAACGGCCTGAACATCCTGACATACCATTTTTGTGAACACTTCTTTCATTTTATAAACATTAACCCACACTATGGCCCTCATTACGAGTTCGGCCGGTAGCCATGCTGCTATTGGCGGCATGGCTGCCGCCGAAATCGCATCCGTGTCCGGCTCCTCGGAATGAGGACTTACCGGGCCATTCCGAGTTTGGATGGCCTGGTAATTCCTCCCTCAAGGACCCAGACACGGTCCTTCCCCCATTCCCATTTCAGCCCTATAGGGCTGAATGGGAGAGGGAGCAAACAACGGGCCATAACGAGATGGCCCGTTGTTTGCTCCCTCTTCCCCTCGCGGGATCCGGTAAGCACGCCTGGTTTTCCCAGGCGTGCTTAACGTGTCCCGCGAGGGGACCTCGTAATGTGGCGAAACGGGTTGAACGGCGGCGTCACCTTTTACGGCGCCGTTTAACCCGTTCCGCCAGGGTCATAATGAGGCCCTATGTGTTTTTAGAGGTAGGGATTGGCAATATGTTTTTTAGTATAGACCCTTTTATTTTGATAAGACACCACTAGGACTGCGTTATTATTATTTGATGGTTGTAGCTTGCTCCCATCTGTAGATTTAGGATTCGATAGGTGTTTATCATACTCTTGTTGAAGTTTAATAAACACCCTTGAATTGTGGTCACTTGTGTCTCTTACTGTTGATACCATGCCTTCCTTACAGGCCAACAGAAAAAAGGTATACTCCAATGCCAGCTTCCACCTGCGACAAGTAAACGCGGACGCCATGCTGGTTGCCGCAAATCAGAGGCTATGAAGCGAGATTGCAGATGGAGCTGCTACCTCACAGGGAGGCGAATTTCAGGGCCAGTTTGGCTGAAGTAAAAATTGTGGCACAGGACTTAATGGAGTCCTCTGTGGCTCATATCGACACAGCAGGTAGAGCCATTTGTGTGGCCACAGATATGAGGCGGACAGCGTGGCTTAAGGCCACCAGGCTCAATCCGGACATACAAGACCGCATCCTCAACCTACCTTTTGAAGGAGCGGAACTGTTCCATTCTTCCACGGATGAAGAGTTGGACAAGAGAAAGAACAGTTCCCAGACAGCCAAGTATTTGACTATACTTGTGAAGCCAGTATCTAAGACCTTCGGGCAGATGCAATCCAGGTCCGGTAGGGGTCGTAAGTTCGGAGGCTTCAGGAGCTTCCAGGACCAGTGTGTTAGGCAGCATGACAGGTCCTCCAGCCAACACATGCACAAACAGAAAACCTTACACAAGTGCTTCTTCCAGTGTCCCTTCCAGGCACCAGCCTCCGAGGGAAAGAAGCAATGACGGGATCATCAAGGTCCACAGTTCTCCGGTGGGGGCAGGCTTGCTCTTCACATTCAGTCCTGGTGGACACTCTTTGATGACCCATGTGGTATCACAGGGCTTCTGCCTGCCCATCCCTCAAGTCCCCCCATTCTCTCCTCCCCGAGATCGGGACACTATCTATCATTGCTGAGATCCGCTCACTTGTGAGTGGTGCAGCAGAGGAAGTTTCCCTATCGCAGAGAGGCTTGGTGTTTGGGGTTTTACTCTTGTATCTTCACAAAACAGAAGAAGAAACAGGCAGGCCTGCAAGTAGTTCTAGATCTATCCTTCTCAGACCTTTACTTACCGCTCCAAAGGTTCAAGATGTTTACGCCAGCGCTGATGGCTGCGTCTCTGTGCGGGGGAGACTGGACATGCTCCCTGGACCTGAAGGATGCACCTGAAGGGACGGGACGTAGGAGTAATTATGAGTTACTCACTGTAGTGACTAACGTACTCCGTCCATAGTCCCCTTTCCTCCATACATCTCACTGTCCTTCCCCCTTAATAAGCAACGTTGTTAGGCAGTTTAATCTAGCCGGAGCGTCAAAGGTGACTGAAGTATGGCGCCGGAGGGCATAGTTAAGGGAGCGCATGTAAACCATCATATCACATCTCCACGCTTACTCTCTTCTTTACACCACCACTCAACTAGAACACAGCGATACTATGACACCATTCGGTATAGCTGTTCTCATACCAACATCTGCCTCATACTCCCCATTACTCTAACTAAACACTGCTGGTTACACACCCTCCAGCCAGGCGTTGTCCTCAGGCCTAACGCAGCCAGAACCGGTCTGAATAAAACCTGCTAGAACGAACACATAATCTTGATCTCTCAACCACCACACCTACCACTAAGAAGCAGCTATCACACGAATGCCACACCAGATGCACACATATCCGGTGCTCACATGCACCTTTGACACTCTCTATTCTCTCTACTGACCTGAACTTCGGTTCCCGAGGGCGTTCAACCTACGAGCACCTTGAGACCATACCAATTGTACATAAGGCTCTACATAAATGCAAAGTAACATAACATAACATTTCGACCTGCCGAGTCATACAGGACATATCACGGTAGATGGCTGCCTCCTCCTCAGGACATCAAACGGTACCCGCACTGTTGTAGAATGTGAAGCCAGCCTTTAAGCGTAAACACTTTAGTCAACCTCCTCTTGCCAGGCCTTACCTTCCTTAACTGCTATGCATACGCTGTGCATGATCGTACCATTGTATGTTTCGACCATACCATTTGGACTCAGGATGGAAAAGAGACGATCTGTGATGGCCGACACCTAAACCTGCCGAAATTTCTTTCATTATACCGGAGGTAAATTGTACACCATTATCCATAAGAATCTTGCTCTGAAACCCCTCCCTCTGCAATACCTTATCCAGAAAAGGTGCAACTTCCTAGGAATCAGTCCCCTGAACCACACTGATCTCAAACCACTTGGAGCATGTCCATAAGGAAAATGATATATTTTTTAACTCCCTGAGCTCCTACCACTGGATCCAAAATGTCCATGGCCACATATTCCCAAGACATCTTAGTAAAGTCTAAGGTCT
Organism: Ambystoma mexicanum; assembly: GCF_040938575.1. NCBI lineage: Eukaryota > Metazoa > Chordata > Amphibia > Caudata > Ambystomatidae > Ambystoma > Ambystoma mexicanum. Next base: position 30,575,494 of record NC_090933.1, on the reverse strand, counting down.
TCAATGGCTGTATACTTTGTCTGAATGCTTTGTCAGAATCACCAAAGAGGAACAGTCTTTCACTAACCTCTCCACCTGACTGTCAAGACTTGACCACCAATAGTCAGCCCTAAGTCGCCCTTTTGTCTTCGACATAGCTAGATGACCTTTCATGACCAATTTCACCAAGCTTGTCCCTGACCCACTGAGCTCGTCCCTAACTCTTTAGAACATACCAAGACCATCCTTACTCGTCCGACCGGTCCAGTTATTAAGCACAAAATCCTTTACTTTCCCTCCCTGATCATCTATGTTCTCTGCTTGCTTCCAAACATTCTCCAAAATGGAAGGTCCACAGGTCCAGTAAATCCCCCCTCCCCCACTTCTCTCTCAGAATCTGTTTCACGCTCACAATAGCTCTAAGGTCTGGACCAAGTACATTCTCCTTGCCATTTATGTGTTCCACAACAATTTGATGTCCCTGCAATGAAGTGACCCACCTCAGGATCATTTGTGATACTCCATCCAATCCCTTGGAATTGAATATACTCACCAATGGTTTGTGGTCCGTAAGGATTGTGAAATACCTACCGCACAGAAATGCCTTGAATTTGTTTATGTACCAAACCACAAACAAAGGGTCTTTTTCTATGACAGAATATCTTTCTTCTGCACACTTTAAACATCTGGAAGCAAAGGACATGACTTTCTCAATCGCAAATTGTTTCTGAATGAGCACATCACCAAGACCAGTGTTGCTGGCATCCGTCACAAGTTGTGTCGAAATTGCTTATGACCGGTGCATTTTCAATACACTCCTTGACTTCACAAAATTCTCTTAGACACACACTCCTGTGACCATACGAAAGTAACATCCTTTTTACAAAGACTTCTAATCTACCTGCACTTGTCTGCAAAGCCCTTCACAAATTTTGAATAATACTCCAATCCTAAAAACGACAACACATCCTGTGTCTTTAGGTGCTTGAATTCTATCAATAGCAGAGACTAGACTGTCCTTTGATGCAACACCTTGCATATTCAATTTGTGCACTGTATAATCAATTTCAGATGTCCTGAATTTGCACTTGAGCTTTTGTAAAGTTGCACCAGCTTCACTCTATTGTTTTTAAAAAAAACTAGTCCAGCTATCACCATGGTCGTCCTTTGATCTACCTGTGACCAAGATATCATCTTGGAAAAACCACACACCATTAATGTTACCCAGCAAATTGTGCATCATGCGTTAAAAGAACGCTGCAGCTGATACTAATCCAAAAGGCATCCGCTTGTACCTGAAGGTTCCTTTGTGTGTAATGAACATGGTATTTTCCCTGGAAGAGGGGTCTGTAAGGATCTCAATGGTGGCAACAGTAAAGACAGACACAAGTGATCACAGTTGAAGGGTGTTTATTAAACTGTATGAATGGGTGAGAAAAACGCATAATCTAAACCTAAATCTAAGGTGGGACCAAGCTACGACCATCAAATAATAATAAGGCAGTCCTAGTGGCATCTTGTCAAATAAAAAGGGCTATATCAAGGTATTTGTTTTTCAAATTTGATTAGCCAAGATTGCTAAAAAAACGAATTTGATTCACAATATAACTTACATGATTACCAATTGTTAGATTATTTTCAATGGAATGGGAAGTTAAATTACAATCAGTGTACTGTATTACAGTTGGTTTATTAGACACTACTTGAAAGTGGCCCACGGGATGTTTGGAATGTCTTGGCTTTTAGCTCATGTCATTTTCAAATTCTGTTGTGCACTTTAGCGTTTGTCTTCCCTTTTTAAATATGACTCCAAATACCAGAATGCAAAGCGATGTGATTTTAAAAGCCAGGACTTGCTGTACAAGTTACAACAGGCAATAGACAGCTTGGATCTCCAAAATGTTGTATTGATTTAGCGACTTTCAGGCCGATTCATGGAATTAATGTGCGCTGAAAGTTTCAGCGCAAGCGTGCGATTCGCAGTGCCAGTGCGAAAATCGCAGCGAAACCCATGCACAGCAGTTCATGGAAGTCTGTGCGCGTGTAAATCCCAGGATGTGCACCAAAATTCTGCGTGGCGCACGCTGGCGCACACATCTCCAAACAGCGTGCGCTACGCGCACAGCGAAATCGCACATAGTGTGGCGCACACAACAAAAGTAGGAGGAACAGGGGTCGTGACACGCGGAATGGGGAACAACTCGTGAAAATGTGGGCGTCACGGGGGAAGTACAGGAGGCAAGTGCGCGGAACGCCCACACGCACGTTCAAAACACGTATTCATGGAATCGAACGGGGCTAACGCATGTGCCAAAAAAGACGCGCTAATCAGGAAACAAGTACGCCAGCAGAAAGCAGGCGTACGTGGACCCGCGCAGCATAAAAGTGCGCGCAAACAACAAAAAAGCACAGACGCCAGGATGAATATACCGTTCCTAGCAGCAGTGGTTGTGGGATACCGCAGGAGGAGGAGGAGGATAGTCAGGCCCAGAATTTCTACACCCAGAACCAGCCTTTTTGGGATGCCTGATGACCAGGTGTATGGGAGGTACAGGTTTCCACCTCACATAATACTCGACCTGGTCAGTGAGTGGGCGGATGACCTCACATCACCCACCCTGTGCTCCCAAGCACTCAGCCCCCTCCATAAGGTCCTCAATGTACTGCACTTCTTGGCCACTGGATCATTTCAGCGGACAACAGCTATAGTGGGGGGGCGGTGTCACAGGCCACGCAGTCACGCTGCCTACACCAGGTCTTGGCCATCATGACTGCACGCCCATCAGTCCGCAGGCACATATACCTGCCCAAAACACCTGCAGAAAGGCAGGTTGTCGTCCAGGATTTTTACGGGGTGGCACACTTCCCCAAAGTGCTAGGTGCCATTGACTGCACCCATGTGGCTCTACGTCCTCCCAGGGCATCTGAGCACATCTATAGAAACCGCAAGCACTGGCATTCCATCAACATCCAGGTAGTATGTGATGCCAAGGGAATCATCACCTCAGTATATGCCAACTATCCAGGGTCCACCCAAGACAGTTTTATTTACAGAATGTCAACCCTAAACCGGGACCTAGAAGCTGGTCGGCATGGCGATACATGGTTGCACAGTGAGTATAAATGCCACAGCACATGCATGCATGTCAGATACTGAGCAATGTCACAACCCCACTAATGATACCCATCACTGGACACTGGACAGTGCCTACCCTCTGAGCACCCACATGATGACGCCAATTCGGAACCCCACCACGTCACCCGAGGTAAGATACAATACAGCCCACATTGCAACCCGGGGCATAGTGGAGCGCACATTCGGAGTGCTCAAGTCACGCTTTCGCTCCCTTGACCGTTCTGGCGGGCAGCTGTTATACGTTCCCCCAGTAGTGTGCAGGATCATAGTGGCAGCATGTGTCCTGCACAACGTTGCAACACGCCGGGGCCTGCCCCTGGACTTGGTGGTGCCCCCACATCCCCAACCACATGCACGGCCGCTGCGCATGCGACTGGAAAGGGCACGGGGTGAGGCAGCCCATACGCAGCTGGTGGCTAATTACTTCACCTAAAATCACACCCCTGTGGAGTGCACACAGCCCTGGCACATAGCATCTGACAATCAATGATGATGACATAAGGGACAGTCAACTGTCACAACCATACCAGCCTGAGATTGGTCACCTGGAAGTGTTACATTGTGTGCATCCCTACCTACACAAACACCACCAATGCTGTGTCATCAAAAGACACACTTCTATGCTGCTAAAATCATTACCCCCTTGCACAATACAACATTACAACAGTGCTATGTCACCCAACCCCTCCCCAGCACCGCCACCCAACACACCATGGCATGTCATGCTATGTGAGAGCAAACAAAGCAATCCCCAAAACATGACACAAGTATCAAAGTACAGTGTCCCTAATGGAAACTGCCCACACACAATATGCTCCCAGTAATGTAGAACTAACAACACACATGACCAAATACTTACTAACAATACAATGTAGCTACACAACCTCAAACATAGCATAAACATGACAGTACTAAGTTAAAGTAGTGGTAGTCTTACAACCTGATTATGCCAGCACATCGGCCACTTCCAACTGTACAGTGCTGCTGCCACGCAAATGTGTAAGTGCACTGCTTACAACATGAACTCCATCTCCAAAGTAGACGGCCTTGTGAAGACATGAGGAATTAACCTGCAAATTAGGAGAAAGACATGGATGCACAAGCAATACACCATGCAGTGTACAATACAACAACAATATCCACTAGGAATGTATACACAGTATTGACTACAGACTGCCCACACAGCTCATGGGAGTCCTACGTCACCGTGTAAGTCACTGTCTCTTGGGCACACCCTTTGCAAGCCCATGGAAACGGGAAGCAGGAGGGGTGTGTGTCTCATGAACCCAAGCATCTAACCCAAGTTCAAGACAAGCCTGCATGTGCCCAGCTGGAATACAGTGGATGCCCAAGGGAGCCACACAAGGCAACGCACTGTAAAAAAAAATCAAAAATCAAAAAGTCCATCGGGGGGTTGGGGGAGGGCCACCCAGGAGGTCCGAGGACAGGGTGCGCACCAACAGCCACTTGTGTGGATGTTGGGGAAAAAAAAACACCTCCATGTGCTCATGGCCTGCACGGCTATGCCAATGTGGGAGAACTGCTGCTGTCGCTCTCATCACCCTCTGCTGCTGCCAGGAGGTGGTGGTGCTATGGGAGGCAGCCCACGCAAAGCCCTGGTATGGTCCTCCATGGCAGCAGGCATGCGAGTGTGGAAGGTCTCGTTCTGGAGGATTATAGTGCGGAGATCCCCATGCAGCACCTGACGTGATGCCCAGATCTCCTCCCGAGCTGCCTGCATCTCAGCTGAGAGCGAACGTGTGAGCCGCTCCAGCTGCTGGTCTGTCCTCAAGTTAGTGGAAGCCTCAAGGGCAACAAGAGTCTCCCTGAGGTGATGGAGTTCTACCCTCAGGGCTTCCCTGTGGCCCTGGGACTCTATTGATATTGATTGGCGTAGAGTCTCCAGTGCCGCACTTCTGTCCCTGTTGGATGCCAACATGTCCTCCCTGTGTGATTGGCAAATGGAGTCTGTTGCCTGCTGTGGTTGCTCCATCTGCCTTTCAGGAGGGACAATGGAAGTGGCCACACTCTCCATTGCTTGAGCCATCATCTCAACTGATGTTGCCATACCAGTACATGGATTGTTCCCATGCGGTATTGGCTGGTGGCGTACGGCCACCGCGTCAGTGGGCACCACACCTGTTTGGGGCAAGGCGATCTGCGCCTTGCTGTGCTGGCACTGCCTGAGGCTGCAGGACTGCATTCCCCCTCTGATCAGCTGGCCCAGGAACAGGATCAGATGTTGTGAAGTGTGACCCTGCATCCGTAACCGCCAAAGGCGGACTTACCAACACTGACATCACCATAGAGGGTTCTACCTCTGGTGCAGGTGGGTTGGACAGAACAGAATCCCTGCCAGAAACACTTAACCTGCGACGGCAAATGGTCTCATCATCCGAATCAGCACCTGAATAGAGGTCTGGGGAGGTGCACCCAGAGGCACCCCTCGACAGAATGGTCTGCAGCAAGATTGGGTTCTCACCCACCACCACACCACGTCCCCCACTGGTGTCCGGTCGTGCCTGAGATTCCTCCTGGGTCTGCACCATCTCCTCAACCTCAACAGCATCAAGTGCGTCATCCCCTGCAAAAACATGAAAGACAAAAAATGGAAACAGGCATTAGCACCATAGCACACAAGTAGGCCTGACAAGCTACAGAACCAGTACATGATTTACACATGTCCCACATGACTATAACCCTCCCATGCATGCACTGTCACTGAGTTGGAAGGAGAGGCAAAAGGCAGACACTGATGACACCAAGATGGAAGAGCAACACATTTGCTGCATGCTGGGTAGCACTGCCATCACACATTGGCCTGTGAGTGGCATGTCCAATACACGTACATGACACATGCCATCACACAGATGGCATGTACCATAGCCATGGTACATTCCACAAGTACATCCATATGTCAGTGAATGAATACTTTCAGCCATCCATGTGAGATGGACATGAGATGAAAAATGCTACATAGTGTGACAAAATAGGCATGTGCCACACACTGCAACACATCCAGGCTACAAAAATACAGTGATTGCAGGCCGATGTACACATCAATGGTTGTGCACTTCAACATGACAGGAAACAACTGTCATGTTCCACATTCAAACAGGCCCCAAACATTTCTGTGATCAGGCCAATACTCAATCAGCCTGAATGGTCAAATCATTCACCTAATAAGGTAACACATGTGGGCCAATGTGGGGTTCATCAATGACAGAAGCATGCCACAGATGTGACAATAGGGCTGAGGAATGCGTAGCAAAAGTAGGAGAATTGAAACAATCAGCCTGAACGAACACTGAAAAATACAAACAATGTTGTTGCAAGATGCCACTTCAAGGGCAACTGCCGTAATGTTGTGCAAAATTACTACTGTCGGCAGAAGGGATACTGTTGCACCCAAATCCAAGGCCGCTGAATGTTTTGGATGAAGCACACGGGTGACCCATACCACTCGGGCACACATACCCTCACCTGGCACTCAATCAGAACCCGTCACCCAAACAACATACACATGCATTACACACACATGCATGGCCACCCACCGGACAATGCATCATAATCAGGTAGTCCTCCCACACCTTGGATCTGTTCCTCTGTGACGAAGGCCCCAGCAACAGACTCATGTTCAGTGAGTTTGTTGTCCTCTTGTGGAGACCCACCACCAGTCACCAGAGTAGCTGCATGATTTGAGGCCAGCTTGTTCTTTGCTCTGCGTTTCAGGTCATTGCACCGCTTGTAGCAATCAGCTGTGCGCCTCACAAATCCAAGGGCACTTATGCGGTTGGCGATGGTCTGCCAGTGTGCCTTACGTTGACCAGGTGTGGTCTTGCACCCTGCAGTTACCACCATTCCGTGGCTATGTGCCGACACACAGGCCACAAGTGCATCATATTCCAGATCATTAAAGCAAGGCTTCCTTGAGGTACCGGAGTGTGTAGCCGTGTCTGGGTTCTCAGCCTGTCATGCCAGAGCACCCTTCTTCCTCTTCTTTAAAGGTGGAGCAGAGCCAGAGTGGCTTACGCCGCTCTGGTCAGTAGGGTCAGAATCACCAGTGGACTGGGTAGTAGGAGTGTGGGAATGCACAATGACCATAGGTCTTGATGCAGGCATTGGTTGCAGGGTGATGGTGGCAGGGGGAACGTCAGTTTGATGGACCGGGACTGACACTGTCCTGGCTGGGAGAGTCAGAGCTGGGGCGGATGGAGCTGCAGCTGCCCCTGCAGCCTCCCCACCCTGCATACTTGGGGCAGCAGATGACATAGCTGTCCCATATCCACGTGGCTTGGTGACAACAACTTGCACCGCCACACGTGGCCTAGACTTGCAGACCTGGAAGTCCGCCAGGGAGTCATCCTGTGCCAGGTCAGGTGCCACAATGGGCTGGTCCAACAGGGGCTGAGCTTGGATGGTGTCAGCCACGTTTCCCTCCACCATGGGTGGGGGCATGGGTGTCCCCGATTGTTCCTCCACACATGGGGGTATAGGGGCACCCTGCAAATCCCGGCCACGTCCCCTACCACGCCCACCATGCTCACCTTTTGAGGGTCGGCCACCTTTGCCTCCCTTACCGCTTGGTCGCCTCTCAACCATGGCACTGATGTTGTGCGTATGGGAGTTGCAGTAAACTATTGTCCTGGGCATTTGGGGGTCAAATGGGTAGGATACCAGATGGAATTCGTACCCTAGTGCTCTAACAAGGCTGTCTGTGACCCCTGGGGGAAGATGACTGGTCACGCAACGCACAGGCAGCCCAAAATCAAAAATGTACAGGCATGCAACCCCTCGTAGACCATCTGCGTGAAAAAATGAACCCGCACTACGCTGTGGCACCCAGAAACACAAAAATAAGCGTACGCGTAATACACACAGCCTACAATGACCTCTGAAGGGGAACGTGACACACGGGCAAGCACAGTTGCTAAGTACGTGCGGAACTCACCGTCTGCCTGGAAAAAGAATGTGAAAAATATGCGCGTGTGCGCGTTGGCAACACCCCCGCCAAAAGAAGAATTGTACGCTGTCTGAGGAGACAGGACAAAAGGAGAAGTGAACTCTGTTTCAGGAAACGGGCACAACACAAATTCAGAAAAGAACTGTCAGAGGTAACAGGGAGTACGAACTAGAAACGCTGTGAAGTAATCGCGTGTGAACCGACAAGAAGTGCAGATTTCACCCACTCGCTCTCCACGAAAAGCACGTACAAGGAAATGGCGTCCTACACGTAGCTTTTAAACTGGCCCACACGTACATGTCAGATACGCGTGTACGCGGGCGCTTTCCTCCAATTACACGCAATGACACTCATACGTGCAGTTTTTCCACGTGTGCTCTATCATCACGTGCTATGAGGGAAACGCCCGCGCACGTAATGTAACTTATGCGCTAAGGGCCTTTGGTCCAATGGAATCGGGTGCGTGTGCTGACGCACTTACGCGCTAAAGCCCTTTCCTCGAATTACACGCTGACGTGCAATTTTTTCACGTGCCAAATCACTCCGTATCAAGCTGGCCACGCGAAAACACATGGAAGACCACGCTCCTGCCCAGAAGGCCGAATTACTGCCCCCCCCAGATCCCCGAGCACGCTCCCACCTGCCATCTGCTGCTGCCTGACTGCCTGCTGCCCACGTGCCCTGCCATTTGCTGCCTGCACGTCAGCCAGGGGTGTAGTTGCTGTAACCACCCCTGCTGGAACCGAAGGCTCCCGACTGGGATTCCATCGCTCCACAGCCCGGCCCCAGGACCCAGTTGGCCACCCACTCCTGCCTCTGGGGTTGCCAAGTCCGGCACGACACCATCTGGCAGCACTGGCAACCCCCAGCCTGAGAGGCAGAGGGCCACCAGCTTCACTGCCACCGAAGTTGGTGTCCTGGTGGAGCAAGTCCTGGGGCAGTATGATGCCCTCTTTGGAAGTTTGCGCACCGACAATGAAGGACGGACCAGGATCTGGATGGACATCGTGACTGCCATCAACGTGGAGGGGGTGGCAGTCCGCGACTTACACCATGTCAAGAAGCGCTGGGAGGACTTCAACAAGGCCAGGTGCCTCGCTAAGGCAGCGGATGCCAGGGCCAGCTGTCGAGCCATCAAATGAGGGTCGTGGAACGCATATGCCCAGCGCTCTACGTCCAGATCCTTGAGAGGCAGACCTGTCTGGAGTCGAGCGGTAAGTGTACATGCATGGTGATAGTACGCTGTGTGTGTCGTGGTGTGCCAGTAGTGTGCGGGTTGCACATGTGTTTATGTAGGGCCATGTAGGGATGTGTATGAACATGGGCGTGAGGCTGCCACATGTGAGTCCTCTCAGTTGTGAGACACATTGATGGTGTATGTGTTGGTAAACATGCTGGGCAAATGCAGGTGTGGGAGCACACATTTGAATTTCTGTGTATGTACATTGGCATGGTTATGGCATGGATGGTGGTTCATAATGCATGTATCTGCACTGTGTACATGTGCATGTAGTGTATCTGACAAGTGTGCAACTGTGATGCAACATGGATGCACGTGACACTGATATGTAGAAGGATGAATGGCAGATGTGACATGTATGGCGATCTCATCACTGCAACAGTTGGAGGAGATGTAGACATGCATGTAAGTGGTGGCGTGTGTGCATGTCTAGTGCACTCCTTGTGTTTCATGTGATGTCAGGCTCACCTTTGGCTGTTCATGCTGTTGTATGTGTATGGATGGTGCTGCCTGGTGCAATGTTGCTGTTGAAATGTTCATGTGTGTGAGTTAAAATGACATGTGTGTCGTGGAGTGTGATGCCGTGTCTGTAGTTAAACAATGGCACTCATGTGCAACTGTCATGTGTGCATCAGTCCATTGTACAGTGCCCTGATGCCTGTGTTTTATCTCTCCCTGTCTGCAGCGTCAACTGAAGAAGAGGGCAGCGAGGGTGCTGTGGGGCACAGCGGCAGGGATCATCCCACCAGCCGGAGACCCAAGGCCCGGCTCCCCTCCCAGATTGTCATCTTGTCGGGGAGTGAGGAGTCCGGTGCCACGTCCCAGGCCGCAGCTGCCGAGGGAAGGTCCAAGAGGCAGAGGTCGGAGTTGGACTCCTCGGCAGCAGAAGGGGCAGCTGAGACCCCACCGGGTCCGACGGAGGAAGATTGCACGGAGTCATCCAGGTTGGTGGGGGGGTTTGGTGGAGGAGGAGGCCGTGCAAGGGACAGACACGGGGTCTGGAGGTGGGTATTCCACTGGTGCTAGTGGTGCAGGGGCAGGGACAGGAGGCAGCACAGGCCACCGCGGAGGTGCCTGTGTGTAATCCTGTCCCCGATCCTGTGACTGCATCATCCCGCACTAGCAGGGATGCCTACCTCCAGACTCGTTTGCAGGGAGGGGATCTGTTTACAACAACTGGCCTTCCTCTCCCTGCGGACGTGGCTATCCGGGACCGGGTTGAGCCTGTCCTGAGTGGGATGGCGTTGCGTCAACGGGGCATGCGAGGTGACTTGCAGTGTTTTCGTGAGGACACTGCACGTCATCTCGAATGCCTCGTTGACCGCGTAGACCTACTGGGACAGCTCACCAGGGCCGGATTCCTCCGTTTGCTGGACCTTGTTCCGACCCCCTCCTCACTTGAACCCCCTATGCGCCAGTCGTCCTCCATGCCATCTTCCCACCCATGTATCACCTGGGTCCCCTGTGGAGCTGCCTCTGACCCTGCGGCCAGGCTGGTGGAGGACACATCCCTGCCACAGTCGGGAGTCGGACGTCCAGCAGGGGTGGCCACATCAACAACTGCACTCCAGCCGGAGGAGGATGTGCAGGCAGCAAGAGCCAGGGCACAGGCAGAGGCACAGCAGCAGCAGCAACAAGGTGGGAGCCATGATGGCTCGGGGCCTTCAACATCGGAGGGGCAGGCATCGGCCAGAGGGCAGGAGGACCCAGGACTGGAAGTGTCTTCCGTGTGGCAGCGGTTAGGCCATGCTATAGATGCGGAGCGGCAGCGGGCAGAAGAGGCACGGCTCACGATGGTCAGGGTGGAGAACTCCATGTGTAGGGCTCTGAGGCGGGCCGAGTGCCTTGAGGTAATTCGCAGGGACCTGGAGGTCCAGATGTCATCGTCCCTACAAACCCTCGGGGCCATGGAAGAGGACCGCCTCCGGGACATCGAGCAGGAGTTCGCTGATGCCCTGGCCCGGGACATCCAAAAGTGAGCCGTCGGACTAGCCCGCTGCCCTTGTAAATAGTTTTTAGAGTTAGGTTTCCTTTTCGTTTTCCTTTTATTTGTGGTCAATGGACAATGCCACCCAAATTTGTATGTACTTATATTTTTAGGTAGGTAGGTTTCATTTGTTTGGTTGGGATCATGGACCCTTTACATCCTTGGACAATGGATTGTATATAGTTTCATCATGTATTAATTTTTGTTTTTTTTTTGCATTATGGACATGGAGCAATGGATTTATTTTTTCCCGACAATGCATTGTAAATAGTTGGACTATGGATTGATTTCTCTTTTTTTTTTTATTATGAACATGAAGCAATGGAGATTTATTTTTACATTTCCTTTGCATTTGCGTTGTTGGAGGGTGACTTTGGACTGTTTTTCCTTTCAATTTTTTTTGGGTTAGTTATCATTTTCATTCAATCATCTTTTTCACATGCTTTTCATTTCATGTTTCATATTTTGGTATGCTTTCATTTCATTTTTGATTTCATGTACATAATACATTATCATTTTTTAGTTCCATGTGTGGGATTCGTTCATTGGGTTGATGCATGTGAAAATGTGGTTTTACACAAGCAATGCCAACCAGTGTATGTGGGTGACAGACATGTGTTGATGTACATATTTGACTTTTGGTTTGTGTCATGAGATCAGCATTTCTCTGCTGGGGGGTGGGGGTGCAGGGGGACATGAGTGGGGGCCTGCTGGCAGGTGCCCTGCACTGCTGGGGGTTGGGGGTGCAGGGGGACATGAGTGGGGTCCTGCTGGCAGGTGCCCTGCACTGCTGGGGGTGGGAGTGCAGGGGCACATGAGTGGGACATGAGTGGGGGCCTGCTGGCAGGTGCCCTGCACTGCTGGGGGGTGGGGTGCAAGGGGACATGAGTGGGGGCCTGCTGGCAGGTGCCCTGCACTGCTGGGGGTGCAGGGGGGGTCATGCATTGGTGATCAGTAGTGCAAGGTGACATGTGGCTTGGCTGGGGGCATGCCCATTGTGGATGGGCTACCTGCGGGACATGACCAGGGGTGCAGGGTAGTCCCCTGTGGTGTCGGCTGCCTGCAGGGGCCGTGGAGGGTGTAGAGGGAACACCTGGGAGGACCCACACTGCCAATTCACGTGTAGGACTCCCCTGTACCCCTGAAATACACGTACCCTGCTGAAATCACGTGTGAGACTTCCCGCGAACCCCAGGAATACACGTACCCTGCTGTAATCGCGTGTGAGATTTCCCACGAACCCCAGGAATACATGTACCCCGCTCGCGGTGTGGAGAACGACTGGCGCATAGTCTCCACAGAGGAGGAGAGGTCCACCAGAGTGCGCGACACATGTAGAAATGCACCAACCAAGACGGAGCCCATACGTTCGTGGGACCCCTCGTCCACAGGTAGTGGAGAGGCAGATGACATGGCACTCTCCCCTACCTGTGGACGGGCCTGGGACGGGGCCTCCCTGCTGTTGCATGGTGGTGCAGTCACAGGGTCAGGGACAGTGACATGCACAGGCCCCTCCGCGGTGACCTGTGCTGCCTCCTGACCTTGGCCCTGGACTGCACCACTTGCACCAGTGGTACTACCCCGCCAGGCCCCATGTGTGGCTCAGTAGCGGGCTCCTCCTCCTCTGTGGAGACCACCAACCTAGATGTCTCCACACCGTCTTCCGCCATTGGAAGCCCCTGTGGGGGCTCACTGGACCCTTCCGCCACAGCCGTTGTGGCAGATGCAGCACCAGCCCCCTCGCTCCCGGATGATGGTAATTCCTGGGAGGGTGGCTGGGCCAGTGAAGGCATCCCCGCCGCTTGGCTCCACAGCGCCATCTCCGCCCTCTTCTTCACTTGACGCTGCGTAGAGGGAGACATAGAACACAAGCATCAAAAGTACAGTACAAAATACCCTAGACAGGAAGCAATAACACATGAGTGGCACTGTCAAATGCCACTTCCATTCTGTCATTCCACAACACATGGGTGAATGAACACAACACACATGTAGAAACCGTTCTGGCACCTGCAATCAACATCCATGTAGAAGGGCCCCTGTAAACCAAGATGTTGCCTTCAAAGTCACATGAATCCATGGCGTTTCAAAGTCACACGCACACTTCTCAGGCACACACACACACATGTGCACCATACATGTACATGACATCAGCACCCATTCCTCACCGCCCCCCTTCATGTCTAGGAACAGAGACAGCCATGCTTTCATGTGTGCATTCCGCATAGAGCTCCCCATGTTGCATTAAAACACATGCACCAACCATGTGGTTCCCACATAACTGGTCTCACATGCATGACCATGATGTCCCTGCACACACACATCCATACATGTGTAACGCTTACCTTAGACTCCTCGGGGACACCACGTGATATTCGGAAACTTCTCAGGGTGCGCAGTTATCTTTTGTTCACTATCCCAACTGGACTCTCAATCTATGCCATAAAAACAAATTACCACACCAAATAACTGAGTGATTCCTGAAGTAGGGGAAAATAAGAACCTTTTCCAAAAAACTGCATAGTTTGGTTACCTTAGTTGGTGATTTAGTAAGCTCTCCATCCTGCTTCTGTGCAGGGGCGCGTGTTCTGAAGAAGGGATGTGAGAAGGAAGGATGAATTGCCCAATATGGAATTTACCTATCAACAGAACTACACTACTGTGACTGGAGAATGAAGGGAACACTACGGAACTCCTAGAAACACCTAAAAGGGTACACTTCCTAACAGTGCTCAGACAGGAATGGTGTCGCTAGCCAACTAATTGCAAGAAACACCCAAATGTGTCTAAAAACTGAAGTGCACAACTCGAAAGATTTTAGATTCCTAAATGTGTAAACTTAGTGTACCTAATGACGACAGAAAACACGAACACTACTGTTCCTAGAAACAATATTCTCCACACAACTCCCTTAGCCCTGTGAGGCAGATACAACTAGTATGGTTTTAGCATTCACTTGCGCACTAAGAACGAACGTGTGAAGAGCCCCTATGGCACCTTTAGTAATGGAGAAAACTAGATGAGTAAAAATACTTGCTGTGATACAAGGGGCGACAACTGGAACGAGCGCCTCGAAAATTCTCCTCACAAATTACGCCAAAAGGAAAAGCGTATACTGCCAGCTTAACGCTGACGAACGCCAACTTCACACAGGGTTCACAGAAATAGGGACTGCGGACTGGACGGGAAAAGCAATAACCAGGGCACTACAAAAAGGGTATCTATGAAATACTAAGGAAGCTGAGGAATTCCTGTCAGAGGGCTGAACCACGGTAAGCGTTTGCTGAAACAGCTGAAGACGCGAAGCGCCGTTGAGCAAAGGGGAGGGGCTTAAATACTCCAGAGTGACAGAAAACTAGACTGCTGGCCCAAACTAGAGGTTGTAACATCAGGCCGCCATGTTGGGTGATGAGGAAGAGTCTAACCTACCTATCCTTAGACCAGCAGGAAATCTTGGAAATTCTTTTGCGAGGGAACCCCGTAATCATGACAGTATTCCCCCCCCAAGGCCCCTCCTAAACTGAAATTCCCCCTCCCTGGTTTGGACGGGTGGTTGCGGTGAAAAATTCTGAGTAACCTAGTGGCATGAACATTCTCGCAGGGTTCCCAAGTTCTGTCTTGAGGGCCATAACCCTTCCAATCTACTAAGTAGAATAGCTTGTTACGCACAATCTTGGAATCTAAGATGGCCTTGACCTCATATTCTAGTTGGTCATCATCTACGACCACAGGGGCTGGTGCTTTGGAGATTCGTGTGTTTGGGTTAACAGGCTTCAAAAGAGAGACGTGAAATACTGGATGGATTTTCATGTTTTTTGGAAGGGTTAACTTAATGGCCACGGGATTGATGATTTTTTCAATCGCAAAAGGCCCCAGGAAGCGGGGAAGGAATTTTCTAGACCCCTTCAAGGTCAGATTTCGGGTGGCTAGCCAAACCAAATTCCCCACTTCATATTCTGGTGCCACACTTCTTTTGTTATCCGCAAATTTCTTCTGGGATTCTTTAGCCATGGATAATTGTTCTCGAGCTTGAGCGATGGCAGTGGTGATCTTTTCATGCAGGGATTTTACTGCTGGCATTTCTAACGGTTCAGGTGGATCGTAAACTGAGGTGCGTGGATGTCAACCATGTAAGGTGTAGAAAGGACTCAAACCAGTGGAGGAATTGACAGAATTGTTATATGCATATTCGGTTATCCACAAAACATTTAGCCAGGTGTCTTCCAATTGATGCAACATACACCTGAGGTACTGCTCCAAGGTTTGATTGGTTCGCTCAGTTTGACCGTCAGTTTGGGGGTGATGACTGGTGGACAAACGTACATCGATTTTGGCCAGTTCACAACATCTTCTCCAAAACTTAGCAACAAATTGGCTACCTCGATCAGAGATTATCACCGTAGGAAAGCCATGCAGCCTCACGATATTCTCCAAAAAGGTTTTTGCCAGAACTGCGGCTGATGGCAATCCTTTCAATGCTATAAAATGTGCCATCTTGGAGAACAAGTCCACCACCACCATGATCGTGTCAAACCCTTCACAAGGAGGCAAGTCGGTGATGAAGTCCATGGAGATGGTGTGCCAGGGGGTTGGTGGCACACTTAACGGAAGAAGCAAGCCTGCAGGTTTCCTTTTTTGATTCTTGTTTTGAGCGCAGTTACCACAAGTTTTCAAATGCTGAATGACATCTTTTCTCCAAGTAGGCCACCAATATGATCTCTTAACTTTCTCCATGGTCTTTTTGATTCCGGGGTGACCTTCCAAAAGAGCGTCATGATAGTTGGTAACCACTTTTTCTTGTAGTTGAGGCGTAGGCAAGTATAACCGTTCCTGATAAAAGGGAAGGCCCTCCTGTACTGTAAAGCCTACTCCTCTGGACTCCCAGTTCACCAATTCATCCTGCGTGAGGTGGTTTTGAATTTCTCTTTTTAATTCTTCAAAGGCAGAGTCCGTTGTGTTCATTACTCCCAGGATCTTTTCTCCAGAAATGATCTCCACAGGATTCACTGGCACATAGGCTTCTTCCCCGTTACCCATTCGAGACAAGGCATCAGCCTTACCATTTCGCACTCCTGGTCTGAAGGTGATAACGAAGTCATATTCAGCTAGAAAGAGAGCCCATCGTAACTGTCTTGAAGATTGTGCCCTAGCAGAGCGTAAGTATTGCAAGTTCCGATGGTCGGTGAAGATGGTCACCGTGTGTCGTGCACCCAGCAAGTGATGCCTCCATTCCTTCAAGGCACAAATTATAGCCAAAAACTCCTTATCTGTAATGGTGTAGTTTAATTCTGCAGCAGAGAACTTCTTTGACCAGAAGGCTACGGGGTGCAGTTCTTGGGTGTCAGGATCACGCTGAGACAACACTGCTCCCATAGCCACGTTTGAAGCATCAGTCTCAATTACAAACGGAAGATCGGGTCTTGGATGTTGTAGAACAGGTGCAGCAGTGAATTGCTCCTTTAATTTCTTAAATGCCTCATCAGCTTCATTAGTCCATTCAAATTTCCTGTTTTTTCGAAGTAGTGAGGTGATAGGATGAACTAGGCGAGAGAAATCAGAAACAAAACGCCTATAGAAATTTGCAAATCCCAGAAAACTCTGAACTCCTTTGACAGAAGTTGGAGCGGGCCAAGACAGGATGGCATCAACCTTTCTGTTGTCCATTTTGATTCCACTTGAAGATAGAATGAACCCCAAGAATTCAATCTCAGGGACATGAAAATGACACTTCTCCAATTTCACATACAGAGAATTGTCTTGGCGCCTTTGAAGCACCGATGTCACGTGCCTTACATGATCCGCCAGGTTTGCAGAGAAAATTAGAATGTCGTCCACATAGACCACCACACAGATGTCCAGTAGTTCTCTAAAGATATCATTCATAAAGTCCTGAAAGGCAGCAGGAGCATTGCAAAGCCCGAAGGGCATGACTTGATATTCGAAGAGCCCGAATCGTGTCCGAAAGGCGGTTTTCCACTCCTCGCCTTCCTTAATGCGAATGAGATGATAGGCACCTCTAAGATCGAGCTTGGTGAATATTCGTGCCTGCTTCACCTGATCCAGCAAGGTCGAAATAAGGGGAAGAGGATAGCAGTTCTTCACCGTGATTTGATTCAGTGCCCTGTAATCTATGCAGGTTCGCAAATCCCCTTCCTTCTTGGGCACAAAAAAGAGAGGAGATGCCACCGGTGACTTGGACGGTCTAATAAACCCATTGGCCAGGTATTGATCCAGATAAGTCTTTAGATGAGCATTTTCTTTTTCAGTGAGGGCATAAATTCTGCTGCAAGGAAGCTGAGCCCCTGGAATGAGATCAATTTGACAGTCATAAGGTCTGTGAGGGGGCAAAATTTCCGCCTGTCGTTCTTCTTGAAAAATATCCTGGAATTTTTTGTATTCTACTGGTAATGAACCTATGAGACCCAAGGTGGTGTTGATAGTCATCTCAGACTGCCTGGCATCTTTCGAACCTTCTGCAGAAAAACACATACTCTGACACTTGGAGTCAAACTTCAATGTCCGGGAACACCAATCGATCATAGGGTTATGCTTCTCCAACCAAGGTATTCCCAAGATGATCTGGAATTGAGGAGCTTGAATCAGGTCAAAAGAGATCCTCTCCCTGTGTCCTTCCTGGCAGAGCATTATGAGGGGGTCAGTGCACTGGGTCACGGGACCTGACACCAAAGGTGTGCCATCCACCCCGGAGACATTTTCAGCTTCTAACTTATTCCTCAAAGGGAATCCCAATTTACTAGCCAGATGTTGATCCATGTAGTTGCCAATGGCCCCACAGTCTATGTATGCAACCAATGCATGCCTCTGTGTGGGGTTATTCGGGCAAGAAAGGACGATAGGACACACGAAGTGTGAGGTCGCTGCAACCTTTTCCATGCTCGACAAGCGGACCTCTAAACTTGTCGGGCACTGGAGTTTTCCGCCGTCTGTTCTTTTTTATCCGGATTGATTCCTCCTAAAGGCCTCCGTGAAGGTTTTACTGGACAATCCTTTAAAAAATGGCCGGCCTTGCCACAATACAAACACAACTGCAACTGTCGTCTCTTCTCTCTCTCTGCTTGGGAAATAGGGCCTCGAATTCCACCCAACTGCATGGGTTCATTGGGAACATCTAATCCTGACTTCGACACTGGTTCCCTTGAACGGACTACAAAGGGTCGACTGTCCTGACGAGCTCGATCCGTCCTCCTATCCTGAAGACGATGATCCAACTGGATTGTCAGATCTATGAATTCTGTGAGACATTCGGGCGGATTGACAACTTGAGCGAGAACATCCTTCAGCTCACTGCGCAGACCACGATAAAACAATGTCACTCTCTTTTCTGTAGGCCAATTAGTTTCTGCCACTAATCGATTAAACGTAGCCACATAAGCGAGCAGCTCCTGATTGCCCTGCTTGAGTGACAGTAACTCATTGTCCAATGCCTGACCTTGTGAATGGCGAGCAAACAATTTCTCTAACTCTCGCTGGAATTCCGAAAAGTTCTGTAACACGGGATCATCCCGATTAACCAAAGGTATGGACCAATCTGCTGCGTGACCACCCAAATAAGACAACACAAAAGCAACCTTTGATTGGTCAGTGGAGAAAACCCCAGGTCTGCACAAAAAATGTAGTCTACACTGATTTAAAAACACTGCAAACTTTTTTGGGTCCCCCGTGAATCTTTCAGGAGGGGCTAAGGGAATATTTCCTGGAATTACCACTTGGACTGGAACTGAGGGCGATGTAGATGAGGAAGCTTGGGCATTGCCTTGGGGAAGGGGAACCTGTCCCGCCTGATTCTGTAATAACTGGCGAGCCAATTCTTCAGTTCGTTCCCTATTGATTCCCAGTTCCCTTCTAAGAGCACCGGTTTCGGACCGGGCTGCATGGACTTCAGCTCTAAGTTCTCCCAGTAGTTGAGCTAACTGATCTACCTCAGAAGTTCCCATGATGCCCAGGCGGAGTATTTTTATGACAGGCTTCGCGTTCTGTAACGCTTACCTTAGACTCCTCGGGGACACCACGTGATATTCGGAAACTTCTCAGGGTGCGCAGTTATCTTTTGTTCACTATCCCAACTGGACTCTCAATCTATGCCATAAAAACAAATTACCACACCAAATAACTGAGTGATTCCTGAAGTAGGGGAAAATAAGAACCTTTTCCAAAAAACTGCATAGTTTGGTTACCTTAGTTGGTGATTTAGTTAGCTCTCCATCCTGCTTCTGTGCAGGGGCGCGTGTTCTGAAGAAGGGATGTGAGAAGGAAGGATGAATTGCCCAATATGGAATTTACCTATCAACAGAACTACACTACTGTGACTGGAGAATGAAGGGAACACTACGGAACTCCTAGAAACACCTAAAAGGGTACACTTCCTAACAGTGCTCAGACAGGAATGGTGTCGCTAGCCAACTAATTGCAAGAAACACCCAAATGTGTCTAAAAACTGAAGTGCACAACTCAAAAGATTTTAGATTCCTAAATGTGTAAACTTAGTGTACCTAATGACGACAGAAAACACGAACACTACTGTTCCTAGAAACAATATTCTCCACACAACTCCCTTAGCTCTGTGAGGCAGATTCAACTAGTATGGTTTTAGCATTCACTTGCGCACTAAGAACGAACGTGTGAAGAGCCCCTATGGCACCTTTAGTAATGGAGAAAACTAGATGAGTAAAAATACTTGCTGTGATACAAGGGGCGACAACTGGAACGAGCGCCTCGAAAATTCTCCTCACAAATTACGCCAAAAGGAAAAGCGTATACTGCCAGCTTAACGCTGACGAACGCCAACTTCACACAGGGTTCACAGAAATAGGGACTGCGGACTGGACGGGAAAAGCAATAACCAGGGCACTACAAAAAGGGTATCTATGAAATACTAAGGAAGCTGAGGAATTCCTGTCAGAGGGCTGAACCTCGGTAAGCGTTCGCTGAAACAGCTGAAGACGCGAAGCGCCGTTGAGCAAAGGGGAGGGGCTTAAATACTCCAGAGTGACAGAAAACTAGACTGCTGGCCCAAACTAGAGGTTGTAACATCAGGCCGCCATGTTGGGTGATGAGGAAGAGTCTAACCTACCTATCCTTAGACCAGCAGGAAATCTTGGAAATTCTTTTGCGAGGGAACCCCGTAATCATGACAACATGGCCTATGTCACACATACAGGCAAGCATCAGACTACCAGCACACTGCAACATGCCCTGTCTCACACAGCAATGCTTGGCCGCTTACCGCTCAACTCCAGACGGGTCTGCCTCCGAAGGATGTGGGCGTGGAGCGCCGGTCCTACGCGTTCCAGGACCGTCATCTGGATGTTACTCATGCGTGCCCGGCCCCCCTCCGCGAGGCGCCGGGCCTTGTGGAGGGTCCTGGACCTGAAGTCCTCCCAGCGTTTCTTGACATGCTTGATGTCGCGGGTTGCCACCGCATTGATGGCAATCACTACGTCGTCCCAGATCCTCTCCCTTCCTTCCTTGTTGGCGCGTGATGTTCCGAAGAGGGCATCATAATGCACAGGACATGCTCCACCAGGACACCAACTTCGGTGGCAGTGAAGCTGGTGGCCCTCAGCCTCTCTGGCTGGGGGTTACCAGTGGTGCCAGATGGAGATGTGCCCGACATGGCAACCCCAGAGGCAGGAGTGGGTGGGCAACTGGGTCCTGGGGCTGGGCTGTGGAGCGATGGTATCCCAGTCGGGAGTCTTCTGTTCCAGCGGGGGTGGACACAGCAACTGGACCCCTGCAGATGGCTGATGTGCAGGCACCAAATAGCAGGGCACGTGGACAGCAGACAGTCAGGCAGCAGCAGATGGCAGGTGGGAGCGTGCTCGGGGCTCTGGGGGGCAGGAAAATGGCCTTCAGGGCAGGAGCATGGTCTTCCGTGTGTGTATGCGTGGCCAGCTTGATACGGAGTGATTTGGCACGTGAAAAAATTGCACGTCAGCGTGTAATTCGAGGAAAGGCCCTTAGTGCGTAAGCGGGTCAGTACACGTACGCGATTTCATTGGACTAAAGGCCCTTAGCGCGTAAGCGCGTCTGTGACGTATCGCGCACGGGCGTTGCGAACCCCAGTCATACACGTACCCCACTCGCACAGGGCCCTTTCACGTGTGAGACTTCCCGCGCACCCCCGAAATACATGTACCGAGATCCAATCGTGTGTGAGACATCCCGCGAACCCCCGTAATACACGTACCCTGCTGAAATCGCGTGTGAAACTTCCCGCAAACCCCAGTTATACACTTACCCCACTCGCACAGGCCCTTTCGCGTGTGAAACTTCACGCAAACCCCAGTAATACACGTTCCCCGCTTGGCTTTGCTGTTTGGCAGCCCTGTAAACTGGTCCAGGGTTAGCGCAGCCCTTTGCGCTGGATTGGAGATTTTGATGGCTTTTCCTTGCATTAGGGCGTTCTTGGGGGCGTAACTGGCGCTGCTGCAGGGTCGCTGCGCCACGGCTGGTTTTGGAGGCTAAAATCCATGAATACGCTGTGCGCAGAAATCGATTTTAGCGCACGCGGCTGGCGCAGACATTGGAACGCGCACACTGTGCACCAGCCACGTGCGCCACTTTTGTGCGAAATTCTATGAATTACCCTGTTAATTAAGACCCTGTCATAAACGCAAATAGTTGTAATCCTATGACACTGGGTGACAGCTTGCTGTTAAGCAATAAAACTGCAGTTTAACAAAAAAAAATGTATGTGACCAACAAAGAGTCCACATGGAAATGGAATAGACAGCTTAATCTTTTTTCAGGTTAGATTTTTTAAATTAAAGGTATAAATTAAGTAACCACCTGAGCAGCATGAGGTTTTTTATTTTGGAAAGAGGTGCAGATAATAAACCTACATTTAAAAAACAGAGAAATCCAGAGGCCCCGGTGGTTAACTAACACCCCTGCCACCGGCCAACCCATTCAACTGAGGTGAACTTGGCCCTTGAAACCATTTCACAAACGGAGAAAAAGGGCACAACCAGCAAGGAGGCCAGCTGGGCAGTCCCAGCCAGATGGGCAAGAGAGAAAGTTATAGGGTCAGTGTATACATGAGAGCAAAGTGAACGAAAAAAAAAGGGGTAGACCTTTTAAGGGTGCAAAAGTGAGCAAACAAATTATGAAATAGAGAAATGCTGGGAAACAGAGGTGGAAGCAATGACATATCAGAGTGAAAGGGCTAACGTGTTTAGTGCCAATCTGCATCCTTCCCAATATTTACAGTGCAAGACAGACACGCTCCCACACAGTCACCAGTATCTGCAGTTTCCATCAGCCAAAGTGCTCATTAAAAGTGAAGTTTGGCGTCAGCCTGCAGCCTGGATCTCTGCTTTCCTTTGTATAGGCCCGTGCTGTCCTGGAGCTTGGTAAAAGAATAATTAACAATGCTCACCTTCTCTGAAATTACATCACAGTTAGTGCAACATGATTTATTCTTGTCTAGTGAATTCCGATGCGATACCAGTTATTTTATGCCTTGTACTATGCCTGCCTGAGGAAAGGGGTGGGCAAGTATCCTCTTCCCAGAGGAAGCCTACAAGAGGAAAAAGCCCAGTCTGGGTGAAAAAACTTCTTGATGGCGGGCATGTTGCTGTTCCGGCTGGAAGCGTAGCTGAAGATGACTGTTCCCACAGGTAACCAGAGGAGTGTGGTCCGGATTTGGCAGGTGTGTGTGAGGACAACTCCAGTGATGGAAATGTATGAGCGAAGGCAGGGAAGAAATGCTGTGTAACAAGGAGGATCAGAGATCGAGGTAGGAAGGAGTCCAAGAGAAAAGAAACGCACTACTGAGTAGCGCGATACTGGGGTGCCTGAAACACAAGGCGTCAGGATCGTCGAAGTAACAGGCAGGCAGAGTCCAGAGACACAGAGGAAGTGCCAGCGTCCGGCGAGACGGTAGCCCAAACGAGGTAAGAGCAAGGACCGCGCAAGGGCGATAAGGGGAGAGAGAGATAGGAATAAATAGCAGAAGAAAGCAGCGCAAGTGAAAAGGAGAAAACTAGCGTCCCACCCAAAGGGACTCCGAGGGGGTTGCAACTCGCTGACCGTCGGGTGCCAAATGGCTAAGGCAGCCCGGCGGCGGAGGCCATGCTGGGAAAAAATAAGCTAGAGTGCTGCAAAGGAAACGGCAAAGAATGTGGTGTCCCCATTCAATGGCGCTGTGTCCTCCAACTGCTCCACAAGCGCCATGCTACAGGGCGCGTGACAGCGGCAGGGTAGATGGAGGGGGCATTTGGGTACTGGTCTATTGACATAGAGCACAAGTAATCACAAAGTTCTTTACATCTACGTAGATCCCTTGTCAGTGGAGCTGGTTTAGGATCTTGGTCTGGGTTGTCTGCCTATCGAATGAGAATGGACAATTTCAAGCACAAATTTCTTATGGCTTTTAGGTACCACAACTTGTAACCTAGGGATAACATCAGGTCCAATATCCCCCCCATACAACTGCCCCTTCTTCAAGAGAGAAAATGGTCCACCCTTGTTCCTTCCCTCCTCCTCTAGTAATACCTGAAGAAAAGTCTCGGCAATCAAGGGATAATTCCTTTGGTCAAAGGCTAAATCGGAGATAACTTCAGGTTCCTCCTCTGCCACAGGAGGTGGAACTGCCTCAGGTGTAACCTGAGGTTCTATATCTGCCTAAAAACGTGGTTCCTCTTTCAATTTCACTAGAGGTCTTAACTTCTTGGGGTTTAGGGAACAGAGTCTTCTCCAAAATCTTTTGGACTGTTCTATCCCCTGTCTTGATTTGATAAGACTCTTTGCTGTTATTTTGCATCAGTACCTTTCATCTCCTCTGTAGTCAGGGCCTCTGATGCCGGCCCAATACGTGTAAGCCATATTGCCAGGCTATAGCCGACTTAGTTGCAAGTCTAATGCAGGTTCCAGGAGGGGAAATGAATCTGTGGGTATTAAAACTCGGTCCCCTGGTTGATTTTCGCCCCCTACTACTGCACAAGTCAAATCCATTAGGGTGTTCACTGGCAATCGTTGGATCGGAAGCTCGGTTACTGAGTTTTTCAGTCTTAAGTGTTCCCCAGTTTGTCAACTGAGCCCGATCCTACTTATGACACCATATGTGAGGGGTCAGAAATGAGGGATGGACACAAGGTTGTTGCATTCTTAAGTAAAGACATTTTTATTAAATAAAAATGGGTTGGAAAAATGCGTATCTAGCCCTGTTCTAAAGAGGAAACACTCTACTAAAACTAAGGATCTGTCTGTGTCAGGATGTTAGTAGCTGAAAAGACGTCCTTTTGCCCAAAACAACCTATCCTGACCCTCACACTTATAAAAGCTATATGGGCACTAGTTGTGCTTATTGTATAAGCGCCTAATAAGTGACCAATAATTAGATAATTAAACAAATAAACAACAGAAGGTGCAAGGAAATGTCTTTTCAGACACGTTTTCAGACTCTGAACTGGCAATGCTGTTGGAAGAGGTCATTGGCCACCAGGATGAGCTACATGGCCCACGGCAGAAAAAGATGGGCTCACAGCGGCACGCCCAGATCTGGACATCCATCAGCCAGAAGGTGACAGAGGCAGGCTGTGTCCCCAGGGATGGGAAGGACTGCCGCAAGCGCTTCAATGACCTGCGGGTCTGTGTCCAGGACCTCCTGGCCCAGCACAGGTGAGTCCATGGTGACTGGCGGAGGGCCCACCACCACTGGAGCGGACGCCATTGGAGGCGCAGTGCACCACCCTCACCGACATGATTTCGACTGAGGGAGTGGGAGGAGCGGAGGCAGGTACTGGCACCAGGAGGTTGCAGGTGAGTCACCCCTCCTACCCCCTTGAAAATAGCATTGTGACTGGTCCACCAATCCATCCCCGGTGTGAATGTCTGATATCCGGGCACTGTGAGTGGATGCAGTGCCTGTGACGTACAACAGCCACCCACGACTGGACCCTTGTACCAGTGCACCCAAACGACCCCAGGTATCCAGACTAGTCAGTAGTGCATCCAATCTACAAATGTAAGCACAATGGCACACACATCGATGGCCTGGGCACAGCAATGTCAGGTGTGCGTGTGTGTATTACCAACCACTCCTCACTGACGGTGGCATGCCAGCTGTGCATTCACATCAGGCACATGAAAATGCCATCCCAACAAGTCAGAACTGTGTCCCCCCACCCCCCCCACGTAGTATGCCCGGGCAATATCAACATTGTGAATACCAAACAGGTTATACCCAAGCATGATCAAAACTGTCCTATCGCCCCTGTAAACCATGAAATGCATGAAACTAATTGTAGTTGTCCTATCCTCATAACATACCGTATGTATCCTACAGGCACTGAGGCATCATCGAAGGGCAACGTGGATGAAGAGGAGGCAGGCCCATCCCGATGTCCACCCAGACACGCCTCCACCAGCACCACCACCCTGCGAAGGACCCATGATTCGCCAATGCGGAGGACACACCCCACCCCACCGCAGCAAGGGCTCACCATCTCATGGCCCCAAGCCACCAGTGTCTCACCACCTCAACGGCCCCAAACCACCAGTGTCTCACCACCTCAACGGCTCCAAACCACCAGGGTCTCACAGGATGTAGAGGTTGCCCACAGTAGAACCACCCCAGAGGACAGCAACTCATCCTGTGAGGAGCAGCATGGTGTACCTGTGTTGTCACCAATTCACTGTCCGTAGCACCAAATGGCCACACCCCAATGGACCCTGGACAATACGCATAGCCCAAGCCACAGTCCCCATGACTCTGTACGCTGCCGTCGCACACACACACTCCAGTGGCAGATGTTACAGGAATTGTTTGTTTTTTAGTTGCGTAATTGTTTTTTTTGATTGAGGCACGTCAGATGCGTATCGAGGGCATGGCCGTCAAACACAATCACCACATCAAAGCCATCAGCACTGCGATTCGAGGGGCAGCAAAATTCATGGCCCGGGACAATGCTTGCACCCGTAAAGTGGTGGAGGGATGTACTGCGGCTCTCACAGGTTTTGTATGCAAACTATGCGAGGTGCAATCTGCGCATGCAGAGAAGATGCATAAGGCCAATAACCTCCTCTGCCAGCAGCTGCAGTTGACTGCATCACTGTCATCAACCTCAACAACCCCCACCGAAGGCTCCCTACGGGGTTCACCCAGGCGTCGTTCCCTGCGCCATTCCCAATGGCACTCACCTAGAGGACGTGGAAAGTGACAACGTCCTTCCTAGATGGACAATGCACTGTTGGCCTGAGGGACACATGCACATGCACATATGCACTGTTGGCCTGAGGGACGAGCATATGGACCCATATGCCTTGTGTTGGGGAGTGGGGAATGTGTGCTGGGGAATTGGTGGGGGGGTATGTGTGCTGGGGAGTTGGTGGGGGAAGGGGGGAATGTGTGCTGGGAGTTGGGGGAGGGGGGAATGTGTGCTGGGAGTTGGGGGAAAGGGGAATGTGTGCTGGGAAATTGGGGGGAGGGGGGAATGTTTGCTGGGGAGATGGTGGGGGAGGAGGAATGTGTGCTGGGGAGTTGGTAGGGGGAGGGGGGAGTGTGAGCTGGGGAGTTGGTGGGGGAAGGGGGTTTGTTCCACGCTAATTAAAGCCTGTTGAAACTTGACAGAAAGCTTGGACATTCATGATTGTGTTAAAGTGCAGTTTATTTCACAAGTGATCTTCATGACATGTACCCATCCACCAAATCAAAAGAAATCGTCAATCAATGCCTGTCTGGCCAACCTCCACTCCCTGACCCCATCCCTGTGTGCTTTGGCTCTGGCAATGGGCACATGGTCATCGTCACTCCCACCCCCTGCCTGTTGCGCATAAGCATCAGGGGTAGTGGCACATGCCTGCGGCAACAGATGTTGTGCAGTATGGCACAGGTGAGTACAATATTTCTGACTTTATCTGGCGCATACATCTGTGCCCCTTCGATACGGGCTAGGCACGGGAAACGTGCCTTCAACAAACCAAATGACCTTTCCACACATATGCGGGTACGACTGTGGGCATTGTTATATGCCAGTCTGCAGGAATGTGTGGATTCCGCACAGGGGTCATCAGCCATGTGAACTGCGGGTATCCAGAATAACCTGCAGGGGATAAAATGTGTACATGAGGCCTAGGTTGCTTCAATGGGTGTGCAAGGGATATGCATCAATTCACTATGCACTATGGTCATCTATGTGTGCAATGGGTACATGCTGTGTCATTGGCATATTGGTATACATCCATCATCTTTAGGAACATACATGAGCTGACCTCTACAGGCAGCCTGTGCCATGCAGGGTACATTTGCATGCACTTGATGTTAATGGACTTGCAGCAGTGTATGATGGACTATGTGTATGGATATGTGTGTAACACTCATGCTGAACAAGTAACGTCATGTTTCGACTTGTCCTTTGATTATGGTGTCTTCATGTGTCCAGGGTTTGCTTTGCAATGTGCACCATGTCCCTTGTGGATAACTTTCACCACTCACCAACCCCTGGGTTTGATTGGCACAGTGCTGCATTCGTTACGTCAGGATGAGGCTCTCATCATGGCTGCCTGTTCACTGACAATGTTTATTAGTAATGGGTTGTGGCTGTCTCTACTTTTGATTTGACATGCATGAAAATTGTCATTCAGGGGTCACTCTCACTGGGATGTTCATGGTCGTGTATTTTCCTGCTCATCTACAGTGGTTTTGTGGATGAGTTTTGCATTGATCTCACTTTGCATTCTTGTGTGGTGCCCTGGGTGAGGTTGCTCTTGGGTGTCGGGGTGGAAAGCAGCACTGCAACACAGACAAGGTGCATTGTGGTTGTTGTGTTTCCATATGTAATGGTGAATTCACAAGCGTGTGCCCATCACCTTCTGTGGGGGACATGTTCAGGTGTCCTTGTGTGCGACACGTGCATGGAACTGGTGCTATGATGGTGCTGGCTGTGTCTTCTGGTGGCATGCAAGGATTCCTGTGTGTCTGCCCCCCCACATTTGGTGTACTTTTGCATGCATTTCTGGCAGGATTTTTACACACCCACTATCCATGTGCGTTGGCCTCAGTGCCTCTCCATGTAGGCTGGCAGTGTGCTGTTGCGCAGCACCATAGAGTCGTGGGTGGATCCTGGGTAGCAGTTGGTGATAATCAGGTCTGGGCCACAGGTCCTCTGCACATTGAGAGAATGGAAATGCTTGCAATTACAGTAGGTTGCTTCATGGTCCTGGGGTGCTACCAGTGCAACATGTGTGCAGTCTAGGGCTGCAATCACGTTCAGGACTTGGGCAATGGCTTAGAACTGTGCCTTGACTTTGTTGACCTGTGCCTGGGTGGCAGGCAGTGCTATGTGTTCATTCACATGGTGCAGGAGTGCATCCAGCACCTGTCCCAGCACGTCACTGAATGTGTACTGGGCCATACCATGCATCATGGCAACTGTTTGTTGGAACCTGCCAGTTCCAAGGTATTGTAGGATTGACACAAGCTTCACGAGTGGGGGCACAGTGGTGCTGATTGAAATCAGTCTAGCTATGTTACCTTGGATTGTGTCCAGCAACTGGATGATGGTTGCCCTGTCCAGTCTGTACTCAGATACCAACTGACCATCAGTCAGGGCCCAGGGTGTTGGCCTGACCCTGGAGATGGCTGGTCTACTCTCCCCCCCCCTCCCCAAACCCTCCCCGCACACCCTGTGCTCCTTGTGCCCTGGGCTGGTTGTCAGGCCTCTGTAGCTCCTGGCGCAGCATGTAGAGTTCCACATCGAGGCTCCTGGCTCCAAATAGCAACATGGTGCTGGGAATGGTGTGTGGGCCATGGCTGGGTCTTTTGTTGGCCTCTTGTGTGCATTGTTTCCACCTGGGGCTTTCTCCCTGCTCCTAATTGCAACATGGTGTTGGGAAGGGTGTGTGGGGCATGGGTGGGTCTTTTGTATGCCTCTTGTGTGCATTGTTTCAACCACAGGCTTTATTGCTGTCTCCTCCCTTCTACTAATTGCAACATGGTGTTGGGAAGGGTGTGTGGGCCATGGGTGGGTCTTTTGTAGGCCTCTTGTGCATTGTTTCCACCTGGGGCATTGTTACTGTCACATGTGTTCTTTACCGCCAGCATTGAGCTGGTGGTATTTTGAGCGGTATTAGCGCCGGTTGTCTGCTGTACTTGCGGTAGGTCTAATAGCGTGTTAGGTTGTCTACGCAATTACAGCCGGTGCTATTACAGCTGGCTGTAATAGCGCCCGACTGGAATTGCGCCGGCTGGATTGCAGTCGTGATCAAGATAGAGCGGTATTGCCGGCGCTAATACAGTTACCTCTGCATTTAAGGGCTACCACCCAACTCGTGATGAGGCCCTGTTTGTATGTTCTTTTAATTAATCTAAGGATATATGGCATGTGCCTTGGGAAATATTATCTTTTGTTCTCTCTGAGACATCCGGACCCTTCCTATTGTCTCAGTAACCTTGGCTTTTGTGCATATCTATTTTTCAGGCTCTGCACGAATATGTATTTCAGTGGATTCAGCATTTTGGGCTCTCGTAAATCCTTGAGACCTTTCATTTACTCAAATGCGTGCTGCAGCTTCCATTTTGGAAAAGATGGCTGCTCAGTATTGTCGCGTTTCTATGTTAGTATAATATATAATCAAATTGTTTCTATTGCATTCAGCTTATATATGTTGTTAATGTTAGTATTCTTCATATCTAAATGAATGCAATCGATATTCTTCTTGCATATGTGCATATTTGAGCTAGTGTTAGTTCTTCATAGTGAGTACATATTTGCTTTGTGTCCAATGCATGCATATGTGTGGTTTCACTGTATATTCTCGCCATCTTTAGTTTAGATCACTGTTTATTCTGCTGTACCTGTCTGGGATATGGGCGGTACCGCTGTCTTAGTAACGTTTCTCACTTGTGCGATATAGGGTTGAGGGAGGGGCAGTAGCTATGGATGACGAGCGAGTGGTTAACAGGGCAATTGTTAACTGTGAGTGATACAACGAGACAAACATGAGCAAGGAACAGTCAAAACAGGCAGTGCAACCCTCAGACGGGTTGCCCGCTGTAAGGAACTCATGGTGGCAACAGTAAAGACAGACACAAGTGATCACAGTTCAAGGGTGTTTGTTAAACTGTAAAGGAAGTTTGGAAGAACGCCTAATCTAAACCTAAATCTAAGATAGGAGCAAGCTTCAACCATCAAATAATAAGGCAGTCCTAGTGGTGTCGTGTCTACCAAAAGGGCCTATTCTAAGAAAAACCTTTTGCCAATCTTTACGCTAAATACAAAAAGAAGTGTGGGATAATGTTCTTAAGAAAGAAGGAATTGATGCTGTACGAGGTCTCCCTTCCCCACGTTTTCACCACAGGACACTCGAGGTTTCCTAGCACAAGCTAACAGTTCCGCTTTCAGCAATCAGGGCACTCGGTGGTTAAGTCTGTTTTCTATCAAAAAGTCTCTTGCCGCTGTGGGCCTGATGTATTCAAATAATAAACAGAGTTCCTTTTCACAGATACATCGGGTGATGTCTTTCACCTCTGGATACCCCTCTTCCGGGCGCAGATCCCTATAAAGTTCTTTAGTGATACCAGAACCTCTGATAAATATTGCTCCTGCTTTTGAGGGTCTGTTAGCTTCACAGTATCAAAACACAATTTCAACAAAAGCTCTTCTCTGTGTTTGGGTGATAGTTCTTCACCCACGGGATGTACTTCTTCCGGGCTCAGACCCCTCTCAAATATCACTTCTCTTTATCGGGTTTCCTTATCTTTCATGCATTCAAACGGCTTTTCCCTCTTGTATTTTGATGTATTTTGATTAGTTGTACTCACAGGTTGGTGGATTTTGGCTTTTCACAGTTGGATAGTCCTCTTCTGGGCTCATAGAAGTCTCGACTATTCGCCTCCCTCGATCGGGTTCACTATGGCTTTCAATACAACTTATCTGGTGACTTTCGTAAAATGTCTTTTTGTACAGTTCACTGTGTACATCCCTCTGCTGGGTTCACTCTTGTCAACATAAAGTATTTTGGGACTTAGACTTCGCCCCTCTTTGTCGGGATCCCTCGTTCGGGTTCATTCTTGTCGACACACTGTATTTCAAGACTTCAGACTGTATCCCCTCTTTGCCAGCATCCTTCGTTCGGGTTCACGTTTGCCAATCTGTCAATCATACATCTCTGTGGTATTCACAAATCTTAATGTCTGTTCAAACAATTCAATGTGGACCACCCTTTGCCGGGTTCACTCTTGTGAACTGTGAGGAACTCATGGTGACAAGTAAGACAGATGTGATCACAGTTCAAGGGTGTTTACTGAACAATGAATGCTGTATCCTGGTGGAACAACGCCTATTCTAAACCTAAATCTACGATGGGAGCAAGCGTCGACCATCAAATGAAAAATAAGGCAGTCCTAGTGCCGTCATGTCAAAATAATAAGGGCCTATACTAAGAAACCAATTGCCATCCTCACCGCTAATACAAAAAAAGGGTGTGGGATATTTATCAAGAAAAGAAAGAAGTGTTCTCAAAATAATAGGTCAGGATGCGGTAGCCTGGGTCTCTCTTCCCCACGTTTTCACCACAGGGGTAAGATGGGAGCTTGGGGCACAGTACAGTCTCTGGCCTCTCCAGCACGAGACAACCGTTCCAATGACAGCTGGCAGGACCGTTGATGGCTAAGTCTTGTCTCACTTGAAAGTCTCTTACCTTCAAGGACTGGTGTGTTCAGCTAACAAAAACAAACGTTCTTTTAACAAATGAAACTTTTTTTCCAATATTCGCTGGGTGATGGATGGGTTCACCCCTGTGTCCCCTCTTCTGGGTCCGGACCACCTGAGAATCTAGATCTAATAGCGATGGCAGTGTCCTGGCCACCTGGATGGCAGATCCCTGGGGACTAGGTCGGGAGACACCTTCAGATTTCTCACACCGCCCACTATATGTTTACCTATTTTAATAATGCTATTTGAGATTTTTTTGGTCTCTTGGGATTACTTGACATGACAGGACAAACATACCCATTTCTGATTACAGGTACCTTTAACTTAGATAAATCGGGAGCACTAGGACAAATCTTTAATAGATTACTCCAAAACTGTGGGGCGCATTTGCGATGTGGTTGGAGGAGGTGACTGCACAAAGTAATCACTGTACAATTAAAGGATTGAAGGAAGTTAACCTTAGATTGTGAGGGCAGAAAATGTGTTTATGGTCAAGGGGGCATCAGATAGCCTGTGCCCCCAAGTAATAGAGGAAAAGGCTGAGACAGAACAGGAAGAACGGGACAGTGAATCGGCTCAGGATATTGCTGAGTTTTCTAGCAGTGAGCAGTCATAAGGGTGGGAAAGATACGCTCTCAATAGGAAGCACAGGTGCTGGAAGATGCACAATTGCAAGCGACTCCAGCTAGTTAATCCCTTTGCGCCTGATCAACCTCATCCGTGTCACCAGGGAGCCGCAGGGGCAATGGGGTGCATGCTGACAAAAACACCTCCCTTCTATACTAAGTTGATGACGAGGGGAAGGACAGTGTATGGGAGAGACCCTTGAGTCCTCCAAGCACTTCTTAGGCAAGTGCTGGCAGGCAATGAAGAGGAAAGGCAACAGTATCCAAACCTTGTTACTGTACATTTTCCATGGATGACAGGTGATTTGTGAAACCTGCTGAATGACTTCCCTAACATTAGAGAGGAGCCACAACGCTTTGTGGATGTGCTGCAGATGTTCCTTCAATGCTATAAACCTTCTTGGGCGGGTAGGAATCAGCTCATGAGGATATTCATGCTGCTCGAGGTAAGACAAAGAACAGGCCAATTGGCCAGCTATGGATCAAGGAACAGGTGACTTGTTGGTCCAATCCTGGGAAAGAAATGTACCTTGATCCACAAGATCTTCTCACGGATAACTGATTAGGCTAAGATAGGGAATTGTAAACAAAATACAGAAGAATCTCCGGCTGACTATTTAGATAGGGCAAAGGTGGTATTCACACTGCATTCAGGCATTACCAAACCAGATGTGACTGCTTAGAAAGCTATAGCTAATTCCTTTCTCAGCTGACTTTTACCAAAGGTTCAGATGTAACTCAAAAACAGCATTCAAAATTGACAGCAGTGAAGACATTAGGGGTCTACCTTTACGCCACCCTCTCATTGACCCACCAACTGAACGTGATTGCCTCCTCTGCGGTCTACACGACCAAACTGATAATGCATCAAGACCATTTCCATCCTCAGGCAGTTGCTTAACGATTGCACGAGCAGTCATTGGCTCCAGGCTTGACTATTGTAATATCCTCTTTGCTGGCACCTAGTCCCAAAACCTCCGGAAGCTGCAAATCATACAGAATAATGCTCTCTGAGCAGCCCTTAACATTCCAAACGTGAGAAAATTTCTGCCGCCAGGAGAGCGGTAGATTCGCTACCGATTACCAAACGGATTATCTTTAAAACCTTGCCCTTTATTAATTCAATGAAAAAAACTTTGTTAAAGGGACGTCATGGTTACAGGTACAAACGAAAAACCTCAGAAATGTGCGA
This sequence comes from Ambystoma mexicanum, assembly GCF_040938575.1. NCBI lineage: Eukaryota > Metazoa > Chordata > Amphibia > Caudata > Ambystomatidae > Ambystoma > Ambystoma mexicanum. Next base: position 30,541,696 of record NC_090933.1, on the reverse strand, counting down.
GTTATGGTAAGCTAAGCAACTATAACTCGGGCCACCACTGTGCACTGCTAAGAGTAACACCCATAACATCAAAGATGACATCACAAATGTCATTTATGACATCACTGATGACAGCACATATCTGGGCCACTTGTTTTTGTTCACTGACATATCTAGGCCAGGTGGTTTTGTTCACTGACTGTCAGAATATAAAAATTGAAAAGGTGCTATATATGAAGATGTATGTTGTATGTTCTCAAAGTACTTTCCTTAGGTTTTGGTCTCAGCTCATGGTGCACATACATGGGACAATAAGCAAGCCTCAAACACACAATTTATTTGTGTACATGAGGATAAACGTTAAATGTTTTTAACCTTTTCTGGTGATGCTGTTTCTTTTTTCCTTACTTTAGTTTCCTTGTATGTGTCTCTGATTTTGTATGCATTGCGGGTCTTCAAATGTATATGTTTGTACTAGCACAAGTGTGGGTTAAGTCTTGAATTGCTTTGTGATGTCATCTTTGATGTCCTGGGTGTTGGTCTTAGCAGTGCATGGTGGTGGCGCGAGTTATGGTTCCTTAGTTTACCATAAATGGCAAATTTGTGAGGTTTTTTGGTTTCATGGGTTTTTACCAGTGCATTCTAATTTCCTACAACTTACTAATATTATACTTAACCCAATATAGCAACATTGGTGTCCAATTTACAAATGTATACCTTAAATCTCTGCCATTTCCCACCTTCGAGCATCATTTTGAACACTTCTATAAACTATTTGCAACATTTTCCACAGTTTTTGTGTCCATCGGTGTCATGATCACTGGGGTTTTCCTTCAGAGATTTTCCTAGGTTCTTAGTGCAGCAGGGTAAATTCCTGGGTTAAAGGTAAAAGAGGACATGGTGGTTAATAGTAGGACACTTCATTAGATTTCAACATGGCTGCCCACGAAATTCCTTGAAATGGAATGCGCAGTCTAGTGGCAATCACTCACACCTCACTGGGTATTTAAGCCCCTCCCCTTTTTTGTTCCGCGCTTCGCGTCTGAAATTTCTTCAGAGACGCTTACCCCGGTCCGGAACTCCTGCATAATCTCCTCAGCATTTTCCCTTCACCGTCCATAGTGATCTTCCCAGTCCTTGTCCTTCCTTAGTCCTGCCCTTGTCTCTGTTCCACTGGTATTTACTCCGTTCGAGTTTTCCCTGAGAGCAAGTCATTCGAATTCCTTGCTACCGTAGTGCTGAGGTTTCCACAGTCACCGCAAGTATAGTTTTCCTTCTTGGGTGTCTTGTTCTAGGCACAGTTTCCTTGCTATGTAATTAACGAATTTCAAGGTACCGAGGGTTGGAGTTAGTTTTTTAGTGTATGAGGTGAACCAGTTAACCTATGCGCTCCGCTCTTTGAATTGTGCACAAGTTGTTTTTTTGTGACAAGTTGTTGAGACACTCTGTGTATTCGCTCTCCTCAGTAGGCACGCGCATTTTGGAAATTAGTCATGAGTCACATGCAAGTGTTCCTTCAGCGCCATGCGCACATGTTTTCCCTGACAAGTCTATGAACAGAATTTTTCCGCTTCACATTAGGCGCGCACCCCTTTTGTGAAGAAACTTTTGAAACACTTATGCAAGCATTCTCTTCAGGCGTGTGTTTACTAACGTTTATTGAACTAATGCGTTGTTGACACAGCTGTTCCGGGAGAATTAGTGAGTTCTTTAGGCTGGTTTAGTGTTTCCCTCAATGTACTCCCTGTCAGTTTTCTAGTCAACACCTTCAGTCCAGGGAAGCTTCGAGCCCTTCTGTTTCCTCATTCTTCAGAACTAGCGCCCCTACCAGTTGCAGGATGGAGAGCTTACCCCATAAAAACCTAAGGTAATTATAAAGAACAGTGGGAATTATAGTTATATCCTGGTTATAGGAAGGATCCCTCTAATTAGTTGTTCCTGTGTTCTCTCATTAGATACAAGGTTCAGGAAGGAGAGTAGCGGTAAAGAATTAGTTGAGCGCAACGCACCCAGAGAAGAAGGTTATCAGTATTGAGAGTGGTGTCCCCGCAGAGTGAAGGTAAGCGTTACAATCGGCGTTTGCGAACGTATGACGTCATCGCAGAACTTCTGAACACTGTCACGTGACCACGAGCTTGCGTGGGGCATGTTGACATGTGCATGAACATGTTCGCACTTTGCTATTGGGTCTGTGCTTCTCTGACAGTTCTGAACTGCATTCTCTACTGATCGAGGAACTTTCACGCTCAAAATGTACCCGTGGCACAGCTCCTACACCTATTCTTACTCCTTATTCATTAACAATCTATTACATAGCACATACTTGGAAGAATATTAGCAAAACTGCTATTTATCTTAAAAATGGCATCAGCTTTTGTCATCCCTCCTCCCCAAAAGCCACCACCACCACTACCAGCTGGAGGACCTACACAACAGGAAAAGCGCAGTACTTCCAAAGACAATGAAGAGGACCAAGAAGATGAGGAAGTGACTACCTCTAGCACCAAGAGAGAATCATGGGTGTGGAAGTTCTTTACCACTGTTGGGAATGTACCAAAGGCTAAAGCTACCAAAGTGAAAACACTGAGCGTACTCAGTTGCGGACTACCTGGACAGTACTCCGACAGGACCACCTATATGATATGATAATGATATGATATGTGGCATTTATAACGCGCCTGTACACAAGCGTTTCTAGGTGCGACAAGATAAGGAGGTGGAAACAAAGGGAGGACGATTTTACTAGGTCTTGTGTCATTCAGATCGTGCAAGTTAGGGGAAGAGGGAAGTGGAGAAGTGCCAGGGGTGAGAGGCAGAGGGAAGTGCAGTTAACTCAAAAGTGCAGCCAGTGTGTGGCTCATAAGTGCAGAGAAAAGGGACTGTAGGGTTGCAGATGCAGACCCTTAAATGCTGGGGAGCCCAGAGGCAGTGCAAGGGCAACTGGACATGCAGGAGTCTGGGCCCGAGTTCAGAGGATGACCAGGTGACAAGTGCGCAGAGAAGTTGGGTGCATCAGCAGGGGAGAGAAAGAAAGCGGAAACGAAAAGGAAGGTCTTGAGTTGCTTCCGGAACTGGAGTTGGTTCTGCTCAAGTTTGAGAGACAGAAAAGCTGTTCCAGAAGGAGGCACCAGCTAGGAGATGGATCTACCCCCAACTCTCTGCTTGGAGAAGCGTCTGACCCTCATGCGCCGCCACACCCAATCCAACCACTGCAATGCTCTTAGAAAGGCTGTTCTTTTCTTAGCAAGTAGTAGGCTGTCTTCCTCCACGTCATCTTCCTCAACCAGTACTGTAACCACACAGCTGTGGGATACATTTACCCACTTAGCAGAATTACCCTCCATTTCCAAGCTGTATTCTGCAGTTACCAGCAGAATGTCTGCTAGCTTCTTTTGGCTCCATTGCCTCGCATCAAAACTGCGTTTTGCAGCTACAAAATGATGGCAGCACTGTCTTGCCAAACACCTACTGGGCAAGATGTAACAGGGAGCACAGTGAGGAAGGCTGCCAGTGTGTTGTCTTACATGCCCCAAGGAAGAGAATTGAAAAGCAGCGCTGCTTTGCTGCTTGCGCAAACTTCCCATTGGAAAAGGAAATATTTTACATTTAAAATGATGCCGTTCTGATGCTCTTTTCATGTGTTCAACATTACACTGCTTTTATCAGTGAGACCCTGCTATCCCCATCCATATTCAGATTGTGCTCCATCAGAAGAGAGCATTATCACTGAAAGACAGGCTGTGGCAGGCAAAATCTGGGAAATCACCCGAAACTTCACTCTCAGCCGTACTGAAAAACAATTGACTTTTGCTATAATGTGTCAAAAATAAATCCTTCAAAAGAAACCCTAGCTCTCTGTGAACATGTCAATTTCAGTGGACATTTGCCTTGAACATACCGCTGTGTAAGAGAGACTGATTAGGGCTGCAAACAATGTTTGGAATCCAGATGCAAGAGAAAACCAAATTTGAAGGGGACATCCCAGCAGAATTCACCACGTGTCAAAATGTGCTTTTGCAAAAGAGAAAAATGCCTGTTTTAAAAGTACAATGTCATTAAGACCCTGACCTTGCCTAGAAGTGTAAGGGGGATTTGGGTAAAATCTAGATAATGTTTTATTTTAACAGACTTGCTTCTGATTCAGAATAAAATAAAATAAATAATGAAATGCATTGGCTGTACTGGGGAACCAGTCAAACAGGTTTCCTGCTCACTTTACATGGACATTTGTGTGCTGACAACAGGAGTGGCCTCCCCCAAAAGGAGCCACAAAGGGATTTCCGGGACACATACGTGTTAACTTCTGCCCTTGAAAACTTTGAATGGCCAAGAGGAAGAATATCACACCCCCATCAGACTTCTGTCTGGACTTCAGCTTGAGACAATAGATTCTGGGACCCCTACGTGTTACTTTTGGAAGTGACACCTACCAGTCACTCAAACTGGGGAAACTGCAGGGCATCCCTGGGCTAAACTGACATCTGGTGGTAGACTGGACAAAAAAAACTGTCTCATTTGGAGGACAAAGGTCGGCCCATTTTGGCTCGAAGACTATTTAATGAATTCTATAACCGGACAATGCAGTAATGTAAAAGTTTTACAGTTTAAAGGTAATTTTCGTGGCTTTCAAGCAAGATATCATGGCTGTACATAAAACGCCAGGAGAATTTGAATCATGGGAAAAGTACATATGGTGGAACGTTAAAAATGTATGGAAATATGCTCGATGATGATATGTACATATACTTAAAATTGTTGGATTTTGGGTAAAGCGGTTCCCACTACAAAGCGTGAAAAACTATTGGAAGGGCGAAATAATGTACAGACCTAGGAGTGGGAACACCATGCTCGGTATGAAATATGCAATCTGCCTATATAATTTGCAAAAGTGCCACAACTCTATAAATGATTGATTTTAGGCAAAAATGACTGTGGGATGGCTTTGCATATCATAAATAACAACCCCATAAACTGAGTCCCCTCCTGGAGGAGGCGACCAACATAGACTGACCTATCCGGTTCTTCGGGGTAGGGGTAGCTTAGTCCTGCCCACCAATAAATCCTGTGAGTCACCCGCCTTATAAAAAGGGGAAGCTGACAGAGACTCTTCTGAATTTTCCAGCGCCTGCGTGTCCAGACATTCCAGACTCCACTGCCAGAAAAAGTATAGTTGGTTCAGACCCTCCTATCCAGGCAGAACCACCCTTCATAAATAAACCCCATAACAAAATCCCACTAACTCGGGGAGAAGGGGGTAAAGCTGTGGCACCCTTTTGGGAGTATCCTGTGACCAGACCTTCTTTTTGCCCACTACCTGCATGCCAGCTGTACCCTTGTGATCCGGTGACCAGACAGGCCCAGCTGTTGTTCTGGTAGGAGAGTGCGCCGCCTTGCTGTGACCAGACCCTTTGAGTCCAGAACCCGCTTGACTGTCCCAAATCCAAAACTCAAGTTGCGGATTGTGAGTATTTCCCCATCCCATAGCACCACATAGCATACCCCATCTTGATACTTTGTTTTTGTCCTACTCTCTAAGTAATCCTATCCATACCCTGATAACTTGTTTAAAACTTTTCAAATTCTCTGTGCATTCTGTCCTTGATCCCTAAACGTAGCGCCTGTCTTCTACTCATCTCTGTCTTGCATACATCCGTAGTCATATTTTGAATAATTTAAATATTCCCACATAGTGCTGAACGTGGGGTGAAAAGGTTAAGTTGCAAATTAACCTTGGAGCGTACTGTGTCTTTCTTTAACAATCTAGTCTTGATAATCTAGTTTAAGTACAACTTGTCCTTTCCTTTTTGAACCGATTTCTTTTTTTCTTTTAACTGCTTTATTTTACCAAAACCGAATCTCGTTCCACATTGAAAATCTCATCCAGGTATTCAGCCAGAGTCACTCTTTCACTTCTATATGGTTCCTGTGATGTGCATCTATCACCCAGACTAAAAACCGCATTCCAGTTCTGTCTATTTCACCCGTTTAAAAAAAAAAACAAGTTTTGACATTTAAAACTGAAAAAGTGTAAAATGCAACTTTTCAACGTGTGATTTGGCTGCACTGTGGATTTACTTTCAAGTTGCTTTCTGAACTGTATGCCCTTTGTTGATACCTTGCCTTGTAGTTGTTAGTGATATTATATCCCTGATACTGTGATAAACCATAATTACCTCCTTGATTCAACTGCACATTAATTTAATTATTTGTCAATTCCGAGTGTCATTTTATGCAATTGTAAAGGGTTTTAAAATCATTAATTGGGGTTTAAGGGAACATTGCCGGAGGAAATCTTAACTCGGGTGCTATCTTCCAAATAGAAAAAGTGTTCCTATTCATTTGTGCTTTGGATATGTTCTTGTAGGAGGTCAACCAATTGTATTTCAGTAGTTTACATTGTAATTATCACCCCATTGGTCATTGCTGCCCAACATTCAAACTGTGTGATTTTCTTTGAACTTAAAATAAATACATATTGTTTTCCCACCAACCGGCCTGGTTCATGGTCCGTTGTGACCCAGGGTATTTATAAAAGGGAGTGTGATATGAGTTGGGTGCCAGCTCAATTTGCATTTGTTGAAAATAAAGAAAAAGTATTCTAATTGAGTGCTACACCTTAGGCTAAGGGCAATAGTCTGGGTCCGGTGTGACGCCTGATTGGAATCCTTTACACAGCCTACTTCTGTGGGACACAAAATCCCACCAGCTACCTTGCAAGCAATAAAAGTGTCTGTTGATGCATATCTTTCGAAAGACAACAGTCCTCTGTATATAGTGCAACACACCACTCTGCAGGGGGGAGCAATTTCGAAATGCTTTTGAAACTGTAATCAAGGAGCATGAGAAACACTGCCCCCTACCTTAGATGTAACACATGCATGACATCTTCCTCTGTCCACCTGCCCCTCCATATTAGTGCTTGGTGCCCCTTTTCCTCATTTCTCTCCGCACCTTACGTCTAACCCCTCCAGCAACAAAAACTTATATTTATATTTTTAAAAAACAACACAAAAGTTTCCTTTAGGAACCACCTGTAACAGTTAAAAAATAGAACTAAAAAAAAATCTGTTAGACTCCATCTACTTTACATTTCTCAGTAAAATACATAGACTCAATACGATTTTCCAACATTTCCATTAGTATTTTGTGTTATGCTAATAGGAATAATGTGGCGTTTCCAAGGACTGGAACAGGGATAACTGCCCGCCATTCCAAGTTATCGGCCCAAGCAAAGCTTTTAACTTCTATTGCATGATATGATGTGATGTGATATGGCATTTATAACGCGCATATACACAAGTGTTTCAAGGCGCAGATTATACAATCTGAAGTGAGCCACCCACAGCCTTTAACTCTGAATTTGTAACCGCTGGTTATAAAAAAAAGTCAATGAATTCTAACTGCGGTTATATTTGAAAAATGTTTTTGATTATTATTTTATTGTGTTTGTGTATTTATATATGTTAAGTAGTCCTTAAATTGACTGTTTGGGGTACAGTGCGTGCAATATTTTACCATATTTGGAGTACTGTTTTGATGCTATAAATGAACACTGCATTTCCTTCATCGATTAGGTGTACTTCATCATGTCTCATGAATGCTGAAACTATATTATAATTATCTACTTTAAATAACTCCACGAGCAGTGATTTATTGTAATGTCTACTTTTTATTTTTAGAATGATATTTTATTCAGTTGCAAGCATGGACTGCGCAGTACAGAGTCACATATAATAGGTGTTAGATATTTCAAAAAGCACTACCAATATGAATGTTCCCTCCATCTCCCCATTCTTAGAAATTGTTGTCCTTCCTTTCCATTGTCCCCCAATCTGGTAGACGTTGACTAGGAGGGCCCTGTTTCAAACGTCCCGAAGGAACTGTTTTGGAAGCCACAGTTTGTGTGTCTGAGCAGAAAAGTTCTGATCATGTTCCAGACTAGGGGCCCACACATCCGGGAAGCGGTGTAGAAGGCCCTCCTTGGCCGCTGTGAACTTTTTCCGCCACCAGGATGTCCCATATTTTGACCCACTGTAGTGGTATCAATGGGGCCTCTGGAAATTTCCAAGACCGAGCGATCGTGATCCTCCTTGCTAGGAGAAGCTGAGTAACTTGTTTAGCTGTCACTCCAGACCTTGGGTATACCGCCCAAATCAGAGCTCCCAGGAGAATTACGTCGGGTTTGTTTGGGAGTTTCACCTGAGTGATACCTTCAATCAGGGTGAGCCCTTTTCCCCATAACGTTCGAACAGCAGGGCTGTCCCACCAAATATGTAAGCAAGTGTCTTGGCATCCACAATTACGCCAGCACTGCAGGTCCAATGCTTTCTGAATTTGGTGAAGCCGCACTCATGGATAGTACCAGCCAAGGAGCAATTTAAGAGCACATTCTTTTTTTGTCACACAGTCCAGATGTCTACCCATGTATGGTCCTCAATTGAGCGCCCCAAGTGTTTTTCTCATTGTATCATGTATGCAGGGCGAAGAGTTAGCATGTCCTCCTGCAGCAATTTGTCGAGTTTGGAGACATTGCCCTCATTTATACCCTCCTCCTAAGTGAGTTCAATAGGGCCAAGGTCCCGTACGGCCATCTGTTGGACCAACGGATGTATGTACCATTGACAAAGTTGGTCATGGGAGAATCTGTCGCTCTCGGTCAGCTTGTATGTCCCCTTACAGTTTTCCAAAGTACGTGGCTGGCCGTTTTCATATAGCTGCGCTAAGGTTTGCAACCCACCCCTCATCCAGTTCTTAATGTTTGACGCGTGCATGCCTAGAGTGAATGCTGGATTATAGAAGACCGGGGTGTGCAGACCCATACCGGTTGGGATACCCTTGGAGTTCATCGCCCAGTCAATGGCATTACCCCAGAAGATGGCTGGGGGTCCTGCTGTGAGCAACTTGCAGCAGGCTGCCTGACCGTGTTATCTAGGTGATGCTGAAACGACCATACACTCGCCGAAGATTATCTCCTGGAATATAACATGCCTTAATAGAGTTTTATCTAACCCAGATTGGTGTAATTTTGCCAGAAAATATAAAGTAGTCTCAGGAAGATAGCTCAGGGGCAACGTGCTCGCCTTGGAAACACGACGAGGTGGAGCAACACGGGTCCAATCCCCCGGTCCGCGCTTAGAAACCTCTGGTATTAAGCTTGTGATAAATAACCAATTACAAGGTGTTGCTCTTTCAGGAGACTTGTTCACTAAGCCCTGTGAATTTCTAAGGTCATATAATATATACTATCCCAGCGATTGGGGGCACGAGGGGTAGGCCATCAGGGGCCTGCCCATTTGGATTGATGCAAACCTTGAGTGGAAGGTGACCATCAAAGAGACCCACTCAACAGATCTATAGCTGCTCTCGGTAGCAACAAAAGGGCGGATCGATTCCTGTTAATTTCTACAAAAGCCAAAAGTGGACTTTGAAAGGGGAGTCATGTCGAAACCCCAGGAGCTGATTGGTTCAAGAATCCCCAAAATCCTTCAGGGAGAAGTTTGCATAGTTGCTGGAAATATGAATTTCCCAATAGAACCTTTGAAAGAATCACTAGAGCTTTGGGATGACCAAGATGCAGCTTAAACTATTCCAATCTTCAAGGCGGCTCTGCCGAAAAGGGTCCATAGATGGGCGATGAGATCAGCCTGCATTGCTGCCAACCTGAACCTTAGAGCCTGCAATTGCAGAATACCAGGCGACCAGCCAGCGAAAGTAACATTCAATGGCTGTAATGGCTCGTCCCGCATAGACTACATTTTCATCACAGAGACACTAGCTGGTGTAAGGTTTTGGGTTTTGAAGTATTAGAAAGAAGCAAAAGTGATCACTATCCTCTCGTGCTTCAAATACACATGACGGCACCAAATCCATCCCTGAAGCCAGATTTGCCCAGGAGCCAAGCTGAGACCAGCTCTGACATTGTAAGGAAAACTATGAATTGTGCTACCAGGATAAAAAGAGACGTAAAATCAAAGGTGCATGACTACATTAATGATAACTTGGGAAACATCTGCAGCAGCGATTTGTCTAGCAAAATGATTTTTGCAGAATTTGAACTAATAAGCAGGGAACTGACCCCCTTCCTAACATATGAAAACCAGGCCGTCCGAAAAAGAAGACCACAGTGCTAAATTCTTGGTATGATGGGGATGGAATAACAGCAAAGGAAGGCATTGTTTTATGTAGAAGAGCTGGTGCAGTTACGGACAAGCACTGGCTGTTAGTAAAGATTCCCATGTATGTGTAATTTTCCCTCCAGTTGTGTGTCCCCCAACTTTCTGCTGTTGTCGGACAAGCCTAGCCTACCTTTTGCCAGTGGAGCACAGCCTTCTGGTGCGCTCCGCTGGGTTTTCGCTCACTTTGTTTTGGGGAAACTGACAGGCCCTTAAAGACCGTCAGTACTGGGAGATTTTGTTTCCCTTAGTCCTTTCCTATGTTGCAATTTTCCTGCAACATGTTACAAGTGCACAAAGTACCTTACAGTGCGCTTGAGTCTTCCTTTCGTTTCCAAAGGTCCGTATCGTTTCGCATATTTTTAACCCTTTCTTGCCAGGCAAAGCGTGTTTACCGCAGTTGTCACAGGAAGGTGACCTGGCTCCAAAATGGCCATGCCACAAGGTTCTTTGTCCTGTCCTTTGGCCATCTTGTCCCTTTGCCTTCCCGAGGTCGAGCAGACCCGGGTCAGTCCTTATTTGGTCATGCATTCTCCCACGAAACACCAAGCTTTTGCAGGCTTCCGATACACATCCTTGGTGCCAGATATTCTGGTGTGCTGGGAATGACTGGGACCACTGTGGTCCGTGATTGGTCCACGTCTGGTGTGCCTGTATGTGAGAAGATCTCCCATTGGGTCCTCTTTGTTTTGGCGCAAAGGAGATTCTGGATAAAAGTAGGCACCAAACACCCATACCAGGTCGATCTCTTGAGTTCTCACTGAACCTAGGATAGGATCCAATCATCCGGATACTAAGAAGCCGAGTCGAGGAACCGCTGGTGACCCGCTGGAAGGTTTGGTACCCTGAGCCCTCTATTGTCCCGCAGGATCCCTCTGCATCTGATCGAATTTAGAAGGTATGCAAAGGTGCTTCGACCCATTTGAATAGTGGGAACAACTATTCATTGCACCTTCATCTTAACCTGCAAGCGAGCCTCTTCGCAAGTGTTCCTGGGCCAACCAGCGAACTGACCAGCTTGCGCTGGACCTTTGCTCTGAAAACGCAGCCTTTTCAAGTTGACACTTGAAACTTGGTAGATCGTAAGCACTGGGTCCAAGGCACTCTCCTGCCGAGGTTGGTACACCTAGGCACCCTAGGTCCCGAATTAGGAGAGTACGCCTGAAACCGAGTGCACGCGGTCACTGTTTCGCCTAGCCGTGGTGACAAACTTTGCAGGTGCCCTGCTGCTGTGCCCCTCTGTGCCCTGAATCCTGCTGCAGTGAAACTGGCCTGATCCCTTCATCAGGAGCGGAGCAATTGCAACTGACCTGCCACGGAATCATCACTGAAACTCAGTCGCTGAAAGCCGCAGGGTTTCACAATTGCCGCATTTGAACCTGCAAACGAAGTGCACTCGACTCCCGAAGTTTTGTCCGCAGGGCGCCTGGGGTTGGCGAGTACTTGCAACCCTTACTGGTGGCCCCTATCCATCCATTTGTACGCACAAGTGTCCCCTGAGGGCTACTCACCTTTCCACAGTTAGCCAGTGACACCGTCCTATGCCCAACTCCTGGAATCTGTTCTGCCCTTTTGGGGAGACCCTCCTTGAATAGTGGGAACCTATTCTTCATCGCCTCACCCGCCTTCCTGAGTCGCTACAGCCCATGCAAAAGAGCCAGTTTTCGCTCTACCGCACCATCAGGTGCACCTGCTTCCGAAAGTACTTTTGAGTTATAGGCTCCACTCTTCGTAGGGCCAGGACTGCCTCTAAGTTACAGATTGATTGATGAAGAACTGCCTAAAATCTGTTTGCACTGTTTGCTCCCTTTCTTCATAGGTTCTGGACCCATTCTGTGCATTATTCCATTAGGCCATTTGGTAACTGTTTATATGTTTCATAGTAGTGTTGTGTTGGTTTGAAGTATTACTGTTGATATTTGCTTTGTGTTTGATTTCAAAGGCCTTGAAGGAATGTATATGTATTTTTGATGCATACACCTGACTGGGAGTGATTTGTAGTGTCCTTTACTGTGTTTGCTCATTGTGGTCTTTGAGTCACCCTCACTCCTCTTGAGACCTAGCCTTGACTGCCGCCAATGCTACCTTGACTATTGTGGCTGGTCCAGAAGGTTACCCTGTTCCAAGAAACTAGGATGGCCTTCTGCACCTCTGCCCACCAGGTTAGAGTTCAGAAATCCATCTTAACAAATTGGTGTACAGCAGTGGGATAGGACTGAAGGTACCCAGTGTTGCACACTGGTGAAGGCATTTCAGATTACTCCTGCCCAGGACACATAGTGACCTTAGTAGTAAAGTAACTGTAAAAGCCAGAGACCTATCTATAAGTATAGAGACAATTACCAACAAACCTCGAATGCTTCAAAATCTGAAACATTGAGAATGATGTGTACTGAGAGAGGCTTGCCTGCTCAAGGTACAAAGGGTGAAATGATACAAAGGATCATGGATTGGCAAGAGTTGCAACTTAATGCCATTACCACAGATGAAAGTGCAGAAAGTGGTGGGGCTGCTCTCAGTGACAGATCTGACAGATCTGTCGCTGCACTTATCCATGTTACCCAGAAAGACCGGGATGATTTGTTGTCCCAAGTTTCCTCTGCCAGCTCTGATGCTGATGCCCTGTTAGAATTCAAGAAGCAAGAGCTGCTGTTTAGGCAGAAGGAGCTTGAATTTAACATGGCTAAGCCAAAGGGGGAGGAGGCAGAAAAACAGAAGGTCGTGGATCACCAGTTTGAACTGGCCAAGCTTCAAGTTTCAAATGGCTCCAAGGGATCTGGGCATGGGTCTGCATCCTCCTCTCATCCTCCTCTCATCCAAGATTTCCAAAAGATCTGCTCAGTGTATATGATGAGAAGAATGACATTATGGACTGGTAGAATGCATTTTAGTATGCATGGGAAGTCCAACTGGTTGTGAATGCTGCCGTGATTGCATCATTGCATGGTTGCTCAGCAGACTACTCCATTCTGGCTGCAGTGCTATTATGGAGATGTCAAAAGCTGAAAGAGTAGACTTTGCAAAATTGAAGCAAACTCGCATCTTAAAGTTTGGGAAGACTCCTGCCCAATACTTGAAGAGGTTTAGAGAGTTCAGAAAGAAAGAACGTAACACTTGTGTGTCTTATGGTACTGATCCCTTGAAGAACTTGACTGGCTGGGTTGAAGGCTATAAGATCTCCACCTTTGAGGGTATGATATGTCTTGTCATGCTTGAACATATTTTTGCATCTTGTTACCCTGAGCTTAAGCAGCACTTGGCAGATTCAAAGGAGATATATCCTAAGAAACTGGCCATAGCAGCAGATTTGTGGGTTTCACGTAGTGTGTCCCATGAAGTCAAGACTCATCCTGGCGGGGGGGCGCTGTTGCGCTCGGAGAAGATGGCTTCCTGAATCGTGAGCTCCGTGCCGGGAGGTGCTGTTCTGTGTGAAACCTCTTATGGTGCGTCGCCGAATCCTGCTTTGTCCATGGACACGCACTGCTGAGGAGCCTGTGCGAGTCCTGAGCCCGTTCCCGGGCCTCGAATTAGCCTCTTCACTGACACTCACTCGTGGGAAGCTGGACCGCGGGCTGGCGCTTCCCTGCCCTGCCCCTCTCTTCCAGGGATATCACCGCCAGTGGCGGGGACTTGAGGCTTGCTGTAGGGGAGGTGCACCGTGCGCACGCTGTGCTCTCCTCTCTCCCTCGCCCACGTAGACTGGTGTACCTTGGGTGGAGGCACTGACCCGACCTCCATACACATATCCCCCTCGGGACCCGGAGGTCCGTTCTGATTGTAGAGCGGTCCGCTCCGCTGCCCCTCCTGGGTGGCGTGCTGTTGTCCTGCGCCACTCGGGCTCCGGACAAAGTACTTCTCGCGGCCTGTGTTCCACGCAGCACCTGAGGTAAATCCTCTGAGGATACTGCGGTGAGTCCCTTGGGCCCCGATCACTCTACCAATGGGACCAGGCACTCCTACCTAGACCGCCACCTTCTTGGAGACGCTGCCGGCGTTTTTGCTCCTCCCTGCCAGCACCTGCGCGACTGGAGCCGCACTCCTCTACTCCCCTGACACCCTGTGATACTTGGGGCTCCCGCCCCCAACACAATCCAGTGGGCGCCACCTTGGAGGCACGGGGCCCCCGGGCTGCGGCCCACTTGCGCTCCACACCACTGGATGAGGCCACTGCACACCCATAAGTTGCCCTGAGATCTGTAACCTGCGCAGCCCCTGGTCTGGGTTGCAACATTACTCTTGGAATATCTGGACAGCAAGCATCTTGCGGGCCCTCACCTCCCGCTTCCTGCCCCATACGCCTGTTGTGGGCCCGGGGCTCACGACCTAACAACATTCAGCAACGGTGCACTGGGTTGGTCTCCCCCACCACGCCATGCGAAACCTGGGGCATCCGCTCCAGCTAGGTGTCTGTTGACTCCCGCCCCTAACTCTTGCCGCCATTCTACCGCCTGGCTGGGGACGCCCTTTCTCCTCTCAGCGGGCTACATCTTTTGCCCTTGGACACCTGGCCCTACTGCTCTCCGATATAGGGGGTGGCCTCCCTGACTCACTCAACTGCATCAGGCCCTGAAAACACTGTCTCCTTTACCCTGCCTGCAGACCCTAGAACTACAGCTGTTACTACTTGCTCTGCTTCACTAAGCCGGGCTGCACCAGGGGATCAGCCTGCTGAGCACTTGGCGCGTACATATCACTCCGCAGTTTACTGCAAATCTGCACTCTACCGTCACCCCGAAGATCCCTGGTCGACCCGAACTTCTCAGGTGGCCCTTCAGCCCACCTCCTGCGTCCCTCCTCTCCCAACCTGTTCCTGCACCGCTACTGTCTCCCAGGACCTCAGTGCTTGCCCCCCATTTGGCAACATGACTAAGGGAGCGGGAAAAAAGCAGTGCCCGATCAACATGTTCACAAAGACCCCGTCAAAGCCGTTGGGGGATCTGCCTGAGCAGGAGCCCTCCAACTCGACAACCTCGGATCCTATTGACTCTCAGAAAATGGTGGAGTACATTCGGGAGGGCTTCACCACGCTCCATAGTAAAGTGGATGACATGAATGGTACCATATCCTCTATTAAAGCCCATATCGAGGGAACCGACGGCCGAGTGGCTGAGATCGAGACGCGAGTGAGCGCCACTGAGGACGACCTAGGCTCCCTCCGTGCGGAGGTCGCCGCGCTCTCTGAGTCCTCGAGGTCGAGAAGAAGAATGAGGACATTGAAACCCGCTCAAGGCGAAATAACCTTCGCATTATCGGTGTTCCGAGGACGGCGTCAATGAACCGATGGAGGACTATGTCGAACACACACTGCTGTCTCTCCTCGACTCTCCAAAACTCTCCCCGCAGTTCGCTATAGAGAGGGCCTACCGCGCCCTGACAGCTAAACCTAAAGCGGGCGCACCCCCACAGCCCATCATAGCCAGGGTCCTGAATTTCCGAGATCGAGATTCCCTTCTCAGGGCTGCGAGAGCTAAGGGCGAACTGCTGTTGGTAGGCGCCAGAATTCACCTATACCCCGATTTATTCAGTGGCTGTTCAACGGGAGTGCAAGACCTTCTTGGCGGTAAAGAAGAGACTAAGAGACCCTGGAGTTAAATACTCCATGCTATACCCTGCTAAGCTAAGAATTGAACACTCTGACCAGGTGTTTTTCTTCACAATTCCAGAGGAGGCCTCCAGGTTCATTGATGAACACTTCCCTGGCTAAACATCTCCACACCACTTATTTATGACTTTTACGTCATTCTGTTGAGAGGTTACCAAAACCAATTACCACTTTGTGCCAGTACCCTGTGAGTCTATTCCTCTCAATCATGAACAAATTGGTTCACCATTGTACGACCGTACCATGCCCATTCGTACAAAATCCTCTACAAGTTACACATGACGTTATTGTTAGGCACCATGTTTATCCTTAAATTGCCAACTGGTCCGGAGCATCGCCACCAGGCCGGTTCACAGGCCCCCCGGCGTTGATGCCATTGGTTTGGATTTGGTTAATGGGGTATGGGGTTATCATTCCTCTGTTTGGGGCAGGGATATGGGTGGGAGTGGGTTATGTTGGGTGTTATGTTATACAAGGCTTGGCGTCCACAGAGGAGGTTGAGTACGAGGCAGTATTGAACCGATGGTATTGCAGGGCTGCTAGACCGATCCATCAGCCACCGGGGTCTCCGTTCCGACAAACACTGATCCTCAACAAATATTTCTACACTGTTAACCGAAGATAACTTAACTTTTATGAGTTGGAATTTGCGTGTTTTGGGTAATTATAAGAAAATGAGACAACTCCAGCTTCAGCTTTCTCTGCAGGAGACACATGCTTGTACTGAACACTGTGAAAAATTCACCAAAATGTGGGGCCCCCAAAGATACTTTACTGATTACTCTACCCAAAGCCGTGGGGTCATGACCCTAATACATAAGAGCCTTAAGTTTGATTCCATATCCTTGCAGATCGACCCCCAGGGCACAGGGAGGTGGTCCTACTAAATGTCTACGGCCCCAACATTGACGATCCAGAATTTTATTTACATCTCACGTCCCTCCTTGACAGCTTCCCACTAATACCAATTCTCTGGGGGGGTGACTTCAATACAATTTTCGAAATGGACCTTGATAGATCCGGCTCCAGACTCCGCCAAATTACCAAAGCAGCCTATACTACATTGTTATCTCTCCCCCGACATGCACTGGTCGACACATGGAGGCTTCTCTATCCCGACTCCCGCTCCTATTTGTTCTACTCCTCGGTACATGACTCCTATTCCCGAATCGATAGATGGCAAGTGTCTGACATACTGATAAAGAAAGTGACCCGCCTAATGATCATTCCCACAACCCTTTCTGACCATTCACCAGTGACTATTACCCTTTGCTGGGGCCCAGACCGCGATCGGACTAGACACTGGAGAATTAAACCTCGGTCTCGCCTTGAACCCTGTATTTAGCTCCGATTTGGAGACGGCCATCGAAGAGTTCTTTGAAATAAACACTGATTTGGTATCTTCACAGGCTACCCTCTGGGAATTTTTTAAAGCTTATATCAGGGGCATAGCACTTTCCAAGGAAAATGGCATCCTTAAAACAATCCGAAAGAATATCTCGGAAAGTGAGGCCACACTATCGTCCCTGGAAGCCCAATGCTCACTACACCAAACCCCTGAAACCCTAGCATCCATAGGCGCGCAACTCGACACGTTTCGCTCCCTAGCGGACCGTGAGCTGAAATTCCTGGACAGCCCTGGCCTCGCTAGGAAATATGTTGAGGGTGAACGTCCTGGCCACTGGCTGGCTAGGCTTCTACGGCGCGAGCTTGGCGCCCCACACATCCCTGGGGTGGAAAGACCCGATGGCTCCCTGGCCACCTCATCGCATGATATCAACTCCGAATTCCTTTCCTTTTATGAATCCCTATATACCAATGCAGACAGTGCCCCGACACCAGAGATTGACTCCTACCTTGATGCCCTCCCCCTCTCGTTACTCTCCCCTGAAACCATCGGCTCTCTTGATTCTCCATTTACCCCTGAGGAATTCTCAGACGCCATAGACTCACTTTCCTCAGGGAAATCCCCAGGCTCAGATGGCATCCCAATTGAATTTTATAAACGCTACAAATAGCTCCTATTTCCCTGCCTAATAGCCCTCTGGGAGGAATCAGTGGAGGCAGGCATATTTCCCCACCTCTCTCCGCGAAGGCACAATAACTGTCTTACTCAAACCTGGCAAACCCCCCACACAATGCAGCTCGTACCGTCTACTTTCGGTCATTAACTGCGATGTCAAAATCTACGCCAAACTAATAGCTCTACGCCTGGCCCCCTACATGCCGCACATTATTCATCCTGACCAAGCAGGCTTTATTCCAGGACGCTCCACCTCCTTGAACCTGAGGCGCCTCTTCAACATAATTAGTAGAATAAACCCAAATGTTCATGCATTAGCCGCCACACTCGATATGCAAAAAGCGTTCGACTCTGTGTCTTGGAAGTACCTCTGGCGGGTTCTTAAAGTGCAAATTCGGACCCTCCTTTCTCTACTGGGTTAGACTGCTATACTCTGACCCAGTAGCCAGGGTCCGCACTGAGGACCGATGCTCTCCCCTTTTCCGAATTGCTAGGGGGACGAGGCAGGGCTGCCCATTCTCTCCCCTGATCTTCGCCATAGCGATGGAACCATTTGCGGACATGCTACGCCAATCTCATACACAAATGGCCTACGAACTGCGGGCCAGTCTGATGTAGTGTCCTTGTATGCCGATGATGCGTTACTCTTCATCCGCTCTCCCTCCACCAATTTGCCTCTGATATTGGAAGACGTTATCGTTTCGCACACATCTCTGGACTCAAAGTGAATTGCTCTAAATCCACCCTCTTCCCGCTCAGACTGCACGCGCCCCCCCCCCCCGATACCCTGGGGTTTGCATGGGCTCAGTCAAAATTCACCTATCTCGGAATTGAAATAGCTTCCCACTTTGAATTGGTCTTTGAAGAAAACTTAAACTTAAAAAATACCTTACAACAAGGGCACTAGGCTGGAGTAGACTTCCGATTTCTCTTGCAGGCAGAATAGGGATACTAAAGATGATAGTACTGCCCCAACTTCTGTACAGGTTCACCAACATCCCTTTATGGCCAGGTGAAGGGTTCTTCTGAACATTGACTCGCACAATTAACACCTTCTTGTGGCACTCGGGTGCGGTCCATCTTAAGTTCAGGACCTTGGCCACCCCAATGCAAGGGGGTGGCTTCGGTGCTCTGACTTCAAATACTGGCTGGTGGCGCAAGTCCAAATCACGTCACATTGGTTCAACACATTGGACCCCCCTCCACATGTTAGGCTCGACGAACTGACGGCCAGCGAGCGGGACATTTGTTCCCTAGTTATTAAACCCATGCCAACAGTGACCAGGTGGCTTGCACGTCCCTGGCCCTAACTAAAGCATGGAAATTACTAGGTACCGCCCACCCCTTCCATGGTAACTTCCACTTTGGAACTTCATCCCGGCGGTCCCACATGTATCACCGCGCATAGTGCTCCGTTGGGCCGAGGCGGCATATGAGCTGATCCGAGACATCTTTGAACAGGGCAACTTCATTGAATGGCCAGACCTCCCATTGTCCCTCAGACGGAGACCGTCTATATGGCTCCTTATATGGCTCCAGTACTCGTCTCTCCGGAAAACCCTTAAACGCAAATACACTACTTTCCCAGCGATACCACCAGACGATCCTGCAATTGCGGAGCTAACCTCCCCCACCCCCACAAGGGGTAAGGTATCCAGACTCTATACCATGGTTCAAACTAGATCCACCCCTGAATTCACCAAACTGAAGCATGCATGGGAAAACGACCTTGGGTTGGAAATGACCAACGAACGCTGGACCCATATGTGTGCACGCATACACAGAGTGTCCTTCAACTCCTGCTTAAAGCTAATTCAATATAAGGTACTCCATAGATATCACTATACCCCAAACAGACTTCATTACATGCTTAATGATCACTCCCCAAGATGTCCCAGGTGTGGCTATGATGCCTCTGACTATATTCACATGAACTGGTCCTGTCCCCGCCTCGTCCAGTTCTGGAATTTGGTATGCTCTACCATGTCAACTATTCTTGAACATCCTATCACTCCATCCCCAATGAGATGACTTTTTCAAGAATTCCCCGAACTCCGCCGAGGTTCCAAAAAACTGTCCGGCCTCTGCATGTTACTCGCACTACGGTCCATTTTACTCTGCTGGCTTCGGCCTACACCACCCACTCATGTGCAGTGGCACAGGGCGGTCACTTGGGCCTCAGACACTGAAGAATCCTGGACCATACTACAGCCAACTCATTCAAGACCCAGTGATATTTGGCTCAAGTTTCGATCCTATATTTTCTCTATGCATACTGCATCAGACACTACATCTCCAGCTCCCTCCCCCCCTCTTCCCCATTCCCCCTCCTGAACTGCTGTCTCTCCAGTCCCGCACCCACTCTGTATATACCCCCCAAGTGCATAATCAAGTTGTAAACTGACTCTGTGTACCTGTATTATCTAGACTGTTACTGTATTGTACCTGCCTGGTATGTTGCTCACCTGTTTCTGTGCAGCCAAGCTAAATAAATAAAAAAGGTGTTTTTTTTTTTTAAAAAGACATCCTGGCAAGCAGGAGGAGGGAACAAATTCCAAAGAAAGAGGGTGGGGGATCTGATATAACTTCCTCCCAAAAGGCCCACAAAAGGAAATTCAAGGGTACATCCTGAGAGAATGTACAGGGTAGTGGAAGTTGTCCTTCTAAGCAGAACTCTTGTTATAGTAAGCCTCCATATGTCCCAAGACCCAGTAGATCTAGTGTGGCTTGTGCAGCAAAGGACCATGTGAAGGGGGACCCCAGATGTAAAGTCAAAACTCTGGGGGTCCACTCTGTGAGTCTGCCCCCCCCCCATGAGGAAAAATAGATCACAGGAGCATCCTTCTCAGACTCCTTCCCCAGTGGGATAGAATCTGAGGTAGTCCTAGTTTCCCTGGGTTCCTGTGAGCCTAGTTTCTCAGAGGCTTATACTAGAATTCCAGATAACACCAAGCACTACTTTAAGGACAGTGTGCTGATCAATGGGGTTGATGCTCCTGCCCTTAGGGATAGTGGGGCCAGCACAACAGTATTGGATTCTACCTTGGTAGACCCAGAGGAACTTGTCGGAGTTCCTCTGATGCCCACTAAGTTAACTGATAGCCCCCCTGTCAAGTTCCCAGTAATGCTTGTAAATCTTAGTATCAATGGTACTATGGTCAGGATTCCAGTGAGCATTCAGAGGCAGGTCCCAGGTAAGGTGCTGCTGGGGAATGATCTCAGAGACTTAGGTCTTGTGGGTGACACAGCAGAGAGACCATGCACAAGGTCACAGACAATGGCTGCGCTGGCCAAGTCCAATGGTATGCCCAAGCTAAAGGGGAAACCCAAGGCTAAACAAGTCAAAAAAGCTCACCTACCACTGAGGTGGAGGTAGTTGGTCAAACACCTGAACCTGATGAGGAAGAGGTGTTGCCTGAAATTCTCAATCCACATGACCATCCAGAACTCCAGAGTTTGTTGGTGGAAGGTGGTCCTGATAGGGTTGAGTTCAGTAAAGGCCAACGTGAGTGCCCATCTTTGGAAGGCCTAGGAGACAGGCCTGCTCCCAGCTTGAGGGTGAACCTCCTGGGAAGCATGGGATTTATTGGGAAGATGGGCTCCTCTACAGTGAGCCCACAGAGTCTACAGAAGGAGACCATAGGAGGATGGTGGTTTCCCTTTCTGTAAGACCCTTCCTCTTGCAGTTGGCGCTTGAAGTCTCCCATGCTGGTCATTTTAGCATCAAGAGAACCAAGCAAAGGTTATCCATGCACTTCTACTGGCCCAAGATGGGGGTGCAAGTAGAAAGTCACTGAAGGAGTTGTGCCACATGCCAGTTATCTGGGAAAAGTGGCACAACAATCCAAGCTCCATTGGTACCACTCCCAGTTGTGGGGGTACCATTTGAGATGGTAGGGATTGACTGTTGGTCCCCTTGACCCCCAAACATATGGTTTATCCGGGTGCTGGTCAACCAAACCGCCAGGTATCCGGAGACTTCCGATTGAAGACTGTGACTGCCAAGTCAGTTGCAAAAGCTTTACTTGCCATATTTACTAGGGTTGGCTTCCCTAAAGAAGTTGTGTTTTATAGGGGCAGCAACTTTATATCAAAGTATATTCAGGCCATGTGGAAGGAATGTGGGGTTACTTATAACTTTTCCTCTGTATACCACCCACAAACCCATGGTCTAGTTGAGCGGTTTAACAGAACCCTTACAAAGTCCTGATTCGAGCTCTGGAAAGAGCTCCAAAGGAGAAAATGTGATCTCCCATTACCATGCTTACTGTTTGCCTGCAGAGAGATACCTCAGGAGGGTGTTGGCTTCAGCCCCTTTTAGCTTCTTTTTGGTCACCATGTGAGGGGACCCTTGGCTATAGTCAACGATGGGTGGGAGATGCCTACTTCCCCCTATCACTACCAACGTAGTGGACTATGTGCTAGGACTCAGAAAAAGAATGCTACTCCTGACTGGTCAGGCTTGTGAGAAGTTGAAGGCTGGGAAAGCTCTGGTGAAACATTGGTATGACCAGAAGGCTTCCCTGATCAACTTCCCAAGTCCTGATCATGAATCCTATAAGGCCTAGAGCGTTGCAGGACAAATGGTCAGGCCCTTACACAGTGATGGAGTCACTGATTGAGGTTAACTATTCAATGGACCTTGGAAGGGCTGGACAGGCTCCAAAAGTGTTCCATGTAAATAGACTGAAGGCTTTCATCCCAAGAGTTGAAATAGCTGCACTGCTGTTGGCTACAAATGTTGAAGAGGAGGAGTGAGAACCTCTTCTTGGCCTGTTCCAGGACAGCCTTTCAGATAGCTCCATTGAGGGTGTCAAAGTGGCCCCTCACCTGACTCAGCAAGATGAGGTGAGAAGTTTGCTGAGGCAATTCTCCCCCTTGATTTCCCTAGGTCTTGGTTTGACATCTTGGTGCAAACATGACAATGACACAGGAGATAGTGTACCTACCAAAAGTAGGGAACACAGAATGTCGGACAAAGTAAGGTCTTATATCAAGTCAGAGGTCAACAAGATGTTAGATCTTGGGGTGATTGAACCCTCTAATAGTCCTTGGTCCAGCCCTGTGATTTTGGTTCCAAAAGCAGGTTCCTCAGAGCTGGGGTTCAGTGTGGATTTCAGGGCTCTGAATGCTGTCACCAAGACAGATGCATACCCCCTGCCTAGAACAGATGAGCTAGTGGATATTTTGGGTGCCTCCAAATACCTCAGCACATTTGACCTCACTGCAGGCTATTGGCAAATAGCCCTTCCAGAACATGCCTAGGAGAAGACAGCATTCTCAACTCCAGAGGGTCTTTACCAGTTCAGGGTAATGCCTTTTGTATTGAGGAATGCACCTGCCACTTTTCAGAGGCTTGTGAATCATGCCCTTAATGGGTTGGATGAATTCTGTCTAGCCCATCTGGATGATATAGCAGTTGAATGGACTCATCCCCCAACACAGATCCGAAATTTGGAATTAATGGACACAACCCAGTAGGGAATGAGACCAAGAGATAGATTGTAAGTTGAACAAAGGTTTATAACAGATAAAAGATGCACACAGAGAACTCTGCTGCCCTGAGAGCGCTCTGCCAAACATTACACCGGCAGTACATTATAAGATTGAAACGCGTCACTGCTGATGCTTCGGTATAGGTACATAATACTTGAATGTTATAGGCTAGGCATATAGATGCATTATAGAAACATAGGAGACAGTTGCACCAGATTGGCTCGAGGCTTGGGTGTTCGTCGAGCAGCACGTGGGTCAGCTGGGCTCATCTCCTTGGGGTGAAGGTCAGACACACACGATGAAACATAGCTAACATAGCTAACTAATCTATCTTAGCAAAACAGGAACTGAAGGCATGCAACAAATAACAATTGGAAAAAGTGGACAGTCATGGGGATGCTGTGGAGTTCATTTTTTCATTTTGTTAGATCTCTGATCGATTTTGCCCGTTGAACATTAGGGGCTGTAAACCCTGATGCCCGGGCCCAGGTGCCCACTATGGGAGTTTTGATCTGCTTGATGCCTCATGATGTAAGCCGACATGTGATAAGTTTACAAGTCATATATAACGGTCGGGGATTAGAATTAGGGTGGGTGGTTAGCCTGCTCATAAAATGGGTGTCAGATGTGTATCTGCATCAAGAGAGGTTGGGGGACTGAAACTTCTTAAGGTTGGGGTCGAGGGGCCATAGACAGGTTTGTGCAAATGGATAGGCACACAGGCAGTGGTTCTGCTTCGGTCACACACAGGGCAGTGAGCTCAGAGGAAGAAAAAGACCACTGTATCTGTTTGCAACAATTCGCACCTGGGTTTCCGTGAGAAAAGAGCTTGTGCGGTGCAGATAGAGGAGGAGGTGGTAGGGCGGCTGTGCTGGCTGTGCACGGCCCTGGACAGTGGGAGAGATGGCTTTTGGAAATCATTGTGCGGCCCAAAGGATGGCGTTTGGGCTAGTATAAAATGGAGTCTTTATGTGTCATTCAAAGGCTCCTGTCCTCTGTCTTTAGGGGACATAACGTGGGGACTTCTCCCGCAATTGGATGGGCATAAGATTCATTCCATACAGAATGTACAGGGGGGTCAAAAGGACCCTTCCTTCCTTACATTTCCCATTTTCCTCACTCCTAAAGTAACTAATACCCCTTGCTATTAGTACATCTACGCTCTTCTGCCTCCATCACTGCTTCATCCCAAGCTGAAGTCCCCTTTATTGGCATCCATGCCCTGCACACAGACCTTAAACTTTGACCCCTTCTTGCAAATTCCTTCGGGCGTGCTGGTCATGTAGATCAGGGGTGCACAACTGATTTTGACAGTGGGCCGAAAAGTAAATGTGGGCGCGGCGGTAGGCGGGGCGTGGCAGGAGGCTTTTTAAACCCCCAATTTGTACTAAACACATGGAAAAAGAATATTTTTGAGGGGTAACGATTTTTATTTGCATTTCAAACTTACATTTTGTAATACACATTTTCCATTGTTATAATTTATTTCTATTTAGTTATTGTATCTCGCCTGTTTAACTTATATATATTTTCTTGACCCTAGATTGGACATGCCGTTATTTTGGACTGCTACAGTTTGCTATTTGGGTTGCCCAAGAGGATTATGGCCTTCGTTGAGTCAGGTTTCCATAAAAAAACAAAGATGAACATCTTCTAACTGTGCCTGTTTTAGCTTTATTATTGGGTTCACTCTTGGAGTGCAACACTATGCCCCATGGCCCCCTCACCCCCAACCAAACACTATGCCCCATGGCACCCTCACCCCCAACCAAACACTATGCCCCAGGGCCCCCTTACCCCCAACCAAACACTATACCCATGGCCCCCTCACCCCCAACCAAACACTATGCCCATGTCCCTCACCCCCAACCAGACACTATGCCCCATGGCCCCCTCAGACCCAACCAAACATTATGCCCCATGGCACCCTCACCTCCAACCAAACACTATGTCCCATGGCCCCCTCACCCCCAAACAAACACTATGCCCCATGTCCCTCACCCCCAACCAAACACTATGCCCCAGGGCCCCCTTACCCCCAAACAAACACTATGCCCCATGGCCCCCTCACACCCAACCAAACACAATGCCCCATGGCCCCCTCACCCCCAACCAAACACTATGCCCCATGGCCCCCTCACTCCCAACCAAACACTATGCCCCAACCAGACACTGCCCCATGGCCCCCTCACACCCAACCAAACATTATGCCCCATGGCACCCTCACCCCCAACCAAACACTATGCCCCATGGCACCCTCACCCCCAACCAAACACTATGCCCCATGTCCCTCACCCCCAACCAAACACTATGCCCCATGGCCCCCTTACCCCCAACCAAACACTATGCCCCATGGCCCCCTCACACCCAACCAAACACAATGCCCCATGGCCCCCTCACCCCCAACCAAAAACTATGCCCCATGGCCCTCTCACCCCCAACCAAACACTATGCTCCATGTCCCTCACCCCCAACCAAACACTATGCCCCAGGGCCCCCTTACCCCCAACCAAACACTATGCCCCATGGCCCGCTCACCCCCAGCCAAACACTATAACCCATGGCCCCCTCACCCCCAGCCAAACACTATGCCCCATGGCCCCCTCACACCCAACCAAACCCCCCACCCCTCAACTCAGCACACACACAAACATGCACCCATACAGACCAGAACCCCCACACCCCCAACTCCAAACCCCCACCCCCCAAATCAGCACACACACAAACATGCACCCATACAGACCCAAACCCCCCACCCCCAACTCAGCACACAAACATTCAAATCAAAATATTCATACACATCCAGCAACCCCCCCACCCCCGCATCTCAACATACACACAAAAAACATTAAAAAATCAAACATTCATACACATCCGATACTCCCCCCACCCCCGCATCTCAACATACACACAAAATACATTCAAATCCAAACATTCATACACATCCGACACCCCCCACCCCCGCATCTCAACATACACACAAAAAACATTCAAATCCAAACATTCATACACATCCGACACCCCCCCACCCTGCATCTCAACATACACACAAAAAACATTCAAATCCAAACATTCATACACATCCGACACATATCTGACACCGCCCCACCCCCGCATCTCAACATACATACAAAATACATTCAAATCCAAACATTCATACACATCCGACACCCCCACCACCTCCGCATCTCAACATACACACAAAAAACATTCAAATCCAAACATTCATACACATCCGACACACATCCGACACCCCCCCACCCCCGCATCTCAACATACACACAAAATACATTCAAATCCAAACATTCATGCACATCCGACACCCCCCACCCCGCATCTCAACATACACACAAAAAACATTCAAATCCAAACATTCATACACATCCGACACACATCTGACACCCCCCCACCCCCGCATCTCAACATACACACAAAATACATTCAAATCCAAACATTCATACACATCCGACACCCCCCCAACCCCCGCATCTCAACATACACACAAAATACATTCAAATCCAAACATTCATACACATCCGACACACATCGGACACCCCCCCATCGCAACATACACACACAAACATAAAGCAAAACAGACCCGACACACAAACAGACCACTTACCGGAGACGTGCTGGAAGGCAGGTAAGCGGCAGGTAAGCTGGAACGCTGGAATCGTACTACGGCTGGCGTGGTCCAAGGCTGAAATGCCTTCCGGCATCAAGCCTTATGGACCACGCCAGCCGTAGTGCTGGCCCTCCATTGGTGCTGCACACACGAATTACGTGGCTCGTAGGAGCGACGTGGTGCGTGCGTGAGTGTGCTGAGCCAATGAGGGCCAGTGTTTTGTCCGGCCCGGAAGACAACAAAGACTTTCCTAACGGAGGGCGGCCGCAGTCCGGACAAAAGAGAATGGCGGGCCGCAACTGGCCCGCGGGCCGTATGTTGTGCACCCATGATGTAGATGCACCCACCATCCACAGCCAGGTCAACCCACACCACCTTATACCACTCTAACTCCTGGGGTTCTTTTATAGTTGTGTGCCACAAGTTATCCACTCTATCCACTGATATTTGTCATGCAGTATTTGGGCTCATGGTTATCACCTGTTTGTACTTGTGCGTCCCTCTCATCATGAGGCATCTTGTTTGGATTGCCCAGTCACCATCATCATTGCACTACTAGGCATAGATTTTGCACAGTATCGAACCCCTACCTGGCACACCCAAAAAATAGTAGCAGGAAAACAATGATGGGGACCATCAGTTTCATTATAGTCCTGAACCATGAAGGCACCTAGTCAAAACCGGTATTGAACCAATCACTAGGCTCAACGCCGCCTTCTTTTTTCATCCTTTCTCCGAGGTAGTTTACCGCAGCAATAACATGTGATAGTGTCCCATTATCAGCATCTGCAGAAGGTACGAATGTGCAACATGCATTGCCAATTTTTAGGCAAACCCTGCCTTCCATTGCTGTGAGCAGGTCCAAGACGTAGCGGTTCTGCATGGTCATCAACCGCAGGGCTCTCTACTTTGATGACGTTGAACCCCTCTTCAGTGCCGTTGGTCAGTTGGATCAGCTCCCACCTCACAATGTGCAACCATTTAGCGTTTGCTCGGGCCTGGATGCTTGGTATGAGTGACGCGAAAAATGTCTCTGCTGTGTTAAACAACTTGAACTAGTCCGGTATCTCTGATAAGGGAGTGGAAGAGTCTTTGATGCTCTCTTTTTACGCGACACTCTGTCTTGCAGCTTGTCCTCCGACAGCACATCATACTTTGGGGTTCTTCGGTTGTTGACTGGGGTGCCGAGGATCGTCTGGTGGGCACCCTCTCCCTCTGGACATGGCTCTCCGGAATTACCATTAGGGTCGAATGCAGCGTAGCCAGGGCACAAGTACCTCTCAATGATTGCGGGAGGAGCAAGTAAACCTTTTTGACACATACCCAATAAGTGTCCATCAATGCAGCTGTTCCTTGTCTCATATCAGGGAGGAAAGGTGTTTGGTTGCAGTATTTGTTTCAACCGATGCGCACAAAGTTCGTATTCCATTTCATGTTGGATCTTGATGGGCTTCTCGAGAGCTGTTACCCATGTTAGCTTAGCAATGTGTGAGACCATGTTGGAGTGCAGGTTCTTTCTACCCATGGACATTTTTCTTCTGACAGTGCTTGTAGTGCTTCTGCTTTGCACATCACTGTTATCTCTTGCCATTTTTCTGCAAACATTGTCCCTTTGATGATGAAAAATGGTTCCTTTATGCAAATTACTCCTTAATGCTTACTATGGCAGGTCTTCTCGTTCTGAAGTACTTATAACGTTACTGGGTGTGCCTGGAAGGTATTTCGAATTCTACAAAGTGCAACATGAACGAGACACTGGGTATCCGCTATGGGGGTTTCTTGTGGTAATAGAACCTTAGGTGTCCCTGATACATGAGGTATAAGGGAACACACAAAGCAACTTTCATTTGTTGCCTGTTTACCCATGGTACTCATGTCAGAGTACCATTTATTAGACTGATCTGAGTGGCAGGGATCTTCTACTGCATCCAGCCCTACGCCATGGCATGCATCATATCTGTTTTGTTTTGTTTCCCCTTTCCTTCTGTTTGTTCCCCCTAGGCCATTACGTGTCTGTATGATTCTTTGATAAAGGATAGGAAAAATACCTATATTCAATTTTTCATTCTGTTCATAATTTTGTTGTCAATGCTGTGGGCCTCATTACGAGCATGGAGGTAATGAAAAAAGGAAGGCGCAATGGTATTACTGGCATCGATTACCAGTCCGGCCCATTACGAGCCGACAACCCGTTAATGCCGCCCCCGCCCGTACCGTGCCCCTTCATAACCGCATGCGTGCGTACCTGCGCCCCTTCGCGGCGGCAATACCAGGATGCCGCTAACAAGAGGACATCACAAGTCACGCGGGCATGCCCTTACCGGCATCCTGAAGGCGATAAATAGGGCCTGCACAATGGTGGTATTACAGGCATCGCGGACCACCCGTAAATGGCAACCTGCAGTGCAGCCATCGGCCACAGGTGTACACAATCACCAAAGGTGGAGCCAATGGAGCCTGTCCCAGCATAAAAGGAGCACACCCACACACCACACCCCTTCTAACACCAAAATGATCCCACTTGCTGTAGCAATCGTGGGGCTGGAGGACATGCCTGCACTGCTATACCAGCAGCAACAACTACAACAGGCAGCACAGAGGAGATGCAGGAGGAGAAGGAGGGTGAGACAGGCCCAGCAAGTCCCACCAGTGCAGCCAGTGGTACCACGCAGGCAGCCACCAATACCTTGCATCATAGCCAGTCCATTCAACCTAACCCCCATGCAGATCCACACCCTGCACTGTTTGGACCATCGGTGTCCGGTCAAATGGTCGAAAATAAAAGATCGAATGACCATTTGATCGAAAGTCAAATGGTCAGAAAAAAAATGGTCGAATTTTTTATTTATTTATATATTTTTTTAGTTTTGTTTGGTTAAAAAAAAAATTAATATAGAAAAAGGGGGGTTGGGGGGAACCCCCCCCCCCCCCATAACATTAAAAAAAAAAAAAAAAGAAATCGACCATTTTTTCGACCATTTCACTCTCGATCAAATGGCATTCGATCATTTGGTTTTCGGCCAAATGACCTACAACCGACACCATCACCACCATAGTGGACATGATACACGACAACATAGGTAGGCAATAAACAAAAATGTTCTTGAGACTATGACATAATTTGGAGAGTCTGCTTTTAAGGAGTCTGTTGATCTTCTTGACAATTCTGTTTGCTTGCGGATGGTAAATCGAGAACATTTTGTGTGTAGGGTGGTTACGTCCTTGAATAGATCTTTAACAAAATGTGTTCCGTTGTCGGGGCGTATGACATCGCATATTCCCCAACATGGGAACGCTTCTCTCACTAAGAATTTGGCTGCACATTTCGTATCTGGGTGTTCACATGGACCTGCTTCCACCGGCACTGTGAAAACGGGCAGATCAACACTATTAAGCATCATGCTCCATTGCACCTTTCTCTCATGTCTGCATAACCAATGTGCAGCTCACAGAAAGGTCCGATGGGCCAGGGCAGTGTTCCTCGTAATGTTTGGAGGGTCATCCCTGAATTGTATGTTTGACATGTGACACATTTGATGGTTAATTTCACTAAATGCTCATGGAGGTTTGGAACAAACCAATCCTCTTGGATGTCTGCAGCTGTATGTTGTTTGGTGACATGTGCGGGGAAGTGCAATTGTTGGAACGCTATTTGTAGCAGCTCTATGGGCATTACTACTTTCCCTGTTGCTTCCTGCCTCCAAAAGAGATCTGTTGACGATTGTGTACAACCCCTTTTTAACCCCAGGTCTTGTTATGCGGGGGAGCTCTCTTTTGTAGTTCTATTAATTGAGCTATTGGTAGGTATTATACCCTTCATCCTTCTCTGTCACTGTATTAGGCTTTTGCACGCACTCTGTAGGCAATGTTTTTGAAAAATAAGCTGCCTTTGTAGCAGCGGCATCTGCTGCCGCGATTCCTAGTGATATTTCGTCACAGTTGTTTGTATAGGCTTAGGATTTCACCAAAGCCACCACTGAAGGTTCTGCAAGAGCTTTTATTAGGTAATTCAAAGGCTTGGCGTGCTGCTCGGGGATCCATCTGCGCTCCTGAAGCCCTGTCTCCTCCACCTTGACATCTGAGCATGCACTGTAGTGGTTGCATATGCTGAGTCAGAATAAATGGTAACTGCACATCCTTTTGCTGCATGCAATGCTTCAATCAGTGCTACTAGTTCTGCAGCTTGTGCTGAATAATACTCTGGTAATCGTTTCTGTACAATGATCTCATATTCCCCTTCCTCTAGTCTCACTACTGCTGCACCCACATATTTCTCTCCTGTCTCTGGACAAATAGACGCTGACCCATCTACGAAGTACACTTCCCCCTCCCATAGGGCATTCTCACTTGCTTTGTGAATGTCATCTCCTTCCCCGTCATAAGTGGCACAATCATGGATTTGTATGTCTTCTACTGTGCATGGCTCAGTGAGAAATGTGGCTGGGTTTACAATTTTGCAACGTACTATGTGGATGTTAGGGCTGGAGAGAATTATTTCGTAGGCTGTTGCTCTTTGTGTGGTAAGGGTAGATTTCGAGCATTCAAGAATGGCAAACATGGAGTGTTCAATGAATAATGTGACAGAGCATCCTATTACTATTGTTGCACTTTTCTCAATTGCGAAGGCGGCTGCTGCGAGCGCCTGTTTGCACATGAAGTGTCCTCGCATTACTGAGTTGAGGGTACCGCTGCAGTAAGCCAAGGGTTTGTGTCCAAGAGATGTCTTTTGGGTTTATACTGCGGACATGAGGGTCCCATTGCAATGTGAAAACAGGTACAATTCCTGTTCATTGTCTGGGGTGGCTAAAACGGGTGCTGTAAATAGCAGTTCCTTTAGTGTCGTGAAGGCTGTGTGCATGTCAGGTGTCCAAGTGATGGCTGTATTATCTTTTTGGGCTTCTTTTAGTGCTTGTAGCAAGGGGCGTGTGTATGCTGCATAGTCCAGTACCCATGCTTGGCAGTAGTTACAAATGCAGAGAAATGTTTGCATTTCTTTCACTGTGTGTGGTTTCGCTGCTGCACGCACTGTTGCTGCTCTGTCTGGGATTATCCTTTTACCATCTTTAGATATTAGTTGTCCTAAGTACAGCACCTCTGTCAGGCAGTATTCTAGATTTCCTTTATCTACCTTATCTACCTTATATCCCTTGTGTGCTAACAAATTCAGCTGTATTATTGAGTCCTTTCTGCACTGTTCCTCACTCTTGCTGCAAATTAGGAGGTTGAAGGGGCCCCTGAGGGACCCTCGAATGTGGAAACATGGCACAGTCACCACACACGAACTGATAAGCCAGACACGAGGTTTATTCCCAAAAGCTAGGGTTTATTGCAAAGTAGATAGTCGCAGTTGGCCAACTGCTCTCACGCCCCGCGACGTGTGTCTAACAGACCTCGGGAGACGCAAGAGAGTGTGACACAAACATCAGTTACATATATACAAAACTAAAATCTTACAATCAGTAGTGTCACATCAAAAACCGCCCCTTGCACATCTCCTTTGAACTGAGCACGATGATTGACAATCGTGACGAGTATGACACCTCAAACATTTGTTTTAGCAACAGTTTGCAATTCTGTAAGGCTGCAGACATAAGTCTTTGTTGAAAAGAACATAATGCTTCTGTTCTCGCTAGCAAGCTGCATGTGGGGGGGGGGAGAGCCACATTCCAGGCCTTCCTATCTCTTAGTTTCTATTTGGGTCCTGGGGGTCAACTCGCTCTCCAGGACTCTACAGGGCTCGAGAAGGGGGGCCGCAAAGAAGAACATAATTCAAGCAATTTAATGTTCGTTCCGAGTATCTCCCCTGTGTTTCCGAGACACACTGGCACCTGTGGGCTGATTAGGATGCCTTGCAGTCCTCTTTCAAGGACAGAGCGCGGGAGGAGACCGGGTATTTCTATCAGGGTTATGTTTCAGCATATTTCCGTAGGCCTTGCGTTGCACACTGGTAAAGCAGAATATCATGTCAGCGAAGCATTTAGAACAGAAAGCAATAAGCAAACGTTAGAGAAAACAAGATGACGATTTCAGTCACCTTAAAATGGTTGCCCTTTGGTCAAGCTTATGATTATGTATTACTAACACTAAGAGCATGAGACGGTTGGTCTTCGGCCAACATAGTACATTTCCCCATGATCGAGGGGTGTCTGTTTTTCTGGATCGACAAGGTCATCTACGTATCTTCGTGCAAAATTCTGTTAAAAATGCTTGGGCCTTCACAGTACCCCTAGGGCAATCTACAATGCTCATATCTCTTAACCCCCAGGGTGAATGCAGTCAGATATTTGGAGCCGGGATCAAGTAGTACAGAGAAAAAGGCATTTTTCAAGTCCACCACAGTGATGTGTGTAGCTTTCTTTGGAATACTACATAGAATGCAGGCTGGGTTAGGGACAAGGGGGAACTCTTTTTGAATGAAGACATTAAGTGGGCAGAGGTCCTGCACCATACGCCATGCCCCTCCCTTCGCTTTTTTAATTGTATAAATTGCGGTATTGCAATTTGAGTTTGAGGGTGCAATGATACCTTGTGTTAATAGTGCGTGTATTGTTTCTTTTATCCCTTCCTCTGCTTCCCTTGACACATGATATTGTTTTACCCAGGGCAGCACGGCGCCAGGCTTTAGTTTAATTTTCACAGGGGTTACTTCTCGCAATAGCCCCACATCATGGGGGTTAGTGGTCCATATGTTAGCGGGTACCTGCTGCATGTCTACGTCAAAGAATGATGGCAGTACACTGACGATGGCCATGAGGGGGTTGATCACTTGTCTGTTTTGTACCATTATATCACATGGCATGCATATTTCCATTATTATCTCCCCATCAACAGCTCCTCATCTGTCAGTACTGTTCGCCACTCACACCTGTGCGTGTCTAGCCCTATCCACAATACGTTTCGCTGAAACTTGTACTCCCTGTAGATCTAATGAAAGGATGGTGCCTGGCAATATTTCAGGGGCAGCTACTGCGCGAAAAACAAAATCAGAGGGTAACCTCCATTCTTTCTGCGTTAGTTCAGGTACTGCTTTTGCCAAAACTTGTATCCCGTACACAAACATGTCTGCATTAATGGGCACCCCCGCACTGCTACTTCATTTGTAATTGTGTTAATTAACAGCATTACCCGGAGGGGGAATATCCCGGGGGTGGAGCATACTATACCCCTTTCAGTAAATGAGATTGTCATGTTGAGCTTACTGAGGAGATCCCTTCCCAGTAGATTGACTGGTGAGTTTTCATGATACAATAGGGGGGGTCATGCTGCCTTTCCCCCTACTTTTAAGTCCATATTTTTAGTGTATGAAACCGTGACCACAGCCCCAGAGAATCCCTGCGTTTCCAAATTGTTTCCTGACAGCAGAAAATTGCCTTCACATAGGCACGATTTCTCCGCTCCTGAGTCCACCATGAAGATGGATGAACTGTTTGTCACCTATCTCTGCCCCCACCAGTGGTTCCTCGTCTGGACGTAAGGTAGTTGATAGGACTGGACACGCAAATGCTCTCTGTGGGCTGTCCTAATCTGGGTGTGTGTTGGTTCCCAGGAAAGAAAATACGCTCTCTCCGACTAGGGCTGTTCCTCGGAATGGCAAAGGTGCACCATTTGCTGTGGTGACGAAAGGGTTACCTTGTGTCTCTCCTATTGGATTTTGGCGTGTTAATCGTGTTTGCACCCCTTGTGGTGACGCTCTGGGACGTTGGATGAATCTGTTGTCATGCTGCTCTTCCTGTCCATAACCTCCCATGGGTAACCCATAGGGACTGCCTGGGTCAGGATGGTCATATTGCTGTCCATTGTCATATCTTTGTGTGTTCTGATAATAGGCCACAGGACGAATACGACATTCCCTAGCAAAATGACCCCACATGACAACACGCTCCTTGTCCTCCTCCTCTAGGTCCTTGTCCTCTGTACCCCCCTCGCTACCCACGGTAACCACCTCTTCCTCTCACAGGCCTTCCTTGTCAATCGACTGGGGCCTTCCATATTGTTCTTCTCCATCCCATTGTTCCTGCCCGTTGGCTGCCCATGTCACTGCCATCCTGGCCTGTAATGCTATCTGCCCTCCTCTCCTTCTCCCTGTCGTTTTGAGGGTGGTGCAGCTGTTATAGCCGCAACCTTCACTAACTTGCTCTGTACAAGTTTGGCCTCGCCTGCCAATCTTTTTTGTGCTATTTCTTTTTCCCTCTCTTTGATCCTCCTGCAATGGTGTACTATGTTGCTTTGTATTTCTGGGCAACCTTTGGCTTCTATCCCAGCTATTTTATCAAGGGCCTTCTGTACCTCCTTCGGGAGCCCTCTCTTGATAATGAAGTAAAAGAAGGAGCTGTATTTGTCCCAGGCCATGCCCGTCTCCGCCCTCTCCATATCCTGCCCCCGAAGAATAAATTGCGCAGAATCTTCCCCTTCCCCCATGGTGCATTGCATTACAGAGTGTAAATCAGGGGTGTCTGGGAAGGCTCCCCGCAGTGCATCCCACACCTGTGCTCTTGCGTTGTTAAAAGATGATCCATCGTGCCAATCATTGCCCATGGTTACTCCCGGGAACCCCACCTTCACCCAACACTCAATCAGCTTGGTCACTCACCGCAGATACTATAAGGCTTTTAATGTCCCCTATGGCTAGTGGGACCCCTGCAGTGTTTTTCCCAAAAGCATATATCCATTTCCCCACCCCCGGAGAGTGAGGGGAGTGCCTTCAACAAATTGTTTTTATCCATCAATGCCCAGGGCACATGAGGCCTTACCACCCCTTTAGAATAAGGGGCATCTGCAAATTGCCCCCCCCTGCTTTTACTTACATTTACTCCTTTTTTCTTTGTTATTGCCATTCTTCCTAACCTATTTCGGAGCCTTTCCTGCCACACTTCCTCCTCCCCTCCCACCTGTGGTGTTTGCCATCTCACTTGCGAGCCCCCTCCTATGGCACTTTCCTCATACTCGTCAATATCGCTCCAACATTCTTCTTCTCTGTCAGATGTCACGCTGTCCACCCTACACTTACTAGGTCAAATTCACATTCTACTCGTACTGTTTTAATTGGGGTACTGTCTATACGGAAGAGGGAGTCCCCGGACTTCATTCATCCTTGGGTATCGCTGAGGAGTTTTTTAATGGGGGCGGCATTTGTTACTGCCCTCCCCCTGTCAACTATAGTGTATTTTTACTCAGTGTCCTTAATCAGGATAATTCTGCTCGAGTACTGGTCACTTGCAATCCTAAATCCTGTGTTGTGGGTTTTACGGGGTTGGAGGCGTGCTTGTTGGACCATAGGGTCATTTGGGTCCATAGGGGGAGGGGGAGTTGCTGCAGAGGCAGTTGGTGCACTTGCCTGAGGCAGAAAATAATGGGTCACAATATCCTTCAGCAGGCTTTGTCAGTAATGGGTATAACCGTTTTGGCTCTCCTCCCTCCTTGCTCTTTTCTTCCCCCTCCACCTTCGTCGCCCTCATATTGTTCACTCCCTTTTCCTTACTTGCTGTGGGGGGTGTTTCCTCGAACATCCTCCACAAATACAGCACCTCTTCTATTTTGAAGCTGTTTCCCCTTGTTTTCAGCCATTAAATATGTTGCTACAAGATCCAACACAGTCTTATCAAAAGACCCTTTTTATGGCCAGATCTCAGACAACACCTCCCCTTTGATCTCTGTTAACCACTGCCCATGGTATTTCTTAATTTTTTCACTATAGAGGGGGAGGTGTTTGCAAATATGTAAGAGTGGCGTGTCTGCCCCCATGATGCCGCTGTGTGTACTAACACCGTTAACACTTCAACCTTTTGATAACTTAACACTCCTTTCAAATTACACTTCAAAACATATTACTCATTTCTTGCATCATCTTAATTACTGCCCGAAAAGAACAACCACATAGAGACATAAACCAATCGACAGTTTAACAGGACAGGCCAACACACCTTAATGACAACATAAAACATGTATTTAGGATAACTCCGCCCTGCTTCAGAATGTTAGGTTTCCCCTTCACTCACAATATTCATTCACCTCACCCTGGCCCCTTCTGGGCCGCTCTTCAAAAAGATATAGAATACTGAAGAGAAGTCAACAATACTATTTTCTCGAGCCTACTAAATATATTTGGCTCCTACTTATTCCTCTTCCTCTTATTACCTGTACTGGTGGAGAGAGTACTATGAGGTGCCACCTTCCAGACCCTTTCGGAATTAGTTTCCTGTATCTCCTATTATTTCATCACCTTTACTTGTCAATATAAAAA
The DNA here is from genome assembly GCF_040938575.1 of Ambystoma mexicanum. Lineage (NCBI taxonomy): Eukaryota > Metazoa > Chordata > Amphibia > Caudata > Ambystomatidae > Ambystoma > Ambystoma mexicanum. The sequence goes on along the minus strand of NC_090933.1, from coordinate 30,504,559 downwards.
CCTAATGGCCATGGAAAAAAGAAGCGTTTAGTTTTGAACATTCACTCTATTCATTCATACTAATTTCGTCCCTCCTGTTTCCCCTTATTAACTCTACTCCATATCTATCCCACTTTAATTCTTCCTGCTATCAATACTCACGTGTCCACATTGTTCCGAGAGCATCCGTTCGCAATCTACCCACAATCGGGGTGCCTCCCCCAATAAATCCGTGCCCGGATCTGGCGAGCAGTTGGGTATTCGCAAAGCCGGGACCCGCGGAACCTGCTCAGGAGCGTACGTGTTTTAAATACTGGTCAGCTGTAGGTTGAGTGGTCTTGATAAGGGTGCCCCGGGTCTCGCCACAGTACGGGGACGTCTTGGAGCAATAAGATCACGTCAAAGGGGTCAACAAATGAATGGACTCATTCCCCAACACAGATCCCAAATTTGGAATAAATGGACACACCCCAGTAGGGAATGAGACCAAGAGATAGATCGCAAGTTGAACATCGGTTTATACCAGATAAAAGATGCACGCAGAGAACTCTGCTGCCCTGAGAGCGCTCTGCCAAACATTACACAGGCAGCACATTATAAGATTGAAACACTTTGGTATAGGTACATAATACTTGAATGTTATAGGCTAGGCGTATAGATACATTATAGAAACATAGGAGACAGTTGCACCAGATTTGCTCGAGGCTTGGGTGTTCGTCGAGCAGCACTTGGGTCAGCTGGGCTCCTCTCCATGGGGTGAAGGTCAGATACACACAATGAAACATAGATAGCAAATCTATCTTAGCAAAACAGGAACTGAAGGCATGCAACAAATAACAATTGGAAAAATTGGACAGTCATGGGGATGCTGTGGAGTTCATTTTGTTAGATCTCTGATCGATTTTGCCCTTTGAACTTTAGGGGCTGTAAACCCTGATGACCGGGCCCATGTGCCCACCTTGGGAATTTTGATCTGCTTGATGACTCGTGATGTAAGCCGACTTGTGATAAGTTTACCAGTGAAATATAACGATAGGGGTTTAGGACTAGGGTGGGTGGTTAGCCTGTTCATAAAATGGGGGTCAGATGTGTATCTGCATCAAGAGAGGTTGGGGGACTGTGACTTCTGAAGGTGGGGGTCGAGGGGCCACAGACAGGTTTGTGGAGACGGATAGGCATGCATGCAGTGGTTATGCTCCGGTCACACACAGGGCAGTGAGCTCAGAGGAAGAGAAAGAATACTGTATCTATTTGCAACAATTCGCGCCTGCGCTTCTGTGAGAAAAGAGCTTGTGCGGTGTAGACAGAGGAGGAGCTGGTGGGGCGGCTGTGCTGGCTGTGCACGGCTCTGGACAGTGGGAGGGATGGCTTTTGGAAATCATTGTGCAGCCTAGTAAAAAGATGGAGTTTGGGGTAGTATAAAATTGAGTCTTTGTGTCATCCAATGGCTCCTGTGCTGTCTTCAGGGGACAAAATGTGGGGATGTCTCCTGCGATTGGATGAGCATAAGATTAATTCCATACAGAATGTACAGTGGGTTCGAAAAGGACCCTTCTCTCTTACAGTTTTCAGTGCCACCTGGGAGGATCACGTGAAACACCTTAGAATTGTGTTGCAGGCTCTTCAGAAGGCCCACTTCACTATGAAGGCCAGTAAGTGCCAGATTGGTCAAGGTTCAATGGTCTACCTTGGACATGAAGTAGGTGGAGGGAGGATACCGCCTCTACCCAGTAAAGTACAAGCAGTACAAGACTGGCCTGCCCTCACTACTCAAACCCAGGTGAGAGCCCTTTTTGGACTCCCAGGGTATTACAGAAACTTCATGGCAGAATATAGCACCATGGTATCCGGCCATCTTAACCCAAACCATCGAATGTCAAACCATCACATTTTTTTCATCGAAATACCATTCCATCGAATGGCCATTTCGTTGAAAATTATTCAATGGTTCCATCGACATGTAATGGTAAGTATTAGGGTTGGGGTTGGGGCTTGGGTTAGTTTAAGGGTTAAATTAGGGTTAGGGCTGAGGCTAGGGTTAGGGTTGGGGCTTGGGATAGTTTAAGGGTTAAATTAGGGTTAGAGTTGGGGTTGGTGTTAGGGTTGGGGCTAGGGTTAGTTTAAGGGTTAAATTAGGGTTAGGGTTGGGGCTAGGGTTAGTTTAAGGGTTAAATTAGGGTTAGGGTTGGGGCCATGGCTAGGGTTAGGGTTAGGGTTGGGGGTAGGCGTGAGGTTTGGGGGGGGCTGGGGAAGAACCCCCCCAAATATATAAAAAAATATGTTACAAGGGGCTGGCCAGTGCTGAAATGTCAGCACTGGACAGCTCCATGTAACGTTTCAAAGTTACACAAAAATGCATGGAAATGCTACTTTTTACATGTAAAAGTGCATTTCCATTGAAACCAGTCCATGTATATTGTTGATGGACTGGTTTCGATGGAATTTCACTTTTACATATAAAATATAGGCTGTCGATGCTTTGGCATTTGACTGTTTGTATTTGTTGCTTTAGCATGTCGACCATTTGTTTTCGAGGGAATCACTATAAACCGACACAATAGCTGCCTGCCCCTCTGACTGTGGGAAGGCCTTCAATGGCTTAAAAGACTCCTTGTGCCAGGCTCCTGTTCTTAGGGCCCCTGATTACCAAAGACCTTTTATTGTGCTGACACATGCCTCTGACACTGGTATAGGAGCTGTACTATGTGCAATTTTCCCTCCCGTTGTGTACAACCCAACTTTTTGCTCTTGTCTGACAAGCCTAGCTTGACTTTTGCCAGTGGAGCACAGCCTTTTGCTGCACTCCGCTGGGTTTTCGCTCGTTTTTGTTATGGGGAAACTGACATGCCCTTAAAGACAGTCAGTACTGGGAGACTTTGTTTCCCTTAGTATTTTCCTATGTTCAACCCTTCTACAACATGTTGCAAGTGCACAAAGTACCCAACAGTACAGTGCGCTTGGGTCTTCCTTTCATTTCCAAAGGCCCTAGACCCCCTCAAAGGGTTTTTTGGTAGAAGTGCAGATGTGCCTTGGACAGGGCTGGTGGCAGCTTATCTTTACGTATATTTTTAACCCTTTCTTGCCATGCAAACCACGTATACTGAGGTTGGCACAGGAAGGTGGCCTGGCTCCAAAATGGCCATGCCACAAGGTTCTTTGTCCTATCCTTTATCAATCTTGTCCCTTTGCCTTCCCCAGGTCGAGCAGGCCCTGGTCACTCCTTATTTGGTCTTGCATTCTCCCGCGAAACACCAAGCTTTTGCGAGCTTCTGCATGCCTTGTGTGTCTCCAGGATGTGGGCTGGACTGTCTAGTTCCAATACACATCCTGGGTGCCAGAGATTCTGGTGTGCTGGGAATGACTGGGACCACTGTGGTCCTTGATTGATCCATGTCTGGTGGGCCTGTATGTGAGCAGATCTCCCATTGCGTCCTCTTCGTTTTGGCGCAAAGGAGATTCTGCATAAGAGAATTCTCCAAAGACCCATACCGGGTCAATCTCTCGAGTTCCTGCTGAACCTAGGATAGGATCCAAGCATCCTGAAACTGAGAAGCTGAGTCTAGGAACCGTTGGGGACCCGTTGGAAGGATTGGCACCTTGAGCCAGCTGTTGTGCGGCAGGTCCCCTCTGCAACTGATCGAACTCAGGTCTGCAAAGGCGCTTCAACCCATTTGAATATTGGGAACAACTATTCACAGAACTTTCCTCTTAACCTTCAAGCAAGTCTCTTCGGAAGTGTTCCTGGGTCAACCAGCAAACTAACGAGCTTGCGCAGGACCTTTGCTCTGAAGCGCTGCAATTTCGAATTGACACTTGAAACTTGGTAGATCGTAAGCACTGGGTCCAAGGCACTCTCCTGCCGTGTTTCGTACACCTAGGCGCCCTAGGACTGGAATTAGGAGAGTACGCATGAACCTGAGTGCACACAGTCACCGTTTCACCAAGCCGTGGTGACGGAACTTCGCAGGTGCCCTGCTGCTGTGCCCCTCTGTGCTCTGATTCCTGCTGCAGTGAAACTGGCCTGATCCCTTCATCAGGAGTAGAGAAATTGCCACTGACCTGCCAGGGGATCATCGCTGTAACTCAGCAGCTGAAAGCTGCAAAGCTGCACAATTGCTGCATTTGAACCTGCAACCGAAGTGGACTCAACTGCCGAAGTTTGGTCCGGAGTGCGTCTGCGGTTGGTGTGTACTTGCAATCCTTACCGGTGGCCCCTAGCACATCCATCCATATTTACGAACGATTGTCCCTTAAGGGCCACTCACCTTTCCACAGGTAGCCTGTGCTACCGTCCTATTCCCAACTCCTGGAACCTATTCGGCCCTCTTGGGGAGACCTTCCTTGAATAGTGGGAACCTATTCTTCATCGCATCACACACCTTACTGTGTTGCTACAGCCCCTGCAAGAGACCCTGTTTTCGCTATACCGCACCATCGTGTGCACCTGCATCTGAAAGTGCTTTTGAGCGATATGCTCCACTCTTTGTAGGGACTGGACTGCCTCTTAGTTAGGGATTGATTGATGAAGAACTGCCTAAAGTCTATTTGCACTGTTTGCTCCATTTCTTCATAGGTTGTGGACCCATTCTGTGCACTATTTCTTTAGGCCCCTTGGTAACTGTATATGTGTTTCTTAGTAATGTTGTTTATGTTATTTTTATTTTAGATTTTTTTTAAAGCGCTCACAGCCCACGGGCATTGAGGCGCTGTTACAGGAATCGTTTTTTGTTTATTTAGTTGCGTAATAGTTTTTTTTTTGTATTAGTTGCGTATTTATAACACGCTTAAACACCCAGAGATTTCTAAGCGCGGACCCGGGTATCGAACCTGTGTTGCTTCGTGTCATCTTGCTTCCAAGGCGCGCACGTTGCCGCTGAGCTATCCTCCCGGGTTGTGTTGGTTTGAAGCAATACTGTTGATATTTGCTATGTGTTTGATTTCAAAGGCCTTGAATAAATGTATATGTTTTTTTGATATATACACCTAACTGGGAGTGATTTGTAATGTGCTTTACTGTGTGTGCTCATTGTGGGCTTTCAGTCACCCTCACCCCTCCTGAGACCTAGTCTTCACCACCGCCAATGCTACCTTGATTTGTCTGGCTTGTCTAGAAGGTTATCCTGTTCCAAGAAACTAGGCTGGCCTTCTGGACCTCTGCCCACCACGTCAGAGTTCAGAAATCCATCTCAACACAGACTCCGTGACCTCAGGGCATAATATAAGACCATAATACTAAAAAACAAAAATGAGCATGCCACATCAAGGTGGGCAGTCGTGGATATGGCATTGGGCAGGTAGCGTAGGCTTCTGGAGACTGGTAATATCAAGGGAGTCGAACCTTGAGCAGGCTCTTCAATGTCATATCTCTGTAGATGAATGGTGGGCCCATTTCTCTAGAATGTATGCAAGCCCAGACCCATTAGTAGGGAATGTGCTTGGGCAAAAAGAATGTGATCCAATCCCACCAGAGACTTGGCCTTTTACGATCGACAAGGTCAAAAATGCCCTAATTATATAAAAATCTGGAAAATCGACTGTCCTTGGTCTGATACATGTGGACTTCAATAAAGATGAAATTTCAATCTGGGCTCCATTCTGCTTAAGGTTTTTAATGCTTTCACCTATTTGGGAAAATCCCTAAGATTTGGAGGGATGCGACCGTAGTCCCCATAGGGTAGGGGCCTCCCAGAGAACTACCGCCCGATTCTCTGCTAGATTGTGTCGACAAAACATTCGGCAGAATAATTCTACCCAGACTACAAACTTGGGTGAATGAAGCTGGGATTATTACAGGAACGCAAGCGGGCTTTTGTGCCGGTGGAGGCACTGTGGATCATTGTTTTCACTGATCCAAAAATATGTAATTTTGGCAAAAACCAGGCTCTATGCCATTTTTCTCGACTTAAAATCAGCCTTTGACACAGTCTCAAGTACTACCCTTTCGGCAGGTACTAAATTAACATAATGTATCCAAGCAATTGGTGGATTCTATCAAATTATGATATACAAAAACTGAGGCATCAGTGCGCTCTGAAGCTCGGGAGGAACAATCAAGGCTGTTTGTAGTGAATAGAGGGGTGCGCCAGAGCTGTTTCTTTACATACAAGGCTTAAAAGATGTATTAGAAAGAGATGCCCTCGATGCCCCAGGAATTGCTAATACGAAATGGCCTACCCTCTTCTATGCTGATGATGCGGTCATTCTGGCCACATCTTCAAGGGGACTTCAGGCATTGCTGGCTATTTTTAAGAGTAAGTGTAGCGAGCTTGGTCAGGAACTAAGTGCAAACAAAACCAAAGTTCTGATATTCAAGCCTCCCTCTGTGAAGAATGTTACATTGAGAATAATGGCGAATGGTATAAAGCTGGAACAAGTCAAATTCTTTGACTATTTGGGAATGAACTTCCATGAGTCAGGGGCTGGTCTGATCAACTTGTTAAGGCTAGTCTGATGAAATATAGTGGTGGAATACATCATTTATTCTCAAGCCATGATAGTGGGGCAATTTCTCTGGCTTTGGAATTATAGCAGGCCTTGCCAATTGCTGCGTGGTCACTGTAAATTGGTCGCACTGTCAAGTATTTAGAACATGTTCACGAATAAGTTACTTTTGTTGCCTATAAGTGCTCTGACCTCCTTGGTGCCATCACTCCTCAATGTTTTTCCTATAGCCGCCCAGATCGCCCTTAAACCAGTGCTGTATTGGGTCAGACTGTGGTCTTCACAGGGTTTGTCAACATACTGGCAGGCTCTGAAGAATTTTCTACTTTTGGAGGGGGCAAAGAGCTGCGGTTGGTTGGCCCATGTAAAGCATCTTTTATACATGTGGGATGAGAGAGCTCTCTGGGATAACCCACTGAACTGTAACAATTCTGAAAAAGTAGATCTTAAAGCAAAGGCTAGGAGGAAAGCCATGGGAAAGCTGGAAGTGGAATGGGCCTCCTTGAAGAACGTGTTTCTGTGTAGCAAAATGAGAAACTCGCTGAGCCTCCTGGATGAAATCTATCCCCCTTATGAGCGTTCTCTGTATGTACGAATGAGGCTGGGGATATTGCATACAGCATGGTACACCCGCTTATGGTCAATCTTGGGATCTGCTTTATGCCCTTTGTGTGCTTTTGCTAATGAGACATTAAAGCATTAGATGCTAATTTGCCCTGCCAGTTGGGTTTAAGGAGATTGTATTTGAAACCACTATTTAATGTGCAAGCAGTGCGTTGCATCAAGGAAGCTATGTAACTCTTAATGTGTTCGATAGGAAAATTGTTTTTACATCTGCACGTTATGTACATCAAGCTTGGTTATTGAGGCAGAAATATATGGGAGCTGTCTTTAACAAAAAAGGTTGTGAGTACTCTCCTCAGAAAGGTGATATTGGATGAAGATGTAACAACACTTCTACTAGGACCCCAGGACTTGTCTTGTTTTATTCTACCATTAACGTGCTTTTTACCTTATTCTTTTTTAACATATGTATATCTAATTTATTGTCTTTATTTTGTGTAATTGTTAAATTGAATCTTTGCTAAAGGTTTTTATGCTGAATAAAGCTATTGAAATGAAATGACATAATTTGTTCATAAAGTTCTATGTGCTCCCACACCCAGTACTTAGCAATCTTATGGTATGAGGTCAGGAAGCTCTTTATGGCTTTGATTTGTCTGATTGGGTCTTTAACAAAACCCTTTCTCTGTTTTTCTGTCTTTCTTTGCCTTTACCTTTTGACTCAGAGATGCTATTGAACTCCATTCCTTGTCTCCTAAGTGCTCCCTATCTCTATGAGATTGGGAATATTTCGCAGAATGACAGGGTCTGGTCTCCTCTCCCCTATGTTGCCGTGAACTCTTAGGGTCACTTTCCCTGTTGTCACTTGTCTGTTCTTCAGACTGTATTGCCAATGGGTACTATTCCCACTTGCAAGTAGTCTGAGGTATTTCCACTGTTCAACTGAATGCGTGGATGTTTTTAGAATGCCCTTCTTAGGTTGAAGCTTTTGTTGTTGTCTTTCCACAAAGCCGGCTAGGTGATCTCTTTGCAGTATCATTTTCTGCAAGTCTAGCTCTGATTTTCTCATCATATGTGTTTTAGGATCAGAAGTACTTACCAGACTATTTTTGGTCTCCCAGGACACACTAATCCGACCACCTTAACATCTGTTTAGTAGAGTTGAATATTTATCAATGTCAGATAAGGACTGACCTTCTGGACCAGTTTGGCTAGGCCTAGGTAGGTCCAGCTGCCTCATGTTTCCCTGTACTATGTAAGTGATATGCATGAGGTCAGTGCCAGTCTGTACATGGGAGGTTGTGGATAACTGGCATGAAGTCCCTGATGGGGGTCGGGGGCATCTCTCCTTCATCACAGGGCCCTATTCCATACCCTGATTGGCCACGGTGCCTCAAAGCCTGATTATATTTCTCTATTTCATCGATTAACCCCTCACACTTGCTTCCCTCTGGCCAAATGCCCTGTTTATAATCAGAGAGCTGAATTCTTAACTCTGACACCAAACCCCAGCTGGCTTCAAGCATACTATTCTATGCCACCAATCTATTCTTTAATTTCTGTACTTCATCTTGAAGTACTACATATTCTCTCTGAGAGTCTTGAGTCAAGGTGTTTTTCTTTGAAGATAACAAGTTCTCTCTCTTGAGCTTCTCTGCAATGCGCTGCCTGTGATAGGTCAGCTTCTACATGCTTCAAACACACCATAAGCTCAATATTCTCTTTCCTACTTTTCATCAGTTTTTCAGAATCTGATGACCTTTTCCTGCATCCATTTCCAACTGATATACTTTTTGAAATAGGCTGATGTTATCCTGGTTCAAGAGGTCTTTTTCCTTAATCAGTTGCATTTTCTGTTGTTTCAGAGTGTTTACATCTTGGTGGATCTGATCAAAGTCATTTGGTAATCAATCCCTTTTTTATAATTAACAGACTCTTTTTACGTTTAAGTTCATTTATGGTCTGTTTAAAGGCCATAATCTCATCCAACACCATATTGTGACCGGTCATTCAATTGGCATTGAAGGCGGTTTACAGTATCTGCACTCTCTTTACATGTATCTTGCAGTGCAGCAAACTCTATTTCTCGCTCTGCACTGGCCTATACACGGGTTTTTCGCTCAATTTTGAGTTGCTCAATGAGATCTTCATATTTGAGCTTTAAAATCTGACTTTGCTGTAACTTGTCTTCTTATTACTGAAGTGATTTCTGGGCCTGCTTCAGGTCTTCAGTCTGATTCAGCAAACTGGCCTCTTTGTTTTGCAATCGCTCTTCAAGTAACTGCAAATGGAAATGGAAATGAGTCGTGCGCTGAGCCATTTGAATCTGTTCTTCACAGATAGTTTGGGTCATGGAAAATTCCTCTAACGCTTTGTGTGACATACCACTATCAAACCAAATGTCAGTGCTTCCTGATTTAACCTCTTCCATCATTCTAGTTTGCCAGCTCCCAGCTTCGTTCTCAGGCCATTCTCCTGAAATAAACAGCTCTTTTTGGACCTGTCTGCTCTCTCTCTGTACAAGGGCAAAACCTCAGCCTATTCTGCTAGATTTCCACAATCAATAGCCTGATTCATGGAATTATTTGCGTGAAAAACGCAGATTTGCGCACCTCTCTGCCCGAAAATCCTGATACTTCAGGGATTTTCGGGCAGAAAGGCACGCAAATCTGCGTTTTTCACAGAAATAATTCCATGAATAAGGCTGCAAATGTCAACAGAAATCAGATTACTTTTGCATTTCTCTGCACAATCCTATTTCTCTATACACCTCGCTGATTCTCAGGGGGCAAGCCACAATGGTACTTGCACCTTAATGCAGTTACACTAGAATGAGTAGCCTGTCAACAATGCACTTGTCATGAATCAAAAACAGCAAGCTATATAGAGTCACAGAGATCCCTCCCCCTCTGCTACCAATATGCCAAGAACCAAGCGGGGGTACAGAAAGAATATATATTTATTAAATAATACGTTCAATCAATATTTGCACCATATGATTACATGCACCACCTTCTCTGTGGCACAAAACAAAGCTTCTATACGAAAACTCACTTTCTGGGATTTGACTTATGGCTGTCATGTACATGGAACACAGTGAAAATAAACAGTTCAACCCTCCTGTCCCACAGAAACCCTGAATGTCAAACTTAAACCATACCTTTGAACATTACAAGATCTTGAGCATTAGCATTCCTTGATAAAGCTTACATTTAAACCAACTGCAACCTTTTTCTATTTTCAAAAGCAATTGCACACATGCAGCGCTTTGCATATTTAATTTCCCCGCACACTTGAAAATGCTGGCAGTTATAAAACACCACAGATGTTTGATAATATCTTGGTTTGATAGAACCCTTCTTTACCCTGGAGCAGTACACAATTTCTCTTCTATCAGGGTCACATTCTCACTCTCAGGAGAGAGTGCATTTTTCAATTAGGAATTGCACTTGGTTTCATTTAGCAAAGCACTTCTCTACCTAGCACCAACACCCTGACTTCAATTACATTCAGCACCTCTCTGCTTATAGGCCAGGTCAGAGGAATGGTGACAGTTAGACAAGGACACCCATTCCCTTTTGTGACGTCTGGGGTTGTCAAGAAAAATAGGTGTACCCAATTCCATTAACAGACTATAGGTTTTATCCACACTGGGAATGTGTTTTGTTAATTTTGATGTTAACAAAATGACCCTGTGTTCTTGAGCAATAGGGGAATTAATAGAATAATTATTTATCAAAATATTTATTAAATCAAACAAATACCTACACTTGATTCTGTTGGACAGACTACTTACATTGGATTTCTGGTTTTTGCACTCAAGATAAGACATGGACCCTATCATGGGGAAGCACAGAGGTCTGGGCAGGCACTTGAGTCAAGGATAGGCACCAGCATTCATCGCTCTGTTTGCTCTCCTTGCAAAAATCCCAGCCTCTTTAGTCTTTTCCATTTGCTATCTTATAGGCAATGCTAGGTCTGTTCCAGCCTTCAATAGTTGTACCCAGATGATGTTTAGGCAGCTGTCCTGGCAAGGCTAAATTCTGCCACCCGCTTTCAGCATTCACCCAGAGGCTTTTTAGGCAGTTCTCCCTCTCTGCTCTTTTGCAGCCCCTTTTTAACCTCAAAGCCACACCTCCCAACTATTGAAATCAGGAGGTGTTAAGTTATGAGCCCTGAATTTTAATTGGACCTGCCGGTCCTCTCCAGCCCTAAGGCCCAGCCCCTCTCTGTGGATAAAACCCAGAAGTTAGGTAATTGAAATGATGGGACGGAGGAACCCACCCACCAGAGTTTTCATTTAAAAATGTAAAATGTTTCGCCTACAAAGTCACTACATCTCAAATAAAATATTTTACAAATAAACATAGCAACATTCCTCTACTCATTCAGCATTTGATAAACTAATTCCTGTCTCGGTAGGAGGTTTCAGGTCCGAATGACAGTTTTTTGCACTTTGCTCACAAATACTAAAAGTAGGTATCACCAAACTTTACACCCAGTTACATGATTCCTGATGCTACTACCTTCCCAACTTTCGGTCTTTTGACATTTTCTGAGGAGCTAGGAATACATTACACATTGTTCCACGGTTTCCAAAAGAATTTTGAGGGAAGTTGTGGCAACTAAACGGCATTGGGATAAGCTTTAAAATGATACATGTCCCATTTCTGTAAGTATCACGGTTCTAAAGTTAATGGGCAAAACTTGATTCCTAATATAAACCTATGCAACATAATTAGATACATATGATTCTGACCATGAAAATGCCCCTAGTTCTTGTTCGAGGTTTCATTTCCTCTTGGAGCACCTGCTCCAGTTAGCTGTCCATTGTTGAATTTAGCCTGGTGTAAAGTAATCAGACTTTCTTCTCGCCAGGCTAATGGATGATCTAATGCTATCTCAGAGAACAGGCCTCCATAAAACTCCTTTCTGATCACTAGAGCGTTTTGAATAGAAACGGACCCCTTTTCAGGAAATAGAAACTTAAAACCATGCCCCTAGAAACAGACACTTATATTTGTGAAGGTTACATTTTCTCATCGTGATATGTTCATTTTGGCAAGAAAAATTCTAATTCCATGTGTTTAGTTCAGCTGTCCAATGTACCCACTTCCATGATCACAGTTTATCTGTTTGCAAATGCCATGTATTCCATGTTGGACAAGCCTTTGTTGTTTCTTTGCTTTATCAATCACATGAAAGGCCCACTCAGTACGTGGATTTCTCTTTCTTTGAAACACAGCATTCTGTTATGTGGCCGGTTTGAATGAAATACTGCTTGTAATGAAGGATTCTTTGTCCTTCACACAGGGCCCCTTTGATTTTAGTCTCTTAGAACAGCATATTGATGTGGCGGTTTTTAAATGCCCTCTGTCAGCCAGCAGCGTGTTTCCCAGGTTCATCGCTTTTTAGGCCCAATGCATTTTGTTTTGTCTTGGGGCGGGGGGGGGGGGAAGTATCCCACAAGCCTAAGCCTTGTTTCTTAGACATTCTGCAATACACAGAAAATAGATGTAAGCACAGCCATTTACCAGGCCTGTTGAAAGACTTTAAAACCAGCCTTGGTTAGCGAGACACAATGTATTAGACAGTAGCAGTTCACTGCAACATTTCAGTGTAATTGAGGACACAACACAGTTAAACAATATGAAGGAACGGGAAAGACAGTGGCCAGTTCTTGCAAGTGTGTTAAAAGATTGAGATGCCAAGATTCAGCCAAACAATGTGAACCAAATCATGTAGATGCAGAATTAACAGCCTTATCACTGCCATCCTTAAAGGTAACGTTGGTTCGTGGGACATGCTTGTAAAGAGACCGAGGTGTTAAAAATGGGCAGCCGCCCATCTTGTGTGTCAAAAATGAGATCTAGAGCAACATTTCAGAAGAAAATCCCAAAATACTCTCGAGCTTAATAACAGTTTCATATCATCTCTACCCCAAAGCATAATTTTAGCATCGCCATTGAGGGAAGGGTGAAGATGGGGGGGGGGGGAGTAGTGAGCTTGAATTTTTAGAGAGCATCAAAGCATTAATAAGGCATACCGTAGAAAACTTAAAGATTTTATTTTTAAAATGTATACAGGATAATACCGTCTGTCAGTGACATAGCAGCCATAAATGCCATGATACAGGACCTTTTAAACAAACTTCTACCGGACATTGGTCCTACTGTACACCTACTGATTGAACAGAAATCTGAACACCATACTTTTCATGAAATGTCATTCTAAAACGCTTGTAGAAATGGATAGCTTTCTTAACCAAATTCAAGACATGTTAGAGTGTAATTTCAGATCCTCATCTAGGCAACTCTAAGAGTCACAGTCCGGAGTCCAGGGGTGCCTCGTCTATAATTGCCAACAGGGCGTCGACACTCCACTCATTATGGACAACTGAGCGCTCCACCAGCTGATGCAAGCAACTCAGAATGACTTCCTGGACTGGCTTTAACTGAGCTGTCAAGTTTCCGTTTGATAGAATACCCCAGCATTAATTTCAAATGAGCCATCCAAGGCTGGGGGTGTTTTGTTTCCCCAGCCTTGCATGGCCCATTGGGGATGCAGGCTTGGGTACTTCAGGCCAGAATGTGCAAGGGAGTGCTCTTGCACCTACCTGTATGTCCCAGGGCAGAGGGACAGCGTAAAGGAGGTGCTCTGGCACCACCCTGCCTATGCAGGAACCAGGAAGCACTCTCAGCTTCCTGATTCCTGTTGTGTGCTGCCCGGGATTCGGAGGGCCTTCATTACAGCAGGCAGTGCAAGGCCGAGCGGACTGTAATACAAGGCAGGGTTGCAGGTACGTAAATTAAACAAATATATATTTGTGTGTGCGTGTATGCAAAGTATGTGTTTTTAAGTGGGTGTGTGAAAGAGAGAGAGTATGTTGGTTCGGTGCGCATGTTTATGTGAGAGAGTATGAATTCTGTATGGGTGCGAGGGTGAATGTGAAAATGAATGAGAATGAATGTTGTATGACTAGTGCGGATGCATGTGTGCCAGCTGACCAGCAGGCCTCTGATTGGGGAGGAGGAGGAGAGTGGGACTGTTGCCAGGTGGGCTTGTTTTTGTTATTGGTTTGTCCAGTTTGGGAAAATCTTCACTGGCAAATAATTTTGTTACTGGGTAAGAAAGCATAATGAGAGTTCCTTTGTGGTACTGGCCCACATTGGTGGCTCCACTCTGGACATGTTGCTTTACTATAGCATGGCATTCTTTACTGAGCATCAAGGGTGAAGGCAGCATAAGGAGAGTTCCTATGCGGCACTGGCCCACATTGGTTGGTCCAGACTGGACCTATTTCTTCACTGTGGTAAGAAATCTTTTATTGAGCATAAGTGGTGAAATAATCATGAGTGTTCCCACATGGTATGGGCCCACATTGGTGGGTTATGTCTGTATAAATCTTCAATGTGGCATGGCATGTTTTACTGGGAATCAAGGACGAAGGTAGCATGATGGGTGCTCCTAAGTGGGACTGGACCACATTGGTGGGTCCAGACTGGACATGTTAATTTACTGTGGCAAGGCATGTTTTACTGGGCATCAATGGTGCACACAGCATGATAAGTGTTCCTACATGTCCAGACTGGACATGTTTTTTTACTGTGGCATAGCATTTTTCACTGGGTATCAGTGGTGAACGCAGCATGATGAGCGTTCCTACATGTCCAGTCTGGACATGTTTCTGTACTGTGGCATGGCATGTATTCACTTGGCATCAAGGATGAAGGCAGCATAATGAGAGCTACTATGTGGTATTGACCCACATTGGAAGGTTTCAGCCTTTGCAGCAGAGGTCGGAAATCTTTGGCTCTTTGAATGTTTTGGACTACAACTCCCATCAGCCCTACAGAGTATGTTCAATGGTGCAGACTCATTGTAACAGTAGTTCCAAACATGTTGAGTCGTGCAGGTTGCAAACCCTTGCTTTACATAGTCAGAAGCTATTTTGTCATAGGTAACCAGAGTTCACAGAATTCCATGAGAATTTGAATGACGGCTTGGAGGGAATACATGCCGATCACAGATTTGCACAGGAACACTGTTAGAATGTATGGTGTAAGCAGAAATGGTTTAGGAGCTTTGTTACAAGCAGCATTTGTATAGCATACGCAATCTAAAAGGTTTTCTGTGCTAGATACATGTGTGACTTTTGTGATGACGTTTGTTTTTTTATGTGTTCTTTACCAAAAAAATATAGATTTTGTGTTGGGGGGGTTAAGCATAAAGAAAGGGGGTGAGGGGATAAGCAGGGTCGCATGGCGTTATTGGTAAAATAAATGCTGCAAAATGTGATTTAACCACATCAATTCGAACAAACTTCATAGATCTGATTAGTGGTCTGTTGTGGGCCTGGGCCAGCTGGGGCCGGGCCCCGGCAGGCTCCAAAAAGTGGGACTGAGCCAGGGCCCCCGGTCCCACCACGGCATGGTGGGACACATTATCCTGCCACGGCCGCAGCCGCGACTGTAGATGCGCCTGCCATGATCCAGTCAGGCAGGCAGGTCAGGCAGCTGTGGCTGACTGGCCCTTGTGTCAATCACAGCCCCAACCTGTAACTTTCTCTCGTGACCCCTCGGAGGTTTACAAACCTTGCGCGAGGGTCACGAGAGGGAGATGCAGTCCCAGGCGAACCTGGGAGCTTGGTGATCTAATCTGCTGTGCATCACACTGAGCAGGTTAGATCACTGAGCTCCCAGCTTCGCCAACGCACAAAGACGCCTCGGACTTAGTGATCTGCAGATTAGATCACCGAATCCGAGGCGTCTTGGTCCGTCACCCTGGCAGCCGGATACCGCAGATGGGCTTCCCTGGATGAGGAAGCGAGCCAAGATTGCCGCAGGCCCTATAGGCGGGGTTGGACTGGGCCATAAAATTGTCTTGGGCACCAAAGAAAAAGTGGCCCACGTTGCAAATAGTTGTTCATTCCTTTTGGGACACTGTTTGAATATTAACCAAGGGGGAGTTTTTGGATAAAGTGTGATACAAATTGTGTATTTTAAAGAATATTTATTCAGCATCACTGGTCAAAAATACTAGCTACAGAGGGAATTAACTCATCAAATTGCCCCAAATTGTCCTAAAAAGTTGCCCATTTTGACAAGAAAAACTGGCCCACACCAGCATTTTGTGTTTTTGGGTCAGCCATAGGCCTATTGCCCTATAGGCCAGTCCGGGCCTGCGTGTGGGCACTGCAGACCTTGGACGGCAGGCTCGACCGGACCTTTCCGAGGACTTCCAAGAGAGTGCAGTGCCCTGGCAGGGTGAGGGGGTGAATGCAGTGTAGAGCAGGGGTTTGAGGCTGCGGCTGTGGGGTCGGGGGTGAGAAACCTGCTGGACAGGCACAGGAAGAACAAACTAGGGGGAGCCCTGCCAGCAGCACCCATGGGGAGGTCTGCCAAGCACCCACTGCTCTGAGCTAAAGCTACCTCTGCCAGTGGTTCACCCTGTGATGCCTGCCAGGAAGGAACCTGGCACACGGGCACTGCCAAGACACACTCAGGAGAGTAGCCTCTCATCACCCCCCCAGAGCAGGGGTTTCTCCCAAGAGAGGCTCTTCCAGTGCGCAGAATCAAATCTGGCACGATGGGCCAGCTACAATCCACAGGGCACATCTTTACTCGGATCCCTGCCAGGGAGGAGCCTGGCCGAAACAAGCTGCCAGGGCACAGTCGGAGCAGCCCTGCCAGGTGGCAGTGGTCTACTCATGAAAGCAGTCTCCTACCACTAAGTGGATCATTTCAGAGATTAGAGCCAGTTGCACAATGTGGGGTGCATTTAAAGGCCCCAAACCGAAGTCCCTGTCACATGAATAGCAAGATTTTAAACACTGAATCAAACACGACCAGTCCTTTTTTTGTTGTTTTTCAAGTAAAATTGAAGAGCCATGTGGAAAGGGGCCTGTCTGTCCTAACCAATGGATAAGCAGCATTTTAATTTACAAAAGGAGGACAAAGATCCCTATCACATGGAAAACAGAATTGTTAAACATTGAAAACAAAAACGGCATGCAAAGGTGTGTGCAAATATAAACGGTTTTAAAAAGTAAATGTGAAAAAAATATCACTTCCCACAGAAAATTGCAGGAAAACAAAACGTGATGTACGGGTTGACCAAATGCCATGTATATTATGTTTCACCGACCAAACTCCAGTAACGTTTCAAGATCGACTTTGTCTTCTTGGAAAATGACAGCCCATGCCGACCCTTTTGCTGGCTGTGGGCAAAACTTCACAAGGACATCTCCCACTTCCAGCCTGAATGTCGCATCTCCCATCTAATGACCAAACACCATAAAATGTCCTGCTAAAGGAGTCGAAATGCAGTTTTCTCCAGACCTGCTCGCTCTGAAAGCATTGACTTCAAGAAAAAGTCACCCTTGGCTGGAGCATGGACTTTGTTCTTAAATCAGTCCAACCTTTTTACCCAGCTTCCCCAACAGGCCTTTCAGTAAGGGGCGTCTGAAATCCAGAATTCCCCAAAGCATTCCAATTTTTCTCTCTGACTTCCCAACATAGACCAAAGCAAGTGGGGCACTGAAAAACAAAGCGATACATCACCCTGTGTTTATTTTCAACCAAAAGTGTGGGCGAAATTATACTTGGCATATGGATGTTTTCTTGAAATCCTATTGCTACCCTTTAAAGCCTGCAGGAAATTCAAAATCGCACATTACATAAGTACCTTTGTTATTGATCAGTATAATTATTTGTTGAAGTGACATTTTTAGCAGAAAGTGAAGAATTGTGATTGTGTTCTTTTTAACTCACTTTTGTGATTTATTTATGCTGATCGAAGTTGATTGTGTTGTGCCACGGATAAAGTGGTTTTTGACATTTTCTTGCTAATTTATTTTACTGTTAATTTAAAAAAATACCAATATATTTCCGGTACACCGGTCTGGTTCTTGGCTCATTGTTGGCTCAGTGAGAGGGTTCCATGGGGCATGATATGTGTCTGAGACAGGGCTAAACAAAATGAATCTGTTAAACTGTTTGTTGCATAACCACGTGAGTGGGCAGGGAAAGAACTCCTGTTGAGGGTGGCTTCTCAATAAATATTTACAGCAAAGGAACTGCCAGCATACATTCGGGGACATCCTGCCAGGAGGTAGTCGAGCGCACAGTACCTGCTAGATTAACACATCTACAGCAAAGCTGCAGGGACAGCACAGGGAAATCTTTCAGCTCTTCTTCTTTAACATACATTTGACAGCTTTATTTCTCACCCCCTCCTCAGCCTTCAACTGCCAGCTCTGCCCCCTCTGAACTCTGCCTCCTTCTTTAGGCCATGCCCATCAAGTGTAAGACCATGCCCATCATGCAAACCACGCCCCCAAAATGAGCCCCCTCCCGCCCCCCTCAATTTCTTACCCTGCTGAAAGCACTGCCAATCCACGACTTCTTCAAGCGCTCCCTAGGTAACAGCCCCCTCCCCTCTGGATACATGTTGGCTCTCAGTGCTATTTCGTTGGCTTCTTTGGAAACATATTACTAGTTAAGGAGTTTGTGTCATGAAATAGAAGGAAACCTGTTACTGATGTGATGACGTTTCACTTAGTCAATTGAAAGTAAAACATATGCATTAATAGCACACAGGGTGGGCACAATGACAAATCAGGCTGCTCAGAGAGAAAGCTGATTCCTAGTGTCTTTCATCACCATTATTCCGTAAATACATTAGATTTTCTTACTTTTCCTGTGCACCTATTTCTTTCTCCGTTATTTCTTTCTGAATTCATGTTTATAGCTAAAGGTACAAGGTGGCATTCGGGAAATTAGCCCTATGTCGCCGGTGTTGGCCTGAACTCTCCACAGATGTTGGTCTCAGATTAAACGGCATTGCACATAAACACCGAGGAAAGAA
This sequence comes from Ambystoma mexicanum, assembly GCF_040938575.1. NCBI lineage: Eukaryota > Metazoa > Chordata > Amphibia > Caudata > Ambystomatidae > Ambystoma > Ambystoma mexicanum. Next base: position 30,485,707 of record NC_090933.1, on the reverse strand, counting down.
CCCACTTGCTTTTAATGAACAAAGTGTATAAACGGAAAAACAAATGTTACCTGTAGATAAAGGCAATGGTATGTTCAAGTCATTTAAATCCGAATAAGCTAACCAAAGAACGGCCAACGAACACTTTGCCTCCCAAAAGGAAAGAGGACACGGTTCCCGCGGGTTTCCTGTGTAGAACCCGCCCGAAATCCTGAAGCTTTTATTGAGGCCTGGATGCATTGAAAATCCACGGTTACCTAACACGGGCCTTGGACGCATCTGATTTCTGCATTTGCTGTAAACCACACAGTTAACCAAGTGCCGCATTGGAGTATCCCTTGCACACCATGAGATATTTGCTGAGCTGTGGTTGGAGGCATTGAGGCTCCCCTGCATTCTTTCCAAACCACAGCAATGTTTCACCAAGAAAGAATGTCCACGTGCTTATACATACATCGCACACGTATGGCTGGTTTATGTTTCAGCGATGCTGTACTTTGCCAGTCGTAGCTTCGTAACGACATTGGTTCTCACCCCCCTTGCTCCCGAGCTCTGCGTTTCTCATTTACTCACTCTATTTGAATATTTGTTTCTCGTTTTACCGTCTTTGATTACATTTCATCCACAGCATCTTTTTCTGGCGCCAGGTATTTTAATTCGCTGTTTCCGTATCCGCGCGCCCTGTCAGCTTTCCACCCAGATGTGCACCAGCGCAATAACTAATCACATTGAGATTTTTCCGACACATGCAGTCCGTCGAAGTCCGAAGGGCACACTAGGATTTAAAGGGGAAACCCATTTTCTGCAAACATAGCAGTTCCAAGAGCAAGCTAGTGAAAAAATAAAATGATACGCTTGCAATATACATTATACGAAGCTGTTTGTACGACAACCAGCATAAGACATTTAATAGAAAACCAGGAAAATTACATTTCTGTAATCTACCATTTTAGGTGAAGAGTCCAAGACAAATAAATACATCAATCACATTTGCGACACTGTTTTACTTACTCAAACGTCTTTAAGCATTATGCCAGGGAAATATTATCGACACTCATCCAGAATATGACATTTGACATGCTATGCACAACATTGCAGCTTTTGGATTGGGAACATTTAGATGAATCCAATCGGTGCTTAATATGTGATTCTCTTTCATCAATGGCAATCCAAAGCTTTGCCTGGACTAGAGGAGGGCTCCCAATGCAAGTAAGCTTTAAAAGCCCAAAACAACATGGGGCGCATAATTAATTCAACATTATAGGAGCTTTATGCCTCACTTGCAATGCATGTTTCCCAAAATGGTATCTTAACCACAATTCCTTTTTTTGAGCTACATACGTTATGCTGCCATTAAGCGGAATACATATAGCTCAGTGGCTCAAGGGCGCTGCTGCAATCTGTGTGTGATGTGTAGGTCGTAAATTCGAAGCCACCAAAGAGCAGCAACAGAGGGAGGAATGGGTTAAATGTTAAAACAGCAGTGAAGCAAAGAGCATAAGCAGGAAGACCAAGTAGGAGTGGGGAACAAATGAAGGTGGGGAAAAACAGTGTGAGAACAAGATAGTTAGAAGCAGAAAAATCAAAAAGGGGACAGACTTTACAGATGATGTAATTTGTAAAGGAAAGTGAGGAATCTAACATGAAGCCAGGATTGCGGGCAGAAGGAGAGAAGGGAGGAATGCTAGGAGTGACGTGTTTAAAAAGGTGGGGGGGGTGGCAATCGTAAGAGGACAAAGCAGGAAACCAGAGCATTTCAGTCTTGCATGGATGTATTTGAAGAGAGGGGGCCTGAATCCAGAGCTTGATAGCAGGGACCGCCAGAAATAGAGACGTAAAGTGGATCAGAGAAGATCATTAAAACAAATCTATTATTATAGTGTGTTTCAGTTATCAAAATAAACTTTTCAGACTCTAATACAACAATTGCTATTTTGAACTATTCCAAATTACAGACTTAATCATATACATAATTCATCATCACATATCAATATAAAAATTACAATATCCTACATTTGAAATCATTCACAGTGGTTAATTGTCTTATCATACCTAGTGGGTGATTATAGATTAATCTCAGTTTGCTTTTGTGATACTACTCATTGTTATTTAATAGTTCATCTATTCTAAGCCATAGATTTGTAATTGCTAAGGAAATTAATACTTGGTATCCCTATAGACACCTAATCCAGAATGTATCCATTTTCAATTGACTTCCCTTATGGACAAATGTACCCGGATGATTTAGTTGTAGATGTTGTCGCGATTAATTAGGTTGTCCCAAATGACTTTCCATTATTAAGACAACACACAGAAAATTTTGAAGTATGCAGTCACAATTTACATCAGATTTAATTACAAAATAACCAATAGAAAACATTCAAAATACAATGGAAATATCGTTTTGGGCTTTTATTTGAAAAGCACGGTTTGGAAAAGGAACTCAAATGGGGAAATCGTTTTTCAACACACCTTCAAAGGACACGCAGCGGTTTGGGGATTCTGGTTTGGGAGGGCACAGGAATAAAATGCGAAATTTGCTTTTACCCCACACCTACAAATGAGATATAATGCTTGGTAATTTTGGTTTGGGATGCAAGGGAATAAATTGGGAGTTTCGTTTTTGCACCCTCTACATTCACTTGAATATAGTGTTTTGGGGTTACGTATTTTGGGATGACACCCCCTTCAGTACAGAAGATGGGGGTTTCAGAAAGGTAGAGACACCCAGGTAATTTATTGTCAATACCGACTCTAACACACTGGGCATGAACTTGGTCAGTTTCAAATTCTAACAACTCACATCCTGTTATTTTCTATATGGGAATTAATTGATTTAACTTCAATTTAATGTGCTAAGGATCTACACAGCTTCCCCCTGCCTCCCAATTTAATGGGAAGAATTAAGGCAGGCTTTTCCCAACACAATTAAATTTAAATCGATAGGGTGATTTTATATGATGGAATTAATTTGGATTGGATTTATTACTATATGCCAAGGGCCTGCCCAGTTTCACCCGCCCTACCCACTAATGGAAAGGGATAAAGTCCGGTAGTTCCCCACACAATTTATGGCTTTTGGATTTGTTGGCTTACACAAGAGGCCTTCGTCAGGGATAAACAGCAGGACTCCTCTGAGGACAGCACGGATCTGGTCATGGGCTTCAGGCAAGGATTTTCTCCTGGACCCTCAAGTTTCTTCTGGCTCCTCTGATTGGGGGTCCCAGCTAGCTTCCAGATTTCCCTGTCACTATCTCCAGTGCAAGAATTGAGGCCTCTCTGCTAGTTTTTCCTCGCAAGAGTCCGGCAGTAGACTACTATCTCCGGGAATAAAGTGGAAAATCCCTGTTCTGATTCAAAATTGACCTCTTATGGAGCTTTTGACACTCCCACACTATCATAATTCCCACGGTAGGATTGGCTAGCACTCTCCCTTCACCTCCCACCAAGACGCCCACTGGCTGCTGATAGGACTAGAAGTTGGGAGATATGTATAATGTAGGCTGAGGGAGGAGAAAGATTAATCATCTCAAAATGACAAGTGCGTTTTCCTTTTTTGGGTTCTGAAAATCTAACAACATGCAGCTATGCTAATTTTTCAGATAACTACATGAATCTATATATTATATTTTTGGATTCTACATTTTATGGCGAGTTGGAAAATACACTTTATTCAGCATGCCCTTCTTGGGTGAAGACACCGTTTTTCACCGTTTGTTGGTGCGCCTGAATAGCTAAAAATGGGACACTTCCCAATTCAAACATTAATTTTACAATTTAAGACTTTACCAATTTTCCAGTTCCTCAGACTTATGATACGCCAGAATCAAAATATTGATCATAACTCAAGTTATGTACATCACAAAAATGTCATTTTACATGGTCCCAACTGGCTTTTTATACCCTTTAATATGAACCCGGGGCGAGCCCACTGGGACACACACTGCTCTTTTTATTTAGGAAAATGTGTTCAATATTAAACATATGGCAATGATATGATGTAATGTGGGATTTATAACATGCCTGTGCACAAGTGTTTCTAGGCGTGTCAAGACAAGGAGGGGGAACTAAAGTAGGACAAAATAACAAACTTACTAGGCCTTGTGTCATTCAGATCATGCAAGTGCAGGGAAAGGGAGAAATGCCAGGGGGCAGGGGAAAGGGAAAGTGCAGGTAACTCACAAGTGCAGCCAGCGGGTGGCTCATAAGTGCTGAGAGAAGGGACTGTAGGGTTGTAGATACAGACCCTTAAGTGCTCGGAGCCCAGAGGCAGTGCAAGGGCATAGGACATGCAGGAGCCGGGGCCAAAGTTCAGAGTGTGACCAGGTGACCAGTGCGCAGAGCAGTCCGGTGCATCAGCAGGGGAGAGGAAGAGCGGAAGCGAAAAGGAAGGTATTGAGTTGCTTCCAGAACCAGAGATGGTTTTGCTCAAGTTTGAGAGAGGCAGGCAGGCTGTTCCAGAGGGAGGCCCCAGCCGAGGAGATAGATCTGCCCCCATCTCTCTGCTTGGAGAATCGGCTGACCCTCAGAGAGTTGGAGGTGGATGAGTGGAGAGCCCGAGAAGGAAGATGTTTTCGAAGAAAAAGTTGGCGGTAGAGCAGTTCCACGCCCCAGCAAGCCTTGTGGATGATGCAGAGGGTCTTGAAGTTGATCCTTGAAGCCACGGGGCGCCAGTGTAGAGATTTCCGAGCTGGAGAAATACAATCCCTGGGCTTGAGGCCAAGGAGAAGTCTCGCAGTCCTGTTCTGGATAAGTTGCAAAGGTCGAAGAGTAGAGGCAGGAAGATTTAGAAAGAGGCTGTTACAATAGTCCAGCCAAGAGAGGACCAGAGCTTTGGAGACAGTGAGCTTCTGGGGGAAAGCGAGAAAAGGGAAAATACCTCTGAGGAGGTGCAGCTGATGGTTTGACTTCTTAGAAACATCAGAGATGTGAGGAGAGAAGGAGAGGATGGAGTTGAAGATAACACTAAGGCTTTTAGCCTCACAGGAAGGAGCAGGAAGAGGGCCCAGAGTGGGCAGCCAGAGAGAGAGAGAGAGAGGACCGAGCGAGTGTCCCAATGAGGAGGATCTCAGTCTTACTGGCATTAAGGAGCAGAGGTGGCTGAGGGGAGCCTGAAAGAGAGCTGAATGTCATCCGCATACCATTGAAAATTGGAGCAGAAAGTAGCGATGCGGTGGGCAAGAGGTGCTAGTTAGTGGTTGAAGAGACACGGAGAGAGGTTAGTTGCCTAGAGAACACCACAAGTAGAGAGGGAGATAGAAGAGAGGAAAGACCTCAGTTGGACCAGAGAATGTCAGTCGGTGAGAAAGGAGGTCAGCCAGGCCAAGGCCTGATCAGTAATACAAAGGTTGCTGTGGAGACGATTGAGCAGGATGGCATGGTTGACAGTGTCAAAAGCAGAGGATAGATTGAGGAGAATGTGGACAGAAGGGAGATTAGAGTCAAAATTGGAGAGCAAGTCTTCACAGGTGTTCAGGAGAGCAGTTTCCGTGCTTCTGGCAGCTCTGAAGCTAGACTGGTGGTCATGGAGGCAACCAACAGATTCAGAATGTAGATGAAGCTGAGAGATGGCCAGGTTTTCAAAGACTTTGTCCAGGAAAGGAGTAATGGGGAGCGGGCGATAGTTAGCCAGAGTGGAAGCATCACCCGAGGGCTTCTTTAGAAAGGGGTGCACAAGAGAGTACTTAAGGAGGGGGGAGTTCCCGTGGCAAAGGGGTGTTTTCAGAAATCGGCAAAGGCTGGAGCAATGATGTCGATGTGGTCCTTGATTGTTCTCGATGAGCATGGGAGAACCTGCCTTGACAAGATATTCCTAGATCAGACTTGTCTAGAATCATCATCAGGGGTGAACAGGGGAAAGGCGAAGAAAGGAGGAGGAGAGACGACCCCAGACGGGCCAGGAGTGGTAGAGGAGGAGGACGAGTAGGTATGCATTATGTGAGAGGTAGTTTTGTTTCTGATCGCCCGAAGCAGTTTAACCAGATCAGGACATCTGGCTGGCCAATGTTTATTCTACCCTCTTCTCCTGAGCTTCAAAGGGTCTTTGTTCAGAGCTAATGCCCACTTTATGGGACTTTAAAAGTAATTTTTGTTGGTCATGTTATCTGTATCACTGTTGTTCCAATCTCTCTTGCAACACTTCTTGTATTTTTAACTGAAGCTCCAAGCCTGTTTCCTTGGTGAACCCAGCCCAAAGGTCTCGGGGTCACAGCTCCAGATACACCCAGTTCAGTTACATGCACAATTCTGCGAAATAGCATTTACATTTAAGAAACATATTTACACATGACAGTTTGTATTGCATCCAGGCTTGCTGGCATGAAATAAACTTTCTTTACAGAATGCTTGAACAGAAATAAGTCCACTCTTGGTATTAATCATACAGATAGGCCATAGTTACATAAGAAACCAGTGTTCATTATGCAAAAACCGAAACAAGCCTTTCTCTTGACAGGCTGTCATTTTAAATGAGGGAAATGAAGTCTCTTTATTCCTGAAAATGCAGTCAGTCATTCAACTTTATTTCTTAAATGTAAGGCATCATTCCTCCTTTTTAGCTTCCAAATACAGTATTTCATATGTATTTATTTCCTTCCATGTGCACTTCTGCAGCCTTAAATCTTCCAAATGTGCCTTTACACGAAGTCGGCATCTGCAGTGCCACATGTCTTTTGGAATCCAGTGGACGCAGTTAAAAATATTCCAGTTCTACCTCACACGTTTTTTCAGCTGAGTACCTGTACAGTCTAACAAAATGGAGGGAGGCCCATTCTCGCTCATTCACTAGGCCTTATGTTGAAATCACTGTTTTGCACTGGCTTTTACATTTCAATGAACTCCACACTTAGCCAGCTTCACTCTCACAATGGGGCCTAGCATGGCCTCTCCATCTCTGTCGTGCTGGGGCTGTCTTTTTACCCCACAATGTTCTAAAACAGGACATAATATTAACAAGTGTCGAGTAGTTTGCAGTTTTTTTTATTTTTACAAAATCTGCAGTATCATAATTCTGAGATTCCTTCCTCCTGGACCCTTAATCGTTCATGGTACGGAGTAAGTTCAACCTTCCCATCATTAATAGTCTCTGATTTATAGGGGAATGGAACTTTAACACATACGCTTGTGCTTTCATTCGGCTGTTCATGTAGGCATTGTCATGTGTTAAAGATTTCTTTCTCCTCATATAATCATAGTGGTTTGCCAGTACCACAATCGAGCATTGTATTTTAACTTCATAATCATTACTATCCTATTAGTTGCCCAATCAGGTCGCCTTGTTAGTAATGTTTCCCAATAAAGTCAATAATGGGCAGTCAGGATTTTTTTTATCGCTTTAATGTATAGTTCGACCCTCTTAATAGCTAAATCTGTGTTAAGAGACACGAGTGCAAGCTTCAAACATATTGCTTCCATCCACACGCATTGAGGAAGGCCAGGAAGTGGTTTACACAGTTAAGCTTCCAATTTGTGCAGCTAATCTCACAATGGGCAAGTTATTTTCTGGCTGATGCATGTATTATACATTAATATCAAGCACTCCATGGTAAATATTACTGTACCTCCCCAGAAGCTCCTTATCAATGTCATTAAAGAGATGGCATTCAACTTTTTTGGGAAATGAATATGTCCTTCCTACGTTTGTCAATCAGGGCGATGACCATGTATTTATAGGATTCAACCACCTCCAATGGAAGAGTATCAATTAGAAATCCCTCATCTTTGCTCTTACTATAATCGATTTTAATTATTTTGGTTTTATTTGTATTTATTACTAGTTTGTTTTGTCGACAAGTGTTCGACTTTTTCAAGTACTCTACTGAAACCAAACATAGTGTGATCCATTATTAACACGTCATCCGCGTATGCTAGCCAATGCACGTGAACACCTGATTTTTGGAAGAAAAGAATTTGCAATGATTAATGTGTAAGATCTGACAAGTATAAATTAAATAGCATGTGTCGTCAACACACAACCCTGCTTCAGCCCACAAGCTGTGCTTACACTGGATATAAAGTTGCCCATACTATCGGGGCGGATCAGGATTGTGATGTCACTATAAAGATTCTTGATTAATGTAAGCAGTGCACTTGGTATTCCCCAAGTTTCCAATGTATGCCATCCACGAGTTCTGTCTAGCCCTTTGGATGCTGCTACAAAATTAATGAAGTTAAAAGCAGTCGCAGATCTCTTTCGAAATTCCTATTGGGAATCGGCCAATGACATTTTTCGACTTGCCCATTAGGTCAGCTCTTTTAATAAAAAGGAGACAGAGTTTACTTTCTGTGTCTAGCAGGGCAAGCCATCTATAATTTTTAGGGGAAGACATGCCACCTTTATTGAAAATGGGCACGATCAAAGATTCTTTCCATGAATCCGGAATCCTGTTATTCTCCAGCATGGGGTCTGTCATGGATTCACATGCTCATGAATATTCCCTGTCGTCAGGCTGGTAATCCTCGGTAAACAAAAAATCAGTATGAGTTTTGTTTCTGATCTGTCTTTCTTAGTAGTAACCAATCGCTGGTCTCTGGGTCATACTGCCCCTAGCCAATGACTGCCCTCTCCCTAAGCCCCGCCCCTGGCAGCCATCCTCAAATTTCTACCGCACGTTCAAGTGTTGGGAGTCCTCATGCTATAGCTCTCGAGCTTTTACTGCGTTTTGCGCTTTTTCAAGAGATTTATCTCATTTTTTCGGTTTAATCGAGCCTCAAGCTCCACCGTTTCTACTTCCGATCAACGGGAACCCGTTTTGGATTTTTCTACGCCCCTCAAGGGTGAAGTTTTCGTCGAGTAGCGCTTCTTGGAGGGTTCCAGAAGTTTTCTGAGGCCTACCTCGCGGGCGAGAGGAACATGGCCCAGGAGAAGGGAAGCTCGACTCCCGGCAAACTGTTCAGGATCTGCCCTGGATGCAATCTACAGAATGTGTTCAAGGAGGACGAGCATTCGAAATGTCTATACTGCCTCCACGAGGACAAAACGCACGTGGAGAAGGACTGTGCGTTTTGCATGAACATGTGGGATTGGACTATGAGGGATCGTCGGACCCGCCTCTCCAACTGGCTGGAAGGCAAGAGTCCAGCAGGTGAGAAGAAAAAGTCTGAGCGGTCTTCTACTTCCTGTGAGGGCGCCCCGGCGACGGGGGCCCAACAGAAGGCAAAGCACCGCGAGTCCGCGGGCACCGGGAGCGCCGAACGGTCAGGCTCCTTGGCTGCCAGGCAGGGTGCACCTTCACCGACGCCATCACCCACGAGCCAACGCTATGGCTCGGGGAAGAGAAAATCTGAGAACCCGACTAAGCTTCTGGAGAGGCCCCGGTTGATCTCGAAGGAACCGGCCAAAGGGGAGCGAGGCGGTGACCCTCCCCCTAAGGTGAAGGCCTCAAGCGCGCCCAAGGTGGTGAAGGCCTTGATCCCGGCCAAGGCCTCGATTGAGGGAGTCGCTGCGACCCTGGCGATGCCTCTGGAGGTTACCCCAGTGGAGGCGACCTCGGGGCCCAGAGTTTCCCTGCCTCCGCGGAGGGAATCCTCTTTTAAGCCCATTGAGAAGACCCCCGTGAAGACCTCGGTGGAAAAGAGAGGGGGCGGTGGCCGTTATGGACACAGACACAACCTCCAAGGAGGAACTGACTGAGAATTTAGAAGAGGCCCGGTCCCACGGGAGGAATCCCGACAAGGGGGACGACGAGAGCGAGGGTGGCGACGACGAGGTTCCCGTGGAGGAGGAGCAACCGCCGCACCCATCGCACCCGTCGCAGCCCGAGGCGCAGGACAACTCGGTGGCCATTTTGACAGCAATCCAAGCCTTATGCACGGAGATAAGGACGAGACTGTCTCTACCCCCGAGCCCTCCAAACAAGAGGAGGAGAATTCATCCAGCGCCCTTTCAGCCCTCACGCCCTTCTCAGCCTTTGTCACCTTCCCCGGTCCCGAGGGATGACACGGGAACAGACACGGCCACGACAGGGACGGATGACGACGGCGGTGATGACGGGACTGACCGCCCGTCTTTGATTCCTCGGGCGTCCCGGCCCGACGAAATTGGCTCCTTCCACGCCATGATTGCCAGGGCGTCCAAGCTTTTTCAGCTCTGCCCTGAAGAGAAGAAGAAGGAAGGCTTCCTCTACCAACGGCATGATGCCAAGCGGAAGACGGTCCTCGCGGTGCCGTTGCTGGATGACATCTGGGACGAGGGACTTGCCCTCCAGAAGAACCTGTCCACGACGCCTGCCAAGAGGGACCGGTACGAGAAGAAGTACCGGATCCCAGGCGCCGCCCCATTGTGCCTTGGGGCACAGCCGACCCCGGATTCGGTCGTCTCAGCAGCGGCCAAGAAGAAAGCGGGCGGGGCATCGTCTTCATCTTCAACTTCCCCACCGGACGGCGAGGGAAAGGAACTGGATACCATGGGACGACAAGTAATCTCGTCGTCGTCGGCGGCGACGACGATCAAGGCAGCCAACGCCCTAGCGATTGTGGCCCGCTACGACAAGGAATTGTGGTACAAGATCGCCCCCCTGTTGGACTTCCTACCGGACGACAAGAGGGCTAAGAGGCCCGGGCGATCCTACAGGAAGGTGAGGTGGCGTCGGACCACGCCATAACGGTAGCCACGGATATTGCTGACACCGGTTTCCACCAGTTGGGCAACAGCGTTTGCCTTGGACGGTGGGGATGTCTCAAGGCGACAGATTTCCGCCAAGACGTGCAAGCCAAGGTTTTGGACATGACCTTCGACGGGAACAATCTGTTTGGAAAGACAGTGGATGAGTCACTGCAGGCCATCAAGACCGACACAGAGACGGCTTGGGCCTTGGGAGTTCTGCAGCAACTGCGGCCGCCCTTTCGGAACTCCGGAGGCAAGCAAGGTGCCTCCAAAGGATTCGGCGGTGGCTCCTTGACGTACCGTCAGGCGGCCCGCTCCTCGTCGCAAGAAGCTTACAGGGGACGAGGCAAGTCAGGTGGATCTCGCCCTCGTCGCCAGGGAGGCCAATGCGGCAAGGCTGCTTCCAAGCAAGACTGAACTGGCCGTTGTCGGGTCCCCACTGAAGCACCCCGGTGGGAGGCCTGCTGACGAAGTTCGTTAGCGTGTGGGAGTCCATCTCCACCGACCGTTGGGTGCTGGATGCCCTGGCCCACGGGCACACTCTGGAATTTCTAAAGAAGTGCCCCCGAATTCCTCCCGTGGCCAGGAAGGAAAACCACGTCCCTCAAATGCTGTTAGAGGTAAGGGCAATGCTCAAGAAAGGATCCATCGAGCTTGTCCCAAAGAGGCTCCGGGGCTCCGTAGTATACTCAAGATATTTCCTCGTCAGAAAGAAGACCGGTGGATGGCGTCCCATCCTGGACCTGCGTCTACTAAACAGACACATCAAGGCACAGAAGTTCCGGATGGTCACCCTCCAGCATATGCTGGGCCAGCTGGAGGAAGGCGACTTCCTATTGTCGTTGATTTGGAGGATGCCTACTTTCACATCCCCATACTAAAAGGACAACAAAAGTTTCTTAGGTTCGTGGTCCTGGGACGGCACTACCAGTTCAAGGCCCTCCCATTCGGATTGAAGTTAGTGCCCAGGGTATTCACCAAGTGCCTAGCGCCAGTGGCCACGCGGCTGCGCCTGCAGGGGATCCACGTCTACCCCTACCTGGACGATTGGCACATCCGAGCAAGATCAAGGGATCTCGCCGTCGAACACACAGCGAAGACCGTCCGGCTGCTCACGGCCTTGGGATTCTCCATCAACTTCCCGAAATCCCACGTGGCTCCGTCGCAGGTTGCACTGTTTCTGGGAGCCAGGCTCGATACAGTAGCGCGATTGGCCTCGCCATCGGAGGAAAGGACGAAGGCCATCCTGGGCAAGGTGCAGCGTCTGCTGGCCACGGACATGGCCAGGGTGAGGTCCATCAAGTCCCTTCTCGGGATGATGTCTTCATGCATCATCCTGGTGCGCCTGTGCAGGCTTCGGATGCGCCCTTTACAGGAGTTCCTCAACGCCCGTTGGATGCAAGCGACGAGCAGCTTCGAGGACAAGATCTCGCTCAACGAAGGATTCCGCCAAACAGTTCGGTGGTGGGGCACCCGTGCGCATCTCGCGGCGGGCACAGACTTTCAGACCCCAGCACACCAGGTGACGGTGATGACGGATGCCTCCCTGGAGGGGTGGGGAGCGCACACTGGAGATCTTCATGCAAGAGGCCTCTGGCTCCCGGAGGAGAGGATGCTCCACATCAACATACTGGAGCTCTGAGCAGTGTTCTGGGCCGTCAGGTTGTTTCTCCCGTCCCTCAAGGGCAAGGTGGTGAGGATCTTCACCGCCAACACCACCACGATGTTGTACATCCGGAAGCAGGGAGGAACAAGATCCCCAGCCCTGTCCAAGGAAGCCCAGGATCTGTGGCACTGGGCCGTTGCCCAGGGAATGTTTCTGGTACCCTTTCATCTGGCAGGGACAAACAACACAATCGCAGACTCGCTCAGCAGGGAGCTGCGCTCGTGCCACGAGTGGGAACTGTGTCAGGATCAAGTGGATCGACTCTTTCAACGATGGGGCAAACCCCAGATCGACCTGTTCGCGACGGCGACAAACTCCAAATGCCAGAGGTTCGCCAGTAGGTTTCCACAGCCGAGGAGCATGGGCGATGCTTTCTCGTTCCCCTGGGACGGCCTGTTCCTGTATGCGTTCCCTCCGTTGCCGTTGCTACTGCGACTCGTCAACCAGCTCAAGAGGTCCCGGTGCAAGATGATCCTCGTCGCACTGGCGTGGCCGAGGCAGATCTGGTTCCCGGACCTTCTGGACTTGTCAGCGTTCGCACCAGTCAAACTGTCGATGGACGCAGATCTTCTCTCCAGAGAAGGAGGAGCCATCGTTCATCACGGCCCAGAGTCGCTGAACTTGCAGGCCTGGCTCCTGCAGCACTAGAGTTTGGAGTGTATGATATCCCGGCGGACTGCAGAGAGGTTCTTGCAAAGGCCAGGGCGTCCTCAACTCTCAAGTGCTACGAACACAAGTGGAAGAGGTTCTCTGTCTGGTGCCGCGCACAGAAGATTAACCCTCTATGGATTACGGCCCCTCAAGTGCTACCGTACTTACTTTCGCTGGCCAAAGCTGGACTAGCTCATGCTTCCATCAAGATACATCTGGCAGCGATTTCCCGATACACCAGAACTGCAGGACGGTCATCCCTGTTGTCTCATCGCCTGGTGAAGGAGTTTAGGAAAGGACCGTTGAAGTTCCTGTCGTGGAAGACAGCGTTCCTTGTGGCCATCACCTCCGCATGACGCGTGCGAGAGATTCAGGCCCTATCCTGCAAGCCTCCATACTTGACTTTTCACGAGACTAGGGTGGTGCTGAGGACGCACCCCTCCTTCATGCCCAAGGTGCCGTCTCAACGAGCCCTTGGTGTTTCCAGTTTTCTTCCCGTCGCCTTCGTCGCCGGCCGAGAGGACTTTGTACTCGCTAGATGTAGCTAGAGTGCTGAAGTTTTACGTGGACCGAACGAAGAGTTTTCGGATGACATCACAGCTGTTTGTGAACTTTGGACCTGTGAATCAAGGGAAGGCTCTCTCGAAGGCTTCCATTTCCAGATGGCTCTCCAGCTGCATCATGCACTGTCACTGGTTGGCGAACCGACCGTTGCCCGGCCGTCCGAGAGCCCATTCGACCAGAGCGATCACTGCTACCACAGCGTTCTTGTCTGGTGCACCCCTACTGGACATCTGCAGGGCTGCTACGTGGAGGTCGACGCATACCTTCATGAGATTCTACTGCGTCGACCAGGATTCCAGGGAGCAGTCCAGAGTCGGCCAAGCAGTGCTGCGCAACCTGTTCGCCTGAAGGTGGGCCTGGTGAAGGAGGTAAGAGTTGCTTAATGTTGAGTCTATGTACTGCTTAATGTTGAGCCTTTGCCACCTCCCGTGGTTGTGTATGTGTGTACTGCTATGTATTCTTATATTCATGAGCATGTGAATCCATGCCAGACCCCATGCTGGAGAAGGAACAAGTTACTTACCTGTAACTGTTGTTCTCCAGCATGGTCCTGGCATGGATTCACATGTGAACCCTCCCTCCTACCCCTCTGCGGCTCTTCACTTGGTCATACTGCCACTTTACCTGCTACCAAATCTGAGGATGGCTGCCAGGGGCGGGGCTTAGGGAGAGGGCAGTCATTGGCTGGGGGCAGTATGACCCAGAGACCAGTGATTGGTAACTACTAAGAAAGACAGATCATAAACGAAACTGATACTGATTTTTTTTTTTACCGAGGATTCCCAGCTTGACGACGGGGAATATTCATGAGCATGTGAATCCATGCCAGACCCATGCTGGAGAACAACAGTTACAGGTAAGTAACTTGTTCCTTACTTAGGATTTGGTCAATTCTTTTTTTATTCAGAATCCATGGTCTGCTTTCAACTTGAGCGGATGGACACCATGGAAATGGCAGCGGTGCCCAATATAAATCAAATTAGCATACTGCCACATTGGCCAGGTCATCTGGCCCTGGCACTCTCAAGCTTTTTAATTCAGTTATTATATGAATGATTTCATCATTCTCTACCTCAAGAACCCAGTCAAGATTTGTGGAGGAAGACCCAAGCTGCGGTGATGCACTGTTTCTAAGAGGTTTCACAGATAGGGCTTATTTGTATCGAGGTAATTTTGCCTTTATGAGCATTATAAACAATTCATGTATTAGTATGTATTGTGTTTTACAAAGGTAGCGGGTGCCCCTCTCTCGCAAGAACAGACATGATAACCTGTTCAGTGGTTAGAGAGGCATCAGCTTCACCTCACTGATGATCCCCAACAAGGGTGAAACACGTGTATGGGGTTGCTGGTGGTACTCTCGTTCAGATTGGAATTGCCATTGTATTTCGGTGCTGGACTGCCCCTGGGCAGGACAAAGACTGATATGCAAATGGATATTTCCCATCTGTGAAAGGCACAGTGAGTAAAAGCAGTGGCTGCGAACTCTCAAGTGGTTAATAACCACTGAACAGGTTATCATGTCTGTTATTGCGAGAGAGGGGCGCCCGCTACCTTTGTAAAACTATAGTATGTATTGTGATTGGGCATTGAAAATAGATTGCCTGTGATACTTAAACCAATTTCTATATCAGGTTTTTGTGCGCATTATAGTACATGTCTCATACTCAAGAATTGGTGGTGACCGTCTAATAGATCTTGGCTCTTTCCTGTACTGACGCCTCACAGTGACTATAGCGGCATCATAACATGAAATGCCTTTTTTTGTGTTTTCGTGACAACACGGTCTGTGTCCTACACAGCTATATTTTGAAGTTAGCCCTTTGATCTAACTAGTTTGTGTATTTGGTCATTTCATTGAAATATCTGGGAAGGGACAGTTTAAACCAAAAGACAGTGCTCATGAAATAGCTGTGATCCAAAGGTAGGTCGACTTTGTCGGTGTGCTGATTTGTTTAAAATAGAAAAGCTGCACAGTTTAGTCCCAGTTACTCCGTAGCTGACATAAGGAAGCTAGAAAGGTTGCCAGCATCAAGCTAAAAGAACAAATGCAGCCATTAATCAGGGTATTAATAACGTTTAGTAGCTTCAAGGACAGAATTGAAAGCCTGAGCTTGGCTGTCAGCCTGTCGTCTAGATCAGCCCATATGATTTTAAGATAAAAAGTAGAAACTGGTAAAGTGTTTAAAAAGAATGGAATAATTTTGCATGCTTGATTTGCACATTCAAAGTTTCTTCACCACCCTTCAATGTACTGCCATTTACTTTTCTATATAATGGTAACACGGCTAATGCACGTTTTCTTAAGTACTGGGTCATGGTTTGTTGATAAACAGTGCAACTTCACTAAAATACTAGGTTTGTTCTTTTTGTCTTATATCAACTACAATTGAATTAATCTTTTCAACGCAGCTGACCTTAACTCAACTCCTGGTGGCTATGCCATTACTCATGGTTTTTACTGACTGGAAATTGGAATACCTACGTGGAAAAACCTGAGCTTACTGTAATATTATTTATTAGATGTACATCAGTTAGTTAAGGGATGTTTTCACTAAGACAGTATTATTATTATTATGGTATTTATTGAGCGCAGACCTAGCTTCGCGAAGCAGCTGAACACTTTACACCAATACAGATGCATAACGGAACGCTTTTCAGTGATAACAGAAGAGATGTACAACAGTGGGGGGTAAGATACAGAGGGGACAGAGGAGGAGTACAGCTGTACCGGGTGGCGGGGAGGAGAGCGTCAGGAGGTGTCGAGTGAGTCAGGTGGCAGGAGGGACAATGTGATGAGGAGAGACTCCTTGAAGAGGTGGGTCTTGAGTTCTTTTCTGAATTGTAGGAGCATGGAGGCGAGTCTAATGCCGATGGGGAGGAGATTCCATAGTCTTTGGGCAAAGGCAGAGAAGGCTTGTTTTAGGGTCCTTTCCCTTTTGCAGCGCAGATTTCAAGTGTGCACGTGTCCTGTCTTCTGGTGTTGCACTGTCCACCGGAGATGCACAGTTTCTCTGGAAAGTTGCTGGGGGACTTGAGGACGACTACCTCATAGATGATGCAGCAAGACTTGAAGGTTATTCGGCCACGCAGTGGGAGCCAGTGAAGGTCGATGAGGGCCAGGGTGATGTGGTCATATCTGCGTAGACCATTGATGAGGCGTGCATCTGCATGTAGGACAGTAGAAACCATTGACTTGGCGATTTCCACAGACAACTGAATAAGGTAGGACTTATTTTATTTATTTATTTTTAAATAAATTAGTAAGGTGGGACGCTTACTCAATGTTGTGTTCGGCCAATTTCCTTGTACTCTTTACTCTTCGACTGGTATTACTTTAACCATTACGTCTACCTTCCCTTCCATTTGATCGGATCAACAATTATTTTGTAACACATTTTTCAAGAGAAATCATTCCCAGCTTTTCTTCAGGCCGATTTGCATAAATCCGAGGCATAAGCATGACTTGCAGATGGAATAAATACACATAGCATGTATGTAATTTACTACCAGCCCTGCAAAAGTGGTTGTTCTCAAGGGAGTATAAGAATGAGGCATGCCACACAGTCGTTACTTGCATGTGCATTCACAACAATGTCCCATCTAATTTACACCTTCCTGAAAGATACAGGCACAAGTGGAGCAGACGGTGTGGAAAAGAGTTCAGTTCATATGATGGTGGGAGATGTGTGTAAAAAGGGCATCAGTTAGGAAAAAAAATTGTTTAGGCCCGAGAGATTTTGAAATCAAATGTTAGTACTGCAAAAGTATATATTTTTGTATTCCAACCCGTGCATTATTTGCGTATTGCTAACAGTACACAAAATAGGGTCACAGCCCCAGGCTTAAGAGCAATCTCTTACTGAATCCCTACTTATTTTTACATTGTAATTTATGACAGTAATAAGTGCTTCATATGTGTGCGACCACACACAGGTGTAAAGTATGCATGGCTTAAATTTTGCAAGTAAATCCTTACATTTTCGAATCATTTCCAACGTGGCTACTGGTGGGGTTGTCCAACTGTTTTGTGAGTGGACTGCTGCCATTATCAAGACCACCCAATAAACCTTTGTGAAAACCAAGACCAAAATGTCTTGTTCATAGTGGCACAAGTCTCAACTAAAAGATTCAAAGAGCCCATTACGGCAGAGGTAGAAATGCGTTTGATCAACAATGTAACCAAGTTGAACCGAATGCCTCATGTGGCTTACCACATGTCAGGAAGACATGGGCCTATTTCGAGTCCGGCGGTAACCCTGCCGGTGCTACCGTAATAATTTACCGGCGCCTGGCTTCCCGGTGCCACTCTTATGAGGAGTCTGCCTACTGTGGCTGCTGCGCCCGGCAGGGTCAGACCTGCCGGGCACAGCGGCCCCGGCAGACAAACATGTAATTTTCCGGTCCGGAAACAAGGGTGCCGGTCTGCTTATTTGTATATTTTCATCTTTTTCACAGTGTTCCCCTGTCAAGACTTCTATATCTGAGATTTTGCTTGATTTTAAAAAAACATTATTTTATTTATTGTCTTAGCAATTAAATCAGCATGATTCACCCAATGCAACCAAAAATCGCCTAAAAAGATGTTTCTTAATTGAGCCTCATTTCGAGTTCGGTGTCAATTCTGCTGTAAGTCTGCCAAATGAGTGCCACACTTGTTTATCGTTATTGCTACTTGGTCCAGTGGCTTTACCATTGGATTACGAGTGGTGAAAGGGCAGTGTAAATCCACATTTTTGGAGTCCATAGGACTCCATGAGGATTTTGCAGGCTTTCGGGTAAGCAGTAATTCTGCCATAGTAATTCCCCCAATTATTTAGATGAACGTTGAGGATTGATGGAGGTAAATCCTCTACTTTAAGGCCAAACTTGGAATAAGGCAGTGCAGTAAAAAATTGCAGTAATTCTGTTACTACCAAAAAAGTGGTACTAACGGAATTAGCACTACTTTTTTACAGCACTGCTGAACTCGTAATAAGATCAATTGTATTGTACATTTTGAGTTATGGCAGCTTGTAACTAAGCCTTCGCATAACCAAGAAAATAACTTAGATTTAGATTTTTAAACCCCGATCTTGAACAGACTGGGTATGACCATTCATTAGACCCCTTTCCTTGCTCTTTTTCCTGTTTGGTATAAATCCTCTTGTTTGCCTCATTGTCTCTGCTTTGAAACTTTTTTGTAAGCACGTCTCTTTAGATGTTTCAGCAGAAAAATTGCAAAAAGCGGCTTTCATTTTAAATCTATCCTCTCAGGCTGAGACACACGTGTTGCTCTTTTGTTTCATTAATTTTCTTTATCCATTTGCAATTAAATTGCTCCTATAAAGTGCAAGACCTTTTCCGAATAATCAGCTACTTGTTTTGCAGACGAACATCATTCTGAAAGCAGCGAGATTTGTCAATGCAAGAGCCAATTTAGGAACTATTTACCCATCTCTAGTTTGAAAAAAGCCAAAAGCTCTTAAAGTCCTATTATTGAATGTATTAGCCAGGACCATCCAAACAGAGACATCCACTGGTCTTAATTGAAGGAGGAAACTTTCCCATTCTCTGAAATAGTGTTTAAAACCCACTCCATACCCCAAGATTGGCTCTTTCTGAGAAAAGAACGAATAAAACCAATTAAAAATGTTCAACAAAATGCGCCAGCATCATAGATCATATTCCTGCCAAGTTTCTGGCATTTCGATTACCCACTCCCCCTGGAGTTAATTCACTTTTCAGCAGAATTATTTTTCGACTGGCAATGGCAACCATAAACTATAAAAATGTCATCCCTTCGGCTTTGATTCTACGTCAAGACTCAGAGGCTCGGATTATGCTCATCTCAACTCTTTACTTTGCGAGCAGCCAAACAAACTACTTTTCCTTAAACCAAACTATCAAATGAACTACAATATCCATGACCACAGGAGAAATTTGAAGTTTGCTTTTCAGTGGTTAAACAATCCTACGTGATCTCAACAGTCCAATCAAATCCCAAGGTAGATACCCGTATTCTTTCCATCTTCTTCCTTCTTTGCTGCTCGAGCAGCTGAGATATGTAATTTTATGATATTCCTTTTAATTTTTTATGGTATTGTGTGTTTTGCTCATAACGCAAACCGGTCTGCGTGGAGCATATCCACAGGTAGGATATGCGCCAGGGTTGCGGCTCCGGCTTTAGATGGTCAGCAGGAAGGAGTACCACATGGAAGTTTGCGCCCAGAGGGACGGGACTGTGAAAAGCTTTGGCGCAAAGCGAAACCTCTGTGTGACAACTGAAAAGCAAAAAGATTTTCGAGAGAGTATAACAATGTTAAGGTCCCGGACAAAGGTGGATCAGGTAGCAATTACATACGGAGCAAACAACTCCTATCTGATGGGGCGGACAAGTGCAGAACTCGGAGCCCGTTATCAAGACATGCCATCTGCTGGTTTCGAGGGCATACAGCGGGCAAAGTAAATAGACTGCTAACAGCAGGAAGTGCGCAGACGGGCACAGTCCCAGGAGAAACTGCCTAAAAACTGCCCAAAAACATCCAGGAGGGCCCAGTCACATAAGCAGCTCCTAATTCAGAGGGGCACAGTCCCAGGTAAGACCGTTGATTCATGAACAGACATGCCTAGCTACAATTAAAAACAAGATTGACGGGGGCAGCCCAAGCAAACTGCATATATATATATTTAGAACCCGTTACAGGCATTAACATGAGTGGAGAGTACTCTGAGGAGGACTATGAAAGTCAACATGTAAGTGGCATCAGAATGAGACTGTACAGAAAGTCATAAGTGCCGGTAGGGGTCCCACGTGTGAATGCAGGGGCATTATGGAGGACCTTGTAGCGTTCTCTCAGGGCATGGCAGAATTGAGGAGAGAAGCTTGCAGAGACAAAGGGGGAAGAAAGAAGAGCTGGAGGGTACATAGCGCCTAGACCCCCCCCTGGTTCACCACAAAAAAACAATGGTGGCAAGAGGAAGGCAAGGTCAAGGGCCAGATACGGCGAGGATAGCTTAGAGTATTCCTCTGAGGTAGACTGCAGGAGCAGCAATGAAACAGTTGATAGGAGCTCAAGAGTCTTGAGGACTCCTTACCGAGTCAGGCGGCACAGGAGCAAGAAGGGCAAGCCTATTGCAAAAGTGCTTCAAGGTGACAAATTCGACCCGGGTGCCTTAGTGCACCCAAGGTCATCCGAGTGGGACTCTCCGGAGAACATTACAGCCTACCTAAAAGAAGGTTCAGAGCCCCCCTGAGTACGGAAGCCAGGAGTAAGATGAGGGCGGAATCCCTAGGCCCAGAGTTCCGGAAGGGGTAGCCGAGACAGCTGAAATTTATGATCGCATGCTGACTTTCAAGGGAAGGTATGGCAAGAACATCAGAAATGGCATTGATCGCTCCTGGAGGTCGTGCCAAGACAAACTACTCGATGTGGTGGGGCCGATCACAAAAATATGGCAACTGGCCGTGGAGGCTAAGCAGAGAAAGGAAGCTATCGATCCACAGGTCCTGTCAGGCTAGGCTCAAAGAGCAATAGGCAATGCAAATGGCTCCATTGCAACAGAGAAGAGACAGTCTATTATCATGAAGATGGACTCTAAGTTGGTAGAACTAGCACCACCAGTAGGAGCGGCAACTTCCAAGGGAAAACTGGGGAGACGTTCATCAAGGACATGGCAAAGTATGCCAGCACATATGCCACACAGGATAAAGCACAGGCTTCCCTTAAGAAGGTCTTTGGGAGGAAGATTTTCCACAGGGCTGGCAGAGGCAAGGGCCACTCGGCCAGCCGGTACCCCTATTACAGGTCCTCAGGACACCGAGCTCACTGGAGGGAAGAAGAAGACAAACGAGCCAGCCCTTTCTTCCCATCAAGGGGAAGGGGCAGCAGCAGAGGCTGGAGAGGCAGCAGCAGACAACAGCTAAACGCAGGGATTCCTCCGGTGGGGGGATGCAAAGATGGTTAGAGTTATCCTCAGATAACTGGGTTTTGCAAACAGTTCAGGGTTTTCTCTTAGAATTCTGGCAGGGACCAGTACATGTGTTCCCTCCGAGGCCGATCAAGTTGAGCAGAGAAAACGAAGCATTACTAGGCAGTGTTAGGGTAAATTCTGAGGTCGCCAGAACCATACCTAGGGTCCGCGGACATCCAGCTCTCGGAAGGCCCTAACTCCTTCCAATATCCCAAAGAAGTCGAGGTCCACACAAGGAGCAAAGGGTTACTGCTGTTTTATTATAGCAAACGAGCAGCGGTCACGCGCATGGAGCAAAATCCAGTCCAGGCACATCTCACCGATTTTTGGCTCGCAGCCCACTTTTGTACACTTGTGACATCACAATCAGAGTCACTTACCAAAATCCTTCCCTGAATCTAACGCCACTCTGGGTTGGCTCCCTGAGTGGTAGGTCCAGCATAGGGGTATATAGGGCGCACGGTTATTGGTAACCACGGTGTCAGGTGGTATACTTGGATCATCCCTAAAAATTGCTACCTGAAAAGTGTTGCATTAGAAAGCCCAATGATTGGTTGGGGATTCCCGCCGCCAGACACTACCCCCTGGTGTCCTCATTGGTCAAGATGTGGGTCCCCAAGCATGGGACCACCGTTGTTCCCAGCCCGCAAGACACCTGCTTACGTACAGTGTGTATCGATAAGGTGTGACTATGTGACAGTGTGTAACAATGGGGTGGTTATGTTAATGCCATGAGAGCGACCCATTCCCAGCGCATGCTGTATGCGAATCGTTGCAATTTATTGCAAGCTCGGTCCCCGTCGTGAGACGGCTGCGTCTTCCCAGCTTCCAGGCCTTGGCATTGTGTCAATTCGGCCGAGTCACGTGTGAGGAGACTGTCGATGAGGCCGAATTGCTTCGATTTAATTTGTATTTCAGCTTGGAATATTCTCTCTTGTAGCCGGTCTCACCGTGGTGCAGTGGGTGAGGAATGCCACTTGCAACATCATGTCCTTGGCAGCTGCAGTCCCTGGCAGGGTTATTCTGCTTGCACTGCATCTTGCGGCTTGGGATGTCTGTGAGATTTTTTTTTCTAAGGCCTACTTCGGCTCCGATTATGCATTTGGCGTAATTGTCCATAGGTTTAAGGCATGTCATGGTCGGTCAGGTCCCTTGAATGCCCCTGTCCATCCATAGGGTTAATAGAGTGTAGCATCTGCAAGCATATATACGAGCTCTTCTGTCATCTTGCGTTTCTGCGGTGCTGTAGCAAGCCTAAGTGGCAAAATAATAAACAGACAGCATGTGTATGTCACGGTCCTCTAACTCATAGAACTGTACGCGCGTGTTCTTCAAGTGGATTGGTGTGTGAGTATCCCGAATGTGCAGGTTGCACGTTTGCTTCCTGTCTAACGAAGCTATGTCAGCATGGTGTCTCTAACGACCCGCAGCATGGTTTGCGGGAGATTCAGTCGATCCGGTCCATATAATCATCTCCAGCTTGGTCTTGACTGTCGTCGCTTGGTTTGGATAGAGTCCGTACCATCGCAGGGTTGCATGGTCGGGCGGCTGGGTACCATTCGTGCTTTGTGCTCATGCTGGGAGCGGTGGGGATTGGTGCAACTTCATACGGTCGGTGGTTATTCTGTCGCGGTGCTTCTTCCGTTTGGGGGCCCCATCGAAAGGGAAGGGACATTCAGATTTTCCCTCTTCAGTCCCCCCTCTGGTCAACCACAAAATTATTACTCCGTTTGTCATATCTCATGCGCCATACCTTCGCGATCCCAGCCAGATGTTCGTAGTGATTTACATGATCATCAAATGACCAATACATATACACACATCCTCCTCCAGGCTTGCAGTAAACCCATTTTCCAACATAAATGTTTGGATTCCTTGAATTCTATAGTTTCATTGATGGTGAATACATTTCTGATTCCATTAGCTGTAGCCGTAGTCTCTCTCGTTCTATACGTATGATATCTGTCTGCTGGTCATCCTCTGCAGGCAGGAGTAGCTTCATCCCGATTATTTCTTCTGCAGTCATCTTAAATGTTGCCATCCCCAGGATCAGGCCTCCTGCCAGTATTTTTAGACCATCCGATAGCCAGGATGGCATCTAGGACAAAAGGTATGAAATCCAGCCTCCACCTTTCTTTGTGCCATTTGGATTCTTCTTCCATTTTGGCGTATATTTTCGCTAATTGTGATACTGCTTCTGATAATGTCCTGTTGTCTTCATCGTTTGCTGGTTTGACCATGCAACAGGAACTTCAGATCTTTGCGCATACTCCTCCCTCCATTACTGTGAGGAAGTTCAGGACATACCTGTTTTGGAAGGCCACCAATCGTATAGCTCAGAGCTCTTCTTTAAATGCGTTAAATATGTTCACTGTTGAGTTTATTGTCATCATTAGCTCCCATCTTGTAATTTGGAGCCATTTTGCATTTGCATACGTTTGGAATCCGGGATGTATTCTTACCGAGAAGAACATGGCCGCCCTGCTGAACAACCAATGTGATGGTGGTACTTCGTCAAGAGCAGCTTCCGATTTGCCCTAGAAGTAGTTCCCTTGTCGTTTTACTCTCCGTAATTTCCCATCTTTGGTGGTGATGTTGCCTGGTGGTAGCTCGGCTGGCGATAATGACCTCTTCCTTCTTCTGTTGCCTTGATTCATTTTCGGGAAGTCATCTATTTTAACATGTTTCTTAGGCACTACCAGTGAAGGTACGTTGACATGTGCCAGTGAACAGATACAGATATCTCCCCAATTCTGTGATAGTTTGTTGTATTATTTTGGCCCACAGGCGCAATAATGATCCATGAGCACTGCCGTGACTGATCCCATCTCCACTATCTTCTCTATCCGCCTGCATCCCTCGTTTGTTCCTACTTCAATATCCCTGTCGTGTTGGTAGCCCAATGTTGGTGTTGTTAAAGGAATGATTGTTAGTGGTCTATCTTCCTTATCATACCAGGTCTGTAAGCTTGCACTCCTGGCCCATTCCTTGAGACACTTGTCATTTTCTTCCTGAACATTGTTTACTGTAGCTTTTGTCAACGTTGGCTGTTGTTTCCCACCACTCCACTTGGTGTATACTTTTCCATATACCAACATCTGAGGCCATTCCCAGCAGCCAGGTTCTCCGCCTGTCTCTCTAGCGTTCCATTTGCACGGGAGGTAGTCTTATTTTACTTGCTCTGTTTTTCCCTTCTCTGGTCCGTCAGTTATGTACCGTAGTGCTTGAGTGTGTTGCCATTAATTATCGAACATAGGCAGTGTTTTTATAACACTATCCTCGTACGGGTATGTTGTCTTTGATCTCCATCTGAGTTTTGCTGTTTTACCTTGGAATCTCCCTCGTGTCTGGAACACTGAGACATTGTGCCGTTGTTGCAGGTACTTCTGTAGCTATGAAGGTTCTGGAGGCGCTCATGGCATATGGGATCAATGAGCAGACATAGCAGCTGTCCCATGTAGTGGCCTTACCAATTTTTGACATGTGTTTATACCACATGTTGTTTATGTGTGCCGTACCAGTGAAATATGTGTCAAGCCTATTATCAGTACCAGTGCTACGCTTACCTCTCCGTACCTTTTCAGCCGTGCTGGTCGTACCACCTGACACAGTGCTCCTTGCAGCTTGGGTAGGGGAAGTGTTAATATCAGGGGTTGCAGAGACACGCAGCGCGGTGTACAATTGCCAAATAACAGCAGCTAGCAGCCCAGTGGACAGCATTAGCCATATGGTTGTCAGAACAAAGTTTATTCTCACAGCCATGAGTGTGTATATATATATATGTATATATATATATATATATATATATATATATATATATATATATATATATATATATATTGCTTACCACACTGTCCAGCCGTTGATGAGATGATAAAGTTGCCCGCCTGAAAATAACGATAAAAAGCGTTACTTATGTTAGTATTTGTAAGTACTTCAAGCCCGGTGCACTAAATAATCGTTCAATGCCCATGCAAATAGTTCTTCCCACATTTTTTGTATGGATCTGTTTCTAAGTATTGGTAGGGCTTGGTGGAGTTGTGGGTACGGTTGAGCTATGTATTCTATGAAGGCGTTATAATTTACATGTTGTGGCTTTGGTCTGGAGTGTGTGGGCCTCCGTAGAACATGTATATATTGGTGAGACAGTGCTTCAGGGTGTTCAATGGGGGGGTAACATCCAAATCAAATTTTCAACTTACCTCTAACATTCATTCATATGCATTTATTAAACGCAGAACCCTGCATGTGCGGATAAAAAAGAGAACATGCTAAGACAGTGTTAACACAGTGTATTCCTAATGAGATTGTGCGTGCTGTATGGTCATATCTACATCGGGACATTTTTCATCTGTTTCAATTTGTATCTCTTGTAGAACTCTACATTTTAACAGCAATATTAAGTTTATTAATTCAGTTGTCTCAGTAAAGCAGTAGGGTCATCAAGTGCTTGTGAGCGTCTCACCATAGGGTGATTGATACTCTCGCTCACTTGTGTTCAGGGAAGTATCTACACTTGAAGTTATTGCTAATGGAATAATACTGCTGTCTTCTGTGTCTGTCGTTGCTGTAGCGTTGGCCCTGTCGATGGCGCTTTGGGGCAAGGGCGATGCTTTGTAGGCCTTGACGTTGTGGAGGTGATACCAAACAGTTTTATTCTCAAGTTTAACTGCCCCATCCGTGACCGTCTCTACTGTATGCGGACCGGTGAATCTGGGTGAGTTCCACTTCCTCAAATAATTTTTAAGAAGGACCCTGACTCCCTTCTTAATAGGCAGATCTGTTGTGGGCTCTTGGGTCTCATAGGTTACTTGGCTGTCGTTCTCTGACCTCCCCTGTGCTCGTTGGGTCTGTTGAGAGATAAAAGAGGCGCTAGAAAAAAGTTAATTGACATATTGATACATTTCTGTACCAAATATTTCAGCTGTCCCTTCGCAATCCTTGTTGGCCTTTGTGGGTGGAGCTAACGGGTGGTGCATTTGGCGTCCAGTCACCATGGGGTGTTAGGTGGTGGCCTGACCGAGGTTTGTTCCGCAGCTCAAACAGAGCCAGCGGCAGGCAGTAAAGCCAGTTTTTCTTGGTACTTTGCTGTGTCTTGGGTATACTCTCTTTAAGAAGTCCATTGAGGCATTCACAGACACCATTGGCCTGCGGGTGATATGCACATGAGAACTTATGCTTTATCCCTAACAATGTGGTGATATGCTGGAATAATTCATTTGCAAAATGAGGTCCATTGTCAGACCGCAGGACCTCGCAGACGCCCCACCTTGGAAGTACTTCTCTAACAAGAAATGTGGCTGCCCTTAGAGCGTCAGCATGGGAGCACGGGCCTGCCTCTATCCACCTTGAGAATGGGCAGACCTCCACAATCATGTAGCGGTAGCCTTGACACACACTGATCATATCAACCTAGTCGATGTAGAGGTGCAAGAATGGACCTTTGGGCCGGGATGTTACTCCTTTTACCACCCTTAGAGTGTGGCCAGCAGGAAATTGCTGGCAGGTCAGGCAATTGCTGATGAAGTTGGATACTTGTGCATTTAATTAAGGGTAGAACCATGATTCTCCAATACGTGTCGCAATCACTTCTTTTCCTGTATGTGTAGGATGGTGTAGTTGTTTTAATGCTATTTTCAATAATGCAAGTTACATAACTACTTTCCCCGTATTGTTTTGCCTCCACAGGGCATCTGTAGGGGACATTGAGCACCCTCTTTTTACCCAGAGTTTCTTTTCTGTCACTGGTGCTGCTGCCTACAATTCCATTACCTGGGTCTGTGATAGGTGGTTATAACCTTCTTTCATTAGCATCTGTCTCGCCCCTCCCCTCTCTTTTTGTTTTTCTTTGGGGTCCCACACTTCCCCAAAATAGGAGGCGTGTTTTGCATAGAAGCCTGCTGCTTCATTGCCTTTTGATATTGGGTCCTCCCCATTAGTGTGTGCTTTGCACTTCTCTAATGCGAGTTCTGCCGCGTATGTTATAACCTCTATTAGTTCCCTTAGTAGGAAAGCCTGTTGTACTGGTGTGCCATCTGCTCTTCTGAACCCCCTTCTTAACCATCTTGCTAGTCCAGAGTGTACTGTTCAGGTTACGTAGGCACTATCTGAATAGATAGTGACCCTTTTCACTTCGCTTTCTCTGAGGGCTAATATCAAGGCCACTAGTTCTGCGGCTTGCGCCGAATATTAGGGAGGTAATTTAACACATTTTACTGCCTCGCTAGTCCAGTCCTCGCTTAATCTTACCACTGCCGCCCCTGTTCTTCTCACCCCATCACCTTGATCAATTGTTGAAGACCCGTCAATATATAGCACCTCTCCCCCCTCAAGCGCATCTTCCTCTACCATGCGTGTTTCTGAGTAATATTCAATAGCTTTTGTACAATCATGGGCATATTCTCCTTCTTCAAATTCTTCTGCCAGGAAGTGTGTACCTCACTATCTTTAGTTCGGGTAGTGAGAGTATAATCTAATACCCTGTTGTTCTCTGTGTTGTCAATGTGCTTTTTGGCTTGTGCAGAATCGCGAAGAGGGTACGCTCCACATAAAGTGTTGTGGAACATCCCCTAGTTATTGATGATGCTTTTTCTACAGTGAAAGCTGCAGCAGCCAAGTGTTGTTCGCAAGGGAAGTGCCCTGTCATTACTGGGTCTAGTTGCCCGCTGTGGTATGCAATAGGTTTGTGGCCCAGGCTTGTCTTTTGTGTGAGTACTGTCTTCATTACCCCTCCATCAGAGTGTGAGAATATAAAGAATTATTTTTATAGTCGGGGGTACCCAGAACTGGTGCTGTTGATATTGCTTCTTTTAGTTTATTGAACGCATCCGTCCACCTCAGCTTCTTCCCTCCCCTTTGTGCTTCCTTGAGGGCTGTGAGCAGAGGACCGTTGTATGTGCTGTAGTCGAATACCCATGCTCTACAATAGTTACATAGAACAAGGAACTGTTGTAATTCTCTTACTGTTTTTGGTTGGGGTGTATTGAGTATTGCCTGTGCCCTCTGTGGTGCTATGTGCCTGCCCTTTTGAGATATTAGTTGGCCTATGTACAGTACCCCCTCCTGGCAGTAATGTAGCTTTGCCTTGTCTACTTTGTATCCTTTTTCTGCTAGTGCAGTGAGCATTTTAACTGAGTCTTTCCACATATTGCAAGATCGTACTCTCTGTCTCAATATTGCATAAGTCTATCTGGATCACCCTGTTAAAAATGGATGGGGCAATCTTGTGCGTTTCCACTTTGGGTTGCGGTACATGAAGCTTGTTAGATCTTGTGAATCGGGATGCAGTGGTATCGAGAAAAAGGCATTTTTTAGGTCAATCACGGTGAACGGTGTAGCCTCAGCTCGAATGCTGCAGAGTATTGTGGCTGGGTTAGCTGCTACTGGGTATTGTGCTTCCACAATGTGGTTGAGGGGTCTCAAATTTTGTATGATATGCCATGAACCTCTGTTTGCCTTGCGGATGGGGTACACAGCAGTGTTGCAGGGGGATTCTGATGGGACCAGGATGCCTCTTTCTATGAGGGCAATTATTGTCTCATAAATGCCCTCATCTACTTCTTTCGACAGTGGGTATTGCCTAACTCTGGGCACAATAGCTCTTTTTTTCAGTTTTATGTTCACTCCTCCTATGCTTTTGATGCACCCTACATCATAGGGACTTGTTGTCCATTGTGATGTGGGTACCTTTCCTACGTCTTCCTCGCAGAAGGGGGGTGGTGCAGGGAGGGGTGCTTCTAATGCCATTGCCATTTTCTGGGCCACTTCTCTGTATGTTAATCATAGCCAACAGTACACACTCATACCTAACATCATTTTAATCGTAGCCAAAAGTACACACTCATCCCTAACATCATCTCACTCTCTCCTCTTTCTTGTGAGAAAAGTTCCTCATCTGATACTTGAGTCAATCGACACCCTTCTGATAGTGCTATTACTGCCCTCCATGCCTTTCCTTCGTTGTCTAGAGCGTGTACTGCAATCCAATCCTCCCTTGCCATTATTTCTTCTATATCTACTGATACAAATGTTCCTTCCTTGTAATCTGTTGGTGTCTCTGGCCTAAAGAGGTACTCACCTGGCCTTCTCCACACTTTCCCTGCAATGCTGGGTAGCCATGCCAACGCCATGTCTGTCCTGAAATACTTCGGGGTCTACTGGCCCCCCCTCTGTATGCATTTACCACCTTAAGCCTGTAGTATTTGCCTGGCTGTGAGCATGTGTATGCCTGGTGTGGAACACACTATACCCTTGTCCGTGAAGGAGATAGTCATGTTCTGTCTACTCATGATGTCACATCCCAAGATATTTACAGGCACGTGCTTAGAGTAACGTAAGGGTAGTGATAAGTCGTGATCCCCTATAGATAAGGAGATGTAATCAGTAAATGGAACCACTTCTCGAGCCCCAGAAACTCCTTGAGTGTTCATGGCATCGCCTGACAATGTGTATTTCACCACCTGTACACATGACCTAGTGGCCCCCGTGTCGACCAGAAAGGAAAACATTTTGTCACCTATCGCCACCTTTATGCGAGGTTCCTCCGCAGGGTTAGGTGTTACCGATAGGATGGGACACAGCAAGTTAGTCTGTGGGCTGTCCTATTGGGGATCCAGGGAGTGCCCACTCCCAGTGTAAGGGTTGTGTCCCATTATTGTAACCCCTCACATTTTCGTCACTGGTACCACTGCTGTTGTGTCCATTGTTTGTGGTAAGTCGTCCTGTAATTGCGTCAGTTGTTGTGCTGTTTGTGTTGTGATGGTTGTTGTTGTGTTTGTTGTAGTTGTGGTGTCCTTGGCACCGCTTGGTGTTGCATCTGTGGCTGAGGTTTGCTTTGCTGTTGTATCATCGGCTGCTGCCCTGCCTGTCAGTAATACCCGTTCGGACGTCCCTGGTAGTTTTGTTGCCCTTGCTCACCCCACCCTTGTTGTATGGCTCTGTATCTGAGCGAGCAATGTGACCTAACCGCCCTCACGTATAGCATTGGGGTGGTTCTCGCGCCTGCCAGGGGAATCCTCCTCCATCTCCTTGGCCTTGTAATCCCTGCTGTGGGTAGCCCCGGAATCCACCTCTGGGATGGTGTGCTTGCAGCCCGAAGCCCCGCCCCATGGTAAACCCTACCCTTCCTCTAAAGTTAGTTTGGTATCTGCCCATACCATGTATCCCCCCCCCGCCCCCATGGGTTGTTGGTATTGCTGGGCTGTGTTATATTGTGGCAGCTGCTGCTGGAGCTGAGGTTGGGACGTTGCTGGCTGGGCTGGTGATTACTGCCCCTTCTAGCGCGTATTCTGTTAATTTCTTATGCACTAACTTAGCTTCATCTGCTTTCCTATCCTCCGCCTTTTGTTTCATCTTCTCTTGCCATAGTCTACAATGGTGTACTATTGTGAGTTGTATTTCTAACCATGCCTTTGCTTCCATCCCCACCAATTTCTTCAGTTGTCTTTGCACTGGCTCTGGCAACCCTTGTATTAAGATGTGATAGAAGATAGTTATTGTTTTGTCCCACGGCTCTCAAGTTTCAAGGCGCCAAATTTCCTGACTCTTGAATGTAGCTAACAGGATCCTCATCGTCACGCATCTTGCTTGACGTAATTGCCCCATCTCTGATGTGTCACGGTATTGCGTCCTTAGTGCATGCCATACAGCGTGTCTGCAATTTGCAAATGGAGATCCGTTGTGTTTTGTGTGGTCACCCCCGGAAACCCCGCCCTCTTCCAGATGTCTCTGCGGCGTCACCCAATATCAATACTAGCAACCCCTTTACATCCCCCACTGCCAACCTGTGCCCCACTGTCAATTTTTCCATTTCGTATATCCATTTTCCTGCTCCTCCACTTAAAGATGGTAACCTGTACCTAATATTTTCCTTGTCCGTATGTTTCCAGGGTACAGAATGTGGCCTCGTCCCCCCTCTCCAATTGTGGCATCTGTGAATATTCAGCCCTTTCTTCAGGTGACCGTCTGTTCTGTCGTATCTGGATAGGCCCTATCTCATCTGCCATGTCTGCCCCAAGGTCTGTACTATCTATACTATGTGACCCGTGTGGGGCGTCCCGTGTTCCTGAATGCCCGCCCCGCTGACAGGTGTGTCCCCTATTGTATGTTACAGCTGCCCCATCTCGTCTGCGTCCGGGGAGGTCTCAAAACCTGTTTGTGTAGGGTGTATTTAGGGCTACTGCTGCTGCCGTATCCTCAGTCGTTTTGCCAGTGTGCTGTCCTCCGCTCTTTTCATCTTGTGTCCTGCATTCCCATGACATTCCCGTGCCTGTTCATGTAATGTAAAGTTTGTTAAGCCCTTCCTTTTCATTACTGTCTTCCTCTTCCTCACTACAGAATCCGTCTGAGAATGTTAGTTTGCATGGGAGTGGGTAACGCACCGTTAAACTTTCAAGATCAATGTTTGTAGTTATGTGTGTTCTCTACCCCCCCTCTGTACTCGTTGCTCCAACCCCCCTCGAGTTCACCACTAACGTTTTAGTGCTACTCCCCGCGTGCCCCTTAGACACCCGTCGGCTCTGATGCTCTTCCTGTTCCATCACATGCCCGTTGCAGTTCCTCCATTATTTCTTCGCTTACTTTTCGTAGCGGTCTTTCGTCTTCATCTCTCTGATTTAGTGCTCCCCCTGCCCTTGCTAGTCTTAGCTCCTTCAATCTTCCTTCCTTGTACTTACGTGCGTTTTCTAAAAATATCTTCCGCCTCCAAAATGCCATTTCTCGTTCTGCTTCATCTCTTCCCTCTTCTTCTTTTCTACCTCCCCTCCCTCCATACTCACCTGGCTCCTCCCTCCCGTCATGTTTCTCTCCATTACATCTCTCTGCTCCCTTTCCATAAATGCCTCACTTTCCCTACTTTCCCGCTCCAACCTCTCCTTTCTTTCTAGCTCCAACTGCTCTTGCCTTTTTCCATTCCTTTTGCTCTAGTTGTTTCACTAAAGCGTTCCTTTTCTCTTTCAATTCTGCTATATTTGCTTCTAACTTCGCTTCCTCTTCTTCCCACACTTCACCTACCCTCACGTCATGCACTGACTTATCTCTGCATCCCTTGCCCAGCTCCAATTCCTCTATGGCCTTAGTTGCCCCTTCTGCCTCCCTTGTAGTGGTCCCTTGTAACTTCAAGAGCACCTGTGCCACTACCCATTCATCCAGGCCAATTCCAGCAAACTCGTTCTTCGCCTGCCACAGCCCGCCTCCATCGGTGCCTGCGCTGTCTTCCTCTGCCCGTCCCCCGTCCTTGCCAGGTGTTGGGGGTGTGCGTGTTCGGGGCATACAGGGTTGGCTTATATGTGGGCTTTGAGTAGCCCTCTGTTGCAGTTAATTCTCGGGGCTCTGTAGCCTCTCTCAGTTCTCTAATCGGGTATAATCCCTGCTCCTCCCCCTCCCCATCCACTGCGTCATCTGAGACAACGCCGGGAGGTGCAGGAGGTTCTTTTACCTGCTGTACATTCATCATCCCCGGGTAGTATCCCTGAAACATGCACCACAGCTCTTCCCCTTCTACTTGTTCTTTATGTAGGTGAGTAGTGATTGCAGCACATCCTTGGAGAAACTACCGTTAGGCAGCTATGGTAGTGGTGTCTTTCCATCCGTACTCTTAGTCCATTCTACGCTGTATTTCACTATTCTGTACTTATAAATAGGCAGTGTTTTACAGATGTGCTGAATTGGGATCGTTAGGGTCCCGTGGCCACCGTATGATATCCCTCCCCCTCCCCGTGGTACATCATTGTTTGTTTGTAATTTTACCTGACCTCGAGTTGAGGATTATGACTTTCCGCTGTCAGTGCAAGGGTAAAAAATGTATTTTGTTATACAGTTCAATATTCAGTTAGCAACACCTGCGGCCTCTTTCGGCCTTACACCTTGCAGCGGACTCTTGTGCCACTCCGCCTTCACTAGGGCTGCTGTTTTTTGGCACACCCCTTCACTGTCCGAGGCCCCCTGAAACCTCACACCTTGTGCTGTGTACTCTCGTACTGCCCTGCCTTTACTGGGGCGGCCGCCACCCGGCACGCTGCTTCGATGCCTACGGCCCCATGCGGCCATACACTTTACATGGCGTACTCTTGTACCGCCCCGCCTTCATGAGGGCTGCCGCTGCCTGGCACGTCCCTTCGATCATGTGCCAGCGCTCTCCACACACATTCACCTATCCAGTAGTTTCAGTGCCGAGCCGCGCCTGTTCACCTATCCAGTAGTTTCAGCGCCGAGCCGCGAGCCCCGCGCTCACTGATAAGTGTCCTATGCAATGACCTATGGGTGATGTCACCAAGCTAATGCTTCTCAACCAATTTGTGCACATATTACATGCAACAATCCCACCGTTTTATTTCCGCTTGAAAAAATCCACAATCCCCACAGCTGTCTTCCCACCTCCGCCGGAGTGGAGTATACGTCATCAGTCAACTGTCTTGCAATTGTACTGCGTCCATCGCGTCACCTGACGTGTGATACGCTTCTTACCATATAAATTTAACCAGTCAACTACCTTCCGCATTCTATGATAGCTTCAGCTATACCTTACGGGAATCCGACATCTACTCATCGAACTAGAACGCTCAATTCGTATGAAAACCACATCTTCTCACCGAGCTACATCGATTCATAGGAAGACCACGCCCCTACACATGTGTTCACTATCCAGTCCTATCGGCGCAACAATCCTTCTCTTACATGGGGACCTGCTGCCCCGCCCCCAAAACGTTCACTTGCACAAGAAGGGCCTACCTCTGCGCTGTTCCCTACAATCACACACGTGCCAACCACTGCCTCAGTATCGAGCGTTATGAAGATGTTACACCACCCTCTGCCCTATTTACACATCCTCCCCCCATCCGCACAATAGGTTGTTGCTAGTTGTGTGGACCACACTTACTTTAGGTGCATGTCCGCCGGTGCCGCTTGGCTGCTGGCTCTCCTCCCTCTCGGCTCGTCTCGTCTCCTCTGGATCGTGTATGAACACTTGTAAACTGCGGGCAGGATGATTATGAAGTCGGCTCCCGACGGCCAATTCTCGGGTTGCGCTGTCCGTTTGTCTCTCAATTCGCGAGGGTCCTGCAGCCTTCCGAGGTCCGACGGCAGAGGGGGCAGCACCTTGCCGAGCCGACGTCACAAACTATCTCGCTGGAGCCTCCAACTTGTTAGGGTAATTTCTGGGGTTCAGAAGTGCCGTACCTATGGTCCGCGGACCTCCAGCTTTCAGAAGGTCCTAACTCCTTCCAATGTCTCAAAGAAGTCTAGGTACACACAAGGAGCAGAGGGTTACTGCTGTTTTATTATAGCAAAGAAGCAGGGATCACACTCATGAAGGAAAATCCAGTCCAGGCACATCTCGACAATTTTGGGCTCCCAGGCCACTTTTGTACACTAGTGACATTACAATCAGCGGTACTTGGCTCCCAGAGTGGTAGGTCCAGTATAGGGGCATATAGGGTGTACGGTTGTTGGTGGCCACGGTGTTAGGTGGTATACTTGGACCATCCCTAAAAATTGCTACCTGAAAAATGTTACATTAGAAAGCCCAATGATTGGTTGGGGATTCCCGCCACCAGCCCCTAGCCCGCGGTGCTCTCATTGGTCAGGCCGTGGGCCCCCAAGCCTGGGACCACCGTTGTTCCCAGCCTGCAAGACACCTGCTTACATACAGTGTGTATCGATAAGGTGCGACTATGTGACAGTGTGTAACAATGGGGTGGTTCTGCTAATGCCATGAGAGCGGCCCATTCCCTGCGCATGCTGTATGTGGATTGTTGCAGTTTGTTGCAAGCTCGGTCCCTGTCGTGAGACGGCCGCGTCTTCGCAGCTTCCAGGCCTTGGCATCGTGTCAGTTCGGCCGAATCACGTGTGAGCAGACCGTCGATGAGGCCGAATTACTTTGATTTAATTTGTATTTCGGCTTGGAATATTCAATCCTCTAGCCGATCTCACCGTGGTGCGGTGGGTGAGGAATGTCATTTGCAACATCATGTCCTTGGCGGCTGCGGTCCCTGCCAGGGCTATTCTGCTTGCACAGCATCTTGCGTCTTGGGATGTCTGTGAGACGATTCTGGCTTGCTGGATTTTCCTAAGGCCTACTTTGGCTCCGATTATGCATTCAGTGTAATTGTCCATAGGTTTAAGGCATGTCATGGTCGGTCGGGTCCCTTGAATGCCCCTGTCCATCCATAGGGTTAATAGTGTGTAGCATCTGCAAGCATATACACAAGCTCTTCGGTCATCTTGCGTTTCTGCGGTGCTGTAGCGAGCCTAAGTGGCAAAACAATAAACATACAGACAGTATGTATATGTCACGGTCCTCTAACTCATAGAACTGTACGTGCGTGTTCTTCATGTGGATTGGTGTGCGAGTGTCTGCCCCTTGGTGCTTTACCAAACTGATAAAGCCAGTGGTGGGGCACCTCAGGGAGCAGGCAGTCTGATTATTTACCTGGACGATATATGCATAATGTGCCAGGACAAGGAGCTGATCTCAGAACAAGTCAAGATCACGACAGACTTGTTACAACAGCAAGGGTTCTTGATAAACTGGGAGAAATCAGAGGTAGTCATGCCATTTCTGGGGTTCATGCTGGAAACAGTACAGGGCACTCTCAGCTTACCGTTAGAGAAGGTGAACTCTATCAAAAGAGAGATAAAGAACATGATGGCCAGGGAGGTGTTTTCCTTGACGGGGATAGCCAGACTGGTAGGCCGGCTGTCATCCTCGATTCAAGCCATCTTGCCAGGACCCTTTCATTACTGGGCATTACAACGCCTAAAGACAGAGCATATCAGACGGGGGCTGTCTTACAATCACAAAGTCCCTATCTCACGGGAAGCAAGGACGGAATTAGAGTGGTGGTATCATCACATGGAAGCCTGGAATGGCAGGGCGATATTTGGCTCCTCCCCAGACCTCGTGATAGTCGGACGCCAGCCACTGGGGCTGGGGAGCCTGGTGTGGCCAACTGTCAACTGGGGGAAGGTGGTCAGAGGAGGAACTAGGCCTCCACATCAATCGTCTTGAACTGCTAGCAGGTTCATTCACAGTCCGCTGCTGGACTCAGGAAGGTGCGGGATGCCCCATCCTTATCAAAATGGACAATGTCTCCACGGTCAGGTACATCAACCGCCTGTGGGGACAGGGCCCAGAATGCTAGCAGAACTAGCAAGGACTTTTGGCAAATATGCCTTCAGAGGAGATTCAGCATAATGGCAGGGCATCTGCCGGGGGCACAGAACCAGATAGCGGACAGGACTCCAGCGATTACCAGCTGGAGGAGTCAGTTTTCCAAGAAATGATGAGACGGAGAGGACCATGTCAGACGGGCCTGTTCGCTTTGAGACTGAACAGGAAACTGTCCAGGTTTTTCAGTTGGAGACCAGACCCAGAAGCGTGGGCGACGGATGCCTTTCTCCAGGTCTGGGGACCAGTGACAGAATACACGTTCCCGCTGTTTGTCATGATAGCACCAACGTTAGCACAGGTCAGGAGACAGGGAGTGAGAGTGGTACGGGTGACACCCGATTGGAGAGGTCAGGCTCGTTTCCCAGACCTGCTGGAAATGTCTTACGACACACCAATTTTGCTGCCGCACAGACACGACATAGTACTGGGCCCGGCAGAGATCGTCACCTACTGGTTCAGAGAGGGGGTCTGAGCCCGATAGCCTGGGCGATTTCAGGAGATCCTGGGCCAAGCCAGGTCTTTCGGGAGAAGCTCAAGAGTTCATCAGAGAATCCTGGACACAGGGAAGGCTTACAGAGTCGCATGGCATAAGTGTAGTAATTGGTGCATGGAGAGGGAGTTACATCCCGCTCGAACATATGTAATTCACGTGTGAACTTCCTGGCTAATCAAGCGGCTCAGAACACATCATACAGAATGATTAACACTTACCGGTCATCAATCTCAGCAGGACACAAATATGTTGAGGGTAAACCTGTGGGTGAACATCCCTTGATTTGTAGGTTACTGAAAGGAGTTGGGTGCATGAGCCCTCCGACGCCAAAATATTAACGGCTCTGGGATGCGAGTGTTGTGTTGAGAATGTTCGAGGCGTGACCGGATAACAAAGGGTTATCCAGGAAAGCACTTTGGGCGAAACTAACTACATTGCTGTGTCTAATTTCATTGAAGAGGGTTTCGGAGGTCAAGGCTTTATAAGTAGACAGAAAACCTTTTTCACCTACGGGTGTTACATTCTACATAGAAAAAAAGGACTAAAACTGGGATCAAGACTGTAGATTATGTGGTTTTTCTAGAGCGACCCAGCAGAAGTCCAGTCGGGTGCTTGAAGGCTTACGAGAACATGGCAGAGCAGTTTAGACCCTCGTGAGAATCTCAACTTTTGATAGCAGTGAGGAAGACTTTTAGAGCTATAGTGTTGGATACGTTAGCAAAATGGGCAGAATGGTGCATGAATCAAGCGGGCATTGATGTGGAACATTTTGGAGCTCACTTTAGGGGCGATGGCATCTACGGCATTTGAAATGGGAGTACGACTGGAAGATATTTTGAAGGCGGCGGATTGGTCGAATGAGCCAACTTTTAAAAATGTTTATTTTGGACCAGTAGATCAGGTGGCTACATTGGTGGTAAGTAAGCTTTAAACAAGCATAATCTGATCCTCTGAGCCTTGACATAGAATACAGATTTTCAGTACATTCGTTATAGAAAGTCATGATTCTATTAAAGACTTGGAGGCAAAGGATTATTCCACCCTTTCAATTGCTAAATTGGGATATGACTGAGAACATATTGTTAATTATGTAATGCTTTATGTCAATTCACATGTTAGTTAGATTTGCGATTGCCCACCCATCCTGGAATGGTTACTTCATCACTGTTATATATGTTTTGACAGGTGCAGAGTCCAAGCCCTTGGGTACATGAGGCTAATCAATGGTGATAAGAGAGTTGAAGCGTTTACCGATTGGGACGCAGGTTCAGTTTTGACCAGCTTCAGAAAGAGGAAGATGGAAAGAAGACGCGATGTTTACAATGGACTTTGAGATGTGATTGGACTGTTGATATTATGTGGGATTGTTTAACCAATGAAACGCAAACTTCAAATTTCTCCTGTGGTTATGGATATTGTAGTTCATTTGATAGTTTGGTTTAAGGAAAACTAATTGGTTTGGCTTGCTCGAGAAGTAAAGAGTTGAGTTGAGCATAAGTCTTCGCCTACGAGTCTTTAATAGGATCATGACCTTTATAGAACAAATGTATTGAAAATATGTATTAAATCTATTCCAGACACCATTGCCAATTTCTTTGGCTGTTCTAGCCTGCCTTATTGCCAGGCAGTTTTTGCCCAATTATTTGCT
This sequence comes from Ambystoma mexicanum, assembly GCF_040938575.1. NCBI lineage: Eukaryota > Metazoa > Chordata > Amphibia > Caudata > Ambystomatidae > Ambystoma > Ambystoma mexicanum. The sequence continues at coordinate 30,446,984 of NC_090933.1, read as the reverse complement.
GCTTTTTAAATGGGGGTCTTGCCACCCACCGTTCGTCCTCCCAGTCTACCCCACCCACCCACACCCACAACTGTCTAGAAATCCATAAAATATGCTCCCTTACCCTGCCCCCGTAAAAAATAATGCTGCGAAAATGCAGTAAAAGGAGCAGTTCACCAAATGCCATGAAATGGCTGCAACGAGGTTGGCGGGTTCGTTTGACTCTGTTCTAAACTCTTGCTTGGCATGGGGATGTTTCCTGACAAGCTACAATCTGGCCAGGTTAAGCCATTGCACAGCTAAGAAACCTACACTGGTCCCAAATTATGTCTAACATCTGCACATCATATTTTCTGGCAAGCTCCTTCAATGCTGTGTAGCCCCCGAATTTTAAAATTAACCTACGTAGCACAACTTTCTTACAGTCCAGTTTTCATATTCTATGTAGCACTAGGGTAGCTAGCGTGCAGACGTCGTAAGAAACCTTCGAGGGGATTGGGTCCTCCGACGTATTCCATATCTATGACATGTAATCACCACAGCTCTGCTGCTTCGGAAACTTTTTCGGCGTCTGCGTCCTGCGTCGATGCGCAGTCGTCGAGGACCTCCTCCAACGTCCGACGTCATCCGATGTGATAAGTAGGACGCACGACGCCCGTAGCCTCAGTTCCGTTTTTTCCGCAAATGTGTTGCTTCGTGTTTCTCGGTTTAAACGCCTCGACTCTTTGGAGTTCTGTTCTTCTCGGTTCTTCGAACCTGTTCGTTTGTGAAATTCCTTCTGAAGATTTCTACTTCGTCTTCGACCCCGCGTCCGGGTTTCAAGAAGTGCGGGGAGTGTGGGTCCAAGATGTCGGTGACGGACTCGCACAACGCCTGCCTCTGGTGCCTCGGGGAGGCCCACGACACGGATCACTGTATCGACTGCCAGTCGCTCACGTCCAAAGCCTTACGCGAACGTAAGAAGAAGTTGTCGGTAGGTCGGGTGTCCAAGCCCCAGAAGTCGAAGGCTGCGGGGCTTTCGACGGATGATTCGAGGGGTGACTCTCCGTGTCACCGTCAGAAGTCTCGTGGGTCTCCTTCTAGGAGTCGGTCTCGCCACTCCTCTGCCTCTTCGAGGCATTCTCGGAAGCGCCGACATCGGTCGTCTTCCAGGTCCTCTTCGGAGGGCTCTGCCCGGCACGTCGCTTACCCCTCCGGCCGTGCGACGCCGGAGGAATGGGCTTCCTTCGGGAAGAAGATGTTGGCGATTCTTGAGTCGCAGGGTACTCAGCCGTCCGTGCCCCCGAGTGGGGTCGGTCGTGTGAGGTCGAGAGACACCGCTCGCAAGAGTGGTCGGCACGAGTCACGGGAGAGGTCCCGTTCGGACAAGGGGACTCGTTCTCGACGTACCCGTTCCAGGTCCCGGTCCTCGACGCGTTCGAGACCGTGTGCACCTGTGAGGTCTTCGAAGAAGGCATCGACGTCTGTGGCGTCGAGGGCGTCGACAGGCTTTCTCGAGGCTCTGGCTCCGGGGAAGTCGTCGATGCCGTCGACCTTCAGGTCGTCGAGGGACACGCTCGGGGCTCCGGCCTCGAGGGCTGTGTCGACGCCGCCGATTCTGGAGGCGCTGCATCTGACGTCGACGCCGATTTCCTCGACGTCGACGCCGATCCTCTCGTCGCCGATGCCGGTTCTCTCGGCGCTGGCGCAGATTCGCTCGACGCCATCGACGCCTTTCGTGTCGGAGGTACCCCAGGGCACGGGTGGACCCCCTAGGAAGGCTCTGGTTAAGAGCAAGCACTCTCGAGTGCCTTCTTTTCGCCACCTGGACTATATTTCAGAGGCGGATGAGGATTTGGATGGCCTGGTTCCTAGTCAGGTTCCGGATGACATTGTCTCGGGCCATAGTCAGTTTGACGAGTTGAGACAGTCACTGCATGATGCCAGTGGACTGGACACCTCTCCGGAGGTGGAGTTTTGTAGGCCTGAGCCTGGCTCTCATGCTGATTCCTCGTACCGGCGCCTTGTGGCTAGGGTTTCTGAGTACTTGGGATGGTCTGCTCCCCCAGGGGAGTTTGTGCAGGATGATCTGACGGACATCCTTGATGTTGGTCCCCCAACTGACCCGGTTCTGCCGTTCCATATGGCTTTACAGAGAAGGGTGGCGGCGGCTTGGACTGCTCCGGAGAGTCTCCCGGCAGTGGGCAGATCCTTGTCGCGGAAATACCGTCCAGCCAGTGGCGACCCCTGCTACTTGACCAGGCACCCCACTCCGGAGAGTTTGGTGGTGCAGGCGCCCACGGCCCCGGCGAAGCAGGCGTCGTACCCTACCATCCCTCCTGATAGGGACGACAAACGTTTTGATGGCTTGGCGAAGAAAGTGTTTTCTTCTGGTGGTATGGCGCTTCAGGCGGCCAACTCCATTTGTGCCTTGTCACGTTTCACGCACACTCTGTGGAACTGTGTTGCGTTAGCGGCTGAACATGTTCCCGAAGGGGATGAACGGATGGTTTCCTTGCTCTGGTCCAGGATGGTAAGGATGCCATGTGTGAGTCCGTTCAGTCGGGTTTGGACTTAGCTGAATGCGTCAGTAGGTCCATGGCGGCGAGCACCGTGATACGTTGGTTTGCGTGGTTGCGGAAGTCAGGGTTTGCGCCTGATGTGCAGTCCCGGCTCCTCAACATGCCCTTTGACGGTGAACACCTTTTTGGCAGCAAGGCTGACGAGAGCCTTGAGAGGTTGCAGACCTCAAAAGCTGCAGCGAAGTCGTTGGGCGCTGCAGTTCGCCAACCTCCGCCTTTTCGTCCTAGGGGACAGCAGTGGAGGGGTGGTTCCTTTCGCCATTACTCATCCTTCAGTAAAGCGAGAGGAGCTGGCAGTCAAAGAGGCCAACGCAGGGGTACCAGAGGTGGACGACAGGGTACCTGTGGTGCCAAGGCCGCTCGGGCAGTTGCCTCTTTGCCCTCAGGTAACGCCGCAGCCGCTCCCACTCTGTCGTGAGGCCATGTCCCATGGTTCGCCGGTTGGGGGAAGGCTGGCGCAGCATCTTGTAGAGTGGCAAGCCATTACTTCAGATGTGTGGGTTCTGGAGATCATAACCCACGGCTACTGTCTTCCTTTTCGGCACAGGCCTCGCGACAATCCACCGGGGATCCTCTCTTTGCAGAGTCCGGATCCGCTCCTTGCGCAGGAAATTCAAGCCCTGCTGGAGAAAGGCGCCATAGAACTGGTGCCTGTAGCGGAGAGGAACAAGGGATGGTATTCCCCTTATTTTTTGATTGCGAAGAAGGACGGGGGATTGAGACCCATCATGGACTTGCGCGGTTTGAACAAACTCCTCAGGAAGGACAAGTTCAAGATGGTTACTCTCTCTCAAGTCCTCCAGGCCCTTCAGCTTCAGGACTGGTTGGTGTCACTCGACCTCAAGAATGCTTACTTCCATGTGCCGATCCATCCCAAGCACAAGAAGTACCTGAGGTTCGCGGTTGGCGACTCGCACTTTCAGTTTCGGGTCCTGCCGTTCGGATTGACCTCCGCCCAAGGGTTTTCACCAAGCTCATGGTGGTGGTGGCAGCGCATCTCAGGCAAGGGGGGATTCACGTCTACCCCTACCTGGACGATTGGTTGATCAGGGGGAGCTCTCCCGAGCAAGTCCTGGATCATCTATCGGTCACCTGTCGCTCCCTTCACAGGCTGGGCTTCTCCCTCAATTTAAAGAAGTCCCATTTGACGCCAACACAGCGGCTGCAGTACATCGGAGCAGTGCTCGACACTTCCCTGGGGCAGTGTTTTCCTCCCCAGGTGAGGGCTCTTCACATTCAGCAGATGGTGCACAAGTTTCAGCATGCCCAGACGCTCCCAGCGTTCAAGTTCTTGAGGTTGCTCGGCCTCATGGCATCCTGCAATCTTCTGGCGCCAGAGGCTCGCCTGCGGATGAGATCTTTGCAGTGGGCACTCAAGACGCAATGGTCGCAGTCCTCCGGCAGGATGTCGGACTCGATTCAGGTGCCGTCCTCGGTCGCCCGGGACCTTCTGTGGTGGGCCGTCGAAGGCAACTTGATGAAGGGGGCTCCGTTTTGGCTTCCCTGGCCGGAGGTAACGATCGTGACGGATGCATCCCTCACGGGATGGGGAGCTCATGCCAACGGGCTGACAGTCAGCGGTCGTTGGTCTCCGTCGGAGTCCAGACTCCATATCAATCTGTTGGAGCTGAGGGCTGTCAGGCTAGCCCTGAAGGCTTTTCTGCCGTCTGTGCGAGGGAAGAATGTCCTGATCCTGACGGACAACACAGTGGCCATGCACTACCTCAACAAAAAGGGGGGGGCAGGGTCACTTCCTCTGTGCAGGGAGGCGATGCAGCTCGAGTTCTGGGCCATCCAGCAGGAAGTTTCGATCTCGGCAGTTCATCTGGCCGGAGCCGAAAACGTGACGGCTGACGCTCTGAGCAGGCAGAGCGCGATCTCTCACGAGTGGGAGTTGGCTCAGGAGATTCTCCTGGAGATCTTCGCCCTTTGGGGGACCCCTCAAGTGGATCTCTTCGCCTCCAGTGTCAACCGGAAGTGCGAAAGGTTTTTCTCGCGGGAATTTCCACCAAAAGGAGCCTTAGGAGACGCGTTCGTGGTTGAGTGGTCATTCCCGCTGCTGTACGCGTTTCCTCCAGTCCCCGTCATCCCGCAAGTGCTGCGGAGGTTACAGAAGTTCGGTTCCCGGATGATCCTCATTGCCCCGGCGTGGGCTCGGAGGACGTGGTACCCGGACCTTCTCGACTTATCCATCTGCCCTCCACGTCGTCTTCCCTACCGAGACGATCTGCTCTCACGGAAGGGGGGTCAGGTTCTCCATCCAGAGGTCAGATCCCTCAACCTTGACGCTTGGCTTCTGAAAGGTTGAGGTATAAGGATTGGGACCTCCCTGAGGACGTGATGGAGGTGTTGCTTTCGGCCCGAAGGCCAACAACAAAGTCTCTGTACCGTTGCCGTTGGCGTAAGTTCTGCGACTGGTGCAGAGTTCAGAATGTGGATCCTTTTGCATGTGACATCCCCATGGTTCTGTCCTTTTTGCTTTCTTTGGCCCACAGGGGCTTGCAAGTGGGTACCGTTAAGGGTTACCTGGCGGCGCTGTCCATCTTTAAGCGCTCGTCTGAAGAATGTTCTTACTTTAAAATCCCTTTGATTTCACAGTTCCTGAAAGGGCTCACTAATGTGTTCCCTCCGTCACCTTTCCTGGTGCCCGGTTGGGATTTGAACCTTGTTCTTAAGTTTCTTATGGGTGCTCCGTTTGAGCCTTTACATTCTTGCCCTTTGAGGCTTTTAACTCTGAAAACTGTGTTTTTAGTTGCGGTTACTTCCGCTCGCAGAGTGAGTGAGTTACAGGCACTTTCAGTTAAGCCTCCCTTCACTGTATTTCACAAGGACAGGGTTGTCCTTAGAGTTCGTCCTTCTTTTCTTCCGAAGGTAGTGGCGGAATTTCATTTGGCCCAGAAGGTTGTTCTTCCGGCATTCTATCCTCCTCCGCATCCTGGTAAGGAAGAGGAGAGGCTCCATAGGCTTGATCCTAGGAGAGCTTTGAGCTTTTATGTTTCACGCATGTCCCGGGTCAGAGTGGATGATCAACTCTTTATTGGTTACGCTGGGAAGCGTTTGGGTCAAGCTGTGACGAAACAGACTTTGTCTCGCTGGATTATTTTGGCCATCTCGGAGTGCTACCGCTTGGCGGGTAAGGACCCACCGGCTGGCTTGCGGGCCCATTCTACCAGGGGTATGGCTGCGTCTACTGCCCTGCAGAGGGGTGTTCCTATTCGCAACATCTGTGATGCAGCCACCTGGGCTTCAGTACATACATTTGTACGTCACTATTCCCTCGATTCCATCCGAGCACAGGATCTGGCCTTCGGCAAGGCGGTCCTTTGCTCTGCTATTTGATTGGCTATTCTAAATTTTGATTATAAATTCTTTCCCTCCTCCTTGCTTTTGGTACTGCTTTGGGAGTCTGTCATAGATATGGAATACGTCGGAGGACCCAATCCCCTCGAAGAACAAGTTACTTTCTTACCTGGTAACGTTCTTTCGATGGGATGGTCCGACGACGTATTCCATATCGCTCCCGCCCTGCCTTCCCCGCTGCAGAATTTCTTTTGCGATTGCAGCTTACGTTCCGCAAGGCTTTGTGTCTGACTGGCAGTTGACTTATGTCACACGTTCTGGGGGAAAAAACTACAACTGAGGCTACGGGCGTCGTGCGTCCTACTTATCACATCGGATGACGTCGGACGTCGGAGGAGGTCCTCGACGACGGCGCATCGACGTCATCGACGCAGGACGCAGACGCCGAAAAAGTTTCCGAAGCAGCACAGCTGTGGTGATTACATGTCATAGATATGGAATACGTCGTCGGACCATCCCATCGAAAGAACGTTACCAGGTAAGAAAGTAACTTGTTCTTTCGTATAGTGGATGGACATGCCTGTTTGCTGGTCAGATGTAACCTCTTTGCAGATCTTGTTAGAGGGGACAATTTAGCAGTCATATCCATGCTGTCTACTCCTATAAGTGTGGGAGGACGCATTCTGCCTTATTAATCTTTTCTTTCTGGATAGACTTATTTGTACAAGTGTGTTCCTCTTGGTCGCAAATCCTGTCATTTGGAGAGTCACAGAAGTCCCTTGTCTTGAATGTTATTTTGAGCCACTGGGATAAGTCGTGGCTGTTGAATGCATTTTAACCTACCACTATGCAGATGGTACATGGCCCTATCTGCTCATTTCATCTCCTGATGTCTCCAGTTTGTGGGGCTGTCTTGGTGTCATCAATGACGCCGGTCAAGTGGCACAGCGAGTAGAGCGCTCGCTTTGACATCAGTGCAGAGCCTGCGAACGTAGGTTCGAATCCCGGCAGCGCCAAACTCAGCGTTTCATCCTTCCGAGGTCGATAAATGAGCACCACACACCGTGGGTAATAATAAGCAGCGCTCAGATACCTGAGGGTTCGTAGCGCTATATAAATGCCAAATTATTATTATTTTATTATCAATGATTGCATGCCTCTTCATCTTGTAAAATTGAATCCTGTGGAGGTTGATTTCCTTTTTATCCCTTCGGTCTTGTCTCCTTCCTCCTTCCTCAGGGATAGATTGGTTATCTGCACTGTCTCCACTTGCTATCTGTTCCACATTTGTTTACATATTACATAATGGCTTCCTAGCTGCATTTTGAGTCCCATATTACCAGGCCTAATTCATGATGCGAGTAGCATCTGGCATCATTACATAACACATAACTGTTTTGATTTCCAGACCATCCTTCCAGCTTGGTATTATCCAGAAGTGGCCCCAGTAATATGATTTTCATTTGTCTTCCGTGGGTGCCTATTGCCCCTTTGTGTACTATGTGGCCTGTTAAATTACTGTTTCATGAAAATCTAAACACAACCACACCCTCCCTGATTCATCTTTACTGGTTCCCCTTCCGTATCAAATGTAACGCGGGCTGCATAGCCTTGATTGATTTGGATCAGCCAGATTACATGGTGGCTAGATTAGGATCTTAGTAGGGTCCAGGGTCCCAAGAAGTATGGATATCTTGTGCCTGGTAGTCTTGTAGTTGAGCAGGTGTTTATTTTACTCTCAACAGCTCCTGAGGTGGAATGAAGAGAGGCTGGAGGCAGGGAGGTTGACTGGTGCTGCTTAGGCTGTAACTTAAATACGCATGGTGTTACAGCTGAATGAGAGCGCAATAAACCCAGTCTCCATATTCCTTTTGCCTGAAGTGGGCTCTTTTCAGAAAGCATTTAAAGCATTGTTTTAAGTAGTTGCATATGGGTAAAATACAACAACGACGTATGGATGCTGGTCGGGAGGTCTCACAGGGACTAACTGTAGTCACCCCTTCCTTTTCCCTGTTCAAGGTCGGGGTTGTTAGCTTCCCTGCCTCGTATGGGGTGCATCTGGGCAATTAAGCAACAGATGTGCATCGGAACCACAGTACATCCATAGTTCAAGATCCTTGCATCTCTTGCGTTCAACCGCAGTGAGGGGACCTCTGGCGATTCCTATCTGCATTGTTTCTTCTGTTTGACTTCTCTCTGGTATTGAGGGTAGGCTAGGAATGGGTATGTTGGACCTGGGTTACCTCTTCTCTGCTCTTCTTTCGGTCATTCTGAATTCGATTTGTAATGCCAAGGAAACAAGTTCCTTAAATGAAGAGGGCCTGGCGACTAGCCAACTCATCCTTGATATCTTCATGGGGCCCGCGTCGAAAGATAGTCTGTTGGGCGGTCTCTGGCCAGCCTGCTTCTGTAGCAACCCTTTGGAAGTTTGACACATACGTCTGGACATCTGAAGATCCTTGTCGTATATCCAGGAGGGTCTCGAAGGTAGAATACAATACCTCTTGTCTCTCGAATCTTGCCTAAATCGTTGAACAAAAGTACTGTAATCGGTGAGGGTTGGATCTGAATTGGTTACTAGTGGGGTGGCCCATGCTAAAGCATTACCCGCTAAGTTTGAGATAAAAAACCCCACTTTTGCCTGATCCGACTCATAAGTCTTGGGGCGAAAGGTTAAATGGATACTACAAGTGTCAATTAATTCTTTCATCTTTCTGGGGTTACCGTCAAACTTGCCGCATCGCAAAGCCAGTGGAGGTAAACCACCTCTGTGGTCATCTCTCTGCTGTACCTGTTGCCTTAGAGCAGTATTATCTGCTTTTAAGGTCTGTACCTAAAATGTGAGGGTTTGAATTGCATTAACCAGCTCCTGGTATTGTTCTAAGCTGGCCATGTAATTGGGGCGTTGCAATCTCCAGATTCAGTTTGCGTTACACTAGGTATGATACCCTGGTCACTAGCCCACTTCTCATCTGAGTTTTTTGTGTGGAATTCAGAGTCTTCAGAGCTGGTCTGCTCTCTTCTTTCTGTCCAAGCGCTCGTTGTCTTTTTCTTTACGGTCTTGCCCTTCTTCTTGAAGAGATGGGGACGGGCTCCTCTGGGGCCACTTTGCCAATAAGGCTATCAGCCCGGCAGCGGGGACTCCGGGGAGCCCACCCCAACCAGGGAAAAAGCTTTGGCTTAAAAAACCCTGGAGAATTGTTGCTGAGGTGACTGTGGCTTGGATCTGTTGTAGGTTTGAATGCAGGACTGTGGCTTGAAACTGATATAGGCTTGAATGCAGTTCAGAGTTGTAGCAAATTTCCTTTAGCTGAGTACAGGTTCCAGCATGCACTGTTCTGGAGAGCTTCCAAGATACCCCCAGGCACCCAGGAGGTGAGGTAAGGGGTGTAGAAGGAAAGTGAGCTGAAGGAAACTGAGCCGTAAGTGGCAGTTTAAAGTACACAAAGCATTTCCAAAATGCGCGTATCACAAAGGTTGCAGTCAAGGATTCCTGGATCACAACAAAGGCGTTCTCCCAGCCGCAGCGGCAGTCAAGACTTGGGAGCCGTGGTGCTGACAAACTTCACCTAAGGCGAAAGTAAAGCGGTGGCCGCAATGAAAGGCATCCGCGGGAAGTCGAAGCTTTCTTTCCCAGCGCGGCAGTACCACACTGCAAGAAAGCCGCACAGGGAAAAACAGGTGGAGGTAGCCGAAACGCCACCAGAGCGGGGAAGACCAAGAATCGCAAAGTGCAAAGGGACAGAAGAGGACAGGGTGTGGGAACACACAGAAAACGGGGGGAGCACAGGTGGACTAGCACAAACACGAAACAGGAGTGATGTATCGATGGAGCGTTAAGGCAACTGGAGTTGCAACGCACCGGCTTGAACACCTGGTGTTCAATTATAGTGCTGGATGGTATTGTGAAAAGACTAGAGCGTTACCTCATGATCACTACTGAACGTGATGGAACACTTAGTACCACCTCACTCTGTCCCATAATTTCCAGGGTCGAATCATGAGAGTTGCCCCTTAATCAATCATTACGGTATAGTAAAACCCACAAGCCCCCAAAAAGGAAAGTCATGGGAAAATATTTGTGCCTATTACTATTATGTGCCTATTACTATTAGACATGGGGGCCTCAGAGCCAAACTGATTTCGTCCAAACTGCCCTATCTAAGGACGAGTCTTGGCGTTTCTCGCCTGTTTGATGGGCTTTTAAGACAAACGCAGATGATGTGACCGGTCAGACCACATTAGAGCCATAGGTCATTAGTCATCCATCGCTCTCTTTCCTCCTTACTCAAGGGGGCACAAGTGTCCCCTGATCTCCATAGGCTCTGATTCTCCAGAAACAAATGGGGTAGTAGTCTCCGTTTTTCCTGGACGTATTTCAGGGGTCCTAAGCTCACCACGTATTTGTACTAGACGAGCATCCACTTGTGTTACCAAATCCAGAAGTTCCTGGAAACCGGATGGAAGTGACAGAACCACAGATAGCGCATCTTTCAGTATATCAGAAAGGCAGCGATAAAACGCAACAGCCCTTATCTGTTCTGGCCGTGTTGTTTCTGCCGCTAATTGATTGAAACGGCCTAAATAGGACAACAAGGATTGTTTTCCTTGTGTCAAAGCCAGGAATTCCAGATCTGAAGCCTGGGCTTTATATCTGCCGTCAAATACCAGATTCATGGCTCTCTGAAGTCACTTTGTTGTGGTAACTGGGGTTTCCTTTCACAAGGAGACTTTTCCACCAAGAGCACAGATAGTAGTAACCTGAAAGGCTAGGGGCTCAGGTGAAGTGGCAGGAGCATCTAGCAGTGTTAGAGAAAGAAAAGAAGACAGATATAAACAATGTCAGAACCCAATTGACCAATGAAAATAAACCACCACCTCCCTTCTCCTGTGCCCCCACTTCCTACATGATTTTATTATGCTGACTGTGTATGAACCAGAAAAGAAGTGGAGACCTGACCCGTACGGCACAAGGGTGCAATCTAGGGGGTGATGCAGGCAAGAATATTAGTGTACAGTTCTTGTAGTGGTAATGTTTCCAGGTCATCCATTTTATCCAAAAGTGTCCAGTTCAAGTTCAAATCCTCAGGCAAAATGTTCAACAAAAATAGTTCTCGTAAACAGAAAGGAGAAGGCAGTGATGCTGAAGGCATGTCCACAAACACTCACGCTAGAAAAAATACAACCCGCTAGGGAAAAAAGGCCAAGAGATTCTTGCAAGGATAACAAGTTTTAATCACACCAAAAAATAAGTATGCCAACAAAGAACTCTGCTACTTAACGTTCTGCCAAAAAATGGTACAATAAGAATGTTATAAGGAAAAACATTGTCATCAATGACGCACACATATACAGTAAAAAACCAGCGTGGCTGGTTGGTGAGACCTTTTACATGCTCCATAGGGATACCAGGCCAGTATTAGTCCGACCCCCATCCGTCCGTCTTCCATCACGTGGGGTCAGCTGGGCTCATCATTTTCAGGGAGCAAAGGTTGAGTTTGCAATTGGTTACTATGTAAGACAATGCTACTCTAAGGAAAGTTTCTATGGGAGCTAGTAGTGTGGGCCTCTCATTAGCGCTTGGGCCTGTTCAGGTTTCTTTGTTGGGTCTATGTTTACTGCGCAGCCATGTAGGGCTGAATGTTTGTACCATAACTACAAAAATGGCGCTTACTTATATGCCTGCATTAAGCCTATGCATCTGCATTTCATGTAATATTGTGTTCGTGCAGGGTTTCGTAGCACGCGCCCTCTGCCCTGGTACATTGCTAGTGTGGTTATGGGATTTGCCTTACTCTAAAGCGCCTAGGTGTGTGGGAGAGATTAATTTCCTTCCCAACATTCCCCCCTTTTGTTACTTCTAATTCCTCCACATAATTGCACTCATTTGCCCTTCTCACTGTGGCCTCATAAGGTGGAGTTCCTTTTATTGGCATCCAAGCTCTACTTGCTGATTGCAAACTTCCTCCTGCGTGTGTATGATCTTTGGCTGTGCATGTTATATAAATACATCGGCCAGCCCCAGCTAAATCTACCCAAACTTCATTTTAATTTTCAGGGTCAGGTGGTGGGACAATGATGGTGTGGTATATGCAATCTACTTCATCGCCATAATAAATAGGGTGAATTTGGGGAATGGCATGATCAGTTTGTACTTCAGTTTTTTTTGTGTTACGAGGTACTTTTGAAACACCAATTGAAACTATCTTCATTGCGCTATCAGGCACTGCTTTGGCACAACATCGAAATTCCATTTGGCACGTGTAGAAAATGACGAGGATGAGCATAAGCATCTTCAGTATTGCTACTAAGGCCAGGTCAAACCAATACCCTCCTTCTTTCTTCATGTGAGCTCCTAATCCATGCTCTGCTGCGATGATATGAGCTAGTTGCGTCTTCTCGTGGCTCGAATGTGCAGCAAGAATCCCCGATTTTGTGGCAAACACCTCCTTCCATCGCTGTCAACATATCGAGCATATATTGGTTCTGCATCATCAGTCGTAGTGCTATCAGCTCAACCTTTATGATGATAAATTTGTGTTCAGTATCATTCACCAGCTGGACCAATTCCCAGCGCACAATTTGCAACCACTTGGCGTTCGTTGCTGCCTATACACCGGGTAGCAGTAGTGAAGTAAAACATTTTTCAGCTGAACTGAAAAGTCTATATTCATCTGGAATTTCGGTGAGCAGTGCGGATGTTTGTTTGGATATGTAGTATGACCTATTTCTGCTTTTCAGTTTTTCGTACTGCCCACTTCCGGGTATGAAGCAGAATTCTGGTGATGGTAGTGGATTTTGTTCTTCCAATGTTGGAGGAACTGTTGGGGCGGCATCTGCGAACGCCCCGTCCCCTTCAGGTGTTCTTAAGAGAATACTAATAGCGCTGAGTGCATTGTGCCAGCAAACAGTAGCACCTCCATGATCGTGGGAGGTGCAAGTACGTTTGTTGGTCACAGACCCAGTGGTAATCCATCATTGCCCCTGTGCCCCTTTTCAAGTCTGGAATCAACAATGTCCTGTTGCATTGCTAGTTGGAGCCGTTAAAGACAGTTCCTTCGCTGTGGAAGCATAGTTCATAACTCTCCTCTTGGTGCACTTTCACTGGTTTTTCCATTGCTGCAATCCATGTCAATTATTTGATGTGCTCTGTCCATATTTGTGCACATGTTCTTTCCACTAACGCCACCACTTCCTCTATGTATCCCGGGAGGCCTTCATCTAGGCAGCTGAGCGTTGTTTCCTGCCAAGTGTGCCCAATATCCTCTCTGTGAAAGTTGAATTTAGAAGTGTGCCCAATAGCTTCTATGTGAAAGGTGAATTTAGAAATGTAAAAGTTGAATTTGGTCGTGTGCCCAAATAGCCTCTCTGTGAAAGTTGAGTTTAGAAGTGTGCCCAATAGCCTCTCTGTGAAAGTTGAATTTAGAAGTGTGCCCAATATCCTCTGTGAAAAGCTGAACTTAGAAGTGTGCCCAATAGCCTCTCTGTGAAAGCTGAATTTAGAATTGTACCTAATAGCCTCTCTGCAAAGTTGACTTTAAGATTGTGCCTAATAGCCTCTCTGTGTGAAGTTGAATTTAGAACCGTGCCTAATAGCATGCCTGGTTGAACCAACTAGTCTCCCTAATAACCTCGCTGTGCAAAGTTGATTTTAGAATTATGCCTAATACCCTCTCTGTATAAATTTGAATTGAGAAGTGTGCCTAATAGCGTGCCCTAGTTGAACTGACTAGTGACCCTAATAGCCTCTCTGCGCATAGTTCAATTTAGAAGTGTACCTAATTGCGTGCCCTGGTGAAGTTAGAAGGGTGCCTAATAGCCGCTCTGTACAAGACTTGAATTCATAAGTGCGCCTAAACATCCCCGCTGTGCAAAGCTGAATTCAGAAGTGCCCCTAATATCCTCTCTGCGTAAAGCTGAATTTAGAACTGTGCCTAATTTCCTGAGCAAGACTTGAATTCAGAAGTGCGCCTGAATATCCCCTCTGTACAAAGCTGAATTTAGAAGTGCCCCTAATATCCTCCCTGTGTAAAGCTGAATTTAGAACTGTGCCTAATTTCCTCTCTGTGTAAAGTTGAATTGAGAAGTGTACCTAATAGCGTTCCCTAGTCGAACTGACTTGTGTCCCTAATAGTCTCCCTGTTCAAAGTTGAAATTAGAAATGTGCCTAATAGCATGCCCTGGTTGAATTTAGAAGGGCGCCCAATAGCCCACCCTGGTTGAATTTGGAACAGTGCATCTCTGTGTAAAGTTGAATCTAGAAGTGTGCCTAAAAGCGTCTCTGTGCAAAACTTGAATTTAGAAGTGTGCCTAAATATCCCCTCTGCCCAAAGTTGAATTTAGAAGTGTGCCTAAATATCCCCTCTGCCCAAAGTTGAATTTAGAAGTGTCCCTAAATTTAGAAATGGACCTATTAGCGCACCTTGTCCAAATTTAGAAGTGTGCCTAATAACTTGCCGTAATTCAATTCAGAAGTATCCCTAATACCCTCTCTCTGCAAATTGAACTTGGAAGTGTGTCTAATATCCTCTCTGTGTATGTTGAACTCGGAAGTATGCCTAATATCCTCTCTGTGTAAATAATATCCCTCCCTGTGCAATAGTGTGCCCAGTAGCGTTGAATTATTAGCTGAATATAGAAGCATCCCCAATATCCTATCTGTACAAAACTCAAATTTAGAAGTGGGCCTGATAGCGCCTGTGCTTGAATCTAGAAGTGGGCCTAATTGCGTGCCCCCATTGAATTTAGAAGTACAATTAGAAAGCCAGCCTAAACTGCACTTAAAAGTCCACCTAAAACCATACCTGTGGTGTTTCTACATTCAATCTCTCCCTAATAGCTTACTAGAAGAAAGCCCACCCAACAGCGTAACTGTACCGTAGTTGCAACTAAATAGGCCGCCTAATCAGCATATCCTAAGGTCTAGCTACACTTCAGAAACGGCCTAATATCTGCAGCCTAGTACAACTAGTACACTAAAACCTAGAATAAGTGAATAATATCACCCTCCTTAGTGGAACCCTGAAACCAAGACTAATCTCACCCAGTGATATAGCCGAACTTATGAAGTCCAACAAAGTGTAAGTTGCACCTGAAACTACACCTAATAGCTCGTATTAACCATGAGTGCACCCACTCCAGGGTTTGCCGGAAACGACCACCGTGGACCGCCTCCACTCCCCGGTCTGCCTTGCCTCCCGTCCCCTCTACCCAAATCATCCCACCATTCCTCACATCCCCTACCCTTCCCCTTTGCAAACACCAAGCCAGAGGGGCACAATGGCGAGCCAACCACCCTAAGACCACTGCTCCCTCGAACCTCACCACCGACCAACCTACATTGATCATGCCCGCTCCCCTCACTATCATACCGGGCACACCCCGCCCTGCAATCATCCACCCCCTGCCTTTCCCAATAACCCCCACCATCTTCCCCCCGACCACACCCCTTCCCCGCCCTAAAAACTGCACGCCGAGCAGTAGCGAGAACAGAAACCTCATCCCTCTCCCCCTCTCACATCCTACCCTCTCTCACACACCAATTGCAACAAAGACACTAAAGAGGAAACTTACCTGGTTCCCCTCAATCTCTCAGCACTCTTCGCCTCCCCTGTCTCTGCCCACCACCTCTTTCCCCCAATCACCACCTTCCCCCCTCACCTCAACCCTCCTGAAACCCCTGTCCCTCGATTTCTCACCATCTGCAACTGAAACTCATAACCGCCCACACCCCACCTTCAATTCCCCCAGGCCAAACCCAATAATCCTAACACACGCATCCACCCACTCCCACCCGAAACCAGTCAACTTTTCTGCTCGCCCACTTTTCCCATCAATCATCAACCACCCTACCCCTCTCCCTCTCCAGTTTCCACTCTCTCCCCACACCACCTTGCGCTCCAGCTCTGACACCAACCTCACCTACCGAAGTGAACTGCATCCTATTTAATGCTCGATCTGTAGCAATAAACAGACACTGCATCTTTGACCTCCTCGCCTCTGACAAACCAGACCTGGTTTTTATCACCGAAACTTGACGACTTCTCCCCAATCGCCAATGAAGCCTTCCCCCCTGACTACTCTCTCATCCCACTGAACCGTCCCTCTAGAGGTGGGGCAATAGCATTCATCTTCGAGTCTCACTTCCACGCCTCAATCGACAACCAACCTTCCATTCCTTCCTGCGAATCACTCCTCGTTAAACTATCCCTCTCCCCGTCGTTCTCACACAGCTTCCTAATAATCTACAGACCACCTGGCTACGATAGACAATTCTCAAACAACCTCTGCGACTCTATTGCCACCCTTCAACTAAACCATCCCAACCTCACCCTTCTTGGAGACTTCAACATATGGCTCGACATCCCTACCAACCCTATGACACACTCTCTGGTTGACGGTCTAGACGCAATTAACCTCCAACCCCACATAAACGGCCCGACTCACTATAAAGGACACACTCTTGATGCCATCTTTAGCTCCCACAACCGGATACATCTAAACCCCCCAACCCCTATCATCTGGTCCGATCACTTAATTGTTTCTTTCGCCATTCGCTCACCCGACCCCCTTCCCGTACTCAAATCTGAACCTCCGAAGCTACGCAAATGCTGGAAAAAACTAATAATCGTTCCTGACCTAGCCGACGCACTCCTCCAGTCTCCACTACCTACCTGCCAACTCAATAAACAACTAACCCCCGACGCCTTTGACTCATGGCTCAACACCTCACTAATGCGGCTCACACCCTCTTGCAAACCATCAGCCCACCGTGGCCTGTTCCCTAGATGGTTCACACCTGAGTTGAAGACCACCCAACAACTGTACAAATACCTGGAACGCAAATGGCAGAAAGACAAAACCCAGGAAAGCAGAGCCACCTTGGTCCGACACCTTCATCAGTACAAAGCCGAAATCCAGAAAGCAAAAAAAGCCCACTATAACTCCCAAATCCTAAACTCCAAAAACCCCAGCAAAGAACTTCACAAAATCATCTCCGAATTCACCAAACCGGCATGCACTACGACCGTCCCGACCCCCTCACAATCACTGTGCGACTCACTCTCTCCACTTTTACGCCACGGCTCTCAAAAGAACAAATCATCTAACCCGCAAACTGGCTCTCCTACATCCACCAGGCAACCCTCCCCCCATACCGGCCAACCCACTGCCTGCAACCACTATGCAACCGACGTTTGAATCCCTTAGTCCAATATCACCAGACCAATTTCTCAAACTCCTATCTGCCCGCAAACCATCCGGCTCTCCACTAGACCCTTGCCTGGCCACAACCCTCAAAGAAATTTTTGCTTCCACCTGCGCAGGAGAACACGCAAGATCCATCATAAATGACCCCCTTTCCACAGGTATCTTTCCTTATGCATTCAAAACGGTTCATGTCAAACCTCTAAAACTTCCTTCGACCGTCTCGAGCCCAAAAACTACCGCCCCATCGCAAACGCCAGGTTCCTTGCCAAACTCATTGACCGAACCGCCTACTCCCAACTAAATGCCTTTGTCGAAGCCAACAATCTCCTAGACCCCGCACAATCGAGTTTCAGAGCCCGTCACGGAACTGAAACCACCCTAACCTCAATCTGGGATGACCTTAAAATAACGGCCGACTCCGCGGGATGCGCCGCATTAATCCTGCTTGACCTATCTGCCGCTTTCGACACAATCAATCACTCAATCCTCCTTAACCGCCTCCACGCCCTAGGAATTTGTGGAACCGCTCTTAAATGGATAGCTTCATTCCTCAAAGATATGTACCAAATAACGATACTCTCCACCTATTCCTCCCAAGCCCGACCAGTCGACACGGGAGTCCCACAAGGAGCATGCCTATCTGCCCTCCTGTTCAATCTCTACTTGATCACCCTCCCACCAATAATACGCTCACACAACATCCTGTGTTACAACTACGCTGATGACACTCAACTAATTCTAAAACTCCTGAACTCAAAACCCAACTACCGACCTGACCTCGCCTCCTGCCTCCTTGACATGGAGCTCTGGATGACCCAAAGCCACCTCTTGTTAAACCCCTCCAAAACTGAAATTATGGTATGTGGCAACTCCAAACTTCTTCCACACCCACTACCATGGCCATCCGCTATGGGCAACTCACTGACCCCCTCTAACTCAGTGAAAAACCTTGGATGCACCCTTGACTCTGACCTAACACTCTCGCGCCAAGTCAACCGCGTCACTACCACCTTAAAACCCTTAGGCGCATCTTTCCATACCTCTCCTTTCCCAATAGACTCTCCATGGTCCAATCAATTGTTATATCGAGACTGGACTACGCAAACCCCCTCTGCCTCGGAGTATATGCTTACCAACTGAATAAACTTCAAAGGGCACAAAATGCCGCAGCCAAACTGCTACTTGCGCTCGGCCCAAGAGACCACATCTGCCCAGCCCTCAAGACTCTGCACTGGCTTCCAGTGGCCCGAAGGGTGACTTTCAAAATCTTATGCATCTCCCACCGAGCATTGCATAAAACCGGACCTCAATATCTTCAAGACAAGCTAAAACCCTATCACCCTCCACGCTCTCTAAGATCAAGCTTAGCCGGCCTCCTAGTCATACCTAAGACAAACAGGTTAGGCGGATCATCATTCTCAGCCTTGGCCCCCACACTGTGGAACGCAGTCCCACCCCACATTCGCCTAACTGAAGATCTACTGTCTTTCTGCAAACTACTGAAAACCTGGCTCTTCCCCTAAAACCAACCTGTACGCAAACTAACTCAAACAGAATAACAGCATCTCAAATGACTCCAATCCAACAAACTACTAGATGCGAGAAATCGGCATCTAATCACCACTAATATAAACTAAAATGACAAACAGAACAGAACGAGTAAAGTAGATCAAAGCAATGAAATGGATAATAAGAATAAATCATACGAAAACAGTAAACGAGATTTAAATTAATGAAATGGATGTAATGCATGATGAATGAACGAAGTGAATGGAAGGGATGAAATCGTTAGAATTGATGAAGCGTGTGGAACGGATGAATGCGCTAAGCGGATGAATGCGTTGACCAGATGTGTGTGTAAATCGGATGAGTGTGTAGATCGGATGAGTTTGTAGATCAGATGAGTGTATAGAATGGATGAGTATGTTGAGCGGATGAGTGTGTAGAGTGGTTGGGTGTGTAGAGCGGTTGAGTGTGTAGAAGGGACGAATGTGTAGAGCGGATGAGTGCGCAAGTACAGAGAAGTGTGTAGAACGCAGGAGTGCGTACAGCAGATGAATGTGCAGAACTGATGATTGTGTAGAGCGGATGATTGTGTAGAGCGGATGAGTATGTAGAACGTATGAGTGTGTAGAGCGGATGAGTGCGGAAGAGTATGTAGAACGCTGGAGCAGATGAATGTGCAGACCGGATGAGTGTGTAGAGCGGATTAGTGTATTGAACCGACGAGTATATAGAGCGGATGAGTCTATAGAGGGGATGAGTGTATAGAGCGCATGACTGTTTGTTTGTTTATTTGTTTGGTAATGCGCACCAAACCCTTGGGTAGACGGGCGCAACAGAAACAAGAAGTCTTAAAATTTTGTTACAGTGCAAAGGTAGCAATACATAGAGCAGTGATTGCAATTGTGTATGAGCAAACGACTTTGTAGAGATGATGAGTGCATATAGCAGATGAATGCATGGAAAGAATGAGTGCATAGAGGGGATGAGTGCAGGGGGCGTGATGGGTGAGCAGAGCGTGATGGGTGAGCAGAGCGGATGAGTGCGCTGAGCAGATGAGTGCGCTGAGCGGAAGAGTGGGGCGAGCAGAAGAGTGCGCAGAGCGGAGGAGTGTGTAAGAATGCAGGAGTGTGTAGAGTGGATGATTGCGTAGAACAGACCAGTGGGTAGAGCCGACGAGTGCATATGAGCGAACAAGTGCGTAAGAAAGGAGGGTTGCGTAAGAGCGAGCGAGTGAGTGCGTAGAGCGGGTGAGTGAGTAGAGCAGGTAAATGCGTAGAGCATGTGAGTGCCTAGAGCGAACGAGTGCCTAGAGCGAACGAGTGCCTAGAGCGGACGAGTTGCTTAGAACGGACGAGTTGCGTAGAGCGGATGAGTACGTAGAGCCGCTGAATACGTAGAGCGGACGGAAGGGGTGAAGTATGTGGATGGAATGGGTGACGTACATGGATAGAACGAGTGATGTATGTGGATGGAACGGGTGACGTATGTGGATGGAACGGGCAAACTATGTGGATGGAATGGGTGACGTATGTAGATGGAACGTGTGAAATATGTGGATGGAACAGATGAAGTATGAAGATGGTACGGGTGAAATATGTGGATGAAGTGCATAAAACAACTTGGAATACACAGAACGGATCGGAGTAAATAAAACAGATTCGAATGCATGAAACGGACAGGGGTGCGTGGAACGGACAGGGGTGCGTGGAACGGACAGGGGTGCGTGGGGCGGAGCGGAGTGCGTGGGGCGGAGCGGAGTGCGTGGGGCGGAGCGGAGTGCATGGAACATTTGAAAGGACATGTATCCCATCATATCACATCACCACGCTTGCTCTCTTCTTTACACCACCATTCAACTACAACACAGAGATACTATGACACCATTCGGTATACCTGTTCTCATACCAACATCTCCTGCATACTCCCCATCACTCTAAGTTAACACTGCTGGTTACTCACCCCCCAGCCAGGCGTTCTCCTCAGGCCTAATGCAGCCATGTTCAGTCTGGATAAATCCTGCCAGAACAAACACTTACTTTTGATCTCTCAATCACCACACCTACAGCTAAAAAGCAGCTATTACATGAATGCCACACCAGCTGCACACATATCCGGTGCTCACACGCACCTTTGACTCCCTCTTCTCTCTCTACTGACTTGAACTCTGGTTCCCAAGGGCGTTCAACCTACCAGCGCCTTCAGACCATACCAATGGTACACAAGGCACTATATAAATGAAAAGTAACATAACATAACACTTGCTGTTTACGTATTTTAGTCTATCAAGCACTAAATATGGTTGTTGTAAGTAATTGAGTTTTTTTGTTGCATTGCAGGGCATCTGGATCCACAAGCTCTAGTTGCACGCTGTGTGCCTGGAAGGTACCTTTTATCCTACCTAGCGCAAGATGAACCAGGCGTTGTGCCTCTGTAATTGGAACTTCCCTTGGTACTAAAACCTTGGGTGCCCCCGATGCGTGCAGTATTGATGAGCATACCTAGCAGCTGCCATTTGTTGTTTGTCTGCCCACCGCACTCATGTTGGTGTACTAACTGTTGGAGTGCTCGGAATGTCTAATGTCTTCATTAGGATCCAGGCCTAGGCAGTGGTATGCATCATATTTGCGCCTACACGCTTGCCTTCTCATTCTGTCTTGACGTAATATATATCTTTTAATTTTAGTGTACTACTGCAAACCTTGTTACTAATATTTGTATTACAAAAATGTTTTCCAAAAATGTTAAGAAATGATTTCTAACATTTTTCTCATGCTCACACTTATTTGGTCAGGTGTATTTGCTTGGGTGTTGACACTTTTTGCTCGTCTGGGAAATATTATACATATGTACAGTAGCATTACTGATTGTATTTAGCAGTGCGCTTCCCTTAATGCACCCCCTCTTTTAGATGACTTGTCCAGATAAAAGATGTACCCCAATACATTCCTAACATAAACATCAATAAAGTGAATAGGAGAGCAGTAAAGTGTAGCCCACAGGTATGGGAATATAACTGTCTTGAATTTACATTAAATCTACTTTCTTAATAAACAATGAATCATGTGACGTTGAGGGTTCCATTTCGTAAACATCTGTAGAGGAAACAAAAAGAGGGGTGGGGAGAGAGAGAGAGAAAGAGAGATTTTCTTTTATTTAAAAGTGCTTATGCTTTTAGCAACAATGCATGTTTATTATCTGGGACATGTAGTCATGTTATTCATTTAGAGATAGTTATACATTTTTTGTTTCTTTAGGGTACTGGTGAGGTATTTGGAGAAGCCCTGCGAACATCAGAGAAGTGAATCCAATATCGAAGCCCCTTCACTTTTACTGCGAGAGGGGTGGAAAACACCACTTCATAGGGGCCATGCAATCTAGGGTTGTTCTATTTGCGCACAAAGCTTTTGACGTATATAGGTTCTCCTGGCAGCAGCGGTTGGTCGGTTTGGTGTCTCTGGTAGGTTTCTCTTCAGTACTCCGTGTATCCTCTAGGAGAGGTGGTGCAATCTGTCGGCAGACCTATTTAATCGCACGTGTTAGGTTTGATAAGTAATCTTTGAATTCTTTACCCAGAACCACCGCTGACTTATGGGCATCTGATGCCCTCATTACTGGCGAGATGGGTATATGCATTTGCCTGCCAGTTACTATTTGGTTGGGTGAAAGGTGATGGTCTTTACTTGGTTGAGTGCAGAAGCTGAACAGAGTCAGGGGCAGGCAATGCGCCCTTTTTTTCTTTAAGGTGGTGCAGATCTTGAAGCGTTTGCTTTTAAGGAGGACCTTGATCCTCTCAACAACGCTGTTTGCTTGGGGGGTGGTAAATTGAGCACATCTGGTGTTTAATGCCAAATAGTGCTGTGATTTCTTTGAAGAGTTCATTGAAGAAGTGGGTGCTGTTGTCAGATTTGAGTACATCGCACACACCCCATCGAGGGAAAACCTTGTGCACTAAATATTTGGCAGCACATTTGGCATCCAGATGTGCACAAAGTCCAGCTTCAACCCATCGTGAAAAAGGGCGTAGTACAACTATTAGTTATTGGGAACCATTACATCTTTCTCCCATGTCTGCGTAGTCTATGTGTACCTCACGGAACGGCCCAATGGAGCGAGGTATAGTGCCTCGTATTGCCCAGACCGTCATGCCAGTGCTGAAAGTTTGGCAGTTAGTGCAGTGTATAATCATGTTCGTGAGATGCTCTTGAAGGTTTGGTATAAACCAATGTTCTTGTATGTCTGCAGTAATGTGCTGTTTGGAGCTGTTGTTTGGATGGTGTAACTGATTGAATTCTATTGCCAAGAGCTCCACAATCATCAATGCCTTGCCAGTGCATTCCTGCTTCTGGAGTAAGTCAGTGGGGGACTTTATATACCCTCTTTTTTACCATAGTTATTTTTCCTCATTTGGTGCCTTTCCCTGCAGTTCAATGAGTTGTATAATGGGCAGCGGTGTGTATCATGTTGATTAGTTAATGGTTTCGTTATAGCATACTCTGAAACTACTGGGACAGGAACATAGTCTGCCATTTTGGCTGCAGGGTCCGCCACATAGTTTCCTAATGATATTTCGTCAGTGTTTCTAGTGTGGGCGGCACACTTAACAGCCGTTACCACAGAGGGTTGTGACAGTGCTGAAATCAGTGTATCTAGCAGTGCGCATGTTGTTCCTGGGGAATCGTCTGCACTACGGGATCCTCTCCTTTTCCATCGTGAAAACCTAGAATGCACTGTTGAAGTGACGTATGCCGAGTCTATAAATGGTCACGGGGCATGGGTAATCTCTTCACTAATATTTCATATTCTCCTCCTTGGTTGCTCACTACTGCTGCATCCGTATGTCTCTGTCCTGTTTCCTGTTCAATTGTTACTGAACCGTCAGCAAAGAGTACTTCCCCCTCCTGTAGTGGGCTGTCGCTTGCTTTGGGGATGTCATCCTCTTCCCCTTCATATATGGTGCAGTCGTGTCACTGCAAGTCTTCGTCTGTGCACACTTCCGTTAGGAACGTGGCCATATTTACTGTTTTGCATTGCAGTGCACAAATATTTGGACTTGAGATAATAATCTTGTATGCTGGTGCTCTCTGTGTGGTCCGGGTAGACTTTAATCTTTCTAAGATCTCAAATACTGAATGCTCCATGTAGAATGTCACTGAGCATCCCATTACAATTGTAGAGCGTTTTTTATTGGCGAAGGCAGCTGCAGGCAGCGCTTGTTCGCTTACGAATAGCCCTTGCATAACTGAGTCGAGCGTTCTGTTGTACTAGACCAGTGGCTTGTGGCCCATTGGACGTTTCTGGGTTAGTATGGTAGTCGTCAGTGTGCCGTTTCAATGCAAGAATATATGGAATTCTTGTGTGTAATCTGGGATGGCGAGAACTGTGGGCTGTGGAAATTACATCTTTTAAATCATTAACTTGTACCATGTCTGTTGTCCATTCTAGTTTGTGGTTGCCTATCTTTGCTTCCTTAAGAACCTGTAGAAGTGGCCTTTTGTATGCTGCATAGTTTGTAATCCATGCTCTGCAGTAGCTACACAACACTAGGAATTTTTGCATGTCTTTCACTGTAACAGCTTTGCGTGTGGCACGCACAGATGCTGGTATTATTCTCTTGCCGTTTGCCGAGATGAACTGGCCCAAGTAGAGTACTTCCAGTTGGCAATATTGGAGTTTGGCATTATGAACCTTATATCCCTTGTGGGCCAAAGGTTTTAGGCGAGTAATAAGAGTCTCTACGACAGTCCTGCTCACTGCCACTGCAGACAAGCACGTCGTCCATGTACTGGATGACCATGCCTGACACTTGGATGTTACCTAAGTCTGAGTGTTGAATTCTATTGAATATACTTGGGCTTTCGAAGAACCCTTGGGGCAAACGAGTGTGTTCATAGCGCTTTCCCCCATGTGTAAGGGCAGTAAGGTACTGTGAGTCTGGGTGCAAGGATATTGAGAAGAAGGCATTCTTTAAGTCAACCACTGTGAACTGGGTCGCTTCATTAGGGATACTACACCAAATGGTGGCATGGTTTGGAACTACAGGAAATTCTTTCTGTACTATGTCATTTAGAGGGCATCCTAATGATCCTGTATCATTCTCCAATTGCCCCCCCTTTGCCTTTTTGACAGCGTAGATGGCACTGTTGCATGATGAGGTGAAGGGCTATATTATCCTTTTGTGAAGCAGGACCTGTATTGTGTCATTAATTCCCTCTTCTGCTTCCCTTGATAATGGGTATTGTTTTACTCAGGGTAATACTGCTCCAATCTTTAGTGTAATCTGCACTGGGGTCCCTTCCTTAGGAGCCTACGTCATGTGGGTTGGTTGTCCACAACTGTGCCGGCACATAGTCTTAAGTCATCCTCGATAAAGTGAGGTGGTGCGCCATTCGGGGGCACTGCACTCTTCTGTACTGCACCATGATCTACCAGGGGATGCACATTTCTAGTATTATCTCCCCATCATTGTTACTGTCTTCGAAAAAGTCTGCATCTGTTAATTCTTTGAGGGGTACAGTGGGATCGATGCACAATACAGTATGCCACTGGCACCCTTGTCCGTCTGTTCCGAGGACCACCACTCTCTTTGCATATACTAGCAACCCTTGTAGGTCTATGGATAATATTGTACCTGCAACCACTTCTGGGGACACCACAGGGTGGAAAATGAAATCAGTTGGCACTCTCCAGCAGAAAGTGGCAATTTGTGGCACTGCTGCTACAAGCACTGTCATGCCATATATGAACATGTCTGGGTCGAGGAGTATGCCTCACACTACTATCTCACGTGCCATGGCGTTTATTATGTCCATTGATCTCATTGTGCACATCGCTGGTATTGCACAGACAATGCCTTCATCAGTAAATAAGATCATCCTGTTCAACTTACTAAGCAGATCCCTGCCGAGCAAGTTGACAAGAGAACACTCAGAGTACAATAGGGGAGCACGCACCCCCCCCCCTTTACATCCAAATCTTTAGTATATGGAACTGTAGGAATAGCCCCAGAGAATCCCTGCGTGTCGAGAGTTTTGCCAGATAACGGGAAGTCACCTTCACTGATACATGATTTCTCAGCGCCCAAATCATCCATAAAAATGAATTGCTTGTTTCCTATCCCTGCCATCACCCAGGGTTCCTTTTCTGGTTTGAGGGTCATTGACAGGCCCGGACACGTAAGTGCTCTCTGTGGTTTGTCCTAGTCAGGTTATGTATTTGTCCCCGGAAATTAAAAGGGGTTTCCCCCACCACTGTTGCGCCTTGGACCGGGCGACTGTGCCACTAGTTGTTCCGTTAAAGGGGTTCATGTTTCCTGTCTGCTGGAGGTTGTTGTGAGGCATGTATTGTTGCATCGTCTGCTGTGGTTGTTGCTGTTGGGGGGGGACGTGGTATCTCCGGGGGCCACTGCGTGTATTCCTGGTGTATTTCGTAGGGTATGGAGGTCATCCTGGGAGTCTGCCCTGAGGTGCCTCTTGATGTGGCATAACAGAAATTTGTTGACCGTAACTGTCCCCATCCCCTGTCTGCTTCTAAACTCTCTTGAAAAATGTCCCCACGTCCCACAGTTCCAACATTGCCCCATTTTTCCTCCACGGGGTCCCATTCCTCAGAACCCTGTCCCCTTTATCTCCAGAAGCCACCTCTTCCTCGCAGTTGTCCTCCTTGCCACTGCAGGCTGGGGTATTGTGGGATCCTGCCCCACTGTCCTTGTTCTCCTTCTGACCACACCGCAGCTATGCTTGCGTTCGCGGTATTAGGAGTGTACCCTGCCACTTCTGTCTGTGCTGACATTGACAGTGACGCCTCCACAGCTACTTCAGCTGATTTGTTTTGTACAAGTTTTGCTTCATCTGCTTGTCGCCTCTTTGAGTCATTTCCCTGTCATGTTCTTTTATTCGTCTACAATGGTGTACTATTTTGCTCTGTATTTCAGGCAATCCGTTTGCTTCGACACCCACAATTTTATCTAGTGCTTTCTGCTTTTCCTTGGGTAGGCACCATTTAATGATAAAGTAGAAAAAGCATATTGATTGGTCCCATGCGTTACCCATCTCTGCTCTCAACATCTCTTGAACCTTAAGAATTAATTGACCGGCATCTTTGTCATCGCCCATAGTTCATGATAGATTGTAAATCGGGTGTGTCAGGAAATGCTCTCCGCAGCGCATCCCATATTTTCTCTCTAATCTTAGTAAAGGACGCTCCGTCATGTGTGTCGTTTGCCAAAGTTATTCCTGGGTACCCTGCTTTTACCCACACGTCGGCAGACTGATCTCCGATGGTAGCTACCAATAGGCTTTTGATGTCTGCTACTGCTAGGGGCACTGCTGCAGTCTATTTTTCAAATGCATAGATCCATTTCCCTGCACCCACCGTAAGGGCCTGCGAGTGCTTTTATTAGATTGTTTTTGTCCATCTGTGCATGTGGCACATAATGAGGCCTACTGGTCCTCTTATGTATGAGAGGCATTTGCAGCCGTGTTCTGCTCCCCTCATTCTTTTTCCCATTTCCCTTCTTCCTGCTACCGCCATCCAGCCGATCCTACTCATAAACGTTCCACTCTACGAGTTTGTTCGGGTGCCTGTTCTGCCTCCTCATCCTCAAACTCTTCGAATATACTCCATCCGTCAGCATTGTCATACCCTAGGCTATCCACCCACTCACTACCCTGTCCGTCCTTTTCTAAGTGCATGTTTTTTATGGGTGTATTATCTGTCCTGTATACGAAATCTCCTGCCTTCCATCCGTCTGGTGCCTGTTCTTCCTGCCAGCTTTCATTTCGTTTTGCACTGTTCTCAGTCTATTCAATTCTGCTCTTGCTGAGGCCAGTGCCACCTCTAAATCTCTCTTCTTGACTTTGGCATGTCCTGGGGCGTCCGGAGGGGACAGATATGGGGTCGGTGGGGCTGTCGCTTCCATGGACACAAACGGCAGGTTGGTATAGCCTACCGTGGGATGAGATGCCAGTGGGTATATCCCTCAATGCTCTGTCGCTGCCCCACCCTCCCTTCCTGAGTAATCACCCTTGCTGCTGTCCTGTCCGTTCTCTCCCTTACACTTTTCAGTGTCCTCAAACATCTTCCAGAGATCTAATATTTCCGTCTGTTTTTGTAATTGCTTTCCTTTGTATTTTACTGTTAGAAATGTGGACATATGTTCTAGCATTCCCTTATTGTGGGAGCCCTGCTCTGGCCACAAGCGGGGCATCCCCCCTCCTCTTGTTTACGTTACCCATTGCTTATGGTACGTCTCAACTCTGTCTTGATATAGCAGCAGGGCCTTACACATACACTCTATCTGTGCTTCTCCTCCTCCCCTGGTGGGATGTGAGAAACCTGAAGGTGTCTTCCATGATACCAAAAGCAGTGCTTAAATGACCTTCACTGTATGACCAGTGGCGTAGCTAGGAGGGGGGCAGTATCCCTTGTGCCCCCCTACCTAACCTGATCAAAAACAACTAAGGTGAATTGTCCAATTTCGGTACTGCAAAATTCAGGGAAAACTTTGTATTGGTTCTTAAAGTCTTTTGTCCAATGCAATTTGGGTGGTTTCTCCTGCCGAACGGGCGGGAGAAATATTATCATCAGACACTTACACCCAGCACCGACACCATTATGAAAAGGGCCCGGCTCCCCCATCCAAACCTCCCCTAACACTGCTTCGGCCTCCTTACCTGAGGACGTTCAGCCAGACTGTGAGACGGGGCACCCTCCTCTCACCATGGGATGACGCCGCATCCGGGCTGGGCTGACAAAACATTGATACCATGTTTTCAGTCCAGCCCGGTGCTTCTGCATCGCCTGCAGTGCACGTTGTGCACAGAGGCACAACTTTTAAAGGCACACATTCTTTTTTTTTTTTTTTAATTATTTTTTGCCATGGAAATCATATCGCAGTTGGTACGACATGATAGTTAAAATAAACAGTAAAACATAATTATTATATCGCGATTTGCGATGCGATACTGCTTATTTTATGCCTTGAAGCCGCCTAAGGGGTGTGGGAGAGGTTAATTTCCTTCCCAACAATGTGTACAGGAGACTACTGCGCAAATGTTAGCGAAAACAAGCTTAGTGCTTTTTAGAAGAGGAGGGTGAAAACCAGTTCAACAACAAAAGGTTGATTCATAGCCAGGCGTCACAGCAGCAGAGAAGAGACGACTCAATCCAGGGAGTGAAGAACCAGGTAAAAAAAGCCAATAAATCACATCACAGAGCAAACCAAGCGACATAGTGCACAGGGAAAAAGAGAGGGCAGTCCATAAATCAGAAACGGGTCAAAAACAGGCAAATTCAATGGCAGTGTAGAAAACGTGTAGAAAATGCTCACTGAGCGGTGGACACACAGTTAAGGAGCACCGCAGGGCTTTCTGTGGGCATTTATATACAAACACTTGTGAAGAACGGCGGGCTTCCGGGTCGCGTTGGACATCTTACACGCAACAACATTACGTGTCTGATCCCTCGGCAGCATGGGATCTGTAGTCATTACCGCTGGCCGTGTGCCGGTCGCCTGGTAGCACAATCCGTTGTGCTCTCTGCATGAGACGCCACAGCAAATGCGATTGCTGGTAACGCCTAATGAAAGGAAGTATGAATCGAGGACCCGCTGTGTACGGGCGAGTTGTGACAACTACGCAACTCATTATCTTGAAGACTTTCCTTTACAGAACAACACCTCACAACAAATTCTAAAATATTTCATTCCATTTTTGTGTTGGTTTTCCAAAGGAGATCTTAACAGACCAAGCATCTACCTTTATGAGTAAACTCATGTCTGAGGTAAATGAGATTCTTCAGATTAAAAGTTTGCGTAACTCTATATATCACTCCAAACTAATGGTTTAGTTGAACAACTCAATAAGACCCTAAAACATATCTTAATGAAATTGGTTTAAGTGGATGGGAACAATTGGGATGTTTGAGACCCTGGGCCTCTTTGCCATTAGAAAATCACCACAGTCCTAACAGGATTTTCCCCCATTTGAACATTTATATGGAAGAGAAACAAGAGATATCATATATATGTTACGTGAAACATGGGAGGACCGATAGAAGGACCGATAGAAAGCCTCCTTACCATTATGTCAAACTGCTCAGAAGTTAAAAGAGCACATGACAGCAGTCTGGTCCAAAGTACAGACTAATATGACCAAGACACAGGAACAACAGAAAGAGTATCATGATCAGAGAACAATATTAAGGTCTTTTTCTATTGGTCAAAAGATCCTAGTCCTCCTCCCCTCTTTGGAAAATTAAATGCCCTCTGGGTGGCATGGTCCCTATGAGATTATAGAACAGACCGGACCTTATAACTATCGAGTCTCACAACCTGACAGAAAGATCAAGACTCATATTTATCACGTGAATCTTCTCAAGGAATGGGAAAAAAAAATCCCATTGAAGACACTTCAGTGATGTTAACTAATCTGTTATCTGAATAAACTACACCAATACTTTAATTCCTCCTGATTTGGCTCAGAATCAAAAACAAGATCGAATTGACCTCTTAGAACAATTCCTTGAAGTTTATAGTACAGAACCTGGTAGAGTAAAAGGGTGTGAAGGCATCATGATGTAGACACAGACAACAGAAAATGAAGTTTGGGATACAAACATGTATTTAAAGTAAAAAGGGTTAGAAAAAGGCATATCTTTCCATCTGCTAATTTGGGATCTCCCTACCTAACTAAAACCTATGCTTGCCCTCACAGCTTCTTGTACATAAAGTGTAGGGATGTCAGCGTCAAATAACAACTTGCCAATCAAGATAAGACACCCACCGTACTTTGCCAACCATTCAGTTAACCATTCGTGGCCAAAAGAGAGAAGTATAGGGGTGCACAGACAAGTTAAATAAAGGTTTGAGAGTGGAAGGATTGTGAATAAGAATGTATCAACAAGAAATAGTGTGCAAATGTTATACAAAGACTTCTGGTGCAATCGGGCTGTCGTCACAAGGCCACTTGGGACAGAGAAAACCAAACAAATCCAAAGCTGTGTATTGCTACCCAGCAAGCCCAGATGCACTCAACAGGGACAATAAGTACCCTCTATTTTAAATCAAAATTCATTTAAACATTTGGCGCCAACAGGGCGTAAATTCTACGGTGTACAAGCACCGCCTAAGTTTCTCTAGTTTCCAAAAGAAAATGTCATTACACAATTTAACGGTGTTAATAAGGATACATTGTAAACACAGGTGTAAAATGAATGGAACAATCAGAACCAAGACATTAGAGTTAACTTTTGGATTTTAATCCTCTTAATCCAATAAATCGTACATGAATAAACAAAAAGTAGTACGATCAGTGTACTCTATTTACATATGGAGAGAGCACTTGTGGGTGTTCCATATAACACAAGTAGGAACAAATGGCGTAGATAGAAAACAGCTTGTATAGAGCAGCACAATTGCAAATCTGTATAGCAGTTTACAGTTTACAAAGCTCTAAATGCATAGGTTCAACCATTCAACAATTTACAAATGAAGTCTCATATTTAGATATAACAAATGAGGCCGACGCGTTTCGGTTCAAAGAACCATCTTCAGGGGATAGACTTCATTTTTCATATTCATAACCATTAAGTCATAGCACAGTCTCTGTGGAGTAGTAAAAGAAACAAGATTTTTCAGTTGAACTCTTCAGTTTGTAAGAAATCCATTATCAAAGTGAAAAGAGTCAAAGTCACTAACCTTGCTGATACAAGAGCCTAGACACAGAAAAGAAATCCAGTCAAAAAGCAATGGGTAGCCGAATGCCACAGATTGCTAGGATATCTGTGGGGGTAAGATCAAAAGACCATCCATTTAGAAAAGCCAGATGGCTAACAGTCCATAGTAGAACAATCAAGTAGAAAAGTAAACGGGCGGCAAAAGTACCAAATTAGGAGCGATATAAGTGCAGTAACAAATGAAGGCCCATACATGCAAACCGTAACGAGTAACGGAGGTAGAGACATCAAGTAAGCCACACATGTGGAGAAATGCATGAAGTTTAGGGGTAGCTGCACACCAACTCGAAAAGTGTACATCAGAAACGAGCACACTAACACAGTCAGCAAATCTCTTCAGAGCGAGTAACGTGAACCGGGATATTCCGAGTGTGACAAGTAATAGAGGGAAACAGATAGCTTACCTTCGGATGCGTGAGAAACCAGATCATCTCGCCGCAGCCGTGCGCGCGAATTGACTCTGTTCACACAATCCAAACACAAGCGTCGCCTTGGTAAAGTCGCGCATGCGCGTGAGTGCACCAAGGCGACATCCATCTTGGTATGGGAAAAACCGAGTGTGGCGTAACCATGGAGATGATGAAACAAACTACAGTGACAATGTCACCGAGACAGAGCGGTCAGTGGGCCGGGCAGTATCGCATTGGAGGAAAACAAAGGGACGCAAAATAAGTCATCAGGAAGGTATGGAAAGAGTGTAAAGGGAACGCGCGCGTGGGGGCAGCAACCGTAGCTCAGAGGAACTACGGGGTGCCCCCACGGCACAGAGGTAAACACAGTTCAAAGATCTATCAGAAGCCGTCAGCCAGCAAGTGTAAAAGGCAACACATAGGTCTAAGGTCCAACTAGGAACGGAAGCAGCAAGAGATGCAACTAGTGGGGTCTAAACCCAATAAACAAATCAAGTGGAGCAAAGTAATCACACAATGTATAAAAAGCGTGAAGGGATCCTTAGAAAGGATGGGCGCGGGCAAAGGTACAGCATCCTGACCCACAACTAAAGCGAAGGCTAAAAAGATGACTAGACAGGTAACATCAGTCGGGGAGGAACTATGGTCATCGGGCGAGTAAACAGATAAAATCAACCGCAAGAAGGGGCAAAGAGAGTCACCTTGAAGCGATGGAATAAGTACAACAGTCCGCCATGTGAAAAGTCCATGTTCAGATGGTGCATGTTGTCAGATTTGAGACATAACAATATTCATGAACAGAAAGGGTAGGCGGTGCTATTAAGATGACATGTTATTGACATGTTATTACGAGCAAAGCATACCAATAAACAGTTTTCCAAAACACATAAATTTACACAAAACACATAAGGTCGAATTCGGTATTCATGCCACGTGGGCTCAACGAGTCCAACAGTTCAATCCACAAAATCTCCCGTTGCAACAGTTTACGCTGCACATCACCTCCCCTGCTTCCTGCTGTGATTTGCTCCAAGATAACACATTTCAATTGTGCAATGGTGTGCCGTGCTTCAGTAAAGTGTAGTGATACTGGTGACTTGAGACTCTTAGTACGAATATTCGATTTGTGTTCAGACCATCTAACTTTAACTTTTCTGGTGGTCATGCCTACGTAGTATAACCCACATGGACATTTTAAAGCATAAATAACATTTTGAGCATCACATGTGCACGAGTGTTTGAGAAAAATGGGTTTACCAGAGTGGGGGTGTGATATGCTGTTGCCTTTAATGATGTTACCGCAATGTTGGCAATTGTAACATGGAATGGTACCCTTAAACACTTTCTGTGGACTAGAAGATGGAATTTCAGCTTTGACAAGGCTCTTGCGTAATGACCTACTATTCCTGTAGGCAAAAGTTGGAGGTTCATGAAACAGTTGCTGTAATTGTGGATCCATTCTAAACATGCTCCAGTTCTTTTTGATGACCCTCTTAATCGTCATGCTCTGCATGGAATAGGTAGTCACGTAAACCAGTGCTTCGCCCGAGTTGGGTGGTTTTGGAGTCAGTAATGTCTCTCTCCCAGTGCTTCTGACTTTGTTTGCGACTTCAGTGATCATCAGCTGGTCATACCCCCTCGATGAAAATTTAGTTTCCAATAGCCGTGATTGGCGTTCATACTCGGCAGTCTCCGAGATAATCCTTCTGTAACGCAAAAATTGGCTAAACGGGACGCTATCAACAGTTCTCTTAGGATGAAAGCTTGTGGCAAGCAACAGGCTATTTCTATCTGTCTTCTGGGTGTAGATTCTTGTCTCAAGTTTGTTGTTACTGGCATATATCTCCACATCCAGAAAGTGGATGGCAGTAACACTTGTCTCTGTGGTGAATTTAATACGAGGATGAATCGAGTTCATCATTTCGTAAAAGTTTTGCAATTCTTCTTCCGGGCCGGACCAGATTCCAAAAATATCATCAATGTATCTCAAATACAGTGGCAGATGCCTCATCCATCTTGGTGAACTGAGAATATTTTCATGTTCAAGGTAGTACATGTAGGTGTTGGCATAGCATGGTGCCATTGCTGCCCCCATGCTAGTACCGGATATCTGAAGGAAGAAACGATCTTGGAATTTAAAAAAATTGTTCGTAAGCACTAATTTTAATAAAGTTAGTACAAACAGTCTGTCTCCTTGACATTGCTCTGATTGAAGTAGGAGCCATTCAGTTGCTTCAAGACCTGCTTCGTGTGTGATGTTAGTATAGAGAGATGTCACGTCCATGGTGAACATCACATCTCTTCCTTTGACGAATTGCACATTTTTTAGTTTGTGTAAAAAGTGCATAGTGTCTTTTACGTAAGTCTTAGATTCCTGCATGAGAGGTTGCAGAATTTTGTCCAAGTATTGGGCCAATGGTTCAAGGAGACTTGCAGTGGCAGCTATAATGGGACGTCCAGGTGGATTTGCCAGTCTCTTGTGTATCTTAGGAAGTATATAAATAACTGACATGATGGGATGTTTGTTTTCAAGAAACAGACGTGTCTTTTCTGAGATGACATCATTGGCTTCCGCCTCATCCAGTATCCCCTTGATAAGGGATCTTACTGCTTCAGCAGGATTCAGGGGTACTTCCATATATGTTTCATGGTCATCCAGTTGGCGTTCAATTTCGTTGATGTAGTCCTGTTTATTCATAAGAACTAACGCACCTCCCTTATCCGCTGGTTTGAAAATGATGATTTGATTATCAAGGAGATTTTTAAGTGTCTGACGTTCTCTCACAGTAAAGTTGCCTTGTGTGTTATTTTTGAATTGAATTTTCTTCAAATCCTGTAATACAGTTTTCTCAAAGGTAGAAAGGATATGATTCTGAACCATTCGTGGCCAACCACAACATTGCGCAAACTGTGAAACACCAACCAACGGATCAGACCAGATCCGCTCTCCAAAACATGGCCTTGGATCTCCAGTCTGCTGCAGAGCTGCCGGGAGAGGAGGAACTTCAACCCGGCGTCCTACAAAGCACTCTTAGCCTTAGCGCCTTGCATTGCAACTTCACCCATCTGCGCTAACGCTCCTTTGTCCTTTGTGACTACCTTTTTTCCTGTTTACAGTTTCTTTGCTTTCCTGCCCGATGCGTCCTCTGCTCTCAGCCTTCCCTCTCTTGCTTCCCGGATTCCTGCTGTAATTTGTGGGTTCCCCAGCCTATGTTTGCCTTCATTCCATGTTCACTAGGACTTCAATTCCGGTGGCTAAACTCCATCCAGGCTACACTGACTGCTTCTGCAAATCCTGTGGAACTCCTTTCTGCTCATCCTTCTGGCTTCCCAACACCTCCACCGTGCCAAGATTTTTCACTCCCACTGGAGTTTTTCCTTGGGTTTTTCCTTATTGGTGCCAGCTTTGTCTGTATTTATCCAAACAACCCTGGCATCGGGAGAGGCCTTATTTGCACCGCCGGAAGGAAGACTGCTGAGAATCGGGTAAGAAAAAGTATAAAAGACACTTTGATTGGGTTAGATAGGGGCCACCTTATTATATAGACCACGAGTGCACTGACCAATTTAGTAGGAGGACTGCTACTGGCTCATACTATTCCTGGATTAAATCTGAACGAGGAGGCAATTAGGTTTTGAAGTACTTTGAAAGGACTGAGTTAATTTCACTTGCATTTTAATGCACTGTAACAGCATGACTGCTGTTGGGTTGATTTTGGCACTACTAAACCCACACATATGATGCTATAAGCCCAAAGGAATAATTATATGATGAACCTGTACATTCTTCTAATATACTCATTTTGGGGTTTCTTCCCTTCCTTTCTTTTTGTTCCCTTCCCCTTGCCCCATCTGGATTCCATCTACCTGTATTTTGGGTAACATAAATTGTGAAATAGTGAATATGTAATTATTTTTGTGGCTTTTAATGCAGGGATTTATGTGGTGTGTATTTCGATTTGGTGTGCCAATGTATTGGATTTACATAAATCTATTTTTAATGTTAACAGTACAGTTATTTACATTGCTTGGACCGTCATTTGGTGAATATGTAATGGGGGGCCTGCATTTAATTTTCTGTAACCAATGATGTTGTAAAAAACACTTTTTTGTGTTGCAAGATATTCACAGCCCTGATGAGCACCTTTTAGCAGTCAAAACACATCCCGACTGATTATGTATTATCAATCTAACTAAAAAATGTTGTCTTTCAAATTCATTAATGTGCTTTGCATCCATGTAGACTTTTGTGGTTATGACAAGTGGGAGTTAAGCTTGGCAGGGATCACTGCTAACTAGTTTAGTGTTGGATTGTTTGACCTACGGCTGAGGTCTATAGCGAGAATCTGTGCTTGTACCCTCCTAGCGAATCTACATGCAATCACAATTATGTTGCTCTAGAAAGAAAGAATTGGTCATTTGCTCAACTCGGTAACAGCCATTGAAATTTCATTGATCTGGATATTCAACAACGAACTTTTAAATGTGTCAACTGGCTTCCTCTTAGTGGGGTGTAGTCCGTTTAGGCGCAGGTGTTGGAACACACGGTCCACCCATTACAGGTCACTTAACCGATACAGCATATTGGTGTCTTTTCCACAGTGATACCACCATTGCATCAGCTCAACAGTAGTATTGGACTTATCATCTTGTGGTCCTTTTCAATACTTGTTTTGCCATGATTCACTTGCTGGATGAACAGGCTCTCTCTTAGTGCTGCTACCATTACAACTGGCAACTTGTATAACTCACAGTTCTTTATATTTGCCAATAATTCTTGCTTTCTTTAGTTTCTATGATTCACTGATCCTTTGTATCAGGGAACACTTCTCTCTGTTTTCCACTCGTGTAGCATTCACTCATTGTTACTTTCTTTTGTTTCAGTATTAAAAAGATATTGTTTGTTCACTACAAAACAAAGTTCCTGCAAATTCCGAGTTTACTCTCCTGCTGGGAATTCGCACCTTGTGTTCACTTTCAAGCAACTTTCTTCCTTATTGAGTTTTCAGTCTTTCGGGTCGGTATTCAAAATACTTAAAATTCACCAACTCTTATGGGCTCAACTGCCCCCCTCGCTGTTCCTGGGCCCCCTTGGCTAGGCGAACACACCAGATTCTGTATACAGCGGCTCAGCAAGTCTCTTGCCTGCCACGGTTCAGCTTCTCCGTGCAGCGTCTCGCATCTGTGGTGTGCTGGCATTTGGCAGCTTTGCGTCTTCTATGGCTGGCTGTGAGCAGGATGGGTACTTCCTCGTGGGTCCTCTGGCTCTTGTTTGCTTCACTCCAGCAGCTCAGCCTGGACCTCCACCTCGCACTCTATCCTCCTTCCGCTGCCTCAGTTCTTGACTTCCCGGGACTCCTGCAAATCTCTCGCCTTAGCGCATGCCACCAATAGTTGAACCGGCTTTTCCAGCTGGTTTATGCCACTCCAGCTCCATCTTCACAGGTGCTGGGGAATTTTAAAGTCCCAGTCACACTGATTGGTCTTCTTACAACTGGACTACTCACCGTTTTTTTTTGCAGAAGTCCCTTTTCCATGTTGTTGTTCGTGTTGTCCTCTTCCTCGTCTCAGTACAGAAGTGGTGTTTGGTGCTCTTCTCTTTTGCAGTACTAACATGGTGTGTGTGAGAGTTATTGTCAATGGAAAAATAGGGACATGATTGGTAAAACCCTATAAAGGCCTGGTGGATATTTAACTCCCTATTAAAGGGAGATGGGGAAACCGCATCTCACCCATGGGTGCCTCATCCCCACTACCAAAGTCTCCTCCCAGGTGATCCTCCCTCGCATATCCACCACCAGGGTCAGGATCCAAAAGTGATGGCCTTTCCCTGCCCCCTTGGAGGAGAATATATTGGGGAAAGGTGTAAGGGCGCCCTCAGATTCCTCACATAACCTTACTCAGATTTGTCACATAACCTTAACCTCTGCGGAGTGGATCTGGATGTTTCACAGGGGAATCGCGACAGGAAGTCGACATTTCCCTGCTCCTTGCCCTTCATGTGCTCCACTGTGAAATAAATATGGTTGGAGATCTAGAAACCACTGCATAACTCGTGGTTTGGATTCTTTCCTTTGGCGAATCCATACCAGGGGTGACTGGTTGGTGATGAGCCTAAATTTCTGTCTAAACAAATAATACTTTAAATGGATGATAGCCCATTTGATAGCTAGGGTTTCGAGCTCAATGAAGTTCTCTCTGGGGAAAAGTTTCCTACTTATGTAGAGTATTGGGTGTTTCAGTCCATCATGATTTTGAGAAAGGACGGCTCTGAACCCCGCTGGAGAGGCATCTGCCTGCAAATTGAACTATTTTGAAAAGTCTGCTACTTTTAGTACCAGACTTTGGCAGAGTGTCTCGTTTAAGCATTTCTGGTCTTCTTAATTCCTCCTGATGTTCTGGGGCTCTGCATTCATTAATTTATCAGTAAGGCTAGCGGTTTTACTGGAAAAATTTGGGATAAACCTACAGTAGTATGCAATTAGTCCTAGGAAAGCCCTAAGATCTTTATTTGTTTTAGACATAGGGGTATCTAGGACTGCCTTGGCCTTGTCTTGCTGATGTTGTACAGAATCATTTACCACAAATTAAACTAAGTATTTGATGGTGGATTGGCACAATCGGAATTTCTTAGGGTTAGTGGTCAATCCTGCTGATCTTAAGACCCCCTTGACGGTGTGAAGATAGTGCATGTGGTCCTCACTGGTTTTACTCTGAACCACAATGTCATCGATGTATGCCCCACAAAACTCAGAGTAAGTTTGTAAGAATTTATCCATCAACCTTTGGAATGTTGCAGGGGCTCCATATAGCCCAAATGGGGGGACTTTGAAATGGCACAGGGCTAGGGGTTTGTCATAGGCAGTATTTTCTTTATCTGGACTATACAATGGGACCTGCCAATAGCCTTTTGTAAGGTCTATGGTGAAGAGATAGGCAGAGTTGCCCATTTGATCAATAAAATCATCAATACGAGGTAAGCGTCAAAA
This sequence comes from Ambystoma mexicanum, assembly GCF_040938575.1. NCBI lineage: Eukaryota > Metazoa > Chordata > Amphibia > Caudata > Ambystomatidae > Ambystoma > Ambystoma mexicanum. The sequence goes on along the minus strand of NC_090933.1, from coordinate 30,408,299 downwards.
GCTGATATTGCATTGACCTTTCGAAAGTCAATACAAAACCTCCAACTCCCAGTAGGTTTAGCTATTAATATGATGGGAGAGGACCAGGGACTGGTAGAAGGTTCCATAATTTTGGCTTCCAGCATCTGCTGGACTTCCTGGATGATGGTTGCTTTCCTTGCTTCGGGTAGTCTACAAGGCTTTAGGTGTACCACTTTGCCCTCGGCTGCAGATATGGTGATAAAATCCTTTCACTCTCCCCGACTCTTCCCTATATACGTCCATAAACTGAAAGAGTAGGTCATAGATATCTTGTTTCTGGTTATTACTAATTTCAGGAGGAATAAGTACCTTGTTACTGAATCATTGTGTACCAAGCATGACGAAATGGTGATAGTTGTCTCTGTAGGGTTCTGCTAACATTCTTTTAGGAGATTTATATGATATAGCTGAGTTTTTAATCGGTGGTCCGGTTTAGACATTTTGTATTTACATGGTCCTGTCCGTTCTCACACCTCATATGGTCTGCACCATTTAGATATTAATTTATTTTCAGATGTTGGCAGCAATTCTAATACTTTTTATCCCACTGAAAAAGTTCAGAAAGTGATTTTTTTGATTGTATGCAGTTTTCTGCTGTTCTTGTGCCTTGGCCATATGGATTTGGACTAAAGATCTTACCACCATCATATGTTCTTTCAGACGGTTTGAGGTTGGTGAAGTGGGATCAGGGCTTCCTCTTTTTCCTCCCAGGTTACTCTCTAGGATGTTTTGAGGTTCCCGTCCATAAGGTAATTCAAAAGGGGAAAATCTTGTTGAGGCCTGGGGAGGGAGAGGGGGTCTTCCTAACAGAAAATTAAGCCCACTTTATCATTTGATCCCAATCCATTCCATTTTGTTCTTCTAACTTCTGTAATATTGTCTTCAGTGTTTTATTAAACCTTTGTACAGGACCATCTTTTTGTGGATGGTATACTGAAGTTCTAAGGGTGGTAATATGTAATTGTTGTTTCACTTCCCCCATGAGTTTGCTCATGAATGTAGAGTCCTGATATGTAGGAAACCCTACTCAAGAAAACAAGGGGAGTAGGTGTTTCAGGATCTGTTGGGTGGTAATTGCTCTAAGGGGAAAATCTTCTGGATATCTAGTGACATAGTCTACTTTGACCAGAATGTACTTATTCCCTAATTTTGATGTTTCCAGGGGACCTACGATAACCATGCCAATTCTTGAAAATTGTACTTCTATTATTGGGAGTGGTTGTAAGGGTGCTGGAGTTGGCAGATGGGCACTGGTCTTTTGGCAGATTGCGCAAGATTGTACAAAGGTCTATATCCGCGTGAATCCCTCGGCCAATAGAATTTAAGGATTTGGGCCTGGGTTTTAGCTTATCCTAAGTGACCACCTGTCGGGTGGGAGTGGGCTATTTCTAGGACAACCTGTTTATGACGTTTGGGTATAACCAATTGTGTTCTGGCCAAGCTCTCTAGAGCGGTGTCTCCCCTGTATTTCAACCCATGATTCAAAAAGAAAAAGGATCCTCCTTTATCTCGGCCCTCTTGTTCTGGTGTGATTTGTAGGACGGCCTCCGCTAACAGTGGGTCATTCCTTTGGGAAGAATCTAGGTCGGAAGCGTTCGGGTTCCTCCTCCATGACCCCTCAGGGCTTAGATCTTTGAGGTTTCTCAGATGTTTTATCAGCTTCCCCAAAGCCTCTTCCTTTACCCTAGGAAGCATTGCCCTTTCGAGCACCCCCTGTGCAATGTTGTCTCCAGGACGAATCCGAAATGGATCTTTCCCATGGTTTTGTAGTAAGGCTGTACTACCATTTTGTAGTATGGTTTTATATCTCCCCTGAAATCTGGGTCTATAACCCCGGCTAGAACATCAATCACAAATTTCCATGCCAACCCCAACTTGGGAGCCAATCTGATGTTGGTATGTGGGTGTGGAATTAAGACTTAGCAGGTACCAATTTTCTTTCCCATGGAGGAATGACTTCTTCCCTACTACTGCAAATATCAAAACCAATAGAACCTTCTGTGGCTACTGAGGGGTTTGACACTCTGGGACTTCACTTTTCAAACTTTAGGGTTCCCCAACTTGTATCGGTTAAGCCGCATCCCATTCTGACACTATTTGTGAAGGCATTATGAAGTAGACACAGACAACAGAAAATTAAGTTTGGGATACAAACAATTATTTTAAGTAAAAAGGCCCATCTTGCCCTATGCTAAGGTGTGATTTCCCTACCTAATTAAAACTAAGAATAGTCAGTGTCAGGAAGTCCAAAGTAAATTTCTGTCTGTGTCAAAATTCTATACTTGCCCTCACAGCTACTTGTACATCAAGTGTTAGGATGTCAGCGTCAAACTAAAAAGTGTTTAATCCAAATTTAGAGCTTCTTCCAGCTCGTGGCTTGCAACAGGGTTCCCTTCGCGCAACTTCAAGACAGTTCACAATGTCACAGGGGTTCCCTTCCCCAAGATTCAAGACAGTTCACAATGTCCCAACAATATAACTCCTTGGGATTCTTCCCCACTTTCAGGCATCTGGCTTCTTTTCACTTAAGTTCAACTCTTAAGGTTCTCAACAGGCAAGCTTATCTGGATATTCAACCATAAACTTATAAATGCATCAAGTGGCTTCTTAGTGGGGTGTAGTCAGTCTAGGCACATGTGTCAGACCACATGGTCCACGCATTACAGGTCATGCAACAGATACAGCAGATTGGCGTATTTTCCACATTTATACCACCACTGCTTCAGCTCAACATTGGTATTGGACTTATCTTCTTGTAGTCCTTTTCAACAGTTGTTTTGCCACAATTCACTTGCTGGATCATCAAGCTGTTTCTTAGTGTTGCCACAATTACAACTTGCAACTTGTATAACTTCACAGTTAAAACATCAGTACTAGAATTGTATAACTCACAGTTCTTTATATTTGCCAATAATGCATGTTTTCTTTAGTTTCTATGGCTCACAGTTTCTTTGTATCAGGGAACACTTCTCTGCGTTCCACTTGTGTGGCATTCACTCATTATTACTTTCTTTTGATTCAGTATTCAAAAAATGCTGTTTGTTCACTTCAAAACAAAGTTCCTGCAAATTCCCAGTTTACTATCATGCTGGGAATTTGCACCTTGTATTCACTTTCAAGCACCTTTCTTCCTTGTTGAGTTTTCAATCTTTCAGGTCGGTATTCAAAATACTTAAAGGAATAGTGCGCTCAAAAATATTATTGTCCCGGGCGTTCAGGCATGTGTTTTTAAGCATACGTTGATCAATCTTACAAACATTTCCTATGCACCTTACCGTAGTTTTCCTCACTTTTACACATGCGAAATCAGGCAGCCGGGCGTGGCCATCTTGTGCTAATCTTATCCCTTGTTGCATAGCCCAAAGGTGAACTGCCCTGGCGGCACTAAATCATATCCCCCGCCCCTGAGGCTGACATCACCATTCCTAGCGATATTCTCTGCCTATCTCCATGATATTACTGGACAGCATAGCCAAACATGCCCAGTCATCACCTACGTCTTGACGTCAATTGATGCAGAACCCGGAATATCAACACACATCCTCTTATAAAACAGCGCGTCTCAATTTTGAATACAAAACATTATTTTTAAAGGAAACCGCAATACTCTGCAATTTAAAATGTGCTTTTATTTCACAATAAACGCTCCGAGAACATCCGGTGATTGCCATTTTCAACCACATTGGTAAATTCTTCCTTTGTTCTCGATCCACAAATGTTTATTGTGAGTCACAGTGTTCCTTTCGGGTATAAGAAGCGCATAGGATGCATCAGTGAATTGCAAGGCTGTAACGCTTACCTGAAACTCTGCGGGGACACCACTCCACTTAACTACTTCTTTCTTCTCAGGGTGCGTTGCTTCTCTCTCTCTCTCTAACTAGACTTATCACCAAGCCCATGAAGAGTCTAAGAAAAAATGCAAGGAGTCAATTCCCAGGAGGTTCGCTACATAGCTGAGAGGAATTTTAAATCTCTCAACAATCCTTTTTCTAAAATCTAAATAACTCCTAATTCCCTTACCTTATGTTATGGTATGGTGGGCTATCCATCCTGCTTCTATGCAGGGGCGCATGTTCTGTAGATGGGGAATTCAGAGCACAAGGAGGTTGCTGAGGGTGAGTGCGTCAGGAAAGGGAAACTCCTAGTGCGATTGAGATGCTGCAAGGAAGAATTACTGAGGAGAGAACACCTTTTAAAAGTAAGCGGGTGTTCTGCTGACACTGTTCCGAACTGAGGAAGCCCTTCCTATAAATCTCTAAAATGAAGATAGAATAAGGGATAACACAAGGTGCTTATGTATGTAACTACTTCAGACTTGTACACTCTGGGAGGGACAGGAGAGAAATAATCCTTAACCAAGAGAATGCTATCACCACACGGAAATTCTTCGGTAACTGCAAAGCCAATTGGAATATTACCTTGCTACTGGAAGTGGGAAGCTATGCGTTCACCTACTACAAACTTGCAGATGAAAAAACTACGTGACAAACAAAACCAGTGTGTGCAGAAAATTATCTCGGGTACATTCGTGAGGCGCCAAGTCTCGTGACTGAACACGCAGGTTATGAGGAAAAGTTTGTCATAAAAACAAGTGAATGTACACAATAAACACAACGCGCAACACAAGCGCTTCACGCAACCATAAAGCTTTCAAAACACCAAGGTACTTGCGGTTATGCTGAGGTAGGAGAGAAAACACACAGAGCTGAATTTCTCTCAGAACACCTCACTAACGCCAATGCCGAGGACAGACAGGATGGGCAGGAGACTGGGCACCGAGGCAAATGAAAAGGGATTAAATAACAGAAACAGTGGATAAACTACGGCGGAGACTAAGGACAGGATCAGGGAATTCTTCTGACTGAAAATCCGGACCGCGGTAAGCGTCACTGCGAAGGCAAAGACGCGAAGCACGGAACGAAAAGGGGGAGGGGCATAAATACTATGGAAGCTGCTCCAACTAGACCGCTGTCTCATGTTAAGGTGCATGCTCAGACAGCCATGTTACAAGATGAGGAAGTGTTTTTTGATTCAGCTAACCCACTATGTTCTGTCTACCCTTGGACCAGGAATTGTAGGCAACTAACCAGGAAACCTTGGAGATCTTTTTAAGAGGGAAACCCGTGGTCATGACAGTATTCCCCCCCAAAACCCCTCCTAAACTGGAACTCCCATTCTTTGGTTTGTGCGGGTGATTACAATGAAAGGTCTTTAACAACCTAGGGGCATGGAGATTTTCAAGAGGTTCCCAAGTTCGGTCCTGAGGACCATACCCCTTCCAATCCACTAAGTAGAATAGTTTGTTGCGGATAATCTTAGAGTCCAGGATGGCCTTGACTTCATACTCAAGCTGATCATTCTCCACTTCCACAGGAGCTGGAGCTTCTTGGACTCGTGTATTAGGGTGAACTGGTTTTAAAAGGGATACATGAAATACGGAGTGTATTTTCATGTTTCTTGGAAGGGTTAGCTTCATGGCCACTGGATTAATTATTTTCTCAATGGCAAAGGGCCCTAAGAATCGTGGAAGAAATTTTCGTGACCCTTTCAAGGCTAAGTTTCGAGTGGCTAACCACACCAATTCCCCCAACTTGTAATCTGGAGCACTACATCTTTTGCTGTCCGCAAACTTTTTCTGAGATTCTTTAGCCAGGGATAATTGATTACTTGCTTGAGCTATGGTAGTGGTGATCCTTTCGTGCAGAGATTTCACTGCAGGCATTTCCAGTGGTTCAGGAGGATCGTAACTTGAAGTACGTGGATGCCGAACATGCAGGGTGTAAAAAGGACTCCACCCCGTGGAGGCATGCACAGAGTTATTATATGCATATTCTGCTATCCACAAAACATGTAACCAGGTTTCTTCAAGTTGATGTAGCATACATCTGAGGTACTGCTCCAGAGTTTGATTAGTTTGCTCGGTTTGGCCATCGGTCTGGGGATGGTGACTGGTGGATAATCGTACATCTATCTTTGCTAATTCGCAACATTTTTTCCAAAATTTGGAAACAAATTGGCTTCCTCGATCTGAAACAACAATAGTAGGGAAGCCGTGCAGTTTCACTATATTTTCCAAAAAGGTCTTAGCCAAGACTGAAGCTGAAGATAATCCTTTCAGTGCTACAAAATGCGCCATTTTTGAGAATAAATCCACCAGAACCAGAATGGTATCAAAACCTTCACAATTCGGTAGGTCGGTAATGAAATCCATTGAAATGGTGTGCCAGGGGGCAGGTGGTACTTCCAACGGCTGAAGAAGGCCAGCAGGTCTTTTCTTTTGGGTCTTATTTTGGGCACAATTTCCACAATTTTTTAAATACTGAATGACGTATTTTCTCCAAGTAGGCCACCAATACGATCTCTTGACCTTATTCAAGGTTTTGGTGATTCCGGCATGACCTTCCAGCAGGGCTCCGTGATAGTTTGAAATCACTTGCTCTTGCAGTTTGAGTGAGGGCAAGTACAGACGTTCTTGAAAAAAGGGTAAACCATCCCGAACCGTAAAATGTTCTCCTCTTGACTCCCACCTCATCAATTCTTCCTGAGAGATGCTGGTTCTTATCTCATTTCGTAGCTCTTCAAAGGTCGAGTCCGTGGTATCCATGACTCCGAGTACCCTCTCCCCAGAAATTATCTCCACAGGATTCACAGGCACGTAAGCTTCTTCCCCTTTTCCAATACGGGGCAAGGCATCCGCCTTCCCATTTCGCACTCCTGGTCTGAAGGTAATGATGAAGTCATATTCAGCAAAAAAGAGGGCCCATCGTAATTGCCTTGAGGAGTGGGCCTTAGCAGAGCGTAAATATTGCAAGTTTCGATGGTCCGTGAAAATGGTCACAGTATGCCTTGCGCCGAGTAAATGATGCCTCCATTCCTGCAATGCGCATTTAATAGCCAAGAGCTCTTTATCAGTAATTGTATAGTTCAATTCTGCAGCGGAGAACTTCTTGGACCAAAAGGCCACTGGATGCAGCTCTTGGGTGTCAGGATCACGCTGAGACAGTACAGCTCCCATGGCCACGTTCGAGGAGTCAGTCTCCACCACAAATGGAAGGTCTGGTCTCGGATGTTGGAGAACTGGTGCCGCTGTAAACCGCTCCTTTAGTTTCTTGAAAGCCTCATCTGCTTCTTCTGTCCAATTAAATTTTCGATTTTTTCTAAGCAATGAGGTGATGGGATGAACCAATCGAGAGAAATCGGAAACAAATTGTCTATAAAAATTTGCAAACCCGAGGAAGCTCTGGATTCCTTTGACCAAAGTAGGAGCAGGCCAAGAAAGGATAGCATCGACCTTTCAGTTGTCCATATTGATTCCACTTGCCAACAGAATGAAACCCAAAAATTTGACTTCAGGGACATGGAACTGACATTTCTCCAACTTTACATACAGAGAGTTTTCCTCCAAAGTTTGAAGTACTGACGTAACATCCCTTACATGATCTGACATGTTTGCGGAGAAGATCAAAATATCATCCACATAAACCACAACACAGATGTCCAATAATTTTCTAAAGATGTCATTCATGAAGGACTGAAAAGCTGCAGGAGCATTGCAAAGCCCAAAGGGCATCACTTGGTACTCGAAGAGACCGAACCGCGTTCGAAAGGCGGTTTTCCACTCCTCACCTTTCTTAATGCGCATGAGATGATGAGCACCTCTAAGATCAAGCTTGGTGAATATTCGTGCCTGTTTCACCTGATCCAGCAAGGTTGAAATAAGGGGAAGAGGATAACGGTTCTTTACAGTAACCTGATTCAGTGCTCTGTAGTCAATACAGGTCCTCAAGTCGCCCTCCTTCTTGGGCACAAAAAAAATAGGTGATGCCACCGGCGACTTGGATGGCCTGATAAAACCATTAGCTAGGTATTTATCCAGATAGGATCTCAGATGAACATTTTCTTTTTCGGTGAGGGCATACATTTTGCTGCAAGGAAGCTGGGCTCCAGGAATGAGGTCAATTTGACAGTCATATGGTCTGTGTGGGGGTAACACTTCTGCTTGCTCTTCTTCTTGAAATTGTGGGATGTATTTACCCATGCATCCGAGCCCTACCTCAAAACTGTGCAGTACTGACATGAAAACATCATGATGGCCAGAGCTTCCCAGAAAATGCCCAGGGAAGTGCATGAAGAATAGGCTGCCACTCATTTTTGCCGATGTTATGGGCACAGAAGGACACTGCCTAAAACCACCATTGGACTACCCACACAGTAGTCTGCAACCATTGGGAATAGCAAAGCTGATTGCCAAAAGCAAACCCATAACTGTGGAGAATTCATTTTCTTAAATCCCAAAAAGGGGTGCAGTACCAGTACTCACCACTATCCAAAAGCCGGCGTTTTAAAACCACCAGATTTTACTTTTTTGTAGAAAACTGAATAAATGAACCCAAAACATGCCAAAGAAAGACTTACTGAGAGGTGGATCCAATGTAAAGTTATATTCTGAAGTGACTTGAAGGTTTATAACAAGACTGGCTGAGCTGTGGATTTCAGCAGTTTAAGTAAATTTGGACTGAAAGACATTAAAAATCTCAATGTTTAAGAGAAATGAGTGACCTACTTTTGAGTGTCACATAGGTTGCAATTGTTTAAATGTCATAGTTTTAAACTTAGAATCAGCATTCTAGCTGCATATGTGAAATTGTTAGTTTATTTGAATGCAGAAACTGGGGAACAGAAATGACATGTAGCTAAAAACTGGCTTAAAGAGATTCCAATCTGCCTGGCAACTACCCCCATCAGGAGTGAAACTTGAGTCACAGCTGTGTTCCCAGGCCTAGCTGCCCTTTTGCTGCTCACACCAAAAGGGATATGACACTTCCCTGATTGAATTACCTGGGCTCTGCAGGAAATTGAACAAAGCCCTGTCTTGACTCAGGCAAATGTTTTATGGCGGGAGTCGTACATGGAGATTTCTCCTGGAAGCACAGGGGAGGGGCACTGCCTGTGAGAGCAAGCTGGCTTGGCAGAACTGGAAAAACCAGAAATTCAACCTTGTGCTGGAGGAAAACCACACCCCTTTGGGGCCAGAACATAACTCTAAAAAGATGAATAACTCATAGAGCGGACATGTGAAAATTGTATAAATGACACCATAATTCTTGTGATTTTTCTGCCCACATTTTAAGAGGTTTTTAGAACCGGTGGCATGTTCAGGGGGGTTTTAGCGGAAAAGAGGATATTACTCAAAATGTGTGCATGTGAAAAATCTGACACTTCATCAACTAATGTCCATACTCCTTGCGCACATGTGTGTAAATTTGGGTTAATGTCCGAAATTGCGAAACCAGTTAAAAAGTGAAATATGTGCCATTTTTGAATGCAAGCCCCCAGGAAGGGCAGATTTGGACAGGGTATACCTCCTGTGATATGTGAAGGGTGCATGTAATTTTAAACAAATGTGTACCTGTGCAAATATGTTTTTTGAGCAAATATAGATTGTGTGTAAAGTTGACAGGGGTGTGTTCTCTGTATCATAAACAGACCTCATCATGATGACACTTCATTTCATTCCCCCAATCAAGTGGAAGCGGATGAAGTGGCCAATGACAAGTGGAGAGGGGCTGGCTAGTGATGCTGCTCACACACACCCATTTTCAAAACACATAAAAGCAGAGAGACAGGACAGATAGGGACCTTCAAATCCATTTGCAGCTGGAAGCTCTGCCGGGAAAATCCATACTTTACCTCCATCAATCTCCAGAGAAAGCTGTGCAGAAAGATCCAGACTTTAAATCCCTCAATCTTCAGAATCCAGAGAGAGAGCAGACCCAGATCACTGTGAAGTGCAGAGACCAGAGTCCCGTCTAAAACCTGACCAGATCCATGGCGAGGCCCATTTCACTCAAGAATATAGTGTGAGTACCTAGAAAACTGTGCAGAACCAATCTCCTAGTTAAAATAATATAATTCAATCTAGTTTAATCTAAGTAGAACTGTCTCCTAACTGTCACCTGTCATTTGCAAAGCTGTCACCTGTCATTTTCTAGTTGCAAGCTGCACTTGTCTTTTTGAACTTTAAAATTTCAAATCTGAAAAACGACCTTTATTTAATCGCTCATATCTCCGTGACCGTTTGTGCTAGAGACTTGCAGTAACTTTCATCTGGAAGCTGAGATCCTAGGCTTTCCTATGACCCCAAAACGATATTGCTAGCCCTTGTAGTTCCTCTGTAATCGCACCAGACGCATTCGCGAATTTTGCCGCGATTTGCAAATTTCTCCACGTGTAAAAATTTGCTGCTGCTTGCCTTCCATTTGCCAGAAATTCGTTTAACCTGCTAATTATCCCTGCATCACTGCTAGAGTGAGCCTGACTAATATTAACTTGATTTCACTCACCCTGAACCTCCTAGAGGGAATTAAAAGCATTTTAGCATATTTTTTTTCTACATTGCCAGCACATTTAAAAGCATTTGGGCCTGTGTTTTCAACTTCTGTAGTCTAAGTTGCTGGGGTGAACTGAATCACATTTGATTGCACTTCTGAGAACTGTGTGCTTCCCTCCATTTCCTTGCATTGCATAAAAAGGGGGCGGTGAATTGTCCAAGAAAGTGATTACATTGTCTTTTGCTGAAATCCTATCAAGTTATTTTCTGTACTGCATTTCATTCCACATTGCATTCATTTGAAACCATAAAAGTATTGTTTATTTATTTATTTATTTATTTAGATTTATATAGCGCGCAAGCAGCCCACGGGCATTGAGGCGCTGTTACTTGTGAGAGCTTAGTTACAGAGGTACAGGAATGGTAGCAGTTGTTGGTACATTATAAGTATTACAGACATAATACAATACTTACAGCTTCTGCGATTGGTCATTACATTCCAGCTTATGCAGTGGGTCAAAATGTATAGTATTCATGCTGATGTGAGGGACCTTATGTGAAGAGGATGGTTTTCATAGCTTTACGGAAGGCGATGAGGGAGGCCTCACCTCGGATAGTGGGAGGTAGGGCATTCCAGTGTGTGGGTGCAAGATATGGGAAGCTGGAACCCCCCGCTCTGGCTCTTTTTACTAGTGGCACATAGAGCATGTTGGTATAGGGTGATCTGGTTGGCCTTGTGGAGGAGACAGGGTGGATCCTTTCGGAGAGGTAAGCGGGAGCAGTGAGGTGAATGCACTTGTGGGTCAGTGTAAGAGCTTTGAAGACGATTCTTTCCTTAATTGGGAGCCAGTGGGCTAGTTTTCTGGCCTCCGAGATGTGTTCTCTTTTAGCAATGCCTTGGGCTGCACGGAGAGCACTGTTCTGTATGACTTGTAACCTTTCCAGATTTTTGTTGGAGGTTCCTAGGAAGAGTACGTTGCAGTAGTCTAGCCTGGAGCCAGTGATGGCTCTGGCTATGTTTGTGCAGTTCTCTTTGGAGAGAAAGGGCCTGACTGCGTTGATTAGTTTAGCGTGATATGCAGCTGAGGAGGCTATTGCATTGACTTGTCTCTCCATGGATAGGTTGGAATCCAAATAGACTCCAAGGGTTTTGACTGAGTCAGAGACAGGTATTTTGATGGTGTCGATGGTGAAGTGACTGAATTGGGAGTCTAGATTTCTTAGTGTGTCGGTGGAGCCTACCAGGAGGAGTTCAGTCTTATCGGAATTGAGGCATAGTCCATTGTCTGCCATCCAGGCTTGAATGGTGTTGTAGAGGTTGTTAAGGGTCAAGGAGTCAGTGTCGTAGTTGCCAGTGAGGGTAAGGAGGATCTGAGTATCGTCAGCATAGTTAGTGTATGAGATACCCATAGCGTCGAGGATGAGGAAGAGGGGCCGTGTGAAGATGTTGTACAGGGTGGGAGAAAGGCAGGAGCCTTGGGGCACACCGCAGAGTATGAAGGAGGGTGAGGCGGAGGCTAGGTCAGAGAATACTTGCATGGTTCTGTCTTGTAGGAAGGAAGTGATCCATGCAGTGGCGTAAGGGGAGAACTTGGCAGTGGAGGAGAGGTGGTGGCAAAGGACGTCGTGATCAACAAGATCGAAAGCCGCGGATAAGTCAAGAAGTAGGAGAAGTGTTGGTTTGCCCATGTCTCTGGCATCGTCCATCTGGTTTTTCAGGTCAAGTAAGGCGGTTTCCGTCCCGTGTCTGGGGCGGAAGCCAGATTGACGGAGTCCCAGGAGTTTGTTCTCTTCAATGAAGTGCTGGACCTGCAGGTAGGCTGCTTTGTCCAATATTTTGAGGAGGAAAGGGACAGTGGTGATAGGTCTGTAGTTGTTAGGGGATGTTGGGTCAAGAGTTGGTTTTTTTAAGAGAGGGCAGACCCAGGCTTCCTTGAGGGAAGCGGGGACTTTCCCTGTGGCAAAGGACGCATTGACAAAGGCTGTCAGGAAGGGAGCAAGCGCTTCAGTACAGTCCTTGATGATGGTGGCTGGGCAAGCATCCCCTTTACAGTTAGAGGGTTTGATATTCCTCATTATGTTGATATCTTTTTCCTGTATGGGTTTGAAGGAAAAAGGTTGGGGGGGGTCCGAGGCTGGTGGTGGGACAGGGATGTGTGTATTAGGTAGGGCTAGTTTGGTAGCCAGTATTTTGCTTTGGAGAGTCTTCAATTTGGTCTGCATGGCCGTTTGTATTTCGTCGCACCAGGCTTTGTCTTTGGTGAAGTTCTGGGGGGCGGGGGTGGGTGTCTCCAGCTCCCTGAAGATGGCGAAGATTTCTTTTGAGCTAGATTGGGCTTCTGAGATTCTGGATTCAAAGGATTTGGACTTTGCTAGGGTGATTGCCTTTTTGTATATGGTGGAGCGGGTTTTAAAGATCAGCTTATCTTCGTCGGAGTGGGATGTTTGCCATTGCGTAAGTGCAGCCTTTTTCTCATTGCGGAGTATGAGAAGGTCCGGGGTGAACCAGGAGTTAGAGTGGGTAGTTGGTTTGGATTTCCGGGGTTTGAGTGGTGCAATGGAGTTGATAGCTGCTTTGATGGCAACATCATAGGCTGTTGCGAGGGTTTCTGGGTCTGTGGAAAAAGGTGGTCTGAAGGCTGGGCCTTGGAGGAAGGGCAGTATCCTTTCCTTAGTGAGCTGACGGGAGCTTCTTGCGAGGCAAGGAGGCAGGGGTTGTGGTGCGGGAGTGGAGGGGCTGGTGGTAGGGATGCTGAAAGTGATGATGTGGTGGTCGGACCAGGGGGTGGGAGAGTTTCCAGTGATGATGAGTGGGCAGTTATGCTGTGCAATCCAGTCGAGAGTTCTGCCCTGGGTGTGAGTTGGGCAGAAGATGGTGTTTTTGTATCCTAGTGCCCTGAGGGCTGAGTCAAGGGATTTGGCTGCTGAGTCCTTGCTGTCCAGGAGGCCTAGGTTGACGTCCCCAAGGAGAATGGCTTTTGTGTGTTTTTTGAGGTTGTCGGAGAGGAGGTGGGTGAGAGAGGCTTGAAAGTCTCCTGTTGGGCCTGGAGGGCGGTAGACAGTGTGAATGGTAATGGTACAATGGGGAGAGATGTTGATTTTGACTTGGAGGTAGTCGCTGTTGTTGTGTAGGGATTTCTCTACCTTTCTAATCGAGAGGGCGTCTTTGGCAATGATTGCTACACCTCCCCCTTTAGAGAGTCGATCCTGCCTAGTGATGGAATACCCAGAGGGCAGTGCAAGTGAGAGCGCGGGGCCGGAGGCCTCGTGAAGCCAGGTTTCTGAGATCATGAGTAGATCAAGGTCATGGGTGGTGATGAGGTCATGGATGTCCAGAGCATGGGCATTGATTGACCTAGCGTTGATCATGGCGCATTTGAGATGGGGTTCTGTAACGGCTAGGGGGGGGGTCCACGGGGAGAGTGGGTGCAGGGGTGGGCGTGGTTACGCTGGGGGTGGTAGAAGAGTTGCACAGTGCTGATTTTCCCGTGGTGGTGGACACATGTGGAATCACATTTGGCACAATAGCATTCAAGGTGGGGTCAGAAGAATTGCATATCACAGATTTTGCACTGGGGACCTCATTTACGGTAGTGGTGGACACATGTGGAATCACATTTGGCATAATAGCATTTAAGGTGGGGGCATAAGAATTGCATATCACAGATTTTGCACTGGGGACCTCATTTACGGTAGTGGTGGACACATGTGGAATCACATTTGGCATAATAGCATTCAAGGTGGGGGCAGAAGAATTGCATATCACAGATTTTGCACTGGGGACCTCATTTACGGTAGTGGTGGACACATGTGGAATCACATTTGGCATAATAGCATTTAAGGTGGGGGCAGAAGAATTGCATATCACAGATTTTGCACTGGGGACCTCATTTTCGGTAGTGGTGGACACATGTGGAATCACATTTGGCATAATAGCATTCAAGGTGGGGGCAGAAGAATTGCATATCACAGATTTTGCACTGGGGACATCATTTTCGGTAGTGGTGGACACATGTGGGATCACATTTGGCATAATAGCATTCAAGGTGGGGGCAGAAGAATTGCATATCACAGATTTTCCACTGGGGACCTCATTTTCGGTAGTGGTGGACACATGTGGGATCACATTTAATATAGAATGAATATAATTTGGAATGGGGTGAGCTGATTCATTGAGAACTATATTGTGGGTAGCTATAGTGGCTGTGAGCTTGGCAGTTGGGCGGATGATCCTGGCCCTGTTTGCACCTATAGTGGGGGGCATAGTACGGGAGCATAGACGTTCATTTCGGGTGCTAGTGGGGGTGGGCCGGGTGCTGAGGGTGGATTGTTGCTATCTTATCCATTTCATGTCAACTCCTTAGTGATTATAAAGAAGTGTGCTAGTGCCAGATTCTCCGTTGTTAATCTTTATCATATCAGATTAAGTGTGCTATTCAATTATTAATTTATTATAAAGCGTGATATATATATATTGTTTAAATTATCAATTAAACCTTTTAACTTGCAAAACAGAACGACTTCTTGGCTCAGTGGGGTCAGGGTTATTCAAAGAGAGGGGTGTTATATAGGGGTAGTCGTCCAGAACGCATGAACTGGACATAAAGATATATTAATAAGGGTTTCCATTCAGTATCCCAGACTAGGCATTGACTTAGCTGTAGTGTTGAATTGAATCCTCTTACAAATTGGGGGCTCGTGCCGGACGTTTGGGTTAGATCTACCATTTGTGCAGATTAATACAGCGTGCCAGCTGACCAGATACACATATCCGGTCGGATCACCACTCTGTGTTACGCTGTAAAGCACTTCTCAAAGGAACGCTCTAAGAAAAAGGTCTGTTTTGCAAAAATAAAATACAAACTTCTGTAAGTCAGGACAGAGACCAATCTCTAGAATGACGACCTTAGTAGACATGAAAATAGCCAGAGAGCACTTCTTACATAAGTTATTTGTGAGAGGTGAGTGGACTCACCAGGACCAAACAGTCTGGTTGCAGGCCATCACACCCCAAATCACGGAAACAGGGTCAGATATATGGAGAGACCAGGGTCCCTTACATGTGGCCCTGAGTGAACTATATATGTCCTCTAAGGCCAAGGATGAGCACAACAAGATTGCCAGGGTAGCGGCATATTTATATTTACATATGGGAGCCATGCAGGACAAATGTGCTGAAGGCCAAGATCTGGCGAGTAGGCAACTGCTGGCATTACAGAAGGCCCAATCTGAGCTGGACTCTTCTTAGCAGAGGCTGCTCAGGAGCCAGGAGTCAGAAAATGACAGTAGGCAGTATATCATTAAAATAAAAGAGGACATGGATATACTGCAACAGGAAAAGGCTGACCAGGATACTAGATTTCTGGCCCTGCAGAAGGAGCACCGAGACAGTTTGGACTCCTTACTGCAGAGCCAGAAAAAGCTGGAGCAACAATTAGACTTTAACAGGGCATGCACGGAGCAGGTAGCCACCCTGCAAAGTCATCTAGATAGAGTGAAGGTAGAGAGCAACAAGCTGATTTCGAAAGACCTGGATACCCAGGCAGAGTTTGATGAAGAACGCCAGAAAGCTGGTGCCTTTCAAAGGCAGAGGGACGACCTGGCGGCACAAATGCAGGCTCTTAGTCAGGAAAGAGACGCCTTAGGCCAGGAAGTCTGCCATTTAAAAAGAAAAATGGAAGAAAATCACCTGGCCCACCAGGGACTGGGCGACCTCCAAAAAGAACACCAGAACTTGTTAGAGCACACCAGGAGGGTGGAGGATGCTCTAGCAAGAAAGGAGCAGGCCAATAGGGACACAGCTCAGGAGGTAACCCTCCTGCAGCAAAGACTGGCCCAGTGCTCCAGGACCAATCAGGAAACACAGAGAGAGAATGAGGCTCTCTGCCAGCGCAATGATAGACTCCAACAACAGGTAGCGATGCAGGAGAGACTGATAGTCTAGTAAGGCCTTAACTGAGGAACTGAAGGCGCAGGCTCTTGCATTGCAACAGGGAGCAGGGGCGGATAGAGATGAGGTTCGCTGGGAAAGAGAAACTCCTGAGCATAACCCCAGGAGCCCTAGTACCAGAGGCCTTTATCTCTCTCGGTCCCTGGACTCTGCCACCCCCATGTCCCCTGGCGCACATGAGCACAGGGCCACAGGGATGGCAGATTACTATCCAGCCAGAAGTATGGGGCTCATAGGCCAGTACCACCCAGGTATGGAGGGGCGGGCATCCGGGTATGGGCACCCAAGCGCAGTGCAATTTACTGGGGAACCCCAGGAGAGTAGGCCCATTAAGGGCATCCTGAAAACCTCTGCCCGGTTAGGTCAGTGGAGGGGGTACCCATCAAATCCTGGCAGCAAGGAGGAATCTGAAGACTCCTCTGAACTGCGCAGGACACAGGAGACCAGGTCCCCACATTCTGCCAGCCATTCCCAGGCTCGCAGAATCCGGGAAAACCTGGAAGAACAGACAGGAACCTCTGGGAGCAGTGCCTCTGAGTCAGAGGATGAATGGACAAGGGTTACCCGAACCAAAAAGGCCAATAAGGCAAAAAGGGCCTTGCTTAAGGACCCCTTAAAGCAGATTAAGGCGATCAGGAGCTTCATCACGCCTTACCATAAGAACGCTAAGTATTCTGTTTGGGAGCACTTAGAGTTGTTTGAGCAAATGATGGAGACTTTCCATTTGAAGGACAGCCAAAGCTGTATTCAATATGTAAAGTGGACCTTCTCCCCGGAATACTCCAGTTTCTTTGCGGGGCTGGAGGACCAAAATCATTTAAGATGGTCCACCTATAAGGCGGCCATCTTGAAACACTTTTCTGTTCACAGAAATCCTCAAGAGGCTCGCAAGGCAGCCTACAATTTGCAATGTGGGGAGGATCAGGCCCCACAAGAATTTGTGCAAGAACTGAAACGTGCTTTTGCGCAGACCACCAGAAGGGTGCGCACAGACAGTAGAGAATTCATCAATACATTTTTTCATGCCTTGCCCAAATACATAATGACCCAGCTCGTGAGGGATTTTCACGAGAAAAGATCTTTAGACTGGGTCATTGAACAGGCTACCCGGATCTATGAGGTGCAGAAACCGGTAGATAGCAAAAGTAATGCCCAGAAAAACCCCAAAGCCAACAGCACCCCTGCTGCTGCCAAGGTGGCAGAGGTAAAGGTCACCCCCGTTTTGGATTTGGAGATGGGGGGGCCTAAAAACCTACCTGCACCTAATAATGCTAGGCCCAGAAGGTCCTCGGGCCAGTCACAGACAGGGAGCCAGGGAGGCAGCCCCACAAATGGGGTCCCTCGCTCTCCTGATTATGTAAGCCCCCGTTACAAGGGAAACAGACCCATCCTGGGTTATGTGTGGACTCCTCCAGCCCAAGGGGGGAGATCCAGCCAAGAACCTAACCCAGGGAACTTTCTTCCTAACTTCCCACCGGAGGGCAGAAATTCTCCGAATCCTGGGCAGAACTTTTTCCCCAGGTATCCACCCAATTTCCAGCCCCAAAATCCTCCACCCTTCTTTCCCCAATTCCCTGAGCCCAGACAACCTAATCCGGGAGAGGGGAGGCCAAGGGTGGAGGGGTACCCAAATCTTCCCAACCAGGGGTACTACCAAAGAAGGGATAGCTACCCTTCCCGGGATCAGCCCAGCGGAGAAAACAGGGCCCCGTATCAGCCTGAGCGGGTTTCCCAGTTAGAGCGCCAGGTTCAAAACATGGCGCGGGATCTGGGTCACATACTGAGGGCTCAGCAGAACCCTCAGATCGGCATGCCGGCGCAGAACGCACCCAACTCTGGACCTGGTGTCCCAGAACAATGACGGGGGCAGCACCCCGATAACTCACCGGTTCCCAGGGAGGAGGCACAAAGGGGAAGGGGGGGTGTAAAGCCTTGGAGGAAGCTTCCTTCCTCACTTGTAAACAGCCCCTGGAAACCCAGGAACCGGAAACAAAATCTCCTGCCCCTGAAAGTCTGCCTCCTAAGGAGCAGAGGGGGGGGTAGGAGAAACAAAAGACCCAAACAGACTCAGTTTGAGGAGGAGGTACAGATCTTCCAATTTGAGGGAGAGGGATCCTCAGAGGATCCTGGGAAAAGGATCTTCTCCTTCAGAGATGGGGGAACTCCTCCCAAAGAAAAATGGGTCCCTAGGGATGCAAATCCAGACTGGGGAGATGTGGAGACTGAGCTACCGCCGCCCACCATCTCATCCCAGAACCAACAGCAAGAAAATCCCCTGGTTCAAACCCATCCTGGTGACTGCCTCCAAAAAGGGGGGGGGGCGGCCCGGAACCGGAGCCAGGGGAACCCACAATGGCTCTGATCTCCAGTTGCCAAATTTTTCTTTCAGATTCCCAAGACTCTCCACAGAATTCTGCCCAAATTTCTTCTCTTGCAATGTCTAAAACCAGAAAGTCAGCCCACCAGTTGTCCAAAAATGTGCATTATCTGTGCCCCCTTGAGGAGAAGGAGGGAAGATACTATGCCCCGGTACAAGTACAGGGGCAGGGTACAATTTTGGCACTGGTGGACACTATATCTCAAGCTACCCTTCTGTCAAGAAGGGCCTTTGACGAACTGAATGCAGCAAGGGGAGAAAATTACCAAATTCCTCTCACCTCTCTTCCTGGACAACTGCAGAACTTTGATGGGAAGGAAATTCCCGTTGAGGGGACTGCAGACTTGGACATTAAGATCGGGCGACACAAGGTGAAACACCCGGTCATAGTAGTGACTCCAGAGGGCACCCCTTGTTTACTGGGGAATGACCTCCTGAGAAGGTTGTCACCCCTAATAGATTGTGTAAACAAGGTCCTCTGGACTCAGACTAGCCGACCAATAAAATTAAAACAGAGTGTCAACCATGTTAGTTTAAACGGCACCTGCCACATGGTTGAACAAAAACCTGACCAAGTAGAATTTCACTTCCAGAATAGCCAAATTCCAGACGTGACAGTTATAGCAGTAGGACAACAGACTGGTGATGGGGGGTCCTCTCTATTTCTGAAAATCAACCTTCCTTCCAGTCTAAAGTGGTATTCCACGCTGGAAGGAAACACTCTGAAATTCTATACTAATCCACAATCAGAAACTCCCACTCCTATAGTCCAGAAAGATGTGAAATCAGCTCAAAGCCTGGCTGATATTCAGCAAATTGGAGAGCAGTTGTTCATCCCTGTCCAATTAAATGATGGGAAGGACTCTGTTCTCGCTCGAGTGTGTGTGAACAACGGTAAGAGCTTCATCAGCGAAGCCATGTTCCGCCAACTCCCAAAAGATCCAGCCATTCCCACATTCAAACTGATAGACAAATGGGAAATGGATCTGGAAACACCCAATTCCAAAGATCTCCTGCCAAGCAGGTGTATGCTCAAAATCTCCATTGGCAACAAGAGCATAGTCCATAATTGTTGGGTCGTGCGAGACGTCACGGCCGCCTTTTACTTAGGCAGTGACATTCTCAATCGCTTTGCCATTAGTTTGGACCTAATAAACTTCAAAGCTTGGTCCCGATTAGCGGATAATCCCATGGGCTTTGATGATCCAGAAAAAGCATTTAGGTCAGCTCAATTGCTACCTTATGCAGTTGAAATTCAGGTTAAAGAGGAAGTCACCATCCCAGAAAGGACCCGACAATTCTCCCTGGAAGTGAAAGTTAAAAGGGGACAAGAGTTGAAAAACCCTGATGCTTACATACATCTAAATGCTTCTCTCCAACAGCAAGGGTTGGGGGTAAACCCAACACCATTAGTCAACATAGAACATGACACCATTCCAATAGAGGTGGATAACAGCGACTTAAAGAGTATTACTCTAGCCGCAGGCACCATTATTGGAATGGCGGTTGATGACCGACATTTTTCCATAGATTTAGTAAATGAACTGTTAGGGCCAATCCCCAAGGACTGTTTTGACAGTGACAGTGATGACAATGTAACACCAGACAGGATTTTTACCCGGCATGGGGGGAACTTCCTGGTGTACACTTCTTGCCCTTATGGTAAGGAAGATGTGACTTGTGACTTCAGGAGGGATGAGGTGATTTTCCAGGTCCATGAGGGCTGCCTTTCCCACCTGAAGCCTCCAGTCCAAATCAGCACTCTGACCAGGGACTTCTCCACCCAGCTGGAGGAGGCCGCTGAGATAGCCAAACCAGAAGTCTTTCCAGGCTTCAGACAGATGGTGGAAGAGAGAGTCAACCTAGCTGATGCCTGTGTGACTCTGGAACAAAAGCAAAAGTTGAAACAAGTTTTCTTGGATTTCCAAGATCTCTTTGCGGTAGACTCATATGACTGTGGCCGCACCGACATCCACACAACAACAATCCCCACGGACCCTGGCATGACTCCAGTGTTTGTGAAGCAATATCGTTTGCCTCTCGCATCCATGGAGTCCCTTACTGAAATAATTAAGAACCTTGAGTCCCGGGGAATAATCCGTCCAGTCCACAGCACCTTCAATAATCCGGTGCTGGGAATATTGAAGCCAAACGGCCAGTGGAGACTCTGCGCCGACCTCAGGGAGCTCAACAAACGGGTCCATACTTCCCGATGGCCTCTGCCCTACATTGACCAAGGGCTGGCCCAGATCCAGGGGTCACAGGTATTCACTGCAATAGACCTGACCAATGGATACTGGACTGTGCCTGTCAGCAGGGAGGACCAATACAAACTGGCTTTTACCTTTGGGGGCCAGCAGTATACATGGACCCGGACTCCCTTCGGATACCTCAACTCCGGCAATGAATTCAACATTTTTCTACACAAGGCCATGCCCGACTTGGGTGCAAGGGGTAACCTGGCTTATGTAGATGATGTCCTCATCAAAAGTTCATCTGTGGAGGAACACATAGCGGAGATCCATTATGTTCTGACACAGTTGAGGGCCGCCGGAGCAAAACCTTCCTTTCAGAAAGCACAGTGGTGTAGAACCCATGTTAATTTCTTGGGGCATGAGATTACTCCTCAGGGTCTCTGTCCCCAGGAAAAGAAAGTGGAAGCACTTCAAAAACTGAAAGACCCCACAACTCTGCGGGAACTAAGGAGCCTCCTTGGACTGACTAATTACAGCAGAAAGTTCATTGAGGGCTACGCAGAGATCACCAGACCCCTGATTCATCTCCTGAAGGGGGGGGGTCAAGTGGGAATGGGGTCCAGAACAATCCGAGGCAGTAAGACAACTCAAAAGAAGCCTCTCACAAACGCCTTGCCTAGCTTACCCTGTCAGAAACAAGGAGTTCTTCCTGGAGACGGGGTTCTCTAATACGTGCTTGACGGCAGTATTATACCAAAAGCATGACAAGGTCAATAAAGTAATCTCCTATGCGAGCAAAACTTTATCCTCTGTGGAGGAAAAATTCAACGATTGTGAGAAGGCACTCCTGGCAACGGTGTGGGCATTGAAGAATTACCGCCAGTTTATCCAGGGGGAACACATCATAGTGGAGACTCCACACCAGCCTCTGCAATATCTCCAAAGTGATAGAATCCGGGCCGGAAATGTGAGTAATTCCCGAATTACTTCCTGGATTCTGTCAATGCAAGGCTTTCCTGTGGAGGTCAGATATGGCCAAAACAAGAAGAGTCCCCTCGCGCAAGGTCTGGCTGACTTGCATGATTGTGCCAGAGAAAACTGTCTCGAGGACGAAAGTCTAAAAATAAAGGACAACACGGAGGCATACCTTAATTCCCCACACAAAGTCTTTGAGGAGGACAAGTGTGAGGGAATGCCCACTGTCTATGTGGATGGATGCTCTTACCATGTTGACAACGACGGGGAGAAAGAACTGGTGGCTGGCGTAGGGAATGCATGGGTGAATGAGTCCCCAGAACCCTCCGCTGGATACAAAATTGGTCCCCGAAGTAGTCAGGTGGCAGAATTGATGGCTGTGCATCAGGCCATCCTCACTGCTGTCCAGCATCAACTCCGCGAACTGGTCATAATCACAGATTCGGATTATGTACGGAATGGGTTCGTGGAGCACCTGGTTAATTGGAAAACCAGAGGCATGTTATGTGCTAACAACAAACCCTTGAAACATGGGAAGTTGATCCAAAACATTGATGATCTGGTCACCTCGAATGAGATGACCATCTATTGGAAAAAGATCAAGGGTCATTCCAAAGTAGAGGGACCAGACAAAACTGGAAATGACTTAGCTGATCAGCTGGCCAAAATCGGGGCCATCCAAGGGGATCTAATTGAGATTGAGTCCCTGTTGGGGGAAATCCAGGTCACTGCTATCACTAGGTCCCAGACAAATGCTCACAACGACCTTTCAATTGCACAATGGAGTAAGGAGACCCCTGATGCTGATTTGATTACCGCTCAGAAGGGGGATCCAATAATTGGTAAATTTTACCAGCACCTTGAGGACCCTGAGAACTTTCCCCTGACGGATACCGATTACATTGGGAAAGAGGACCTAAGAGTGTTGATGAAATGTCCAAAAATGTTCCAGATCCAAGACGGTTTGCTGGTAAGGAAATCCAAAGCTGGCCACGATCAGTGGGTGGTTCCTACCTCATTCCGAAGCCTGATGTTAAGTCACGCCCATGATGCGGCCACCGCCGGTCATAGGGGGTTTCACACAACATTGGAAATATTAAGAGAGGTTGCATACTGGCCACACATGGGGCAGGACCTCGACCAATACTTGAAGGGGTGTCTTGTGTGTGCACAATTTCAGCCATCATCCCTCACGCACCGTGCGCCTCTCCAAAAGCGGGGGATGACACTTCCATGGTCAGATTTGCAAATCGACTTTGTAGGCCCTGTGATTCGCTCTGCTAGGGGGAATAAGTACATTTTGACCGTCACATGCTTGTTCACCAAGTGGGTGGAATGTCTCCCAGCCCCAAATTGCAAGGCAGAAACTGCAGCTGCCTTGATGATTAACCACATCTTTTCCCGTTTTGGTCTACCTCAAAGGATTGAGTCAGACAGAGGTAGCCACTTCACCAGTGAAGTAATGACAAAGATGTGGGAGATACTGGGGGTCAAAAGGAAGCTGCATATTGCTTATAGACCAGCTTCTTCTGGGGCAGTAGAGAGATATAACCGGACAATTGTGAGCATATTAAAGAAGTTTGTGGCAGATTCTGGGCCAAGTTGGGACATCCGATTACCTCTGGTCCTAATGGCCATCAGATCTACCCCTTCATCTGCAACCAAAATGTCACCATTCGAGTTGATGACTGGGCGCAAGATGGTGCTTCCTCAGCATTTGCTCTACAGGACCCAAGAGCAGACACTGATAAATGCCTCCACCACTCATGAGTATGTGGAGAATTTAAGGAAACACCTTCAACATGCTTTTGCTTACGCTCAGCGGAATCTAGAAAGATCGGCTGATAGCATGAAGACCCACTATGACCTGAAGACTTCCAGGAAGGAATATCAGGTGGGGGACCGGGTCTATCTATACAACTTCCAAAGAAATCAGGCAAAACAGCGGAAATTCTTGCCTACATGGAAGGGACCCTTTGAGATCATCGACAAGATCTCCCCTGTGGCCTACAAAATACACATCCCCAAAGGTCCTTTGGCAGCGGGGGAAGACAAGTGGGTCCACATAAACCAGTTGAAATGTTGCCATCCCAGGCATGCTCTGCAACAACTGGAGGAATCCTCTGGAATCCTAGCGGGTACTGTCTCAGACTAATTCAGTTCCAACCATAAAACATACCACATCTAGTCTCTAAAATATTGTGATTTGCATGAAACTGTTTCTTAGTTATACTGTTTGTTTTTCGAAATAAGAATGTAATGTTTTGTTATGATGAAATACATATGCTGCCCCACTATCTCAACAGTGGTGGAAAGACGTCTATGAGTAGGTATTGCCGCTTTTGCTTTATCATCCTAGGAGGGATGAAACCATGGAGAATGACCAAGGAGGATGACCCAGGGACGGGGAACGAAGATCCAATGGGCCCAGTGTACCGCCCAATATTCCCATCAGGACCGGCGAGGAGAACCGATCGATCCGACCGGATGGAGAAAAAGATGCTGAACTGTGCCATCTATTGGAAGAAGATGAGATCTACATCCCAGATCTTGCGGTTCCCACCAGTGAAGGATCAGATGGCCACCGCAAGAAGGGGGGCTTGTGGGATGTATTTACCCATGCATCCGAGCCCTACCTCAAAACTGTGCAGTACTGACATGAAAACATCATGATGGCCAGAGCTTCCCAGAAAATGCCCAGGGAAGTGCATGAAGAATAGGCTGCAACTCATTTTTGCCTATGTTATGGGCACAGAAGGACACTGCCTAAAACCACCATTGGACTACCCACACAGTAGTCTGAAACCATTGGGAAGGGCAATGCTGATTGCCAAAAGCAAACCCATAACTGTGGAGAATTCATTTTCTTGAATCCCAAAAAGGGGTGCAGTACCAGTACTCACCACTATCCAAAAGCCGGCGTTTTAAAACCACCAGATTTTACTTTTTTGTAGAAAACTGAATAAATGAACCCAAAGCATGCCAAAGAAAGACTTACTGAGAGGTGGATCCAATGTAAAGTTATATTCTGAAGTGACTTGAAGGTTTATAACAAGACTGGCTGAGCTGTGGATTTCAGCAGTTTAAGTAAATTTGGACTGAAAGACATTAAAAATCTCAATGTTTAAGAGAAATGAGTGACCTACTTTTGAGTGCCACATAGGTTGCAATTGTTTAAATGTCATAGTTTTAAACTTAGAATCAGCATTCTAGCTGCATATGTGAAATTGTTAGTTTATTTGAATGCAGAAACTGGGGAACAGAAATGACATGTAGCTAAAAACTGGCTTAAAGAGATTCCAATCTGCCTGGCAACTACCCCCATCAGGAGTGAAACTTGAGTCACAGCTGTGTTCCCAGGCCTAGCTGCCCTTTTGCTGCTCACACCAAAAGGGATATGACACTTCCCTGATTGAATTACCTGGGCTCTGCAGGAAATTGAACAAAGCCCTGTCTTGACTCGGGCAAATGTTTTATGGCAGGAGTCGTAAATGGAGATTTCTCCTGGAAGCACAGGGGAGGGGCACTGCCTGTGAGAGCAAGCTGGCTTGACAGAACTGGAAAAACCAGAAATTCAACCTTGTGCTGGAGGAAAACCACACCCCTTTGGGGCCAGAACATAACTCTAAAAAGATGAATAACTCATAGAGCGGACATGTGAAAATTGTATAAATGACACCATAATTCTTGTGATTTTTCTGCCCACATTTTAAGAGGTTTTTAGAACCGGTGGCATGTTCAGGGGGGTTTTAGCGGAAAAGAGGATATTACTCAAAATGTGTGCATGTGAAAAATCTGACACTTCATCAACTAATGTCCATACTCCTTTCGCACATGTGTGTAAATTTGGGTTAATGTCCGAAATTGCAAAACCAGTTAAAAAGTGAAATATGTGCCATTTTTGAATGCAAGCCCCCAGGAAGGGCAGATTTGGACAGGGTATACCTCCTGTGATATGTGAAGGGTGCATGTAATTTTAAACAAATGTGTACCTGTGCAAATATGTTTTTTTGAGCAAATATAGATTGTGTGTAAAGTTGACAGGGGTGGGTTCTCTGTATCATAAACAGACCTCATCATGATGACACTTCATTTCATTCCCCCAATCAAGTGGAAGCGGATGAAGTGGCCAATGACAAGTGGAGAGGGGCTGGCTAGTGATGCTGCTCACACACACCCATTTTCAAAACACATAAAAGCAGAGAGACAGGACAGATAGGGACCTTCAAATCCATTTGCAGCTGGAAGCTCTGCCGGGAAAATCCATACTTTACCTCCATCAATCTCCAGAGAAAGCTGTGCAGAAAGATCCAGACTTTAAATCCCTCAATCTTCAGAATCCAGAGAGAGAGCAGACCCAGATCACTGTGAAGTGCAGAGACCAGAGTCCCGTCTAAAACCTGACCAGATCCATGGCGAGGCCCATTTCACTCAAGAATATAGTGTGAGTACCTAGAAAACTGTGAACCAATCTCCTAGTTAAAATAATATAATTCAATCTAGTTTAATCTAAGTAGAACTGTCTCCTAACTGTCACCTGTCATTTGCAAAGCTGTCACCTGTCATTTTCTAGTTGCAAGCTGCACTTGTCTTTTTGAACTTTAAAATTTCAAATCTGAAAAACGACCTTTATTTAATCGCTCATATCTCCGTGACCGTTTGTGCTAGAGACTTGCAGTAACTTTCATCTGGAAGCTGAGATCCTAGGCTTTCCTATGACCCCAAAACGATATTGCTAGCCCTTGTCGTTCCTCTGTAATCGCACCAGACGCATTCGCGAATTTTGCCGCGATTTGCAAATTTCTCCACGTGTAAAAATTTGCTGCTGCTTGCCTTCCATTTGCCAGAAATTCGTTTAACCTGCTAATTATCCCTGCATCACTGCTAGAGTGAGCCTGACTAATAACTTGATTTCACTCACCCTGAACCTCCTAGAGGGAATTAAAAGCATTTTAGCATATTTTTTTTTCTACATTGCCAGCACATTTAAAAGCATTTGGGCCTGTGTTTTCAACTTCTGTAGTCTAAGTTGCTGGGGTGAACTGAATCACATTTGATTGCACTTCTGAGAACTGTGTGCTTCCCTCCATTTCCTTGCATTGCATAAAAAGGGGGGGGTGAATTGTCCAAGAAAGTGATTACATTGTCTTTTGCTGAAATCCTATCAAGTTATTTTCTGTACTGCATTTCATTCCACATTGCATTCATTTGAAACCATAAAAGTATTGTTGCTATCTTATCCATTTCATGTCAACTCCTTAGTGATTATAAAGAAGTGTGCTAGTGCCAGATTCTCCGTTGTTAATCTTTATCATATCAGATTAAGTGTGCTATTCAATTATTAATTTATTATAAAGCGTGATATATATATCTTGTTTAAATTATCAATTAAACCTTTTAACTTGCAAAACAGAACTACTTCTTGGCTCAGTGGGGTCAGGGTTATTCAAAGAGAGGGGTGTTATATAGGGGTAGTCATCCAGAACGCATGAACTGGACATAAAGATATATTAATAAGGGTTTCCGTTCAGTATCCCAGACTAGGCATTGACTTAGCTGTAGTGTTGAATTGAATCCTCTTACAAAATATACTCTGAAACCTTTGATATTCTCCTGGTAATGACCCCACAAGACCTAAGGTGGATTCGACAATTGCTTCAGACTGTTCTGTGACTTCGGAACCTTCTGCTGAAAAACACAAACTCTTACAATTGGAAGAAAAGGTCAAGGTTTGAGAACACCAATCAATTAATGGGTTGTGCTTTTCCAGCCAGGGTATTCCCAAAATGATTTGAAATTGAGGGGCTTGAATAATGTCAAACGAGATCCTCTCCTGGTGTCCTTCCTGGCTAAGCATAACTAGGGGGTTAGTGCACTGCGTAACGGGGCCTGACACCAATGGAGTACCATCCACCCCAGAAACATTCTCAGCTTCTAACTTACTCCTTAAGGGGATTCCCAATTTGTTAGCCAGCTTCAGATCCATATAATTGCCAATTGCTCCACAGTCAATGTATGCCATCAATGCATGCCTTTCGGTGAGAGTCTCTTGACCAAAAAGGACGATAGGAAACACGAAGTGTGAGGTCACTGCAACCTTTTTTATGCTCGACAAGCGGACCTCTAGACTTGTCGGGCACTGGAGTTTTCCGCCATCTGTTCTTTTTTGTCCTGATTAACACCTCCTATAGGCTTCCGAGCAGGCTTCCCAGGGCAATCTTTCAAAAAATGGCCAGCCTTGCCACAATACAAACACAACTGCTGTTGCCGCCTCTTTTCTCCCTCTGCTTGGGAGATAGGGCCTCGAATTCCGCCCAACTGCATAGGTTCTGGATGGGCATCCACTCCTGACTTAACCATTCGTTCTCTGGTACGGACTACAAATGGTCTATTGTCTTGACGAGCTCGATCTGTTCTTCGGTCCTGAAGATGATGATCCAACTGAATAGTCAAATATATAAATTCTGCAATGCCTTCAGGCGGATTCACGACTTGGGCCAAAACGTCCTTCAACTCACTGCGCAGACCACGATAGAACAGGGTTGTTCTTTTTTCCGTAGGCCAATTTGTTTTGGCCACCAACCTATTAAAGGTAGCCACATATGCAAGTAAGTCTTGATTGCCCTGTTTTAGTGACAGCAACTCATTGTCTAATGCCTGACCTTGTGTGTGACGAGCAAACAGCTTCTCTAACTCTCGTTGGAATTCAGCAAAGTTCTGTAACACTGGATCATCCCTGTTGACTAAGGGAATGGACCAATCTGCCGCATATCCACCCAGATAAGACAACACAAATGCTACCTTGGATTGGTCATTTGGGAACACACCAGGTCTACACAAAAAATGCAATCTGCACTGATTCAAAAACACTGCAAACCTTTTAGGGTCCCCGGTAAAACGCTCTGGAGGGGCCAGTGGTATGTTTCCTGGAACAACTACTTGGACTGGAACTGGTTGTGAAGTAGAGGTGGAAACCTGAGCATTACCTTGGAGTATGGGGACCTGCCCTGCCTTATTCTGTAACAATTGACGAGCAATTTCTACAGTCCGTTTTCTATTAATTCCAAGTTCTCTCCTAAGAGCACTGGTCTCAGACCGGGCTGCATGGACTTCTGCCCTTAGTTCTCCCAAAAGTTGAGTTAGTTGGTCTACTTCGGAAGTTCCCGTGATGTCCAGGCAGAGTATTTTTCAGTACGGCTTTGCGTTCTGTAACGCTTACCTGAAACTCTGCAGGGACACCACTCCACTTAACTACTTCTTTCTTCTCAGGGTGCGTTGCTTCTCTCTCTCTCTCTAACTAGACTTATCACCAAGCCCACGAAGATTCTAAGAAAAAATGCAAGGAGTCAATTCCCATGAGGTTCGCTACATAGCTGAGAGGAATTTTAACTCTCTCAACAGTCTAAAATCTCAAATCTAAATAACTCCTAATTCCCTTACCTTATGTTATGGTATGGTGGGCTATCCAACCTGCTTCTATGCAGGGGCGCATGTTCTGTAGATGGGGAATTCAGAGCACAAGGAGGTTGCTGAGGGTGAGTGCGTCAGGAAAGGGAAACTCCTAGTGCGATTGAGATGCTGCAAGGAAGAATTACTGAGGAGAGAACACCTTTTAAAAGTAAGCGGGTGTTCTGCTGACACTGTTCCGAACTGAGGAAGCCCTTCCTATAAATCTCTAAAATGAAGATCGAATAAGGGATAACACAAGGTGCTTATGTATGTAACTACTTCAGACTTGTACACTCTGGGAGGGACAGGAGAGAAATAATCCTTAACCAAGAGAATGCTATCACCACACGGAAATTCTTTGGTAACTGCAAAGCCAATTGGAATATTACCTTGCTACTGGAAGTGGGAAGCTATGCGTTCACCTACTACAAACTTGCAGATGAAAAAACTATGTGACAAACAAAACCAGTGTGTGCAGAAAATTATCTCGGGTACATTTGTGAGGCGCCAAGTCTCGTGACTGAACACGCAGGTTATGAGGAAAAGTTTGTCATAAAAACGAGTGAATGTACACAATAAACACAACGCGCAACACAAGCGCTTCAGGCAACCATAAATCTTTCAAAACACCAAGGTACTTGCGGTTATGCTGAGGTAGGAGAGAAAACACACAGAGCTGAATTTCTCTCAGAACACCTCACTAACACCAATGCCCAGGACAGACAGGATGGGCAGGAGACTGGGCACTGAGGCAAATGAAAAGGGATTAAATAACAGAAACAGTGGATAAACTACGGCAGAGACTAAGGACAGGATCAGGGAATTCTTCTGTCTGAAAATCTGGACCGCGGTAAGCGTCACTGCGAAGGCAAAGACGCGAAGCACGGAACGAAAAGGGGAAGGGGCTTAAATACTATGGAATCTGCTGCAACTAGACCGCTGTCTCATATTAAGGTGCATGCTCAGACAGCCATGTTACAAGATGAGGTGTTTTTTGATTCAGCTAACCCACTATGTTCTGTCTACCCTTGGACCAGGAATTGTAGGCAACTAACCAGGAAACCTTGGAGATCTTTTTAAGAGGGAAACCCGTGGTCATAAGAGTGGCTTTGGCATCAGCTTGGCGCTAGGCACCGTAAACGATGTCAAGTTATCACTGGTATCGCGAAAGGGCAAATCGGCCCGGGGCGATCATCCAAAAACAGTATCATTGTGATCCATCCATTTAAGTGTATCTGCAGCTGCCGGCTAAAGAAGCCATCAATTGGTATGTGGAATCGATGACATTCACAGAAAGGCAGGATGTAGCTGTGTAGAAAACATAACAGAAATGTATCTCAGTGAACGTTCTTTATTCAAATGTATCAATTCACCCATTAATTCTGCTCCGTGTGAAAACTAATGATGAACGACAACGTATAATAATGGAAACACAGAGAAAACATTGTGGAAAGTTGGAGTCTATGATGTGTTAGAGAGTTTAGTGCTATGGGGTATGTTTAGATTGCAATGGGATGCAGAAGTTGACGGAAGAATCCAAAGAACACATAGACGGCATTTGAACAGAATATTAGCATAGAATTTGGCGTTGGTGGAACCTGGGGGAACCCAGATGTGGACTACGTGCATTTCGGTGCTGAACTGCCCATTTGCCCGGGACAGGACAAGTACACACACAGGTTGTTTTTGCGTGTTGTTGCAATATGCCACAAACAAGAACCCATTACAATGCAAGCCAGCAATAACAGTCAGATAATGAAACCTTTACTTGTTCGTCTATAAAATCGCCTATAGTAAAACTTACATAATATTCGGCATTTCCATTCTCTCGGCATAACGCAGAGATTCCGTTCAGAGCAACGAAATTTTCATAAAATGAAATTACATGTTCCTTTGTACAGTTTTGGAATATTGAACTTTATCATATTTCACGGTATTACACATCTCCCTTCATTAATTCCATTCTGAATCCTCCTTTTATTCCTAGGCCGAAAAACAATCGAACCTTATCCTGTGTAGGATGCGTGGGTGTGCACACCTCACAAGCAAAATTCGAACTCTGTCACCTTCACTTACAATGTGAGCAAATAGCCTTCCAGACCACAGTGGCATCTGAAATATTTCTGAAAAACAAACAAATTGTTTTCTGGCATCCACCAATGCTGTGCAAAATGTCTAGTGATTTTTTTTTAAATGAGAACAGTTATAGTTATTTTACTTCCAAATGCCTTATTTTTAGTGTCCCGCTGGTGAGCTGCTGTCATGCATGCCCCATCTACTTAGGTACTGCCCCAAGATTACACAACACAGGGTCAGGAGTTACACTCAGGAGTAAACATGCTGTTACCTCACAGGGACATCAGTTCTTGTACCACAGATGGTCCTTGTCTTGGTGTTTGTGCAGACATTGGTGGGCCCCGCGTTTCAGTGAGGAAACACCTGCTGTTGCGCCTGGGTTGTTCTTTCGGAAGATCTTTTGTTCCTTTGGGCTACCCACGATCCCTATATCAGACAGTGGGTTCCAATTGATGTCTAAGTTCTGGAAAGCACTGACCAATTTTTTGGGCATATATGCTAGATACTCCTCCTCATACCATCCGGAGACAGACGGGCAAACCGAACGTGTGAACCAAGTAATGGAACAGTACTTATGTTAACTGTCCCTTCAGAATCAGCAATCCTGGTATCAGTTGTTACACCTAGCAGAATTTGCATTCAATAATGCTCCTCATTCCTCTACCGGTTCACCCTTCTATGCTTTGTTTGGGAAACATCCACGCACCCTGCCTGTTCCTGATCTCTCTATGTCCCGTACCCCTGCTGCCTCCACCTGTGTTAGGGAGCTGACAGTAGTCCACAACCAGACACTAACCCATCTTCGCGAGGCACAGGATGCCATGCGGATTGCTGCCAACAAGAAGCGATCTCCGGCCTCCCTTATGAGCTGGGAGACAAGGTATGGTTGTCCACTCGGCACCTTCGGCTGCCCCGCTCTTGCAAATTGCTTCCCCATTTTGTTAGTCCATTCAAGATCACCAGGGTTGTGAACCCGGTAGCTTTCCGATTGGCCCTTCCCTCCACCTGGCATATTCACCCAGTCTTCCACTCTTCCCTGCTCAAGCCCCGCCCAGTCTCCACGTGGTTCATTTTGCCCCCCTCTCCCGTGGTGCAGGACGGTCCTGTGAGTACGAGGTTAGTGCCATCCTGGGCTCTCATGTTACCAGGGGTGTCTGTACTACCTGGTTGATTGGTTGGGCTACGGTCCCGAAGAGGTTGTGGGAGCGTGCTACCGATGTCCATGCCCCTGATCTTGCCTCGTTTCCATCGGGATAATCCATCTTGCCCACGGGGTCGTGGGCCCTTGGGGGGGGGGGGGGGATTCTGTCATGTTTGCCCCATCTCACATAGGTACTGCCCCAAGATCACACAACACAGGGTCAGGAGTTGCACTCAGGAGTAAACGTCCCGTTACCTCACAGGGACATCAGTTCTTGTACCACAGATGGTGCTTGCCATGGCGTTTGGGCAGACATGGTGGGCCCTGCGTTTCAGTGAGGAAAGCCTGCTGCTGCGGCTACCAGGTGACACGGCCTCCCGATCCTCAGCACGTCAGCGACCACGGGGTACGGGTCCTGCAGCAAAAAAGGAACTACGGGACCCGACACGTGATGCATGCACACAGAATCACGTGATCCGGGTCCAGTAGCGGCACGCTTAAAACAGCTGGGTTTCCGTTACGCTGTTTCTTTCAGCGTTTAGCGTTTTGGTAACCTCGGCTCCTGTTATTTGCTATTCTTGACCCCGGACTTCGTTTATTGGACTTCCTTTGTCTCTCCCTTATCGGCTCAATGCTTTTGCCTGGCTGCTCCTCCTGTTTTTGATAAAGGACTTGTTATCACGGACTGGAATATTGGCTTTCCCTTTTGCACAGACGACTATTGGAGTTTCCTTCTTCATCAGCCTCTGGATACAAGTATTTCACGCATTTTGCACTTCGTCCTTGCGCCGGTGTTTCCAGTGGGTTCATTTCAGTGACTGGCCATCCTGGGTCCCATTCTGACGGCTGCTGTCTGAACTCACTGAGGGAACGGGGCTTTACTCCTGAACCACCACACTGCAGTATTACTCCCAGTTAAGACGGTCTGCATTACACATCCTGGTAGGTGTCCCTTTCTTTCTTACCTTACTGATCTATTGCTCACAGGTTGCTCTGTACTTAGCTAACTTCTCCTTCTTTCACAGCAGTCACTGCAGTTCCTTCCTGTTCCTTCCACCTGTGGCCCTGATCCTCGAACAGCAAGTATATTCGTATCTTGCTGTTGGTTGCTTAGGGACGGAGGTATTCATACCCCTTGCAAGCCTCAAGTCTAGACAGTTCTTGACAGCTGCTCACTCTCCCAGCGCCTCGCACAGCAAGCACTGAACACCTGTCAGCTCAGCCCATCTCCTGTTCTCAAAGCAAATCAGCTAATCATTTTTGCAAGTAGCGAGTCTCGAGAACTGACAAAATGTGCTCTATGAGAATGCTGGAGCAGGCCCTGCTCCAACCCTAGTGCACAATCCGTCTCTGCTCACTGACTCATGCCATCTTCAACCCCCTCCTGCTAGGCCGCGGTCCCCTGAACCCATGACCCCTGTTCCCTTTGAACGCATCTGGTCCCCAGACCCTACGCCTGCACCACCTCAACATCACCTCCCATCTACCTAATCAGGAGTGGTCATATATTTTGGCAATGCTGACACCTAGCCCCACTGCATTTTAAATCGTAAGACCTTGAGGGCCGCGAATCATAGAACGGCCCCTCTGATAAGGCATCCGATAGCAACAACCCCTAACACATGGCCCCATAAAAGTATAGGTCACAGTGCACCTATTTCTCACCAACAACCACCTTTGATGCGTTGTTTTGCTTACAGTCAGTAGTTCTTGCGTGGCAAGTTTATGTAGCCTAGGTCTCATTCCTTTGTGGGACGCGTATTTATTCAGCTATTTGGACACGTGCATGGTAAGGCAACTGCAGAACCCCAAAGTTGCTTTAATGCTGATATCCATCTGACCCTCCCCGATCAGTGACGGAGCCACAAGAGCCTGACGAAAGCGGGAAGTGTGAAAGCACAGCGTTACACTGTATGGCATCCTCCAAAAGGCACTTCTTTCCAAATAAATTGACAAAGAGGATACATTTCGAAAGACAATTTGGACGCTTTATTTGGACACTTTATATAAACATTGTTGAACAAATAAATAGTTGCTAATCATTTGTACCAGGAAGTGAACTGCTCCATGAGGTCTGCTTTCGGTGGACAGGGCACGTTTGCAATGTCAAAGTGAGATCTTTCACAAAATCGAATTCCATTTCCTGGTATATTGGCTTGACCACCCATTTTTTGCTTCTTTTTTTAAACGCCATTGTGTAATGAAGCATCCCAAAGTTTCCTGCAGTCCTCAATTGCTCTCTCCATACGTTCTTGTTATACACTAAGACCGCGAGTAATGTCCGAAATTGCATCCCGTCTATGCTGAAATGCAATCCTTTGGGCCTGTACTTTAGACACATATTGTGGAACACCTCCAAATCTCCCGAGTCCCTTCAGATCTCTTGATAGTTTTATCAAACACGATCTTCCCAAGAGCTTTATGTGGAGGTGGATGGAACCAATCACTTCTTCTTGCGTTCCTGCTTGTCCGATAAAGGTCCATGTGCACATTGGTGAAAATGTTGGTTCTCTGTCCAGGAGTAAACGTTGGAACAGTGGTGCATCAATCAGTGCCATTTTTCAAGTAGAATTTCTACAGATCCACCACAAGTTTTGGAGCTCCACCAAAGATGGTTGCTCAAAGACTGGGACCACTGTAAAATATGTCAGAACCTTTTTTTTTAACAGCAGCTGTGATTTTTTATTGATTGATTTGGCAGTGTGCCATACATCAAATGGATGGCGAATGTTTGGAAACTGCTCTCGCATGGCCTTGGCTATTGAAACATGTCTGTCGGTGGCTATGCGGTCAATTTGCATTCCCCTCGATTGGAGATCTTCCAGTGATTTTATAAAACCATGTTTCTCCATGGCCACTGAGGATTTACATTCGGACACCTGCACGACCACCAAACTCACAATTGTTTTTAGTTTCCATGTCCTGAAAGTGGTATGTGCAGTACTTTGCCGAAAATCCGGGGTTGTCACACTGTCCATCGCCAGCTAGCCTGAACCGTTTGTCAGAGAATGTCCTTTCAATTGACATTTGTTCAATTTTCCAGGCTTCACTAATAGCTGGCAATAAAAATTCTCTTTTGATACTTATAGTACTGCGTTTTAGCAAGGAACTGAAGTCTCACAAATTGACAGAAGCTGGACAACTTACTAAAAGTAGAGCCACTGAAAAGTAAATCTGATGCACACAGTAGATTTCCAGCTGGCACTTCGCCCAGCATCGGTTGAGCTGACCATGAAAATGTAGCATGGAGCAGGGCACAGGTGGCTTGGATTTTCAGGTTAGTGCCTTGTGATACACGCCACATTCACCAATGGCTCCCCGCATACTTTCCCCCTCACTGGATGGACACATTTCAGCATCTGTATAATCTCTACCAAGCAGCTGTCGAATACAATGTATTTGTGTTCCTTTATTAGACTATCGTCCTGCATGAATGTGGTTTGTGACTCAACTGTGGTGGACATATCGGCCGAACAGGACACACTGAAGTCGAGATCATTGGCTATTTCCTCAGTCAATTGCGTTGAGGCTTCAGTGTCTGTTATTTCAGCTTGTGTTATTTGCACACGAATTGGAGAAACCAACAATGTTGATTGTTTATTGGGTGGCCCTTTTTTGCGGGTGTAGATTGTGTGAAGTGGTCACTGAGTAATTCAAAAGCATCTTGCTTATATTCAGTTTCTTCTTCATCTTGTCGAGTTCTCACATTGTAGCAATGGTCCAAAAACACTCTGTCTGCTTCGCCGGATACACTCCATTCATTTTCTTGCCATTGGGCATAAGCATCTCGAGTTTGCTTATTAATTGGACTACGCCGCGCCTCAAATAGTAGTTGCTCCATGGTGAAATCTGTTTGGCAAGCAGCATCTTTGCTTTCATTTGTTGTCTGTGTCTTCATACTTCATTTTCTTCTGGGCCTCGAGGAGATGGGTTGTAAAAACATATTCAGTGTAAATCCAACATACAGTATATAGCACTTTAGATAAAGAAAAAACATGTTATCAAGGCAACACCAGCCCTAACCACTTTTTGTAAACACAATTGTTTGTTAGGTACCCTTGTTTTCTTGATTTTCTGTGAAACCCTGTTCTTCACTGTAACAACCGCACCAGAAGCTGGGCCGCCACCTCTGATCCATGTGCCTCCTCTTCTAATTCCCGACTTTGTATACATCCCTTGAATAGAATATTCATTAAAAAAAGTCAATTGTTTTTTAAATCAAATTCTTTCCTCGCACACATCGCTTACATACATACCCTCGTAAAATGTGTATGTCATTTAGCCAAAATATACATTTTAAATTTCACCTGATTGATGGCTATTGTACTCGATTAGAGATCACTGTGCAAAACCCACTGCTTGTAAAGTTACACTCAAGCATTTTGCATTGTATTCGGCATTAGGGTAGGAATTGTAACTTTAGAACTGAAATGGTAAAAGTTTGAAAAGATGCTCGTTTATAATAATGTCACTGTCTAATAGTATCAGATGTAGGATATACTTTCTTTCATTCAACGGAACTGTCAGTACGCATAGCTCAAGCTCTGGACCAGCTCCAAAGGATGATTTAACTGTAGTCGAAGTCCCTGCATCACCCTGTAACACAGTACTTGTTTTAGTATGGATGAAAACAGTGAAATTGAACAGACGCAATCGGATGTAGTCAATGGTACATACTAAGAGAAACCCATAAATGATGCATAGTGTAAACAACCGACAGGATACATAAATAATTTCATATTATTTTAGATTTCAAGCATAATACATTCTCGTGATTGAGAAGTGAAATAAAATTACCTGATAGGTGCTTGAGGTTGTTGTTGACTCAGGAAAAGAAATGGATGCAGAATCTTGCTCCTTCATTTTCAGTGCATTGTTACGAAGTGGTAAAGGGAAAATTAGATTTGCATTAGATATGTGGGAAGATCCAACTCTCAAGAATATGACCTTCAACAAGTCTGTATGGCTCACCATTGTTGTACTGGACCTGTCAGTGATGTTGTCACTACAGATAATCTGTGCTTCAGTGAATATGCTCACCTACAAAAATTGACATCTGAAGCAACCGATTACAAAAAGATTGTGCTTATTTCGAAGGGCACTATAGCATAGTTTTCTGTGTTCATAAATAATTTTCTATGATATTCCTAAAACCATGGACAGATGTCTAGCAAAATGTGGTATAGTTCTGGAGCAATACAATCTGGTAAATATGCAAAGTTTAGTAAGAAACATTTTCACCTAAAGCACCAATCCGTCCATGTTATTACCGGTTCAGTACCCCAAGGTCTACAGCTACATCATGAACCGTGACTCACCCGAGGCAGCGTGTGCATGAATAGAGTTGGAATTGCATTTGGAAGCAATTTACGAGACGTTCTGAGTAGATGCTTCTTTGTGAGCTACGATTCATCGTACATATTCATGGCAAAGAGCAGCCTGCAGATGCGGAATCGATCGCCCCTCAAGTCCCCCAAGACATGCTGGGCTCTACTTTCAAGCTCTTCCGGCGCAAATCCTCAATATCTGCCCCATTCTCTTACTAGATCTATATTCCTCAGGAATATATGCATTATTGTGCCTTTAGGTTTGCTATGGCTCTTAGAACGGCAACCGTAATCCATACAAGCAGGCATTGTTGAAAAATCTGTTTTAAAAAAGTCCACATCGCAAAAAAATTATTTTGCATGAATGCGTGAGAAAGATGGAATTATATCATACATTTTTCTATGTCATGTTTGTTTTGATCACAGAAGCAAAACCTGTGGAGCGTAGCCGACTGTATTCTAGGTTATCTTTCAGACACAATTGATTGATGAGACGAAAATCGCAACGTGTTACTTGTCCCTTGAATGTACTATCATGCATCAAAAGGAAACATGCTTATATACACGGTCCGCGAAGGATTCAATCCTATCCCAGTTGACATTGATGACAATTGCTATATATCGAGAACAGAACAAATCAAACAGAAGTCATGGTAATGGCAATGAAATGAATGAACATTACACCACTGGGTACATTCGTTCGAAATAGATAGAAATTTAGAGATCAAGAAGAGATGATTAGGTGACCTGCCCTTACCTTGGCCAACAAAAGCTTAGATTCAGCAAGCAGGGTAGTTAGTAGCAGGAGAACAGGTAGAACGAGTTGACTTCCAGTGCTCAGAGATGTTCTCCGGTAGCACGATCACAGGTTGACTTGTAGTGCTCACAGGTGTTCTCACGATAAATATCAAGGGGTTTATAAAGAATTAGAAAAGTGGGTGTGTATGTGAATGAGTGACGTGTATATGGGGTGGTCTTATGTGGATATCGGGGGCGTGATCTGCTTCAGGGGAGCCTGCCTTGAGACACTGGTTCTGGCTAGCCCATGTGTTCAATTGCCCCTGCGTGGAAGATACCTTTGAAGTGTACATGGTGTTTGGCACCTCGGCCATTCCCACCCTGAGAGTCCCCTTGGGAGGGCACAGACACAGGTGCAAACTGCCACTGATAGGGTAGGGAGGATGGACGGTCAAGAGGCATGCAGGAAAGGGCCGGAACACTGCTGGATGGAGAGACACGTATGTCGATTGCAGGGGCGCGGCCTGCTTCAGAGGAGCCTGCCTGGAGACACTGGGTCTGGCTAGGCCATGTGCACAATAGCCCCTGCGCGGAAGATACCTTTGAAGTGTACATGGTGTTTGGCACCTTGGCCGTTCCCATCCCTGCCAGCCCCCCTTGGCAGCGCACATTCACTGGTGCGAACTGCTGTTGATAATGGAGGGGGGATAGCTGGGCATGAGGCGTGCAGACAAGGCCCGGAACAGCTCTGAAGGGAGAGACCCACTTATGTGGATTGCAGGGGCACAGTCTGCTTCAGGAGAGCCTGCCTGGAGACAATGGGTCTGGGGAGGCCATGTGACCAATGGCCCTTGCGCGGAAGATGCGCTTGAAGTGTACATGGTGTTTGGCACCTCAGCCGTTCCCACCCTGAGAGCCCCCTTGGGAGGGCACGGACACAGGTGCAAACTGCCATTGATAGGGTAGGGGGGATGGACAGCCATGAGGCATGCAGCAAAGGGCTGGAACACTGCTGAATGGAGAGACACCCTTATGTGGATTGTAGGGGCGCAGCCTGCTTCAGGGGAGCCTGCCTGGAGAGACTGGGTCAGGCTAGGCCATGTGCAAAATGGACCCTGCGTGGAAGATACCTTTAAAGTGTACATGGTGTTTGGCACCTAAGCCGTTCCCACCCTGAGAGCCCCCTTGGCAGCGCACATCCACAGGTGCGAACTGTCGTTGATAATGGAGGGGGATGGATGGGCATGAGGTATGCAGATAAGGCCAATAACAGTGCTGAAGGGAGGGACACACTTATGTGGATTGCAGGGGCACGGTCTGCTTCAGGGGAGCCTGCCTGGAGACACTGGGTCTGGGGAGGCCATGTTACCAATGGCCCCTGTGCGTAAGATACATTTGAAGTGTACATGGTGTTTGGCACCTCGTCCGTTCCCACCCAGTCAGCCCTGCCAGGACAAGTGAGCGTGTCCTTGATTCACTGAAAAATTGAAACAACCATTCATAAAAGTTCAGTTGTCTTTTATTTTGTTGCTGATGTTGATGGCACAAATGTACTACACATTATATACTTCGGGTTGCAGCACAGTGTGGGAAAATCCCCTGTACTGACCGCTGTCACTGGGGAATGTATCTCTAATGGCACCAACGACACAGGCGGGTATTACTCGTCGAACGCGCTGTCCAAACCTCCCATGAAGCCACCATGTAAACCATGTAAACGAACGATAGGCCACCAGCCTGTACCACCTGTGGAAGAGAAAGCTACAAACTGTATTTAAATTAACAAGATAAGTGTATCAAATTTTAGTTGCAAATGCAATCTTGTTTCCTATGGCATTGTTACCAGTACAAATGTTAATTCACGGATCAATCGACTTGGGCTTTAAAGTGTAGACACATTACAAAAGTGAACAAATATGCATTCCATTACATTTGGGACACAGAGAAATATTGTTTCTTGGTTGTACGTGAAAGACACATAACATGACCACTACGATTTCCCCAAATCGCCTGTCATGATGCCTACCCCTGGAGCACCAGGCCAGGCCCAGCACCCCCGGGAGCAGGCATCATGCCCCCGGGTAAAAGCCCAGCGGCCCCTTATAGGGGCTCTTTGGACTCTGTACTGGCGCCGTTGGCGCCAGGCTCATGTTGGACATCAGTCCTGGCGCCATAGGCGCCAGGCTCATAAAGGAAGGTGTTTTGTGCACTTACCTGATGCAGACCATGCTGCAAGATTCAGGCCTCCCTGAGACCTGAAAGGGACTATTTTTTCATTGGGACTATTTTGCCACTCGGGCGTGGCCAGGGAAGGATACTTACCTGGAACTACTTTGGGGGCTATTTAAGCCACGCCCCGACAGTAGCTCACGCTTCGCGTTGTTCTGCATCCAAGCAGCTGAACGCTCACCGTGTCTGCTCCTGCATCTGGTCTTCAGCCACGCTTGCCTCGATCCTGGAACACCTGTAAGGAAAGAAGAGAAGAGAAAGGTGAAAACCAAGAATTTTATCAAACTTCTTACCTGCATCCGGAACCTTCACGCCAGCGTTCCTGAGAAAGGACTTTCATTTAAAAGCACCGCGTTGCTCCCTGCAGTGCTGCGCTTCACTCACCTGTCCTCGGGAGTTCTTCTGGCTCCACCGCGACTGTCTGCACCGGTCGCTACATCTCTGCGCCTAGGGGAGAGAAGAAGAGACAAAAGGTGAGCAGAAGGAACATATGAAGAAAGCCTAATTTTCCGCCATAACACTTACCGGTCTTCTGTTGGTGAACCATTCCTCATTTCGGGTCGGCGCCGCTTCGTTGGCAGGTACCGCACCCCGGCCCCTATGGGGAAAGGACAAAAGACATTACTGGAGGAATATAAAGACATTAAGAGGGATCGCCCCCATCGCTAACTCACCTGAGTTTACCATCGGCAATTCAATCCCTCAACGCATCGCCTTCATTCTGCACCTGAAATAAAGGACAGATCACAGGTTAGGAAGGCAACAGAAAAGGAGGCTCAACACTTGAACTTTTTTAATCTTCATACTTACGGCATTCCGCTCGGAAAAGTCAAGTGGATTTTTCCAGCGCCATTCTG
This sequence comes from Ambystoma mexicanum, assembly GCF_040938575.1. NCBI lineage: Eukaryota > Metazoa > Chordata > Amphibia > Caudata > Ambystomatidae > Ambystoma > Ambystoma mexicanum. The sequence goes on along the minus strand of NC_090933.1, from coordinate 30,366,634 downwards.
AAAACCAGTGAAGTAACTGGACAAACACGCGCGCCCCTGCACCAGAAGCAGGATGGAGAGTTCATCCTTTCAAACCATAAGGTGAGCTTCAACCGGGGATTTCGGAGGAAGTTAGAGAAGAACGAAGGGGGGAAGGGGGAGCAAGCACACTATTCTGCAGACTGTTAATCCCCTTTCTCATCTGCAGAAGGATATTCCTACGGGCCAGACAAGCAAGATTTGAGGGTCCTGTTCAGTCGGTGCTCCGAGTTCTGCGCATCACGCTCGAAGAGGCCACAGCAACCCAGACTAGACCAGTGCCTCCGTGGAAGTCAGGTGAGCGTTACATTGCGGTAGGTGTGTTGAGACAAACATGAAATGTTAGTGGCGTAGGTGACATCACATATGGAGTACACTTACTCGTTACTTGGAGTGCGAGGGCGAACTGTTGCACGAAGTTCGTGCATAAGCACCATCATAATCCTTAACACAGACCTTGTGAGGCAGGCTGCCCTGAAGTCATGCAGCTCAGTAAAGCATTGGGGCTGTGTCTCGTCTTCCGATATGTAGGACAAGCATCCAGAGTTTTCTTGCCAGCAGCAGTTCTCCTCGGTTGGCATTACCTCGCACCGGTTGCAGGTACACCAGGTAGAGATGTCGTCCATGCGACTAGGCTCAGGCTCTTGATCTGGTGATTCGTGCTCCCAACTGTCGTCTGACGCCCCATCGTTTCTGCATCTTTCTCTTTCGAGTAATTCCGCCTCGGAATACTCCGGCTCGTACTGGTAGGGGTGTATTGATGCCATTATGCGACAAAATTAAAATAGATGGTAATGACAGTACTAATATCTGTTCGCACAGGCTACTAGCAACAAAGATAGCTGAACAGAGCAGGAACGACCCACAGGATACACAAAAAAAGACGGTGAAATGACTGGAAAAGCAAATCTGATGTTGTGTGTTGAGAAGCGGTTTGTTTATACTTATTGAGGAAAGAGGCGTCCTGCCATTTCCTTGGAGACACATCATTAGCTGGAGCACATAGAACGTTGACATGAGACGTGCATTGGCGTTGTGAAATGGGCCATACAAGTCTAGTGGGGCAGTTCACCTTAGGGCGATCCGGCAACGGATAAGATTAGCACAAGATGGCTGCGCCCGGCTGCCTGATTTCGCATGTGTAAAAGTAACGAAAACTACGGTAAGGTGCATAGAAAATGTTTGTACGATTGATCAATGAATGCTTAAAAACACATGCCCGAACGCTCGGGTCAATAATATTTTTGAGCGCACTATTCCTTTAAAGTTCACCAACTCATATACGCTCAATCGCCCCTCGCCGTGCCCGGGCCCCCTTCGCTAGGAGGACTCATCGGATTCTGCATACGGCAGCTCTGCAAGTCTCTCGCCTGCCAAGGTTGAGCATCTTTGGTTTGCTGGCGTTCGGCGTGTTTGCTTCTTCCACTGGTAGACTGTCAGCAGGACAGGAACTTCCCCACAAGTCCTTCAGCTCTCATCTGCTTCACTTCAGCAGCTCAGCCTGGACTTCTGCCTCGCACCGTATCCTCCTTCTGCTGCCTCACCTCTGCACTTCCTGGCACTCCTGCAAACCTCTCCCCTTTGTGCAAGCCAACGATTGTGGCTCTGTCTCTCCGAGCAGGCTTGAGCCACTCCAATTCTATCTTCACAGGTGCTGTGTAATTTAAAGTCCCGCCAGACTGATTGGTCTTCTGACAACTAGACCGCTCACTCTCTTTGCGAGTCCCTTTACCATGTTGGTGTTCGTGTTTTCCTCTTCCTCGTCTTAATACCAAAGTGGTGATTGGGGCACTTATTCGTCCCAGCACTAAAATGGTGTGTTTGTGAGTCATTGTCAATGGAAAAATAGGGACATGATTGGTAACACCCTATAAAGGGTTGGGGTATATTTAACTGCTTATTAAAGGGAGATTGGGAATACCGCGTCTCATCCAAGGGTGCCTCATCCCCACTCCCAAAGTCTGCTTCACCCAGGTGATCCTCCCTCGCATATCCACCCCCAGGTTCAGGATCCAAAAGCGAAGGCCTTTCCCAGGCCCCCTGGAAGGAGGATATATTGGGGAAAGATGTGAGGGCGACCTCTGATTCCTCACATTATATCCCTACCCCTCCAGGAAAAGTTTTTCATCTAAAACCTTATTGGATACCTGAGAGTAGAAGGAATATAATTCAAGAAGAGCTGGAAACTATGTTAAGGGCTGATATTATCTAGCCCTCTCAAAGCCTGTGGTCCTCCCCGATTGTACTAGTCGCTAGTAAGATAAATCGTGTGATTTTAGAAAAGTGAACAAAGTCTCCCAATTTGATAGTTATTCCATGCCTAGAATTGATGATCTTCTTGACATATTGGAACCCCTGTTTATCTCTCCACGATTGATCTGACTAAGGGATACTGGAAAATTCCAGTTAATCCAGCAGATGAACCAAAACAGCTTTTTCTATCCTTTAGGTCTTTTTCAATTTAAAGTATTGGGCAAGTGGAGTTGGCAGGAGTTGCCATTCTGCTGTAATTTAGTTTTCACTGTTTTTTTGTGCTGTGGTCCCGTGGAAAAAAGAAAAATGTTTTGGAGCGGCAATGTTTGGTGCAGTGCCTTTAAGGATTCCAAGCCTTGACTGCAGTGCCCCGCCTCATCCCCCTCGGATGCAGTGCCCCTGCCTCCTTATAAACCCACCTCCTCCGCGAAGTGGAGGCAAGTGGAGTTGGCAGGAGTTAGCAGGGTTGTAGCGCTTGGAGGAAAGCATTTGCAGCTGGCGTTGAAAATGCAACTTGATCCCAGCCCTCCTAGTGCGAGAACGTGCCAGCAGGTAAGGAGGGTGGGTCATGGGTCTTTCTCTACTAATGAAGGTTTAATGTTACAAAGAGATGATGATTTAGAGGCCACAAAAGATATGAGAGTTCATGATGTGGGTGTAAAGGCCCATGATTTGGAGGTAGAGAGAAAAAAGGGGAAGGAGCGGCAGTGAGGGGGCCTGTGAGGGGACCACGGATTTTGACATAAATGAGGAAATTCCGTTGGAAATAGGAAAACAATCAGGGAAAACTTCAACAAAGCTTCCCCAGAAAAAGAATGATTATGAAATGGGAGCTAGAGTGGCCATGCTTGCCATCCATCAGTACCTATAGGGGAGATGGCAAATGAAGAGCTCTCCTGGGGGAGTGATTTGGGTTCACTGCCATCAAGTGTTGATTGGCTGAACACCCATCTGTCTAACAAACCCCAGCCACAATTAAATCAGACCGAGCTGCATTCTGAAACTGGAAATGGTGTAACAAGGGGTGTGATGCCCAAGGAGGGGAGTGGGCTACCCCAGGGGTTAAATGCCTCAACTGACATTCGTGAATACAGCGAGAATGCAGGGCTGGCAGTCCATCTGGCCAAGGAATCACCAGAACTGACAATTTAAAATTAGACAAAAACGTCTAAGCATATCAAGAGTTAATTTTTTCTTGCAGATCCTGGATCAATCATTACCGCAGGCGGATGCAACGGTTGAGAGGTTGGCGATCGAAAGTCTGGTCCCCAGGGTTATACCCTATGAAGAGCAAAAGCAGGGGGAGTAAACCCTGTCTCCTCTTCAACTGGGGCTGGTTCATGAGGGAATAGACACTGAGGTGGTAGAATTGAGGAACCTGATGAGCCTTGAAACTCTGTTATCTGAGAGGGTGTGAAAGAAAAAAGATCAATCAAGACCAAGGCTCACAAGCTGGGATTCCGATGATGTCCAGGAGGACAATAAAGTATTTGAAGGATCGGGTTCCGGTACCTAATTTTCCTCAGCGTCTTCCTTGTCTATACGTTTGGATTCCGTAAGAAGGAAGGAGAGGAGAAAGGGAGGCCTGTTTGACTTGGAGGACAAAGCTCATCTCCAACAACTTGTGATGGCATCCTTGACAACGTCGTTAGCACCGTTCACAAAGTTGTATGAGGCTATAAAGAACAGCCCCTTGGATTAACTTGCTATAATTACTGGTATGAGCAGTAAATTGACAGGACTGGAAACCATAGTTAATAGAGTAGAGTTGAGGCTCGATAAAGAAGCTGAAACCGCTGCTTCTTCGCAAAACCGATTATGTGATCTTGCTCTGCAAGAAACAATGGAGAAGAACGTGATGATGGAGGCTCTACGCCAAGATTGTAAATGGATGAGGGATCACTTCAAGGATTCACAAAGACCTTCCAGCCCTGCTCGAAAAATCCCTGTAAGGGTGGAAGATCAGCAGGAATATACGGAGGCAAATGATGAGGATGAAGTGGTGGTGGTCCATGATATCCTAAATGCTGAGAATACTTCCAAAAAGGAAAGCAATGTATTCTCAGTTTTCAAATCACAAAAGGTGGGGCAAGTCAAAAAAACATTGGAAAGGACTGGCAATGAACCCGCCCCTAGGACGAAAAAATAAAAAAATATGGCAGGAAACTCCAAAAGGAAATCAAATGGGTCGAGAGCCTTGTTAAGATATCTCCTCTCCCCCTGCCCTCTTCCGGTGATGGACAATTTACCGGCTCCTAAGAAGGCAAGGAAAAAATTGAGTTTGCTAGAAAAAAAGGTCATTACTGACCCTGTGAAGGTCCCTGAGCCGTAGACAAAAGTCGATAGGGGCTCATTTCCCGTCATGGATCTTAGTAATGGAATTAAAGAAATTGAAAGAGTGGAAGAGGATGAGATGTTGAAGGAGGTGAGCTTATCCGGATTGGAAAAGATTGAGAGCCAAATTGACCATGCACCTAAGCCTTCCGCTAAGGCTGGTCTGAGCGTGTGCGGGAAAATGATCCTCGAAATTATATTTCAAACTTCTGCCGGGCTTAAAACTCTGGAAGAAAAAATAAACAATGGTGGAAAGTTAATCCCTGAAATCCCACTCCAAACTTCTGCCGTGTTTAAAACCCTGGAATATAAATGAAAGGGTTGTTTGCATTTGGCCTCTAATAGATCTGCGATAAACATCATGGAGAGTAATGTTAGAGGGAAGGATTTCGAGCAAAATTGTCAGAAGAAAAAGGAAGACAAAAAAACGAAAATCCTTAGGCTGAGGAACAGCCAAGTTCAAAAATCTATGTGGGGAGGATTGTCTCAGGGCCCAATGTGCCAGTGCTAAATAGACAGAATGTCCTGAGACTGCTTAACTAACTGCATTATACCTGCACATAAATTTACCTCAAGAGATGTTAAAATTGTGGAATTTGTGGGTGAGCAAAAAACTGACTGGGTCCTCTTACATATGTATTCGCAATCCAAGAAAGATCTAGTGCTGTCACTTAAAGAGACATTTTTGAGGCTGGTATATGAAGTGAGCAACTTCCATGCTAAAATCAAAGCTAATTGGAGAGAGGCAACAATACCCGCCCCAGAAGACCACCAGAGGAGAAAGAAAGCCTCTGAGAAAGGAAATCGAAGGAAAAACCCCTCCATATATCAGGAATTACCTCACAGCATTGTGAAATTTACAAGTTCAAATCAGGATAAAAGAAGTGTAAGCGAACAAATTAAATCGGGTGAAAGTGGAAGTAAGGAGAGCTTGTGGGCATGGTTAGCAGGTGTTCTATATAGTCCTAGAGCAATTTAGAGTCAAAATGTAAGGAGACCAGGCCTCTTGAAGATAGGATGTTGGAATACCAGAGGCTTCCGGTCACTGTTTAATGAAAAGTTCTGTATTTGGAGTTATTTGAAATTGTGGTTTTCGAAGAGATTTGGTTAAGGAAACTGCCCCAGTGTGATGGTTACACAGCCTTTCTGAATCCGGCCACCAAGGGAATAACAGGTCGTCCGCTTGCTGGCCTTTTAACTCTAACTAAGGCAGACTCAGGTTGGAGCACCACAACGATCAATTGCCCCAATCCATATGTCCAGCCCTCTTCCTGAAACAAAAGGAGGATGTCTCTGAAATATCACTGGTGCTTATCAACATCTATTGTCGAGTAAATATGTTGAGAGAGACGAAACTGATTGATTCAGTAATGACATCTATTGATGCAGCAATGTGTGAATGGGACGAGATAAAGATCGTTATTTGTGGCGATTTAAATATCAAACTGCTGGATAAAAATGGCCATCCACTGAATGAGAGTGAATGTAAAGAGCGAGAGAGTGAGAGTGGATGTCCAATATGAAAATGAGGGCGATGCATATGCTTAATGCCCAAACAAGTCGGGATATCCCTGGTGGCTCCACATGGAAATTTGGAGAGTTGGAGTCATGCATTGATTTTTGTTTTTTGGCCGACAATCTTAGAAGGTGAAGTGGTTTTCGATTCTACCCCAGAGATTTAGCGATCACAATCTATTGGATATTCATATCTCTGTGTGGGAATTGGGTAAAGCCTCTGAGAAGATGGGAGAAGTTGAATTAGGTTTGGGGGGGAAATCGAATGAGATTGAAAGATCGAGAAGTGTCTAAAGTGTCGGGACTGTACATGGCCCAAATCTGGGAGGATCCGACTGAAATTGATTATCAGGGAATCCTTAGGGATTTCTGTCATAAAGGGAATCCTAAAGGAAAAAATGATTGGGTGCAAAAGCATGTGTTTGCCTTTCAACTACTTCCGGATCAAAGAGCAGTGAGAAATGAGGTAAAACATATTGGGAGGGACAACCACAGTTGTAAATCTGAAAGAATTAGACGGGTTCTACACACATATAGAAATTGGTGCAAGAGCTCCAAAGCAATCAGAGCTCAGAATAATGCTGAAAGTATCCTTAAAGCGGTGTGTGCCAAACATTACAAAGATATCTATGAATCAATTAACAATGGAGGAGTCCTTTGTGAGGCCAATGCGCTTAATATGGTATCTGAGACTGATTGGGTTCAACACTAGTCCTCCTTGTTTGCTGATCCAGAGTGGGAGACCGGAGAAATGAGAGAACCTTCCCCTCAATCATGGGAGTTTGCATTTGACGAACATGATGCAATGATGATGATAGGCAATCTGAGCTCCTCGCGTGCAGCGGGGCCAGGTGGCCTATTTATTCAGGAACTGAAAAAAAATAAAGAACAGTGGAACATAGACAAAGTCTTATGTTAAATCAATGCTCAAACGAAAGAATATTTGAATACTGGCCAGAAAAAGTGCAGCAATTAAACCTAAACAAATACCGCTGCGAGAAGTCAATGTGGGGGAGAGCTGAAACAAGTGTGATCCTAAGTAAATACATTAGACCGAACAAAGTAGATGCTGATGTAATATATTGAAATGAACAGTGAAACCAATAAGAACTCCTGGTAAAGAGAAGACACCAGGCAGCTGACATTTGGGGAAAGATATCTGGCAGGGAAGTATACCGGGGATCTGAGATACCTTAGAGAAGGATTTATGGCAGGGGAGTATACCAGGCAATCCACTGAAGTTGTATAAAGACTCTAAACCTTGTGGCAAGATACCTAGCAGGGGAGTATACCAGGAAACTGGAAAAACCCATGAGAGGATTTCTGGTAGAGGAGTAAACCAGATAAATCTTCAAGGTTATAAGAAAAGCTAAAGAAAGACTATTTTTGGAATGTATTATTTGTACAAGAACTTTCTGAATTCAGTGTTAAAGCCTCAAGAAACTGTTTTTAAAAAACAACACTTTCGCCATCCAACCTAAAAATCCAGGGAGAGGAAACCATCTTCTCCATACAAGGGTTTCTCCTTGGAAAACACTTTTGTTGGATTTATTTCATGAACACTTTTCACTAAACATGTCAGAGATATTTCCTTAAACCCTTCATTTTGTTTCTAGTGTGATGGTCAGTTTAGAATGTTTTGGACCCAAGGGCGCTTTACAAGTTAGCAACTATATGACACAGACTGATTCTTAGTTTTACTTCCTAGGTAAGGAACCTTTTTCTTTAGGATGGGGCTAGAGAGGTATTTCTCCAACCCATTTCAGTTAAATAAAATGTTTGACTATAAGAATATTACCACTTTCCTCCACACTACTACTACCTCCTCCACTTTCCACCTCCTTCTCCACAATATTACTCCCTCCTTTACACTACTACTCCCTCCTTCACAAAACCCAACAATTCTCCTTTTACTCAGTGCCATTTACCTCACAACCACTCTTTACTATAATCTGTCTAACCACACTCTCCACACAAACATGTACACCCACACAGAAGTACCACCTTCACTCACTTGACAATACCCCACCATCTCCGAAAATCACCTCCACACTCTACTGCTCCTTCTTCTCTACTGCTGGTCTCTTGGTCATTCTCCGGTATTGGGGTAAAAGCTTGATTTAAAATAAAACGCATGAAACAAAATCCTGAATTTGGCAGTGAATAAAACCCTGAAGACTCAAAATGTCAAAGAAAGGGCCCAGGGGGTTGCAGGGATGTCCCCCTCTCCCCATTTTTGACATTGAGGGAATTCGGGGGTGGCGGGGTTGTCCACTGCTTCCATAACAAGGACAGCGGGGGACAAAGACAATTTTTTTAAAGTTCTGCCTCTCAATGGGGAGGCGGAAATCTCGTCGTAGGGACTGAGCCATGGCCGTGCAGAGGTATGTAAGGAGCAAGAGGTACGCTTTTAATGGTTGGGAGGGTGGGGGGATATCAGGCGGGGGTCATGTTAATGATTATTTCTATAAGGTCATGCCGAATTTGTGATTTTTGAATTTGACATTTTCGTATACGAAATAATCACTGTAAGGAAGTCATGGTATCAAACAGTGAAGACAGACACAAGTGATCACAGTTCAAGGGTGCTTATTGAGCTTCAATTGGGTTAGAAAAACACCTATCTAATCCTAAATCAAAAGATGGGAGCAAGCTACGACGGTCAAATAATAATAACGCAGTACTAGTGCTGTCTTGTCAAAATAAAATTGCCTATACTAATAAACCTATTGTCAATCCTTACTTCTAAATACAAATGGTGTGGGAAACAGTGTTATACAAAAGAAAAAAGTGTTCAAGAAATGATGCGTCTCATTACAAGTCAGCCGGTCCGGAAACAACGGTGGCGGTAAATCCACCGGCACAGTTCTTTCCGGACCGGCTGATTCCGAGTCCTGCAGGCGGGAGGTATCACTCCCGCCAGGTCTGACCTGGCGGAATTAACACCACCCGCATGCAGGCGGACATGGAAACACCGGCTCTGTCATAGACGGAATCAGTGTTTCCATGGTCCCCATCCCCATGGAGTCCTATGGGACTCCCATGGGAATGGGGCTTTACAGAATTCTACCTCCAGAATTACCGGGTCACCAGGGTTGTAATGCCCCGGTGATTCCGGCAATCACGGAGGGGGAATGGAATTACCGGTCCGGCGGCAGCCTGCCTGTTCTTCCAGCACGGCTACCGCTGGACTCGTAATGAGGCCTGATATGTCAGGATAGATAAGCTGTTAGCTTCCCTTCCCCACGTTTTCAGCACAGGACAAGGCGGCACACTCGAGCTTAACACATATCTTTGGCTTTTCTAGCACCTCCAACATCCAGCTTATCAAAAATTGCAGTCTCCACATGCGTCCCCTGCAGGAATTCTGGGATCAGATCTCCAGACATTGGGATGCCAAATTATCCCTCACAACTCCTTTTCACAGCATGCTGCTTTGGTTGAAGGATGCTGCCAATCTCACCCGGGACCACCTTTCACAATCCTAAACTATTAGGCCAGCTTGACAACAGATGCATTCTTGGAAGGTTGGGTAGCCCACACCGCCAATCTCCACCCCAGAGCCTTGGGTCAACAGCAACAAAATCTCTCCAAATCAAAGTTCTGGAGCTCATTGCTGTGTTCTGGGCCCTCAACCCTTTCCTGCCTAATCTGCAGGAGAAAGTGGTATGGGCGTTCATGGACAACATGACCATGATGTTCGACATCTGGTAGCTGGGTGGCACCAGATCTTCGATTCCTTCAGCCAAGCTGCAGTCTTTGTGGGAATGGCTTCTGGCCCATGGAATGGTTCTGTCTCCCTTTTCACCTCTAGCATACAATATTCTGGAGCCGTATCCCTCAGCAGATAACTCTGCTCCTGCAACAAATGGGAAATCCTCTAAGACCAAGTGGAAATCATATTCTGAACATGGTGGAGTGTGGAAGTGGATCTCTTTGCCATGAAAGAGAACAGCAAATTCACCTCTTTCAAAAGGCAGGTTCCCTCATACAGGCAGTCTGGGAGACGCCTTCACATTTCAATGGAACAGGAGGTTCCTGTATGCTTTTACACCATTTTCACTCGCACAAAGAGTCCCCTTCATATAGCCAACATCAGCCGTGCAGACTTATTCTTATGGCACCGGCGTGGCTGAGGCAATTCTGGTTCTCGGAGCTTGTAGTCCTTTCATCTACCCAATCCATCAAGCTTATAGTAGGTATAGCTTTCAATGCGCCTATGTGTGCTGTTCCAGTCTCTATATATTTCTGGGCTGGAGATAAAACGTTCTCCAGTAATATGTATACTTTTACAGCATCTGTATTTCCACTCTTCACTCTTACTGAGACGAGTATGATTCATGTATTCATTGCATTTGTTATCCTTCCCGGGTCTCCCGCTGTCCCCATTACCTCCTTTCCTCGAGGTTAGCATCACTGGGCCTGTCTGCAGGATGAGAAACTCTTCTTGCGCTGTCAGGTTGGCTTTGGTCTTCTCTCCTGTTTGCTCTCTCCCTCTGCATCCGTTACGCGATGCAGGAGGGTCTGTGTTCTCGGTGTCTTTACTGCACTGGACCTTCTCGGTCATGCCGCCACTCACTGGTTTATCCATTGGGATTCCTTTGCCTCAGTTTCTCCTGCTTCTATCTGCTTTAGCGTCAGTTTCACAAGCCGGCTGTCTTCCAGGTCTACACGCTGCACGTCCCGGCTTCTCTCAGCATTCGCATCAACGCTGGAGTTAAATTCTCGGGCTTCTCTTCCTTCTAGAACTCCTCCTTCTCTTTTTAGGTTGTGTAGCTGGACCTTGCCCAGCAGAGCAACATATTCCTTTTTCTCTGTTGCTTGAGTGTTCTGTATCAATCAATCGAGCACTCTTTATTTTTTCATAGTGAACCACTGGTTTTAGATCACAATAATTAACAGTAGCTTGTTCTTCTTGGCTTCTTTGAAGATTGGCTGTTACTGGTGGTTTGTCAGTGAGTAACTTAGGGAGGTCCTCTTTAGGGTCCTTGTCCCCAAGGGGGTGGGGGTCTCTCCCAGTGAGGTTCTGCTTGCCTCTACCCCTAGGGAGGGTATTGCGTAGTGGGCTCACTTCCATAGCCTCACATGGAAAGGTTTCCCCCTGGGGAGTGGTGACCGAATTCCGTGATTTGTCACACCCTACTTTCATTAGAAATGAAGCAAAATGTGGTGGTTAGAAAGTAAACTGAACGAGATAGGTATCGAGAAACTATTTCACCTCGCTTGGTCTACCAGCAAATCTGTATGATGTGGAAAGAATTCTGGTAGGGCCCATAGCTAACCCAGGGCAGGTGGCTAAAAGAACTTTCAAGCTCATTACAATTGCGAGACACCCCCGTCAAGCTGTGAATCGTCTATAGAAATGATTTTGTCTTCCAAGCATAAGAATATGCATCTGTCACAAATGGTCAGCATCATGATACTCCAGTTTTGCACTGCAGAAAGCAATGGTCCTTCCTTGAAGCTGCCTGGCCGAGTCAGAGTAGCACACACAGATAAACAGATTGTCTGCAGGAAAATTCTCTCTCAAAAAAGTGAAAAGGCACAAAGGCATAAAGAAACCTATGGCAGTAATGTGATCCAGCTGCAATTTGAGGCAAAGAGATCAGTAAAGAGACAATCACACAGAGAAGGTGACAATTTACGATACACCTATATCCCAACCCTGGATACCTATATACTAATTATAGATACAACTTTTTTAATCAAGAGTTAAGTGTTATGGTTTGATTTATAGTGACTGTTTATACTTCGAGTTTCATTGTTCAATTTGTAGTGGTATACAGTGAGCAGCTAATTTTATGTTGTTACCTGAAGGAAGGGCATACAAGCCTTGAGTAAGGGTTTAATGCCTTTCATTCACGCACGTATGCTGAATTATTTTGTTTTGACTTTTTGGACATTGCAAAGTATTCTGTATAATTCTATGGGCCTCATTACACGGATGGCGGAGAACCATGGCGCTATTAGCGCCATGGTTCATGCCGGTAAAATACCGGCACCGCCTTGGCGGACAGGGGAATTACCACCCCATTCCAAGGTTGGCGGGGCGGTAATTCCCCCTTCCACCATTGCCCTTCCCAATTCTTGCCCCATAGGGCATAATGGGAATGGGGAAGGCGCTAATTGCGGTACCGCAAATTGCGGTACCGTAATTAGCTCCCTGGGTCCCTTTGCGGGTTGGTTTTTAACGCCTGCAAAAAGCAGGCGTTAAATCCCCCAACCCGCAAAGGGACCTCGTAGTAAGGCGGTAAGGATTTACTGGTACTGGTATTTTACCGGTACCGGTAAATCCTTACCGCCATCCGTGTAATGAGGCCCTATGTGTCTTGCCCTGAAGACAGACTTTTTTCTGCAATGCATTGGCATTTTTTTATGGCAACCTTTGGACACTTTTGGATATCTTCTGCCTTTTATGAATAATAAAAAAAGACAACTGACCATCATATACGAACCTGCAGAAATGATTCATTAGACATTTTATGAGATTATCAAGATTGAACTTTAATTTTGTTGCAACTTTTGAGTAGTGCTAAGCAAGAGCGTATCATTGGCTCTCCAGCATGGGGTCTGGCATGGATTCACATGCTCATGAATACCCCCTGTCGTCAGGCTGGGAATCCTCAGCAAAAGAAAAAACAGTTCCACTTTTACTTTAAAACTTTATTTCTCCTCTAAACCAATCGCTGTCCTCAGGGTCATACTGCCCCATCCAATCACAGTCCTCTACCTAAGCCCCGCCTCTGGCAGCCATCTACAGATTGTTACTGCACGCTTCTGTGTTGCGACTCCTCGAGCTGCTCTGCGCCCTATTTTGTACGCTTTTCCACGTTTGTTCGTGGAAAGGTTATATTTTTGTTCCCACCAGAGCCTGTGTGCTCTTTACCCATTGGCAGGCAACGGGGACCCGTTGTCGGTGAAGTTTTACAACCCTCAAGGGAGAAGATTGGTCCAAAATTCTGGAAGGTCATCTTGAGTCTAATTCGCGCCCTTCGACCATGACAGAGTAGAAAAAGGAGGGAAGGTCCCTCTTCATGCCCTGCACCAAATGTGGCGTACAGATAGTCTTCGTGGAAGACAAACATCTACAATGTCTTTACTGCCTGCACCCGGACCACAATGAGAATTGGTGCGAGATATACCCGGACTTCTCGAAGAAGACAAAGAAAGTCAGGCATAGCAGGCTGGTGGCATGGCTCAATTCGAGTAAGGCCTCTGCCCCATGTTATGAGCAGGGTCATGATTCGCCCAGGAATGGCCGGTCTTAAGAGCAGTCTCCAACTGGGATGAGGTCAAAGACCTTTGAGGTCATCCCATCCGTGGGGGTTCAAGATAAGGACAAGAACTGCAAGTCCAATTCCACTGGGTTTGCTGCTGATGCGGGTCCCAGGTTGGATAGGCCACGATCACCATCGCGGTCCGCCTCCATAGCCAACCTACCATAAAGCTCCTCCTTAAAGGGGAAGTCGTCCACTCCAGCCAAGTTATGGGAGAAATCAGAAAAGCCTAGGCCGGAGGAAGTGAAAAAGGCAGTGCAGCCCAATCAGGCTCAACCGGCCCAGCCAAAGTCCTCATCGACCACTTTGTTGACATCTGCTGTGATGAACACAGCGGCAGTAGGTGCCAATCCGACGAGGGTGGCCCCTACAGCGCAAAGGGTATCCCTGCCTCCAAGGCACGACATGGCTGCTGAGGCAGCAGCAAAGTCTTCAAGCACCCCGGGGGGGGGAGACACTGGTCCAGATCCCGGTTTAAAACCTTAATTTAGAAAAAAGGGCGGGGCGAGGAGGCCCCAAAACAGCCCTCCAAGGTTTGCTTTCAACCAATGGACGTCTCATCCATGGACTACGACGACCAAGAGTCAGTCCATACGGTCCACAAGGGCTACGGCGGCGCAGGGCCTAGCGCTCCATCGTTCCCTCCACAGCAAGGGACATATTCATGGACATCCTGTCGATTCTCCACACCCTAGTGGTGGATATCCAGCAGAGGTTGCCCCCAGCACTGACACCTGTGGTGCTGGAGGCCCCTGATCAGCCTCCGCGTAAGACGAGAAAGCGGAATCCAACGCCTCCACATCAGCCTCCTCCACCACATCTGCCCCCGACTGCACCAGTGGACACGGATACGCACACCGACACCACTGGTACAGAGATGTCCATGGAAACCAACGAAAAAGAGGACTTTGTCCCTGCAGACAATGAATCACTGCACCTGGATGCCCCTCATAGAGTCTCTCCACAAGACGAGGTGGGATCATTCCACTCGATGATCTCCAGGGCCTCTGAGCTGTTCCAGCTGGTGCCCGAGGAAACCAAGAAAGAGGGCTTCTTTTATCAGCGTTGAGAGTCCAAGAGGAAGACGATCATGGCGGTACCCTTTTTGGAAGACATTTGGGAAGAAGACCTAGCCCTCATGAAGAACCCATGCATGGCTCCAACCAAATGAGACATGTTGGAGAAGAAATACAGGGTACCGGACTCAAAGTCCATCCAAGTGCTTGATATCACAACCGTTGCCGGACTCAGTAGTGTCGGCTGCCGCAAGGCAATGTTCTACTATGCCAGCTTCATCATCATCACTTCCCCCGGACAATGAGGGAAAGAAGATGGACGCCATGGGGAAGAGTCGTTTACACGGCAGCATCCACGATCAACATGGCCAATGCTCTGGCTCCCAACGGGAGCTTTGGTACAAGCTAGGTCCGATCCTGGAATTTCTCCCAGACGACAAAATAATTGAATCTCTCGCCCTGTTTCAGGAAGGGGAGGCGGCATCAGACCATGGCATTACGGTGGCAGTGGACATCACCGACACAGGGTTCTGTCAGATGGGATACAGAGTTTGCCTTCATCAGCATGGATGGTTGAAGGCTACAAACTTTCGTCAGGACGTTCATGGGAAAGTGCTGGACATGTCCTTCGACAGTGAAAATCTGTTCGGGAAAGCGTCGACAAGCACCTTCAAGCCATAAAGACGGATACAGAGACGGCAGGTTCCCTTGGGAATCCAAGTGATTTGCCCGCGGCTGAAATTACCGCAGGCAAATCATTCGCATAAGAAAGGTGCGAACTACCAAAAGTTAGCACCTTTGTCATGCGAACAAATTTACATACTACGGGGGCTGCAGGGGTTTCCCCTGCTCACTATTCACTATACCACACAGTATTGTGAGCAGGTTGTTGCTGGGGACACCTCTGCAGTCTTTTTCTTTTTTTTATACTTACCTATAATGCTACCACCAAAGGTTCGAACTTTTGGTGTTCGAACCTTTGGTGGTAGCATTTTTAGGACTTTTTGACCATGCAAACTTTTGCATGCGGTCAAAACGTCCTAAACCTTCTCTTGGCACTCTTCAGCAGCATCGCTTGTCTTTTTTACGCTCCTCCAGGGGAAAATCGAGCAGATCATCCAAGGGATTCTCTACATCATACAGGCAACCTCCCCGATCCTCTACGCAGGAAGCCTGCAGGGGTCGTTCCCAGGCCTACGGTAGCGGAGGTCAGTGTCGCTGTTGCCCGAAGGGCAGTGTGCCGGCGCCCAAGCAAGCCTGAACCAGCCAAGACGTAGGGCCCCCACTTGTGCACCTCGGTGGGAGGCCGGCTGACGAGGTTTGTCAGCGAGAGGAAGAAGATCACCACTGACAGATGGGTGCTGGATGCTCTCGCCCAGGGACACACCTTGGAGTAACAACAGAGGTGCCCACGTATTTCACTGGTTCACTGTCAGGAACTGCACATCCCTCAGCTCCTGGAAGAAGTGCGTGCCATGTTGCGGAAAAGGGTGATAGAGCTTGTTCCCCAACTGCTCTGGGGCTCCATAGTCTATTCCAAATACTTTCTGGTAAGAAAGAAGACAGGGGGTTGGAGACCCATTCTGGACCTGCGCCGTCTGAACAAGTACCTGAAGTCTCAGAAACTTAGTACGGTCACGTTGCAGCATGTGCTTGGCCAACTGGAGAAAGGGGATTTCTTGATGTTGTTAGACCTAGAGGATGCGTACTTCCATGTCCCCATCTACAGGAAACATCGGAAGTTCCTATGGTTCGCGGTGCAAGCCCAACGCTACCAGTTCAATGCCCTACCATTCGGCTTGAAATCAGCCCCAAAACTATTTACAAAATGCCTGGCACCAGAGCCGGCCCATCGGTGTCTGCAGGGCATATACATATACCCGTACCTGGACGATTGGCTGATACGCACCCGCTGACGAGCACACCAAGGAGACCGTCCGACTTCTGACAGAGCTGGGATTCTCTGTAAACTATCCAAAGTCCTGCTTAATGCCATCGCAGAGCGTGCTGTTCCTCTGTGCCAGACTCAACACAGTGGCTTGTCTGGCATCAACCTCAGAGGAGACACTAGCAGCCATTCAAAGGAAGGTGCATTGACTGTCTTCGGTGAAGACAGCTGCAGGGTGGGCCATCAAGTCGTTGCTGGGCATCTACCTCGTCCGTCTCTGCAGGTTGCAGATGCGACCCCTACAGGAATTCTTGGATGCAAGTATCTGAGTTTTGCGGACAAGATCCCCCTCAATGAGGAGTTCCAGCAGGTTATAGAGTGGTGGGGGGTGCGCTCACACATCGCCCAGGGGACTGGATTTCAAACCTCACCATATCAGGAGACAGTCACCAGAGACTCGTCTCTGGAGGGTTGGGGGGCTCACACCGGACGTCTACACGCCAGAGCTACGGGCAGTGTTCTGGGCCCTCAAGTCTTTCCTACCGTCTCTGAAGGGCAAGGTTATGAGGATCTTCATGGACAACGCCACCACCATGTTCTACGCTAGGAAGCAAGGGGGCACTCGATCCCCAGCGTTCTCCAAGGAAGCTCAGTACTTGTGGTACTGGGCCATCGCACAGGGGATGTTCCTCGTCCCTCTGCACCTAGCAGGCATCAAGAACACCATTGCAGAGTCCCTCAGCAGGGAACTGCCCTCCTGCAACGAGTGGGAACTTCGTCAAGATTAGGTGGACCGTCTGTTTTTCCAATGGGGCAGACCCCGATCAATCTGTATGCCACAGCGGCGAACTCCAAATGCCAAAGGTTTGCCAGCATTTTCCACCAACTGAGGAATTTGGGGGATGCCTTCTCTTGGAAGGTCTGTTTCTGTACCCTTTTCCCTTGTTTCATCTCCTGCTATGTGTCACATTGTTGATGCAAGATGGTGTGGCCGAGGCAGATTTGGTATCCGGACCTACTCACCCTGTCAGCATCGCCTCCAGTCAAGTTGCCAGAGAGGGAGGCGCAATACTTCATCATGACCCAGGATTGCAGAGCCTGAACACAAGGCTCCTGCAACCTTTGAGTTTGGAGGTTACTAGTTGACAGCGGACTGAAGCTAAGTCCTCGCCAAAGCCAGGGCTATGGCCATAAGTGGAAATGTTCTGCTACGTGGTGCTGGTCGCAGAAGATTACCCCTCTGAGGGTCATGACTCCACAGATTCTTCCATACTTGCTGTCCTTGGCAAAGGCTGGACTGGCTCACGCATCCATCAAGGTACACCTGGCGGCCATCTCACGCTACACCAGATCACCGATCCTTGCTGTGGTCGCAGAGACTCGTCAAGGAGTTCTTCAAGGGGCTTTTCCGATCTTTCTTGCCGGTGAAGGCTCCTGCCACCGGCATGGGGACTCAATGTGGTCCTAACGAGACTCATGGGGGCACCTTTTGAACATATGCACCAAGCCCCACTTAAGTTTCTCAAGTGGAAGACGGCTCTCCTTGTGGCAATCACCTCTGCCAGATGTGTGGGTGAGATCCACGCCCTATGCTGCAAGCAATTCTATGACTGCATACACACCGCTATTTCATTCCGTCAGAATTCCACCTCAATGAGCCCTTGGTGTTTCCGGTTTCTTTCCTGAAACTTTTGTCGCCGGCGGAGTGGGCCTTGCATTCGCTGGACGTTGTTCGCGCCTTGAAGTTCTACGTAGCACACACAATGAGTTTTCAGTAGACTTCTCAATTGTTTGTGAACTTTGGTCCTGTGAACCATAGGAAGGCCTTGTCCAGGGCTTCCATTTCAAGGTTTCTCTCCGGCTGCATCATGCACTGTCATCAGCTGACGAACCCTCCCTCCAGCCCCTCTGCGGCTCTTCTTGGTCATATTGCCACTTTACGTACTTACCAAATCTGAGGATGGCTGCCAGAGGCGGGGCTTCAGGAGAGGACTGCCATTGGATGGGGGTAGTATGACACAGAGTGCAGTGATTGGTTTAGAGGAGAAATAGTTTTTTTTAAAAGTCTTTTTAAAACCTATTTTTATTGTTTTTCATGTAAAAGAAAACATCAACACATTTATCCCTCATAACCCCCCCACCCTCATCACCCCACCCCCAACCCCGGAAGATTAGGGCCCCATTCGGTTTTGCTTCGGGAAAGTTTATGCGCTGTATATGTCTGATATGTCTGATATGTCTGGCATCCCATCCAACAGCGATCTGATGTTTTTGGATACATAGTTTTGAGCCTCTCTGGAGTGTAGTGCCATTGATTGATTTTTTTAAGCCACATTTCTCTGGTTTGGACTGCCCAGGTGAGTTTTGGGATACCCGTCCACAATTCCGCCCATTGCTGTCTGGATATCTCTTCCCCCAGCGTGCCCTCCCATCTCTTCATGTATGTCCATTTGATTTCTTCTTCTTGATCAAGTGACATAGTATTGACACCAGTTTCTTATCACCTGGATTGGTTATTAGGAATTTTTCGAATGATGTTAGGTCCCTTGTGGCACCCTGTAAGACTTCTGGTGTGGTGAGCCAATGTTTAATTTGCTCATATTTATACCTATCCGCCTCTGTTAGGTTCCACATTTTTTTTACATTCCGCAAATGCTCTTATTTCATTGTCTTGGATCATTTCCCCGATTTTCCTGCACCCTGAGGCTTCCCATTTTTCAAAGGTCCCAGATTCTTGTCCCGGTGGAAACTGTGGATTTCGGCATATGGGCGTGAAGGGGGCCAGTGGGGTGGTCATAATACCCCTCTTGGTTTGTTCGTCCCAGGCATCAAATGTGGTTTTCATGACCTTGCTAATGCGAAGATTCGGGTGTCTATGTTGTTTATACTTCCAAAGTAGGTCCTCCAAGGGGGTCCTGGCGACCGCCCTGTCTTGTCACCCAAATTGTTCGTTGGTCATCCACCAGCCAGTCCTTCAGGACCCAGAGTTGTGCTGCTTGATAGTATTTCCTGAAGTGTGGGAGTGACATTCCCCCTGCCCTGGTTGGTGCAGTGAGGATGGCTCTGGCAACCCTTGGGGGTTTCCTGTTCCACACGTAGGTTGAGATGGCCTTTGACCGTGCTTTAAAGAAGGAGTTTGGGACTGTTATTGGGAGGGCATGGAAGAAGTACAGCACCCGGGGGAGTATGTTCATTTTCACTGATTGAATTCTGCCCCACCATGAGACCCTTAGCGGGCACCATCTATCTAAGCCCTTCTTCACTCTGGCCAAAAGCTGTGGGTAATTACTCTTAGATATCCTGTCTACCCTATGTGTGAGTGTCAGCCCTAGGTACTTGATACCCTCCTCTGCTGTTTTAAGACCTAGCAAGCCCACCGCTTTTTCCAGTGTCCACTTATCCCCTGCTAGGAACGGGATCTCTGATTTTTTCCTGTTTATTTTTAAGCCAGAGATCTCCCCGAATACCTCCAATTATTTTAAGGTTTGTGGTAGGGATTTCCCAGGGTCCTCCAGGGCCAGTAGCATATCATCTGCGTAAGCTATGACTTTGTGTTGTCTGCCCGCCATCTCTATCCCCCTTACCCCTACAGATTCCCTGATTTTAATTAGGAGGGGTTCTAGGAATATGGCATATAGGAGAGGGGAGAGGGGGCATCCCTGTTTAGTTCCTCTTGATATCTCCACCCTATCCGTGATTTACCCATTTAGTGCTATTCTTATGGATGGGGAATTGTAGTTGGCTTTGACCATGTTTATGAATTGGTCTCCAAATCCCATGTGTTTCAGTGTTTTGAAGAGAATGGACCACTCTACGCGGTCAAAGGCCTTTTCGGCGTCTAGTGAGAGCAATATTGCTGGTGTGTGGGTAATGCCTATTTTTTCTACCAGGTGAATTCTTATTCTTAAATTGTCATGTGTTTGCCTGCCGGGAATAAAGCCAGATTGATCTGTGTTTATTAGGATCGGAAGGAGGGGTGATAGTCTGGTGGCCAGTACCCTGGTATAGATCTTAGCGTCCAAGTTTATTAGGGCAATAGGGTGATATGAGCCGGGGAGGGTGGGGTCTTTACCTGTTTTATGAAACACTAGGACTTTCGCCTCGTTCATGGAAGGAGTTACATTTCCGCTGTCCTTGAATGTGTTCAGTAGCTTTGTCAGAACTGGAATGAGAATGTCCGCATATTTTTTGTAAAAGGGGGCCGTAAAGCCGTCAGGACCTGGTGCCTTCGAATTTGGGGGGGCTGCTATTGCCCTCTGGACTTCTTCTGTAATCCGAGATTCCAGCACCGCTTTGTCTTCCTCTGATATTGTTGGGATGGGGAGAGATTGTAGGAACCTGTCTTGTTTCTCTTTATCCGGGTACTCTGTCGCATAGAGCTCTTGATAGAAAACCTTAAAGGCCTCCCCTATGTCCTTGGTGCGTGTTTGTGTCTTTCCATGTGCATCTTTGATGTTCAAAATAGTCATCGATTTCTGTTTTTCTCGGAGCTGTCTTGCTAGATATTTGTCCGCCTTGTTGGCCTTGATATAGTATCTTTGTTTTAGATAGAGGAGGGATTTCTCTGCCTTTTTGTTGCGGAGCATATCTCGTTGTCCTTGCACATGTTTCAATGCCTTCTTCAGGCTTCTAGTGGGATGAACTGTCAACTCCCCTTGAATGTCTGTTATTTTCTTTTCCAGTGTTCTTTCCCAATCATGCTTCTGCTTGTCCCTGGTGGCCTTCAACGCTATCATATGTCCCTTGATCACTGCCTTGAAAGATTCCCAAACTGTCCCTAGAGGAACCTTCCCAGTGTCATTTAGTTCGAAGAATTCTTTGATTTTTCTCCCCCACTTCTTCTCCCAGGACCTGGTCCGTAAGAATATCAGATGGCAACCTCCACCTCCAGAGGCCTCTTCCCCTTCCGGGGTCTGGATGTCCAGCCATAGTGAGGCATGGTCTGATACAGCTATACAACCCATTTATATTCCTTGTATCTTCCAAATCAGTCCCACCGACACCCAGAAGTAATCTATTCTCGACATTGTGTTATGCACATGCGAGTAATACGTAAAACCACTTGCTTGACCCTTCAATTCCCTCCAGGCATCGCGCAATGCCAACTGCTCCATCTTTTGCTTAAGTTGTTTGGACGGGGCCCCCTGACCTTAAGTTCCTCCCGCACTCCTATCCAACCTTGGTTGCCAGGCCATGTTCAGATCTCCTCCCAGTATCACCTCTCGTTTCGCAAACTCCTCTAGTTTCCCCAGCGTTTCTCTGAGGAATCCATCCTGCCCAGAGTTTGGTGCATATATTGTCGCTAGGGTAAGCCGGAGACCCTCTATTGTGACATTTGCAAATGCAAACCTCCCTTCCCTGTCTACCTGTGTATCCATGAGGGTTGCCACCAATCCCCCTTTTACCGCAATCATCACTCCCGCTCTTTTTTCCCCGGCATTCGCTTGCGCCCAGACCGTGTACTCTTTGAGGTTTATCTTCTTCCTATCTTGGGCTTTTTTATGCGTCTCCTAGAGGAACAAAATGTCCGCATTCTCCCTTCTTAGCTGAGCCTCCACTTTTTTCCACTTCACCGGCGAGTTCAACCCCCTCACATTTAGTGAAAAGATTCTGAACTTGCCCATCTCGTCTAGTCTATCGCAGTTGCTATCAATCCCGCTTGTTGTGATCCTTTCTCTCTTCCGGAGTCCCCCCTCCCAAACCCCCCCCAACCTCCCCAACAACTCCCAAACTATTAACATCAACTGAACTTTGATCCCGAGGAGGGCCCAGGCACCTATGGTTGCTAGGGCGTTGCGCCTATCGCTCCTTGCCCTCACATGACTCGAGATGAACTTTGCGGGGGGTCCTAAACCCCGCATCATCCTCAGACCTGGATAGTGTCCCTTCCTGGTCCCCTGCCGGGCCGCAGAATGTCTGGTATTCCGAGGTTTCTCACCATTTTCTGCTCCTGCCTTCTCCAATCGGAAGTTGAACTCTTAGATTTTTGTCAGGGTTTTCTTCTACTCCCCTGCAGGCTGCCCTGTGATCCCCCTCCCGTTTTGCTGCTTCTTTTTTTTTTTTTTGCCACACCACTTCCCATCCTCTCGGCCTCTTATGCGGTTCCCCCTTGGTACTGACACCACGCGGGTCTGCCTCCTCCGTTTGCAGGTCCATTATATGTAGTCCTTCCTCACTGGTGGTCACTCTTCTCTGTTTGCCTTCCCACTCGAACAGTAAACTGAATGGGAACGTCCATTTGTATCTTATCTCTTTTGCCACCAGCTCCCTCACCAGTGGGGCAATTTCCCTCCTTATTAAGAGTGTCGCCGAGGCCAGATCCTGGTATAACTGTATTTCCATCCCATTCATCCTTATATGGTCTAATTGCCTCAGTCTACTTAGGATCTGCTCTTTTTGTGGATATGATGAGAGGCCCGCTAATACATCCCTTGGTCTTTCCCCTGGGGCGCCTGTTCTTTTCGGGCCCACCCTGTGAACTCTGTCGATCCCAATGCTCTCCGCTTCTTGCGCCTCAATTATATCTCTGAATACTTCTTGAACCGCACTCTTGAGGTCTTTGTCTGACACTGACTCGGGCATACATTTGATGCGGATATTTTAACTGCTGGAAAGGTTTTCCAAGTCTTTGCACTGAATTTCTAGGTTATGGGTTAACTGAACCAAGTGTTCCTGCGTTTCACTGTTCTGTCTTGCTTCATCTTCTACGTTTTGCACAATTCTCTCTATAGTGTCTGTCATTTCCTCCAGCTTGGCCACGTCTATTTTCAACTCTTAGACTGCCTGCTTCATTTCGTTCCTCATTAAGGTAAATTGGTCCTGGACTGTGGGCATGAACTTGTCCTGCAGCTCCACAAACCAGGTGTGCATGTTGTCCTTTGTCGGGGGAATGGTGCACTGGTTTGTGGGGGTGGTGTCCGTTGTGGAATCTTCTACAGACCTGTCCTTTGAGATTGCCGAGGCATCTGAAGACCACATATGGAGCAGATTTGAGTCTTGCTGGGAGGTTGCAACGCGGATTGAGATGCGCTCCCTTTCCCCTTCACCCTTGAGATTGTCCCCTGGTTATAGGAGTCCTGTAGCGTCTCTGGATGTTTCTAGGGGGCCTCTGGTGGGGCAGCTGTGGTGTCTCCACGAAGTATAGGGTTTTATTTTCACCTTCCACTGAGTGCTTGTGGCAGGGGCCACTGGCCGTGGGTTTGCGTTAATGTGGGGAGAGTATTGTCTCTCCTGTTCCCTCCTTGGCAGTGCTACGTGCCCGTTGATGAGATGGAGTCCAGGTCCAGCCTCCCAATGCGCCGCGCCCCCCCTCGTTGCTGTTATATTGATGAAGATGAGGGGGGAACCGCCACGCCTCGGTCCAGGGAGCGGTGCCTTGTTAGTGGGGGCCCGTCCAGGCCCTTGTGAAGTGAGGAGAGGGGGGGCACGCTTGCCAGCACGCTCACCTTATGCTCTAGGTTCTTCTTTCCTCCGTGGCTGGTGCCTCCTCTTGTTGTGCCTGTAGACGGTGCCTCCTCCTCCCGCCTGTCTCCTCAGTGCGCCGGGGCCCTGTGTGCCGCGGTGGAGCCTACCGGTAGCTGTGCAGGTGGGGTCTTTTAGCCGTCCTGCGTGTGCTGATGTCCCCTGCGTGGGAGTTCCCGTGGGGAATCGCTCGGGCCTGCCTGGCCCCCAGCCGCTCTCCGCTTATCCGTGCGCAGGGTGCCAACGTCACTTTCGTGGGGGGAGGTGCCGCTCACGCCCAGCCAGCAGTGGTAGGGAGTCAGATGGCCCTGGGCTCACCCCCTGGCCCACTGTGCGATCCTCCGGCTCTGTGTACACGCAACCTCTCCTGGATGTCTTCTGGGTTCTCCCTCGATGGGGGAGGGGTACTTGCGTCTCTCGCTCCTGTGCCCGCAGCTACTGAGGGGCGTCTGCTGAGTGTCCGGTACAGAAACGCTCGGAATTCTCTTTTTATGGTGCTTCTATTGTTGGCAGCCCGGCGGGAGCGCGGTTCAGACGCGACTTCCACTGCCGGCAGCCATCTTGGAATCCGAAATACAGTTTTAAAGTGAAAGTGAAAACGTTTTTTTCTTTTCCCGAGGATTCCCAGCCTGATGACAGGGAATATTCATGAGCATGTGAATCCATGCCAGACCCATGCTGGAGAAGAATAGTAACAGGTAAGTAACTTTAACCTTAAGGAGGAATACTTAACTTTTTGGTGCATCATTCACGCCACGCAACATTTTCAACCATTTGTATAGTGCAGCGGAGGGGCGGAATGCAACTTGAATTTCAGCCGCTTTCCTTCCTCTCCAGCATTTGCATCGGCATGGGTTTTCATGCCGGCCAAATGCTAGAGATACCTATGGCGTCCACTGGCTTTATGCACCAGTATAAAGTAGGCAGACCCCGAAGGGATCTATTGTACACACCTCCTGCCATTCCTGCATGGCAGACGGTGTGTAAAATTATAATTAAATGCTGCCCGACAGCAGAGCTCACAATTAAAAGAAAATGCTGTCTGTAATGTGGGCATGCCAGGCAATGTTTACTCACTTTGCATTGCTGAGTTCAAAAGTGCAGGGGAAAAGGTGGCATACACGCGTGCAATGCACTCTGCCTTTTGCCATGCACATTTGCCCTACGCCAAGCAAATGATGAAAAATCTGGTGGCGGGAACCTGGCTATGTCTAAGTGCAAACGTACCTGGTCCCTGCCATCAAATTACATGTAGAACCAACATGAGCTCCTGAGTTTGTGTATCTTAACGTTATTCCCACTCTTTGTGCATTTTCCTTGTTCTTAGATTTACCTTAACGCTTGATTTAACATTTTAGTTTTTAATGTATGATTTTAGTGTTTTTCATGAGGAGTTTTTTGTATAGCTTGTGATTGTGTGCAGTGTAGGTGAATATAGCATGAGTGTTTGTCATATGAATGTATGAGCGTATGAGCGTATGGCATGTGAGCCGGATGTACGTGATTATTCCGTATACAAAAAATTTAGAATTCTAAAATCACAAATTCGACATGCCGTAACAAAATAATCACGCACATCACCCTCGCCTGCTATGCCCCACCCTCCACCCACCTACCATCCATACTTGCCTCTGCCGCCGACTTACCTGCTGCTCCTCTGCACAGCTCTATTCCTGTGACGCGACTTACGCCACCCCATTGAGAGGCAGAACTTCCGCCTCAGGGTGTTTTTTTAAATACATTTTTTAACTTTATTTGTCCACTGCTTCCCTTTTTAGAGATGCGTGGGGCACCCCTGCCACCGCTGAGTTCCGCAACCCCCGCTCCCCTTACTCGATTTATATTTTTTCCTGCTTTTCAATAGTGCCGAATTCTGTATAGTAATCGTACATTGATTCCTAGCGTTTGTCTTCATAACATGTGGTGTAAGAACATGCACTATAATGTGTGTGACATAAGAGCATTATGCATAACAGCTAGTGGCATAAGTGTATGTGTCGTAAGTCTGTGTGTGGCATAAGAGCTTGTGTGGTATGATTGCGTGTTGTGTGTAGCATAGGAGCGTGAATCATAAAAGCATGTGTCGTAGGAGCTTGTGTCGTGGGGGCATGTATTATGTGGGAAATCTGAGGGCGTCCTCACATCTTCTCCACTTGGATCCCCTGCGCAAGTGGCTAGGGAAAGGCCATCACTCTTGGATCCTGACCCTGCGGGTGGAGAAGTAAGGGAGGATCACCTGGATGGAGGGTTCTTGGAGATTGGAAATTAGATGTTCTCAGACGAGATGCAGTAGTCAGTATTTCCCTTCCAGGAAGAGTCCGCTATTCCTGGGGCAATTATGGGATATTGTTGCCAGACCCCACAAGCCTAGAAAGTAATGGAACATATTGTCATTTCAGACACACCAGAAAGAGGGAGAAAAGGGTTAAGGGTAAAATGGGAGAGACATGGTGTCCCCTTTTCCCATTGACAGTCAACATAACCTTTACCCCGACCTCTAGGGGTTATTGCATGTCAGCTCCGCTTGTTTCGCCACATGTAACACCTGACAGTACTGGGACAAAGAAGAGGCATCTAAGAGCAATTAAGACTACACTCTTTCACCACTCTGATACTGGCACAAGGAAGATGCCTGCCAAGAGCTGTGAGCATTAGGCATGTCCGTTTGATTGTGGTCAGGCAGGGCTAATTGGACATTCACACCTGCAGCCCATTGCCTGTCAAGGGGCTGCATGTGTATAAAAGCAGACCAGCCCAGCAGGGCAGGGAGTGACAGGAGCAGCAGCAGGGAACCTTTTTGGAGAAGCACGCTGTAACGCTGTGGTCTGCAGAAAAGGCGGTCTATGGAAGTGTGGCGTGGGAGCTGGAGCTCAGTGAAGCAGACCGAATGTTGTGAAAGAAGCTGTGTGGAGAGGCTGTCCCTTTTCCTTGTGGTCAGGATGCTTGTTCCCTTGAGTTAAGAAGTCGACACAGGAGTGCCTGAGTGTCAGGAGTTGGAACCGTGACATGAAAAGCAGAAGGCTGCGTGATCCAAACTGCTGGTGAAGTTGTGAATGTGACTAGTGAATTTCAAACAATTGTGAGACCCGGTATGCAAGCGTTTGAACTTTTCCATTTGTGGGATGTCTCAACCCACTCATCCAAGCCCTCCAACATCACTAGGCATTGCTGGCAGCAGAAACATCAGAATGGCCATTGGAAAGCATACTACTGCTCGCTCAAAATCATTCAAAAATGCGCAGTAAAAATCTGAAAAATGGGCTGCCATCCACTTTTGCCTATCTTAGTGAGCACAGGAGATCACTGGCCAAAACCACCATTGAGCTATCCACCAAGTAGCCTGAAACCACTTGGAAATAGCAATGCTGATTGCCAAAAGCAACACAGAGCTGTTTGGGAATTCATTATCTTGATTGTCAAATGTCCTAAAATCATGGCTCACAAATCACCAAAAAGATCCAACCTTCTTGTTGGGTGTTCCACATTATTCTACTGCAAGAATCCACATCAATACAATGTCAGCAAAAATCATATGTTCTCTGAACCAAATCCTATTTTAAAGATACTGATGTAAAGACAGCTGTCAAAAATGGGTGCAATACCGGTACTCACCACTACCAGAAGCTGGCGTTTTAAAACCATATTCTTTGAAAAACTGAACAACTGAACCCAAACTATGCCAAAGAAGAGAATTCTATCAAAATGCCATATAGAGTGCCACACAGTGATTTCATTGTTGAAAAAGACTTGATTTAAAGATACATTGCTTAGTGTGAGTTTATAAATGTATTTTCTTTTTACAAGGAACTAACTTGCAATTGATCAGAAAGTAACCTGATGCAGTCAAAACTTCAAAAGGATTGCTGTCCCTGGGAACCCTTCACACCTTGTCCTTCCTACCAACAGGTGAGGATATCGCATGGACATGTTAATTAGAACTGTTGTGAGAGGAGGAGATTTCCCCTGCTGGCAGGAAAAAGAGACAATAGATTTTTTTCAGCTGAATAGAATATGCTGATATGGGTGTGCCTGGTCAACAACTGCTCTAGCAGGAAGGCAGGCCATGTGACCATCTGACTCACCCAGCTCTGGGGGCAGATCAGACTGGGATATGGATTTAACATTGCACCAAATATATGTTTAAGGAAAATGGTCCTAAAATATTGTAACAAGCTGACAAAAATGTACAACTTTGAGATTGTGACAATGAAAAATTCACGCACAATTTAAGACTAAGCTGGACGTTGTGCGATGTTCTGAGACCAAACTCCGGGATTTATTAATATTGCAGCTGTAGTGTTTTTGCTATGAACATAAGAACTTACAGTAATATGCTCAGAGAGGGTGTGTATGTCTGTGTAAAATTTGGTGCAGAACCAATATTGCGAAACCCACCAAAAGCGCAAATAAGTCGTCATTTCTGAACCCAAGCTCGTAGGAACAAGGGACTTGAACAGAGATGTACCTTAAATAATTTGTGATGTGCGTATGTATTATGAACTTCTTGTGTATCTGGGAAGTATGTTTTTTGGGAAAAACAATTTTTCCATGTAAAAGCAGAGGGGAGGGATTTCAGCTAAGCCATATACACAGCATCATGATGACACCTCATGACATGCTGATCATTTTCTCCAGTCAGGGGACAGGAGATTCTCTGACCTATCAAATCCTTAGGGGGTTGGGCATGTAGAATCAGCCTCCACACCCACTTTGAAAAAACATAAAAAGAGACTACTTAGGACAGATAGGGAACATTCATTCCACTCTTCAACCGATCTCTTGGTGCAGCAACTTGCCGGAAGACTCCAGATCTAGATCTAGAGACTAGAACTTAGAATCCAGACTCTAGAACCAAGCTCTAAAACCCTGAAGCAAAGGCCTAATTCACAAGCTGAATCCTTTTCAGCAGGCCTTCAGAATCTTTTGCAACCTGATTCTAACCCCAACCCCTAAACTTCCACGGAGCCTAACCAAACCATTCAACAGCCTTGCTGAGCTGTGTTGCTTCTAGCTAAGAACCCTGTGCTAGAACCCAGATCCAGACCCAGAGAGAGCAGTGCTGTAACCAGACCCGTCAGATCCAGTTCAAGAGACCTAGACCGCCGTGCAATGCTGAGAACAGAACCCAGAGGGCCTGAGACCTGTCCGGTGGCGAGAGTGAAGCCAAACCCCTTGACCAGATCTTTGACGAGGTGCATTCCATTCCAAAACTAGGAGTGAGTATCTAGTCTAGAACTGTACAGAACCAATCTCTTAGTTTAAAGTAATCCTCTTCCATTAATTTCAACCTATCCAGAACTGCATTATGGAATCCTGTGTTCATCCTGTTGATTCCAAATCTGTAAAGTGCCGTCTGTCATTCTGAAATCTTGACTTTATTTCTGAAAATCTAACTCCACAAAACATCCGTATCTTTTGAACTGCACGTCCTAGAAGCTAAGATTCTAAGCTTTCCAACAAGCCCAAAACGACATTCCAATTCATTATAGTTTTTCCATAATTGCGATTTATGCACGCGGAAAAATTGCAGCGAATTAATTTGGCTCAATTACATTTTCTGTCAAAATAGCTGCTCCTTGTTCTCAATTGCTGAAATTCGTTTTCAATTTGATAATCATTCATGAATCATTGCTAGTGTTGACCTGAACCAATCCAAAGTAACTATCACTTATTCTGAATATCCTTTAGTGAATTAAAATCATTTTAGCATATTTTTCCATCCATTGCAATCACATTCCAAAGCGTTTTGACCTGTGTTTTAAAATCATACCTGTTTTCTGTAAGCTTGCTGGGGGTAACTGGAATTGAACTGCATTCTTGATTGTATTCCTGAAACCTGTGTGCCCTTATTTCCATCTCTTCATATAGCAGAGTGGGGGAAGAGAGTAGTCGCGGGGGAAACAGTGATCATATTATCTTTTGATTGAAATCATATCAAGTCATTTCTGTGTTGCATTCTTTCCCATTATTGCATTTCCTTGAACTACATAAAGTATTCTCTGCTACAGTTTCCTCCATATTCATACTCCTAAGTGATTAAAGAGTGTCAATTTTGTAATATTACCCATTGTTGATTACCGTCCATATTCATAAGTGTGCTATTGAAATATTCATTTTGTTAATAAAAGTGTGATATATATATATATATATATATATATTGTTTAATCAAATAAACCTTTTAATTTGCAAAACACACCTACTATATCCAAAGAGAGGGGTTCTTCATCCAGATTTAAAGAACTTTGACATAAAAATATATATAAATAAGGGCTTCCATTGGGCATCCCAGACTAGGCATTGACTTAGTTCTAGAGAGCACCTTTTTGCATAAGTTGTTTGTGAGAGGTGAATGGACTGAGCAGGACCAGAATGTTGGTTGCAGGCAATCACACAACAGGTCACTGCAACTGGGTTAGATATCTGGAGAGATCAGGGCCCCTTACACGTGGCCCTGAGTGAACTATATATGGCCCCGAAGGCCAAGGATGAGCACGACAGGATTGCCAGGATAGCGGCATATTTATATTTATATATGGTAGCCATACAGGACAAATGTGCTGAAGGCCAAGATCTGGCAAGTAGGCAACTGATGGCATTCGAGAAGGCCCAATCTGATCTGGACTCTTCTGGGCATAGGCTGCAGAGGAGCCAGGAGTCAGAAAACGAAAGTAGGCAGTATCTAATTGAAATAAAAGAGGACATGGGTATCATGCAACAGGAAAGGGCAGACCAGGATACCAGAATTCTGGCCTTGCAGAAGGAGTATCAAGAAGGTTTGGACTCCCTACTGCAGAGCCAGAAAAAGCTGGAGCAACAGATAGATTTCAACAGGGCATGCACAAAGCAGGTAGCCACCCTGCAAAGCCAATTGGATAAAGAAAAAGGGGAGAGCAATAAATTGATTTTGAAAGACCTGGATACCCAGGCAGAGTTTGAGGAAGAGCGCCAGAAAGCTGGTGCCCTTCAAAGGCAGAGGGATGACCTGGTGGCACAGAGGCAGGCTCTTGCTCAGGAAAGGGACACCTTAGGCCCGGAAGTCTGCCACTTAAAAGGCAAGCTGGAAGAAAATCACCTCGCCCTCCAGGGATCGGGTGATCTCCAAAAAGAGCATCAAAACTTGTTAGAGCACAAAAGGAAGGTGGAAGATGCTCTGACAAGAAAGGAGCAGGCCAGTAGGGGTGGGGCTCAGGAGGTAACCCTCCTGCAGCAAAGACTGGCCCAGTACTCCAGGACCAACCAGGAAGCACAGAGAGAGAATGATGCTCTCTGCCAGCACAATGATAGGCTCCAGCAACAGGTAGCCATGCAGGAGAGACTGAGAGTCTAGTAAGGCCTTGATTGAGGAACTGAAAGCACAGGCTCTGGCAGGGCAACAGGGAGCAGGGGCTGATAAAGATGAGGTTCGCTGGGAAAGGGAAACACCTGAGCATAACCTCAGGAGCCCTAGTACCAGAGGCCTCCATCTCTCCCAGTCCCTGGACTCTGCCACCCCCATGTCCCCTGGCGCACATGAGCCCAGGGCCATGGGGATGGCAGATTACTATCCAGTCAGAAGTATGGGGCTCAAAGGCCAGTACCTCCCAGGAATGGATGGGAGAATACTCCAGTTTCTTTGCTGGGATGGAGGACCAAAATCATTCAAGATGGTCCACATATAGGGCGTCCATCTTGAAACACTTTTCTGTTCACCGAAATCCCCAAGAGGCTCGCAAGGCAGCCTACTATTTGCAATGTGGGGAGGATCAGGCCCCACAAGAATTTGTGCAGGAGTTGAAGCGTGCCTTTGCGCAGACTACCAAAAGGGTGCGCACGGACAGTAAAGAATTTGTAAATACCTTTTTCCATGCCTTACCCAAAATACATCATGACCCAGCTAGTGAGAGAGTTTCATGAGAAAAGGTCACTAAACTGGGTCATTGAACAGGCCACCCAAATCTATGAGGTGCAGAAGCCCATAGAAAATAAAAGTAATGCTCAGAAAAGCCCGAAACCAACCAGCACCCCTGCTGCTGCCAAGGTGGCAGAGGTAAAGGTTGCCCCCATTGTAGATTTGGAGATGATGGGGGGGGGCTAAAACCTGCCTGCACAGAATAATTCCAAGCCCAGAAGGCCCTCGGGCCAGTCACAGATAGGGAGCCAAGGAGGTAGTCCCACAAATGGGGTCCTTCACTCCCCTGACTATGTAAGTCCCCGCTACAAGGGAAACCGACCCATCCTGGGTTATGTATGGACTCCTCCAGCCCAAGGGGGGGATCCAACCAAGCACCTAACCCAGGGAACTTCCCTCCTAACTGCCCCCAGGAGGGCAGAAATTCACCAAACCCTGGCCAGAACTTTTTCCCCAGGTATCCACCCAACTTCCAACCACAAAATCATCCATCCTTCTTTCCCCAATTCCCTGAGTCCAGACCACCTAATCGGGAGAGGGGAGGCCAAGGGTGGAGGGGTACCCAAATCTTCCCAACCCGGGGTACTACCAGAGAAGGGATAGCTACCCTTCCCGGGATCAGCCCAGGGGAGAAAACAGAACCCCGTATCAGCCTGAGCGGGTTTCAAAGTTGGAGCGCCATGTCCAAAATATGCCACAGTATCTGGGTCGCATGCTGAGGGCTCAGCAGAACCCTCAGATGAGCATGTCGGCACAGAATGCCCCAAACTCTGGACCTGGTGCTCCAGAACAATGACGGGGGCAGCACCCCAACAACTCACTGGTTCCCAGGGAGGAGGCACAAGGGGAAGGGGGTGTAAAGCCTTGGAGGAAGCTTCCTTCCCCACTTGTAAACAGCCCCTGGAAACCCAGGAACCAGAAACAAAATCTCCTGCCCCTGAAAGTCTGCCACCCAAGGAGCAGAGAGGGTGTAAGAGAAACAAAGGACCCAAACAGACCCACTTTGTGGAGGAGATGCAGATCTTTCAATTTGAGGGAGCGGGATCCTCAGAGGATCCGGGGAAAAGGATCTTCTCCTTCAGAGATGGGGGAACTCCTCCCAAAGAAATATGGGTCCCAAGGGATTCCAAATCCGACTGGGTAGATGTGGGGACTGAGCTAGCGCCACCCATCATCCCATCCCAGAACCAACAGCAAGAAAATCCCCTGGTTCAAACCCATCCTGGTGACTGCCTCCAAAAAGGGGGGAGGGGGATGGCCCAGAAACGGAACCAGGGGAACCCAAAACTTCTCCTGTCTCCAGTTGCCAACTTTTTCTTTCAGATTCCCAAGACCCTCCACAGAATTCTGCCCAAATCTCTTCTCTCTCCATGTCCAAAACCGGAAAATTAGCCCACCAGTTGTCCAAAAATGTGCATTATCTGTGCCCCCTTGCGGAGAAGGAGGGAAGATACTATGCCCCTGTACAAGTACAGGGGCAGGGGACAATTTTGGCACTGGTGGACACTGGATCCCAAGCTACCCTTCTGTCCAGAAAGAAATACCAAATTTCTCTCACCTCTCTTCCTGGACAACTTCAGACCTTTGATGGGAAGGAGATTCCCGTCGAGGGGACAGCTGACTT
This sequence comes from Ambystoma mexicanum, assembly GCF_040938575.1. Taxonomy (NCBI): domain Eukaryota; kingdom Metazoa; phylum Chordata; class Amphibia; order Caudata; family Ambystomatidae; genus Ambystoma; species Ambystoma mexicanum. Next base: position 30,333,360 of record NC_090933.1, on the reverse strand, counting down.
GGACATTAAAATTGCTTAAACAAGGTACTCTGTACCCAGACTAGCCGACCCATAAAATTGAAACCGAGTGTCAACCATATTAGTCTAAACGGCACATGCCACATGGTTGAACAAAAATCTGACCAAGTAGAATTTCACTTCCAGAACAAGCAAATTCCAGACGTGACGGTAATATCAGTAGGACAACAGACTGGTGATGGGGGTCCTCTCTACTTCTGAAAATCAACCTTCCTTCTAGTTTAAGGTGGTATTCCACACTGGAAGGAAACACTCTGAAATTCTTTACCAATCCACAATCGGACATTCCCACTCCAATAATCCAGAAAGATGTGAAATCCGCTCAGAGCCTGGCTGATGTTCAGCAAATTGGAGAGCAGTTGTTCATCCCTGTTCAGTTAAATGATGGTAAGGACTCTGTTCTCGCCCGAGTGTGTGTGAACAACGGTAAGAGCTTCATCAGCGAAGCCATGCTCCGCCAACTTTCAAAAGATCCTGCCATTCCCACATTCAAACTGATAGACAAATGGGAAATGGATCTGGAAACACCCAATTCCAAAGATCTCCTGCCAAGCAGGTGTATGCTCAAAATCTCCATTGGCAACAAGAGCATAATCCATAATTGTTGGGTCGTGCGAGACGACACTGCCGTCTTTTACTTAGGCAGTGACATTCTAAATCGCTTTGCCATTAGTTTGGACCTTATAAACCTCAAAGCTTGGTCCCGATTAGCGGATAATCCCATGGGCTTTGATGACCAAGAGAAAGCATTTAAGTCAGCTCAATTGCTACCTTATGCAGTTGAAATTCAGATTGGACAGGAAGTCACCATCCCAGAAAGGACCCGACAATTCTCCCTGGAAGTGAAAGTTAAGAGGACAAAAATTGAAAAACACTGATGCTTATATTCATCTAAATGCTTCTCTCCAACAGCAAGGGTTGGGGGTAAACCCAACACCATTAGTCAATATACATAACACCATTCCATTAGAGGTGGATAACAGCGACTTAAAGAGTATCACTCTAGCCGCAAGCACCATTAGTGGAATGGCGGTTGATAACCAACATTTTTCCATTGATTTAGGAAATGAACTGTTAGGACTAATTCCCAAGGACTCTTTTGACAGTGGCCGTGATGACAATACAACACCAGACAGGATCTTTACCCGGCATGGGGGGAACTTCCTGGTGTACACTTCCTGCCCTTATGGTAAGGAAGATGTGACTTGTGACTTCAGGAGGGATGAGGTGATTTTTCAGGTCCATGAGGGCTGCTTTTCCCACCTGAAGCCACCAGTCCAAATCAGCACTCTGACCAGGGACTTCTCCACCCAGCTAGAGGAGGCTGCTGAGATAGCGGAACCAGAAGTCTTTCCCGGCTTCAGGCAGATGGTTGAAGAGAGAGTCAACCTAGCTGATGCCTGTGTGACTCTGGAGCAGAAGCAAAAGCTGAAACAAGTTTTCTTGAATTTTCAAGATCTCTTTGCAGTAGACTCATATGACTGTGGTCGCACTGACGTCCACACAACAACAATTCCCACAGACCCGGGCATGACTCCAGTGTTTGTGAAGCAATATTGCTTGCCTCTCGCATCAATGGAGTTCCTTACTGAAATAATTAAGAAACTTGAGTCCCGCGGGATCATCCGTCCAGTCCACAGCACCTTCAATAATCCGGTGCTGGGGATATTGAAGCCAAACGGCCAGTGGAGAGACTGCGCCGACCTTAGGGAGCTCAACAAACGGGTCCATACTTCCCGATGGCCTCTTCCCTACATTGACCAAGGGCTGGCCCAGATCCAGGGGTCACAGGTATTCACTGCAATAGACCTGACCAATGGATACTGGACTGTGCCTGTCAGTAGTGAGGACCAATACAAGCTGGCTTTTACCTTTTGGGGGCCAGCAGTACACATGGACCCGGATTCCCTTCAGATACCTCAACTCCGGTAATGAGTTCAACATTTTCCTACATAAGGCCATGCCCGACCTGGGAGAGAGGGGTTACCTGGCTTATGTAGATGATGTCCTCATGAAAAGCTCAACTGTGGAGGAATATATAGCGGAGATCCGTTATGTTCTGACCCAGTTGAGGGCCGCCAGAGCAAAACTTTCCTTTCAGAAAGCACAGTGGTGTAGAACCCATGTTAATTTCTTGGGGCATGAGATTACACCTCAGGGTCTCTGTCCCCAGGAAAAGAAAGTGGAAGCACTTCAGAAACTGAAAGACCCCACAACTGTGCGGGAATTAAGGAGCCTCCTTGGACTGACTAATTACAGCAGAAAGTTCATTGAGGGCTACGCAGAGATCACCAGACCCCTGATTCATCTCTTGAAGGGGGGTTCAAGTGTGAATGGGGTCCAGAACAAGCCGAGGCAGTAAGACAACTCAAAAGAAGCCTCTCACAAGCGCCTTGCCTAGTTTACCCTGTCAGAAACAAGGAGTTTTTCTTGGAGACAGGGTTCTCTAATACATGCTTGACTGCAGTATTATACCAAAAGCATGACAAGATCAATAAAGTAATCTCCTATGCGAGTAAAACTTTATCCTCTGTGGATGAAAAATTCAACGATTGTGAGAAGGCACTCCTGGCAACGGTGTGGGCATTGAAGAATTATCGCCCGTTTATCCAGGCGGAACACATAGTGAGACTCCACACCAGCCTCTGCAATATCTCCAAAGTGACAGAATCCGGGCCGGAAATGTGAGTAATTCCCGAATTACTTCCTGGATTCTGTCAATGCAAGGCTTTCTTGTGGAGGTCAGATATGGCCAAAACAAGACGAGTCCCCTCGCGCAAGGTCTTGCTGACTTGCATGATTGTGCCAGAGAAAACTGTCTTGAGGACGTAAGTCTAAAAATCAAGGACAACATGGAGGCATACCTTAATTCCCCACACAAAGTCTTTGAAGAAGACAAGTGTGAGGGAATGCCCACTGTTTATGTGGATGGATTCTCTTACCATGTTGATGATAACAGGGAAAACGACCTTGTGGCTGGCGTAGGGAATGCATGGGTGAATGAGTCCCCAGAACCCTCCTCTGGGTACAAGGTTGGTCCCCGAAGTAGTCAAGTGGCAGAGTTGATGGCTGTGCATCAAGCCATCCTCACTGCTGTCCAACATCAACTCCATGAACTGGTCATAATCACAGATTCGGATTATGTACGCAACGGGTTCGTGGAGCACCTGGTTAATTTGAAAACCAGAGGAATGCTATGTGCTAATAACAAGTCCTTGAAACATGGGAAGTTAATCCAAAATATTGATGATCTGGTCACCTCGAATGGGATGACCATCTACTGGAAAAAGATCAGGGGTCATTCCAAAGTAGAGGGACCAGACAAAACAGGAAATGACTTAGCTGATAAGCTGGCCAAAACCGGGGCCATCCAAGGGGATCTAATAGAGATCGAGTCCCTGTTGGGGGAAATACAGGTCACTGCTATCACTAGGTCCCAGACAAATGCTCACAGTGATCTTTAAACTGCACAATGGAGTAAGGAGACCCCAGATGCTGATTTGATTACGGCTCAAAAAGGGGATCCAATAATTGGTAACTTGTACCAACCCATTGAGGACCCTGAGAACTTTCCCCTGACGGATACCGATTACATAGGGAAAGAATACGTCAGAGTGTTGATGAAATGTCCAAAAATGTTCCGAATCCAAGACGGTCTGTTGGTAAGGAAATCCCTAACTGGCCATGATCAGTGGGTGGTTCCTACCTCATTCCGAAGCCTGATGTTAAATCACGCCCATGATGCGGCCACAGCCGGTCATAGTGGGTTTCATACAACACTTGAAATTTTAAGAGAGGTTGCTTACTGGCCTCACATGGGGCAGGACCTCGACCAATACTTGAAGGGGTGTCTTGTGTGCACAGTTTCAGCCAACATCCCTCACACATCCCATTTCACCAGCGAAGTAATGTAAAAGATGTGGGAGATACTTGGGGTTAAAAGGAAGCTACATATTGCTTACCGGCAAGCCTCTCGTGGGGCAGTAGAACGTTACAACAAAACCATTGTGAGCATCTTAAAAAGGTTTGTGGCATATTCTGGGCCGAGTTGGGATATCCGATTACCTCTTGTCCTAATGGCCATCAGATCTACCCCTTCATCTGCAACTAAAATGTCACCGTTTCAGTTGATGACTGGACGCAGGATGGTGCTTCCCCAGCATCTGCTTTACAGGACCCAAGAGCAGACATTGATCAATGCCTCCACAACTCATGAGTATGTTGAAAATTTAAGAAAACGCCTTCAACATGCTTTTGCCTATGCTCAGCGAAATCTAGAAAGATCAGCCGATAGCATGAAGACTCACTATGACTTGAAGACTACCAGAAAAGAATACATTGTAGGAGACCCGGTCTATCTATACAATTTCCAAAGGAACCAGGCCAAACAGCAAAAATGTCTGCCTTCCTGGAAGGGACCTTTTGAAATTGTAGACAAGATCTCACCAGTTGCCTACAAGATCCGCACCCCCAAAGGCAGTTTGGCGGAGGGGGAAGATACGTGGGTTCATATTAATCAGCTAAAGTGTTGCCATCCCAGGCACACTCTGCAGCAACTGGAGGAGTCCTCTGGAACCCGAGAGGGGACCACTCCAGATCAATAAAATTCCAACCATAAAATATTCCAGATATAGCCTATGAAATACAATAATAAGAATGTGAATGTCTCCTGATTACAAAATGTATATGCCCACCCCACTACATTTATAGTGGTGGGGAAATGTCTATGAATATGTTGTTGCCTTTTTGCTTTGTCATCCTAGGAGAGACAAACCATGGAGACTGACCAAGGAGGATGACCCGGGGACTGGGAGCAAAGATCCGAGGGGCCCGGGGTATCGTTCAATGCTCCCATCAGGACTGGCGAGGAGAACCGATCGATCCACCCCTGATGGAGGAAAAGATGCTGAACTGTGCCATCCGTGGAATCCGGAGAGATGATGCGGACATCCCAGTCTTGCGAAGTTCCATCGATGAAAGTTCAACGGCCATTGCAAGAGGGGGGCTTGTGGGATGTCTTAACCCACTCATCCAAGCCCTGCAACATCACTAGGCATTTCTGGCAGAAACATCAGAATGGCCATTGGAAAGCCTGCTGCTTGCTCAAAATCATCCAAAAATGCGCAGTAAAAATCTGATAGGCTGCCATCCACTTTTGCCTATCTTAGTGACCACAGGACATCACTGGCCAAAACCACCATTGAGCTATCCACCAAGTAGCCTGAAACCACTTGGAAATAGCAATGCTGATTGCCAAAAGCAACACAGAGCTGTTAGGGAATTAATTTTCTTGATTGTCAAAATGTGCTTAAATCATGGCTCTCAAATCACCAAAAATATCCAACCTTCATGTTGGGTGTTCCACATTATTCTACTGCAAGAATCCACATCAATACAATGTCAGCAAAAATCATACGTTCTCTGAACCAAATCCTATTTTAAAGATTCTGATGAAAAGACAGCTGTCAAAAATGGGCGCAATACCGGTACTCACCACTACCAGAAGCCGGCGTTTTAAAACCATATTCTTAGAAAAACTGAACTGAACCCAAACTATGCCAAAGAAGAGAATCCCATCAAAATGCTATATAGAGTGCTACACAGTGATTTCATTGTTGAAAAAGACTTGATTTAAAGATATGTTGCTTATTGTGAGTTTATAAATGTATTTTTTTTTTTACAAGGAACTAAGTTGCAATTGATCAGAAAGTAACCTGATGCAGTCAAAACTTCAAAAGGCTTGCTGTCCCTGGGAACCCTTCACACTGTGTCCTTCCTACCAACAGGAGAGGATATCGCTTGTACATGTTAATTGGAACTGTTTTGAGAGGAGGAGATTTCACCTGCTGGGAGGGTAAAGAGACAATAGATTATTTCAGCCGAATAGAATATGCTGATGTGGGTGTGCCTGGTCAACAACTGTTCTAGCAGTAAGGCAGGCCATGTGACCATCTGACTCACTCAGCTCTGGGGGCGGACCAGACTGGGATGTGGATTTAACATTGCATCAAATATATGTTTAAGGAAAATGGTTCTAAAATATTGTAACAAGCTGACAAAAATGTACAACTTTGAGATTGTGACAGTGAAAAATTCGCTCACAATTTAAGACTAAGCTGGACGTTGTGCGATGTTCTGAGACCAAACTCTGGGATTTATTAATATTGCAGCTGTAGTGTTTTTGCTATGAACATAAGAACTTACAATAATATGCTCAGAGAGGGTGTGTATGTCTGTGAAAAATTTGGTGCAGAACCAATATTGCGAAACCCACCAAAAGCGTGAATAAGTTGTCATTTCTGAACCCAAGCTCGTAGGAACATGGGACTTGAACAGAGATTTACCTTAAATAATTTGTGATGTGTGTATGTATTATGAACTACTTGTGTATCTGGGAAATATGTTTTTTGGGAAAAATTGATTTTCCATGTAAAAGCAGAGGGGAGGGATTTCAGATAAGCCATATACACAGCATCATGATGACACCTCGTGACATGCTGATCATTTTCTCCAGTCGGGACAGGAGATTCTCTGACCTATCAAATCCTTAGGGGGTTGGGCATGCAGAATCGGCCTCCACACCCACTTTGAAAACACATAAAAAGAGACTGCTTAGGACAGATAGGGAACATTCATTCCACTCTTAAACCGATTTCTTGGCGCAGCACCCTGCCGGAAGACTCCAGATCTAGATCCAGAGACCAGAACTTAGAATCCAGACTCTAAAACCAAGCTCTAGAACCCTGAAGCAAAGGCCTAATTCACAAGCTGAATCCTTCTCAGCAGACCTTCAGAATCTTTTGCAACCTGATTCTAACCCTAACCTTCCACAGGGCCTAACCAAACCATTCAACAGCCTTGCTGAGCTGTGTTGCTTCTAGCTAAGAACCCTGTGCTAGAACCCAGATCCAGACCCAGAGAGAGCAGTGCTGTAACCAGACCCGTCAGATCCAGTTCAAGAGACCTAGACCACCGTGCAGTGCTGAGAGCAGAACCCCTTGACCAGATCTTTGACGAGGCGCATTCCATTCCAAAACTAGGAGTGAGTATCTAGTCTAGAACTGTACAGAACCAATCTCTTAGTTTAAAGTTCTGTTCATTTCAACCTATCCAGAACTGCATTATAGAATCCTGTGTTCATCCTGTTAATTCCAAATCTGTAAAGAGCCATCTGTCGTTCTGAAATCTTGACTTTAATTCTGAAACTCTACCTCCACAAAACATCCGTATCTTTTGAACCGCACGTCCTAGAAGCTAAGATCCTAAGCTTTCCAACAAACCCAAAACGACATTCCAATTCATTATAGTTTTTCTGTAATTGCGATTTACGCACGCGGAAAAATTGCAGCGAATTGCAATTTGGCGCAATTTCATTTTCTGTCAAAATAGCTGCTCCTTGTTCTCAATTTCTGAAATTCGTTTTCAATTTGATAATCATTCATGAATCATTGCTAGTGTTGACCTGAACCAATCCAAAGTAACTATCACTTATTCTGAATATCCTTTAGTGAATTAAAATCATTTTAGCATATTTTTCCATCCATTGCAATCACATTCCAAAGCGTTTTGACCTGTGTTTTAAAATCATACCTGTTTTCTGTAAGCTTGCTGGGGGTAACTGGAATTGAACTGCATTCTTGATTGTATTCCTGAAACCTGTGTGCCCTTATTTCCATCTCTTCATATAGCAGAGTGGGGGAAGAGAGTAGTCGCGGGGGAAACAGTGATCATATTATCTTTTGATTGAAATCATATCAAGTCATTTCTGTGTTGCATTCTTTCCCATTATTGCATTTCCTTGAATTACATAAAGTATTCTCTGCTACAGTATCCTCCACATTCATACTCCTAAGTGATTAAAGAGAGTGTCAATTTTCTAATATTACCCATTGTTGATTACCGTCCATATTCATATGTGTGCTATTCAAATATTCTTTTTGTTCATAAAAGTGTGATATATATATATTGTTTAATTATTCAAAGAAACCTTTTAATTTGCAAAACACACCTACTTCTTGGCTCAGTGAGGTTGGGGAGATCCAAAGAGAGGGGCGTTATACAAGGGTTCATCATCCAGATTTAAAGAACTTTGACATAAAAATATATATAAATAAGGGCTTTTATTGGGCATCCCAGGCTAGGCATTGACTTAGTTGGAGTGCCGCATTGAAGTCACTTACACATTTTAGAAGAATAATTTGTATCAGAGTGGTAGTGTGTTTAAAGAAACACGTTTTTGAAAGTCTGCAGTTTCAACCATTATCTATTGAGTAGCCAGGAATGCTTTGTATCGAAGTGTGAGACCTGAGAGTGAATGTCTTGCACTAGAGAGGAGACCCAGTGAAAGTCCTGGCCAATGATAACCTCTTCAAGAAGACCAGGTATTACTGCTGCCAGGATGATGTTATAAGTGTCTCTAATCCGAATGGTAACTGGTATTTTAGGAAACATTTCCTCGTCTACATCAACGCATGCGATTCAGACCTTTCTTTTACTGTTTGACACTATCAATTGGGATTTGATCTGACCCTACTGCAGTTTGTTTACCCCCTGAGTGCATAAAAGCCTGCACTGAGATCCCATTCACCATTGCAGGTTCATGAGTGGAAGTGGTAGGGATTTCACAGTAGCAGTCACTCATAATCTCGACTTCCTCTTCTGGTTCTTCCCACTCCTCATCTCCATTGGCTCTTCTTTGTGATATTTTGGGACCATTTCTAGCCAAATGGCCTGCCTCTTTGCAGGAGAAGCAAACAAGGGTTGTAGGACTACTGATCTTACTTTCTTCTCTTTTTATCTCTTCCTGACCCTTGAACTCTGGTCTTTTGTCTGTTCTCTCTCAAATGTAGGTTTGTCTAGTTTTTATAGGGGCCCCAGTTTTATTCTGTTGGGAGAGATTTGGACGAGTAGACCCTCGACCGTCCTTCTCGTCACTCCGATGTAAAGAGTGGAAGTGTTTATTGGCCTCAGCATACTTCTGAGCAGTCTCTATTGCCAGGGTAAAGGTGGGATTGTTTAATTTTAACACTGCTCTTTGGAGCAATGGTGGTAATGAGTTTATACATTGTTCTACGGTTCTTTGAGAACTTCGGCCACGTTTTTGCCTCTTAACCATAGGGAGAAGGTGTTCTTAATCCTTTCTCCTAACTCAATAAGTATCTCACCCGGGTTTAATTTTAGATTCTGTAATTTATGGTGATAGAAACTACTTGTCTGTCCTACCCTCTAAAAGAGTTTTTCCTTGATCTCGGTAGAGAATGCTGTTCCGGGAAGATTTAGAAGTTGGTAGGATGTTTGAAGTTCACCCTTTAGAAGGGGTCCTAAATAGCAGAGCTTCAAATCATCACTCCATTAAAATTGGGCAGCTAATTGGTCAAAATAAAAAAAATAAAATGCCTAAATCCTCTCCTTCCTTGATAGGTTTTAGGACTCCTTGGAGAATGCTAGGTATTGTTTAGACAGCCATCAGATTTTCAAGTCCAGTTTGCAAACGGTTCTCCGCCTCTATCTGATGGTCCTCTAAGCGGGCTAGTACTTGATCAATGGATGCCATGTGTATGTGTGGTGTGATGGTTTTGTACGACTTGCCTCCTGATTCTGAGTCCGATTTTTTTGGAGCTGGTGTCAGCCCTTGCTCCAAACGTTTTGGGCTCCTTGGAAGTTGTTCCGGAGGATGGAGTGTGGGCCTAGTCGAGATAGGTAGTAGATCTATTGCGCTTAACCCTCTTCCCGCTCCCAACTCGCTAGGTCTGATATAGGTGTGGGCTAACCTCCAGAATGAGGTGGTCCCACTGCTTTAGGTGGTATGTAGACAGAAGGGTATCAAGGAGATGTTGGTCCTGAAAAAACAAGTCCCGATGTTTAATAGGTATGCTGGTTTTGCCAAGGATAAATTGCTTCACCACTAGAACTCTATCCTGGTCTTCTGCTTGTATAATGATCTTTTCCCACTGGATGTAAATACTACGAATAACATGAGGGTTTCAACTTTTATCAGTTGGACTGTATCCCACCGCTGACACCATATATGAGGCAGGCATGGTATCGAGAGATAGAGACACAGACTCAAAAGTAACAGTTTGAAAACCTGTATTACAAAACATTGTAGAGTTGGAGTAATGCCAAAATGGTTCCAACTCTAAAGCGGCTGTTTCCTCAATTAATGCTTCTAAGGGCCGTTGATGTCTGTAAGTCCAAAACCAAAGTCTGTCTGTGTCAACAATTATGCTTGCCCTCACTCTTAAAACAAATGTGATGTTGGGTCTTCTTAAAGTAAAATGGTGGATAAAAAAGAAATGCAAACCAAGGCTGGTTTCAGGTAGCCTTACCGTCGGGTTTAGTTCTACCAGTTTTAAAGAAAATAGTTTAGCGGAAAAGGGGTGCCCTTGGAATCTTCCAGGTAGAGCTTTTGCAGCACGTCAATATAGTTCACACTATCTCTGGGTCTCTTGGGGTTACCTTCCCCAAGCTCTGACCCTTCTGGTTCCAAAAGAAAAAATACAGTTCCCTTTTGGTCTCTGAGGGTTCCCTTCAAGTCTTGTCCTCTCTCCCTTCAACCATATCTCCCAGTTTCTTTTTGGGCATCTCAGGGGTTCTATCCCCAATTCTAGCCCCTTATTCCCTGCCCTGTCTCAAATGAAGATTCACAGTTCCTTTGGGGTCCCCTGGGATTCCAATCCCCAGGCTCCACCCCTCTGGCTCCAAAAGAAAAAACACAATTCCTTTCAGGCCTCTCAGGGTTCCCTTCCCTAAGCCTTAGCCTTTCTTCTTATAAAAATGTCTTTCACAAGTTTCTCTGGGCCTCTGAGGGTTCCCGTCCCCAAACATAGGCCCCTCTTTTCTCAAAACAAAGTTCACTTAAAAGTTCACCTTATCAGGATGTACCTCTCAAAGCACAGTTCTTTCACAGGGTAGTATCAGAGACTTTGTAGAATGCAGGGCTTCTGCTCCTCCAATGCGCGACCAGTCTGACTTCTGGCCCCTCTCCTTGCACTCCTTTACCTCTTGCAGACTTTCCACTTTGCCATGCCTCTTGTACACTTTTATTACTTTGCTGTGCCTCTTGCACCTTTCCTTTCCTTTGCTGTGCACACTTGCACACTCCTTGTACGCTGCTGTGCCTCTTGCTCACTCCTTTTACTTTGCTGTCCCTCTTGCACCTTTCTTTTCTCTTTTGGGTCACTTGCACCCTCTCTTTGCTTCCTGTACTTTCAAGCTCACTGTTTCTGCTTTTTCCTGCTTTTTCCCCGCTAGCACACTTTCTTTCACTTGCTTTTCAGTTATTGTGTTGCTTGCACCTTCCGCTGCTACAGCTCACGCTCCAGCCACCCGCACACTACTGAGTTTCTCTCTCTCTCTCTTTCTCTCTCTTTCTCTCTCTTTCTCTCTCTCTCTCTCTCTCTCTCTCTCTCTCTCTCTCTCTCTCTCTCTCTCTCTCTCTCTCGCTCTCTCACCACCTGCCCCTCAGGCACCCCTGGGACTGGCACAGGTCCCAGGGGAATGAGCCCTGGCCTGGAAATGGCCAGCAAGTTGCAGTTCTTCCCAATCCAGCTCCTTGGACACACGGCTACCTCGCTACGCTGCAACCCCGCTGACACACCGGGTCAGGGTCCTGGCATTCTGTTTGCATCCAGGTCTTCCGGGCTTCTCCTTCTGCAGCCTCCTGCTCCCTGGCTTTCTCGATCCATCCAGCAACCCCAGCTCGTTCATTTCTCCTGGCGGAACCGCACCTTTTATACCCTAACTGGGAGTCAAGTGGAGTAAGGTGTGTATGGTTAATGTTAGGTGCCTGACCTTGCCTGATTCTATTACCGGAACAGCCTAGTGGTGGAGTGTAGTAGGCCTCTCCCTGCACCTTCCTCTTTACAGTGGTGTTCCTATGGGTAATCTTTATAACTGACGGTTGCCTCTTCCTCGTCCCAGGATATGTTGGAAATTGGGAGGTGGAGATGGGATGAGATTGAAACATTTTAGATGAATAATCATAAGGTGATTGAAAGAGGAGAAATTTAACTCCACTGGCCCTAGTTGTATATGACTGACGTGATTCCCCTTTTTCTAAAGTATGTCTCGTCCCCTAGTATTCTGTCGCGAAAGTACTGGTCTTGACAGCACACCCTATAATCTGTAATAGGGGAAGTTAAATAGGTGTTAAGGTCTAAGCCAGACCTGTGTCTCTTCTGACCCTCCTCATTACCTGAGTCTATTCTGGTACAATACTCTTGCCTCACTCTTAGATCAGGGACAGCGGAACTTGCATATCCCATGAAGGCTTTAGGGACTTCTTCCTCTTTGCTGCTTGTCCCTTTGGGGTACCTCGTCTCACATGGGCTCCTCCCATGGGTGCAACCCTGGACTCCCCTACCCAGGTAATCCTCCCTCGCTCGTCCACCCCCAGGGTTGGGATCCAAGAATGATGGCCCTTCCCTGGACACCTGAATAGAGGATTCTCGGGGTCTACATGGGAGAATTCCGCCAGCTTTTTCACAACAGGCATATTGAATTCCAAATTGTGTGAAAACTACATACAGCAGAAATATACATTGAAAGCAGAATTAATTGGAACACTGAAGTTTAATCCAACACAGTCCAGATTTTCATATGAAAACCAACTATAAAAAGAGGGTGCAATGTGGCAAAGAAACCCAAGAAGACAAGGCTGTTTTGTGATACTGAAATTAAGTCTTGGGGAAGGGAACCCTGAGACTTGAAACATTTTTTAACTTCAGGGCGGAGTCTCAAGATTCTTTTCTGTTTGGAACTGTGTTACTTGGAACTTGGGGAAGGGAACCCGACTGTTGGTTAAAACTGTATCATCCTAAACCTAAGAGAGGTAATTTTGAGACTTGTTGGAACTGTTTTATACTTGGGGAAGGGAGCTGAAAGGAAGCTGTGAGGTGGAAGAACTTTATGTTGGAGACTGTTTGTTTTGGTTGCTGACATCCCTACACATTGTATAGATTAGTTGTGTGGGCAAGTGTAGGTTTTGGACACAGACAGATTCTTAAGTTAAACTCAGACTTTCCTTAGTTTCACTTAGGTAGGAAAATCCCACCTTAGCATAGGGCAAGTTAGGTCTTTTTCTATCCTGACATTTAAGTTAATAAAACACTTAAAATTATTTATAAAGCGTTCCAAACCCGAGGGTATCCAGGCGCATTACAGAACATTTTCAGATTCTTGGTATGACATACATTTCAGGTTAGATTAGACACAAGGTTGCATACTAGTATTGTGCCAGGTCATGCTTCAGTACATAAATCGCCATATGTGTCTTGCTTCATGATGCCTTCACACATAGAAGCATGGTCATAACAGTGTGTGTCGTAGGAGCAGGCACAGTAACAGTGTGTGTCATTGGAGCATGTGTCATTGGAGCTTGTGTTGTAGGAGCATGTGTCATAGCGTGTTTGTGACTGTGTGTCATAGGAGCGTTGATGTGAGTTTTCAGGAGTTGTAAATTACATAATGTACAAACTGTACGCCGCTTTGTACAGTTTAAATGAAAGATGTACATTTTTTAACAGCACATGGCGTAAGTGTATGTCGTAAGTGAGTGTGTGTGTGGTAAGTGTGTGTCGGAAGAGCATGTGTGGCAAGATTGAGTGTCGCGTGGTACAGAGGAGCATGTGTCATAGCAGAGTGTGTTGTGGGAGCGTGTGTTGTAGGAGCTTGTGTCCTGGGAGCACGTGTCATAGGAGCATGTCATAAGAGTGTGTCGTAGGAGCATGTGTTGCAGATGCGTGCATATTACAAGTGCATGTCATAGGATCGGATGTGTTGTAGGAACATTTGTGTCGTTTAGGCATGCTACTAAGAGTGGGTGTCATTGGAGCATGTGTCGTAGGAGCATGTGTCATAGGAGAGTTTGTTGCGTGTGTCGTAAGAGTGGGTGCCTTGAGAGGGTTGATGTGAGTTTGCAGGAGATGTCATTGTGATGTGTAAGAATTGTGAAACTCATACACCTATTTGTACAGTTCGTATGAACGATATACATTACGTACAGAAGCTGCTCCCAGAGCAACTATGCATGTACACTGACACATTTCAGGTATTCCTGCTGTCGAGCAAGCCAGAATACCAGCAGTGTGGTGGACAGAGACAAGGTCAGATTCCACAAATAGTATCAAAGATGCAATACATAGTGTATGTTTCTGCGTACAGCTCTTATGTTTTTGAACTACAGTGCCATTGTAATGATATGAGTTGTAAGAGTGTGTGTGGTAAGATTGTGTGGCATAAGAGCGTGCATCATAAAAGTGTGTATCGTGGGAGCCTGTGTTGTATGAGTGTGTGTCATAAGAGCATGCGCCTTTGGAGCGCATGCCATTGGTATTTGTGTCATAGGAGCATGCATCATAGGATTGTGTGTTGTAGGAGCACATATGTCGGAGTGTCTGTGCCTGGAGCATGCACACTAGCAGTGTGTCTTTGGAACATGTGTTGTAACAGCATGTGTCATAGGAGTGTCTGTCGCAAGTCGTGTTTGTCATTAGAGTGTGTGTGTGTTAAGAGCATTGATGTGGGTTTTGAGGAGATGTACGATCAGTGAAACTCATGTGCCTATTTGTACAGTTTGTTTGAAGATGTACATTTTGTATAAAGGCTGTTCCCAGAGCAACTATGCTTGGACACGGACACTGTTCCAGTATTCCTGTTGCGTAGCAGGCCAGAGTACCAGCAGTGTCGTGGAGAACAGAGATGAGTTCAGATTCCACAGTTAGTATTAAGTATGCAATATGCAAGATGCATTATGTAGTGTATTTTTCTGCGTACACCTTTTATGTTTTTGAACTACGGTTTCATTGTAATGGCATATTTTTTAATAGAAAAACAATTTTGTCATTGCATTTGCATCATATGAAGATAAATCTTAAATCGTTATTGTTAATATAAAATTGGAGAAATCGATTTTCACATTTTCTTTCAGTGCACCAATTCCTGCTAGGATGTATGTGCACGCCAAAAATTTAAGAGGCCAATTTCAAAATATTTGTGGTTGAATTTTAATTTTCCCTATGTGGAAACTCCATGTTAAAAGCTGTTCAAAACACAATCAAAGTAAGATTTTTTTAAATGTGATGTTGTCCATGACAAATTGTAAAATTTTCCATGCAGAGGTGACCATCTTGAAATGTTCCTGGGGAATATTTTCAGAACTATTTATGAGAGGGTTCAAGAGTTATTAAGAAAAATTATTTTCTGAAACTCCTTAGACAATTCGCCTTAACCTTAACTATCCCATTTGCTAGCGGGATGGCATCACCTGTCAGTGAAGGGAGGAGGTCAAGCGCTAGTTTGCATCTACAGGAACAGCCAATACAAAGTCATTCAGTGGAGACTGCCATCTTAGATAAGAAACTATCTGAAAAGTCAGCAGATGTCTTAGCCCTTAAGATCTAAGATCCCTACCTCACCTCATTTGTAGCTAGAAAACGCATCCACAGATGTCCTTTATAACACAACACAATGCTGTGCTCCTGCACCTGCATGCTATCCCAGTACTCCTGCCACACTGGCGCGCCAAACTGATCCCAAGGCCCCCTGGTGCTACTTTAGTTCTAGTCCCCAAGCTCAGTGCTGGCTCTGACAGACGTTAAGGCTCTGCTGGTCCAGATGTCCAGGTGTGACAGATGGCTTCATATGCATGACTGTAATACATGAAACACATTTTTAAGATTTGTCAGAAGTTCACCCTGTAAGGAATGATCTGACATTGTTTCCTAGGTCTTCTATGCAAGTTTCTCCGACCGTCGATTCTAAATCGTGAAATCAATTGAGATGCATTTTTTCTATTTCCACAAGGTGGCAGACCACTACTTACTGATCATACTTCATTCAAACAACTAAAAATCGTAAACTAGAATTAAAGAGTCCACAATTACCGTATATAAAAACCAATATGCTAACCCAATGTGTAGTGTAGATTTCACGCACAGCCGGCAGAGTTTCGTGAATCTTTTATCTCTCAAAGGAAGACGCCAAAGGATGAATCCAAAATCCGGATTGTGCTAGATTTTGAGGCAAGACAAATATATACAGCTGATTACGAGTTTTGCATTGGTGGCAACACATCAGGTATTTTACATTTTACCACTCAGCCAAATTTAAAACTCATAAAACTGCCTGCTTTTGTGGAGGAAAGTTAATTTGCACAGCGGTACTGAATGTGATATTACTGCACAAGGTAATCCTGCTTGCGGTAGTAATATGGCATTTCCTCGTTGAGTCCTATGGGTCTACAAAATGTGTAAAAACTGAAGAGTCCATATGACATAGAATCATGCAGACCCTTCCCGTTACTTAAGCAGTAAGTCCCGAGCTGCTCCCATTGTTGATGACCCCTATGAGATACCCACAGAGTCGCCAGGAAAAAGCATACAAGGCACGGTTTTGTTGCCTTTACCGCTCTTGTGGGGCACTGATGTACAGGCCCGTGAAAGTGGGTAAGATAGTCCTGGTCTGTGCCATGCTACCCAATATGTTCATCAGGCGCAACATTCCCCTGTCCCCGGACATGGACATGCCTCCTGCGGACGATGAAGATGACTGCAAAGTGGATGCAGCTGCACACTTTGCACAACGCCACAACAGGAATGACATGGATGGGCGTGCAGCCCGCCAGGACCTCATAAAGAACTACTTTTGAGCCTACACAGCACCTGCACACGACCCATGGCACACACTGCATGTGAATCTTCGCACAAATAAAGCACTCATCCACACAAATTGAATGTCCAGACGTGAATTCATATGCAGCTCCATGTGTATTTGTGCATAATCAACACAAAGCTTGTGGCCCAACACACCCACCGCCCTGCTGTCCCCCCAACTATACCTCCCGGTATCCCCCAACTGACCCTCCCAAACACCCTCCATAAATAACCCTCCCCAACTGACCCTCACCAAATGACCCTCCGGTTCACACCATCCCAACACCCCCTACTAAGCAACAGTGTCACTGTCTGTGCCTGGCTCACTTCCGTGGCTTCTTTGCACCTGACCTGCCCTTTTGTGGAGAGACTGACAGGCGCATGGACCGGCGCCTCGGGCTGTTCTGTCGTGTGCTGGCAGGTGTGGAGGTTGATGAGTGGGTCTGAATCTGCCATGTCCCTGCGCTCTAGTGCCACCTGCAGGGAAAGGGCGAGGATCTCAGCCAGTGCCGAGATGGTCTTGTTCCCCTCCCTGACCCTCTGTGCTAGCAGAACCCTTGCGCATGACGACTGGCCGATGGTTCGTGCAGACCGCTGTCCGGTGGCGATCTCCCAGATCAATCCTGTCTCCTGTATCAACCTGGCCTCCTTCAGGTGCTGGCGCACAAGTCCAGTCATCTGGTTATGCCATTCCTCGATGCAGCGTAGGCGGGCATCCATGTCTCTGATGCTTGGGATGGGTAGTGTAGGTGGGATGTGCATGCCAGAGGGGCTGAATGAAGGACGGTGGTAGGGGGTGTGCACCAATACCCCTTCGTATCCCCGGCCTTCTGCCCGGCATTGTCATCCGTGGATCCTCCCATGTACAAGGGGGATACTGGGAGGCAGGGGGGTGGACATTATGGTGGAACCTCTGGAGTGGCAGCAGGGGTTGCTGCTGGGCCTGCAGGCTGAGCCTCTGTAGAGGCAGCAGGGGTAGCTGGAGGGTCTGCAGGCTTAGCCTCTGTAGGGGAAGCAGGAGTATCTGCAGGGGCAGGCGGCAGACGGCAGACTCACTTGGCCTGTGGCTTGCATAGCCAGTGCTGTTGTTGGCTTGGTAACAGTGTTGCGTGGTGCCACTCTCCTCCTCTGTGTGGCTGTCTGTGAGGTGTTTGGGCCACCGTGATCCCTGTCAGATGACGTGCCTGTGGGTGCGAAAAGGGCATGCAATTAGTCACCTCTGTGCCATCCTAAGACCTTGCTACTTGCAGTTCATACAGCGTGTGACATGATGCTTGTGCATGGTATCTACAGTTCATACATTGATGATTCATGTTGCGCATGTACACAAGTGTCATCAGGCACCACAGGCAAGACGGTGGTGGACATGCAAGGGCAAATCAGGAGATATTGACGTACTGGGCCTCGTGTCATTGTTACCATGAAAGTGCAGGGCACAATGTTGTGCAGGGGAGGGAGGGGTAAGGGTACTGGGATGGGAGGGGGTGTGATCGAGGAGGTGGGAGAAACGGGCAGGTGCAAGGGGTCAAAGGGGGGCGTGCCGTACAGTGCAAAGGATGGGCTGGCCTAGATTCGGGCAGGTCCAGGGAAGTTTGGCCATTGTCAAGTGCCTGTGAGGAATGCTGGGTTTGACTGGCCATGCACGTGCTGGCAGCAGTGTCTCATGGGGGGGAACAGGCCCCAGATGGACTTGTATCTGGTGTAAGGAAGGCATGGTATCAACAGTAAGACAGACACAAGTGACCACAGTTGAAGGGTGTTCATTGAACTTGCACGAGTGTGTGATAAATGCCTATCTAAACCTAAATCTACAGATGGTAGCAAGCTATGACCATCACATAATAATAATGCAGTCCTAGTGGAGTCTTGTCAAAATAAAAGGGCCTATAGCAAAAAAACTATTGCCAATCCTTACAACTAATTTGGAAATAATGTGGGGTAATGTTCATGAAAAAGAAAAGTGTTCACAAAATAATATGTCAGGATGCTTGGGCCATTGGCCTCCATTCCCCACGTTTTCAGCATGGGGAAAGGCAGGTCACTTGAGCTAAGCACACACTCTGGCTTCTGCGGCACAAGTATATAGTTCCATTTTCCCATTTCAGGCCCTTCTGTGTCCAAGTCTCTTTTCTTCTTGCAAGTCTCTTGATGCAGAGGGCCTACCAAAAACAATATGCAAAGGTTCTTTTCCTTTAACCAGTATTCAACTTTGGTATTCACCCTGGATCCCCCTCAGCCGAGCTCAGATCCTTTTCAAAACAAAAGTTCAGACTTGGATCCCCCTCTTCTGGGCTCATATGCCTCTCTTTCGTTCAATTAGTCTCCCTCAGCCAGGCTCGGACCAATTGTGATGTACATTAAACTATCAAAAACATTCAAATGTGCACAGGGTTTAACTTGACCCGTTGCATGACCACTTCAATCTCAATGTTTCTTTCACTCACATTCGGCATCAGTTGGATACCTAACAGAAACTTTGAAATGAGCACCCACGTCGAGCTGGACCGCTCTGTGTATGGTATCTTTTCTTGGCCTCGCAAAGTTCAATTGTAATGTTCAACTACTTCCTTTGGCTTCCAATTGTATTTGCGTCGCTCATCACAAACGCTTCACACACTGTTCTCTTTATATAATATTGCTGCTTGCAACCTTGATTCAAAACACAAGTTGGTTTGGTATCAGTCCCTCCGACTCACCGGCTGTGCTGTATTTTCTGACGCTGCTTTGTTGTAGGAGCCAAGGACAGTACCACGGCGGCAATCGCCCCCCCCCAGCTTGGTTATCAACGCAGGAGAGCCCCGAGTACCTCCGACACACTGTGCAGGTTTGATCAGTCTTAGTTCCTGGTCTTTGGTTTCTTACTTTCCAAGGCACACAAAAGTAACAGTCTTTATAGGTCAAGGGTACTTGCCTCTGTGTAACCCTCTCTGGTCTCACCATCTTTCTCTTTGTATTAAACTGCCATCTGGAACTGCTGTTTCCTCGTGTGTTTTGCCTTGCCCTGAGTGTGCTTTTGTGCTCTTACTTTTATCCGTGTGGGGATCTCCTTCTCTCCTCACATCTCTGACGTCTCTAAGCAGTCACACTACCAGCTGGACCTCCTCAGAGGTATTCTTCCTTTCCTCTCCTTCCCCCAAAAGCTCACTGTCTCCAGAGCTCTGGTTCTCTCTAGGCTGGACTATTGCAACAGTCTCTTTCTAAATCTGCCTGCCTCTACTCACCGCACTCTGCAACTCATCCAGAACAGGAGTGCAAGACTTGTCCTTGGCATCAAGCCCAGGGATCATATCTCTCCAGGACTGAAATCTCTGCACTGGCTCCCAGTGACTGCTAGGATTAAGTTCAAAACCCTCTGCATTGTCCACAAGGCCTTCTGGGGCCTGGTGCCTCAATACCTTCAACTCTCTCTTGCTTCTCGAACTCTTTGTCCATCCGCCTCCAACTCCCTCAAGGTCAGTCACTTCTTCAAGCAACGAGTTGGTGGTAGATCTCTTTCTTCGGCTGGTGCTTCCCTCTGGAACAGCCTCCCTGAAACTAGAGGAGAACCATCTCCAGTTCCAGAAGCACCTCAAAACCTTTCTCTTTGCTTCTGCTTTTTCTTCTCCTCTCCCCTGCTGACCTGGCTGAAACTGCACCGGTTACCTGGTCACCCTCTGATCTCGGGCCCAGGTCTCTCACCCGCCAGTCTTACACACCTGCACTGCCTGCCTGGCAACTCCTGCACCC
This sequence comes from Ambystoma mexicanum, assembly GCF_040938575.1. Classification (NCBI taxonomy): domain Eukaryota; kingdom Metazoa; phylum Chordata; class Amphibia; order Caudata; family Ambystomatidae; genus Ambystoma; species Ambystoma mexicanum. The sequence goes on along the minus strand of NC_090933.1, from coordinate 30,312,964 downwards.
GGGGACTGTTTCTGTATCCCTACAGTCCCACTACCAGAACTTGACACCTGATTTCTGCACTTACCTTTGCACTTGCCGCCTGCTGGCCATTACTTTTACTTATTGTTATTATTCTATTCCCATGTACTGCACTCTCCCTTACCCCTCCGCCTGCACTTTCCTCTTCCTCCATCCCATGCACTTGCGCGATCTGAATGACACTTGGCCTAGTTGGATCGTTGTTTGTCCTCTGTTTGTTCCTTGTGTATAGGCGCGTTATAAATGCCATATCATATCAAATATCATATCATTGTTTGGGTGTTGAACGTTGTACTCGAGGGGGAGGGGGGATTCTAATACAGTAATTTCTGCCACGGCTTCTCTGTGCATCACTTTGCTATTCTCTGTAAGTTCCATTGATAGGGGTGTTTCTAACGGGGGAGGGGGGGAGTGAGGGTGAGTTGGTCTTTGGTGAAACATTTGCAGAAACTGAAGGGCTTTGTGAACAGTTCAAACTCGCTAGAGCGGTGCCGTGCATTTTACAGCTCTTTGTCACATTCCCTCGCGATACCAAACCAGTCCAACCTCCCATCGCACTTTCACTGTTGACCTGCATGGCTTTAGGCCTGCATGTACCTTGCTCCTCGTTCTCTGGGAGTTTGCAAATTCTGTCTCTTCATCCATTTCCCTGGCAGATAGAACTCTTTGCTTGCAGGTTCGCGGGGTGTGCAGTCCTTGATGGTACTGCTTCACACACCCGTGAACACTCTTCAAAACCACTCTTCAAAACCACTCTGCAAAACCACTCTGCAAGCACTCTGCAGACGCTCCGCTTCGGAGTGGAGGTTATGAGCAGTTTTGTGTAGTAAACACTGCAGACAGACTCGCTCGCTCTCAAATCTCGGGAAACAAACAGCAGAGCTCCTCTCAGCTTGTGGCTTCACACTTTGCAAAGACTCTTGCATTTGCATAAAGATATTGGTCCTGGCATGGAAGTCTGATAGCACCCAAAAAGCTGTTCTTTTCAATTGCCACCCATGCCAGAGACAGTGGCCACCTGGTGGGCTAGAACACCTGGGCTAGCAGTGCCTCCAGAACTCTTCCATTTTTCTTTGGCCCTAGCCCCAAATGCCACTCCCTTGTGGCCCTTGCTTCCCCTTGATTACAACCACAAGTGACCTCTCCACCATGCACCAACTGCACCCCTCCAGACCCCCTCAGCAGCCCCTTAATGGCCTTGCTGCCAGCTGCCTGCCTCACCAATCATTGTTGACATGGAAATAGTAAAGGGACCTTCTCCCTGGCATCCATGATAAGCACAGATCCAATTCTGTGTCAAGACCGGAGGCTCGGATTAAGCTTTCTCTCTTTACTTAGAACTCGAGCAGCATATAAAAATTACAAACTCATAAAAAAAATATTACAATCAAAAACTACATTTCCCAGAAAAAATGTCTTTTTGTGTAGTCCATTTTGTATGCCTATAAAAAACCATGTGACGCTTTCCACCAGTCACAACACACCCTTATCTTCCTCTACATCTCTGTGTCCTTCCTCTTTCTTTGCTGCTCGGGCAGTCAGATAAGTACTTTTACAATATACCTAATTTGAGTGTCGTGAGGGATAAAACTGTTTAGAGTTATTTAGATCTAAGGCACCACGCGCGCCTGCGAAACATGTAAAACTGACTTGACGGAGCATATCGGCAATAAATAGAACGTTGGGTACTACAAAACGAACCCGCAACAGGGCCTAAGGCTCTGGGGGGCGCCACGTCCTCCTCAGCTGAGAGGGGGTACACTTGTACGAAAACGACACTCAGCGCGACGGGACCCTCAAGGTTCCGGCACTCAGTCGTAATACAGACAGTGAAGGAGCGAGTGCACAGATGCCGCAGTGAGGCCGATATTATTTTCTCTTGACACCATGGTCGGAAAGGCATCAGGGACACGCGGCAGCACAACAGAGCGTACTGGGCTACTAGCTGACACAAACAGTTAGCAGGAATTGTACAAGCATGCCACCTAGTGGCAGATAAGAATACCGACAAAGGGAACAGGTCGGTGAAGGACATTTCTCCTACTATCATCCAAAGCGGCAGCAGCTGTCGTTACGACCCAGATTTAACTGACATTTTGATTACCCAGACCCACTTAACTGCAACTGCAAGATGGGAGCAGGCCCAAGATCCCTGCAAATGACCCACCGGCATTACGATGCACAGCTCCAGTGAAGAATGTGAAGAGCCCCATACCAGCAGGCAGTGAACAGCGTCCAACAAAGCCCGAGCAGTACAATGTGTACTGGGAACAGGTTTGTGCAGATTATCACAAGTTAGGAGCTTGGTGGAAGACCTTATTGCTTTCTCCCAAGGGATGGAGGACCTAAGGGGAGAATCCCTGGAAAGGTGCCGAGAGGGGCAAAGGGGAAGAAAGAAGGCCGAAAGGTCCACAGCAACCGAACCGCCCCGGGCACACCACACAAGAAGAAAAGGGGTAAAAATGAGAGTGAGGTCATGGGAGAGGAGAGGGACGGGATTCACAGATGATGAGTCCTACTCAGAGGACATAGAGGATGAATGGGATGAGACTTCTGAGGCAAGCTCAAAAGAGCGTACTACATCCTCCCCAAGCCCTCCTGACAAGCGTAAGGCTTACCTCCCTTCCTGTGTTTGTGTTTGTAGTATTCGACCCACACTCCCAGACTCCCTTATACATCCCAGGTCGGCGGAGTGGGAGCCCCCCGCCAAGATTGCTAATTATATAAAAAAAGAGAATCCGTAGCTCCCGTCTAAAGAAGCCAGGAGCAAATTACATGCGTAATACCCCAGCACCCAAGTGCCAGAGAACATAGCGGAAATGCCAGAAATCGATGAAAAGATGATGTCATTCATGGGGCGCTACGGCAGGTAGATCAAGAAGGGAATAGATAGATCCTGGAGGTCGTGCCAGGCTAAAATCCTAGATGTCCTGGGTCCGTTGGCAAAAATTTGGCAGATGGCAGAGGAAGCTAGACAGACCGGATCAGAAAGTAGACCCGGAAATATTAGCGGCCGGGGCGCAAAGAACAATATGCCTGCTCGGCAATGCTAACAACGCCCTAACAACTGAATGAAGGAGGTCTATCCTCGTCAAAATAGACCCCAAGATGAGCAAACTAGCAACGGCAGAGTCAACATCCGGCAGTAAGGGAAAACTGTTTGGGGATGCATTTATAAAAGAAATGGCGAAGCTTTCGCATACTCACGCCGTGATACCTAAGGCGCAAGCATTGGGCTGGCAGAGGATGCGGCCCCTCTGCCAGACAATTCCCCCTCTTACAGGCCCAACTTCAATAATAGAAACAGGAGAAACCAAGAAGAGAGCCGGCCCGACCCCTTCTTCCAGTTGAGGGGAAGTGGTACGGCAAGAGGCTGGAGAGGCAGCAACAGTGGCTGACAGGCAAACACAGGTCAGACAGGATACAGACTTACACAAACACCTGGTGATAAAAGGGACCCCCATGGGAGGGGGAGAACGGCACAGTTCTTGGGACGGTGGTGGGCGTTATCAGGAGATGCATGGGTCGAAGAAACAGTGCAGGGTTTCCACCTAGAATTCTGGCAAGAACTGGTAGAAACAGAAGAGCCAAGGCCCATAATGTTCACACGAGAAGACGAAGAGTTGGTAGACAAGGAGATAGCGCAGCTAGAAAGCAAAGGGGCCATCACGCGGGTGTCCGACTCCTTGAACAAGTTTGTGAGCAATATGTTCCTGGTCAAGGGCAAAAAGAAACACAGATCGGTGATAAACTTGAGGAACCTGAATTAATTCATAGTATACAGACACTTCAAGATGGAGGGCATCCATCTTTTAAGAGATGTATTGCAGAGGGAACACTTGTTAGTCAGGACAGACCTCAAAGATGCATATCTGACAATCCCAGTATCACAAGAGGATTGGAAATTCCTACGGTTTTGATGGGGAGGCCAGAAATGGCAGTTCACATGCCTCCCATTCACTCTAGCTTCAGCCCCATGGGCCTTTATGAAGTTAATGTGGATTGTAGTGGGTCAACTCAGGAGCAGGGCATCAGACTGATAATATATTTAGACGACTTTTGTCTGATGGGACAGGACAGGAAGAGACATGTAGAACACGCTGGGATGACAACCCAATTATTACAGGAACTAAGTTTTTTAATAAATTGGGCGAAATCTGTGTTGGAACCGGTGCAGACAATCGAGTTCGTAGGTTTCGTAGTGGACAAGAAGACAGCCACGCTCAGTCTACCGATGGACAAAGTGAATGTGATCAACAAAGAGAGTCTGGAATTGGAGAGCAATATTTGGTTGATCTCCGGACCTCATCGTATCGGATGCCAGCCACTGGGGCTGGGCAGCCCGTTGTGTAGAGATGCAAACGGGAGGCAGGTGGTAAAAAAAGGAGCTAGAGATTCACATCAATTGTCTGGAGCTACTGGCAGGGTACTTCGCAGTGAGATGCTAGATCCAGGACAGGGTGAACTGTTGGGTACTGCTAAAGAGGGACAACGTATTAGCAGTACGATACATAAACAGGCTAGGCGGGACGAAGTCCAGGATGTTAGCGGAACTGGTGAAGAATTTCTGGCACATGTGCCTGGAAAGCAAGATCAGCATCACAGCAGAATATCTCCCAGGTCTGCAGAACGCAATAGCAGACTGGAATTCAAGACACCTGAGAGATGCCAGTGACTGGCAACTGGGCAGTAGAGTTTTCGAGTCTTTGATGGAAATGAGAGGTCCATGCAGAACAGATCTGTTTGCATCCAGACTGAACACTCAGCTGGAGCGATTTTTCAGCTGGATGACCGATCCAGCAGCAGTGGCAACAGACACATTCAGATTCAGAGGATGATAGCACAGGTCAGGAGACAGCCGGTGACGGTAATGCTAATAACACCAGACTGGAGGAGTCTGGCATGGTTCCCGGACCTTCTAGAACTGTTAATCGAGAACCCTTGGGTGTTACCACAGTTCAGGGAACTGATTCAAAATCCAGTGGGAGAGTATCACCCACTGAATCAGGAAGGGGAGTTGAGACTGATTGCGTAGACGATTTCTGGACAACCTGGCAGAAGCCAGGACATTCGGGAGATGCTGCAAAACATATTGAGAAAGCGTGGGCACCAGGTACCAGAAAGGCCTACAGATTGCTCTGGGCTAGGTGGGCTAGTTTGTGTGTGGAACGGCATATACATCCCAATAGAGCAGATGTCACACAGATTGTAAAATTCTTAGCAGCTTTAGCAGCACAAGCAAAGGCATATAGAACTGTAAATACATGTAGATCAGCCATATTGGCCGGCCATCTGAAAATGGAGAACGTGGCAGTGGGAGAACACCCACTCGTATGTAGACTGCTTAGAGGGGTAAGACTATTGAGATAACCATTACCCAAATACACTTGGACATGGGACGTGAACTTAGTCCTGAATATGTTAATTAACTGGTCAGATAATGACAAATTGACAAGGAAGGCAACATCGGCAAAGCTCACCACACTGCTCTGCCTCATATCCTGAATTTCAGGCGTAGGAGCACTTGAAATAGATAAGAAGTCACTCAACCCCTGTGGGGTCACTTTTCACGTTAGTAAGAGAACTAAAACGGGTATCAAAACAGTTTCCTACTCAGCTTTTCCGGACCAGCCTAAGTTATACCCAGTTCGGTGTCTAAAGAAATGTGAAGAAATGACGAGTATGCTTAGGCCCACAGGGGTGACACAACTGTTTATATCACTGAGGAAACCACTCAAGGAGGTTGCCGGAGCAACACTAGCCTGATGGGTTAAATGGTGCATGCTACAGGCAGGCATTGACATTTGCACATAATGGGTGCATTCCATTAGGGGAGCCATGGCATCTAAGGCCTTTAACGCAGGAGCTAGGTTGGAGGTCATCCTTAGGGCAGCAGACTGGTCTAAGGAGTCGACATTTAAACAATGTTATTTCAGACCAATAGAGGAGATGTCTGCGTTGGTGGTAGGTAAGCTTTAACCAAGCATAATCCGAGCCTCAGGTCTTGACATAGAATACTGATTTTCCATACTAATGTTATAGAAAATCAAGATTCTATTACAGACACAGAGGCAAAGGATTGTCCCACCCGACTAATTGTTATATGGAAATATAATGTTGTTTGGTATTTGGTAAATTGTGACAGAATTGTGATGGATATGTTATAAGACATACAATAGTGGTGCAGGTAAAGGTGATGTAACAATTACCCACCCTACTACAGTTAGACTCAGCCTGTTTCTTTGATTACTTTTCAGGAACATAGATGAAGAATGCAGGAACTTGAGGAGGAACAGAAAGTTGAGGATAAAGACAGCGTTTACTGGTTGGGGTGCAAAAAGTTAAAGATAGAGGCTGACAAAGAAAGAGGAAGGACACAGATGAAGAGGAAGATAAGGGACATAGTGTGTTGTGACTGGTGGAAAGCGTCACATGTTTTTTCATAGATTAAAAAATGGACTACACAAAAAAGACATTTATTCTGGGAAATGTAGTATTTGATTGTAATATTTGTTTTTATGCGTTTGTAATTGTTATATGCTGCTCGAGTTATAAGTAAAGAGAGAAAGTATAATCCTTCGCCTCCCTGTCTTTAATAGTATCTTGACTTGCTATAACGTTAGTATGGAAAATCAATATTTCCAACCCGAATAAAAATACATTAACCCCCCATGAGGAAGGACTCTGGGTGCCACTAGTTATCACTTCCTTGTTCAGGAGCACACAGGGCAGGTGAAGGCCCTGACTGCTCACCAAGGCCCTCACTTCACTCAGGTCTACCTTAGGCTTGGGCTGGTGGGCTATTACCAGTCCTGTCCCTCTCCAAACGGTGTGTTGATATCTATAGTTCTCCAGCATGGGGTCTGGCATGGATTCACATGCTCATGAATATTCCCCGTCGTCAGGCTGGGAATCCTCGGTAAAGAAGAAAATCAGTATCAGTTTCGTTTCTGATCTGTCTTTCCTAGTAGTAACCAATCACTGATCTCTGCGTCATACTGACCACAGCCAATGACTGCCCTCTACCTAAGCTCCGCCTCTGGCAGCCATCTTCAGATTTTTACCGCACGTTCAAGTGTTGGGAGTCCTCGTGCTTAGCTTTCGAGCTTTTACTGCGTGTTTTGCGCTTTTTCAGGTGAATTTTCACATTTTTTCGGTTAATCGAGACTCAAGCTCCACCATTTCTACTCCCGTTAACGGCTACCCGTTGCGGGATTTTCCTACGCCCGTCAAGGGTGAATATTTCGTCGAATCAACTTCTTGGAGGATTCCAGAAGATTCGCGGCCTACGTCGAGATGGCCCAGGATGCGAGTTCTTCGCCTGGACCCAAGCTGTTTCGCAGCTGCCCTGGATGCGGGCTGCAGAATGTGTTTAAGGAAGACGAACATTCACGATGCCTCTACTGTCTTCATGGGGACAAGACTCATGTAGAGAAGGGCTGCCAGTTCTGCAAGAACTTGTCGGAGCGGACTATGAGGGACCGTCGATCCCGTCTCGCAAGCTGGTAGGAGAAGGGCTCGACGGGTGAGAAGAAGAAGAAAGGGTCCGAGCGGGCTTCTAAGTCCTGTGCGGGCGCCCCGGCGACGGGGGCCCAACACCAGGCCAAGCGCCGTGAGTCCGCTGGCTCCGGGAGCGCCGAAAGGTCGGGCTCTTCGGTAGCCAGGCAGGGCGCACCTTCCCCGGCACCGTCAACCACGAGCCAACGCTCCGGTTCGGGGAAGAGAAAGTCCGAGACCCCGGGTAAGCTTCGGGAGAAGCCCCGTCCGATCTCGGAAGAGGGGGAGCGAGGCGTCGCCCCTCCTCCGAAGGAGAAGGCCCGGGACGCACCTAAGGTGGTGAAGGCCCCTACCCAGCAGGCGAAGGCCTCTATCGAGGCTATCGCGGCGACTCTTGCCAAGCCGGCAGAGACACCGCCAGCCCTCCTCGAGCTTGGAGTCAGCCTCGGAGGAGGAACTGACCGAGGCCGTGAGGAACCTCGAAGTCCAATTCGAGAAGGTTCGATCCCGTCAGGAAGATCCTCGGGAGATAACCGAGGAAGACGACGATGGTGAGGAAGAGCGGCCTTCCCTTCCGGCGCAGCCGGATCCTAGGCCTCAGGATGGCTCGGCGGCCATTTTGTCTGCCATCCAGTCCTTATGCTCTGAGATAAGGACGAGATTCCCACGGCCCAGGCCGGAGGACCCGCAACCTGGCCCGTCGGGAAGTCCTCAGAACAAACGACGGAGGACCCAACCCTCTCCTCCGCTCGCCCCCGTAAGGCCTACAGTTCCCTCTTCATCCTCCCACGAGTCGGGAGATGACGGTGCGTTGGGCTCGACGACGGGTTCTGAGGGCGACGACGACGGAACGGGTCTCCTGTCTCCCGTCGCACAGGCCTCGCCACCCGACGAGATTGGCTCATTCCACGCCATGATCGCCAGGGCGTCCGAATTGTTCCAGCTCTGCCCTGTGGAGCAGAAAAAGGAAGGTTTCCTCTATCAGCGCCGGGAGGCCAAGAGGAAGACTGTCATCGCGGTGCCCCTAATCGATGACATCTGGGAGGAGGGCCTGTCGGTTCTCAAAAACCCCTCCACGGCACCAGCCAAACGGGACCGGTACGAGAAGAAGTACCGGGTCCCCGAAACCGCTCCCCTGTGCCTCAGGGCCCAGCCAACGCCAGACTCGGTCGTCTCGGCGGCGGCAAAGAAGAAAGCGGCGGGGTCAGGAGCCTCGACATCGAATTCCCCGCCGGATGGCGAAGGAAAGAAGTTGGACGCCATGGGGCGGCGGGTCATTTCGTCGACGACGATCAAAGCGGTCAACGCCCTGGCGATCGTGGCCCGTTACGACAGGGAGCTCTGGTTTAAGCTGGCCCCCATATTGGACTTCCTGCCGGATGACAAGAGGTCTGAGGCCCTGGAAATACTGCAAGAGGGCGAGATGGCCTCGGACCACGCCATAACGATGGCAACCGCTATTGCCGATACCGGGTTCCGCCAGCTGGGCAACGGTGTTTGCCTACGACGACGGGGTTGGCTCCGGGCGACCGACTTCCATCAGGATGTCCAGACCAGGGTGTTGGACATGCCGTTCGACGGCAGCAACTTGTTCGGGAAGGCGGTGGACGAGTCCCTCCAAGCCATAAAAACGGACACGGAGACGGCCCGTGCCCTAAGAGCCCTTCAGCAACGACGGCCCTTTCGGAGCTCCGGAGGCAGACAGGGTGCCTCCAAGGGATCCAGCGGTGGCTCGTCGTCCTACCGCCAGGCGGCACGCTCCTCGTCTCAGGAGGCCTACAGGGGTCGCGGCAAGCAGGGAGCGCCTCGCCGCTATCGGCAAGGTGGCCAGGGCGGCAAGGCCACCACCTCCAAGCAGGACTGAACCGGCCGTGGTCTCAGGCCCCCACCGAAGCACCCCGGTGGGAGGCCGGCTGACTAATTCCGTCGGCGTGTGGAAGTCCATCTCCACCGACCGTTGGGTGCTGGATACCCTGGCAAGATGACACTATCGAATTCCTGAAGAAGTGCCCTCACGTTCCACCTGTGACCAGGAAGGAAAATCACGTCCTGCAACTGCTGTTGGAAGTACGGGCGATGCTCAGGAAAGGCGTATTGAGCTTGTTCCATAGAGGCTCCGGGGCTCCGGGGTGTACTCAAGGTACTTCCTCGTCAGGAAGAAAACAGGCGGCTGGCGCCCCATCCTGGACCTTCGTCGTTTGAACAAATACATCAGATCACAAAAGTTCAGGATGGTCACCCTCCAGCACGTACTGGGACAGCTGGAGGAAGGCGACTTTCTATCGTCGTTGGACCTGGAGGATGCATACTTCCACGTTCCCATCCTCAAAAGTCACCGAAAGTTCCTCAGGTTCGTCGTCCAGGGACGCCACTACCAATTCAGAGCACTGCCGTTCGGATTGAAGTCGGCCCCCAGGGTCTTTACCAAGTGCCTAGCACCAGTGGCGGCGCGGCTGCGCCTACAGGGGATTCACGTCTACCCCTACCTGGACGACTGGCTCATCCGCTCAAGGACGAGGGAACTCGCCATCGAACACACTGCGAGGACCGTCCAGCTACTCACAAACCTGGGATTCGCCATAAACTACCCGAAGTCCCACCTGTTGCCGTCGCAGGTGGCCCTGTTTCTGGGAGCGAAGCTCGATACAGTGAGGCGCCTGGCGGCCCCGTCGGAAGAACGGACGAAGACCATTCTAGGCAAAGTGCAGCGCCTGCTAGCCACGGACGTGGCCAGGGTGAGGTCCATCAAGTCCCTCCTGGGGATGATGTCCTTTTGCATCTACCTGGTGCGCCTCTGCAGACTACGGATGCGCCCTCTTCAAGAATTTCTCGACGCCCGTTGGATACAGGCGACGGGCACCTTCGAAGACAGGGTCCCCCTCAACGAGGTGTTCCGGCGGGTGATTCAGTGGTGGGGCGTTCGAGCGCACCTCACGGCGGGCAAGGACTTTCAAACGCCGGCGTACCAGGAGACGGTGACGACAGACGCCTCCCTGGAAGGTTGGGGCGCCCACACCGGAGATCTCCAGGCAAGAGGCCTCTGGCTCCTGGAGGAGAGGCTCCTGCACATCAACGTCCTGGAACTCCGAGCCATGTTCTGGGCTCTCAAATCGTTCCTCCCGTCGCTCAAGGGCAAGGTGGTGCGGACCTTCACGGACAACACCACGACAATGTTTTACATACGGAAGCAGGGAGGCACCAGATCCTCAGCCCTATCCAAGGAGGCCCAGGACCTGTGGCATTGGGCCGTCGCCCAAGGGATGTTTCTGGTGCCGTTTCATCTGGCAGGGATAAAAAACACCATCGCCGACTCACTCAGCAGGGAGCTGCGCTCGTGCCACGAGTGGGAACTACGACAGGATCTAGTGGACCGCCTCTTCCGACGGTGGGGCACACCCCAAATCGATCTGTTCGCGACGGCGACGAACTCCAAGTGCCGGAGGTTCGCCAGCAGGTTTCCCCAGCCGAGGAGCATGGGCGATGCTTTCTCGTTCCCCTGGGAGGGCCTGTTCCTATACGCGTTCCCTCCATTGCCATTGCTGATCCGGCTCATCAACCAGCTCAAGAGGTCCCGGTGCAGGATGATCCTCGTCGCACCTGCGTGGCCGAGGCAGATATGGTTCCCGGACCTTCTGGATTTGTCAGCGTCCCCGTCAATCAAGCTGCCAGTGGACGCGGATATGCTCTCCAGGGAAGGAGGCGCCATCCTCCATCACGACCCGAAGTCGCTGAACTTGCAGGCCTGGCTCCTGCAGCGTTAGAGTTTGGAGGATACGACATACCGGCCGACTGCAGAGAGGTCTTGCAAAGGCCAGGGCGTCCTCAACTCTTAAATGCTACGGACACAAATGGAAGAGGTTCTCTGTCTGGTGCCACGCACAGAAGATTAACCCTCTGCGGATTACGGCTCCCCAAGTACTGCCGTACCTACTGACGCTGGCCAAAGCTGGACTGGCGCACGCGTCCATCAAGATTCATCTTGCTGCGATCTCCCGATACACCAGAACTACGGGGCGGACGTCCTTGTGGTCTCATCGTCTGGTGAAAGAGTTCATGAAGGGACTGTTCAGATCGTTCCCGCCGGTGAAGGCTCCGGCCCCGGCGTGGGAGCTCAACGTGGTGCTGACCAAGCTCATGGGACCTCCGTTCGAGCCTCTGCACTCGGCCCCGTTGAAGTTCTTGTCGTGGAAAACAGCGTTTCTTGTGGCCATCACCTCCGCACGACGGGTGGGAGAGATCCAGGCCCTTTCCTGCAAGGCCCCGTACTTGACTTTTCACGACACGAGGGTAGTGCTCAGGACGCACCCCTCCTTCATGCCCAAGGTGCCGTCGGACTTCCACCTCAACGAACCCTTGGTGTTGCCTGTTTTCTTCCCGTTGCCTTCGTCGCCGGCTGAGAGGACTCTGCACTCGCTGGATGTGGCTAGAGCGCTGAAGTTCTACGTGGACCGCACGAAGGGTTTTCGGAAGACGTCACAACTCTTTGTGAACTTTGGACCTGTCAATCAGGGGAAGGCTCTCTCGAAGGCTTCCATTTCCAGATGGCTCTCCGGCTGTATCATGTACTGTCATCGGTTGGCAAACCGACCCCTGCCTGGCCATCCGAGAGCCCATTCCACCAGAGCGATCGCAGCTACCACGGTGTTCCTATCTGGTGTGCCCTTGCTGGACATCTGCAGGGCTGCTACGTGGAGGTCGACGCACACCTTCACGAAATTCTACTGTGTCGATCGGGATTCCAGGGAGGAGTCCAGGGTCGGCCAAGCAGTGCTGCGCAACCTGTTCGCCTAAGGTGAGCCTGGTGAGGAGGTAAGATTTGCTTAATGTTGAGTTTGATGTAATGCTTAATGTTGAGCCTTTGCCACCTCCCGTGGTTGTGCATGTGTGTACTGCTATGTATTCTTTATTCATGAGCATGTGAATCCATGCCAGACCCCATGCTGGGGAAGGAACAAGTTACTTACCTGTAACTGTTGTTCTCCAGCATGGGTCTGGCATGGATTCACATGCGAACCCTCCCGCCTACCCCTCTGCGGCTCTTCACTTGGTCATACTGCCACTTCACGTGCTACCAAATCTGAAGATGGCTGCCAGAGGCGGGGCTTAGGTAGAGGGCAGTCATTGGCTGTGGTCAGTATGACGCAGAGATCAGTGATTGGTTACTACTACGAAAGACAGATCAGAAACGAAACTGATACTGGTTTTTTCTTTACCGAGGATTCCCAGCCTGACGACGGGGAATATTCATGAGCATGTGAATCCATGCCAGACCCATGCTGGAGAACAACAGTTACAGGTAAGTAACGTGTTCCTTTAAATGTATGAACCTCGGGAAAAAACGGTGCAATATGGAGAACAAATCATGGGTGTGTCGAGCGAAGAATCAGAGATGCTGTTGAAAGGAAAGTGGCATATACCTCTGCTTACGGCGCTTGGAAGCTGATGAGTACAAAAGCCGTACAACAGTGACGGGGAACCTGGAGCCCGCCAGATGTGTTGGCCTACACCTCCCACGATCCTGCGTCATTGGCTATGCTGACTGAGGTTGATGGGAGTTGTAAGCCAACACATTTGGAGAGTGTTGTAATCTTGATGGTCGTGCCGCTTAAAATATATTTCCGTCCCCAAGTACCACACAGACAGTAATAAAAGTAATGCCTGTGCAGTCTTTGAGGCCACAGGTGTAGTGATCTGTCAGGTCTGGAACCAGGAACTGCCAGAAGGACCCCTTGAGCGCTGTAAGGCAATGGGTAATTATATCAAGAGGTGCAATGTGGCAGACAAATAGCAATAAACAATTGGAGCCCTGCTTACCTATAGGCACTGGGAACGTCAACCCTAAGGCGAAGAGGAACGGCGGGGCCCGGGACAGGGAAGTACTAGGTAGGCACCTGAAACAATATGAAGTGCACAAAACGTGGCTCGTGGCAGTCCGGAGTGCACAACCAGGCAAACGCCAGTATAAGGCCAAAGGCCAAGTGTTCCAAGCAAGACGTAATCCTTGAAGGCCAAAGGCCAAGTGTTCCAACAAAACGTAATCCGTGAGACAGTTCGATGTGCAAAGTCTGAGGTCTGGCAACAGGATAATCCAAATGGTGTCCAAAACAGATGTAGGGCAAAGACAAAGAAATCCGACAAACAGTCCGTGGTTGTAGAATCGAGATTGCAAACAAATGAGCGAGAGCGCCAAACAGTCCTGACGAAATCAGCTGTGAAGCAACGCTTCCGTGTCTTCCAATGCATTTAAATTATTAGATAGTCACGTGACGTGTAACACGGAAGCGTTGGAAGCGTGAGGGGTTGTCACGTGATACCATGTTGTTGTCGTGCTGATCCCATCACGTGACGCCTGGTTCTCTGTGAACGATGTGGACTGTTCCAAGTAAACGGGAGTCTCCCTTGCAGCTGCCAACGAAGGGAAGGTCGGTAAACTCCCGGCCTGCCACACAGTGCTCTAATGTGTCTGGCAAGAGGACGTTGTTTCTGTGTGCACAACCGTGAGTGTTGGATGCCCTGGTGGATGGGGACGGAGAGTGGGTTAGATCGTGCCCCCGTGGGATGTATAGCAGGGTGTGTGGTAGGAGACGTGACAGAGCCCCCCCCCTCAAAGGCCCACATCCCCGTGGGCTGAAAGGAAAATCCCGATGGAAACGTGCAACCAGAAGCGGGGCATGGACATCTTGGGAAGGGACCAAAGAGCGATCCTCAGGACCATAACCCTTCCAGTCCACGAGATACTGTAGCCGACCCCTGTGAAAACAGGAACCCATAATGGCACTGACCTCAAAAATATCAGGGGAGGAAACAGAGACAGGGGCAGGAGGAGCACTGATACGTGTAGGAGAGGGGCAAGGTTTGAGGAGTGAGGTATGAAATACCGGGTGAATCCGCCAAGTAGATGGTATAGAAAGGCGCAATGCCACGGGATTCAGGATCTTCGCAACCTTGTAGGGGCCAACAAAACAGGGTAGTAGTTTGCGACAGCCAGGGATATGCAAATGACGAGTCGATATCCAAACGCGATCACCCACACGATAGTAAGGAGCCACCACCCGTTTCCTGTCTGCCCCTCTTTTCATTACCACTTGGGCCTCGCGCAAATGGACATGGGTCTGGGCGTGTACTGCAACCAGGTCACAAGCACAGGGATTAGCAGCAGGAGTAGCAGATGAGAAATCAGGAAAAGGAAGGGCACGTGGGTGTTGGCCACACAGGGAGTAGAAAGGAGAAAAGCCTGTAGCCGAATGCCACGAATTATTATAAGCAAATTCAGCAAGATGGAGCAAATTAAACCAGGAGTCTTGGTACTGGAGGGTTTGACAGCGTAGGTACTGTTCAAGGGCCTGATTCACCCTCTCTGTCTGCCCATCACTTTCCGGGTGGTAGGGTGAGGAGAAGCGGGTATCAATACCCAGGAGTTTCGTAAGAGCACGCCAAAAACAAGATGTAAACTGCGAGCCGCGGTCTGACACTATGACCTGTGGCAAACCAAAGAGACAAAAAACTGACTTGAAAAACAAACGGGCCAATGTTGGGGCTGAAGGTATACCCGTACAAGGTATAAAGCGGGCCATTTTGGTGTAAGAATCAACGATAACCCAGATAGTGTTATAGCCTTGTCTACGGGGTAGATCTGTGATGAGGTCCATAGAGACCGTATGCCAAGGTCTGGGAGGAATAGGCAAAGGCTGGAGCAAACCCAGTGGACGGCCCCTATGTGACTTGCATTGTGCGTAAATAGAACAGGTGTTTACATAATTCTCTATGTCTCGTTGCATCGAAGGACACCAATGCTGCAATAGTTCCAGGGTGTGTTGTTGGCCTGGGTGCCCATTGATTGCGGCATCATGAGACCAAGCGAGTGCCTGATTGCGAACATCTGTTGTGGGGAGAAATAGCTTCCCTTCAATGAACGGTAATCCCTCCTGGAGAACCACGTCCCATTCTGCCAATGCGTGTGGATGTTGGGAGACCCAGCGTCTGATGACAGAAAGCATGGGAGGGGACGGTGTACACATACAAATGACGTGGCCCTTACCTAATAATGTGTCAGGGAACAAAGATAGGGAATCCCCCCCAGGAGAGCGAGAAAGCGCATCTGCCTTACCATGGGTGAGTCTATGAAATCGAACGCTGCAAAGAACAAGTGCCAGCGTACTTGTCTGCTGTTCACGCACTTAAGCGTAGCCAAATCTTGTACATTTTTATGGTCGGTGTATACCACTATCTGATGTTTTGCCCCTATAAAATGGTGTCGCCATGTTTGGAGTGTGTCTTTTATGGCCAGTAGTTCCTTTTCCGTAACCGTATAATGAGACTTGGCTGGTGTGAACTTCCGTGAATGATATGCTACAGGATGCAAGCGGCCTGTGGCCGGGCAAGGCTGGGAAAGGATAACGTGAACATTGCAAGGCATCGAGCCGATGGTGAATGGCCGTCGTGGCGGCGGCCGTGTCGGTCCTAAGGTCTGCAACAGCCTGCATTAGAGCGGTCACAGGGTCCCCGGCGGAGGGATTCATAATCAGGACGACCAAGAAGGCTTCACAGTCTTGTAATCTTGATGGTCATGCCGATTAAAATATACCTCCGTCCCCAAGTACCACACAAACAGTAATAAAAGTAATGCCTGCGCAGTCTTTGAGGCCACAGGTGTAGTGAGCCGTTAGGTCTGGAACCAGGAACTGCCAGAAGGACCCCTTGAGCGCTGTAAGGCAATGGGTAATTATATGAAGAGGTGCAATGTGGCAGACAAATGGCAAGAAACAATTGGAGCCCTGCTTGCCTATAGGCACTGGGAACGTCAACCCCAAGGCAAAGAGGAACAGCGGGGCCCGGACAGGGAAGTACCAGGTAGGCACCTGAAACAATATGAAGTGCACAAAACGCGGCTCGTGGCAGTCCGGAGTGCACAACCAGGCAAACGCCAGTATAAGGCCAAAGGCCAAGTGTTCCAAGCAAGACGTAATCTTTGAAGGCCAAAGGCCAAGTGTTCCAACAAAACGTAATCCGTGAGACAGTTCGATGTGCAAAGTCCGAGGTCTGGCAACAGGATAATCCAAATGGTGTCCAAAACAGATGTAGGGCAAAAACAAAGAAATCCAAAAAACAGTCCCTGGTCGTAGAATCGAGATTGCAAACAAATGAGCGATAGTGCCAAACAGTCCTGACGAAATCAGCTGTGAAGCAACGCTTCCGTGTCTTCCAATGCATTTAAACTATTAGATAGTCACGTGATATGTAACACGGAACCGTAGGAATCGTGAGTGGTTGTCATGTGATACCATGTTGTTGTCGTGCTGATCCCATCACGTGACGCCTGGTTCTCTGTGAACGATGTGGACTGTTCCAAGTAAACGGGAGTCTCCCTTGCGGCTGCCAACGAAGGGAAGGTCGGTAAACTCCTGGCCTGCCACACAGTGCTCTAATGTGTCTGGCGAGAGGACGTTGTTTCTGTGTGCACAACTGTGAGTGTTGGATGCCCTGGTGGATCGGGACTGAGAGTGGGTTAGTCCCCCGTGGGATGTAAAGCAGGGTGTGTGGTAGGAGACGTGACAGAGAGTGCCGCAGGTTTTCCATCTCTTTTGCTATACAGTTCGCTAAAATAGTAGATGCGTTGTTCTTTTTTGGGTTGGAGGTGGCATGATAGTGATTCATTTGAATTACTACACGTTGTTTTGCTGTACATTTTGTAGAATGTCACGCCAGACATATGTATGACGCATCGGTGCTGCTGAAAATCCGTCAGGGAGGCAGAGCATGCTAAGAATGCCAAGCCTTGCAAGGATCCACATAGCGTTCTCATTGTAAGTCTAGGCGTGTCAGCTTGATCCTTAGTTGACTGACAAATGATTCAGATTGCCAGCCTTCCATCATTACATACCATGCTCTGTAGCACTAGACTCCGGTATCTTCTAGGCAGGAGAGCAGTCACATTTTTCAATTGGGAAAGATGTGCGGATATAAGTCTTGTTTGACAACAAATACAGGTTTTGATATGACTTGTTTGGGCACAGGTGGACCTGAAGTGCATGTCTTTCATGACTAGGCTAATGTGTGCAATCGCCCAATAATTCTTCAGATATCATGCGACTGAGCACTGTAACCTTTGAAGACGAAGCTGAACTGCTATTGACAATCCTGCTGAGACGAGTGCACCAGCGGAGATAACCATACATAGAACGTTTAGACAAAGGCACACTCTTTTTATGGTTTGAAGGTGGTAAAAACAGGCTGGCTCATGGTGGATAACACATTTTATTTTATGTATACAGCAATTTTCACAAGTCACTGTAAATATTCAGGTAACTGGTGCCCAAGAAATGGATTAAACACTGATCGTGCAACCTCTTAACTGATCCAGAGAGATGGGAAAAGCAGTGGAGTGGTAATGACCCTTAATGATGCAGAAGAATAGCTTGGCATGAGCAGAAAGGGACAGAAAGAAGAATGTGCTGAGATTGAATGGGGGTCAGCCAGTGAGACTTGAGCGACATAGTGAAGGTTGCAGGGGGGTGGGAGGAGGACATTCAAAGTGAGAAGATGAGAAAGATATGGAAGCCAAAAGCACATAAATTCAAATGGACTAAGCTAAAGAGAATTGAAGATGAGCAGAAAATAACAAGTTAAGTAATGCAACAAAAGGAGATAGGTATGCTGCTACCGATGGGGTAGAAACACAAAGAGAAGAACTGCCAACCTGCAGACATATAGTAAGGGTGTTGGGTTGTACGAAGGAATACATGCAGCAGGGTTGTGCAATAATCCAAATAGGAGATAACATGTAAATATGTGAGTTTTGGTTGCTTGTAGGGAAAGAAATTGACAAAAATGAACTTAAAACCTACTTAGTGGAGCATGGGGATTCCTACAAAGCTAGTGTTACCCACTATCACAAACGTATCCTTTTATCCAAGAAAACATTATTTGCTAATAAACATCTTGTTCAGTCTATCTTTATTAAGCCTCTTACCAAAACAGTCCAAGAACTTAGTGAAACGCATTCAACCCACATTAATCCCCCTATATTTCAAGAATTGGGCAATGATGTCACAATTGTTTTTTAGAATAGGATCTTGAGTATATGAGTGGGCCTACCAGCAACTGACACATAGGAGGAGCTGCACATAATTGTTGTTCTAACTTTAACAACAGAGCCTTGGTTTGCTTTTGCCCCTCCTTGAGGAAGTTGTCCATACGCTGAAAACGATTATACCCTCTGCTTCAGTAGAAAATCATATACCCGCATTAGTGGTTAGAGCCCACACTGAACTGTTTCTTCCTTTTCTTTCAAAATATCGTTAATGCATAATTTCATTGGATTTATTTTCCATCTTCCTTTTGGAATGCTAATATCTGCCCACCTAGTAAGAAGCCATACTCGGAATCCCTTCTGTCAGTAAATTATAGACTGATTGACATCCTCACACAAGCTTCAATATCCCCAGAAACTTATGAAGCCTGTCAGCAAAACATCCATATGTTTAATGTATCTATTATAGAGGAATTCCAGTGCGGATCCTGGCCAGGACATGACCCTAAAGTGGATCTACTTTACCTTCAGTATTAAATCCTTCTTGCTACACCTAACTGAATTGCGACTATCCTGCACCTTCTGAACTTGTCTGTGGCCTTCATCACCATAGATCGTGTCATTTTGCTGGAACATGTTCTATAAGTTGCCCATTTGTTCACTAAAGCAATTTGTCATTCCAACCTCTTTTTTTAGACATATCCCAACATGTTCAGCTCTGCTAAATCGTCACTGCTTGCTCTGAGCTCTCCTGCACTGTTCTGCAAGGTTCTCCTCTACCCCCTTTGTTATTTCATCTTTATCTTTGTCCCTTCTTTTTGCTCTTAACTCTTTTTAGGTCCACTATTAGTCTTATGCTAATGACACTCAACTTTGCATTCACTTCTCTAACCTTCCATCGCAATTTACCATCTTAGACACCTGCCTTTCTGCTATAAAATAACTGGGTGACAAGAAATGGCTTCAGCTTAATCAGGATAATATGGACCTTCACTTCTTTGACCCTCCCAAACCACTCTGTTCTTCCCTTTCCCACTCCACCCGCATTCCCCGAGACTGTTAAACATTCTCCAGATGTCGTCTAGCATTCGTTATGTAGATGAACCCATCAATATCTCCTGTACCTCACATCTGGAAAAGCAATCAAGTCTGTTATTTCCAGGCAAGAAAATTGAAAATCATGGAAGGGCGCAGTTATTATTCCCATTTTTAAGAATGGAGAAAGAGGTGATCCTTCTAATTACCCCTCCTATCCCCCTCTTAGATTTGTTAACAAGTCTGTGGTAACATGTCTTAGGCGAGACTGGAGGCATGGGATCAGGAGAGTGAGATTTATTTGCACACTGACGGGCAGGATTTCACATGATGGTGTCGACTGTGGCAGTTCAATTGCATATACTTTCGTTAAAATATGTTGTTGTTAAAAAACTGATTTACCTGGCCTTTGTATCCTTAAAGATAGCTTTTGACATGATATCTCAACAACTTTGACAGAGTTGTCTTCGAAAATGTTCTGCCTCATTGGCTTTGATAAAAACCATAAAATCAATGTGTTTGTATTTGTATTTTATTTATTTATATAGCGCGCCTGGCCCAAAAGCATCTTTAGATAATTATGCAGTACTGCACCACAGTGCTGGGACAACCTGGTGCACTGCCAATTTGGCACTCTGCCAGCTTCCTGTACTGAAGGGAGGTAGGGAGTGTTGTGCGTTAGCTCCTCCGCTCTTTTCCATATACATCAATGATACACCCTCTGACGTATTGTAACTTGATGCTAATGTTCCGATACTGGTGTGGGTAAAAACCTTTTGTTGTTGTTGCTATTTTCAGCTGATGCTGTGCGTATATCAGGAATACTGAGTGGTCTCCAATATCAAGTAAACCTTTATTCTGTTAATAAAGCAAAGATAACTACCGGACTGGATCAACCAAAAGCTAAATGGGTGTGGGCAAATAATAAAAAAGTACACAGATAATGGCCAGGAGCAGAGGGATACGGGGGGACTGTTAACTCTTTCTCTAAAATGTTTGGAGGTTGTGCAGTTTGTCGTGTCATAGAAATGTGTAGAGTTCATACCATCTTGGCTGCACTATATGATGCAAAGATGTGAGGCTCTGGGGATATTACTGACATAGCAAGGTTAGAATGACATTTATAAAAGGGCCTTTGGGCCTCCTGATAAGTGCCCTTAGGGCTTGAATAATTGGGTTCCTGAGGTGAGGGGAATCCTTTGTCAGCCAAAAGATATTATTTTGAGGAAAGATATAGAAGACCGTCTGCAGGAATATAGAAAGGCCCCCGAGGATATCTTGAGTAACCCCAGGGCAAACTCCCTTCATTGTGCTTCATTGTGTTAGGAAACTAAGACATCTATTGGCAGCTATAGGCCTGAAGTACAGAACATGGCAATGTCATACAGTTTTTATTCCAGTGGCAAGGTAAAAGAAGTCTTTGAAGTGTGGCCCCTGAAGTAACTGACTCAAATGTGTTCCCCAAATAGCTTATTTGCACAATATATGGAGCTAAAAGCGCAACCCCGCCCCTGAACAATAAATAGAATTTATCTGTGGCCACTGGGAACAAATCGTTAGTTAAATTGAGATTGCACCTCTTACATTTGGGAAATTTTAAGCTTGTTGTAAGAGGGTGAATAGCTAGTCCTTGCTTTAGTTTTACAGAAACTTGGTCGTCTGCTGCATTTGTTCTAATTTTGTCCATTGTGCAAATATACAAGGAGGATTTGGCTACTCTCAAATGTGAGAAAGCCAAACGTACATATACCTAAGGATGCTTTGACTTTTTGTAGATCTACAAATTAATGAGATCTCGTTTTTGAGGTAGTACACTATTTAACTTGAGCTTGGGACATAAGAAATAGGAAAAAGTAGTTACTGCAAGATGGGCCAACCATCATCTCGTGTGCAAAGTTTACAGCCTAGGCTAATTTGAAGTTTGGCTTACTGCCCCAAATATTGCATTGCGGCATGTGTTCTCAACCAATAGAGCTTAGCTTTAGGGGGACTGAGCTTAACTTTGATAGTTATGTAATACCATCTTATTGTGTTTATATAGTATTTGTGTGTTGATTAATAACCATGGTCTGGGTTAATAATAATACATATATGACTAATGTTTGTTTTGCTATTGTTGATTTATTGGAATTGTATTTCTCCAGCATAGGATCTTTCATAGATTCACATGCTGTGAATATTCCCCGTCAGGTTGGGAATCCTCAGTAACATAGAGCAGTTTAAACTTCAACTGAAAGCTTTCAGTCACTTTTGTGCTCTATAATAGTCACTTTGGGTTATACTGCCCACAGTCAATAGGAACACCTCCCTTAACTCCTCCTCTGTCGGCCATCTTCAGATGTTTTACCACCTGTTGTTATTATTGTAGGGAGTCCTCAAAATCATCTCTTCAACATTTCTACGAATACAATTGGAGTTTAACAACTTTTCCACTAAAAATATATATTTTTCGATGTCTGCTCGACAACCGGTGTTGGGCGGTGACAGTGCTACCTCTGTGGACCGCTCCCACCGACGGTAATCTTCAACAAAGCTTTGTCTGCGCAGTTGGTCCTATCTCATATCGGAATCCACAAGGAAGAGCCTGTTCAAAGGCTGTTCCCGCTGTGGACTGAAGAATATCTTCACTGCGATGGCTGGCTCTACTGCCTTCATCCTCACCAGGACTTTGCGAAATCTGCCAGTCGTTCGCCAACAAGATGCTGAGGGATTGTCATTGCGTGGCTTGAGGACGCCGGCGGGGCCCTCTGACTCTGCTTCAGTACGGAGTCATGCCTCATTAGGGCAGGGCAGGACGACCCAGCGAACCACCTCTAGTAAGAGGTCTAGGTCTAGTGAAGTTCAGACTACCAGCAAGAAAAGGCATAAAGACACTTCTGACGATGAGCCCAGATCCTCATACAAAGACTGGTCTTTACCAAAGGTCACTGCCCAAAGGGTGTCGGCAGAGGAGGAGAGCCAAGGGCTTTTCCAACGTCCCAGCAAGGCAAAGTCTTCTAAGTCCACGTCAAAATCTGGTGGCCACTCTTCGCCTTCACTGCTGAAAACAGGCTTGTCTGTGACAAGGCCGTCATCGTCGACGACCAAGTCTCGCTCCAGGTCGTCTACCCCAAGGCCATCAAAGCTGTCCAATGGCACACGGTCAATGAAGCCATCTACGGCCACGACTACCTCGACACGACCATCAACGAAGATGTCAACAACCACGAATATCTCGTCCAGGACTAATTTGCCATCGGTGAAAACATCAACGGCCACGACAACGAGGATCTCGTTGACGGCTTCTATTTCCACAGCTGTAATACCCTTGTTGACGGGCAAAAGTGGTTCCTCCCATAAAATTGTTACTACTGCCATCATCACTGGTGTCTCCGACACCCCACACCAGAACAATGTCTGCATTAACTGGCCATCCATGGGCATATTCCCAAACCTTGGGGTGGCCTTGCTGCCGGGTGGTATTGTGGTGTCAGAGCCAAGTCTATCCCAATCAGAGGTGGAGGAAGCAGAGGAGGAGGCCATCATATCACTCCTGTCGTTGCCAGCATGCAGGACATCGCCTCCCAGAATTTCACCGCAGGGTGAGGCATGCCTGATCAGGCTACCATGTTTACCCCCTCTGCATTCAGCTCAAGCCATCAATCTTCCAGAGCCATCGCTGCCTCCACAAAGAGACATGTCACTGGACATTTTATCAGTGCTAATCACTCTGGTGGCGACCTTGCAACATCGGCTGCCGGTGCCAGTCCCAGTTATTGAACCTATCAGGTGTAGAGGAGGTCCCAAATGCAGCCCGCACTCCAACCGTCCATTTTGAATTACCAGGAACGTTCACGCCGAAATATGTGATGTATGATGAGCAAATAAATCAGCAGAAAGCCGCAGTAGAGCTCTGTCCAGTACCTATCAGAAGAACAGCACCTATTGAAGTACGGATACCAAGGAAACCAAGGACAGTAAGGTATCCATTGAGAAAGCCATATCAACCAAATAAAACGAAATAAAGATCGTCTAAATACAGTCCCTAAAGAAACCAAAAAGGTCTTAATGGAGGACGAATGGTGACGTCACAAGAACCTGGACTGACTCACATATAGAAGATATAACGACCTGAGAATGATAAAACAGACTAAACACCATGAATAAAGGACATTATGAAGACAAAGTGAAAGGGCGATGTCAAATGTAAGAAGCTTAAGCTATGAGCACGATGAAGATATTCGACCAGTTTACGCATGTACATATGCTTGAAACCGCAAGAAAGCTAAGAAAATCGTGCAGTTTGCTATGCCTAGTAGGATAGTGCGGCAAACGCCACCTATACATATCTACCTCAAAAGAAGCATGTTATATAAATATATTTTCACTTTGCACAAGAAGCAGAATCAACCAAAAGGTTACTAAAGGCCACACAAGAAGAGCTTCATATTTAGCAAAATCAAGAATAAAGCGGCAGAAACGAAACTCAGCACAGGCAACCCGTGCCTGGAGAACCAAGGTCATATCTGTCAAGATGGATGAACAGTAGCTACATTTAATTGAAGCAAAGTACAGAATATACTACTCTGAAAGGTCAAGTTAAGAAGACGAAGGCATGTGGTGGGTGAAACGAAAATCAAATACACTAATTGATGAAGAAGAGGCAAATTCACGGTGTCTGAATCATGCGACCAGCCGACCGAGCAGAAACAAGACCTTCAAACCTACGCATGGCAACAGGCCAGGAGAAGTTATCAGAACTTTTCCAGACAAGAGATGCAGTCTCAAGGCCAACCACAGTCAAATAATTGACACATGGCCACTAAAGTGATGATTGATGGTAACAATAATTGGAGGAAGGCCTGGGGAACTGAGGGGCACCTTGCACCTGGCCAACCATTCTGCGTGCTGCTAAGCAAAGTGGAAAAGTATGAGTGGGGTTAGTGCCAACCCAATCAAAACGGACCAAGTAGTAGAACCAATGGGACATCATACATTTAGTGACGTCTACAGTAGCCAGTTTGGAGGTAGGGCTTAGATGCCCCATCTGACACTGTTAATCCAATCCTCTTACTCCGTTACCATATACAGATGTAGTACCTGTAGTAAAGTTACCTTTTCCAAACCAATAGAATTGTATGCCAACATTTAAGCGTTAAATGTCAGTGATGATGAGTTTTTTGTATAAATTGTGTTTTTTATGAAGTTCGTCGGAATTGTGAAGCGAGAAGGAAGATCACACATCCGCTGATATTCATGAAACTCCCCGTTTTTTGTACTTGTCATTAAACGGACTCCCTTTGCCAAACCGTCGAGTTGTCATTAATGATTTGGTGTTGGAATATTAATCTGCACCCCCATCCATCTCACGGGTGCTGCTATCTTGTCTTAAAGTGCTTTTGAGCAAACACTGACTCTATGGGCCGGTTGGTGGTCTCAGAGCACACAGGCAACCTCGCACAAAGGTCCCCAGACCTCCCAAGGACATGAATAACATCCCTTGTCCACCCAGAAGCGGTAGGCACCAGTCAGCGCTGCATAGGCTGTCGGATACTGGAACAGACACAGAACCCGACGACGGGGCCGCCACACACACACACTATCCACACAGATGAATTCGACTATTTCATCGCAGCTGATGGGAAAACAGATGCCGTTCCATTCAGAGACTCATCCCCTGATGAAGTAGGGGGCTTCCATGCGCTCCTGTCAGGGGCGGACGTGATGTTCCGCCTTGGGCCAGAGGAGCAGCGAAAGGAGAGTGTGTTGTACCAGCGCAGAGAGCAGCGTATTAAATCTTTCTATCCTGCTATTTGAAGACATCTGGCGCATCCTGCTTCTTCCCCACCTGAAAGACCAGTTTGACAAAAAATACAGAGCTCCAGAGAGCGCAGCTGCTTGCCTCCACAACCAACCCAGACCAGATTCCATTGTCTCGGTGGCTGCCAGAAAAAGGGCGGCTATCACTTTGTCAGTCTGCTCTGTCCCCCAGAAAAAGAAGGCAAACGCCTTGATGCCTTTGGTAAGAAGATCATTACCACCGCAGCCACGACTGTCAAGGCGGCTAGTGCAATGGCCATACTCGCACTTTACGATCACAAGCCCTGGTACAAGTTGGGTCCCTTGCTAGAGTTCCTGCCAGATGACAAAAAGCAGGAGGCCTTGGACATCTTCCATGAAGGCTTATTGGCATCAGACTATGCCATTACGGTCTTTGTGGACATTGCCAACACTGGTTTTCGCCACCTTGGAAATGGTGCAGTCTTAAGTAGGTAGAGTTGGCACAAGGCCATATATTTTCGACCCGATGTCCAGTCCAGGGTTGTGGATATGGATATGCCCTTTGACGGATCTGGCCTTTTTGGGAAGAAGGTGGGTGAGGATTTACAGTCCATAAAAATGGACACGGAGAGCGCTCGCTCCTTGGGCACATTACAGCAAAGATGCCAGTCCTTTTGTTCAGGAAAAGGGCGCAATGGCAGGACTTTGCGGGATAACCGCACCACGTACCAGTCTTTCTCCTCCTACAAGACCCTGTATTCATCAGGGGACAGTACAGGAAAAAATCCCAGTCCTACAGGGGTTCACAGCAACGCTGTGGTTCCTCCCAATCTAGGGGCCAGTCCGATAAACAAGCATGACCATGCCAGGGCCAGGTTCTCCCACTTCAGCACCCTTGTGGGAGGACGACTGTCAAGGTTCGTCGAAGAACGGACACGCAACACGACCGTCAAATGGGTGCTATCCCTTCTCCGGCAGGGCCATTCACTGGAGTTTGTGGACTATCCACCAGACTTTCCTCGACACACAAACCAGAGAAGTTGCGACACTTCTTGCCTAAGGAAGTGTGAGCTCTGCAGCAAAAGGGTGCAGTGGAGAAGGTTCCCAAGTAGGAGCTGCGCACAGTAGTATACTGCAGCTACTTCTTGGTAAGGAAAAAGTCGCTGCACAACATGTCAGGGAGTTGAAGACGCATATTAGATCTGAGGATGCTCAACAAGTTCCTAAAGGAGCAAACGTTCCACAAGGTCACGCTACAGCAGGTGTTGTACAAGCTACAACAAGGAGATTTTTTGGTGTCCCTCAACCTCGAGTATGCCTACTTTCACATCCCTATTCGCCTATCAGACCGGCGCTACCTACACTTTGTGGTGGCAGGAGTACATAATCAGTTCAAGGCCCTTCCATTCGGCCTGCGGTCTGCTCCGCGGGTGTTCACCAAATGCTTTGCGTCAGTGGTGTCAGCGGGTGTTCACCAAATGCTTTGCGCCAGTGGTGACTCACCTGCGATGGAGGGGTGTTCACGTCTACCCGTATCTAGACGACTCGTTAATAAGAGCCCCCTCTTATCCGCTGACAGAAACCAACACACTGCCACCACCATTTAGTGTCTACAGCAACTGGGTTTCTCCAGCTTCCCAAAGTCATGCCTGGTTCCATCTCAACATGCACTCTATCTCGGAGCAAGGCTCGTCACCCACACCTGCACCGCCAGACCCTCAGACGAAAGGGTGGTAGCTCTTCTACACAAGGTGCACTCTCAACAGCATCCAAGTGATGCCATATCCCAACTACAAATCCTTGCTGGGGATGTTATCATCATGCATCCCATTGATCACCAACTGCTGGCTACACATGAGACTTGTGCATGAATTCCTGGATGCCAGCTGGATCGAAGCCTCAGGGTCCTGGGATGACCACATTGCTCTAACACCGGTTTTCAAACTGAGCTTTCGATGGTAGTCAGTGAGGGAACATCTGGTCCAGGGCACCCCCTTCAGGTTGCCGGTCCATCAGGCCACTGTGATGACAGATGCTTTACTGGAGGGCTGGGGTGCCCACTGTCAGGAACAGCACACGAGGGACTTTGGTCGAAGGAGGAAAAGAGCCGGCACATCAAGCTGCTGGAGCTACGAGCAATCTTTGTCCCTGAAGTCTTTTGTTCCCTTCCTGAGGGGAAAAGTGGTACGAATTTACACCGACAACACAATGTCAATGGGCCTCATTACACAGATGGCGGTGAACCATGGCGCTATAAGCGCCATGGTTCATGCCGGTAAAATACCGGCACTGCCTTGGTGGAAAGGGGAATTACCGCCCTATTCCAAGGTTGGCGGGGCGGTAATTCCCCCTTCCACCATTGCCCTTCCCCATTCCCATTTTTGCCCCCTAGGGCTCTATGGGAATGGGGAAGGCGCTAATTACGGTACCGCAAATTGCGGAATTGCGGTACCATAATTAGCTCCCTGGTCCCTTTGCGGGTTGGTTATTTAACGCCTGCAAAAAGCAGGCGTTAAATTCTCCAACCCTCAAAGGGACCTCGTAGTAAGGAGGTAAGGATTTACCGGTACCGGTAAAATACCGGTACCGGTAAACCCTTACCACCATCCGTGT
Organism: Ambystoma mexicanum; assembly: GCF_040938575.1. Classification (NCBI taxonomy): domain Eukaryota; kingdom Metazoa; phylum Chordata; class Amphibia; order Caudata; family Ambystomatidae; genus Ambystoma; species Ambystoma mexicanum. Next base: position 30,285,012 of record NC_090933.1, on the reverse strand, counting down.
AATGAGGCCCAATGTTTTATGTCCGCAGGCAAGGAGGAACAAGGTCCCCACAGCTTTCCAAGGAGGCCCAAGCCCTGTGGCATTGGGCTCTACAGCAGGGCATGTTTCTCATTCCCTTTCACTTACCGGGGATTCAGAACACTCTGGTGACCAATGCTCTTGCCACAAGTGGGAACTGCACAAAGACCAGCTTCAAACGTGGGGCATCCCGGAGATCAACCTCTTTGCTGGCCAGGACAGCAGTCGCTGCAAGACATTTGCCAGCCGCTTCCCCCATCCGGAGAGTTTATGGGAAGTCTTTATGTTCATGTGGGGGAGGAAAGCTTCTTTATGTATTTCCCTTGATTCCTCTGGCACCTCGAGTCCTACACACCTTAAGACTGTATCAGTACAAACTGATATTAGTGGCCACGGCATGTCAGAGACAGTTTTGGTACTCTATCTCCTTGCCCTCTCATCAGCAAAACCGGTCAAGCTGCTCACACACCAGTTGCTCCTGTCCAGGAATCAAGTAGCAGTACTGCACCCTGAACTGGCCTCTCTCAATCTGACTGCCTGGCTCCTGTGTTCCTAGCGTTCAGGGCTCTGTCCCTTCTGAAAGAATGCCAGGCGACCCTGGCCAGAGCTAGAGCTCCGTCCACCTTGAAATGCTAGAAGAGCAAGTGGAAACATTTTCAAGTATGGTGCAAAAACCAACAACTGCAACCTCAGACCATCCAAATGGAGGATATGTTGCCATATCTGTTGTTCCTGGCTCAGTCTGGTTTAATGCGTTCTTCCATTAAGGTGCACATAGCTGAAATCTCCAGGTACAACGCACTGCAGGGGCACCATCCTTGTGGTCTCACCGGCTCGTGAAGGAGTTTTTGCGTGGGCTATTACTGTCTTTTTCACCTGTCCATCTCCCAGCTCCAGCATGGTAGCTCAATGTGCTACTCGCAAGATCATCAAGCATCTATTGAAAATCTTTCCTGGAAAATGGCTTTCTTGGTGGCCATTACTCTGGAAAAGGCGAATGGGGGAGATCCCGGCATTTGCTGTAAAAGCACCCTATTTGACATTTCACAAGGACAAGGCTGTTCTGCATACCAACCCAACATTTGTGCCAAAGGTGCCATCTGCCTTCCATCTACGCGCCTTGAAACACTTGTGTATAGGCGCGTTACAAATGCCATATATCATATAATATATCATACATTAGCAGGTGGTTCTGCCTGTGTTCTTTGGCACAACAATGTCTCCAGGGGAGCGAACACTGCACACCCTGGATGTGGTGCATGCCCTCAAGTACTATGTGGCGCGTACTAAGTCATTACATAAAATGGATCAACTGTTTGTTTCATTTTGACCTTCAGAGTCAGTCTCTCAAAGTCCTCCATTACAAGATGGATTGCAGCTTGCATTTCATTCTGTCATCAGCAAGCCGGCAGACCACTTCCCGGCAAGGCCAAGCTCACTCCACCAGAGTAGTGGCTGCAATCGCTGCTTTCCTCTCCGGAATTCCACTGCCTGACATCTGCTGTGCAGCCACCTGGAGATCAGTGCATATGTTCACCTGGTGCTAGTGTGTCGACAGACATCCTGCAGAAGAGTCTAGAGTGGACCAGTTGGTTCTGCTAAACCTTTTTTTGTGAGATGGGTAAGTCTCCAGTTGTAAGTTATGATGGGAGCTTGTCTCTGCCCATGGGTATTGTTGTGATAATGCTTTGTAATCTATTCACAGCATGTGAATCTATGAAAGATCCAATGCTGGAGAAGGAATAATTTACTTACCTGTAACTTCAGTTCTCCAGCATTGGTATCTTTCATAGATTCACATGCAACCCCTCCCACCTACCTCGCACTGCTCATCTTTTGACTCTTCCTGACACTCGCGTGCGCTGCCAAATCTGAAGATGGCCGACAGGGGAGGAGTTAAAGGAGGTTTTCCTATTGGCTGTGGGCAGTATGACCAAAAATGACTATTATAGAACACAAAAATTACTTTTAGTTTTCAGTTTAAGTTTAAATTGCTCTATGTGACCGAGGATTCCCAGCCTGACGACAGGGAATTTTCACAGCATGTGAATCTATGAAAGATATCAATGCTGATGAAACTGAGTTACAGGTAAGTAACTTATTCCTTTCCTGAGATAAAGCTCTTGACTTACTTACAAGTGTAAAAAAACAAGAAAGCCTCCTTTCCAGTTAAAAACTTTTAAAATCACCTTTCCATTTTGCCCCATGATCTCAAATCAATAGCCGTTGGCGAGTTTATCAATTTTCAGCTGATTATGGCAACTCACACTCTAAAACACTCCACACCATACATAATTTATTTATTTATTTATTTAAATTTATATAGCGCGCAAGTAACCCATGGGCATTGAGGCGCTGTTACTTGCAAGAGCTTAGTTACAGGCAAAGAAGCATTCATCAGTACATTATGTATTCAACAGGCATAGAGCTGCTGTTTTGGTTGGTACAGTTGGTCATTACAAACAGTTTATGCACTGGAACATAGGAGATGTATAAGCCCCTGTGAACCTCTGTTTTTTGGGATCACAGCCTGGAGGGAAGCTGAAAAAGGCTGCGTGGGCCAGTAAAGGTGAATGGTGGGGTTGGGGTGAGTGTGGCTGTGAGGCCGCACAGTGATGTTTGTGAATTAAGGGACTCCCGGAATATACAGGAGGAACGAGAGGGTGGCAAAAGACCGACCTTGCAGGGGGCAGTCTTCGAAGCTGCCTTCCACATCGTTGGTCTTTTGTTTATAGGGTTTGGACTCTGAACTGGCTACGCTGCCGTGGCAGGGCTACCCGTTTTATGCACTAATAAGTTAGAACTGATACAATGCAGGTCACTTCATCTTTAATTTGGCCTTTCTACAAGAAATCATATTATATTGACTCCTGGAGAAGGATAGAATTATCTCCAAAACATTGTGGGCCTTATCTAGAGTGTGGCGGAATTAAAATCCACCAGTTTTCTGCCGAAGGAAGGCTGGAGTAAAATTCTCAAATCTGCATTGCCATGCACGGGAAGCGGCGGATTTTATACCAGCTTTCCACCAGTGCATTGCCGTTGTAAGTCCAAGACAGTGCAATCTTCATGTACAGTCTTTTCTGCCTTTTGTAATCCAACAGATGTTCAATCCACCACCCTCGAAATAAGACGCCATAACTGTGCCTTGTACCTGCATTGGGTGCCAAAACATTAGGAGTTGTGACGAATGGCCCTCAAGGTGGCAGCAGTGGTGCTCTCAGACAGCAAGGTCCTCGATGTAGCCTTGACTACCTGATTTTCTGGGTGGTGCATCACTGGCAAGTCCAGCAGTTTCATGTGACAAGGTAACAATTGCAGGAACAGAAGTGGCAGTCATGCTGGGGCCTTTCTTTGCGCCCTGGCTGTCTTGCATGCCTGTTGGTAGACTTGGAACATGGTATGACGTGTTTTGTTGGATTGCTGTTGGGTGTGCAACACTTTGATGTATTTTGAGTAAGCTAGATGCAAGTCGTGGTGGGAAGGGCCGGAATGTCACAAATGGGGCATGTTGGAATGGCAAGCAGTGTCACAGGTGACCTTTTACTGATTTTTGGGAACTGAATGTATTGGGAATGTGTGGCTTGGCTGACTTGTGGTCTGATAGAGCTTTCCGTTTGTCCAAGCTTATGGTTGCTCATGTACACCTGGCCATATGTTATTGCTGATCTGAGTTTTCCTCTCATCAGTGAGGTGCAGTGTTACCAGTCATATGTGAGAGCTACTTTTAGGCAAAACAAATATTGACACCTCAGAACACACTGAGGTGATCACCTGGTCACTCCTATGAGGAAACAATCCTCTTCAAATGAAAATTCAGGCCTATCAAAGGACGTAATCATTAAGTTCTTGACATCAATATTGCGAAAATGTTTCTTAATGTAAACACAATTAGATAATTCATTAACTCATGCTGCGTTTAATTCCAACACTTCTCAAAAAATGAATAGTAGTACGAATTTCAACATAAGATAAACTTCATGTAGCTTAATTGTTTCAAACAAAATATGTCTATTTTCACAAATGAAATAAAAAGAGCTTTTAAACAGGTATATATAGTCCACTCCAGTAACAGCCTGCGTTGATCAAACAGTATTCACTTCATACTGTTTTACAGTAATTTTATCAACCCATCATAGGATGCGTTTTGGGGTCCTACGCCACCTTCTTCAGGTATGGATGTTACTTTCAAAATTCTCTTATCTATTAACAAAAAATAAATGATATCAATCAATAATGTGTCCAAGTTGCATCCCTTTCAAGACCAAGTGCACTTGCAGCATTAAAAGCTTGAACTAACCTTGTAAACCTGGGGTAACTCAAACCCCTCCAATGGAATCTGTTTAAGACCTTGAGTCGAATTCACCAAAATCTGCGGACAATAGTCCAAAGAAAAATGTATGTAAGATTCTAATTCTCTGTGTGTAGCATGTAACAAAAAAATAAATACCACCGATATAACACTTAAAAAGAATAAAAATTAAACTCAAAAGCTACCTACTTGAAGAAATCTCCTGAAACTTCCTACTGTAAGATCACCAAAGATTTCAGACTGAACGCTGCTGCAAATCAACCCATGTGGATCTGTAATGAAAAGCACCCAAGTGCCATGAAGCCAACTATCAAAAGGAAAACACCCCAACAATTTATACCTAGTGAAATCTGTAATTTCCAAAGTCAAATGAACTCCAAAAGAAAACTAATGAGTAACAAACAAGAAAATACACGAGTGTTTTAAACACATTTTTTTAACTCAAAACTAGTGCCCAACCATCTACAATCTATTAGCACTCACTATTATCTGAATATATCCAAAAACCGAGGGCCGGGAACGGCAGGAACAGCGTCATTAGCAGCCTCCTTCCCGGGCCTCTTTTTTATCTGATTCCTTAACTTAGTCACGTGCAGGGGCGTAGGAGACACATAAAATCTGGGGGGGACAGGGGACATCTTGGGGACTTTGCTTTATTTATTTATTTACTGTGTTTTAGTCAAAGAACTCGACTTTTCACAAAATTATAATTAAAATAGCAGTACGTATTAAATTACAAATATCACTCTATAAAACAAGAGAAAAGAAGAAAAGAAAACAGAAGAAAATTAAAGAATGCAGCAGCAAAGAACGTGTCTTTGTTGCATTTCTGGATTTTTCATCTGACTGTGTCAGGAACTGGAGATTGTGGAAGCGCTGGAGGCTATGATCAGCACGCGCTCCAGTCCTCACCCAATATGGCCGCCGTACCTTTAAGAGGCTGGCTCCTCCCACAAGCCGGTGCGTTGTATCTGTTTGTCAACGCTCGGTTCGTGTGTTGGAGTTTCCTTGTTGGATCCTTCTGTGCCTTCAGCGATCCTACTTACCGCCTTGAATCCTGCTCTAGTTCACCCTCCTCCTACCTGCCGTGCCTCTTTTGTTTGCTTGCTCTATTTCTCTCCCGCCTTATAATTCTTCATCTTTCCACTCCTGGTGTCTCGGCGCGGCCTGTTCATTGCTTTTGCTTTTAGTTAGTCCTATTTGCTCCTGTTCCTTTCGCCACTCAGCCTATCCTTTTTTATTTTGAACTGTGGGTGCCGGTATCCTTACTTCTATCGGCGCTGCCTAGCCCTTCACAGGTTTGGGTCCCTGTTGCTCTGACTACACCCTGGGAAACTTTGCCTTTGCTCAATCAGACTAGATCCGTATACTTTTGTATTTTTCTTTTCGGTCAGCCTTGCCTAAACTGTTTAGGATATTCTTTTTGTCATAATTTCTTCTTATCACGTGGTGTTGCCATTTTCACCTTATATCCTTTACTCTTATCTGTATTCTATTAGGAGAACTTCGGGAGTTCTATGCAGTTTATACTCCCAGCAGTCTGAACAATTGAGGAATCTGACTTCTATTCTACAAGTATTCCTTTTTGGTGTGGAGAAGCTACGCCTTCCTTGTCGATTGGGAGGAACCGACTACCCCCATCTGAACCCATCCGGAAACAGGGTTTTTTCTGCATTTGTGCTTTTTCCCTGGAAATTAGGACTGGCCCTCTGGGGATCCCTGAGGTCAGAGTTACATCTCTGCCAAGGTGGCCTCCGGAGGGGCCAGACCCTACCTACACGATAAGAAGGTCCGAACTCCAAAGGACAAGACTCCCTCAAGGAGAAAGGATCAGAAGAAGCCCGAGGCCAACCCTAAAGAATCCTTCCCAGAAGAACCAGGTGAGGAGTTGGGGGAGGAAGCCTCGGTTCATGACAGCATACAACGCCCAATAACCATCATGGCCTCACTAGAGCAGTATCAGGAATTGGTGGCTGCTTTACAGAACCTTACTTTAGAGGTGCAGGCTTTATGGACAGAGAATGTAGCCCTCAGGCAGCAGGTAGTGTTACATCGGGATGATCGTGGAGACCTGCCTACGATGCCCCTTTCCTTTGGTAAATATGATGGTCACCCGGGGGGTCTGAAAGAATTTCTGGATGCCTGCAGAGTGTATTTCGCCTTCCGACCTCACGCCTATGAGACTGCCAGATCTAAGGTGGGGTTCATCATAGCCAATCTAATCGGAAACGCCCTCGCATGGGCCACACCCTTGGTTACCAGAGATGATCCCGTTTTGAGCGACTATGATCGTTTTACAGAAGTTTTTGGTGAAAGATTTGATAGACCAGAAGTATTCTATTCTTCTCTGGAAGCAATACTTGATGTCCAACAGGGAAACACGGACATACAGACCTATCTCTCCCATTTCCAGAGGCTGGCAGCCAAGGCAGATTGGCCTGATTCTGCTCAGCAAACAATCTACAGACTGGGTCTTCGTAAAGAAATCAAGGACGAGCTAGCCAGAGTGGCTCGTCCGGCATCCTTTCAGGAATTGGTAACTTTATCACTTCAGATCGAGTTCCGTCTTCAAGAGAGAAGATCCGAAAGAAGAAGAACCAGAGGCTTCCCACAACAGTCCAGTCAACCATCCCCTGCTCCTCCACCTCGAACTACCCCTAGGACAGATGAACCTATGCAGATTGGGGCGGCTCGCGGTCCCTTGACGCAAGAAGAAAGAAGGAGAGAGGCAGGATTATGTATGTACTGCGGCTCCTCGAAGCATTTATTGAGAGACTGTCCTGAAGTCCCACCTAGACGACAGGGAAACTTCCACCCCCGATCCACAGCAAGGGAGGTTTCGGGGGAAGTAACAAGCACCCTTGCTACTACACAAGAGCAGTAAGCACCCCGGAAGATAACAGCCTAATGGTGTTTCGGGTCAACCTGTGGTTGACCGAGGATTCCCCCACTGAGGTGTTCGCTATGCTAGACTGCGGGGCTGCTGGAAATTTCATTGACTCTAAATGGGCAGCTGAGCATCTAATCTCCACCATACCCAAGGCCACCCCGATTCCAGTAGAAGGGGTCGATGGTAGGCCCCTGTCATCCGGACCTATAACGCTGGAGACCATTCCATTAAGGATGAGGCTCGGCCAACATGAAGAGTTTTTGGTGTTTGACCAGATCCGTGCTGCTCATTTTCGGTTAGTTATAGGAATTCCTTGGCTAAGGAGACACAACCCTCACATTGATTGGACTACCAACAGGGTCTCTTTCAATTCGACCTTCTGTGAGTCCCACTGTATCAACCGGTCTGCTTCTCCTAACACCCTAGAACACAGCCAGTGTGGGGTTCAGGAACCTGTCACTGTGGCCTCAGTTCCCGTACATTATCAAGACTTCTCAGAGGTGTTTATGGACACCATACCCAGACAACTACCACCACATAGACCTGAGGATTGCTGCATTGACTTAATTCCGGAAGCTGTGGTACCCTTTGGTAGAATGTACCCCTTGTCGTTACCAGAGAGGAAGGCTTTAAGAGAGTACCTCGACGCTAATTTACAGAACGGATTAATCCAAGAGTCCAAGTCCGCCTGTGGGGCTTCCTTATTCTTCATTCCCAAGAAGGACTCGACAGAGCTCCGCCCTTGTATAGATTACAGGGGACTAAACAAGATTACCATCCGGGATAGATATCCCATGCCCCTAATTCGGGATATCTTGGAGGCAGTACAGGGGGTGGTGTACTTTACTAAGCTTGATCTAAGAGGCGCTTATCACCTCTTGAGAATCCGGCAAGGTGACGAGTGGAAGACGGCGTTCCGCACCCCCTTCGGACTCTTTGAATACTGTGTGATGCTCTTCGGTCTCGTAAACGCACCAGCCATCTTCCAGAGGTACATGGACAAGGTATTCGCCGACATGTTGTTTTTGTCGGTAGTAGTGTACCTGGTCGACATCCTAATCTTTTCCAAGTCTTTATCAGAGCACCGATCAGTGGTCAGATTAGTTCTACAGCGTCTGCAGTTCCATCATTTACTGGTAAAGCCAGAGAAGTGTTCATTTGAATCCACTACAGTGTCCTACTTGGGTTTCATACTGTCCAAGGATGGTATTGAGATGGATGCTAATAAGGTAAAGGCCATTAGAGATTGGAAGGAACCTACCAATGTCAAGGAACTACAAGAGTTTCTAGGACTGGCTAACTTTTACAGGAGGTTTATTCCCAACTTCTCCAAGAAGGTACTCCCTTTGACCTCCTTATTGAAGAAGGGTGTGAGGTTCATATTCGGAGTCGAACCTCAAAGAGCTTTCAGTTTCTTAAAGGAATGTTTTTCTACAGCACCCATCCTGGTCCAACCGGATCAGGCCAAGCCTTTCATTCTTGAAACTGATGCTTCTGGAGGGGCGGTAGGGGCAGTCTTACTCCAAAGGACGGAAGACGGCTATGAGCATCCGGTTGCTTACTACTCCAAGACACTTACTAGTAGTGAGCGCAACTACTCTGTAATCGAAAAGGAGCTGTTGGCCATAAAATTGGCCTGCCAAGAATGGAGACATCTCCTACAAGGAGCCACACATCAATTCACCATTAGAACTGACCACCGTAACCTTCGGGTTTTGCAACAGTTAGAATGTTCAAACGCCAGACACGCCAGATGGGCTTATTTTTTCTTACAATATGACTTTATGATTACTTACATACCTGGCACAGAAAACAGGAAGGCCGACGCTTTGTCCAGAAGCCTAGGAGTGTCATCTAGTTCCTATAAGGAACATGAACTGGTTTTTCCGCATCTCACCGTCCTAGCTTCTACAGTTTCGTTCCTTCAAGACCTAATCCCACAGTATCAGAGATGTTCCGAACTTCCGTTATCTGTTAACCAGGATAAGGATGGATTGTTCTATCATGAAGGAGCTCTCTACATTCCTACGAAGGAGTTGCAAAAGCTAATACTTTCTTGGTGTCATGACACCCCTCTATCCGGTCATTCCGGTATTAGGAAGACCTTTGATCTTATCCAGAGAGGATTCTGGTGGCCTACCTTAAGAAGAGATGTAGGCCAGTATGTGTCTGCTTGTTCGGTATGTGCTTCCAACAAGAACCGAACAGGAAGGCCGCTGCGGTTGTTACAACAACACTCCCTACCAGACCGTCCTTGGGAACATATATCTACAGATTTTATCGTGGATCTCCCTCCATCATATGGCATGACTACAATCATGGTGACCATTGACTCCTTTAGCAAGCTAGCGCATTTCTCTGCCTTCAAGCAAGTCCCTTCAGCCTCTGAGATGGCCGCAACTTTTCTCCAGGACATTGTTCGTCTTCATGGTGTACCTAAGACCATTGTGTCCGACAGGGGACCCCAATTCACCTCAAAGTTTTGTTCCTCCCTTTGCCAAGCTCTCGGAATTCTCAAGGCTCTTTCCTCAGGATATCATCCACAGAGCAACGGCCAAACAGAAAGACTTAATCCCAATTTAGAACAATATCTTAGGTGTTTTTGCAGTCCACAACAAGAAGAGTGGTAAAGCTTCCTCCCACAAGTGGAATTCGCTTATAACAATTCCCTTCATACCTCGATCCAGATGAGCCCTTTCTATTGTACTTACGGATACCATCCTCAACACCTACCCTGGCTCAGTCCTCCTTCTACCAAGATTCCGGCTCTAGATTCGATTGTACTAGACCTACAGAAGGTGCACAAGCTCGCTAAGGAAGCTCACCAAGCAAGTCAACTAGCGCAGAAGAAGTGGGCTGACAAGGGTCGTCGCGCCCATCCAAGCTGGAAGGTCGGACAATTGGTCTGGTTATCTACCTAGATGGGTTCATAGGGGGAAGTTCTCTCGTTTTCTTGGGCCTTTCCCCATTTTGCAACAAATCAATCCGGTTGCATATAAACTCCAGCTACCAGACTATCTTAGGAAGGTGCATCCGGTCTTTCATGTATCCCTTCTCAAAGAATACAAGGATGATCCCTTCAAGAGACCTGTGAACCGCTCACGTGCCCAAGTGATCTCGACACCTGAAGAATATGAAGTATCTCATTTGGTGGATTCCCGATACCGCAAAGGTCGATTATACTACTTGGTTCATTGGAAGAATTATCCAGTAGAAGAGAGGACATGGGAACCTGTGAGCCATATACATGCCCCCCGTCTGGTGCAGAGGTTCCATCGACTTCATCCGGGCAAACCTGGGGGTGCCCCGAGGAAGAAGGGGTATACTGTCAGGAACTGGAGATTGTGGAAGCGCTGGAGGCTATGATCAGCACGCGCTCCAGTCCTCACCCAATATGGCCGCCGTACCTTTAAGAGGCTGGCTCCTCCCACAAGCCGGTGCGTTGTATCTGTTTGTCAATGCTCGGTTCGTGTGTTGGAGTTTCCTCGTTGGATCCTTCTGTGCCTTCAGCGAACCTACTTACCGCCTTGAATCCTGCTCTAGTTCACCCTCCTCCTACCTGCCGTGCCTCTTTTGTTTGCTTGCTCCATTTCTCTCCCGCCTTATAATTCTTCATCTTTCCACTCCTGGTGTCTTGGCGCCGCCTGTTCATTGCTTTTGCTTTTAGTTAGTCCTATTTGCTCCTGTTCCTTTCGCCACTCAGCCTATCCTTTTTTATTTTGAACTGTGGGTGCCGGTATCCTTACTTCTATCGGCGCTGCCTAGCCCTTCACAGGTTTGGGTCCCTGTTGCTCTGACTACACCCTGGGAAACGTTGCCTTTGCTCAATCAGACTAGATCCGTATACTTTTGTATTTTTCTTTTCGGTCAGCCTTGCCTAAACTGTTTAGGATATTCTTTTTGTCATAATTTCTTCTTATCACGTGGTGTTGCTTTTTTCACCTTATATCCTTTACTCTTATCTGCATTCTATTAGGATAACTTCGGGAGTGCTATGCAGTTTATACTCCCAGCAGTCTGAACAAATGAGGAATCTGACTTCTATTCTACAAGTATTCCTTTTTGGTGTGGAGAAGCTACGTCTTCCTTGTCGATTGAGAGGAACCGACTACCCCCCGTCCGAACCCATCCGGAAACAGGGTTTTTTCTGCATTTGTGCTTTTTCCCTGCAAATTAGGACTGGCCCTCTGGGGATCCCCGAGGTCAGAGTTACATCTCTGCCAAGGTGGCCTCCGGAGGGGCCAGACCCTACCTACAAGATAAGAAGGTCCGAACTCCAAAGGACAAGACTCCCTCAAGGAGAAAGGATCAGAAGAAGCCCGAGGCCAACCCTAAAGAATCCTTCCCAGAAGAACCAGGTGAGGAGTTGGGGGAGGAAGCCTCGGTTCATGACACTATGTGCTCATGGTAAGAGAGAGGAAATAACAATTACTTCCAGTGGGCCACAGCTAGGACGCCAGCTCGTTAAGAGGCTGATCACCTGTAAGTGGACTCCTGCCAATTAAAGGAGTTGAAGCCTTTTCTACCAACTGCAAGTTGCTACATTTTTGTGTGGGGCAAGGGGACGTGTGTGTCTCTTGGAATGGAAGGATGGGGGTTTCAAAGAAAGAGGAAATCTTGTTTTTACCTCTGAGTAAGCCCTGTAATGGGAGTAGAGGGACCAGGTGTGTGATGTTGCTGCTTTGACTGTCCTCGGGAGGGGCTGGGGGGGTACAGCAAACAAGGAAGATGAGCGATTGCAAGCCCACCCCCTTATAAGCTCTCCCCAGGTCCGCGGCCGGATGGGTCAGACCCGGGGGATGCCTAGTAGGTACGGTGTATGTGGACCCAGGGGAGTGACCAGAGGGGCAGCCCGCTATGTGGGCTGCCCCTCTAGTGCCCCTGCGAGGGCCGGGCCAGCCTCTCACGATGATTCTGGTCCCTCTTATTCCATCTCATGCTGGCTTCAGAGCCTAGCCTTTCTTTGCCTTTGTTATTCTGAATGCAGAGCTGGACTCTGCTCCTTTCTCGTTTAACATTTGCTGCAAAGCCTGATCTATTTGATTCTCTCATATGTTACTAGGACGGTAGAGCATGGGTCTTCTGCCCTGTTACATTATTCAAAGAGCCCCTCTGGCCTTTATTTTTCTCTCCCTTGTCTCACTGCTTGCTTGCTTAATACATACCTCCTTGCTTTAACACTCAACATATTCTCCCTAACACAGCAATGGCAGCTGCAGTCTGTCTTGACTTCTATTTGTTCTGTGTCTTGAATTGGCCTCTTATTTCCACTTTTCGGTCATGTTAAATGTATTTATTTATTACATGTGTAGCATCACGCAAAACCCCCAAGCATCAAGGCGCAAAGTAAACTGCATGGAGTGAACCACTTCCATTGTGGCACGTTTTTACTTTTCCACCACAAAATGGAAGATTTTAGCGTAAAAGGCAGGTGAAATCACATTGCTCTTCCACTTTGGAAGAGTGTAAATACCTCTCGCAATTTGCGATTGCTGGCGGAATTGACAATGGCTTCCTCTGGACTCCGCCCGCTTTTACCAGGTTTCATTTCCAAGCAGATCCCCGAGGAATCGCTTTCCTTATTTCCAGCATGAGAATCCATGCTGGCAGTAAGGCCGCATTTGTCTGGTGGAACGGGAAATACAGGGGGGGTCCTGGTGTGTCCACTCGGCTCCCGAACTCCACCCAGAAAATGCACAAAAATCTGGCCAATTAGAAAAAGCAACAGTAATAGTGTTTTCCACCACTTTTTCTGAACCAATTGACCTGGAAAATGCTGTGTTGCATCGGAAGATGAATGCATTCACTCTGCCTATTATCCCACCGGAATATTAAGCCAGGTTCTGAACACAGGTGTTAAATATACCTTTGCAAAATCTGCATTTGGAGCATTAACTAACTGAGCTACCTTACAAATGATATCTCCTCTGGGGCTTTACTGTCTTAACCCCTTAACTGCCATGGGTATTTCCCCCCAGTGCCAAGGCCTTTTTTGGTGATTTCGGTATGTTGCCATTCAATCCCTTGTAACTTCATTGTTACATGAGATATCTCGGCCAAAGTTGGTCCCTTTTTTCCCCACATGTAGGTGGCCGTAACGCCACCCAGGAATCCTAGTTTGCTGTAGGGTGGGTGAGAGAAAGTAACCAAAAAGGAGAACATCTTTTTTTTCTCACAAAATGCCAATAAAATGTTGTACAAAAAAGCCTGTGGTGTTTTCCTTGTAAGAGCTAGGAAAAAATGGTTTGCTGTGCTGGATTCGCCATTTTCCAGGCTTTCAAGAACAGATTGAGTGGAAATCAAAATAACATATTTTGATACATACATTTCTGAAAAGTAGACAATATTCCAAGTTTAGGAAGGGGTGATTTGCGAAGGTCAGACAACAACTATGTAGGGAAAGATTCCATAGTTTGGCGGGAAATCGGGGAAAATGACATAACAAAAACACAATTTCCGCACATTTCACTCTGGTCACCCACCGAAACACACAGCCAACAACACATGGCCTACCTTCCCGCGTTCCCATAGGTTTCCCGACAAAAACGGTACCTCACATGTGTGGGTGCACCTACCTTGGTGCAAAAGGAAAAGCCTAAAACACTGGAAGTTATTAAGTTAACTATAATCTGTCTGGCAAAGACCAGTGTTAGGCAGAAACCTGTGCAGTTCCCTTAGGGACCACTGCAAAACGTTTAAGACTATAGGCGTTAGCAGTAAACCCAATTGGTAGCAGTCTGTACCACCCAGATTTACCTGGTAGCTGTGGCTGAGCAGTCAGACCTCTCTCAGGAAGAGTTAGGAAGTATATAGAGTATACACAATAGGGCTAAAAATACAGTAGCACAAGCAAACACTAACCAGAGCTTTGGTATAAAAGTATATAATTATTTATTTGAAAACACACTTGTAAAAATACACTGGCACTAATATGTCAAGCAAGTTCAAACACAGCACTATAAGTATATACACCTCCCTAGTTAATTATTCGACAAGTCTAGGTTAAGACACCACTTATTTAGCAAAGCAGAGGTGAGCGCGTAACCGTAGATGGCACTCCAATAATTTGTTTAAAAAGGGAGAGAAAAGGCAGAATAGGAAAAAACACACAGTACCAACACTTTTAAGAAACCACAGCAAGTCAAGAAAGGCAGGGTCTACTGTAGAGCATAAAGTTCATAGGCCAGGCCCACTCTTGGAGAGAGCAAGGCGGAATGTGTCCAAGATCACACAGTGGAAATACACTCAAAGTCTTTGCAGAAAAGTCAAAAAAGGTTGGATCAGTTCAGAAAGGTAATGTTAACAGGTCCGAGGTCACCCCAGGATAGAGGGTCAAGGATTTACGGGACACTTTGGACAGTCTGTTGCAAGGGAGACCAGGCGGGACACAGTACCTGAAATGGTGAGAACACTCCAGCGGTGGCAGTTGTTCCTGGCAGCGGGTGCAAGTCGGGGCTTCGTCCAGGGGAAGAGAAGATCTCGACGTGGAGGAAAGCTGGAGGTCGTTGCACTGCCAGGGAAGAAACCAGCCGCAGAGTTTCCCGGTTAAAAGGTACTACCCTTTTATTCGTGGTAGTGGTGAAGCGTGGCTATCCGGCTGCCGGGGTGCTTGGCACGGGCGATTCGACCACGAGACGATCCAGGAAGGCGAAAAAGGCGAACTGGTTGGTCCCACCAGCTCAAAGGGAAGAAGACTCTCCTGGAAGAAGATCTCCTCTGTCGTCAGGAAAGTGGTGAGTTTCATACAGCAGGGCTCCACCGGTGGTGTCGTCATTGTAGATGGCTCAGCTTCTCCCCCCTTCGGATTCTTTAGGTCCTGTGGCGACTTCTGAAGTTCCAGTCCCCAAAGCCCTGCTTTTATGCAGCAAAACCCCCATTCATCAGCCTAGCTGACACTCAAACATGCTAAGTGGTGAGCCAGGCGGCTCACCAGTGGGCCAATCACACAAGAGTGCGACTTGAGTTGCTAAGGCAACTCAGTCCAGGGTGCCGCCTAATCCCCCTCCCACACATCCTGTTGACCCCAGACAGAGTGGCACCATTTGGAGGGCTTCTGTGGCGAAGCCCGCCAAAAAGTGTAACAAAGGGTTCGACTTGGGTTAGAGTTTCAGAGGTGAACACAAACGCCATTTTAAAACCGAGTCCTGGCAAAAAGACCCAACCGGGGAATAAATATTAAATGAATAACCCGGCGGTATCTTTAACATTGCACCAAAAAGTGGTGCGTTTAAAATGAATGAGAAAATCCCATAGGAAAATTCTGGTGGAATATTTTGCGTGGTATCCACTGCCACCAGCCAGAAACTCGACAAGGGGGGACTGGACAGTGCCCCCTTGGAAAACAGACCCAGGGGCAATCGAATTACCCCTACCAATACTTCCACAATATGATGGTTTGTACTGGTTCTGTTCACAATTTAAGACTAGTAAAGCCAATGGTGACTTTACATGCCCTGGGAGACAGTAGCCAGTCCCATTGTATGGAGTGTATGTTTGGGGGCCACAATGACACCCCTGTGTTACTGCACTGAGGGTGCTGTGTAACACACATACCAAAAACACATGAAGCCCTATGGAGTACAAGACCCCATAGCCCATAAAACACATTACATAGTCAAAGGACATTCTCAAATCGTGCCTAGGAGTGGGAGAAAAAAGAGTCTCACTCTTAGCAGGAGAAAAAAATAAACCCCAAAAATCCAGCAAAGTTGCTGGGGGACTCACTAGGTTTGGGAAATTAGCCTTAACAGAGAATTCTCCCTAACAACCAGTATGTGTTAACTTTATATTATTTTAAAAGATTGTTTTGCAATTCCATTCCTAAAGATTTAAGTTGCTACATAATACATAATTACAGTATTGTTATTGTAAAACACTGCAATGCCTCCACGCTTTACAGTAAAGTGTAGGTTAGTATTTCTAAATCTCAGTGTCAAGTATATTTCATTTTGTAGGGGAAGATGCATCATGCTGACGAGTGAAAACATTTGAAAATGTACATTATTACACAGCCAAATACATTTGATGGCAAACCTAGTTCTGCAAATTTCTGGCTGCATGCGTCTTGCAACTGGTGCTCAACCTATGAGCAAATCCCATACTACATGATGTATCTGATTGCCAAAAACTACAATATTCCACCTAGTTTGCCTAGTTCTCTACCTGCCACACCATCCACTCTACTTAGTGTCTTACTTTCTTTCATCTTACATAATGAATACACAAAGATAAGGTTTACACAAAACAGTGATCACAAGTTCCATCCAGTCTTTAGATCGACTGCACTGCCGTACACTGTAGTTAGTCTACAGAGCTTTCTTTCCTCTATGATTATGATTGCATTATATATTAGCACCTGCGGGAGAGAGCTAGCCAAACTGTTTTCAGAGGCTTTTTTATCATATCTCTTTATTTGTATCCATTCATGCAGCTAACCTTTTACATTTTACAGACACTCATCCAGGGCTTTTATAGTCTTTTCGCTCACTTTGCATAGTTGAGTAGATTTTATCAAGGGAGTGCACCATTTGCAGGGGATGTTTGAAACTTTTATTTAACTTTGCAGTAAATGCCAAATAAAGGTTTCACTGTGCATGCCTGGCCTATGGGTGGCTGCAGTGTAACAAATGTAAAGTAGGTTTGTGGTGACATACAACATTTTACAGAGGGTGCATTAAAATGTGTTGTCATCATTTGGCATGGGTCAGGCACATTTCTCTTGGGTAAAGTAGGTAAACTAAGATACTCGACCTGCAGGTCTAGTGGAATTTTAAAGAATTTGCAATGCCTCACTCATCTCACTAATGCCTTTCTTCAGCGGTACACAAAACATCTTTATTGTTGCGTATTTTATGTCTTGGGTACAAATAAATTGTGACATTAAAAATATTAGTACAACGTTGCTAATCAAATGGGTTGGTTTGCTAATCAAGAACATTTTAATTAGCAAACTCTGCTAATCAACTTGGGAACACTAAGGTATGACTTGGCATGTGTGCACAATGACATTCAACTGGGGTAGGTGGTTAAAGAGCCTAGGGGACGATCATGTACTCACTGGGGTCTTCCTGCTCCAGCCTCTGCAACTCCTATAGCCTGCAGGGCCGCCATGTGGTGTCTGCTGTTCACCGTCTTCTCCAAAGTTGTTACTTTTAGAGGCTCCACTGACTCCTTTCTGGTAGCTGCTGTCTCCTTATGGTGGTGGGCTAGCGGGTTGCAAACCCAGGTTTTAAGGTCAGGCACTGTCCCCAGGTCTGCCAACTTATCATGTACCTTGCTCCATATCACAGTTTTCCTCTGGAAGGCAGTCTCCCTGTTCTGTGCCCCATTTAGCTCATCTGAATGGGCACCTACCGACTTTGCAAGTATAATGAGCTCTGCCTCTGTGAATTTAGGCTTCTAAACTGCATTTCTGGCACCTTGGCTTAGGGGTTTCCTCCTGATATGTTTTGTCTGTCTTTGAACTTTGGATGGCACTTCCAAAGGGTAATTTAAAGTGGTTTGGATGTTTAAAGATGACTGCCGCACAGCTTCCAGGATGCTTTTTGATGCTATTTCCGCCTGTCGGAATTACCATTCATTCATTCCTCCACTTTTCCCTTTTCCTGTGTGGGAACGTTATTTCCACTGAAAAGCAGTGAATTTCCAAATATGTACTGATTTTTGGCGCTGATTCTGCTTGCCAGAATTACTGTTACCACCGAATGTTAGGTTTGTGCACACGTGGGCTTGTAATTTGCCACTAATTCTGCCGGATGCCATGGCGGTAATAATACTTCCAATCAGTGGAATTACATCTTTACAGCTGAACTGGTAATAAGGCCCCAAGTGACTTAAGTAAAAAAAGTGGCAATGGACAGGGACGTAGACTATAGCAATACAGTTTGAAAAGGTAATTGGGAACAAGATTTAGTACAGAGAAAAAAATTGTTGTAAAATAAGGGTCTGGGTTTGGGCACTGGGTGAAATGTAATATTTGTGAACGCTGTTGCAGAAACCTTAGTGGTATATGTGTTTACTGTGACCTTTTCAAGGGGGGGGGATAGGGACCCCTCTCAGCCTGGGGTGGAGACCTATAAGGGTGGAAAACGGATCCCTTCCTACCCCAGAGGTGGAAGGGGACAGTTGCGAGGGCCCCAGTACCTGTCCCCGCTTTGTTTCTGCTTGTGGTTGGGAAGAAAGGGGTAAACAAGCAATAGATAGGGCGCCTGAATTAGTGAGGGTCTTGCTTGCACTAGACGAGAGAGAGGTAGACGGCCCTTAGATCCCCTTTCACAAAAGATAATAAAAATCCTTGTACTGGTTGTGGTAGTTGGTGTATTATTGAGACCATCTTGACACTAAGCACACTTGATGAGTATTGTATTCCATTAAAGAACGGGATGTCTATTTACTTCTTGTACACGTATGTATTTATTTATTACAACAAAGTTATTTAAGAAGTGAATTCTATTCCAAAACTGGTTGGATATTTATTACTTAAGTATCAACCCATAGTTGCAGTATGTATTTATTCATTCTATGTGACAGTTCTACCTGAGTGTAGTTTTAAAGACATTTTTGTGTGGAACTGTTTTTGCTGTCTTGACGACAATTCTATGATTAGTACATCTGTTTGGAGGGTCGCTTAATCTTTCATTTAAAGTAAGGAAATGCATAAGTAGCTATTGTTAGAGATTATGAAACAGAGAGTCTGTGGTATACAGGCTAGGAGGGGAAGGCCCAATTAGAGGTCTCTGATTGGAGTCAGAGTTAAAAGGAGTTGAACTCAACCACAGTAGAATAGAGAGAAGGACATTGGAGAAAGCCTGAAGTGGTAATCTGTGACTTGTGGCAGGAGTGGATACTGTGAGAAATCTGGAAACTGTGAGATCCTGATCAGATGAAACCAGAATCCTGGGAAAGAGCCAATTGACAGAGTAGACCCCTCAGTATTGTGACTACTCCTGAGGGAGGGGGCTGAAAACTTGTGTTGTTTGTGTTATGTAGTAGTGTCAGATTAAGGAACCTTTAAGGGGGGGGCGGATATTTGGATTTTCTTTAGCACAGTCAATGGATGCCCTGGGAGCTAACAGGACCCTCTTAAGACAAGGTTTTGGAACATTTGGTCAGCCATCTCACTGAAATGTTTGTTTTAGATAGTTTGGGGTGTCCCTGGAGGGAGGATGACAGATTGAGTAGGTTTGGAGTCTTTTTGAGTTAAAGCCCATGTCCTAGGGTGGGAACACCTCAACTCCCCCACTTTGTTTTGGTCTGTCCCTGACACATTTTCCATTGATTTTCCTGTTTTAGCTTTTAGTCATTTCACGTAGGTTTTATGTGTTTTACCAATCCAAATAATTTCAAATAAAGGTTTTGTTGCTGTGAGAAACCTGAAGGTGTCTTCCTAGCTAGTCCCCAGGGATCTGTCATCCAGGTGGCTAAAACACAGCCATCGCTATTAGATCCAGTTCCTGGGGGTGGACCAGTGAGGGAGGATCGCCTAGATATGGGGGTCCTCGGGGAATGTAAGTGGGACACCGATGGGCGAGATGCGGTATCCCCCTTCTTCCAACACTTTTTCCCCCATCCTACCACAGAGGCCATTACTTCTTTCTTTATGTGAACACTATCCCACACTCTTTTTGTATTTAGCATAAGGATTGGCAATGGATTTCTCTTGGTGTAGGCCCTTTTTTTGACACAACGCCACTAGGACTGCCTTATTATTTGATGGTCGTAGCTTGCTCTCATCTTAGTATTAGGTTTAGATTAGGCGTTTTTCCAACCTACTTTTTACAGTTTAATAAATACACTTGAACTGTGAACACTTGTGTCTATCGTTTCTTGATACCATGCCTTCCTTACATATGGTGTCACATAGTGGGATGTGACTCAATTGAAACAAATTAGGGACCCTACCATTTCAAAAACTTAGAGAGCCTCTAGCCCTTCCTTTGCCACAAAGGAATCAATAGGGTTTGATATATGTAGTTTTAAGGAAGCTATTATTCCCCCTGGGAAAAGAGGAATGATTCCTACAGATTTCATTTTGATACCCCTCCCGGGTGTTACATTCGATTGGCCCCAAAATCTGGCCTAGTGTGGAAGTTTGGGATAGACATCTTAGCAAGCGTTATTGACCCTGACGGGGAAATGTGAAGGTTCTCTTACAAAATCATGGCGAGATCCCTTTCGAGGTACATCGGGGAGATCAAATAGCTAAGGGAATTTCGGAAAGAGCTCTGTTTCCTCCGTTTAAAGAAAGTGAGCCAGATAAAACAGAAAGAGGTAACTTGGGCATTGGGGAAGCTGATAAATCTCTTACCACCGAAGAAAGGAAGGGAGAAGAACCCACCATCTATCCCGACCTAGCCTTCGCCAAGTGAAATGATCCAGCCCTTGCTGAAGCTTTTTACAAGCAATTTCGAAAGAAGAATGCTTAGAGAAGGGGAGTACCTTTTTCTTCTTAAAGCAAGGATTGCTTTAGAGAAGAGAAACATCTACATAAGGTTTAATAAAAACCCAACTGGTAATACCGAAGAGTCATCGAAAGGTTGTACTGGAGATTGCGCATTCCCATCTTACCGGGGGGCATATAGGACAATCTAAAAGCCAGGCATATATATGAGTGGGAAGGTTTACTGGCCAGGTATCCACGCTGATATAAAAACTTTAATTCAGACGTTCGAAATATGCCAAAAGACGAGCACGCACATCCCAGCACCTGCACCTCTGAAACATTTGCCGATTATAGAGGTCCCCTTTTCGAGAATTGGTATGGACATAATTTGACCTCTAGAGACATCCAGATTGGGTAATAAATATGTCCTTTTGATCCTGGGTTATGCAACCAGATATCCCGAGGCATTCCCAATGCAAATAATACCACACAACAGATCCTTGAACATCTTCTACCATATTTTTCCAGGGGCGATTTTCCCAAGGAAATACTAACAGACCAGGGTTCGAATTTTATGAGTAAGCTTATGGCTGAAGTCAGAGTTACTCCATATTACCACCTTACGAATTTCTGTGTACCATCCTCAAAGCGAAGGCTTGGTTGAAAGATTCAATAAGGCCTAGAGATGTCCTGGACATGCTCCAGGAAACCTGGGGAGAGCAAGAGGAGGTCCCCCATTCCTATCTCGCAATCCGCCACCAGAATGCAAGAACATATGAAATTGGTTAGAGTTTTAGTTTGTACTCATATGGAAACGGCCCACAGCCAACAAAATGCCAATTATGACAAAAAAATAACTTTAAGAAAATTTTCCATAGGAAAAAAAGTACTAGTCCTCCGCCTCATAAAACAAACATTTCTCCAAGTGTGCCGACCTTATGAGATAGTAGAACGAACAGGACCCAGTATTTATAAAGTAGTCCAACCGGACAGAAAACAAAAAATCCACTTGTATCAAGTAAATCTCTTGAAAGAGTGGAAGGAGAACCCATCTGCCACCCATGTATTAGCCTGTCTGGTTCCTGAAGACATAGAAAACTTTGACTTAATTCCTCCCGAGCTATCTATCCAACGACAAGAAGATTTAAAAGATGTAATGGTCTCATACCCCAATGTCTTCTTAGAAAAACCAGGAAGAGTGACAGGTACATACCATTATATTAGAACACTTAAATGTAAAGTGATTCATTTAAAACCGTACAGACTACCAGAAGTGTTCGAGGAAGTCAACAAAATGTTCAAAGCCAATAGTATTGACTCATCCTCGAGTCCTCTCCTATCGTGTTGGTCATTAAACCTTACCGTTCTGGAGATTCTGCATAGACTTCCATCAGGTTAATGCCATCTCGGACTTTGATGCTTATCCCATGCCACGCATTGATGACCTAAACGATAAATCCGGAGCAGCCACCTTTCTATCTACCCTAGTTTTAACCAAAGGGTACTGGCAAGTTCCTGTACATGGGTCAGATAAAGAAAAGACTGTGTTCTCAACGTCTCTAGGATTATTGCAATGTAAAGTCCTTCCTTTCGACCTACACAGCGCGCCAGCCACTTCCCAAAACCTCATGGGTCAAATCCTGCAACCTTATTCCGATTTCTGCGGAGCTTATATTGACAATATTGTAATTTATAGTAAGACTTGGGAGGACCATCTCTTCCATCTTTATACCATCATGAAAGTCTTCAGAAACGCTGGCCTAACTAGATTGGCACAGTCAGCGGTAAAATATCTTGGCTTCTTTGTGGGACGCATACAGCCCCAACATTAAAAGGTGAAAGCTGTCTTGGATACACCAATTCCCAAGACCAAAAGAGATCTTAGAGTCTTTCTCAGGTTAATAGGTTATTTCCGTAGGTTTATCCCCAACTTTTCGAACGAAACGGCCCGCCTGACAGATAAACCTAAGAATGCCGAACCACAGAAACTTTGTTGAAATGACGAGGATGAGATATATTAGAACACCCTGAAACAGACTATGCCAGAACCCAACCTAGAATGTATTCGACTTCTCTGAAGAGTTTGTTTTACAGACGGATGCCTCCCTTACAGGGTTACGAGCTGTCCTGTCTCAGGTTTGCGATGGATCAGAACACCCCATACTATACACTTGTCGCAAGCTGTTCCAACATGAAAAAAACGACTCTGAGTTGGACTAGAGGCCCTGGTCATCAAGTGGGCAATTATCCATCTTAGGTACTACCTATTGGGACAAATATTCACGCTAGTTACTGACCACTGGCCTCTAGTTTGGATTAGCCAACTCAAAGACTCCAACCCTCGGGTCATGCAATGGTTTCTAGACCTATAGCCCTATTGTTTTCAATGTGGAACACAGACAAGGAAAGGACCAGGGAAATGCAGATTTTCTTTCCAGATTCCCCTGTGAAACAAATGTGGCTACATCGCATGGAGGAAGGGTATGTGAGAAAGCTAAGGGTGTCTCCCTAGCTAGTCATCCAGGTGGCCAGGACACAGCCATTGCTGTTCGATCCAGTTCCTTGGGGTGGACATGTGAGGAAGGATCACCTGGATGGGGGGTCCTTGGCGAGTGCAAGTGGGACACCGACAAGTGAGACGCAGTATCTCCCCTTTTCCAACACCTTTTCACCATCCTACCACGTAGGACATTCAGAAACACTGCCCCTCAATTTTTCCACACAAACACTTTCGCACACCACGAAAGGCAACCGACTAACACCAGAGCCGTTTATCTGACATATACCAATAGAAGGGTCAGGCAAAGTCAGACAATTGACCAGAATCACACACACCTGACGGCCCTTTCCCTTGCCCACAGTGGATCACAAGAACACAGTACGAGCAAGGCAGACCGCATGACGAGGAAGCTATCTAAGCATGGCAGTTCAAGAGGAGGAGAAAGGCAGTGAGTATTGAAGAGGCGACAACCTTGCCCTTTCCAACCCCAACCCGCAAAGCCTCCACAGAAGGAAACCTAAAACTGCAAAAAATAGCCCGAGTGTGTTGCAGCAGATGTCAATGGTACACTGAACGTGCGTATGCTGATAAGCAGGACAGAGGAAGATGCCTGGTACCAGCCTTGACTCCAGATAGAGTGAAAAGCCAAGCGGTTCATCACAGCCTATGAGTCAAGGGGACCCGAAACAGAAACCGAACTGTGTTGAATGAAAATCAGAAAGTGGCACATTGAGGAAAGTTCAAGGAACTGTTAATTGCTAAGGGATGACCAGCTGCAGAGAGGTCTGGCACCACATGGGTGCTTAGTCAAGAGACTCTGGTTGATCCCGCACTGAATGAAACTACTGATACCAGAAGGCCCTTAGGGAGACACTAGGAAAAGTTCAAAGTGGTCATACAGGTGTCTAGCAAAATCCCCATACAGTCAAAAGTCTTTGACCAACAAACCATTGAGAATACAAGGGAAATAAATCTTGCATCAGAAGAAAGTGGAAGGAATTGTGAAATGGCAAGACCCAAAAAACAGTGGGTTGACAAATGTGAACCCGGCAGAGGGATGTCCATGGTGAACTGTTTAAAAAGACATTAAGATTTGTGAGTATTAAAAGAGAAATTGATTTGTGAAAAGCCACAGTGAACCCGACAGAAGGAGGTTGAGATTCGTGAGGAGTCTGAACCCGGAAGAGGGAGACATAGGGATGAAGTCATCACCCAACATACATTTGGAGGAGAACTTCTTTTGTTATTTTTTAAACCCATCAGGTTCCTGGGGGGAAAATAGACTTTTTCTAGTAAATAATTTAACCACCGAAGGTCCCGATACGTTAGCCAGAATTGTTGTCTCGTGCTGGGATAGCTTGAGAGTGTGCTGAGCTTAGGTCTTGTCCCGTGCTCAAAACGTGGGAGAGGGAGGCCCACGGCTAACACACCCTGATTTATCATTTGTGAACACTTTTTCTTTCTTGTGAACCCTATCCCACAACCTTTTTGTATTTAGCGTAAGGATTGGCAATAGGTGTTCCTTAGTATAGGCCCTTTTATTTGTAACAATGCCACTAGGACTTCCTTATTATTATTTGACGGTTGCAGCTTGCTTCCATCTTAGATCTAGATTTAGATTAGGCGTTTTTCCACCCTACCTATACAGTTTAATAAACACCCTTGACCTGTGATCACGTGTGTCTGTCTATTCCTGATACCATGCCTTCCTTGTATTACACACTATCTTCGCTTTGCCTTGCTTGCGTCCCTGCTGGGCCACCCACATATAGCGTTAGAAGAAGATAACATAGCGGATATGAACCAATACCTCCCACGACGATCCCAAACAGAGGTGGAGCCTACTGTTGTAATGTGCACGGGTGCCTGTGGAATGTTGATGCCAGTTCAGGAGTCAACATTCCACAGCGGCCAGTTGATCAGGGACGCTGGAGGAGGGAGCTGGCCTGTGGGGTCCATGCAATAAAGAACTTCAATACTCTTACCTGTGGGAGGAGGTCTTGTCATTGGGGACGAGGATTTGTGTCGACCCCGGTTTTACGCGTGCGTTGGGCGTTTATCCCTGCTGCCGCAGGCGCAACTTCAGCCTGATCTGCGCTGCGACACGGACACCCTGCGGAGTCTTGGCGGCGACCACCATAGCCAAAGACCGTTCTTGGGTGCCGGAGGATCGGTGGGGGCCGCGTGGGGTACCGGAGGATCAGTGCCGCTTGTGCTGTCGCCCCTGCCGGGTTGTGGGAGTCGCGTGTGGTGGCGGTTGAAGGTGGGCCCCGCCTGCATGTGTGCGGCTTTGCCTGGCCGTCTCGCTGCTGTGTGTGCTTGTCAGCCATGGGCTGGTGAGGCTAGCGGTGGTCTCCGGCGGCTGCTCAGGTGTCCAGCCGGGGCACTGGTGAAGGAGTGGCCTGGGACGCGATACGTATGCGCGTTTTCCCCGTTGTCCTTCGTTTGTGTTGCAGAGCGCGGCCATCAAGGGGTGGGGCTATCTTTGGAGTCTCCGTGTATATGCAGGAGGAGACGGGTGCCCTGTGGCTGTGAGGTCAGCTGTTCGCGGCTCATCTTCCGAGGGAGAAGGAGGAGGGGCTGCGGTGGCACTGCGTAGCATGGCTGCCAGTCCAGCTGACCGATGCTCGTTTCCTGTGGCAGAAGGAGGACGCGGATAAAGCGGCTGATCCATGCTACGTTCTACGGGCATTTCGGAGAGTTGGTCTGTGCTACGGGCCAACTGACTGCGACTGTGCTATCTGAACAGGCCGATGACAGCAAGGTTGGGGCATACAGCTGCTAAGGAGCACTGGTAGGTGTGGTGACTGGTGCATGCTGGGCTGTTTTTCCTTGGATGGTTCATATCACGGATGGCTTTGGATTGCTTCTAACACGGATTGCATCTGACGCTCTGTGTTGACTCACCCGGTGCCAACTGGTTGGTTGGGAGTACTGCATTTAACGTGTGGGTGCACGTGGACAAGGTGACAGTTGCGGAGACACTTACTCATTGGTTGGGAACAAGTATCCTTGAGGCTCAGAGAGTGGGGTGCAGAGTCCTGTTTGGGGCCTAATAACCAAGGCATCCTAGGTTTGACATGTCACATACAGCTGCCAGGCCTCCACCTGCCTTTTTGCCAAACCCTGGTGAACCTGCTGCCCCTTGGGAGCAGTGGGTGGACGCCTTCAAAGTGTACCTGAGGGCCGCCGGTGGTGCAAAGTTCAACGATGATGAAAAGGAGACTGCATTGCTCAATTGTATTGGTACTGAGGGGTTGAGGGTTTTTCGTTACCTGCCTGGAGAGAATGTAATGGTTCAAGGGGGCGGTGAGGGAGAGATGGTTATAAGCGCTTATGAAACTGCTTTAAGGAAATTGCAAATGCGTTTTGGTAAAAGAGTTAATGTGGTTTTAGAGCGATATAAATTCTTTTCTAGGGCGCAAGGATCCACGGAAAGCATAGATACTTATGTTATGGCATTACGTGCACTCATGGCCACGTGTGGGTTTCCTGGTAATGGGGATGAACATATCAGGGACCAAATTATGATGAAGACATTCAATCAGAAGATCAGAGAAAGGTTGTGGATTGAGAGTGATCCATCATTAGATAAGGTGTTGGAGATTGCTGGAGCAATTGAAGCTTCTAAGATGAGCGTACAGATTGTTACTGTAAGAGATGCGTCTAGGGAGGTGGTTCATGCTGTAATGTCAAGGAACAAGAAAGGTTTGGATAAAGTAGTTGGTCAAGGGGGTAAGGGGTCTAAGAGCAAGGATGGGTGTAAAAGTTGTGGTTGGTCCAGTCATGCGGCCGATTCTAAGTCCTGTCCTGCTTGCAATGTTGAATGTAGGAAATGTAAACGTCTGGGCCACTTTGCACGCATGTGTAAGGGGCAGGTGGTGGCTAATGTGGATCCAGACGATTCCACCATGTTGCTAGAAGGTGCATCAGGAGGCGGACCTGGACAGGGTGTGATACTGCATGTGGAGGTGGGTGTCAGTATTGGTGGATCAGCATCCTGTGGATATGCTGGTAGATTCAGGGTCACCTTACACACTGGTGGCTCCTGAAGTGTATCAGGAAGTATTGGGTAAACAGGTTTCAACTTTGTTGGCTCCGGACATCAAACCATGCGCATATGGGCAGAATCCTATTGATCTACTGGGATAAAATTGGTCCACTTTTTCCTTCAAGGGGAGGCAAGCTTTGGGTAAACTGTATGTGGCCTCAAAGGGCACTAGTGTGTTGGGTTGGGATGAGTAGGCAGCTCTAAAAATACATATTGATCCTGGTGAGGAAGTGGCGGTTCTCAGTATTGAGGAGGGAGCGGGGCAGAGCGACAGTTACCCCAACAGTGCTCATGAGTGAGTTTCCCGAAGTATTTTCGGACACTCTTAGTAAGCTCAGAGGTTTTACCCATCGCATTGTCTTGAAGAGGGGTGCAGTCCCCAAAGTACACAAAGTGACGGGAGTTCCGGTAGCGGCAAGGGAGGCATTGAAAGCAGAATTGACCAAACTGCAGACGGCGGGAATAATTGAGCCTATCGAGTCGGCAGATTGGTTGTTTCCCGTGGTTTTAGTCAAGAAGGGTGACGGGAGCATCAGAATGTGCGTGGACCTCCGGGAGCTCAATTCTAGCATATGGGTGGATCGGCATCCTTTACCGAACATTAACGAGTTGTTGTTGACATTGGGGGATGGCAAGTATTTTTCCACCTTTGATCTCTCAACTGCGTACCATCAAATTGACCTGCACATTGAATCTAGACCTCTAACTTCATTTGTGACTCCTTTTGGGGCATACCGGTTTTGTCGCATGCCATTTGACCTTGCTTCTGCTTCTGCCGTGTTCCACCGGTTGATGCAGCAGATGTTTGGAGGGGTGTTGGGAGTAAGTTATTTTCAAGACGACATCTTGGTGTGGGGCAGTAGCAGGGAAGAACATGATGTTAGGGTTAGGACGGTCATGCAGATTCTTAAAGAGAGAGGTTTGACTGTAAAATTAACCAAGTGTCAGGTGGGTGTGGAGGAGGTTACCTATTTAGGTCATACCCTGAATTCGCAAGGTGTGAGTCCCAAGGGGGAGTTGGTACAGGTGTTGAGACACACACCAGCTCCGATCAATAAAGATCAGCTGAGGGCTTTCCTGGGCCTTGCAGAGTATTATGTTAAATTTATATCCAATTATGCTGAGAAGACTGTGGCCATGAGAACTCTGATGAGGAAGTCAGTCAGGTTTGTGTGGTCTGAGGAGTGTGGGGCAGAATTTGAGCTGGTTAAGAGGGATGTGGAGAATGCTCCGTGCCTGAAGTCATTTGATCCAAAAAACAAGACTGTACTCACTGTGGATGCGAGTGAGGTGGGTTTGGGTGCGGTGCTAGAACAATGGGTGGATGGTGAATGGATGCCGGTGGCTTTTGCCTCGAGGACACTGAGAGATGTGGAAACTAGGTACTCGGTAATTGAGAGGGAGACCTTGGCCGTGTTGTTGGCCTCAAAACATTTCAGGACATTTCTGTGGGGTATACCGTATATAGTCAGGACGGACCATAAACCGTTGGTGCAAGTGTTTTCTACCAAAGGTGTCATGGCGGTATCCCCGAGAATTGCGAGGTGGTCGGTGGAGCTACAGGATTACAATTTCTCTTTTCAATACTTTCCAGGTAAGTTTTTTTTTTTTACTTTAGTTTTTATTAGCATTTTTAGGTATAACAAACACATTCAAGAAACAAAGAAGAAAAAAAAACCTACCACCCCAACCCCCTGCCCTCCCTCTTACCCTATATTTGCCTTGGGAGAATGTCAATATTCAGTCCTGTCTGCCCGCCCTCAGCATGGTTTCCCACATCCTAGGGTATCGATATAGCTCTGTTTCCTCCGGGGGGAGACCCAACAACATTGTTAAGCGATTCAGTGGCAAACGTTCTTCTATTACCTCTGCCTTCCAATCCCGCACTGAACCCCAGTAGTCCTGAACTTTCGGGCAGAGCCACCACATGTGTCCTCTGGTGCCAGGCTGTCCGCATCCTCTCGGACACCTAGGCGAGACCGCCGTGAACATCCTCGACAACTTCGCGGGGTCCCTGTGCCACCCCTGTAACACCTTAAAGTTATGCTCCATGTCCTAGGTGAACAAATTTTCGTGAAATGCTATCTTGAAGATTTTGGCCCAGGAGTCCTCGGAGATCTCTTCCCCTGCTAGGTTGTTCCAAAACATACGAAAGTTTCTTCTGCCTTGAAGGTCGTAGGTGTTTAAGATTTTATACATGTTGGACACCGCCCCTTTCCTTGAGGTCGCCAGATCGAGGAGTTTTTCGAAGGGGGTCAGCTGTCTCCTCAGGTTCGGGCCCCATGACGGGTTGCAGAGGATGCCCTTCAGGCGGAGGTATTCGAAGATGGACAGTGAATCTCTTCCGAGAGCGTCCGTGAGGTCCTCGTATGTTAGGAATTCCCCTTCTCTGAACAACTGCCTCGCCCATTCCATTCCCTTGTCCGACCATTCCTGAGAGTGCCAGAACCCCCTGCTTCCCTGTCTAAGGGGGTGGCCCCAGAGAGAGGTCATCGGGGACGGCCAGATGGTGAGGTGAGCAGTCCGGGGGCCCTCTCTCCAGATGTCCCAGAGGACTCCCAGGGTCGGGTGGGACCTTAAGTGTTGAGGGATTGACCTGCGAGGGGCCCACAAGAGGTCTCTTACCTTCAGGGGATGGGCGTCCATGTCTTCCAGGTATGTCCAATACGTCCCCATTCCCTCTTTCATATGCTCCAGAAGGACGCGCAGTTGGGCGGCACAAAAGTAGAGGTAAAAATCCGGGAGCCCAAATCCCCCCTCCTCCTTAGGCAGAGACAAGGTGGTCCTTCTTATTCTCAGGGTTTTCCCCTGCCACACAAAGTCTCGGACCCCCTTTTGTAGCTCTCTAAAAGTCTGAGCGGAGATGTTGGTTGGGAGAGCCGTGAAAAGATAGAGAAGCCGTGGTAATATATTCATTTTTACTGCAGTCATTCGGCCATACCACGATAGGGTCATCTTGTCCCATCTCCTCAAATCTGATTTGATCTCTGCCATCATGGGGTCATAGTTAGCGGCGCTCAATTTCGATATATCTCTGGTGAGGAGCACCCCCAGGTACCGTACAGCGGCCTTCTCCACTTTAATCCCGTGAAACCAGTCTAGTGGGTCGCGCCCCGGGTCTATTTTCCTCATAGGGAGCAGGACAGATTTAGCGGCATTTATCTTCAGGCCTGAGAAGCGACCAAACGCGGCCACCAACGCCAGGAAGGGGGGGAAGTGATGCGCTAGGGTCTACCAGATATGCCAGGATGTCATCTGCAAACAGGGAAAGTTTGAATTTAACGTCCCACCTTCCGATCCCCCTGATGTCCGGGTGAGCTCTAATTGCTATTGCCATTGCCTCCATCGTGAGGACGTATATCAGGGGGGAGAGACGGCAGCCCTGCCTTGTCCCTCGGGAGAAGGGAAATGGTTCGGACAGGCTCCCGTTCACCTGTACCCTTGCCGTGGGTGCCCTGTAGAGGGCGGTCACCGAGCTCATGATGTGGGGCCCGAAGCCCATCCTCTGGAGGAGGAGCCCCATGTATCGCCACTCGACCCTGTCAAAGGCCTTCTCCGAGTCCAGGGAGAGGACACATGAGTTTAGCCCCGACCTCTGGGCAAAGTGGAGGAGGTCTATTGTCTTGCGTATATTATCCAACCCTTGCCTTCCCGTAATAAAGCCCACTTGGTCACCATGGATTAGCTTTGGCATAATTCCCTCCATACGCCTCCCCACCACCTTGGCCAGAATCTTGATGTCAATATTTAACAGAGATATGGGGCGGTATGACGAGCATTCCGCGGGGTCCCTCCCCTCCTTGGGCAGAACTGCTATTATGGCCCCCATCATGGACTCGGGGAGGATGCGTCCACCAGGACAGCATTGAAAACTCTTACCAAGAACGGGGCCAGGGTGGAGCGGAATCTTTTATAGAAATAGACAGTTAAGCCGTCATCCCCAGGGGAGGTTCCCACCTTCGTCCCGCCTATCACCTTATCATTCTCATCCTCTGCCACCAGGCCCTCTATCCCCTCTGCCTTGTGTGGAGTTTAGGAAATCCTCTATCTGGGAATCGTCCCCCTCATATTCCGAGGAGTAGAGGGTTCTGTAGTATTGGCGAAAGGCCTCTCCTATGTGGGAGGAGTTGCGGCCGAGATGTCCCTGGGTATCCCTCACCTCCTTCACCCTTCTACTTCTCTGGACCTCCCTTAGCTTCCAGGCTAGGATTTTATCGGCCCCTTTCTCATAGTATTTTTGTTTTACCATTAAGAGGCTCCTCTCGGTTTTTTGTAGGAGCAGATCTTTCAGTTGAAGCCTGTAGTCCTCCAGTGCAGCCACACGGTCATGCTCTACAGCTTAGTCCGGGGAGCCCCCCGGCTGGAGACAGGCTATTTTACCCCGCAGGGCTTTCTCCTGGGCTTCCCTCTCCTTCTTC
This sequence comes from Ambystoma mexicanum, assembly GCF_040938575.1. Taxonomy (NCBI): domain Eukaryota; kingdom Metazoa; phylum Chordata; class Amphibia; order Caudata; family Ambystomatidae; genus Ambystoma; species Ambystoma mexicanum. The sequence continues at coordinate 30,253,442 of NC_090933.1, read as the reverse complement.
ATGGAGCCTATTTTTATGAGGACTCCCCATAGGGTTGCCTTAAAGGCGTCCCAAAGTGTGTGCATGGCCACCTCTCCGTTATCGTTAAACTAAAAAACTCTGTTATGGGGTCGAGGATTTCCTGGGCCAGTACCTCATCTCTTAATAGGGCATCATTGCATTTCCAGCGGCCTCTACGTTCTTCACCCCAACCCAGCGCTAAGGTGATTCGGACTATGTCGTGGTCCGACCAGGGGACTGGGTCTATCCCGTAGCCCGCTACATATGGAGTGAGGACCTCGTCTACCAAGATGTGGTCTATTCTTGAGAACGAGTTATGAATAGTTGAGTAATAGGAGAAGAAGGTGGTGCCTACTCTGGGAGATTGGATTGTATCCGACAGTCCCAGGTCCCTGTTAACCCTCTGGAAGTGCTGCGCCATGGCCTCATCCGTGTGTCTGAGGTACTGGGGCCAACCTGTCTTCTGTCAATAGTTGGGTCTAGGACCATGTTGAAATCTCCCCCCACCACCAGTGGGCCCTGTACGAACAGCCTCAATTTGTTCCCTACTTCCTCCCAGAATTGGGCCTGGCCTTTGTTAGGACAATACACTACTGCTAGCGTCAAGGGGGACCCCTGCAAGGAACCCCGCACCATCAGGTACCGACCCTCGGGGTCTCTCTGGACGGCCTCCTTTTCGAAGACAGTATCCCTCGCCACCAATATGGCCACCCCTCTTTTTTTGGTCTTGTGGGAGGCATGAAAGACCTCTCCGATTCTTCCCCCTCGCATTCTGGGCTCTTTTCCCTTTGCCCAGTGTGTCTCCTTCAGAAAGAGCAGGTCAAGATTCGCCCTCCTAAACTCCCTATGGACCAGGGAACTCTTTGTGGGGGTGTTCAGCCCCCACACGTTGAGGGTGCCCACACCCAGGGCCGGCCGGGCATCAGCCATGGTCTGTGTTTTCCTCTCTGTTAGCCACTGTCATCGCATCATTATTCCCTTCTTGCTCCCCTTGTTTCATCTTTTGGACACTTTCGGAACCTTCCCCCAACTGCCCCCCAGACCCTTTCCCCAGCAAACAAACCCCAACTGATTCGTACTCCCTCTCCCCCCCACCCCGGCGTCCAGCCAGATAGTTCCGCCATTTCTGGCATTTTGGCCAGACCACCAGCCCGCCTTCTTCGGCCAGGCAATCTTTTCATAAACACCTATTTTCTTGAGCCCCCACCCTCGTCCCCCCGGTTGGCCCTGCCATACTTGCATTGCTAGGGGATTCAGGGAACTACTTAGACTGCAGTTTCTCATTTCCAGACCAACAGGTGGTCATGCCCCATTGCACGTCCCCATGGTCCGAGCTCCCGTGCCGAACTCGGCCGGGATACCAGGCGTTCATCCCTCGGAGTCATTCCGTTCTCCCTCCTTTGTCGGGGAGGGAGTGTTCATCTTCCTGAATTTCCTTGGGCCAGATTTCTTCCTTCTTTCACTCGACGGGCCCTGGCCTTTCGCTCCACCCAAGACGGGTCCAGTTGGCCCCCTCCGAGGGGCCGGGTCCGTCACGTAGTCCTGGATGGCCCCCTTGATATCCTCCTCGGTGGTCAACGTCGTCCGCTGACCCAGGTATTCGAAGGTTAGAGAGAAGGGGTAGCCCCATCTGTATCGTACCCCCATCTCTTTTAACAGATGTGTGAGGGGGCGGCACATCCTGCGCTTGGCCAACGTATATGCGGAGAGGTCCTGGAAGATGGAGACCTGGGAGTTATTATACGTGACTTCCTGAGCTTTTCTGGCAGCCTCCAGCACCCGTGTCTTGTCGGCATAATAGTGGAACTGGACCAGAATCGATCGAGGTCCACCCGCCCGTCCTCCCGCCCTGTGCACCCGGTCAAATATGAGCTCAGTGGTCATCTCATCTCCGAAGAGGAGGGCAATAATGTCTCGCACCCCTCGGGTGACCTCTCTCTCCGTCTCCCCCTCTGCCTCATGCACCCCAAAGAATCTGAGGTTGTTTCTCCGTTCCCTGTTTTCAAAATCGTCCATTTGTCTCGACCTCTCCTCCTCCCGTCTTTCAAGGGCAGATAGCCTCATGTCCATCTCCACCTCCAGGGTCGCTGAGTATGACTGGTTAGATTCCACCTGAAGGAGCCTATCCTCCACTTTGTCTATTCTTTGGCCCATTTTGTCGAACTTTTGGGCAAAGTCGGAGCGCATGTCTCTTATCTCCTGTAGAATGGAGGCAAAGCCCCTTTCCATTGCCTCCGCCGAGGGCGCCGAGGCTTCAGACTGGGCCATTGCACTGTAGTGGGGTGGGCTGAAAGCGCGGGGCCTGGATTCTTGGTAACGGTATTTTTGTAGCTTCCTCTGCCAGCCCATCTGATTGCCCGGCTTACCGTTAAGTGTGCCTCGCTCCTGCGGGGGCTACAGAGTCACCTGGCGGGTCCACTGATAACTCGCTCTCCCCTCCCCGGGCCTCCCGGGTGCCCGAGTGAACGCTGTCGGGCAGGCACACACCCCGCCAGCCTCCGGCAGGGGCCTCACACCCAGAGCAGGGGTCTTCGGGGTCCTCTGCGCACTCCAGGGAAGGGGGGGGCGCCTCGTTCCCTCCGGGGTGGGGAGCCGATGCTCTGACCCGCCTGTGGTAATGGTGGTCGTCGGGCCCGGGGAAAGGCGGGAGGGGCCTCTCCTCCGTGGGTCCCCGGCAGTTCACCCCGCCCGATCGGGAGCCGCAGGAGAGGGTCGTCGCCGTGCCCGCAGGTGTTGGACTCGGTCCGCGGAGGGAGACGGCTTTGCTGCTCTTCAGGCCTCTCGCGTGGGGCTCCAGGCACGGCGTGGAAGCAGGCCTCTGGATTAGGCGGCCTACGGCTCCTCCCCCTCCCAGCTCTCCGGAGGCGGTTTTGCCACCGAGGCCGCGGCTCTGGGGGGCTACCGATGCCACTGTGGGGGCCCCGGGGGTTAACTGCCCGTGTCGGCACCTTCATTCTCAGTGGTGGGGTCTCGGGCGGGGGGGCGCAATCCCCAGTTCGACCTGGCCATTGGCAGAGCGCGGGTTTCAGGCTGCCATTGCCTGTGCGCCCCCTGGTGGCCCTCTCCTTACAGGGAAGTTTAATGTTGTGGCGGACTGTTTATCCCGTTTGCCTGTGATGAGGCGGACAGTCACAATCAGGCAGGGTTGGTGAACGCGGAGGACTTGCAGGGGTGTCAAGTTGCTTACGTGGCTTCTGCTGTGGAGAAGTCATTGTGCGATGTGGAGTCTGAGGCTGATGTTGAACTAAAATGGATTAGGGAAGGTCTGGTCAAAGGTTGGCATACTGTCAAGGACAAACCCGAGGGGAAAGGCTATGCTCAAGTATTGCATGAATTGCCTGAGGGTCCTTGGGGTGTGTCCAGAGGTGTCAGGTTAATTCCCCCTGTAAGTCTAAGAGGTAGAATAGTGGAATTGGCGCATGTCGGTCATTTGGGTCGGTCTTTGACCAAGAGGAGACTTGGGGAAGAGTACTGGTGGCCGTCCATGGACAAGGATGTAGAACAGGCGGTGAAAGATTGTCAGGCATGTGCTGTCAGTGATAAAAGCAAGGTACTGCATCCCCAACCAGTACATCCTGTAGAGGTTCCTGAGCAAGTATGGACCAAATTGGCTTTGGACATCATGGGTCCTTTTGAATGCTTACAGTCTGAGTGTAGATATCTGTTGGTGTTGGTGGACTATACGTCCAGGTGGATTGAAGTGGCGGCCTGTGGTAGTGTCAATACCGATTCTGTTATTGCTTTCTTGGGGAAAGTATTTGATCGTGAGGGATTACCTGCCAGTTTAGTTACAGATAATAGTGTGCAGTTCACATCCAGAGCTATGAGAGAATTTTTGGATCAGCATGCCATTTCCCATTATGGGACTGCTTTATATAATCCATGTGCAAATGGATTAGTTGAGAGGGCTAATGGTACTATTAAGTCGGCTATACAATTGGCCTTGGCTAATGGTTTGGATTGGCAGGAAGTTGTGACACAGTACCTGGCTGCATATCGTAGAACCCCTGCTGTGGTTATGTGGAGGTCTCCATTTGAGCTCATGAGGGGCAGGAAAGCAGGTGCAATGTTGAGAACTCTGGCTATGGGTGGTGGTGGCCCATGTAATGTGGATCTGCAGGGTATACATTGCAGTATTCTGGCGCGCCAGGAAGCTATGGTCTCTTCCCAGAAATTCAGGAAGGAATTAAGTGTTAAGCCTGGGGATGATGTGCACATACAAAATCCCAGGATGGTTCACAAAGGCAACAGCACGTTTTTACCCTCGAGGAGAGTTGTTAAGGTTGGAAAGGGTCATGTACAATTGGAGGATGGGTCTGTGTGGAGTAAGAGACGGGTGGTGGTGGATGGGCGCAAGCGTGCTGGAGGTTCAGATGCAGAGTTTAATCTGGAGTCTCAGGAAACAGTTCTGGACTATGATCCTGTGGGTTCACAAGCGGTCAGGTGCGAACAGGAAGAGGATGTTCCAGGCCCTTCTGGCTCAGGTGTGAATGTGGAGTGTCAGAATGTTCCTGCTCAGCAAGCTGATGTGGGGCAAGAAGGGGGCCGCCTTGCCAGGCAGTGTGGGCCCCCCATAAGGTTTAGAGACTACATTTGTTAAGTGTTGCAATTGTGTGCATTTCAGATGCAATGGCTTTGATCCTGGATTATTGCAACACATGTTGTTATGTATGAAGGTCAGATATATGTTACTGTTTATGTTTCCATTTGTTATTTCTTGTTGTTTTGCATTCTAGTTTGCTTTACAGGTTGTTAATACTTTTGTTATGTAAGGGAAGAGGATATGTTGTAATATGCACGGGCGCCAGGAGGGAGCTGGCCTGTGGGGTCCATGCAATAAAGAACTTAAATACTCATACCTGTGTGAGGAGATCTTGTCACTTACCTTGTCCATGTCTCTAGAACACTGATTTTCATGAGACTTAAGGCAGCTTTCTAAGGCCCATTCTTAGCAATGCAAAGTTTGTGCCTCAAGGTCAAGCCTATCGAGAAATTCTGGTTCAGATGCAAGTTCTATTCCAGAACATCTGAATGATAAACTAGAGTTCTCAGAACACAAAGAGGAAACATCCCTGACACTTTTGCTGATGGCCTGATGTGGGAATCTAAGGAAGAACCACTAATCAGAGAATATGCCCATCCCCATGAATCTAAAGTGCCAACTTGAAACTGGTCTGAGTCAATTTGTGTCCTCGCAGACAGCAGTCAAGAAGCAACAAATCACTGGAGGCACTGAAAGCCACCAGAAGGGTCAAAAGAGTCTCTACATGCCCCCGGGTTTCTTACAACCATATAGAAAAAAGGAAGATGTCACTGCCTTCTTTGCCAACTTTGGGAGAGTAGCCAAGAATTTTGAGTGGTCTCCCACACCAAAGTGCTTCAACTTAGGGCGATTTAGTAGTAGGAGACCTCAAATGACCTTTTAGATCATCAATAAAGAGGGCCGGCTCACTTATGATGATGATGATAATCAAAGCTTACTTGAAAGAAAAGAGCTTAGAGAAAAATTATTTCAGAGAAAGTTAAGGGAGACCTAATTAAGATGTAATGAGTCTCATCGACAGATGCTTTTCGCATTGAGAACTTAGTACAGGAGAGGATAGGGACACATGATTCAGAGTACACCATCAAACAGCTGACTATTCAGCAGCTCATAAACTCCCTATCCTCTTTAAAACTCCCAAACCCCATCTGCATATGCTCCTTCTTTGGAACACGTCATCCATATTACCATAGGCTGCCAGTTAGCTGGTAGTCCCAGATACTCATTTCCCAACAGACCTTCCAGTTTGCGGGGAAGTAGGAAATCAGGAGGGATGTCCTGAAACCCTGGGACAATGCAAGGACAGCGGCAATAGGAGCATGGATGTACCCTCCCCATACAAACTCCACCTTGGACCCACCTTAGCCACCCTAGAAACAGCAGGGAAGCCCTGCTAGTAACATTATGTTGGCATTCATATGGTCAGGTTGGGCATCTGTGAAAAATTCAAGGGCTTTTCCCCATCAACCCCCTTAGTATGCTCTTCTAGAGCAGCTAAGGAGGGGTTGTTGCTGTTGAGTCTGGACCCAGGGAGCGGAACAGAGAGGGAGTAGGGGCCCCAAGGTGAGACATCCCTGAAGTCCCTGTCTGTTAAGAAGACACTGAGAAAGCCAAATCCCAGACAAGAAGAAGCCTGCATTGTGTTTCAAGGATGCCAGCGACCCTCCCGGGTGAACAACAGAGTTGGGCAGGCGAGGCCTACCCAGTGGTATCAACCTTGACTCGAGAAGCAAACCTGCAGAGACAAGAAAGGAATGCACACAACTGTTGAGTTGGCGAAAGACATGAAAGGTGGGTTTGTGTTGGGGAAAGATTGAAGCCGCAACAGTGTATCTCACAATTGAAGGTTGCGTGCATGCTGTTGAGACGCGAAAGAAAACAAACCAGTAATGAACTTTTAATTTACTGATAATTGTGAAGCCAGTGATACAGAGTAGCTGAGTGGTCCGGCGAAAGGAAATAGCCCACTCGAAAGTCACGGCAAAATGTTTGATGTCTTGTTATAAAGCGGAAAAGTGAAGGAACTTTCAAACGCGCAATGGTCACGATTAACCCTGACGAAAGGGGAAGTTAAAAGGTGATTGGTCTAAGAGGAAGATTTATTTGAACTTTTCTGATTGTGGTATGGAACTACCAATACCAAGGGACATTGGGGCAAATTAACATTAAGGGAGAGCTGCAGTGAAAGTCGAAGTGGTCCTGCGGAGGTCTATGCTAAAAGCCTCGCACATTCGAAAGTCTTCGACATCAGTGATAGGTCCGACCCCGACTGAGGGAGACCGGAAACATAAAATAATTAATATGAAGGGAACCGCTAAAGAATGTGAATGAAACTTGGGGAAGGGAACCCCTGCAGGTGCTGTGATGACGCGGTCCGAGCCCGTCTAAGGGAAATCTATGTTGAATCAGGTACTTTTTGGTTGAAAGGTCCGAGCCCAACAGAGGGAGACCTACGTGAACTTTTGTAGAACTGTGAAAGAACTTTTGGAAAGCTTAAATAAGTGACTTTAATGTGGAAGGCAAAGCGGGCCTCGACCCACATTTTGAACTGCCCTTTTTTGATACCCAAAGCCAGAGTGTGTCATCCTGTTTACATGGGCCGCCTTACACTGTGCTGTCCAATGTGGCAGGAGAGCTGACTCCGCCACCTTGATCCTTTATAACACTGACTTTCCTTTGCATACACATTCCCCTTTGCAAATTGTTTGTAAAAGAGCTAGGGCAGGCATTAGGTTTTGTTAGTTTAGGATATTTTGATTTGGCATAGACTGACTAGGACTGTGTTTTCTTTATTATTTGATGGTATAGACTGCTCATAGATACAGGGCAATGTAGGAGTTTTTCCAAACCCCAAGAATATAATAAAGGTTTTGAAACCTGGAACTTTTGTGTCAGTGTCACACTTTTGATACCATGCCACCCTTGCACATTGCTCCTGACAATGTCCAGATAATCTGAGTGACAAACCTATGGAGGTTGGGTGGCTACAAGCCGCCTCCCCCAACTGGGCAGATGCTTCTCAGGAAGACCCTCTAGAAGAGTGATATGTCTGGGAAATTCCATTGATGTTGGCCCAAAACAGGCTGCATTGCATACCAAGCCTGTGCAATTAAACACAGCACAGAGACCCAGATCCTACTCTATTTAGGAGGGGTTACACTAGGTCCAGACCTACCCCAATCGCTGTACTGGTTAGAGGTGAAATTAAACTATGGGTTGCAAGAGAGTACCCAAGAGGGCTCTTGACCGATGGAAAGACTGGGCATAACACAAGAGGGGAAAAACTCATAGGAAAATCTGACCCCAAGATTTTTGTGAGGCCCCACACCAAGCAAGGGGGAAGCCCAGAAACATTCAAGAGAAGTCTGCTTAAGACCCTTTCAGCAAGAGGAAACCACTTCCAGACCTTGATGAGAGTGAATGTGGGTGGAGTTATGAGAGGACAGAGTTGAGGGAGATCCCTGCCCAACTTGGCACTCAGCCAACCTAGAGAAAGTATGTTCTTCTGATTGCCTCATACCCTGCTACTCCTGTGGTAGAACTGGACATGACGTAAGACGATGCCCAAAAATCAAAAGTATAGGATTAAGGGGCCTGACCACCATGACTTCCCTAGGGAAATCCCAAATCATAGGTAGGGGTATGTTGTGAGTCAGAGGAGCTCACCATCTTTTATATGGGGTAAATTGGGTCAAAGTGGACAGGGGTAGTCGGGCGGCTACGCAATATGGGACCCAGATGGTAGAAGGAGCAGGATTCCCTGGGCTCTGTGCTTCCCCCCCACAAGGACACTGAAGCCACCTAGTAATGCAATCAAACTTGAGGCATACAGAGAACTACAAGTGGCAGCTATCATCAGGGAATTGCAACATTGTGGATCTTGGAGTCGGCACTACTCAACCATGCCTTTATGTTAACATTAAACTCGACGAGCAGCATAGATAAAGCAGACAAGTGCCAGCTTACCTTGTGGGTGGCGCTGAAAGTGGTGCTGAAAGCTGAAGTCTATCAACATGTGCTCTTCACCCGAGAATGGAGCCACCGAACTGCGCCTGAACAAAACTAAGGAAACAACTGAGGACCAAAGCCTTATTAAAGCCTCAGTCAGAGGTAATAACACAATACCTGCAGGCTCAAGTGGCACTAATTTAATTAACCAATGCCGGAGATAGATAGTTCAAAGGCGGGGTTACATGCTCCATCCTTTGATCTATCCTCGGCCCTGAGGATACACTTGTCCTAGATTGTGCTACAGCCTATCTTCATCATTTGCAGCGTTTTGGGCCCATGGACCTCGTCTGCATTGACTTCATCAAGCTGGAGATGGACAGGCGAGGAGTACAGAACATCCTGGTAGTGACAGACCATTTCACTCGGTGCGCGCAGACATTTTCCACCAAATATCGGAATGCCACCACTGTTGCCCGCGTGTTGTGGGAAAAATACTTTGTTTACTAAGGCTGGCATGCCAGGATTCATTCCGACCAGGCACCAGATTTTGAATCAACGTTCATCAAGCAGATGTTGGAGCTGGTTGGCATCATGAAGACCCATACAACTCCATACCACCCTCAGGGGATGCCCAAGTGGAGAGGTTTAATGGAGCCCTCTTGCCATTGCTGAACACCCTGAGGCCAGAGGAGAAGAACTGATGGAGTCAGCCTTTGGCCACACTGACCCATGCTTACAACTGTACAAAGAATGATGCCACCACTTTTATACCACGTTTATACCATATTACTTGATGTTTGGAAGGGACGCCCGACTGCCTGTTAACCTGTGTTTTGGAGTGTCCGCAGATGTAACATGCAGCAACAACTTCGCCAGTTATATAAAACAGCTCAAGCGTCAGCTGGAGCAATCGCATCAGCTCGCCCAGGCTGCTGCGGAGAAGACAGCAGAAGGGTCATTTTCATGTTCTCCAAGCTGGCGATTGTGTGTTGATCCGCAGTCAGAGCAAGGTCGGAATCGTACCAAGAGTTGCACTTGGATTTTGGCTTCAAGTGGATCCTCATGACAGGGGCAAAGACATCTAGAGTGTTGGAGATAGGGAGATGATGGTTAGAGAGGGCTGTGTCATGGTGTGCGTCAGCCAAAGGTGCAGGACGGGGAGAGAACGTAACAGCAAAAGCCTCAACTGACACACGCTTCATGAGTCGGATGACCAAGAAGGTAGGTGGCAGTGCTGGAGTCGGCTTGACCTGTGGGGAAGAGATCGAGGTGGGAAGAATGGAGAAAGTGATCACTCCAAGTGAGAGGAGTGGTGACAGGGTTAGAGATGGGGTGGTCTGCTAAGATCAGAACATCCAGGGTGTGCCCTGCAGAGTGAGTCGGGCCAGAGAGAATAATAGAGAGAGAGAGAGAGATACTCGCACAGGTTTCAAAAGAGTCCTGAAGAAGTGCTGGTAGCATCCAGGTGAATGTTCACGTCTCTGAGAAGAAGTTGGGAGGTAGAGGCAAGGAGCAAGGAGGAGAGGTCAGCCCACTCAGAGAGGAAGAGGGCGACCTGACCATGCGGCCTGTAGATAGTGCCCACAGTGAGAGAGAGGCCAGGAGAGAAAAAGACCCTGCAGACCATGTATTCAAAGGAGGAGTAGTGCCGCATTGGAATGATAGAAGCAGGTATCTACTCTGGGGAAAATCAAGGTTACACCCCCACTGGGGTGGTTGGTTCTGGGTTCGGAGAGTATCTTTTAGCCATCGGGAAGGAGAGTGTCAAAACTCGTCACAGAGCTGGCCATGAACCAAGTCTTGGTGAGACAGAGTACATCCACATCAAGCTCTTCGACCAGATGTCAGATGCGTGTTTGGCTGCTGAACGAGAGTTGAGAGTAGCGATGTGGACCAGGTTGCCACATTTGAAGGACTTCTGAGCAGGGGTACAGGCCAGAGGTACAACCTCCGGAAGTGTTGTAGGGGCCTGAGGATGGGCAGAGGAGGAAGGAAGAGAAGGTATTGTAGTCCGAGAGGTAGAAGAGAACGCCAGATGGGTGTACCCAAGGATGCCAGCGACCCTCCCGGGTGAACAACAGAGTTGGGCAGGCGAGGCCTACCCTGTGGTATCAACCTTGACTCGAGAAGCAAAGCTGCAGAGACGAGAAAGGAATGCACACAACTGTTGAGTTGGCGAAAGACATGAAAGGTGGGTTTGTGTTGGGGAAAGATTGAAGCCGCAACAGTGTATCTCACAATTGAAGGTTGCGCGCATGCTGTTGAGACGCGAAAGAAAACAAACCAGTAATGAACTTTTAATTTACTGATAATTGTGAAGCCAGTGATACAGAGTAGCTGAGTGGTCCGGCGAAAGGAAATAGCCCACTCGAAAGTCACGGCAAAATGTTTAATGTCTTGTTATAAAGCGGAAAAGTGAAGGAACTTTCAAACGCGGAATGGTCACGATTAACCCTGACGAAAGGGGAAGTTAAAAGGTGATTGGTCTAAGAGGAAGATTTATTTGAACTTTTCTGATTGTGGTATGGAACTACCAATACCAAGGGACATTGGGGCAAATTAACATTAAGGGAGAGCTGCAGTGAAAGTCGAAGTGGTCCTGCGGAGGTCTATGCTAAAAGCCTCGCACATTCGAAAGTCTTCGACATCAGTGATAGGTCCGACCCCGACTGAGGGAGACCGGAAACATAAAATAATTAATATGAAGGGAACCCCTAAAGAATGTGAATGAAACTTGGGGAAGGGAACCCCTGCAGGTGCTATGATGACGCGGTCCGAGCCCGTCTAAGGGAGCTCTATGTTGAATCAGGTACTTTTTGGTTGAAAGGTCCGAGCCCAACAGAGGGAGACCTACGTGAACTTTTGTTGAACTGTGAAAGAACTTTTGGAAAGCTGGAATAAGTGACTTTAATGTGGAAGGCAAAGCGGGCCTCGACCCACATTTTGAACTGCCCTTTTTTGATACCCAAAGCCCAGAGTGTGTCATCCTGTTTACAGGGGCCGCCTTACACTGTGCTGTCCAATGTGGCAGGAGAGCTGACTCAGCCACCTTGATCCTTTATAACACTGACTTTCCTTTGCATACACATTCCCCTTTGCAAATTGTTTGTATAAGAGCTAGGAAAAGCAGGCATTAGGTTTTGTTAGTTTAGGATATTTTCATTTGGCATAGACTGACTAGGACTGTGTTTTCTTTATTATTTGATGGTAGAGACTGCTCATAGATACAGGGCAATGTAGGAGTTTTTCCAAACCCCAATAATATTATAAAGGTTTTGAAACTTGGAACTTTTGTGTCAGTGTCACACTTTTGATACCATGCCACCCTTGCACATTGCTCCTGACAATGTCCAGATAATCTGAGTGACAAACCTATGGAGGTTGGGTGGCAAGGGCTGAGATGCGAGAGGAAGGAAGGAAAACTAGGGTGTTAAGTCGATGGTAGTCAGTGCACATCCGGATATCCCTGTTTTTCTTCCGGTTGATGGTGATGGGAGAAGCGTTGGGTCTCCTGGACTTCTGCATAATCCCTGGATAATCCAACGCTGTCTCGGAGGGGTTGGTGGCAACACTCGCTGGGGCTACAGAAGTGGTCAGGTGGAACTGTGCAATGTTAGTACATTGAAGTGAAGAGGGAGTTGTGCTCCTGAGGTCACCCTCCCACCCCCTGCCCCATCAAGTTCTTGACGAGAAGCAAGGCCATAAAAACCTGAAACCACCCATTCTATTTCAGACGAATCCCAAATGCACTAATAATTGACAAATACACGGAGAGGTACCCTCTCAGTCAGCCATGCAGACCAAGTGCGGTATAAATCTATCCATGCGTGGGAGAAGAGCCTGAGACTGTGGCCAGAGACAACTATATGGACAGCCTGGACTAAACACCAAGGAGCCATGTTACTGACGTCATTAGAGACACCACGACATGTCAGCGTTAGACATGAAGCACACGTGCAGTCTGTACTGCACTGCACCACACCACAACGCAGCACACAAACACACACCCAAATACATGAAGAACATGAGTGCACTGTTCTATAGTATAGAGGACAGATACATATACATACTGTCATTGCTTTATTATTTTGTCATTAGCCAAATGCAGTAACGCAGAAACCGCAATGCACAAGAGATCCTGAGCGAGCTTGCTGATGCTTAAAGCCAAGTCACATGGATATACAGGAGTGCATATGGAACCTGATCAAGCACGTATAGCTAACCCATAGGGAATGTAGTTTAACACGGACAATGTAGAAACCGCATTATAAGGTCTAGGAAAATTACAGCAGGTCTGAAATGCCTGAGCAGGAGACAAACAGAGCTGACTAAGGGTGGACAGAGAGCAAGGCGCGTGAGACAAGGCCCAGAGCGAAGGCCAAGAGATATCTAGACATTCCAATCCCCAGACAACAAAGTTACCAGCTGCAGAGAAACAGAATAAATCCTCATAATTAGGAGCTGCAGAGCTCACTTTTGTGGCCTCTAAACACATGGTACAGGCGAAGAGGACATTGGACAGTCTTTTGTGGTGGGAAAGGGGAGCTGTTAGGGAGAATTTCCCAGAATGGCTAATTTCCCTTACCTACTGAGTCCCTCAGCAGCTTTGCTGGATTTCTAGGATTTATTTTTTTCACTTGGTAATAGTGTGAGCCTTTTTTCCCACTCTTACATGCGTTTTGCTGTGTGTGTTTTACATTTTTGTGTGTTCTTGGACTGTGGAGCTTCACCTACTCCATAGGCATCCTCTTTTTACTCTGTGTTGCACAGCACCTTCAGTGCAGTGACACAGGGTTGTCTTTTAGACTTCCAACTCAGACTCCATTTTCTGGGACTGACTACTGTCTCCCAGAACATGTAAAGTTGCCATTGACTTTATTAGTCTCTTTAAAACCACAGATCCAGTACAAACCATCTTGCATGGAGTACTGGAAAGGGTTACTACTTATCCCTTTTTGTCTGTTTCTCTCAGAGCACTGTTTCGCTCCCTTTTCATCAAGAATTGGCTGGTGGCAGTGGTAACTACCCTATTTTTTCCACTGCGGTTATCTTAAATTAAAAACTTAAACCCGCTAGATCATATATGTTTTTATACGGTTACGGCTGGATTTATTCGCCATTTCTTTTTGAAAATGTCCTTCTCGTGTTTTACTCTGCGCGCCAAACCAGGTTTGGTTCTTTGGGTCGTCGTCCTTTCGCGGGCCCTCCTTAAGTCGCCTGAAAGTCTGGGTAGGCAGGATGTGAGGGAGGGGTTTTAGGACCCCTGCCTTGAGTTCCCTTGGTAACCCAAGTCGCACTCCTGTGTGATTGGGTAGGTGACTGTCCTGCCTGGACAGCCACCCTGCTGTGTGATTGACAGCCAGGCTATGTGAATGGGGGAAAGCCGCATAAAAGCAAGTCTCTGGGACTGGAAAGGCAGAGTTGCCACTGGAACGAAAGAACCAACGAGGAGCTGACAGAAGAGGACCTCTACAACGACTGAACCACCCGGTGAAGCCCTGCTGCAGGTCCGGATCTTCAGACTCCTATGACAAGAGAAGATCCTCCAGGAATCTTCTTGCCCCAAGGCTGGTGGGACCAAGTAGTTTGCTCAAACTGCAAGCCAGGACTCCCTCCTCTGGTCGAATTTGCTGTACAGAGCTACAGTGGGTCGGATAGCCAGGAAGGTCGGACCCTGCTTGGGTTTTAAGGAGCGCACCTTTTATTTGTTGCTTTGCTCTGCTGCTGGTTTCTTCCCTGGGCAGTGCAGGACCCTCCAGTCTTCCTACTTCATGTCAGTCCGACAGTCGCTTCAGGAACCGTGAGCCTGCAGGAACTGCCAGGAACGTCCGCCTCAGCTACAGCTCCTTCTCCATTTAAAGGTACTGTGCAAATCCGGTTGTTCGTTTCATCCAGCCGCAGTGAAGGTGTGTGAAACCTTTTTACCAATCCGAGGGCTTGTCCTTCTCTTCACTTTAAACTAACTTGTCTGCCGACCAACTTCGTCCTGGAACTCTTGGCAAAGACTTAACCGCGAATTACCCTGAACTGTGTGATCTTGAGCACAAAGACTTTTGTCCTATTGGTTTTGGTCCTGAAGCTTTTTGATTTGATTCAATCGCCGTAGTTCCTCTTTCTAGATTGCCTTGCTCACTCACCTGTTGGTGCTGCTCAATTTTAGCCTAACTTTTTTTTTCCCCTCCCTTCTTGAATTGCTGGAGTGCCATTTTGCTCACACTTCATTTTGAGTTTAACTTGTACAGAATCTATTGGGAGTGGTGTATTAAGATTGTGATTTTTAGACTGCTTTACTTTAGTGAAATATTTTATAACTGATGTGTAAATAAATGTATATTCTTTTACCCAGAAACCTTGAGTCAGTGTTTGTATGAATCATAGTAATTGCTGTCCTTTATGTAACTATTGATACTGCTCACTTTACTCTTGAGATAAGTCTGGCTGCTCAGCCATCGCTACCACTTTACTGTGTAGAACAGGCTTGTACCAAAGGAGGCGAATTTGTACTGTCACTTGTAGTCTTAATTGTGTGTGGTGTTCCCAAAGGATACTGCATATAATTGTGCCTAACAGTGGTGTACAACAGTGAGGATCAAGTATAGTGATTACACTTAGAGTGCTGCTATTACCTTGGATCAACTAACCACAAGGCTAAACATCACTAAAAAGCAATATTAATCATGTCTGATATGGAAAGCTACAGTCAGGAGACCCTCCTTAGTTACACTGTGGATTATCTAAAAAATCTGTGTAGAAATAGGAATCTCTCTGTTAAAGGCAAAAAGTCTGAATTGATTGAAAGATTGTTAGAGAAACAAAGTCTGGAGGATGGGTCTGAAATACCTAACCCTTCAGCAAACGTGGAAAGTATTGAGGATGATAATGTGTCTGTTATTGATCAGCTGGAGGAGGCAGATGTTCCTCATAATGTACCCTCACTGCTCCCTTACCTGCTCACCCACCTCAACCCTTGTCCACTGGGACCCCTACAGGTCCTACACTCAATCCTGAATTTGTTGCTCTAGAAAAGATGAGGCTTGAATTGGAATTCAAACGTTTAAATGCTCAAACTGAACAAAAACACCAAGAATTTAAGCTCAGGGAAATGGAGTTGAATCATGAATTAGAAATGAAAAGGTTAGCTCTTGAAAATGCTTCTCTCCCAGAGTCTTCTAGGTCTTCCAGTCCTAAGAGACCCCGTATGCCTAAAGAAATTGTGGGTATATATAAGGTTAAGTTTGATATTTTGGATTGGTTGGCAATGTTTGAATATAACCATGGGATTCAAGGTCTCACAGGGTCTTCTAGGCTACCTACTGTTGCATCTGATGTTGTGATGGAGTTGGGGGAGGTGGATAGGATGGATTATGAGTGTGTGAAGCTAGCTTTAATTGCTAGATTTGGGAAGACCCCTTCCCAGTACCTTAAGAGGTTTAGGACCCTCAAAAAGCATGATGGTACCCCTTGGGCTACCTGGGTATGTGAATGTTTGAAAAACTTAGATGGTTGGGTTAAGGGTTACAGAGTAAACACTTATGAAGGTATGAGGAATCTTGTTATGTTGGAGTCAATTTATGATGCCTGCTCTCCTGAGCTCAGACAGCACTTGGCTGATTCTAAGGAGATAGATCCAAAGGAGGTAGCTAAGGCTGCTGACTTATGGCTTGCCAACAGGGCTACACACAAGGATTCTGGGGCTACTCGGAAGGATGAGGGAAAGAAGCCAAAGAAAGATAACAAAGAGAATTCTAATACCTCCAATCCAAAAGAGGGCCACAAACAGTAACATAAGGGTAAACCACACGGAAAATCGAATCAGGCTAGTGCACCATCTGGATCCAAACCAGATGGAGGTCCGAAGAAACCCCCATTCGCCAAACCATTTGGGAAATGTTATGTTTGTGGGTCAACTGGCCATGTGAAAGGGGATCCCAGATGTAAGGGTAAACCTTCAGGGATCCACACTGACTCCCCAGAGGAAGAAGTACCTTTGGCAAGTGGAAACTTTCACATACTGGCTGATGAACCCATGATAGTCTGAGCTAGTGTTTCTTTAGTGTCCCTGGGCTTGTGGGAACAACAGAACTTAGATGTCTATAATTCCATTCCAGATAATACTAAAGAGTATTATAAAGATAGTGTTCTTGTGAATGGACAGGAGACCTCTGCCATCAGAGACACTGGAGCCAGCATAACTGTGGTGGATGAATCATTTGTCAAGGTGGAGGATGTTGCTAAGGCACCCAAATGCCTCACCAAGTTAGCTGGAGGCTCTGTGCAAATGCTTCTCCAGTTACCAGCTCTCATCCAGTGTAATGCTATGACTGTCAAAATACCTGTTGGTGTGCAGAGTGTAGTGCCTGGGAGAGTTATGTTGGGTAATGACCTGAAAACTCTTGGAGTTGTGTCAAGTACCCTCAGACCCCCAGTAAGAGGAAACAGGAGCTCACTAGTCTTTACTGGCAGAAGGTGGACCCAACAGGGCAAACTTCAGCAGAGGACAAAGAGAGAGTGTCCTACTCTCGAGGGTCTTCGAAAACAGGCTGCTAACCAACTAGATGGGCAATAAGTAGGAAAGCTTAGGTTAAGCTGGGAAGATGGCCTCTTCTACAGTGAACCAACTGAGTCTATCCCTGGGAACTGCAAAGGAATTGTAGTGCTCCTTGCTAACAGACTCCAGTTCCTACAGTTGGCCCTTGAGATACCTTTGGCTGGTCATTTGAGTTTCAAAAATACCAAGGAAAGGCTCTCCTCATACTTCTACTGGCCTAAAATGGGTTCAGAAGTTGACAAATTCTGTAGGAGCTGTCACACTTGCCAAACCTCTGGCAAGAGTGGAGCCAAGAATGTGGCACCCCTGGTGCCTCTCCCAGTGGTGGGAGTTCCTTTTGAGAGGGTGGGTATCGCCATTGTTGGTCCGCTTGACCCTCCCACATCTTCAGGGAACAGGTTTATCCTGGTTGTAGTAAACCATGCTACAAGATACCCAGAAGCTATACCCATGAGAACTGTTACGCTCAGGCTGTGGCTAAGGCTCTACTTGGTATTTTTACTAAGGGTTTCCTAAGGAAGTGACATCCTACAGGGGATACAATTTTATGTCCCACTACATGCAAGCAATGTGGAAAAACTGTGGTGTCACTTACAAGTTCTCCACTGCCTACCACCCACAGACAAATGGACTGGTAGAGAGGTTTAATCGTACTATGAAGAGCATGATAGGCACTTTAGAGGAACCCCTTAAAAGAAAGTGGGATCTTCTACTGCCATGCCTTCTCTTTGCATATAGCGAAGTCCCTCAGGAGGGAGTTGGTTACAGTCCCTTTGAGCTTCTCTATGGCCATCCAGTCAGAGGTCCATTGGCCCTGTTTAAGGAGGGGTTGGAGAGTGTTCCTTCCCCCAAGCCAGTCAGAGTGACTGACTATGTGATAGGTCTCCGGAGGAGAATGTCGCACATGATGGCAGAAGCAAGTGATAATTTAAAAGCAGGTCAGGCTCTGGTTAAACATTGGCATGACCAGAAGGCCAGCATGGTTGAATTTACTCAGCTTGTATTAGTTATGGTGCTGACAAGGCAGAGGGCCTTGCAGGACAAATGGATAGGACCCTTCAAGGTTGTGAGCAAACTTGGAGAGGTGAACTATTTGGTGGACTTCGGCAGACCTGCGGAGGCTCCCAAAGTCTTTCACACCAAACGTTTGAAGGCATATGTCTGGAGTCCAGAAGTGGGAGCTTTGCTTCAGCTCAAGAGGAGGAGGAGAGTGAACCTCTACCTGACCTCCTCAGAGGCCAACCTTTAGATTAGAAAATAGGAGGAGTCAATCTCTCTTCTCAACTGACATCTGAACAACAGGAGGAGTGCAAAGATCTGCTAAACCAGTTTGCCTCCCTGTTTTCACTATCACCAGGCTTGACCCCTTGGGGCCAGCATGATATACTCACTGGTGACTGTCTACCTGTGAAAAGCAGGAGTTACAGAATGTCAGAACAAAAGTCAAATTGTATAGCATAGATTGCATATATAATACAACATGATGTGGCCCGGACCTAGTCTGTAAACAGCTAATCTCTCATTGCGTCTGTACAATTTACTGTCATGCTGCGCCCTTGGAAAGTATGGCAAAGATGGAAGTACTTGTAACATGGTGGCCAGTGTTCCGTTTTTGACGGTCTAGTGTTCTTCCAACATGGCCACCGCCACTATATTCCTGGGTGGAGCCCATTGCTCAGAGCGTTGTATCCGTTTCCTGGTATACGCTCCGCTGCTCTTCCTGCTGCAGTTTCACTTTCCTCTTTTGCTCGCACTATTACGTTTGCTGGTTTCACCCGGTTCCTTTGCCTTGTTACCTTCCTCTCTGTGTCTTTCCTTTCCTTCCTCCTGCTGTCCTTTTGTCCTCTGGTGTCGGGTAAGTGATTTTCACTTGTTATCTCTTCCTTTCGGCACTTATAGTTTGTTCGGTGACTCGCTTATCTTCTGTTTACTTTTTTCTTTCTCTCCGCCTCCGCCTCCTCCCTTTCTCCTCCTTTCTATCTCTGTACCGCCATGCTCCTTTGGGCACTTATTACTGTAACCTAGCCTTCCACTTTCTTTATCTTTCCAATATCTCTGTCTCTCTCCTGTCCACAGTAATCATTTTTCTGACTTCCTTACCTGTTCTTCTACTTACCGTTCCTTTCTTTTTCTGGTTCCTGTAGGGTAATTTCCTTTTTTGTTCGGTTCCGCGGATCCTCCCGTCCTCTTTGAGCTCGCTCTCTCTCTAGTTCTACCTTTTGGCCTTGTTAGTGCCTCCTCTCCGCTGGCCTTCTTCCCGCTTCCTGAACACAAGACGCCTTCCTTCTGCTTGGACAGTCTATCTTAATTTAAGCAATTCTTCCAGCATACCTCCTACAGTTCATACTACAAGAATTTCCTCTGGCACCACGAATTTTCCTTGTTGTTTAACAACTATCAAGTACTCCTTATCCCATTCATTTGCAAGACACAACCGGAAGCTCTCAGGACTCATCCATCTCAGGGTTTTTTACGCCAAGGAGGCTTTTCCCCTGATATTTAGGGGCTTGCTCCTCGGGGTCCCCTTGGGCCTGGCTACCTTTACAGGTCAAGGTGGCCTCCGAAGGAGCTCGCCCTTATCTTCACCAAAAGAAAGAAAGATCAAGGAAGTACGAAAGTCTCGTCGAAAGAAGGAGTCCGAGACATAAGACAGCACAATTGAAGGCACAGGTGAGGAGGAGGATCGGGAGGGTTTACCGGGACTTGATACTTATTCGTATGGAGATGAGAGATTTTCCTAATGGCTAAACATGTTCTAGTCCAGTAAGGAAACAATTCTGGTTAACAAAACAATTTAAGATGCTGCTATTGATAGGTCTCAATATCTGTTGAGTCAACTCGGGGTCAGACAGACTCTAGTAAAAAACCAAAGTTAGTTTGTGCACATATACCCTGAATATGTGGAAGTATACTGTGAACACTGATGCCCCTAAAAACAGCCTTGGCTGCCAATGAACTATTAAACTGAAGGGTAGACCCCTCCTCTGTCTGGGACTGGGGTGTAGAACTTGCATGGAGTAAGCAACAGTTTGGCTCCTCTATTCTCTGGTATAGCATTGGCGCACACTCTAGACCCTGGTAAAATAGTGATGCTTACGGGTGCAGCCATGATGGCATCTACACTGGACGCAGCAGGATGACAGGGCACAGCGCTGGGCAATGCAGGATTTGGTCTAAGAATAGGTGGTTGTATTGCTCGTGCACTAGCCTGCAACCCTGTCTAGGTGGTCAAGTCAATGCCCAGAGATCATATGACACTAGAGGGTCTCGCCATGAGTTGTAAGGGGGCAATGTCTCAGGGTCCACTTCCTTAGGCCCATACCAGACCAGGATACTGGTTCCCGCTAGGCCAGGGGCTTTACCTAGACAGTTGGCCTGGCCGGTGAGCGACCCTAGGGACTCCGTCAACCTGAGCATCTTATGTAGAGGTGTGCTCCAAGGTACGCTACCTATAATAAAGCAATGTTCAGGCTTAATCCCCTCACCCTCAGCACGGCAGGCTACCTGAAGCGGATCCAAGTGGATGGTACCTGTCTATTAGATGGGGTGGCAAATCCGGTAAAATCAATAACACATTTATTATAGCCGTTTGTGTGAATCCCTGTCCAAAACTTGCACAAAAAACTGATTGGGAAAACAAGGAACCTTACACTGGCAAACTCTGCACTACCCTAGGAAGGAAAAAGGATGGGTATGAGGTAAGTAAGTAGAAGGCTATCAAAGGTGATCCCGGCAGGCCCCCCAAAAATGTAGCAGAATAATAGAGGTGATGACTGGAAGGTTTACAATTAATCGTTACCTGTGGCATTGCTCTCGGCAACCCTTCCGACCATCGTTCTTCGCCTGACAAGCCATAACACTAGGGGAAAGATCATATGCAAATCAGGCTTGGTTCCACCCCAAAAGGGGCAGTCCAGCCCGAACTGCTCGGTCACATCCCTTCTGCATGAGACCACAAGCATCCCCAAACACGTTCCGGCCTCCTTGGGCCTCATCAGTGCAGAGTAGCTTGGGTCTCTAGGCCCAGCAGGCACAGGTCCCACGTCTGGGCATACACGTCCCCCTTGGGGTGACTACATTAAAACCAAAGAGGTGATAGTTGGAAGGTTTAGATTTAATCTTAACCTCTGGCATTATTCTGGGTAACCCTCCAGACCATCGTTCTTCACCTGCCAAGCCATTACAAAAGGGGAAAGACCATATGCAAATCAGGCTTGGTCCAACCCCAAAACGGGCAGTGCAGCCTGAACTGCTAGGTCACATCCCTTCTGCATAGGACCACAAGCATCCCCAAACATATTTCGACCTCATTTGACCTCATCAGTGCAGAGTAGCTTGGGTCTCTAGGTCCAACAGGCACAGGACCCACGTCTGGGGATACCCGTCCCACCTGGGGTGACTACAGGAAAACAAAAGAGATGATTTCTGGAAGGTTTAGAATTAATCTTAACCCCTGCCATTACTCTGGGCAACCCTCAAGTATCGTTCTTTGCCTGCCAAGCCATTACAAAAGGGAAAAGACCATATGCAAATCAGTCTTGGTCCCCACAACCCCCGAAAGGGGAATGCCCGAACTGCTGGGTCACATCCCTTCTGCATGAGACAACAAGCATCCCCAAACATGTTTCGGCCTTGTTGTGGGCACACAATGTACATCTTATGCCTTAATTTATAACTTGCCCCACCTCTTACCTTTCTCCAAATCCCATTTCCCTTGGTTCAAGATCAATGCCTGAGATCAAATGCATTTTCAATAAGAGATACCATTTAAAACCCAGCAATACCAGACATATAAGAAACAAGAAATGCAGGATGCTGGTAAAGAGCCATCTTATAAGAAAGCTCACAGCCTCACTGGTATAAAAGAGATTACAGGCAGTCATTTGGTGTCTTGGACCCACAGGAGGTAGGCATATGTACCGCTGATCTCTGCCAGATGCAAGACTGATGCCCGACTCAAAGCTGGGGGACTGCTTACCAGGAAGGGCTGGACGATCCTGGTTCTAAAGAAGGAGGACAACCTCACCTGGCGAGATAGTGGAATTATTGTTGAAGAACGATTTTGATAGATAGGCTTTGGCATCTATGGGTTGGGAGTTAAATGCCCTATTGGAGGTCCTTGTTGCAGTCTAAGTTCAGTGCCGTTGAAATGAACCGCAGTGGCGTGGACAGAAGGACAATGGAGAAAGCCTGAAGGCAGAATCCAGAGGGCAATACCCACAGACCAAAAAAGTAGTTCTGCATGATGCTGTTGGTAGTGTCCAGTGGCTGTTACTTCAAGGGTTGTTCCCTAATCATTGTAAGTTCCAGTGTTAGAACACCAGTGCAGGTGGGACACCAAGAACCTTGGAAGGAGGGGCTATTTTTAATCCAGTGATTCCCAGTTTATGGTTTGGGGCCAGACAAGCAGAAGTGCTAACGGGATTCGGTTGACAGTAGTTGTCGATGCAGGATTCCCACATCATCCTCTGGCCTAAGATCCTGCTTCTGATGATGGTGTCGGCTTAGAGGGATCCCAAGGCAGAACTGATATTTGGGAATGTTTGAAGAACAACAACAGAGAGCGGCCAGCCATGGAAGAAAGACCGGGAAGATGAGTTGGAACTGGACACAAGATTCAGGTTGGCACTGGCCTCTGGAGCTTCCCAGAAGGGGGAACTAAATGCGAAAAAGACACCTGATAAATAATCTCGGTGCCTATGACCCGCTCTCTCTTGTACTCTCCTTTGTGCTTCATCCCTGCTCCTCCCTCTAACAGCGATAAATCGTAGAACAACGAAGTGAAATGGGCCGTTTATCTGGCCAGCAAACCTCACCAGAGAAGTTCTGGAGTTGTGTGGTTCTGATTGGCCACCAATGGATTTCTCAGATGCTGCATCTGAAGCAGCATTTTGGACGTGATTGTGGAATGCTGGTGTGTTCTGCAAGATCTCGTGAGACCAGTGGAATATCAATAATTTGGCTGTTTTCTTGGACTAATTTCCTTGTCTATGGTGTTGCTTCTCTCTGCTCAAATGAACCTGCAACAAAATTACTAATGCCACTTAAACACCAAACCATTGCTGGACTTGAAACCACCTTGGCATAACAATCTCTGAAAGCCCTGTGAAAATTCTGTGTTTGAGAGCTTGCCTAAATCCTTGCAAGCAATATCTCTCAAAGGTGCACCTTTGTGGAGAACCCTTCTGCGATTGTGCAATAGTGGTGGATCAAGGACAGGTTAAAGGCACGAGGAACAGAAAGAGGTATTAGGATGACAGTGGTCATATTACTTTACTTGTACACAGTTTTCTTTTTCATTTGTAGAGCATAATTTATTTATGTAATACTTTCACCAAAAATCAGTACTTAATAGTTGAATATAAAGCATGTTCTATTACTCAACTGACGATCTTACTTGATAAAAGGCAAGGTAGGGCAAGGCAGGATAAATTCAAAATGAGCAATAGTTGCATGGTTGTGAAGATTGCCATCTGGTAAGTAAGAGGTAGCCTGAGCTTTTTCTGTTTTGATTAATGTCCAAGGTGGCCTCAAGAACACACCAACTCTTGAAGTCAGTTCAAGGGGTTTTATTAAGTGCAAAGGGCTCGCTGAGTACCGTCCCCCCGAACCCTCCTCTGTGTCTCTCTCTCTCTCTCTCTCTCTCTCTCTCTCTCTCTCTCTCTCTCTCTCTCTCTCTCTCTCTCTCTCTCTCTCACAGACACACACTCTATCTCTCTATCTCTCTCTCTCTCTCTCTTGTCTAGTGCCTGCAGTTCCCTTCCTTGCCCAGGCAATCCTCAAACCTAGGACAATGTCTTCAGTTCAGTAACCCCTACTGTCTACCTTTCTGCCTGCCTGTTTGCGATGGCCTAATGGCAAACACACTATATAACTAAATCCCTCAGGGACTCCTAGCCTTGGTCCTACAGAATTATTTGTACAAGAAGGGATGCCTCCCAGACCATCAGGCCCCATTTGGTCCTTTCTTTTCACTCCCTTGTGCTCTTTGCTCTGATGTTCCACCCTTCTTCTTCCTACCTTCTGCTCTCCTCCCCATCTTCCTTCCACTCTCCCCGTCCCTTCTCTACCTCCGCTGTTATATTGTGCCGTTTGCTTTCCTCTCCTCTTAACCATTACTATCCTCCCTTCTTTGTACCTCTACTACTCTTCTTTCTCCACATGACCACTACTCTCCCCTCTCCACAATATCACTACTCTCCCCTTTCACACTACAACTCTACGCTCCACCCACGCCTTGTCCCACAGTCACCCTACTTTCACTCTCCCAGTCACCTTCTCATTCACTCCCTAATCTGCTAGTATCAGTTTCACTCTTTCCATGCATATTCACATCCAAGTACCACTTTCTCTCACCAACCAGCAACTCACCCTGCATACTTCTTCGCCAATCCTTCTCCATGCTCCTTTACACCGCCCTTCCTCGGCTTGGTGTTTTGGTCCTCCTTCTCCTCCCTTGACCTCACCCAAACAATCCATACCATCCTGTGTTTTGTGCCCCTATTTATCCTCCAACTTTCCTCTCCATTGGCTTGTACCCTTATGTGGATCCTCAGGCCAACCGCTGCCTGGGGTGATATTACAGGGAAGCAAAGACATATAATGTGTTTTAAGCCCCACCCCCTTTTTGCACGCGGGTCTGCCGGTATTCAGGAATGGCGGTCCACTCGCAACAAAGACAATGCCCTAAGGTGCTGAACAGTATGGTTGTCACTTTGCAGTGCAACCCTTCTGTAGCCTTGTTGCAGGTAAGCTGAATGTCTCCGCCGTGTGAAGCACTGGGGTTGCTGCTTCGTTGTGCCAAACGCTTTGTGGCCCATTGCAGTTAAACTGAATATCTGCAGCACACGGAGCACTGAGCTTGTTACTTTGATGTGAGGAATGCACCGCCGCTGCATAATTTCTAATGTATTGTGTCCTCCCACAGATTCCTCATCTTAGATGTATCCTCTTACGGCAGCACATTTCAGAAAAATGTTTGCTGTGTGGTTGTGGGGTTGAGGTTCCTCTGCGCTCGGTCATTAGGGGCTGGCTAAGTTGTTGGCATCAATATAAGAAGCCGGCACTGTGCCACATGACCTCAGTTCCTTTTTTCTGCATGCTGAGCATGCTTATTGGAACGACTTTGCACCTCTGAAATTTCTGACGTACTGCATAAAATTGACTTTCTTATCAGAATGCCGACTCCAAAACCTTCTGGCTAAAAACAGTCAGAGGACTGCAACGCCAAAATGTTGCTTACCAATCCCTCTGAGGTATGCCTCTTGTGTCTCGGTTCTAGTCACGAAGTGAACAACTGCCTTTCATGCCAGTCAATGACGCCAAAGGCATTAAAAGATAGACCATCGCCATCGAAGTTGGCTCTTGGATGGTCTTCCTCCAAATCGCCCAATACAACTCCATTGAAGAGAACATTTTTGATGAGAAGGGCTCCGAGTCGACAAAATGGTCCCATGAGAGATCCAAAAAAGACCCAAAACACAGAACAAGCTCTCACACTCAAAGCAATTTCCATCATGCGTCTTTGTCTTCTTCCAGGGAAAAGAAGAGGAAGCACACGCACTCCTCGACAGATTCCTCATCTGATATGAAGGTTACTCACCTGATGGAAAGGTACAGATTCCATCCATGTCTGCCTCAGCAGAGAAACAGGAGCAATTCTGTCAGAAAATTATGGAAGTCTTTAATAAGCGAAGCTCCCTCAGTCTTTATCTTGGAGCTGAAAAAGAAAAAAAAGGCAGGAAATCTGAGAGAGATTCATCCCACGCTCCAAAAAACCAGGCTTGTAGTTGCCATAGAAGAAATTAGAAACGGGAGAGTCAACAAAGTCAAGTGCCGCTGCTCTATTGGCTTTCTACGACACTTAAGTCAGCGCCCTTTTCAAAGGGCCCATCGACTTCAATCGCCAATCCACCTTTGACATCAAGGTATGCCTCGAAGTCAACAAAGGGGTTTATGAGCTCTTTTCAAGGCATTTTCGTTGAAGATGGGAACCCAATACCTTTTGGTTTCCGGATACTAAGGCCTCTGACTTCTCCTGAAGAATTATTCTCAGAGGAGGACAGAATGCCGGGGTTAGCATGTGATCTCCAGGGTGCTAGTGGAATCGACACCTACCCTGAAGTGGAGTTTGCTTGTCAAGATCCCTATGACCTTCCTAATGCCTCCTACAGGGAAGACCTGAGTAATGGATCAGAAGCCCTTGGGTGGGGTCCCCCTCTGAAGCATGTCATAGATAATGACCTCTTGGATATTCTCGACAAAGGTCCTCCAAAGAAGCTGGTCCTTCCATTCTCGCTGCTCTTAAAAATCCATTACTAAAGCTATGTCGGAAACCCTGCTCGGCACCAGCAGTTCATAATGACCTGGTGAAGAAGTACAAACCAGCGCCTACAGATTGTGACTTTTGATCCAGATATCGCAGCCCAGACCAGAAAGCCGAATGGTACAAGTGGCAACGTCAGGTACCTGGTCTACCCTTTCTTGCCCTCATAATGAGATGATAAAAAAATATGATGCCCTCTCCAAAAAGATTTTTGCTTCAGGTAGTATGGCTTTAAAGGCCATAAATGCATTGTGAGTCCAAGCTAAATACACTCACACCTTGTGGAGAGTGATTGCAGAGGGTGCAGAACACATCCCAGTGGGGGAAATGAGGGATGGTTTCCAAAATATGATTGCTGATGGTAAGGAGGTGATGTGCCAGGCATTACAATCTAGCTGCACATATCCATAGTGCACACACGCACTACTTACTACCCTACATTCTCCACTGACCTGGACTAAGGTTCCCGGGGGCGTTCAACTCACAGCACGTTGAGATCATTCCAATGGTGGAAGGCGCTATATAAATGCCCATAACATAACAATCTGGCCGGACACTTCTGACTATGTAGGTAGAGCAATGGGCACAAGCTGCGCGGTGTGGATGTTCTCCTGACTCAGAACATCCAGAATTGCATTGGATGTTCAGACAAGATTGTTGGGCATGCCCTTTGAAGGATTACACCCAAAACTGAGCCTCTAAAGCAGCAGGGACATCCTTAGGAGCTACTATTTGTCAACAGACAACCCAATTTGTACGGCAGAGTTGGAGAGGTAGGCCTTTTTTCGCTACTATAGTACTTATAGCAAAAGAGGACAAGCCCCTGGGAAGCAGGGACAATGAGGTTTGCAAGACCGGCTAAATGTAGAGGGGGAAAAGCCACACAAAGTACATCCTCCTCAGTCCTATCAGGTGCAGCAGTGGCACTAAAACCGCTTTGAGAATTTCTCACGCCCGACTCTTGTGGAAAGGGGGGGGGTTCCCTGATGCAACATTCTGTGGAATGGCGCAGTATTACTGCAGATGCATGGGTAAAGCAGGTGGTCACACAAGGGTAATGCCTTCCTTTCTTAAAACACCCCCAACCTTCCCTCCAACGTCCCTGCCCTTCTGGGACCCAAATCCGCTGCTCCAGCAGGAGACCATTTCTCTGCAGGGGAAGGGCGCACTCAAGCGGAGAAGAACGAGGGGTGGGACTCGCACTACTTGCTGGTGCTGAAGAAGGACAGATGACTGCGATCCATCTTGGATCAGAGGCACGTGAGCAAGTTGGGGAAAAAAGGAGACATTTGTTGTTGTCTATTTGTGTTTAGTGGCTTCTGGAGTTCAGTAAAGCAGAGCAGAAATGTATCCCTGACTTCAAATATCCTTAACATGAACGCCTGCTCATACTGCATTTTTATGAAACGTTTTACAATATATTTTTTACACATTTCAAGCTGTATATCAAAGTTTTCGTTAACAAGACGGATTCTACACATGTAGTAGTTATCCGCAACCCTGCAAGCTATGAAGGAACTCGGCTGTGGTCCTCGTTCCTTTAAATGGCCATAGAACGCCTTGGTGACGGCCAATATCCTTAAAACGTATGGTGAGGTACTTTATGGCATGTATGATGCCTGGAGGCGGTAGGATGAGGGACACTACTGACGGCAGAACATCTGTAGTGTTTCTCCAACAGCTAAGCCCCTTGTTGATTGTATCTCCTCTGTGTATATTAGCCGGCATGGTGTGCATCTGTAGATAATACGCAAAGTATATACAATTTACTACCAGACTGGTGTACGCGTGATTTGTTGTTCATTTAGCATGGGAATTGTCCCGTGGGGCGACATTTGGAAAACAATGAGACCACCCACTACAAGCTCTTCGCCCCCGTTTTTCAAACTAAACTGCATCGAATGTCACAGCATAACATTACATTACTGTCTTTTTAAGTGGCTCAATAAATCAGTCTGATGTGTGGCCTGCCTCTCTACTTCAGCATATATTATGTATCGAATCAATACCTTTCAAGGAACCAGTCTTAGAACATAAAACTGCAAATCATGAACACCTTCCATGAAGTCTTGTATATTTGTTTCAATTACGTTGTGTAATTTCCGACTTCTCGGTTTAAACATTTGACTACAGTTGGAATTCTGCCTCTAACCGTATGCAATTAGCAATGTATACTCTGAAACCACCGCAGATGCAAATAGCCCACAGCAAATGTTCTTGTCAAGGAACTCGTGCATTGTTTCGAATTACAGGTCTGCACAAACAGAATACCTCATGGAACGTTGTGGCGCAGTTTTCACGAACAGCCCACTCTACTAACTTCACTTACCATTAGCTGAGGACACTGATTGTTATCTAACCGTACTTCTGTTCATTAAAAGTACATGTTTACACAATGCTATTAGTTGTAATTGTGGCTAGTAGGTGGCGCCCGAGCGCCATCCACAAGCAGCAACCATTTCTTTGGATTACAGCAAGAAGGGAGATGACATGCGAGAGGGACACATGGCTTGTGGGTGTTTGGGTATTTAAACATCCATGTGCTGTCCATGGCTATGTTCCTCTCTCTGGCCATTCCCACCCACTACTTGCTCCTACACACCCAAAACACATCGTCCTGGGATCTCTTTGAACTGGCTCTACCCAGAAGTAACATCAAACTTTGGCCTGCCGACGTTATTTTTTTCAGAGCAATCTGCTGTGAGGTAATGACTTAATTGCAGATGTACATGCACTACTACTGGTGTCATAAAAATGTCTTAATCACGTTTTTCTTTACCCACCTGATTTAGATCTGTTCCTTGCACTGAAATCGTGTTAAAACCAGTATTGAACCTTACTCGCATGGTATGCAAGCACTTGGATAATGTTGGATGTGCCAGCGCTACCGACTGTGGGTCCAGTTTGTTTAGGGACTTACAAGATGGCGAGAGGGAGACAAAAATACTTTCTCAGTTTTCATAATTACATGTGCCACGAAGGGAGAGGCTTGGGGCTTTTATCTAACTAAATGCTTTTCACATCCAGTTTTACAAGTAAGTCATGACTAGCTCGCTCATCGGGCTATTCTATTGGCAAATAGAACTTAGCCTTCACAGAATCGTAATGGCTTGAATCTTACGGATGTTTGCATTAGTAGATACAGGCGTGACTATTGCAAGTGCTAATGAGGTATGTTCAAAGCAGATTTGGTTGGAGTTTTCACAGAACTGTAACATATGTGAGATTGAGCTATTGGTCTTAAAACAGGAAAACGGACGTACGAATTGTAAGGTATGCCCAAACCCCTAAACAAGTCAAATCAATCCAAGAAGCAAATATGCGTACACAAATTGCAAGAAAAACAAGTTTATTTCATGCATACTCGGCTGGGAAAAAAAGACAAGCTTCGGTCAATACATCATCATTAAAATACTATTTATATATAGGAGAGAGACATGAGAAAAGAGTTGACATAGTTTCAAGAAAACATTGCAATCCTATTGGTTGATACTAATAAACCCCTACAGAAAACCATACATTTGTTAACCCTATTGGCTCAAATCTTTCCTTGTGACCAGACCAGTAACATCCCTCTAACATTGACCTAATGTCCGGGTCAACTGGAGTTCTTCATCTCCATTGGCCATGTGCCTAGGTTCACTTTACTTTTCGACCCCTCCCCCGTTGGTGAAACCACGCGTGTCTCATAGTGTGTTTTACCCACTCAGATTTGGTCAATCCCCTTGTGTGGTGTAGCCAGTGTAGCAACACAATTGAATTCCTCATCCTATTCCCATGCGACCGGGATGTTTGGCACTCCCTGATGGTTCTCACCCTTGTAGCTGTACAACTGACAGCTTATATTGCCACTTCTGTTTGGAAACATGTTGCATTTCGATAGCACTTCTTAACATGGGAACAAGCAACCTCGTAAAAAACACTGGTGGTGCATCACTCGGATGAGAATGTTTCTCTGAATGTATGAGCTCTGTTTCCCTTAGTTTCTGCAGTACCAATTGTGTGGCTATTCCTTGGTGGGGGACAGTGGAGTCGCACCCTATAAAGCTTCCCCTGGTTGCACTTCATTATCACTGTGTTCTTATCAACCTGTGTCCTTCGCCTTCTGGAATGCTGGCTATGGGTTTAGATCAGCCATTGTTCGATGCCTGGGAACCTTCTTTGCCCGGCACCCTCAATCAATCACTGCGCAGCATTGGGTAAGGGACTGCCACCATTCATTCCGGGCCACCTCATTACGAGGTCTGCTGCGGGTCACGCTCAGGACGCCTGGCCAGAGCAGGCGTCCTTAGCGGGACCCGCTAGCAGACCAGGATGCTAACAGGCCTGTCATTAACGGGCCCGTTGTTGGCATCCTCCCCATTCCCATTAAGCCATATTGTGCTCAATGGGAATGGGGATTACTTTTTACCGGAGCCCAGAAAATGGCAATTACCTGGTCTGCCAAGGTCGGCATGACCCAGTTATTGCCCTTTTCTGGGCTCTAGTAAAAAATAATTACCTGTTTCTTTTTTCCTTACTTTAGTTTCCCTGCATGTGCCTCTGAATTGTATGCAATGCGGGTCTTCATATGTATATGTTTGTACTAGCACAAGTGTGGATTAAAGGATAGTTCCGGGACTTTTTTTTTATTGTTCCTATGGTTCGGCCATGTGTTTTTAAGCATAAATCAGTAGATCGTAGAAAACTTTCCTATGGACCTTACCCGACTTTTTGTCCATTAACGCACTCGAAAACATCCGCCATTTTATGATAATCCTCTCACTTGCCGCATCGCCCTGGCTCACCTGCTTTTGCGGCACTAAATCAAATCCCCCGCCCCTGAGCCTGACATCAGCAGACGCGTACCGCCCATTTCCCGTTTCGTGTCAACAATCGCTGCGCCTCAGCTAATGAAGTGTCGCCATGGAAATGGCAGGACGCCTCTTTCCTCAATAAGTATAAACAGACCGTTTCACAACACACAGCAGCAGATTTTCGAATCCATTCCTCTCTCTGTGTTAATTTGAGTATTCTGTGACTCGTTTCTGTGCTCTGGTCAGCTACCTTCGTTGATTGTAGCCCGTGTGAACAGATACCAGTACCACCGCTATAAATTATTTTACTTTCTTTACCACATAATGGCTACAATAATGCCGTATATGTACGAGCCCGAGTACACCGAGGAAGAACTACTGGAAAGGCAAGCACGCGAAAACGATGGGGATTCGGACGGCAGTTGGGAGGACCAGTCAACGGATGAAGAGCCTGGACCATGTCGCATGGACGGCGTCTCCACCTGGTGCACGTGCAATCGGTGCGAGCTAATGCCAACTGAGGAGGAGAACTGCTGCTGCCGAGAAAACTCGGGATGCCTGGCCTACATTTCGGAAGGAGAGCCAAGTCCGCAATGCATCACTGAGCTGCCAGAGTTCAGGGAAGCCTGCCTCTCACGGACCGTGTTGAGGATGATGATGGTGCTTATGCACGAACTTCGCGGCACTGTTCGTCCGCGTAATCCGAGTAACGAGTAAGTATACTCTGTTTGTGATGCCAGTGATGCCACTACTATGTCATGGTCGTCTCACACATATAAAATTACATCTACATATCATTCGAATGCATGTAAATTGGTTCCATATTGAGCATTTTCTAGATAGAATTTTTTTTAAAGCAGAATGACATTTTTTGCCTGAATCGACAGTGATAAGAAAGTTTTGTCATTTTAATACAGTTTGCATCTTTCATTTTCACAGGTGGTACAGGCTGGTGGCCTATCGTTGCTTCACTTGGTGGCTTCACGGGAGGCTCGGACACCGCGTTCGGAGAGTAATACCTGCCTGTGCGGTACTTGCCATTAGACAACATTTCCCCAGCGACAGTGGACAATACCGCAGATTTTCCCTGGATGTGCTGCAACCGCAAATTTACAATGTGTAATGTTTATTATTTATGTTCAATTGAAATTAAGATCCAAAATAAAACCCAATATATATTTTAACAATGGTTGTTTTGATTTGTTCAAGCGTTGGCAATAAAAGGAAGGCCGTTGTATTTTATTGATACAAAACATGGTTATAGGTAAATATGGTTGATCATAATAAATCATCCTTTTGGGCACCGGGTACAGAGATGACCACCTCTGGCCCGTGCCGCCTTGCCACCACAGGCCAGCCTGCTGCTGACTAACTGCCTAGGCATCCAGGGTCTCCAGGGTGAACTGCACCCATATATTCTCCTGGGAGGGTGAGGTATTTATAAACTCACCCCCCTGCCTTCCATGTACTAGATCCTGCAGCCAGCCTCTTACATGCAGTTAGATGGCCTCTCCTTGGTGAGGCCCTGCGGCAAACGAGTCTTGTCTGCACGACCACCGCCCCAATCCACCCCCCCGCCCTATCAAAGGCAGTTCGCACCGGGGTACTTGTGCTGGCAACTGGAGCAGTCAGGGAGCGATAAAGGCCAAGAGGTGCCAAAGACCATGTACACTTCAAAGTGGTCTACAGAGCATGGGTTGTTGTTCCCATGTCTACCTCCAGACCCCGTGTCTCCTGCCAAGCATCCCCCCTCACGCTGGACGGCCCCCTGCAATCCACATAAGTGTGTCTCCATTCACGAGTCTTCCTGTGTCTTGTCTGCACGACCACCGCCCCAATCCACCCCCCCGCCCTATCAAAGGCAGTTCGCACCGGGGTACTTGTGCTGGCAACTGGAGCAGTCAGGGAGCGATAAAGGCCAAGAGGTGCCAAAGACCATGTACACTTCAAAGTGGTCTACAGAGCATGGGTTGTTGTTCCCATGTCTACCTCCAGACCCCGTGTCTCCTGCCAAGCATCCCCCCTCACGCTGGACGGCCCCCTGCAATCCACATAATGCCACGACATATACACGTCATTCATTCACAAACACACCCCTGTTTCGAATTCTTTATAACCCACTTCATATTTCTAATGAGCACTTCTTTGCGCTTTGCTAGTCAACCCGTGAAGGTGCTGGTTATCTGCTCTTCGTCTCTGTGAACTTCCGTGACCACTTCGAGGAAACTCGTCAGTTTGCAACCTGTGAACTGCTCCCTGTTCTACGACAAGAAACTACTCTGATCCCTGCATCTAACTGTTTGTTCGTCAAGGTAAGGCCATGTACGATAATCATTTTGCGCCCAATTTCTTTTCGTTCAAGACAGTACATGCAAGGAACTAGTCACATGTTCTGAGTTTACATTGGTATTCATAGAGAATTGTTGATGTTTACTTTTCAGAACTTTCCACAATGCCTGCCTGTTCCATTGGCGGTTGCCCTTCGAAGACCCATAATAAATCTGAAGGTACTATAATGCATGTTTTCCCTAAGACAATAGATCAGATAAGAGAATGGGTCCGATATTGCGGATATCCACCGTCTGAGCTTGAAAGTAGAGTCCTAGAGGTCTTTGCGGACAAGAGGGGTGATCGATACCGCATCTGCAGCAGGCACTTTACCTCTGACATGTACTCCACATCATTGCTAATAAAGAAGAACACACCGCGAGCGAGGCGAAAATTGCTCTCAACCGCTATTCCCACTCTATTCGTCCACATCCCTACACTGGTGAGTCAAGTTTACGTATTTATCTCTTGGCCTTGCGGTAGTGTGTAGCATTAGCTAACAATAATTTCCCATTTATGTATCCACTCAATATGAAGGCGGAAGATTCTCCATCCGTGTCGTTATTGCAGTCATCAGCCACTTCAAGCGCCTATCGGGTAATCTTACTTGGCTATTCTGCCACTGACTTGTTTTAGGCATGTAAATCAATAGTTTTAATTTATCGTGTAATTATGTTACCTAATGGTACACCCTTGTACTCGTCCTCTAGTCTTTGTTTTCAGTTATAATTATTGTTATCCAAAATAATGCAAGTACTGTCTTTCAGGGAGATGCTGAGGAGTCCAGCGTATTGACGACTACCGTTGATGTCACTCAGATGCTCGAGGTACGTTTCAGGACAGTTCCGTCGCCCTCCTATGTGTCTTCTTTTTTCAATTTTGTGTTCATTACTAATGAAAGTCCTATGTTTCAGGGAGTCGATGGAGCATTAGTCCAAGAAGAAGGGGGAGCATGCAGTTACGGGTCGGCGCAACAGCTTGAAGAAGTGTGCACCGCAGTTACATCGTCCCTTGATGTTCTTATGCATTTCGAGGTATGGATACTGACAGTTCGATCAAGCGAAATCATATGACGTGATTACATCCGCTATACTTCCTTCTTTATTAACGCAAGTACTATGTTTCAGGGAGATGACGGAGCTTCTTCTACAAGAACATCACCCCTAGTAGTTGATGCAGATCTCTGGGTGGTGACACTTCCAACGATCAAGCAAATCGAATCATATTTACATATCCATTATTTATTTTAGACAACTGATCATTTGTGCAGGTCTATTTAGATGAGCCGTTCACGCCTGCACAAAGTTTCTGTTCTTTTTATCAAAATAGAAAACCATACTAATGCAATTACTGTGTTTCAGGGAGTCACTGAAGCATCATCTTCAATAATATCATCAATGGAAGTCTATGAGGAGCCCGAGGTATGGATCTTGACAGTTCCATCTAACTAGATCAACAATGCATGAATAATTGTCGTTTGAATGTTCTACACAAAGCGTTCATTCGTGTTTTGCTATTGAGATGTACGTGGGTATTGGTCCCCAAGTACATTTTGTGTTTTCGATATTATTATACATACTAATGAAAGTTCTATGTTTCAGGGAGTCGATGGAGCGTTAGTGCGTGATGGATGTGCTTATCATGAAAATGTAGTCGTTGCAGCGCAAGAGGAAGTGGAGACATGCACACACGAGTCGGAGCAACAGCGTCCTGATGTTGAAGTTCGAGGCAAGAAAGTTTCAAAGAAAAGAAAGCAAAAGAAGGTTAGTGTCCTGGTCACTATATTATGTTGTTTTTCACTGTTAATAGTTCAATACTGTAAGTTGTGTTTAAACTGAACATCCCTTTTCCAATCTGTCCTCTAGTTGCGAGTGGGTGTACGAACTAGATCTACACAGACAGTGAAGCGAACGAGAGATGTTGCTTGTCAAACCTTTTGGCAGGGACTTGAGACTGGAGATGCATCGTGCCAATGGGAAGAATATGAAGTGATTGACAACGGAGCTATACCACCACCAACCATTGATAGTGAATGTCCTCCTGGTAGTTCGGATGCAGTTGGAGATAAATTCACAGAATCCACACCCGCAAAAACTAAGACCGCGAGAAAGTTGAAGAAATTGTCCTATTCACCCATTGCCGGAGAAGGAACAGATGTTGCAATGGAAGAGAATGAAGTGGACTACAATGAAACACCTTCAATATCACTGAACATAGCGGAAGACGATATCAGAGATTCTACCTTTCATGTGAGTCACATGTCCTCAACGTTACAGGCCGAACCAGCTGGGATGCAGAGTGACAGTATAAGGAAAGAGGCCAAATTCATTGTATTCGATAGTTGTTTGATTGATATTATTATTCGGTTGAAATGTGGGCATTCGGTAGGTGGGGAAGTATGTGGGGAGCCATTGATTAATGTGACTCGTGCAATTCGAGGCACTAACCTTAAAATACATGCCACCTGTACAAAATATCATCCTTTCTCATGGTCTGCACAACCCACGCTGGGACAACTGCCAGCAGGCAATCTACTTTGTGCAGCGGCTGCACTTTTTAGTGGTTCAAGTTTTAAAAAATTAGAGTCTTTCTTTCAGTTTGTGGGAATCCGTTTCATTGCGAAAACTCAGTTCTACAAATACCAAACCGATTATCTATTTCCAGCCATTAGCGAAGCTTGGAGAATGGAAAAAATGTCTATTGATAGTACATTCGCGGGCAAACGGTTCAGGCTAGCCGGTGATGGACAGTGCGACAGCCCAGGATTTTCTGCCAAGTACTGCACCTACCACTTTCAGGACATGGAAAGTAAGAAAATTGTGAGTTCGGTGGTTGTGCAGGTGTCACAAAGTACATCCTCAGTGGCCATGGAGAAAGTTGGCTTTGTAGCATCATTGCAAGAACTACAATCGCGGGGAATGGTGATCGACCTGATAGCCACGGACAGACACGTTTCAATTGCCAAGACAATGAGAGAAGAGTACAAAAATATAAATCACCAATTTGACGTTTGGCATCTTGCAAAAACAATCAATAAAAAATTGTCGGCTGCAGGTAAAAAAAAAGATATGCAAGGTATTTCACAGTGGTCCAAGTCAATCAGCAACCATCTTTGGTGGAGCTCAAAAACATGTGGAGGGTCATTGGAAATTCTACTGGAAAAATGGCGGTCAGTAATGCTACACTGTACAAACGTGCACAGCTGGAACACGAACCAACATTTCCACAATTGTGAACATGGCCATTTGTCCACAGAGGAGGCACGGAAGAAGAAGTGGTTGATTCCTTCATCGCCCACTCACAAAGCCATTGAAAAGATTGTATTTGATAAAACTATAACAAAAGCTTTGAGGGGACTCACGGAATTCTGCCACACAGGAGATTTGGAGGTGTTCCACAATATGTGCCTAAAGTACAGGCCAAAACGATTGCATTTTGGCATGGAGGGCATGATAAATCGGACTCTTCTAGCGGTCTTGGCACATAACCATAATGTTGGCCGTCAACAAAGTAGGACGACCGGAACTTTAGGGACGCTTCGCTACAATAAGGCCTTCACTAAAAGAAGTAAACAATGGGTGATCAAACCAGTGTTTGAGGATATGCAATATGAGTTTATTGAGAGACTTATTGTTGACGTCCTAGATAGGCACATAAATGGAGTTGTGAACGAACCTGTGCAGGTGACAACTGCATTGCCACCCAACATTGCCTCTGTTCCATGTCCACCTAAAGAAGAGCTCATTGAGAAATACACATCACGGTTTAAATGATTGTAATTTGATTGTCTGTTCTCTCGAGTCTCCTCATGTCGCAGGCCCATTGAATATGTTTATATATCCAACCTTGTTCATTTGCGCATTAAATTAAACCAAACAGTAATATAAATTATTTTTCCAAAAATATAGAATGTCTCCGTATTTATGGTTCTGTGGGGCAGCAAAGCAAGCAGACAAAATGCAAAGATGGAGTGTAAATTTCAAGTCCTGTAAGACAGCCTTACACTGAATGTAGCTAACTAGGAATGTGTGTTCGTTCAAAGTGAAGGTCAGCTGCTTTGATTTTTTCTCGGGTGCCAGAATGGCCCACGACTCAATATAAGGTTCTATTGTTATTTGACCTTGACAGGCGGGACCACGTAAGAAACGATAATGAATATAATTTCAGAAACGAAAGCCATTTCATGTTCGTTCATTAGAAGAAATAAAACGTCGGCATAGAAGGAGTGGTATTTCGGGGCTGCCCTACGCACAGACACAATGGAAAATGCAAATATAATGTAAGTAACTCTTTAGATGAGTTTATACCGCAATTTAATTACTATACAGTAGCTTTAAAGACGGGTTAAGTTGTACTTGTTCATTCTATGTGGCATATTGTTTTGTACCGCGCACTATCTAACTTGTCCACTGTCTGCGACCTCGGTCCTGGGCCCTTCCACTCTCCACCTGCACTCCCTGTCAACCCCTGCACTGGGGGACTGTCTCAGTATCCTACAGCCCCCCTTGACGTAGAAAACCCAGTTGCACTGTCCTAGCTATGAAATAATTTCCAGACCTAATATATAAAATGAATAATTTTAATAAAGATCTGATGGTGAGACTAATTTCCTTTTTTTATGTTTTTCAAATAGATACATCGTCCATTATTGTCTGTGTCACGAGTACCAGACACCGGCGGATGGGTTTTTCAACCGCCAGTTGCTTCTCCGCGTGAACAACGTTAGCACCCTGACCATTTTGTGGGACGATCGCCAAGTACAAGTATGCCCTTACGCGGTACTAACGGCTGGATGCAACATACAGACCGTTGTGGTGCCCTAGTGCCTCGTTGTTGGAATAGCCATGCGATTATCAGTGCGACCGAAGAGCTTATTTTATCGTAAACCAACACCCTGTCTACTGCACACGAACATCGCTTGCCTCAAGACGAAATATTTTGGATCGAGAGCAACTAAAAATGCAAATCGCTGAATATTCTCAAAACATTTGATGTCAAATAAATGTACTTTGCCAAATGTACAATCTTGCCGTTTGCTTTTAAACCACTGTTTCATATTCCGAATTGTGGCGCTGTATTGTGAGATGATCTAAGACCCTGTGTACAGCAAAGGAACATCGTGTGCCTCGAAACGAACTTTTTGGAACGTGAGCAACTAAAAATGCAAATCGCTGAATATTCTCAAAACATTTGATGTCAAATAAATGTACTTTGCCAAATGTACAATCTTGCCGTTTGCTTTTAAACCACTGTTTCATATTCCGAATTGTGGCGCTGTATTGTGAGATGATCTAAGACCCTGTGTACAGCAAAGGAACATCGTGTGCCTCGAAACGAACTTTTTGGAACGTGAGCAAATAAAAATGCTAATCGCTGAATATTCTCAAAACATTTGATGTCAAATAAATGTATTTTACCAAATTTACAATCTTGCGGTTTAATTTAAAAGTACAGTTTCAGATTCCCAATTGTGGCGCAATGTGTTGTTTGAGCTCATCTGTGTTGATTTCCTGGTTCTGTGTGGAGTCGCGTAGAAGACGCCTGGGCGCGTTTGCCTACGCAGCACAGTCACGTCACGGATAGAGGCGGGTGTCATGCATGCTGGACGCTACGCTCGTAGAACAGCTAGACCGTTCTACTCCAAATGGAGGCTATTCGATACGTTACCGGGAAAACGACGTTTACACTTTTCACGTCGCTAACTTCACGTGACTTTGCTTCGTCACGTGAACTACGGTATCACGTATTTAAGCAGCGTAGAAACTTCACTCGCTGCTTCTGATCGTCTCTATTGGCGTCGTGTAGCTGAACCTCTGATCTACGTCCTGGTACATTCCTACAGCTACTTTTGGGCCTTCGATAGCGTGTGTTCCGCCACACGCTGATTCCTGGAGCTATCCCTTCGCGTGCTATTCCACACGCGCTCTTCGTCTGCAAGTGCGGCCGGCCCAGGCTGCGTAAATCCTGCCCGCGTGTAAAATCCACACGCGCTCTTTGTCTTCATACGCGGCTGGCCAAGGCTGCGTAAATCCTGCCCGCGTGTAACATCCACACGCGCTCTTCGTCTTCAAGTGCGGCCGGCCCAGGCTGCGTGAATCCTGCCCGCGTGTAAAGTCCACACGCGCTCTTTGTCTTCATACGCGGCTGGCCAAGGCTGCGTAAATCCTGCCCGCGTGTAACATCCACACGCGCTCTTCGTCTTCAAGTGCGGCCGGCCCAGGCTGCGTGAATCCTGCCCGCGTGTAAAGTCCACACGCGCTCTTTGTCTTCATACGCGGCTGGCCAAGGCTGCGTAAATCCTGCCCGCGTGTAACATCCACACGCGCTCTTCGTCTTCAAGTGCGGCTGGCCCAGGCTGCGTGAATCCTGCCCGCGTGTAAAATCCACACGCGCTCTTCATCTTCAAGTGCGGCTGGCCAAGGCTGCGCGAACCCTGCCCGCGTGTAAATCCACACGCGCACGTTGTCTTCACACGCGGCTGGCCCAGGCTGCGCGATTCCTGCCCGCGTGTAAATCCACACGCTCACGTTGTCTTCAAACACTATTTTCTTCTAACTCCTGCATCTGTGGAACTAACAGAAGGATTGATCCCTAAGTGGGAAGGAAGCCTTTCAAGGATTATTGGAAGTGACTTTGAACTGAACTTTGGACGCTATCCTGTGGTGAATTCAACCCGTATCTAGCGTGAGCCTCGTTCCGTCCGGGATAAGTCTCCCTTACTAATTTTCCCTTCCCTGTCGTTTTGTTCTTCATTTCAAATCCATCAAGAGACTTCTGGATTGTTCTACCCAGAGATACAGGTCAGTGTGATCATTCCTGCCATTATCTAACTCATCATACTCAGGTTGGAGCAGTTATTCATGATACTTTAATTTGTCCTAGGCTGGATTACTATACCTTACCCACGCCCTTTCCAGTGATCCATCGCTCTGCCTGTTTTATCAGCCAGAGGGTTGTATCATTTGGAAGGTCTTTGTTGACTTCACGACTATCAAGTCGGGTGAACAGGGATCCGGAAGACCCTACCTCCTGTATCCTTTTGAATATTGTATCCTTTTCGGTTGATACTTTGGTGCATTCTGACAGAATCAGAAGCCATGGAGGGTACGGATCCTTTAACTGTTTTGACACAGTTGATCCACGATTTGAGAAACGAAATGGTTACTGCACAGGACATGTTACGGCACCGTATGGACGTTATGCAAGACGCCCTACATGGTAGTCCTCAGGGAACACAAGCGCCGATGGCTACCGCATCCGGATCTGGGACTACGGCACCCCCACAGGAGACTATTAACGTGGTTATGCCCACTCAGTTTCCCTTGGCCCCTCCAGAAAGGTTCACGGGTGATCCCAAAACCTACAGAACCTTTGTAAACCAGTGCCGACTCCGTTTCCTTTGCCGTCCTACATCTTTTCCTGACCTAACCACAAAAGCAGCCTTCGTGCTTTCCCATTTAGGGGGCACGGCTGCTGCTTGGGCTAACCCTTTGTTGGAAACTAATAGCCCTTTGTTGTACGATTGTGACGATCTCTTGACTGCTATGAGTAAAGTCTTTGACATGCGTTACTCTACTCAAGCCACAGATTTGGAGTTGCTTAACCTACAACAAGGCAGCCAACCCCTTATGTCTTACGTCGCCCGGTTCAATCAACTGACGGCGGAAACCCAATGGCCTGACAGCAAGAAAACGGCTGTTTTTTACAAGGGTCTTTCTGAAGAACTGAAAGAAGCCTTATCTACTGTTCCTGTGGTTCCTACGGGTTTCCCAGAGCTGCTTGATTTGGTTCTACAAATCGACGCCCGAAGGAATGCTCGAAAGGGAGAGAAAAAGCCCTTCATGCCAGTCTCGGGGCGGTCAGAGACACCAGCAGTCATCTCTAACGACCCTGAACCCATGCAAATAGGCGCCGTGAGAGGCCGATTGTCCAATACAGAACGGGAGAACCGAAGAAAAAACCACTTATGTATGTATTGTGGTTCTTCCGAGCATTTATTGGCAACATGCCCTAAAAAACCCGTCAAGCGTGCGGGAAACGCCAAAACTCGACATTAGCAGGAGTCCCTATGTCGAGTGTTTCATCGGACTCCAGTACCATTCCTAAACATGCACCTGTAATAGTTCAGGTGACGTTACATTGTGATGAGCGAGAAGTGGTTTCCAAGGCCATGGTTGATTCTGGCGCCACCAGCAATTATATAGACATCACCTATGCCAAGAACCGCTCCTTACCCCTAGTAAACAAAAAAAAACCCGAAACGGTGAATACCGTGGACGGATCTGTGTTAACTTCTGGTATGGTAACCCAGGAGACGGTACCTGTTCGGATGACGCTATCAAATAACCATTCAGAAGAAATCGTCTTCGATGTTATTGCTGCTCCGCAGTACGAGATCATACTTGGTCTTGCATGGTTAACCCTTCACAATCCTACTGTTGACTGGGTTTCGGGATCGCTCCAATATCCTTCGACTCATTGCAACGAACATTGCTTTACCAGTCAGGAGGTGTCAAATAAACAACACTTATTGGCCTCTGTGGTGGAGGATTCTGCTATCAGCGTTGTACATCAATGCGACAATATCATACCATGCGAATACGCTGATTATGCTGATGTCTTTGATAAAGGCCAGGCAGAACAATTACCTCCTCATCGACAGTACGACTGTCCTATCGAACTGATTCCGGGTGCCAAAATTCCTACAGGCCGTGTTTATTCTTTAACACCTAAAGAAGATGTCGTGTTAAAGGAATACATTGACAAGGCGCTAGCCATGGGCTTTATACGACCCTCGCAATCTCCTGCTGCATCTCCTCTATTCTTTGTTCCTAAGAAAGAGGGAGACCTCAGACCCTGCATTGATTACAGGGCACTTAATGATATCACCATCAAAAACCAATACCCCTTACCGCTAATAAAC
The DNA here is from genome assembly GCF_040938575.1 of Ambystoma mexicanum. Classification (NCBI taxonomy): domain Eukaryota; kingdom Metazoa; phylum Chordata; class Amphibia; order Caudata; family Ambystomatidae; genus Ambystoma; species Ambystoma mexicanum. The sequence continues at coordinate 30,211,028 of NC_090933.1, read as the reverse complement.
GTGCTGTTGGATCAGTTAGGCACTTCCAGCTACTTCACCAAACTGGACTTGCGAGGTGCATACAATTTGGTTCGCATTCGTGAAGGCGACGAATGGAAGACCGCTTTTAAGACACGGTATGGTCTTTACGAATATTTGGTGATGCCTTTTGGTCTGTGCAATGCTCCCGCCACATTTCAATTCTTCATGAATGATATATTCAGAGATATCATGGACCGATTCGTGGTTGTCTATCTGGACGACATTTTGATTTACTCCTCATCTCTATCGGAACACGTCAGACATGTTTCTACAGTCCTACAAAGACTTAGGGAGAACCACCTCTATGTGAAAGCCGAAAAATGTGTCTTTCATTCGCAGGAAGTGGAATTCCTTGGTTACGACATTACCAATCTAGGTGCTCGAATGAGTCGTTCCAAGGTAAAGGCCGTCTTGAATTGGCCAATTCCACATAACGTCAAATCGCTACAGTCTTTCTTGGGCTTTGCGAATTTCTATCGCAGATTCATCCATTCCTTTTCCAAAACAGTAGCTCCTTTGACGGCTTTAACTAGTTCCAAAGTACCTTTCTGTTGGAACCAACATGCCCAAGCAGCATTCAAAAAACGGAAGGAAGCATTTACCACTCCACCCGTGCTTCAACATCCGGATCCTGATCGCCAATTTGTCGTTGAAGCGGATGCATCCAGTGTCGCTATCGGCGCAGTGCTCTCACAAGTCTGCACAGAAACCAAGGAGGAACACCCAGTGGCTTTCTTCTCTCGTAAACTCACCTCATATGAACGGAACTACACCGTTACTGAACGGGAACTACTGGCTATCAAAGATGCCTTCCGAGAATGGCGTCATCATCTTCTTGGGGCCAAACAACAGGTGTTGGTGTACTCTGACCATAGAAATCTCCAAGCATTCAAATCCATGAAATGCCTTACGGCCCGTCAGGCCAGATGGCATGTCTTTTTTGCCCAATACGATTTCCAGGTCACCTATCGTCCTGCCCGAGAACATGTTAAGTCGGACGCTTTGTCCCGTATGAGTAAAGAGGCGCAGGAAGAAAAACCAGTACAGATCCAGCTGTTGGCAGATCATGTGATTTGTGGGTGTTCGGTTCAACCATCCTTAAAAACCGAAATACAAGAGTGGGTAAAAAATAATCCACAAGTAGTCCAGGATATGAATCTAGACGTGCATAACGGTTTACCATTCACACAGGGGGTGCTTTATCTATCAACTCCTTCAATGCGGGATAAAGCCCTCAAATGGAATCATGATTCCTTGATTGCAGCCCATCCTGGACAGAAGAAAACACTGGACCTGCTCAAAAGGTGGTGCTGGTGGCCATCCATGGCAAAAGACGTTATAAACTACGTATCTTCTTGTTCTGTATGTATCCAATGTAAAAATACTCCTGGTAAACCAGTGGGCTTACTCCAATCCCTGCCTGTCCCTACCAAACCATGGGACATGATATCTATGGACTTTGTGGTGGAACTCCCCCCAAATCAAGGATATGATACCCTATGGGTCGTAGTGGATTATTTCACTAAATTGGCCCTATTTATTCCTTGTATTGGTTTACCAACTGCTACTGTTCTGGCTGATCTATTCATCCAACATATATTCCGTTTCTTTGGTCTACCATCAGTAATCATTACTGACAGGGGCTCGCAGTTTGCGTCACGCTTTTGGAGAGCCTTAACATCTGCATTACTAATTGATGATAGAATGTCCAGCGCTTATCATCCTCAAACCGACGGACAGACCGAAAGGGTCAATTGTACTATGGAACAATATCTGCGGTGTCTGTGTTTGCAATACCAATCGGATTGGCTCACGGTACTTCCGGCGGCTGAATTCGCCTATAACAACTCTTATCATAGTGCCATAGGCACTTCACCGTTCTATGCTCTCTATGGACAACACCCCCGATCAATACCTCTAGATTCCGGTCTATCCCTGGACACGCCTGCCGCAGGCCGTACGCTTCGTGATCTGAAGAGATTACAAAGAAAGGTGAAGCAGCATTTGGAGCAGGCCAAACGACGTGACAAGTTCTATGCCGATGCTCATAGGGTGTCCGCACCTGTCTATAAGGCTGGGATGAAAGTCTGGCTATCCACTAAGAACTTAAGAATTCCGGGCAAAAAGAAATTGTTGCCTAGATTCATCGGTCCGTATGTTGTGCTCCATGTTCTTAATCCTGCTGCTGTACGTCTGGCTTTGCCACAACGATGGCGGGTGCATCCTGTATTCCACGTCTCGCTCATCAAGCCTTTCTCTGACACTACTAGACTGCCGGTACGGCCTGTGGCTATTTCTGTGCGGGGGTCTGATGAATACGAGGTACAAGACATACTGGATATGAAACTCCGTTCTGGTAGACCATTTTATCTGGTGGACTGGAAGGGCTATGGACCCGAAGATAGGTCCTGGGAACCTCTTTCCAACATTCATGCTCCTGCTTTATTGAAGCGCTTCCACACAAGAAGGGGAGAGGTTGTCCCTTTGGGGGATGGCACTGTCATGCATGCTGGACGCTACGCTCGTAGAACAGCTAGACCGTTCTACTCCAAATGGAGGCTATTCGATACGTTACCGGGAAAACGACGTTTACACTTTTCACGTCGCTAACTTCACGTGACTTTGCTTCGTCACGTGAACTACGGTATCACGTATTTAAGCAGCGTAGAAACTTCACTCGCTGCTTCTGATCGTCTCTATTGGCGTCGTGTAGCTGAACCTCTGATCTACGTCCTGGTACATTCCTACAGCTACTTTTGGGCCTTCGATAGCGTGTGTTCCGCCACACGCTGATTCCTGGAGCTATCCCTTCGCGTGCTATTCCACACGCGCTCTTCGTCTGCAAGTGCGGCCGGCCCAGGCTGCGTAAATCCTGCCCGCGTGTAAAATCCACACGCGCTCTTTGTCTTCATACGCGGCTGGCCAAGGCTGCGTAAATCCTGCCCGCGTGTAACATCCACACGCGCTCTTCATCTTCAAGTGCGGCCGGCCCAGGCTGCGTGAATCCTGCCCGCGTGTAAAGTCCACACGCGCTCTTTGTCTTCATACGCGGCTGGCCAAGGCTGCGTAAATCCTGCCCGCGTGTAACATCCACACGCGCTCTTCGTCTTCAAGTGCGGCCGGCCCAGGCTGCGTGAATCCTGCCCGCGTGTAAAGTCCACACGCACTCTTTGTCTTCATACGCGGCTGGCCAAGGCTGCGTAAATCCTGCCCGCATGTAACATCCACACGCGCTCTTCGTCTTCAAGTGCGGCTGGCCCAGGCTGCGTGAATCCTGCCCGCGTGTAAAATCCACACGCGCTCTTCGTCTTCAAGTGCGGCTGGCCAAGGCTGCGCGAACCCTGCCCGCGTGTAAATCCACACGCGCACGTTGTCTTCACACGCGGCTGGCCCAGGCTGCGCGATTCCTGCCCGCGTGTAAATCCACACGCTCACGTTGTCTTCAAACACTATTTTCTTCTAACTCCTGCATCTGTGGAACTAACAGAAGGATTGATCCCTAAGTGGGAAGGAAGCCTTTCAAGGATTATTGGAAGTGACTTTGAACTGAACTTTGGACGCTATCCTGTGGTGAATTCAACCCGTATCTAGCGTGAGCCTCGTTCCGTCCGGGATAAGTCTCCCTTACTAATTTTCCCTTCCCTGTCGTTTTGTTCTTCATTTCAAATCCATCAAGAGACTTCTGGATTGTTCTACCCAGAGATACAGGTCAGTGTGATCATTCCTGCCATTATCTAACTCATCACACTCAGGTTGGAGCAGTTATTCATGATACTTTAATTTGTCCTAGGCTGGATTACTATACCTTACCCACGCCCTTTCCAGTGATCCATCGCTCTGCCTGTTTTATCAGCCAGAGGGTTGTATCATTTGGAAGGTCTTTGTTGACTTCACGACTATCAAGTCGGGTGAACAGGGATCCGGAAGACCCTACCTCCTGTATCCTTTTGAATATTGTATCCTTTTCGGTTGATACTTTGGTGCATTCTGACAGCGGGGAATATGAATGTTTTGATCAAGTCTGTTTCAGGGGTGGGGGATTTGATTTAGTGCCGCAAAAGCAGGTGAGCCAGGGCGATGCGGCAAGTGAGAGGATTATCATAAAATGGCGGATGTTTTCGAGTGCGTTAATGGACGAAAAGTCGGGTAAGGTCCATAGGAAAGTTTTCTACGATCTACCGATTTATGCTTAAAAACACATGGCCGAACCATAGGAACAATAAAAAAAAAGTCCCGGAACTATCCTTTAAGTCTTTAATTGATTTGTGATGTCATCTTTGATATCCTGGGTGTTAGTTTTAGCAGTGCATGGTGGTGGCGCGAGTTATGGTTGCTTAGCTTACCATAACTGGCCCATTTCTGAGGTTTTTCAGTTTTACTTGTAACCATAATGTCCCTTTAATAACGTTTTTTCATTGAATTTCATAGGTTTTTATTAGTGCAACTTAACCATAACGTCCCTTTAACAATGATTTTTCAGTGAAATACCAGTGCATGCTAATTTCCTACAATTTACTAATATCATACTTACCCCAATATAGCAACATATTTGTCCAATTTACAAGTTTAACCTTAAATCGCTGCCATTTCCCACCTTCTAGCATCATTTTTAACACTTCTATACACTTTTTGCAAGATGTTCCACTGTTTTTGTGTCCATCGACGTTTGCGAACGTCTGACGTCATCGCAGAACTTCTGAACAGTGTCACGTGACCACATGCTCGCGCGTGGCATGTTGACATGTTCACGAACGCGTCCGCACTTCGCAATCAGGTCTGTGCTTCGTGGACAGTTCGGAACTGCATTCTCTACTGATCTAGGAACTTTCAAGCTCAAAATGTACCCCTTGCACAGCTCCTACACCTATTCTTACTCCCTATTCATTAACAATCTAGTACAGAGCACATACTTGGAAGAATATTAGCAAAACTGCTATTTATCTTAAAAATTGCATCAGCTATTGCCATCCCTCCTCCCCAAGAGCCGCCACCACCAGCTGGAGGACCTACACATCATAAAAAGCAAGCGCAGTACTCCCAATGAAGAGGACCAAAAAGATGAGGTAGAGCAGGCCTGCGCTGGTTCTCAGGAGGCCAAGGTGAGAAAGCTTACCCAGTGAGGGGACTCCTTCTGCAGGCACTGTTGACACATCTACTTAAATCGAAGGATATATGGAGAGGCCATCAATGATTACCAGAATCTAATGACTACATGATAATGGTCCAACATATATGTCAGTCCATATAATTCCAGAAAGAGGAGACCTCTGCAACGGTTCTGGGATTGTGCGTATTGTGATGCTGTGACATATCTGACCTCCTTTTCTACCATTTTGTCTCAAGAAGAGAACCGAACCATCTGTTTTATTTTTACAATTAAGTACACTTTACCCATTCATTCTCTAATGTGCAAAGTCCACCAGTCTCTTTGGCAGTGGATCCAAGAATGATGATTTTGTTTTTTCTCAAGAGAAAACATTCTTTTGCCACTGACATTTCATCTTGATCTAGCTTCAGAATCATATATGGCTTTAATCGACCCAATCTATTTAACAATGCTTTGCCATCTCCAAGACTTTATTAGGTTCATGGCTAGTGCCAGAGTAGGACCCAGCCATGACAAATGTAGTATCATGTCCAGCCGTAAAGAAACACGCCATAAATATTGCGTACAATATAGTTGATGTATTCCTCAGTCATATACACGTCCACGGGTGTTTGAAAAATAACTCAGCCAGGCTATAATCCTTTCCGGGGGTGTGAGCAAACTTGAAGTGATAGTCCTGTAGCCTGAAACCCCATGTTTCAATACGAGAAGTCATTTTTACTTGCCTGGTGGACCATGATTTTTTGGAAGTTCATCCCATAGAGCAAACATTGCTGATGCTCACAGACTTCCTCACAGTCTGAGAAGTGTGGCAGTTGTGTACATTTTGTCAATATCTGATTGGCTTGTGCTAGTATTCGAAATTATTTTCTGTCGTGTGTCAGAGCCTGGTTTGTGCTGACCCATGATGGCTCACAATCCATAAGGCTGGGGTAAAGTGTTAGCCCAGTCCATAAATCAGGACATAAGGCCTACACCTACAAGCTTTTGTTTAATGTGTATACATACTTCCTGACACTGCTCTGACCAAAGCAACTCCCATCCTTGTCTCATCAGATGGGGCAGGGAGATACTGATAGACACACTGTCCTGTCTACATTGCACTGAATAACTCACCATTCCTAGGAACACGAGCTATTTTACTGACAGGTGTTTTGAAGCTGGAGCAGATCGAGGGGCATCAACCCTTTCAAAGCTATGGAGAAATTTACATTTACTGGGATTCAATGTCAAATGTGCATCTTTCGAAGCAATATATGACCTCCTGAGGGTGTAGTTGTGAGCTTCATGAGTTTTCCCAATGACCAGCACGTTGTCACTATAATGTATGCAGCTTAAAACGGGAAATATGACCCTTTGAATCACTTCATGAATAACGTCAGCTGTGGAAGACATACCACAATTAAGGGATTTGTATGTATATCGACGTACATGCGCAGCAAAAGTTATGATCTTTGTTAAGGTCATTCTTAGAGAAAATGAGTTGATTTAAAAGATGCATTGTACGTTAATTTGGGAGCATGGTGTTGTTCACTCTATGGCCTTATTGGGCTATCTGGTCTGCAATACAGATTTTGCACCCATCATCAATTTTTGTTACTGGGGCAATTGGGGAAACCCAATATAATGAGATATATATTTAAGTAAGAATGACACTAATTGAATATCCTCCCAGCCCCCAGTACAACAATGCATCCCAGCAGCCAGGGGCAAGAAATATTATGTATTTAAATTGAATACTTTGTTTTATTTAAGATAACAAATCAAGAAATTCAAGATGTGCCCTATTTTACAATGCTCAGGATATCACCCACAATATTTCAAATGGATACCAGCAACGTGTTTGCAGAAATGAAAACACAACCTGCCCACTGCTGTCTCATTAATTATTCCATTCCAATTCACTCAAACATCCAGACATGGAAAAACAAATAAGATATTTTTTCTAGATAATAATAGGCACAACTACATCTTCATATAGACCTACAAATTAACATTGCTTGTTTAAAGTTTTATAAACATCAACCTATAGTATGGAATTATATCACCCTGAAATCCCCTTCCCCTGAAATCAAAAGATTAAGTAGTTCTCCGGATAAAGTTGGAAACAAAATAATTCTGTTATTTTTCTATGAAACAGTTGACAAGTATTGGCATTAGAGAAAATTGTTGCTTAATATAGCTCACTTTTTGTAGGGCTGATTAGAATCTAAACTGTTGTACACTGTTGGTGACAAACTATTGGTTCCTAACTTTGTCATAGCTATAACTGGCTATCATTTGCACCAGTTGAATTGGTTGCAAATCATTTAAAAGTATTGTTTTCAGGAAATCTGTTTCTTTTTTTAAATGCTGGTCAAGGAGTGCCAACTTTCCCATTATTCTAAAGGTATCATGTTCACCCCAAACAAAAAATAGGTCCATTAAGGAATAGATTTAAGTTAGTTTATTGTCTATGACAGGCATCAATTAAAGGACTTGCCATTCCTAATTTCAATATGAGATGTTTAAAGCCTCCAGTGATCTCAAATTGCTGGAAAAAAAAACATGACGAATCTGCCTAGGTTTTGAATTTTAATTATACATCATAAAGTATATAAATCTTGTGCTATTCTCCCCCTTTCAGTGATATAGCTTTTAAACAGGGTTCCTGGAAATACTTTTTAATTGCTATTAGAGATAGAGACTCAATTAATTCATGGACATTTTGTATAAATAATGTGGAATCCCGGTAACAGCTGCTTGTTTGTCTTTCAAGCCCCCACAACAGGTCGGATAACGTACAGGCCAATGGCAGCTCTGCCAGGTAAGCATTTCCTTTCAGTCTATGTACGGGCACCTAAAATCAATTTCAGATAATATGGTCTTGCTTTGGGAAAAGGCATTTGTATTCGGTCTCATTTGGAATATGCCCGCCTAAGAAAAAATCCTGAAAGGCTACTGGATATGTGTTATCCTCCCTTGTCTCAAGAAACTAATAGTGTTGTTGGTTATGAGGGAGTTGCTGCTCAGGTGGCCAGGGAAGGGCCATCACCTTTGGATCCCAAGCCTGGGGTAGACAATTGAGGGAGGATCACCTGGGCAGAGGGTCCTTGCGGATTGGGGAGAGGGTGCCAGAGGGCGAGACACCGTATCCCCCTTTCCTGACAGTGATTTACCCTACCCTCCCTCAGCCTTTGTGAGATATTGCTTTCCATATCATAATTTTCCTCCTGAAATTACACTAAGTACTGAGAAGAAGAGGATGCCTCAAAGAGTAATGCAGAATACCTAGAGGAAACACCACTAAAGTACTGGGATGAAGAAGAGAGATCCTGAAGACTACAGAGCTGAAGGTCATTCATGTCCCAATAATTGGTCTAATTGAAATCGGGCAAACCAGGCAAGTGAATCACACCTGTAACCCCTTGATGGGATCGAGATGTTTAAAAGGTGGAACAGCAGCAAACATGGAGAGAGAAAGCAGCAAGAAAGCCAACATAACCCGCGAGAAGCCAAAGGAGAAAGGGACGCTGAGACACTGAAGGACTGCACAGTGAATCAAAGTGTAATTGTGTGGCGAGGGAGCCGTGTCTCCAGGGAGCAGGGGAAAGCATGAGAAGGGCGCGTCTGTCCCTTTACTTTGACCAAGCAGTGCGTGTTCCCCTGGATGGAATTAACTGTCCAGGGATGTCTGAGGGGCAGGTGGTGAGAACCTGACCGCAAATACAAGAAATCGATTTAACGAGGAAGCCAAAGAAAAGAGTGCTGCAACCAGTGAGGTTCAAGGAGTGTGAGAAACCCGGTGCGCGTATGAAATTCAATGTGGCAGAGAGTTGCATTGTATCAGAGTGGTCGCATGCAGTCAGCATGTTATCAAAAGCCTTTCGAAACACCGCAGCAAGAAGGAACTAAAACTAATGCAATTTTAGAAATTGATTTTGTAGAAACACTATATCCGACTGGTCACGTTTGAAGAAGCGGTACGTGTTCAAACATCTGATCAATCAAGAACACTGAGAAAGTAATACCAAATGGTAATGCTAAAGAAAAGAGAACGAAAGCTGTGGATGAGCAGCTGAGGGAAGCCAGTGAAGTGTGAGCAAAATGCTGAACAAATAAAACTGAGCTAAGTAAGTAGAGGTGAAGGCTGTAAATAAATTCCAACAAAGTAGAATATGGTAAAGAGAGCCAATGAAGTTTCAAGAAAGATAAATAATTGACCTATGAACTTGTGAGTTTTCGTGAACTGCCAACCCCGTCTAAGTTAATGTGGCAGAAAGCTGGGGCACAGGCAACTGGTTGCATGACATGTAATGGGTGGGCCGTGTGGCCTGTTAACTGCGCCTAGACCAGGTAGCCCTAACAAACCCAGGAGAATCGTGAAAGAAACCCTAACACAAGATAAAGCTGAACTTGGTGAAGTTTCTTTTTGAAGCTTGGGGAAGAGAACCCTGAGCTCCTTTGGAACATTGTTTTGTGAACCAGTTCTTGCAACTTGGGGAAGGGAACCCTGAGCTCCTTTGGTATATTGTTTTGTGAACCAACGCTTGAGACTTGCGGAAAGGAACCCTACGCTCCTTTGGAACATTGTTTTGTGAACCAGTGCTTGAACCTTGGTGAAGGAAACCCTGAGCTCTGTCTGAACTTTTTATTCTGAAACCAAGTGTGCTTGAAACTTGGGAAAGAGAAACCCAAATCCTGAAGGAACATTTGAAGCCTATAATTGTTGGAACTGTATCCTGAACTTGGGCATGGGAGCTACAGACTCCTCTAGACTTTATTTCAAACACTATTCGAGTTAGAATAACCCTACATTACATTTCTGTATTAGACAAGAGGGCAAACATAGGTTTTGATACAGGCAGACTCTTGATTTGGACTTAGTCATAAACTTTCCTTAGTTTCTGTAGGTAGGGAAATCCCCTCCATAGCTATATGGCAGGTTAGGCTTTACACCCATCCTAATACTTAATAAAGATTCTATTGTTGAAGTTGCAATCTGTTGTCTGTGTCATCTCTTGATACAATGCCTGTCTCACAGGTTGCTGACCCTTGTAGGGCACCTTTCACACTTCAAAAGATAGAACCAACAATAGACCCATACCTGGTTGTGTGGAGGATAAAGGTCCAATCAGCTTTTCTACACTAGGGGAGAGTGACCCCGGAGCTGCAGAGGAAGAGCAATCTTCTCCTGGGAGGCGTGGCAAGGAGAAGCCAGTGCACATCCAGTGTGGCAGATCGAATCGCATTCAAGCCCTGTGAATACTCAGCAACCCTGCTGAGACACAGAACAGAGAACCCGTCAAACATCCTGAATAAAAAAGCCACATCCTACTGGAACATCGCACAGAGACAGAATTTACGTGGTTGCTCCAGGGAACCGGGAGAAGGGTGGAAAGGCCCAGCCAGATCCCAAGACTGGGTGAGGAACTGGAAAACTGGAGGAAGAGAGAGAACAAGAACCACATGGTGGGTGGAGAGGCACAAGACCCCAAGGCGGGGTAAGAGAAATGAAACTCCAAGGGTGGTAAGAGAGAGGGTAACATAGGTTTCGATACAGGCAGACTCTTGATTTGGACTTACAGACATAGACTTTCCTTAGTTTCTTTAGGTAGGGAAATCCCCACCATAGCTATAGGGCAAGTTAGGCATTACACACATCCTGATACTTAATACAAATGATATTGTTGAAGTCACAATCTGTTTTCTGTGTCATCTCTTGATACCATTCCTGTCTCACAGGTTCCTTACCTTGTAGGGCACCTTCCACACTTCAGAAGATAGAAAAAACAATAGACCCACCCGTGGTTGTGTGGAGGGTAAATACCCAATCAGCTTTTGTTCACTAGGGGAAGAGTAGCCCGCGGAGCTGCAGAGGAAGAGTGATCTTCTGCTGGGATGTGTGGAAAGGAGAAGCCAGCGCACATCCACTGTGGCAGATCGAATCACGGTCAAGCCCTTGGAATGCTCAGCAACCCTGCTAAGACACAGAACAGAGAAGCTCGGCAAACATTGTAAAGAAAAAAGCCATGTCATCCGACATCGCACAGAGACAGAATTTACGTGGTTGCTACAGGGAACCGGGAGAAGGGTGGAAAGGCCGAGCCAGATCCCAAGACTGGGTGAGGAACTGGAAAACTGGAGGAAGAGAGAGAACAAGAACCACATGGTGGGTGGAGAGGCACAAGACCCCAAGGCGGGGTAAGAGGAGATATCTGAGACCCCAAGGTGGGGGAAAAGAAACCAGACCCAACGTGGAGTAAGAGAAATCAAACCCCAAGGTGATGCAATAGACATCGGACCCCAGGGTGGGGTGACAGAAACCAGACCCCAAGTTCGGGTAAGAGCAACCAAACACCAAGACATGGTGTAAGAACCTAAACCGCAAGGCAGGGTGAAATAAATGAGGCCCAAGGTGGGCTGAGACACACCCAACCCCCATATAGGAATGTGGGACGTGAGGCCCCAGTGAGGGGTAAAACACAGGAGATAAGGCACTGGAGTGCAAAGTTTGTTGGTAGGGAAACTAAGAAGAATACCTGGTGTGGACCTAGGAACCATGAGGTTCTGAACAGTAGAAGAAAACCAGAGACTCAGACAAAGTTCTACACCAAACCAAGAAGAAAGAGTGATCTAAGACTGACAGGCAACCCCAAGAAGGGAAAACTTGAAGAGACACTTGTTCTCTTTTGAACTGTGCTACAGGGCAAGGTGCCCCTTTGTTTTGGTCTAAAACTGACACACAACCTACCGGAGGGGAAGCTTGAAGAGACATTTGTTCTTCTGATTTGGACTGTGTCAAGAGAAAAGGAGTCCTTGGTTATGAAATCACAGGCTGGGGTCAGAAACCAGCCACCATTCTTTTGTTAAAATTAGATTTTCTGTGTTCACAGTAGTAGGTAAAGTAATCGTGTTAGAATAGGTTTTTGGATTAGTGGACTTTATTTACTTTGTAGGACTTCCTGACAAACACTCATTTATAGTCTTTTTTTTTCTTTGTAAATAGGGCCAGAAAGCATAGAGACAGTATAGTTTTTGGGTATTCTAATAAAGAACCTTTTGACTCAAAATGACACCTAGTTCGTCTCCTGATTCTGACTTACCCCAAGTGGTGTCAGCAGTGGGATTGGGACAACCTGATACAAGGTTGGGATCCATATTAGTGAAACGCCTTGCCCCGTCAGCTAGGCTCCCTGAACGTGCAACTCCCCCTGCCCCAGTCTATTGGTATCGACCTATTCAGTCTGATCGAAGTGGGAATACCCAGCCAGGAAAGAAGAATGACCTTGACCGGCATCACCATCTTCATTCCCAAGGCAGCTTTCTGATGGAAGCCACCAAGTCAGGACTGCCAAGGAAATACTCTCTAGATGTCAATGACAGCATCATAGGCCCAGACTGCAGGGGGAAACTAAAGTCTTATTATAGAACCAAGGGTCACAGAAATATATAGTAAAGCGTGGGGAACCAATCGCCCAGGGAATCTTCGAATGAAACCTGACTCCACATTTAGATGTGGCAGAGGATCTTCCCTATACAGCAAGGAGTGCCCTAGGCTTTGGACAAGTTGATAAAAATGTAGTAGGGTCAGAATCTGCCTAACCGACACCAAGAGCTAGCGTTAGAGCTGAGGTTTTGCCACCCTTCAGTGACCAACCCACTAAGAGTCCTGCTCATGTACGGGAAGTTGTCTTAGACCTAAAATTCTACCCCCTGAGACCTGAAACCCATCCTGCCCACATGGACAAACATAGTGGGGAACAGTTCGCTTTTTAACCCCTGAGGGAACGGGATTCCACCCAAGGAGAAATCCATGTTCTGCTTTGATTTGCAGGTGGTGATTCCCCCAGTCGTGTCTGTTTATTTAACTCTGCAGCAAAACCATGGCAAAAGAAGTGCCTAATAACTCTGCCAGTACTGCCCTGTGAGAGAGGCCTTTTCATCATCCTGCTCAGTTTCTCTTGCTGGTTTAGAAATATAAAGATGGATGATTTATTGGGTTATCTGAACCATGGCGTAACAAGGGATCCAAAATGGGGGAACAGATGGACCTAGTGAAAGATATGTGGATGGTCCACCCAAAATTTGTTTTCCAATTCATCATCGCTCCATGGAAAATATAAAGGTCTCAAGGCCAATCAGTTATCAGAAGGAGGATATGACATCCAGTGTCCAAGCTTCTCTGGAGACCATAGACCTCCCAATACAGGGGAATCCCAGTATACCCTCCTTGCGTAACACCAACTCCCATCAAGGCCCAGGGAAACCAACAAAGGAGAAAGGGGCACTGACGTTCTCACAATAGGTCCATCCATCAAAAAGCCATATTAGAGACATGGAAGGAAGAAGACTTACTTTATTTTGCATTTTTGCTCACATAGCCCGGGGGCATCAAGGCACTGTTACAGGAATATGTCTTAGTTGCGTATTTATAACGAGCTTCGTAACGAGAAGTTTCTAAGCATGGACCCTGGGATCGAACCTGGGTTGCTCCGTGTCGTCTTGTTTCCAAAGCGAGCACGTTGCCGCTGAGCTATCCTCCCGGGACAAACTACAGTGTCTTTATAAGAGGCTCACCCAATAGAAGATCGGGCTGAGAGCTCAGAAATCTCTTCTCTTAGCTATGAGGAAAGGAAAGGGCATCCCTGCCAACACAGAGACTGGAGAATCCCGGGTAATGAGAGTCCCAAGTAGTGGAGAAGCCCTAAGCTGTGACGGAGTATCATAATGAAAAAACCCTGCTGGCCCCGCTGGAAGAGATCGGAAAGGGAGCGCCAGCTCCGTTAGACACGGATTGCTGGGAAACAGCTCAAAGAGAAAAGCTGTGTCGGCCTACTGGAACGCCAGCCCAGAGGAGCACCACACAGAGACCAAAAGGTACGCGGTCACTCCAGTGAACTGGGAGGAGGGTGGAATGCCTCAGCCAGATCCCAAGACATGGTGAGAGACTGGCCACCTCTAGGTGGGGAGGGAGCAATGAAACCTCAAGGTAGGTGGAGATCCCAAGACTCCAAGGCTGAGTAAGAGAAATTAAACCCTATGGCGGGGTAAGAGAGAGAGCGATGCAAGACCCCAATGTGGGGTAAGTGAAACAAAACCAGGGTCCACGGAGGGCTGAGGGACACCAAACCCAAAGGTGCGATGTGAGACTAGAGTCTGAGGGAGGGGTAAAACCCAGGAGATAAGTCAGTGGAGATAGTAACACGAAATTCCTTGGTGGGGAAACCAAGAATACCTAGTGTGGACTAAGGAAGCAGGCTGTTCCCAACAGTTGAAGAAAGTCAGAGACTGTGACAAAATGACTGACCAAACCAAGGAGAAAGAGTCCAATCGAAGACTGACAGGCAAACCCAAGGAAAACAAACTTGAAGAGCCACAGGTTTTTCTGCTTTTAACTTTGCTATGGGCCAAGGAACACCTTTTTTAAGACTCTAAGACTGACACACACCTTCAAGGAGGGGACGCTTGAAGATACTTCTTCTGATTTGAACTACGTTGCGGGGCAAGGAGTTCCTTGGTTTTAATAAAGAAACATCAGGCTAGAGTCCGCCAGCCTGCATTCTTTCCTTGTGGCCAGAGGCCCTTAGGCTCTTATTCTACTTTTGTCAAAGTTAGGCCTTTTGTGTTTATCGTGGTAGGGACAGTAATCACGTTAGAATAGGTTTTCTGAACAGTGGACTTAATTTATTTTGTAGGTTATTCTGAGGAACACGACTTTTGAAATAGGGGCAAGAAACTTAGGGACCGTATCGTTTTGGGTGCTCTACTAATGAACCTTTTGACTCAAAATGCCACCTCGTCTGCATTCTGATTCTGACTTACTATACCTGTCAGGTTGGCTTTCACACTTTTCTGCTTTCCCAAAACTCTTTCTGCTTCCTATATGTTTAAGATAACACACCAAGAAAACTCCATCAATGCAGAATCATTTGACGCAGTGTTTTTGGATTGAACAGAACCTTTCTTAGGTTCCCTTCACTTACTCAAACCCCCAGGGCCCTCCTCCCGGCTTCTATGGGCCTTGTGTATTTTGATATGTCACAAGGAGATGTGTTAGCTACTAACAAGACCCCATTTTTTAAGTAATCGTATGTAATGTAAAGAGGTCTTATATAGCACACTTCTACCCATAATGTTGGCCTCACTGCAAATGGCTTAGGAAGAAAGGTGGGCAGGGTGGCATAGTTTTATCGCAGGTAGGCAGATGTTGACACCTGTGGCGCTGATCAATGCAGGTAGGAAGTATCTGTTGCCTATATGAAAATCTCTATGTTGATTTTGGTTGATACAGACCAGCACAGGTTAGCCATATGGGCAGCCTCTGGGTTGTGGGGTACAGAATTGACAGAAACATTGATTGTAGATGGATGCTGTCTGAGTCTGTAAGTACACTAGACTTAGTTGGTCACCTGAACAGGAGTGGGAAGTGTAAGGGTGTACGATTTTAGTGGGGACAAGTTAGTTGAGGTATAAGAGGGGCGGCCTGGAGGGGGAGGGATTAAAGTGTTGTTGCTTCCAGTCTCTTTGTTATAGATTTCAATGAGATTCAGGTGTAGACCAGTGTCATGCAGCAGAGGGTTCATAAATCAGATTTATTTTCCACGGATGGTAGTGCGAAGGGTTTCACAATGGCTAGCTATGATGTAGCCCAGGTTTCTGGGGCCCAATTTTTAGTCAGTTACTATTATCTTTCATTTCTTTAGAAGTGGGTGGTTGAACAGCCAAGTCTGGAGCTCTTTCCAGAAAGTCACGTGGTTCATTTTCAGAGGAAGACATATGGGTAGGGTTTTCCAGAGTTTCATATTGAGAAATGAAAGAGAGCATCCTCCTTATAATTTTTAATTGATGTTTGGAACTAGTGCTAGTGCAGTATTGCAGATTCTAATTGTTCAGGAGTGTTTGTACTTTTGAAATGATCTCTTTTTTTGATGGGCAGCCCATAGAGAATATGTATTGGTGGCATGACTTTTTAAAATAGCTTCACTGAGAAGTAGTCTTGCTGCTGCATTCAGTGAGATCAAAATTCAACTGGAATATTCATATTTTAAATAATTCTCTACGTGGGAATGTGACATTGATAAGAATACATTGCATATTTAGATTGTTAAGAATATTCTAAAGCCAGAGGCATCCTTCATGTTTTTGTCATAGCATGCATGAACCGATTATTAAACTATGCGAATTATGTCCAATTCATACATTTTAACCTATCCCTTGTATATGCACTCGATTCTTGTTTCTCTGCTGAATCCAAAACGGTGTCTGGTTTTTGGATTGGAAGTGTGGTTCAGAAATTACAACTACAAATGTGTTTCTCATAGCCACTTTAAATACATCTTTTTCATAGCACATTTACTATGCATTTAGATTGAATTTCATGTGTGTGGCTTGCCCCTCGTTTCAACGGCACCATCTGCTCTGGGAACATACATTTTAAGAAAGGACTATTTTAATAGGCTGCTTAATGGAAGAGACAGGTCATCTTCCTGAAGCCCAATGCTCTGCAAGATCAGGGGTGATAACCTGTCCAAGGTATCTGCTTCTAAGAATCCATGCCCTGATCCACCAGCGACTGAAATGTTGATTTTCAGATCAGTTTAAAATACATGCACATGGATTGGGCCTGAATACCCAATATAAAACTCATGTTTAGATGAGTTCATTTGTAATTTGGAAACAAGGTCTCTGTCTGCGGTAAACAAAGATGTGCCCCTTTGAAAAATTGATCCATGTGAAGGATAATGTATATGGGCATTCCTTTTCCACAAAAGAGCTGTCCTCTGCACAAACAGACCTCTTGAGTTCAAACTAAGTATGAAAGTGCCTTGTTATATGTAAAAAGAAAATGTTCTGTTTGTGTCATTTTTACTTGGAATAAAGTGGAGCCCTGTTCAGAAATATACATGATCTCTGATGTGATTTGTAATAAAATGTCTTTGTATCAATTATAAAACACCATTTCGAGGGGATTGGGTGATCCGACGTATTCCATATCTATGACAGTAATCACCACAGCTGTGCTGCTTTGGAAAATCTTTCGGTGTCTGCGTCGATGACGTCGATACGCCGCCCTCCAGGACCGCCTCCGACGGCTGACGTCACTGGATGTTATAAGTAGGACGCACGATGCCCGTATCCTCAGTTCCGTTTTTTCCGCGAACATGTTCGCTTCGGAGATCTCGGCACGCCTCGACTCTTTGGAGTTTCTGTTCTTTATCAGTTCTTCGAACCTGTTTGTTTGTGAAGCTATCCTTCGTGATGTCTACCTCGTCTTCCACCCCGCGTCCGGGCTTTAAGAAGTGCGGGGACTGCGGGTCCAAGATGTCAGGGACGGACTCGCACAACACTTGCCTCTGGTGCCTCGGGGAGGCCCATGACACGGATGATTGTGTCGACTGCCAGTCGCTTACGTCCAAAGCCTTGCGGGAGCACAAGAAGACACTGTCGGTAGCTAAGGTGTCCAAGCCACGGGAGTCGAGGTCTGCGGGGATTTCGACGGATGATTCGAGGGGCGACTCTCCGCATTGTCGTCGGAAGTCCAGTGGGTCTCGGTACCGGAGTAGGTCCCGCCACTCCTCTGCCTCTTTGAGGCACTGCCGGAAGCGCTGTCATCGGTCGCCTTCCCCATCCTCATCCGAGGACTCTGCCCGTCGGTGGGTCGCTTATTCCACCAAGCATGCGACGCCGGAGGAATGGGCTTCCGTCAGTAAAAAAATGCTAGCGATTCTTGAATCGCAGTGCACTGGTCCGTCCGCGCCTCTGAGTGGGGTTGGTTGTGATCGGTCGAGAGACACCGCTCGTACGCCTTCGGGCTCGGGTGGTCGGCAAGATTCGCGGGAAAGGTCCCGCTCGGACAAGGGGAATCGTTCTCGTCATGCCCTCCAGGTCCCGGTCCTCGATGAGCTCGAGACTGTGTGCACCTGTGATGTCTTCTAGGAAGACGTCGATGCCTGTGGGGCCAAGGTCGTCGACTGACTCTTTGGAGGCTCCACCTCCGAAGAAGTCGTTGATGCCATTGGCGCCCAGGCTGTAGAGGGACACGCTCGGGGCTCCGACCTCGAGGCCTGTGTCGACGCCGTCGATGCTGTCGGTGCCACGTCCGGCATCGACGCCGATTCACTCGACGCCTTTGGAGGCTGTTTCGACGGGGGGTACCCCGGGGCACGGTGGAACCCCCTAGAAAGGCTCTGGCCAAGGTCAAGCATGGCTTTGTTCTGCATTCTGTGCCCTCTTACCGCCATCTTGAGTACATTTCAGAGGTGGATGAGGGCTTTTATAATGGCATGGTTCCTGATACGTGCCAGATGAGATTCTCTCGGGCCATAGCCAAATTGAGGACCTGTGTCAGTCCCTGCACGACGCCAGTGGTCTGGACACCTCTCCGGAGGTGGTGTTTTGTAGACCTGAGCCTGGCACTCATGCCGACTCCTCGTACCGGCGCCTTATGTCTAGGGTTACCGAGTACTTGGGGTGGTCTGCTCCCCCATGGGATTTTCTTCAGGATGACCTTACGGATATCCTCGACCAAGATCCACCAACTGACCCGCTATTGCCGTTCCATATGGCTCTACAGAGGAGGGTGGCGGCGGCTTGGACTGCTCCGGAGAGTCTCCCGGCAGAGTCTCCCGGCAGTGGGCAAGTCTTTGCCGCGAAAATACCGCCCAGCCAGTAGCGACCCCTGCTACTTGACCAAGCACCCCACTCCGGAGAGTTTGGTGGTGCAGGCGGCTACAGCCCCAGCAAAGCAGGCGTATCCTACCATCCCTCTGATAGGGACAACAAGCGTTTTGATGGTTGGGCGAAGAAAGTGTTTTCTTCAGGGGGTATGGCGCTTCAGGCGGCCAACTCCGTATGTGCCTTGTCTCGTTTCATGCACACTCTGTGGAACTGTGTTTCCTTAGCGGCTGAACATATTCCCGAAGGGGACGAATGGGATGGTTTCCTTGCTATGGTCCAGGATGGCAAGGATGCCATGTGTGAGGCCGTTCAGTCAGGTTTGGACATGGCACATTGCGTCAGCCGGTCCATGGCGGCGAGCACCGTAATACGCAGGTTTGCATGGTTGCGGAAGTCGGGTTTGCTCCTGATGTGCAGGCCCAGCTCCTCTACATGCCCTTTGACGGTGAACATCTTTTTGGCAGCAAGGCTGATGAGAGCCTTGAGAGGTTGCAGACCGCCAAAGCTGCAGCGAAGTCGTTGGGTGCTGCAGTTCGACAACCTCTGCCTTTTCGTCCTAGGGGACAGCAATGGAGGGGAGGTTCCTTTAGTTATTACTCATCCTTTGGTAAAGCGAGAGGAGCTGCCAGTGAAAGGGGCCACCGTAGGAGTGCCAGAAGTGGAAAACATGGTACTCGAGGTGCCAAGGCCGCTCGGACAGTTGCCCCTTTGCCCTCAGGCAACGCCGAGCCGCTTCAGCTAAGTCATGAGGCCATGTCCCATGGTTCGCCGGTTGGGGGAAGGCTGGCGCAGCATCTTGTAGAGTGGCGTGCCATTACTTCAGATGTGTGGGTTCTGGAGATTATAGCCCACGGCTACTGTCTTCCTTTCCGGCAAAGGCCACACGACAATCCACCGGGGATCTCTCTTTGAAGAGTCCGGATCCACTCCTTGCGCAGGAAATTCAATCCCTGCTGGAGAAAGGCGCCATAGAACTGGTTCCTGTATCGGAGAGGAACAAGGGATGGTATTCCCCTTATTTTTTGATTTCCAAGAAAGACGGGGGATTGAGACCCATCATGGACTTGCGCGGTTTGAACAAACTCCTCAGGAAGGACAAGTTCAAGATGGTTACTCTCTCTCAAGTTCTCCAGGCCCTTCAACTTTAGGACTGGTTGTGTCTCTCGACCTCAAGGACGCTTATTTTCATGTGCTGATCCATCCAATGCACAAGAAGTACCTGAGGTTCGCGGTTGGCGACTCGCACTTTCAGTTTCGGGTCCTGCCGTTCGGATTGACCTCCGCCCTGAGGGTCTTCACCAAGCTCATGGTAGTGGTGGCAGCGCATCTCAGGAAAGGGGGGATTCACGTCTACCCCTACCTGGACGATTGGTTGATCAGGGCGTGCTCTCCCAAGCAAGTCCTGGATCATCTGTCCGTCACCTGCCACTCCCTCCACAAGCTGGGCTTCTCCCTCAACTTAAAGAAGTCCCATTTGATGCCAAATCAGAGGCTCCAGTACGTCGGAGCAGTGCTCGACACTGGGGCTGTTTTTTCCTCCCCAGGTGAGGGCTCATCGCATTCAGCAGATGGTGCACAAGTTTCAGCTTGCCCAGAGTCTCCCAGCGTTCTAGTTCTTGAGATTGCTCGGCCTCATGGCATCCTGCATTCTTCTGGGGCCAGAGGCCAGGTTGCGGATGAGATCTTTGCAATGGGCACTCAAGCTCCAGTGGTCTCAGTCCTCCGGCAGGATGTCGGACCCGGTTCAGGTGCCGTCCTCGGTCACCCAGGACCTTCTGTGGTGGACCGTCAAAGGCAATCTGATGAAGGGGGCTCCTTTTTGACTACCCAGGCCGGAGGTGATGATCGTGACGGACCATCCCTCACGGGATGGGTGCTCATGCCAACGAGTTGACAGTCAGCGGTCGTTGGTCTCCGTCGGAGTCCAGACTCCATATCAATCTGTTGGAGCTGAGGGCCGTCAGGCTTGCCCTGAAGGCTTTTCTGCCGACTGTGCGAGGAAAGAATGTCCTGATCCTGACTGACAACACAGTGGCCATGCACTACCTCAACAAAAAGGGGGGGCAGGGTCACTTCCTCTGTGCAGGGAGGCGATGCAGCTCTGGTTCTGGGCAATCCAGCAGGAAGTTTCGATCTCGGCAGTTCATCTGGCCGGAGATGAAAACGAGACGGCGGATGCTCCGAGCAGGCAGAGCGCGATCTCTCACGAGTGGGAGTTGGCTCAGGAGATTCTCCTGGAGATCTTCGTCCTTTGGGGGACCCCTCAAGTGGATCTCTTTGCCTCCAGTGTCAACCGGAAGTGCGAAAGGTTCTGCTCGCGGGAATTTCCTCCAAAAGGAGCCTTAGGGGACGCGTTTGTGGTGGAGTGGTCATTCCCACTGCTGTACGCGTTTCATCCAGTCCCCGTCCTCCCGCAAGTGCTGCGGAGGTTGCAAATGTTCGGTTCCTGGATGATCCTCATTGCTCCGGCGTGGGCCCGGAGGACGTGGTACCCGGACCTTCTCGATTTGTCCATCTGCCCTCCACGTTGTCTTCCCTACCGAGACAATCTGCGTGAGAATGGGAGGGGGGTCAGGTTCTCCATCCAGAGGTCAGATCCCTCAACCTTCACGCTTGGTTTCTGAAAGATTGAGGTATAAGGATTGGGACCTCCCTGAAGACGTGATGGAGGTGTTGCTTTCGGCCAGAAGGCCCGCAACTAAGTCCCTGTACCGTTGCGGTTGGCGAAAGTTCTGCGACTGGTGCAGGGTTAAGAATGTGCATCCTTTTGCATGTGACATTCCTGTGGTTCTGTCTTTTTTGCTTTCTTTAGCCCACAGGGGCTTGTAAGTGGGTAAGGTTAAAGATTACCTGGCAGCGCTGTCCATATTGAAGCGCTCGTCGGAAGAGTGTTCTTATTTTAAAATTCCTTTAATTTCTCAGTTTCTAAAAGGGCTCACTAATGTGTTCCCTCTGTCACCTTTCCGGGTGCCCGGTTGGGATTTGAACCATGCCCTCAAGTTTCTGATGGGTGCTCTGTTTGAGCCTTTGCATTCATGCCCTTTGAGACTGTTAACTCTTAAAACTGTATTTTTGGTTGCGGTAACTTCCGCTCACAGAGTGAGTGAGTTACAGGCACTTTCAGTTAAGCCACACTTCACTGTATTTCAGAAGGACAGGGTTGTCCTTAGAGTTCGTCCTTCCTTTCTTCCGAAGGTGGTGTCGGAATTTCATTTAGGCCAGAAGGTTGTTCTTCCGGCATTTTATCCTCCTCCACATCCTGGTAAGGAAGAGGAGAGGCTCCATAGGCTCGATCCTAGGAGAGCTTTAAGCTTTTATATTTCACGCATGTCCCGGGTCAGAGTGGACGATCAACTCTTCATTGGTTACGCTGGAAAGCGTTTGGGACAAGCTGTGACTAAGCAGACTTTGTCTCGCTGGATTATTCTGGCTATTTCTCAGTGTTACCGCTTGGCGGGTAAGGACCCACCGGTCGGCTTGCGGGCCCATTCTACCAGGGGTATGGCTGCCTCTACTGCCCTACAGAGGGGTGTTCCTATTCGTAACATCTGTGATGCAGCCACCTGGGCTTCGGTCCATACTGTTGTATGTCACTACTCCCTCGATTCCATCCGTGGGCAGGATCTGGCATTTGGCAAGGCGATCCTTTGCTCCGCAATTTGATTGGGCATTCTAAATTTCTTTTTCTAAATTATTTTCCCACCTCCTTGCATTGGTACTGCTTTGGGAGTCTGTCATAGATATGTAATATGTCGGAGGACCCAATCCCCTCGAAGAACAAGTTACTCTCTTACCTGGTAACGTTCTTTCGATGGGATGGTCTGACGACGTTTTCCATATCGCTCCCTCCCTGCCTTCCCCGCGACAGAATTTCTTATGCTATTGCAGCTTACGTTTCTGTAAGGCTTTGTGTGGTCAGACTGGCAGAAGACTGGTGCCACACGTTCTTGAGAAAAAACTACAACTGAGGCTACTGGCGTCGTGCGTCCTACTTACAACATCCAGTGACGTCGGCCGTCGGAGGAGGTCCTCGAGGGCGGCGTATCGACGTCATCGACGCAGGACGTAGACGCCGAAAGATTTTTCGAAGCAGCACAGCTGTGGTGATTACTTTCATAGATATGGAATACGTCGTTGGACCATCCCATCTAAAGAACGTTACCAGGTAAGAGAGTAACTTGTTCATTTCAAGTAGCACAGTTTTGTATGTTTCCTGTCACATCACAGCAAACATGCAGAAGCACATTTTAAAATACATTTTCCTTTGATAAAGTCTCCAAACATATTATGTTTTCCTTATAGAAGAATGTCTGGTGCAATTTAAATCCTTTTCATCTTATTTTATCTACTTGCATTAATTACTTGATATGTCAGTCAGGGTTGGAGCATTTGTGACTCAGTGATGTCCTGAACGAAAGGGGATTGTATCTCCTTTGAAGCTTGTTTGGGGAGTTAAAAGGCCACATCTATATTTTATTTATTTATTTGAAGTTTTGTTCAGCGCCGTTAACCTATTAGCGCCTAATTACGAGGTCTCTTTGCGGGACCCGACCTTAACGGCTGGTTTTACCAGCCGTTAAAGTAGGGACCTGCAAAGGGACCTTGGTGCTAACTACGGTGCCGCAAATTTGCAGCACCGTACTTACCGCCTTCCCCATTCCCATTGAGCCCTATGGGGCAAAAATGGGAATGCGGAAGGGCCATGGAGTAAGGGATAATTACTGCGCCGCCAACCTTGTAATGGGGTGGAAATTCCCCCTTTCTCCATGGCGGAGTTGGTAAGTTACCGGCATGAACCATGGTGCTAATAGCACCATGGTTTTCCGCCGGGGTCGTAATGATACCCTTTGTCCGTGAACTGGGGGATAAAGCATGTGATTAAGCCATAGGCAAAGTAGCGACTCTTGACATAGCAATAACATCTGTTGAATATGCAATATTGTCCTGCCCTCTTGGGATTAAGTAAATTATTGTGTATGTAGTTTAAATATATTTGCATTATTATCTTTTTCAAATGAATAACACATTACCTATGTTGATGCAGGCTCAGCATTGTATAAAAAGTTTCCTGGTGAACCATTTAGACACTTCACTTCTGCACTCGCCATAAATTGGCAGTGGTTTGAACCGAGGTCCGCTCGAGTGTTTTTTATTTTCCTGTATATTCTGTATTAAAAATGTGACCTGCAATCTTGAAACCCTGTCTCAGATGTTGTATTTTGTTTGAATTATAGTGCTTAGAAGTCTCAAACGTAAGTTGATAGAAAGGCAGTCCAGCTCAGGAGTGGATTAAATGAAAGCGGATAACCAAGAAAATTGATTAACCAGGCATTCAAATGAGTCAGAATGTACCCTATGGGAAAAATACTCTATGCAATTTGAACATTCTAAATGTATTTACTAATTTTTAATTTTTGCCTTATAAAAAACGGTAAAAAAAAATGCAAAACCAAATATTTGTGTGCATATAAAGATAAATAATACATTTTAATGGAGTGATTATGACACATTTAAAGTTCAATAATAACAAATGTGCGTGTTCTTCTACGAATCTGTGGCAGCAACTCAAACATAAATTGATCTTTAAAAACTATGGGTTGCTTTTCAACAAATTGACAGTTCCTTTGCATGTCTAAATCACATCCAAAGCATGTTTTAAGAGATTGCACCTCTAGCAAAACAAACATATTTTCTCTATAGTTGACCAATCCACGCAATGAAATAGCTTGTTTAAAAAGAGCTTTCGTAGATGTACTTTTTCTATGCACTTAACATTAGATCTGTTGTCTCAATTACTCCCACAGACGGACTTTAATGGCAAATATGTTGTTCTCTTGGTACACCATTGCAAGATCTTTTAACTTTAGCCAAATCCAGCAGATTAAAAAGAAACTTCATGTACATACAAAGCTTAGTTGGGCAGAGGCTGATGGACAAATATTTGGCAAGAGTTTGTTTAGATAGAATGATCTTACATATGTCATCTACACACCTCTTGGTTTTTAAGGACACCTGATTCAAATGATGATCAGTCGACAGCATATTTTGTTTGACTATAGTATTAAAAGAAGAAAAGTTTGCAAAGTTGTCCCTTTTGAGATTGAACTGCATCAGCATGGTGTTAAAAAAAGAGTTGAATGCCATCATTATTTACTTAATTCAAACATATTGTGTGATGTAGGTTGCATAAAGCAGAGTTATTGGCCACCCACCTGTAGAGGAGAAGACAAGTACTCCTAACACGAAGTCGCGCAACAAGGTATCCATTGAGAAAGTCCTATATGTATCCACGAAGAAATGACGGTCTTCTGAAAGAAGTTCCGGAAGAAGTGTGAAAGAAAATGAAAGAGAAGACTTGTGGCATCACATGAAGCAGAATTGACGAACCCAGAAGAGATGCCGATGTAAAAAGAATATAGACCTTATAGAATCTGATGATGATGTAGCAAATTATGCAACATATCGGGAGCGAAATGAAGATTGCACGTGCAAAGAAGCACTGAAAATGTCAAACCATTTTACAATTGTCCAGGCGCAGTAACGCAAGTAGACAAAGTAATTATAAGGCTGGCCTTGTAGTGAATAGATTGCAGGCGATGCGGCAATGTATATATATAGGAATGTATAGAATCTGGATGTTCCACGAAGCATCGTAGTAAACTTGGACCCTGTGAATGAAAGGGTTGGAAGTGTGGCGCGGCATAGCTGACGGAGAAGGAAGATTTGAGAAGGCTTGCCTGGCCCAGTGTCAAGAGTCGGGCCGCCGAGAGCCTGGTTATCTACTCGAAAGGATACAATAACATGAGAAGTGAGCTGAGCTCCTGTTTGAGGTATAATGGAAAAACACTAGAAGCGCCAGATTATCTCCATTTAATAAAATAAAATGCAACGAAGGAGCTCAAAACATGGTCTCGAGTCACATGGTCAGATGAAAATAGACTTGGGGCGAGCTACACCGAGACCAGAAGATAAGGCCATGTCTTCACTCACTTTTATTCTTAGGCGCAGAGAGCCTGCACAAGGCCAAGTTCAAACATAGTAATTGAATGGCAGACTGCAGGAGTGATGATGGATGTTGGGCTAATTGGGTGGGGAGGCATGACTAAGCTGACCTCCCAGCACCTGGGGTACCAGCTTGTGGGCTGCTAGCGAGTGGAATATTCCAGAAGGGTACAAGTGTGCAAACCAATTATAGAGGGCCACGTAGCAAAGAGCCCTATAGTTAGAGAAGCCAATAGAACATTGTGTATTAGTCCAACACAGAAGATGACTTGCACTTGGGGTTGACAGAGTTATCCACCTGACATTAGAGACCGAATCACAATCCCATAACCCATAGAAAGTATATGTAAATGTTCCCTTTAAGCCTATCACATCCCCTAATAGGTTTTCTTATTTTGCCACGTAGTATGGCGTCACTTATGATGAATTTTTAGTAGAAATGTATGTTTTTATGAAATGTTTTTGAGAACTTGAGGGAGCTGTGTGGTGTCCATTGATGACCATTGTATTCCCTGTTTTAACAAATGTTATTAAAGCAGCCGAGATTTTGCCAAACTTCCTGAGTCGGTCTGATTATTGATGTATGAGTAAGGTCTGCATACCCATCCATCTCAGATACTGTTACTTCACAGGTTTACACCAAATGTTACCACAGAAAAGAAACTATTGTATTCAAGCCTTACAAGGGAAGAAAGACCCAGATTTAGCTGGATACGTTTGCTGTGGATGAGAGAGGGTAGACCTTCTGCCTTCCTCTGTAAAATCCATCCAATTGATTAACCCCAAGCATTAGAGCCTGCCAACATTTTGCACCCATGTGCAATCCTCAGAAATAGTACAAAAGCCTTTTATCAGAAGGCTGAAAATGAGTCTGTCCAGAGGATGCTGTGGTCGAGGGTGTCAAAGGACGCAGAAAGGTCGAGGAGAATAAGAGCGGCACAGTCTTCTGAGTCTGCAGTGCTTTTGAGGGCATCTCAGATGAGATGAAGAATAGAGATGATTCAGTTCCTCAGAGGGGCCTTGAGCCAGACTGGGCGAGGAAGTGGTTGGATTTGTTGAAGAGACAAAACTGGGAGTAGGCTGTTCAGTCAGTCAATACTTTTGGCTATGAAGTGCTTGTTAGAAATAGGTCTTTAGTTGGCAAGAAGAAGGTGGTCATGGGAGGATTTCTTAATGAGGGGTTTGATGTGCGATGTCTTGAAGTCTGCTGGGAATATGCATGAGGTGAGGGAGGAGTTAATGATAGATCTTGCAATGCTGCCTGCACAGGTTGAGGAAATGATATTTTTGAGATATGGTCTCTGCTGTAAACACCAGGCCAGACAATATTTTCATAGACCTCTTCTGATTGTGAAATAGAAGTGGAGCCAAATGAAGAGACACTGTAATTGGCGAAGCTCCCTGTGGGTAGTAGCAAAAGAAGATGCAACACGAGATTGATGAAAAGTAGCCAAAAAAGGAACAGTAATTGTACAAAACCGTGTTCAACGTTCTCGCCATGGAAAAACCAGAAACTTCACATACATAGTTCCCTGGGGAGATGAAACTCCATTCTTGTAATACTTTGCAGAATAACCAGGTATGAGCAATGGCAAACAAACCATGACCACCTATCAGTGTTGCTTTAACTCTTCCTATATATATCGACCAAAAGAGATTTGGTTAGGAAGTACTGAATCAAAGGTGAGCCAACCATACATCCGTTCCATCTTGCAAAACTGTAGCTATCTGAGAATTCCCTGTCGACACCCTTTAAATACACGCAAATCCGTATCCAGGGATATTAACAAAAATGATAACGCTGAATCACATCGAAAGTCATTTGATATTTTTTTTAAGGGCACTATCTAAAACTTTCACCAAATATTCTAGGACTGGAGTTTGATTATATAATTGCACCAGACCTATGTTGGAGAGGGTAATCAGGTCGATAGGACCGTAGACAGGTCCAGGAACCTCCGCCCTGCGCCCTATCATGCACACTCAATGGTTCCTGCTTTAATGCGTTTCCATTCCGCTTAAGAAAAAAATACTTGGATATTTCCAAAGACCATGTAGGGCGTGAGTAAGGTTTACATCCTTGCCGGGCAGGTCCTCTTAACTCTGCACCATTAACATCCCTTGTAAGGATGAAGTGAAGCCGGATGAACCAAAGGGCCTATCCAATGATGATGTTTTAGTGAAGGCACCATCAGCAGACACATGCGCCGTTGCACGCAATGCACGCAGCACATCACTTGACGTAGCAGTTTTGCCATCGACATTTTTATTGGGATTGTCCTGCGCTGCCTTATCTCTGGTAATATGCTCCTGGCAAATGAGTCTAGGTCTGCTGTCGAACGCATTTCCCAACATATCCATATAGCTTGCTGTGGGCGACTGCTTCCTCGTTTCCATGTCCCTGCTGGCCTGGATCGCGCAGTCCGTGCAAATGGTAAAACCACTCCAATCCCCGCGTGGCCTATTTTGCTCGTGTTTCCTGCAGCCACATCTGGTGTTGTGCCTGTCGGAAATGTCATCATGCTTCACCTGATGTCAAGTGAAATTAAAAATCTGGACTTTTTCCAAATATTCAAAAACAATGTATTGCCGTTGGTAATGAACGCCATCAGTGCAAGGCTGCAGTGGCTCGGTTATTGTCCCCTAACCTTTTTGTAACATTTAATAAATATAGATTTATTTGTATTGCTCGTATGGCTACAAGGTTGGTGAGTGCGAGAGGGTGAATTTGGGGTCAGCGAACAAGGGATTGATTGATAGAGGGACTCGGCGAGCTGTGCTCAGACTCGGAGATGAAGCAGTGCAAGAATTAGATCTGGGGAACAGAAAAGGGACCACCATTACTGAAAAATGACTGGTCACCTTTTCCAGAAAACGTTGGATTTGTACCTTGCGTGCATTTTGGGGAAATGCTTGGCAAATTGCGCATTTTAAAGCACATTCGGCGGTAACATCCATCAAAAGTGTGGCGGTCTGTGCAGGCCTGCATGACCTACCCACACGGACTGTGGGCTCTGGTCCTTCTGGCATTACCCCATGGGCCAGTCTCAGCCTAATCTGAATACTTTGTTTACGAGTACATCTGGGGGGATGTCAGCGACGTCATTTCACCAATATGCAAAGGGTAGCGAAAGTGACTTCACACGGCCCTTGACGTCACAGAAAGTGATGTCATCTGACCCCACTCCGAAGTGACATGACGAGAAGCGATGGAACACAGCCTTTCAACCGTTGAAAAATAGGAAGTGGCATTACATTGTTTCAAAGTACACTGAAAAATGTTACATGTGGTATCACTGTAAAGTGATTTACATTGCATACAAGAATGGATCACCATATGTATCGGTTAATATCAGTGCGTATAGGCCCATATTACCAGGTTACTGTGAATGCAAGAAGATGTCCAAGGCCAAATGAGAATGATGTGTTAATATATAGCACTTACCTTAAGTGCTTTATATAGAACAAATATACATACAATAACACCCAACCAGTGTTGTTATTCATTTTTCATACCTCAGCAGGAAAAAAGGCTGAGTTGACCTTGCAGGGAATCGAACCTGCAGATTACACACACATATTGCACCAGCGAGCGCTTTACCCACTGCGCTATCTTACTAGCTATAGCTACCAGAAAACCAGCCACCCTAGAAACTAAAGATCCATGTGCTGCTGGCTACGGCCGCCCAGTAGCCTGAATTTTAGGGGTAGCAGGGAAGACCACAGGGGTAGCAAGGAAGACTTCAAGGGTCGCAATTGCGACCCCGAAATGCCGTCCCTGTGGGATGTACTCTTCTGATACCTCTTTTGATCATCCTCAAACCCTTTTTTCACAGTCGGGCCTGTAGAATTGTTGACCTTTTTTGATGAAGCAGCAATGCAAACTGGATGAAGCTAGGTGTCAAATAGTGAACGCTGGACCACCAGGCGTGGTGTCCTCTGTTGCAGCAGAGCAGTTCTCCCAAGTCATTTGAAGATGGTCTGGGTGGGTACTCTTGAGATAAATTTTTAGGATTGTCTGCCTTTAATCTACAGTCGCTTTATAACAGGAGACGAGGAAGGTGTAGCAGGAGCATGGTCAAGGTGGGTGCTGCGCCCACCAGATCCACCCATATTTGGGCTTGCTGTGGAAAGTGGTGTGGGCTATTCTCTCTCATGCTTTTCCTGAAATGGTGTGGAAATAGGATACCATTGTATCTTTGCTGGCCACCTTTTGTGTCTTAACGTCACTTTAGACCCACCCCTCAAAATGTTCCCATATTCCTCCCGCTATCAGTACAATTGATTTTGTCCGAGTCACGTGTAGTCCAGGGATGAATATCAGTTTGTAAATCATCAATCAGCCCCACACCTCTAGTACACCAGAAGGGATCCAAACAGATTGGAAACACAAGCGAAATGTAAACCTCCTTATCCAATTTGGTAACGTGGACATAACGGCAGGCTTATCTCGGCAAGGTCGTGGGTCGTTGGTTAGTTGCAACACAGCGAAAAAACAATTATTACCCAATGAAAAAAGAGACTGTCCAGACAGAGACAGACGGTTATAGCACATTACAAAATACAACCCACCCTGTAGAGGAATGTAGAGGACAGTTTGTTTCAAAGAAGGAAAAGGGATGCACTCTGGATACTGAGAGGAGGGTAGTCAGTAAAGTAATTAATCCAAATAGTTCAAGGATACTTGATTTCAACATAAAGGGAGCAATGGTTTGTAAAATGTCACTAGGGGCCTTCAGAGAAGTACCAGGGGGACAGGACCACAATGTACCTTGTGTTGTAGATGTTCTTGGTGCTTGAAGGGGTTGAGTCGGTTTCAGGGTGCTTTTCAGCTTTTGCGACAGTTCAGGTTGGGAGACAGCTGCAGGTGTCAGGCGGCAGGCAGTTCGGCGAGCGAAGCTGGACGGACCGCTAACGACTGGCCCACACAGCGACTCAGGGTCAGGAATCATCTCATTGCTGGTCGGTGGGTCTGAGGCACTGGTCGAGGTATCTCGGATGGCGTGAGCGACTGCGGCGTAACAACAGTCAGCGGTGCAGTCAGTTGCAGTACAAGGGGCTCGACTTTCTCGAAAAAGTCCTTTAAGGCAGACATTGGTAGATGCTTGTTGATGCACTCCTCCTAGCTTCTTCAATTGGCTTGTGTCGTCCTTGTTGCAGGCAACAGGACTTGTCCTTGGTTTGGTTCAGAGACTCTATGGCACTTCCCACCTAACGAAGCTTGCTTACAGAACCTAGCAGGGCACACTGTGTGCTGGGTGGGTACCGGTTCTGGAGCTGATGGAGGGTCCTCTGGATTTAGTATCCCCCTATGTTCCCTGTGAGATGTTTAGGGGCGGGATCTTGATTCCCTCTTTGGAAATTCTGGCCTTCCTTCTCTGGTGGAAGCAAGCTGTAAGGAAAACTGTACCTTCAGCCAGGGTCCAAATGAGTTTTTCGTGTTACTCCCTCCAAAGTGTTCAGATGATCTACCCAAACAAGGGGCTCAGCCCTCTTTTAAATCCAAATGGGCCACACTGATTGGTGTAGGCTAAGCCTACCTTAATGAACCAATCCTGGGTCCCTACCACTCATTTCCTGTATGCATGATGTCATAACCAGAGTGCTTTGCAACAGAAAAGGTAAAGGGGTGATAACATGTAATACTAAGTCCCACCCATCTTCCTGTCTGTTGTGGATCAAAGCGTCTCTCCAGTTAATGGAGCTCTCTGTGATTCCTGATTAAAACGGCGTTTCCCTTGAAGTTGCGGCAGGAACAGACTTTCTGTCTCCATCAATCCACATACTCGTACCTTCTGAATGGGGTCCCCCTGCAGGGATTGCCTACTGTAAACGCTTAGTCGCAGACATGACAGGTCACTGTCCTTGATACCGAGAGGCGGAAGCTGGCTTCAGATTGACACAGTGCATATCAAAGGTTGTTGGGGTTTCCTATAATCTTTGTTGAAACTCTGCAGCCACGACCCATGTGGGCCTGTTTGAAGTTTACTCTATTAGTATGTTAATTGCTATCACCATCTGCAGAGGATAAACAAACGTACAGGGCGGATCCATTGAGCCTTTGATAGTTAATTAGGCTGGCCATGGTGGGAGAAAGGTTTTGCCTTCCCCCTTCTGAGAGGCCCTGATGAACTCTTGGCTGTCATATCCCAACTAAATATGACAGAGGCCGGCACCTTTAGGCTGTGTCCACCCAGAGTACACGGGTCTATGTGAATGTTGTGCGGTGAGCATAGAAAAATGTGTGCAGATCACCCCCACACATGTTCCGGAGGTTCATCTACCATCATTCAATTTCTTTTAAAATATTTTTAAAAAAGCCTATGCAAGCACACACCCACCACTCGAATGGCCGAATTCCTCACATGGTGGATAGCTAAGTGAGATGTGTGCGTGCCTCTGGCATGAAGGCATTCCGACTTCTGCACGTTCGAATGCTGTCCTGGGTGAATCAGATCTTCACCCTTTGTCAACTAATGGTCAAAGTGGCATATGCATCCAATCTATGACACCAATGACATTAAGACAATTAGCTATTCTGTAGAAGCCCTCTTGCATTTGCTGATTTTCTGCTCTGGGTTTTGGGAGATAGGGGCGATGGGGGATATTCTGGGTCCAGCAAGTATGGTACACATTGCTGCATATAAGTGGTGGAAGCAGTGTGACACTCCCGTTTTGTCATATGCCACCGCTGAAGCTAGTGCAGTGATAGCGATGCCTTCAAATGTGTTGGCAGTGATGCCCAACTTTCGATCCACCCCCCAGGGATGGCTCTAGTTGATGCATTAATTCGTGCAGCATTTCGTTGTAGATTCAGATTTTCACGAATGTTCATTCAGCGCCATTTTGATCAGTAGGGGAATGTTGTCTCTGTATACTCGGCCCTTCATTATTATAATATTAATCATGATACTTTTGTGTTCTTAAATGGCGCTTGATGCTGCATTCCTCCTACTTTAGGTGCTGTAATATGGGATGTTACTTCTATTACCCAATTTAATGCTATCCCTTCTGTCTACTCTTGTTGTCATCTTATCTGTAATTAAAGGATAGTTCCGGGACTTTTTTTTTATTGTTCCTATGGTTCGGCCATGTGTTTTTAAGCATAAATCGGTAGATCGTAGAAAACTTTCCTATGGACCTTACCCGACTTTTCGTCCATTAACGCACTCGAAAACATCCGCCATTTTATGATAATCCTATCATTTCCCCCCATCGCCCTGGCTCACCTGCTTTTGCGGCACTAAATCAAATCCCCCGCCCCTGAGCCTGACATCAGCAGACGCGTACCGCCCATTTCCCGTTTCGTGTCAACAATCGCTGCGCCTCAGCTAATGAAGTGTCGCCATGGAAATGGCAGGACGCCTCTTTCTTCAATAAGTATAAACAGACCGTTTCACAACACACAGCAGCAGATTTTCGAATCCATTCCTCTCTCTGTGTTACTTTGAGTATTCTGTGACTCGTTTCTGTGCTCTGGTCAGCTACCTTCGTTGATTGTAGCCCGTGTGAACAGATACCAGTACCACCGCTATAAATTATTTTACTTTCTTTACCACATAATGGCTACAATAATGCCGTATATGTACCAGCCCGAGTACACCGAGGAAGAACTACTGGAAAGGCAAGCACGCGAAAACGATGGGGATTCGGACGGCAGTTGGGAGGACCAGTCAACGGATGAAGAGCCTGGACCATGTCGCATGGACGGCGTCTCCACCTGGTGCACGTGCAATCGGTGCGAGCTAATGCCAAGTGAGGAGGAGAACTGCTGCTGCCGAGAAAACTCGGGATGCCTGGCCTACATTTCGGAAGGAGAGCCAAGTCCGCAATGCATCACTGAGCTGCCAGAGTTCAGGGAAGCCTGCCTCTCACGGACCGTGTTGAGGATGATGATGGTGCTTATGCACGAACTTCGCGGCACTGTTCGTCCGCGTAATCCGAGTAACGAGTAAGTATACTCTGTTTGTGATGCCAGTGATGCCACTACTATGTCATGGTCGTCTCACACATATAAAATTGCATCTACATATCATTCGAATGCATGTAAATTGGTTCCATATTGAGCATTTTCTAGATAGAATTTTTTTCAAAGCAGAATGACATTTTTTACCTGAATCGACAGTGATAAGAAAGTTTTGTCATTTTAATACAGTTTGCATCTTTCATTTTCACAGGTGGTACAGGCTGGTGGCCTATCGTTGCTTCACTTGGTGGCTTCACGGGAGGCTCGGACACCGCGTTCGGAGAGTAATACCTGCCTGTGCGGTACTTGCCATTAGACAACATTTCCCCAGCGACAGTGGACAATACCGCGGATTTTCCCTGGATGTGCTGCAACCGCAAATTTACAATGTGTAATGTTTATTATTTATGTTCAATTGAAATTAAGATCCAAAATAAAACCCAATATATATTTTAACAATGGTTGTTTTGATTTGTTCAAGCGTTGGCAATAAAAGGAAGGCCGTTGTATTTTATTGATACAAAACATGGTTATAGGTAAATATGGTTGATCATAATAAATCATCCTTTTGGGCACCGGGTACAGAGATGACCACCTCTGGCCCGTGCCGCCTTGCCACCACAGGCCAGCCTGCTGCTGACTAACTGCCTAGGCATCCAGGGTCTCCAGGGTGAACTGCACCCATATATTCTCCTGGGAGGGTGAGGTATTTATAAACTCACCCCCCTGCCTTCCATGTACTAGATCCTGCAGCCAGCCTCTTACATGCAGTTAGATGGCCTCTCCTTGGTGAGGCCCTGCGGCAAACGAGTCTTGTCTGCACGACCACCGCCCCAATCCACCCCCCCGCCCTATCAAAGGCAGTTCGCACCGGGGTACTTGTGCTGGCAACTGGAGCAGTCAGGGAGCGATAAAGGCCAAGAGGTGCCAAAGACCATGTACACTTCAAAGTGGTCTACAGAGCATGGGTTGTTGTTCCCATGTCTACCTCCAGACCCCGTGTCTCCTGCCAAGCATCCCCCCTCACGCTGGACGGCCCCCTGCAATCCACATAAGTGTGTATCCATTCACGAGTCTTCCTGTGTCTTGTCTGCACGACCACCGCCCCAATCCACCCCCCCGCCCTATCAAAGGCAGTTCGCACCGGGGTACTTGTGCTGGCAACTGGAGCAGTCAGGGAGCGATAAAGGCCAAGAGGTGCCAAAGACCATGTACACTTCAAAGTGGTCTACAGAGCATGGGTTGTTGTTCCCATGTCTACCTCCAGACCCCGTGTCTCCTGCCAAGCATCCCCCCTCACGCTGGACGGCCCCCTGCAATCCACATAAGTGTGTCTCCATTCACGAGTCTTCCTGTGTCTTGTCTGCACGACCACCGCCCCAATCCACCCCCCCGCCCTATCAAAGGCAGTTCGCACCGGGGTACTTGTGCTGGCAACTGGAGCAGTCAGGGAGCGATAAAGGCCAAGAGGTGCCAAAGACCATGTACACTTCAAAGTGGTCTACAGAGCATGGGTTGTTGTTCCCATGTCTACCTCCAGACCCCGTGTCTCCTGCCAAGCATCCCCCCTCACGCTGGACGGCCCCCTGCAATCCACATAATGCCACGACATATACACGTCATTCATTCACAAACACACCCCTGTTTCGAATTCTTTATAACCCACTTCATATTTCTAATGAGCACTTCTTTGCGCTTTGCTAGTCAACCCGTGAAGGTGCTGGTTATCTGCTCTTCGTCTCTGTGAACTTCCGTGACCACTTCGAGGAAACTCGTCAGTTTGCAACCTGTGAACTGCTCCCTGTTCTACGACAAGAAACTACTCTGATCCCTGCATCTAACTGTTTGTTCGTCAAGGTAAGGCCATGTACGATAATCATTTTGCGTCCAATTTCTTTTCGTTCAAGACAGTACATGCAAGGAACTAGTCACATGTTCTGAGTTTACATTGGTATTCATAGAGAATTGTTGATCTTTACTTTTCAGAACTTTCCACAATGCCTGCCTGTTCCATTGGCGGTTGCCCTTCGAAGACCCATAATAAATCTGAAGGTACTATAATGCATGTTTTCCCTAAGACAATAGATCAGATAAGAGAATGGGTCCGATATTGCGGATATCCACCGTCTGAGCTTGAAAGTAGAGTCCTAGAGGTCTTTGCGGACAAGAGGGGTGATCGATACCGCATCTGCAGCAGGCACTTTACCTCTGACATGTACTCCACATCATTGCTAATAAAGAAGAACACACCGCGAGCGAGGCGAAAATTGCTCTCAACCGCTATTCCCACTCTATTCGTCCACATCCCTACACTGGTGAGTCAAGTTTACGTATTTATCTCTTGGCCTTGCGGTAGTGTGTAGCATTAGCTAACAATAATTTCCCATTTATGTATCCACT
The DNA here is from genome assembly GCF_040938575.1 of Ambystoma mexicanum. Taxonomy (NCBI): domain Eukaryota; kingdom Metazoa; phylum Chordata; class Amphibia; order Caudata; family Ambystomatidae; genus Ambystoma; species Ambystoma mexicanum. The sequence goes on along the minus strand of NC_090933.1, from coordinate 30,174,873 downwards.
CAATATGAAGGCGGAAGATTCTCCATCCGTGTCGTTATTGCAGTCATCAGCCACTTCAAGCGCCTATCGGGTAATCTTACTTGGCTATTCTGCCACTGACTTGTTTTAGGCATGTAAATCAATAGTTTTAATTTATCGTGTAATTATGTTACCTAATGGTACACCCTTGTACTCGTCCTCTAGTCTTTGTTTTCAGTTATAATTATTGTTATCCAAAATAATGCAAGTACTGTCTTTCAGGGAGATGCTGAGGAGTCCAGCGTATTGACGACTACCGTTGATGTCACTCAGATGCTCGAGGTACGTTTCAGGACAGTTCCGTCGCCCTCCTATGTGTCTTCTTTTTTCAATTTTGTGTTCATTACTAATGAAAGTCCTATGTTTCAGGGAGTCGATGGAGCATTAGTCCAAGAAGAAGGGGGAGCATGCAGTTACGGGTCGGCGCAACAGCTTGCAGAAGTGTGCACCGCAGTTACATCGTCCCTTGATGTTCTTATGCATTTCGAGGTATGGATACTGACAGTTCGATCAAGCGAAATCATATGACGTGATTACATCCGCTATACTTCCTTCTTTATTAACGCAAGTACTATGTTTCAGGGAGATGACGGAGCTTCTTCTACAAGAACATCACCCCTAGTAGTTGATGCAGATCTCTGGGTGGTGACACTTCCAACGATCAAGCAAATCGAATCATATTTACATATCCATTATTTATTTTAGACAACTGATCATTTGTGCAGGTCTATTTAGATGAGCCGTTCACGCCTGCACAAAGTTTCTGTTCTTTTTATCAAAATAGAAAACCATACTAATGCAATTACTGTGTTTCAGGGAGTCACTGAAGCATCATCTTCAATAATATCATCAATGGAAGTCTATGAGGAGCCCGAGGTATGGATCTTGACAGTTCCATCTAACTAGATCAACAATGCGTGAATAATTGTCGTTTGAATGTTCTACACAAAGCGTTCATTCGTGTTTTGCTATTGAGATGTACGTGGGTATTGGTCCCCAAGTACATTTTGTGTTTTCGATATTATTATACATACTAATGAAAGTTCTATGTTTCAGGGAGTCGATGGAGCGTTAGTGCGTGATGGATGTGCTTATCATGAAAATGTAGTCGTTGCAGCGCAAGAGGAAGTGGAGACATGCACACACGAGTCGGAGCAACAGCGTCCTGATGTTGAAGTTCGAGGCAAGAAAGTTTCAAAGAAAAGAAAGCAAAAGAAGGTTAGTGTCCTGGTCACTATATTATGTTGTTTTTCACTGTTAATAGTTCAATACTGTAAGTTGTGTTTAAACTGAACATCCCTTTTCCAATCTGTCCTCTAGTTGCGAGTGGGTGTACGAACTAGATCTACACAGACAGTGAAGCGAACGAGAGATGTTGCTTGTCAAACCTTTTGGCAGGGACTTGAGACTGGAGATGCATCGTGCCAATGGGAAGAATATGAAGTGATTGACAACGGAGCTATACCACCACCAGCCATTGATAGTGAATGTCCTCCTGGTAGTTCGGATGCAGTTGGAGATAAATTCACAGAATCCACACCCGCAAAAACTAAGACCGCGAGAAAGTTGAAGAAATTGTCCTATTCACCCATTGCCGGAGAAGGAACAGATGTTGCAATGGAAGAGAATGAAGTGGACTACAATGAAACACCTTCAATATCACTGAACATAGCGGAAGACGATATCAGAGATTCTACCTTTCATGTGAGTGACATGTCCTCAACGTTACAGGCCGAACCAGCTGGGATGCAGAGTGACAGTATAAGGAAAGAGGCCAAATTCATTGTATTCGATAGTTGTTTGATTGATATTATTATTTGGTTGAAATGTGGGCATTCGGTAGGTGGGGAAGTATGTGGGGAGCCATTGATTAATGTGACTCGTGCAATTCGAGGCACTAACCTTAAAATACATGCCACCTGTACAAAATATCATCCTTTCTCATGGTCTGCACAACCCACGCTGGGACAACTGCCAGCAGGCAATCTACTTTGTGCAGCGGCTGCACTTTTTAGTGGTTCAAGTTTTAAAAAATTAGAGTCTTTCTTTCAGTTTGTGGGAATCCGTTTCATTGCGAAAACTCAGTTCTACAAATACCAAACCGATTATCTATTTCCAGCCATTAGCGAAGCTTGGAGAATGGAAAAAATGTCTATTGATAGTACATTCGCGGGCAAACGGTTCAGGCTAGCCGGTGATAGACAGTGCGACAGCCCAGGATTTTCAGCCAAGTACTGCACCTACCACTTTCAGGACATGGAAAGTAAGAAAATTGTGAGTTCGGTGGTTGTGCAGGTGTCACAAAGTACATCCTCAGTGGCCATGGAGAAAGTTGGCTTTGTAGCATCATTGCAAGAACTACAATCGCGGGGAATGGTGATCGACCTGATAGCCACGGACAGACACGTTTCAATTGCCAAGACAATGAGAGAAGAGTACAAAAATATAAATCACCAATTTGACGTTTGGCATCTTGCAAAAACAATCAATAAAAAATTGTCGGCTGCAGGTAAAAAAAAAGATATGCAAGGTATTTCACAGTGGTCCAAGTCAATCAGCAACCATCTTTGGTGGAGCTCAAAAACATGTGGAGGGTCGTTGGAAATTCTACTGGAAAAATGGCGGTCAGTAATGCTACACTGTACAAACGTGCACAGCTGGAACACGAACCAACATTTCCACAATTGTGAACATGGCCATTTGTCCACAGAGGAGGCACGGAAGAAGAAGTGGTTGATTCCTTCATCACCCACTCACAAAGCCATTGAAAAGATTGTATTTGATAAAACTATAACAAAAGCTTTGAGGGGACTCACGGAATTCTGCCACACAGGAGATTTGGAGGTGTTCCACAATATGTGCCTAAAGTACAGGCCAAAACGATTGCATTTTGGCATGGAGGGCATGATAAATCGGACTCTTCTAGCGGTCTTGGCACATAACCATAATGTTGGCCGTCAACAAAGTAGGACGACCGGAACTTTAGGGACGCTTCGCTACAATAAGGCCTTCACTAAAAGAAGTAAACAATGGGTGATCAAACCAGTGTTTGAGGATATGCAATATGAGTTTATTGAGAGACTTATTGTTGACGTCCTAGATAGGCACATAAATGGAGTTGTGAACAAACCTGTGCAGGTGACAACTGCATTGCCACCCAACATTGCCTCTGTTCCATGTCCACCTAAAGAAGAGCTCATTGAGAAATACACATCACGGTTTAAATGATTGTAATTTGATTGTCTGTTCTCTCGAGTCTCCTCATGTCGCAGACCCATTGAATATGTTTATATATCCAACCTTGTTCATTTGCGCATTAAATTAAACCAAACAGTAATATAAATTATTTTTCCAAAAGTATAGAATGTCTCCGTATTTATGGTTCTGTGGGGCAGCAAAGCAAGCAGACAAAATGCAAAGATGGAGTGTAAATTTCAAGTCCTGTAAGACGGCCTTACACTGAATGTAGCTAACTAGGAATGTGTGTTCGTTCAAAGTGAAGGTCAGCTGCTTTGATTTTTTCTCGGGTGCCAGAATGGCCCACGACTCAGTATAAGGTTCTATTGTTATTTGACCTTGACAGGCCGGGACCACGTAAGAAACGATAATGAATATAATTTCAGAAACGAAAGCCATTTCATGTTCGTTCATTAGAAGAAATAAAACGTCGGCATAGAAGGAGTGGTATTTCGGGGCTGCCCTACGCACAGACACAATGGAGAATGCAAATATAATGTAAGTAACTCTTTAGATGAGTTTATACCGCAATTTAATTACTATACAGTAGCTTTAAAGACGGGTTAAGTTGTACTTGTTCATTCTATGTGGCATATTGTTTTGTACCGCGCACTATCTAACTTGTCCACTGTCTGCGACCTCGGTCCTGGGCCCTTCCACTCTCCACCTGCACTCCCTGTCAACCCCTGCACTGGGGGACTGTCTCAGTATCCTACAGCCCCCCTTGACGTAGAAAACCCAGTTGCACTGTCCTAGCTATGAAATAATTTCCAGACCTAATATATAAAATGAATAATTTTAATAAAGATCTGATGGTGAGACTAATTTCCTTTTTTATGTTTTTCAAATAGATACATCGTCCATTATTGTCTGTGTCACGAGTACCAGACACCGGCGGATGGGTTTTTCAACCGCCAGTTGCTTCTCCGCGTGAACAACGTTAGCACCCTGACCATTTTGTGGGACGATCGCCAAGTACAAGTATGCCCTTACGCGGTACTAACGGCTAGATGCAACATACAGACCGTTGTGGTGCCCTAGTGCCTCGTTGTTGGAATAGCCATGCGATTATCAGTGCGACCGAAGAGCTTATTTTATCGTAAACCAACACCCTGTCTACTGCACACGAACATCGCTTGCCTCAAGACGAAATATTTTGTATCGAGAGCAACTAAAAATGCAAATCGCTGAATATTCTCAAAACATTTGATGTCAAATAAATGTACTTTGCCAAATGTACAATCTTGCCGTTTGCTTTTAAACCACTGTTTCATATTCCGAATTGTGGCGCTGTATTGTGAGATGATCTAAGACCCTGTGTACAGCAAAGGAACATCGTGTGCCTCGAAACGAACTTTTTGGAACGTGAGCAAATAAAAATGCTAATCGCTGAATATTCTCAAAACATTTGATGTCAAATAAATGTACTTTACCAAATTTACAATCTTGCGGTTTAATTTAAAAGTACAGTTTCATATTCCCAATTGTGGCGCGATGTGTTGTTTGAGCTCATCTGTGTTGATTTCCTGGTTCTGTGTGGAGTCGCGTAGAAGACGCCTGGGCGCGTTTGCCTACGCAGCTCAGTCACGTCACGGATAGAGGCGGGGAATATGAATGTTTTGATCAAGTCTGTTTCAGGGGCGGGGGATTTGATTTAGTGCCGCAAAAGCAGGTGAGCCAGGGCGATGCGGCAAGTGAGAGGATTATCATAAAATGGCGGATGTTTTCGAGTGCGTTAATGGACGAAAAGTCGGGTAAGGTCCATAGGAAAGTTTTCTACGATCTACCGATTTATGCTTAAAAACACAAGGCCGAACCATAGGAACAATAAAAAAAAAGTCCCGGAACTATCCTTTAAACATCGCACCCTAGTGCTGACATACAGCTGCCCAGCTACCACCATAAAATATAAGCTGCCATGCTAGAATTCCACCAATGATGTGGTGGAGCTAGACATCTTTTCATGCATATTCGCATACTTGCACTATTAGTGAGCCTCGGTGTTTGCAGAGCAAAATCTTCATTGTGCATGTGGTGTTTGCTAACCCTATTCACTAGGCAATGAAGTACTTGCATTACTTTCTGTGTTGCTGATTGCCCTAGTGGTTTCACTTCTTGTGAGTCAGTTCACATTCACTATTGTGTGCATAGGGTACTCAATGTGTAATTTGTGTGTGTGTGTTTTCGGTCAACTTTCAGAATGTGCTCCTGCCTGGCACAACAGATAGGGCACAACAGACATAATTATATAAGGTTTGCGGTTATCAAAACAAACCTAGCCCCATACAATTTGGCATGCATTGCCCGAAACTGTTGCAACTTCTCGGGGGCCGGATTACCGAATCTGCCCTAGCAGGAAAAATAGGTCATTGTGCCATTTGCCCCTATCTCATTACCATTACAGAACATGCGCCTGCAAAGTTTGCAGGCGCTTCTTACATAGCTGTCAACTTGCATGCTTTTGGCTGGTGTCACCGTTCCTGTAATTAGTTTAATCATCCGCCAAGCCCCCTACACCCCTATACACCTCAATGGGCCCTCGACCCGCCAAATTGTCGGGTCTCATCCGCCGTAGGGGCAAAAAAGGTTGCGAGCTCTGATATCTGGTTGTATTCCATCATTTGCATGGAGTGTGTCCCAAGCAAATGAGGAAAGCCTTATTGCCCATGCGCCTGTTTTGTAATAAGAAGGATCGGAATGGGCAATCAGCTTCTGTAGGCACACTTTGCATGTGTGACAGTCTGGAAGTGATGCAAATTCAGAGTCCTTTCAAGGGTGACATTTTGGAATGTGCCAAAGAAGGGTTCTGGAGAACTTCAAAGGGGCACTCACAGGTACAAGGGATTCAGTTACAAATGGCACCCTAACATGTGAGGTCCGGTCCAATGCATGCAAGAGCCAGGAGCAGCTGCGCTAACAAGGACATCAGGGCAGGATGACATGTCCCAGGAGGGCCCGACCCCTCATTACTCTGGGGCTTTGTCCGAGCTGCACTGGCGCGAAATGGAGACGTTCTGCCTCCTGCTCACCTGCACTTGTCAGGAAACAGGAAGTTCTCCTTGCTTTTTGGTTCCTGTCTGCGTGGAGCACAGGAGCCGGAGCATCAAGTCTAGAGCTGCTGTGCAGGAAACGGTAAAGAAAGACAAAAACATATTTTTTGTATTGTGAAGAACCTGTGGCCACCCTCACTTCTTTTCCCACTGGATCCTCCTATCAAGTGGCCAGGGAAAAGCTACTGCTTTTGAATCCTCACCCGGGGGATGGATATGCAAGGGAGGATCACCTGGGTGGAGGGAACTTGGGGAGTGGGGAGAGGATGTCCTTAGGCGACACATGGTATCCCCCATTCCCTTATCAGAATGAACCCTCTGTCCCTCAAGTCTTTGGAGGCTACTGTCAGACCTTTCCCTTTTCTTCCCTCCAAACTGTTCCCCAGAAACACCACCTCTGCACTGGAACAAGGAAGAAACCAACTAGGAAGACACCTCCTCATTTGGTTGAAACACACACCTTTATGCCTTATAGTGTTAATACAGACACACATCAGTCAGGTACCAAGATGAGGAGGAGAGAACATAGAATTATACAAACATCCTTTATTAATTCAGACATCCCCCAAACACCACTCTGGTACTGAGATGAAGAAGAGGGCTCTGGAGGTATACACGGGTAACAACCAGGCATGTCCACCTAATGGGTTTCGCCATAGTCGGGCAATTGGATTAATGACCCACACCTGAGGTCATTTAACACTTCTAATGGATATAAAAATCCTCGCCGCCTAGAGCAAGGAGGAACGGGCTGGAGAGGATGGAGCTGGAGACACAGGAGCCGGGAACCATGTCGAGCAGGAGAGAAAGACATCAGGGCTGAGGTCAGGCCACAAGAGGGTCTGGAAGTCCAGCGTCCCTCCTCATTGGGTACACGCAGCAGGAGCTGTGGTATGCCCAAGAATCCCAGCCTGCGCAGGATTTCAGGAGAGCTAGCGCTGCTCTCTGGCTGCCGCGAAGGAAAGCCAAAGCCCAGAGAACCTGGAAAGCAGAAGGAGCGTTCAGAGTCTCGTCATTCGGGACAGCCAACTGAAGGGAGCTGCTGTGTGCAACTGGTGAGTGGGCGCTCCGGGAACTTTGAAACAAGTACTTTTGAATATTGAATGAACTGAAAGTTATTGTAAGCATTTTTGAATACTGAAACAAGTAGTTTTGACTTTTGAACGGTGAACCAAGGAATTTTGGATACCGAACGAACTGAAAGACATTTAAGCACTTTTGAATATCGCACAGAGTGAAAGCAAGCTTTGTAAGCTTGTGAATGGGTTGAAAGAAAGGTGGTACAGGTAGCAGATAGCACATACTATATTGTTTGAGATGCAAGTGTTGGCAATGCCCAGAGAATACCAAGAAGGGTATGAGATGAGAAACCAAGCATTGTCCCAAAGCTATAAGAGTTCAAGCAACTGCAGGCTAAGAGGAAACCTGTGTTGGCAACATCCAGAGGAATACAGAAAAGTGCAACAAAGTGCATGGTGGCCAAGCAAGCCACAATACAGTGTCAGAAGAGTGTGACACTGGGGAATCAACTAAACATCACTGTCAAACGGAAGCATTGGCCATTTGTTGATGAAAATCTGTCACAAAAGTGTATTGGTTGCGTGACTTGTAACAGGTGGAACGTATGGTCCGACAACTGTGCCTAGATTGAGTGCCCCGCTGTATGGAAAAGCCAATGAAAGTACACAAAGAAGCCTGTGTTTTGCAACAACCTTGTTAGTGATTTTTAAGTCAAGAAACATAACTGCCTATGTGAACTGGTGCAAAGTATTGATATCAAAGAGCTGGGAAGTGTTCCAAGTAATTGTGTTGTTTTGAAAAGCTGGAAGATTTCAACTCTTGGGGAAGGAAACCCTGAAATCTTGTGAACTTTTTTTAACTTGGGGAAGGTAAAGCTGATTACAAGCCAAGAGCTGGAAGAAGCTTGGAACTTTATTTTGAACACTTCATTTTGATGCTGACACCCTTGCACATTGTATACAGTTAGTTGTGAGTGCAGGTATAGGTTTTGGACAAAGACAGACATTTGATTTGGACTTCCTGACAGAGACTATCCTTAATCTTCTTTAGGTAGGGAAATCCCAACCTAGAAAAAGGCAAGTTAGGCCTCACTCCATCCTGCCTTTTGAGTTAATAAAGCTTTTGAGATCTAATTTTGAATCTGTTGTCTGTGTCTACTTCTTGATGCCTTCACAGTATATGGGTACCATGCTTGTGAGGGTGTCAGATGTGTATGAATGTATATATGCATATAAACGTGCGTGGGTGTGTGTAAGTGCATGTATGACTGAAAGTCCAGTGTGAATAGTGTGTATTTATGGGTGCATGAGTGCACATTTGAATGAGAATACAGAGTGAATGTTTTGGGTCAGCGTGTAGAATTTAGTGTGAATGTGCTGGGTACGAGTTTGAGTGAGGGAAGCTGTATGGGTGGGTGAATGCTTACAAAGGTGTATGCATGCAAAGCTGAGGCCCAGGGGGCACTGGAGTTTTGACATTCTCTTACAGTGACACAGCACATATATTTACTAGCATTTTTAGGAAAAGATAGCTTGATGAGTATTTTTTACATGAAGGAGGGGCTTCAACGTGGCAGGGAGGACATTTTGTTACTGTGCAATGGCATTTTATTAGCTTTAAGGTGAAGGCCTAGCTGACATTACGTGTGTGGGGAGTGCATTTGTGGAGCCAGCCAAGAAATGTATGTGGGGAGCGCATTTGTGGAGCCAGCCAAGAAATGTTTCCTTACAATGGCATTGCATTTTTTCTCATCTTCATTTAATCATTTATACTGGTGTCAAAGTCAACACGATTTGTATTTTTACATGGTGAGGGAGTGAGGGTGGTTATTTGTACAGCCAGCAAAGGGGTGTTATTTTCTTAATGAGACATATTTTCTTACTGGTTTTATGATCAAAGTAAACATGATAATTGCTCTTATATTGTAGGGATGGGGGAATATTTGTGCAGTCATTAAGGAGGTGTTTTTTTTCTTACAGAGTCATGGCTTTCTTTACTGTAAGTTAAGAGCATAGTCAACATGAGTGTTATTATATGGGAGGAGGGGCATTTGTCAGGCAACAAGGAGATGTTTCCTTAATGTGGCATTGCATTTTTTACTGCCGTTAAGGGAAAAATAAACACATAGAATGTTCTTACATGGTGGGCTGGGAAGCATTTGTGTGCCCAGCAATAACATGTTTTCTTCCTGTAACATGAGATTTGTGCTGGAATTGAGGTCAAAGTGAACAGGAGTGTGTCCATAGATGGAGATACTAGCATTATTGGCAGAGCCAGCATGAACATGTTTTCCTATGGTTTCATTACTGTGCATAATATTACGTGCCACACAGAGTGGTGGTTGGTAGATTTGGGTGTCGGGGGCCAGCATCACCCCTTTCTTTTATGCTATGCGAAAGATTTAAGGTTCCATTGAAAAGCATACCTCCAGCTTTCACTTAGTGCATTGTGCGGCGTGCCTCCGCAGCAACATGATCTTCATGACCGCTGCGCATGTGTGGTGGTCCATGCTGCCCCGGAGTGTAGCACAGCCCATACTTTGTAAAATATCTTGGCAGGGTACTCGCACATGTTTAATAGGGGGGCAACCACATTTTGTACTGCACCACTTGGGTGGATCCATGCTTTTAGTACTAGCGTAGATGAACCACCATTAGAATGTGGAGCACCTGGCAGGTGCACCGAGTGCTTGGTACATTTGTTGTGCCATTCCTCAGCACTACAATTGCACTTGTGAAACAGCTTTGGTAAAAATGGTGCATGACCCAGGGCTGTACAGGGCACATCCTGGTGCTTTGCAGTCTCTTGTGCATGCTCACAGCATGTGCAGGAGGATGGCAGCGATGCTGGACTGCAAAATCATCACACTTCTCTTTCCCTCCTTGCTTGCACTACAGCCCCACTGGAAAAAGCATAGAGGCTAGGAAGGCCGGGTTGGAGATGGTCCAAGATAGTTCTCCAAGTTCTGAGTGCAGCCATAAGAAACGAGTAGTGTTCCGGTTTTTCCCCTGTATGCTTAGTTATGGCATGCTCAAGTAGAGGCCCTTTGTTGAGCTAATGCCCCTTACGCCTCCACAAATTCATACGAGCCAACAAACATATTTATTTTACCTTTTTGCAGCCATTTGCCAAAATTTAATAAAGAGACAAGTACTATATTTTTTCACTTTGAAGAATCTTACCACAAGTTATCTATTTCAGTGTATACACAGATGCAGGCACAGAAACCAGGGAAGGAATTGGGCTGGAACAATTGTTGTGCCCAAGCACAGTTCCTTGTAGAACCGAGGCCCAAACTCCCTCAAGTTGAGAAAGCACTCTGCCCCGAATTGCCACGAGTCTCCTGAACACTGTGCGTTTGGTGTCTCAGTGCGAGAATATGCAACAACTTCACAGAATGCATCTGAAAGTTGCCTTTTGGTCACAAAGTTACATCCCAAACTCAAACAATGAAACAGTCCAAAGCTGTATATATATGTCTCATGCTTTGCACACATTTTCCTGTTATGCTGACTATTCTGACAGATTAAATGAGCATCATACCAACAGGGACGTCATTTGACCAAAATGCCAGGGGTAGCGGAAGTGACATCACACAACCCTTGACCTCTGCTGACATCACAGGAAGTGATGTCATTTGACCCCACACCAAAGTGATATTGCAGGAAGCAATGAAAGACGACCTTTCACCCTTGACAAAACAGAAAGGAGCATAACATTGTTCCTAAGTACACTACGAAGATTATGGTTACAATATCACTACAAAGTGATATACATTTCATCCCAAGAATGGATTGCATATGTATCGTTAAGATCAGTGTGTGTAGGCCCATATTATCAAATTGCTGTGAATGCAAGCAGACATCCATGGTCAAATGATTATGATGTGTTATTATATGGCACTACGCGTAAGCGCTTTATATAGAAAAAATATATATACAATATCACCCAATCTCTGTTGGTACTCATTTATCAACCTCAGAAGGATGAAAGGCTGAGTTGAGGTGTTTAAGACCAGAGTAAATCAGTGACTCACACCCTGAAGTGTGCCTGAAATAAACCTCTAATGAGTCTAGCATTATTGTATAGAATTCCAGAAAGACACATTGGGCCTCATTACGAGTTTGGGGGTAGCCATGCCCTTAATAATGGCATGGCTACCCACAAACCCTGGTCCTGGTCCCCTGAATGGGGAAATACCGGGCCATTCCGACCTTGGAGGGCCCGGTATTTCCCCATTCACGGTACCCGGACACGGTCCATCCCCATTCCCATTAAGCCCCCATAGGGCTCAATGGGAATGGGGAGCATGCTAACAGGCCCGTTGTTAGCATGCTGGTCCGCTTGCGTGCCCCACTAAGGACGCCTGGTAAAACCAGGCGTCCTGAGCAGGTCCCGCGAACGGACCTCGTAATAGGGCGGTAAGGGGCGGCTGCAGCACCTTTACCGCCACTGTTAACTCCTTGCCGCCCGCCTCGTAATGAGGCCCATCATTTGGTATTCCTATTCTTTCTTATTTAGGGTCACTGCTGAAAGTGTTAGACTTGTGGAACCCCTAATCTTTTTTTTATTTTGTTTAAGAGGCCTGAACAAGAAAGCCAGTCACTCCAGACAGATGCAGAGAGCCACATGGTGCTGGCCACAGCACAGGAGCATGTATCAACAAATAAAAAAGAGAAAACATATTTTTTTGTTGTTCCTTTTTTAGGGGAAGCAAGGGAGACATCACGTGCCACAGTTGCGACCCCTAAATGACTTCCCTGCATACCAAGTGTGCATTGCATGCTCAGAAGCAATTCACATTTGAATTACTACGTCGGGCATGTTTGATAAATTGGTGGTCGTTCCCACAATGCATTTTGATTTTATGCAAAGCAGCAAGCATCCTATTCTCAGGGCACCAACATTATTTGACACTTAGCTTCGCCACCACCACTGACAATGTGCCCCTTTCCACCTTATAGCCCTCCTGCCGCGTGTGTGAAGGTGGGGCCATTCCCCAAGTAAACTTTGTAATTTCCAGCTCTACATGAATCCTTAATACCACAGCCATATATAAATACAATAGGAGGGAAGCAACAAAAAAAATAGAACCCAGTGTTAAAATAATTTCCTCTGGTGCCACCAGGGGGGGGCGAAATGTTCTAAAGCATCTCTGTCAGTCTCCTCTCCAGGGCACCTAAAAAAGGACCTGAGCTCCCTTTAGTCTCCCAGCAGAGGAGGAAGACCCCCCGAACCCCAGAAGCTGTGCGGACCCCCCAGGCCAAACTCAGCCTTTCATCTTTCCAAGGTCGATAAATGAGCACCACACACCACGGGTAATAATAAGCAGCGCTCGGATGCCTGAGGGCTCGTAGCGCTATATAAATTCTAAATTATTATTATTAGGGGGCAAGAAGAGTGAAGGAGCGGAAGCAAGAGGCAGCAAAAGGTGGGCTGGGCACAGTGAGGGAATTAGAATGAAGGGTGCAGGGTGGCAAGCAAGGAGAAATAGACGTATTCCGATATGAGGGTAGGGAAACCCCCTGTAAAGATTTTAAGAATACGAAGAGCATTTTGAAGCGAGACCAATGGTTCACTGAGAGCCAACAAGCATAAAGACGGTGGGCAATGTAAAGAAATGTAGAGCAGTGGTTTGTGGAATTTTAAAATGTAGGAGTATACATGTTTTCCCTTAGTTGGGCTGAGAGTGTGAGAGCAAATCATTTAAATTGTAGAAAGGCTGGGGGCATTATCCCTGCATAGTTATAAGAAAAGTAATGTGTTATAATGGTGCATTTTACAGAGCACAATTCGGTAAAACATGCTACATAATTGACAGTTGGCTCTATAGGTGCCAGTGCACAAACCATAAACAAGGATATTTTACAACATATTTTCATGCTGGCTGTGCCCAATAGTATATATGCCAGCGTTGCCCTGTGAGACATGTTTGTCATGCTGCCTGGGGCCAAGCCATATCACAGAGCCTTTGAACACAATTTGCAAGTGTTGCCCCACATTCGTGCTGGTAATGCCTTATATGTCTGCATTTCCACTGTAAAGCAAGTGTTCATGCAATATCCCTTATATCCCAGCATTACCAATGTGAAACATATTTTCATGCTGCCAATGCCAAATATATGCCAAGAATTCTTCTGTTAAACATATTTTCATTCTGTTTGTGCTAAAGGAGCTCACAACTGCTGTCACCGGAGTACGCCAGCCATGCCCCACCCCACGTTCATGTAAGAACTGCAAGCCTAGCCCTAGTAAGAACGGAAGCCTCATCCCTCTCCCCCTCTGACCCCACTACCCTCTAGCACACACCAATCGCAACAAAGACACTAAAGAGGAAACATACCTGGCCCCTCAATCTCTCAGCACTCATCGCCTCCCCTGTCTCGACCCACCACCTCATCCCCGCATTCCCCACCTTCCCCCCACGCCTCACCCTGCCTGAAACCCCTCTCCCTCGATTTCTCACTGACCGCAACTGAAACTCCTAACTCCCCACACCCCTCCTTTAAATCCCTGTGCCAAACCCAATCATCCCAACATACGCCTCCATCCACTCCCACCCGAAACCCACCGCCTTTTCTTCTCACCCACTCTTCCCATTGACCATCAACCACCCCAAATCTCTCGCTATCCAGTTTCGACCCTCTCCCTCCCACCCCCTATCTCTGCAGCTCCGACATTAACCTCTTCTACCGAAGTGAATTGCATCCTATTGAATGCCCGATCCGTAGCAAAAAACAGACACAGCATCTTTGACCTCCTCGCCTCTGACAAACCAGACCTGGTCTTCATCACCGAAACCTGGTTTTCTGACGACTTCGCCCCTATCGCCAATGTAGCCTCCCCCCCCCCCGAATACTCCCTCATCCCACTGAACCGTCCAACTAGAGGAGGAGGAGGAATAGCATTCGCCTTCAAGTCTTACTTCCACGCCTCAATCATCGACAACCAACCTTCCATTCCTTCCTACGAATCACTTCTTGTTAAACTATCCCTTTCCCCTTCGTTCTCCCACAGCTTCCTAATAATCTACAGACCCACTGGCTACGATAGACAATTTTTAAACAACCTCTGCGACTCTATTGCCTCCCTCCAACTAAGCCATCCCAACCTCACCCTTCTAGGAGATTTCAACACATGGCTCGACATTCCCCCCAACCCTATGACACACTCTCTGGTTGACGGCCTAGACGCGATTAACCTCCAACCCCACATAAACGGCCCGACACACAAGGACACACTCTTGATGCATCTTCAGCTCCCACAACCAGATACAGCTAAACCCCCCCACCCCTATCATCTGGTCAATCACTTCATTGTTTCTTTCGCCATTCGATCACCCAACCCGCTTCCCGTATCCGAATCTGAACCTCCGAATCTACGCAAATGCTGCAAGAAACTAATAATCCTTCCTGATCTAGCCAACGCACTCCTCCAGTCTCCCCCGCCTACCTGCCTACTCAATAATCAACTACCCCCGACGCCTTTGACTCATGGCTCAACACCTCACTAATGCGGCTCACACCCTCTTACAAACCATCAGCCTGCCATGGCCTCTTTCCTAGATCGTTCACACCTGAATTGAAGTCCAGTAAACAACTATATAAATACCTAGAACGCAAATGGTGGAAAGACAAAACTCCCATGAGCAGATCCACCTTGGCCCGGCACCTTCATCAGTACAAAGCCGAAATCCGAAAAGCAAAAAAAGCCCATTACAAATCCCAAATCCTAAACTGTAAAAACGCCAGCAAAGAACTTCACAAAATCATCACCAAATTCACCAAACCATCATGCACCACCACTGCCCCGACCCCCTCACAATCGCTGTGCGACTCACTCTCTCTCCACTTTTACACCACCGCTCTCGAAAGAACAAATGCTCTAACCAACAAACTAGCTCTCTTACACCCACCAGGCAACCCACCCTCCATACCAGCCATCCTACTGCCTGCGACCACTACCCAACCAACGTTTGACTCCTTTAGTCCAATATCAGCTGACCAATTTCTCAAACTTCTCTCTGCCCGCAAACCATCCAGCTCCCCGCTGGACCACAACCCTCAAAGAAATGTTTGCATCTACCTGCGCAGCAGAACACGCAAGAACCATCATAAATGACTCCCTTGCCTCTGGAATTTTTCCCCGATGCATTCAAAACGGTTCACGTCAAACCTCTAATAAAAAAACCTTCCCTCGACCCGCTCAAGCCCAAAAACTACCGCCCCATCTCAAACACAAAGTTCCTTGCCAAACTCATCGACCACACCGCCTGCTCCCAACTAAATGCCTTTGTCGAAGCCAACAATCTCTAGACCCCGCTCAATCAGCTTTCAGAGCCCGACATGGAACTAAATCACACTAACCTCAATCTGGGATGACCTTAAAAACACTGCTGACTCAGCGGGATGCACCACATTAATCCTTCTTGACCTATCCGCCGCCTTCGACACAATTAACCAGTCAATCCTCCTTGACCGCCTCCACTCCCTAGGAACGTGTGGAACCGCTCTCAAATGGATAGCATCCTTCCTCAAAAATAGGAACTAAATAACCTACTCTCCACCTATTCCTCCCAAGCCCGACCAGTTGACACAGGAGTTCCACAAGGAGCATGCCTATCAGCCCCCCTGTTCAATCTCTACATGGCCACCCTCCCACAAGTAATTAGTTCACACAGCATCCTGTGCTACAACTACGCTGATGACACTCAACTAATTCTAAAACTCCTGAACTCAAAACCCAACTGCCGACCTTACCTTGCTTCCTGCCTCCTCGACATAGAATTCTGGATGACCACAAACCACCTCTTGCTAAAAATCATGGTATGTGGGAACACCAAACTTCTTCCACACCCACTACCCTGGCCATCTGCCATGGGCAACTCACCGACCCCCTCTAATTCAGTAAAAAAAACCTTGGTTGCACTCTAGACTCTTCTATCGCGCCAAGTCAACAACGTCTCAAAGTCCTGCCACTACCACCTTAAAACTCTTAGACGCATTTTCCCATACCTCTCCTTTCCCAACAGACTCTCAGCGGTCCAATCAATTATTATATCAAGACTGGACTATGCTAACCCCCTCTACCTCGGAGTCCACGCATACCAACTGACTAAACTACAAAGAGCACAAAACGCAGCCAAACTGCTACTAGCGCTTGGCCCGAGAGACCACATCTCCCCAGCCCTCAAACCTCTGCACTGGCGTCCGGTTGCCCAAAGGGTGACTTTCAAAACCTTATGCATTTCTCACCGAGCACTGTATAAAACCTGACCTCAATATCTTCAAGACAAACTAAAACCCTATCACCCTGCACATACTCTAAGATCAAGCTCAGCCAGCCTCCTAGTCATACCAAAAACCAACTCAGTCAGGTTAGGCATATCATCATTCTCAGCTTTGGCCCCCACGCTGTGGAACGCACTCCCACCCCACATCCGACTCACTGAAGACCTCATGTCTTTCCGCATATTACTGAAAACCTGGCTCTTCCCCTAAAACTGACGCGAACTCAAACTAACTCAAACTGGATAACAACATTGCAATGACTTTGCCAAATGCTTGATCATAAATTGCAATACACATCATGATCCGAGCGAGAAATCGAAAACTAATAACCTCTATTGGTTAGCTAAAAAGGACAAACAAAATAGAATGAGTGTATAAAAAAAATATATATATTTTTTTTTAAATAAACAGATCAAACCTGCGAAATAGATAAAAAGAATAAGTTGTATGAGAGCAGTAAAGTGGATGAAATTAATGAAATGGATGAAATAAATGTTATGGACAAGAGTATCAATTTAGACATGAGGAATAAAGTCGATAAGAACAATTCAACTAACCCAAACTACTAGACCTTAAATAACAATAAAACAAATAACAATACAACATCAAGACCCAAGCGAGAAATCAAAAACTAATAACCTCTAATGTAAACTAAAAAGGACAAACAGAATAAAGTAGATCAAAGCAGTGAAGTGGATAAAAGAATAAGTTGTACGAAAGCAGTAATGAGGTTGAAATAAATGAAATGAATTGCAATGGACGAAAGGAACAAAATCTCCCTCACTTGCCTGGACTGTATCCTAGATATAGTGGTGGCGAACTCATTGCAGCAGAGCCAAGCTCTCCTTGCTCAGTCCATTGTGGGGCCACCCCGAGTTGCGCAACAGGGGACCATCCTGCTCCCATCATCTTTCTGGACCTCATTCTGGCCACATCATAAGCACTTGGCCCTCTGTTAATGGAGTGTGAGCCTTTGCTCTCCCTCCCCCTGCACCGGCTCTCTCCCCCACTGGCCGCCCGTCATGAACTTGTTCTACCTCGTGGCAGGCTTGTACTTGTTGTAGCTGGGCCTGGCGCCCTTTTCCAGTCAGTGGGCTTGGAGGGAAGGAATCTACCTGGAACACTATATGCCTGCATTGGGGGCTCCTAGAAGTAACTCTCCCTGTGCCTCTCGGGCTCTGTACTCGCCTCTGGTCTGGCCTTGCTTTTTGGCTCTTGGCGCTCTTCCGCTACACTGGTCAGGGCCTCCAGCCTATTATTACCCACCCACATTCCCTCCAATCCCTTTTTCTGGTCCCGGTGCAGCTGGAACCCCCATAATTAGGGTTTTCTGCGATCTTGTCCTGTGGGTGAGACTGAGTGAACTGTGTATCGCTCTCCCGGAGTCTGACAGAGAGCTCCCTCCCTCTGTCACAACTAACTTTTGTTGAACCTAACTTTCTTATCGTCCGTCTGAGCTGTCTGACTGGTGGCCCCCTGCTAGACTCTGACCCAGGTTCCTCTAACGTATGCTGAAATCAAGAGGAAAGGAGAGTAAGTGAATCATAACGCGGCTACCAGTGCAGATGTCTGTCTGAACAATCCTGAGATCCCTGGACCAGTCGAGATCTTTGAACCCCAGCTGCGCCACAGTGACGTGATCTTTAGCAGATCCCTCTCACGGTCTCCCTTGAGGCTCTTCTGAGGGCCCCGGGGGCGCCGTTAACGTAGTTGGCCTTGTTTTAAATGTTGGGGGTGGGTCTCAGAATGTTGTTTTTTTTTTTGTTGCCAGCCGCCTTTTGGATAGACGTTATAACTGTTTGTATCAACTGTTTGGAGTCTCTGTTCGCTGGGGCTTGGTATGTTTAATGGGGGACCGAAGGAGAATCAGTCCTGGGTGGTGCCTCGGAGGAGCTTGCACTCCTAGTGGATCAGGGCTTAGACAACGCTCCCCCCGATGGCTGAATTAAGTCACTCGCTGACTCTGGGCTCTCTGAATGCACGTGGTCTCAACTTTCCCCGTAAGAGGTCCCTAGTTGTGAAGGAATTTAATAGGTTGAAGCTCGACTTTCTATTTTTTCAAGAAACCCACTGGGTAAGGGGTGGTGGACCGTCCCTTAAAGCTAAGTCAATAAAAAGGGTCTTTCATGCGTCGTACCAAGTTAAGAAAAGAGGGGTGGCGATAGTGGTCTCTCCGAAAGCACACTTTGCCCCGAAAGCCCAATGCAGTGATCCGGAGGGTCGTTATACAATGGTCAAGGGGGAATTTAGGGGCTCCAAGGTGACCCTATTCTCTATCTATGCCCCTAACGAAGCCCAGGATCACTTTCGGTTGGAGGTGAAGTCCAAAATCATGAACTTTACTGAGGGCGCTCTCTTGGTGGGAGGGGATTTCAATATGGTCCTGGACCTGGATCGTGACAGGAAATCCGATCGGCCCTTCGTGGATTCTCTTGCGCAGAGGCGTTTGGCAGCCTCTTTCCAGAGCACTAATGACGAGCTAGGGCACAGGGATTCCCATTCGGCATGGGATGGCCAAGACCCTTTATTTACGTTTTTCTCTGGAGCCCATTTGTCTTTCTCTGGAATTGACTACATCTTGGTTGACAAGTTGCTCTACGAGATTATTTCTGAAGTGAGGGTGGAAGCGACACCTTGGTCTGACCACAATCTAGTTAAGATTCAATTGGGGGTCCCATTGAGAGCCCCAGGGCCCGGGAGGTGGACTTGTAACAATCTCCTGTTGAAGGACAAGGAGTTGTCCCAGTCCCTCCTCGCTACCATAAAAGAGTACTTCGCAATCAATGATGATTGGCAAGTGGGGGTGGCGGGAGTCTGGGAGGCTTTTAAGGCCACAATTAGGGGTGTCCTCATGGGAATGGGAGCAGCAAGAAAGCGAGAGAGAGGTAGGGAGGAGAGGCTTCTTGGGGACAAAATCGAGGCCATTCAACCAAGACGCAAACTAAAGTCCCAGATGTTTCTGGGCAAGTGGGCTGAGCTCCAGCAACTAAAGGTGAAACTAGCAGCTCTTCTAGTTGAGCAAACTGAGAGGAAACTATCCTTTTTTTAAGCAAAGGTACATGGAGAAGGGGGAGAAAGCCGATAAAATTCTAGCCTGGAGGCTACGAGAGCTCAGAAACAGTGGGAGAGTGGATTTGTTGATCCTTCTGGGCAGGGCGAGTTGTAAGGCTGACCCTGGGATAGCAGAGCAATTCCGTTTATATTATGAACACCTGTACAGGACAGAATACTATGGGGATGGAGCAGATATAGGTAGCTTCCTTGACTCCGTGCCTATCCCCTGACTCCCCCTCCCCCTACCATGAGAAATCAGATCTCTGGATAGACCCATTACGCCCCAGCAAGTGATTGATACTATCAGTTCTATGAAGGCAGGCAAAACCCTGGGGAAATTACTGGTTTTACTGTCCTCTTTTACAAATCCTTTCGCTACGCCCTTGCCCCATTCCTGTCTAAACTCTTCAATGTAATCTTGGATGCAGGTTACCTCCCGCAATCTATGCTATCAGCCCGTATTGTAGTCATCCCTAAGGGAGGAAAGGACCAGAAAAATTGCCAGACCTACCACCCTATTTCCCTACTTAACACAGATGTGAAGGTTTTGGCCAAACTACTGGCTAATAGACTGGCCCAGTATCTCCCTTTGTTGGTGCATGGCAATCAGGTGGGTTTCATCCCTGGGAGGCAGGGGCGAGATAACATTAGGAAATCGCTGGATCTGATGCATGAAGTAGCTGTTACAGGCGAGGAGGCCTACCTCCTGTGATTAGACTCGGAAAAGGCCTTCAACCATGTTGAGTGGGCTTATATGAGCAAGGTCTTGCAGAAGATGGGTTTGGGGGTTAGATTTTGTAGGTGGATTGCAGCCCTGTACCACGGCCCAACGGCTAGAGTGGCTGTGAATGGTGCAGTCTCAGCTCTGTTCTCTTTCTCCAGGGGGACCCGACAGGGCTGTCCGATTTCGCCCCTTCTCTACACCCTTGCGATGGAGCCCCTGGTGATAGCTATAAGACACCATTAAGGGATTACGGGAGTCTGCTGTGGGGATCTCGACTTTAAGCTTTCACTTTTCGCAATCGACGTCCTGGCGTATATAACCAACCTTCAAAGCTCTCTCCCAAACCTCCTAGATCTGATCCATTCTTTCGGTGCTTTTTCTGGGCTGAAAATCAACCCAGCGAAATCTTGTTTGATGCCAATGGGTAGAGCTGATGCTGAGGTTGAGGGGAGGGAGTCATTGAAGGGTATTAGAATCGAGCGCAAGGCTACGTCTTACCTGGGGGTTCTCCACCCAAGGGACTTGACCCTCCTCTTTGAAGTGAACTATCCTCCCATCCTTGCCAAGATAAATTCTGATTTGCTTCGGTGGGCTCCCTTGACTCTCCCTTGGTTTGGTCATATGGTGTCAATCAAGATGAATATTTTACCTCGGCTTCTCTACCTCTTTTCCTCCCTCTCGGTCGCCATCCCAGACTAATTCTTCAGATCCCTTCATTCTATGGTCCAGCATTTTATTTGGAACGGCAAAAAACCAAGGGCTAAACACGGGCCCTTGACGCTCCCGAGATCCTACGGGGGGTTTGGCTTACCTGACTTCCGGCTCTACCACAAGGCAGCTCAATTAAGAGTAATGTTGGAGCACTCGAAGGACGACATGAGAACCTATTGTTCTTATATCGAAGACGTCCATGCTCAGCCCAGAAAAGTGAGGGATCTCCTATGGGCCCCCTAATAAAAACCTCCCAAGTAAGATAAGGAATCATCCCGCCTTGTCTTTTTTGTGGGGGCTATGGAGGGACGACAAGGAACATTCTCCTGTTTCTTCCTGGCCCTACCCCTTGTCTTCTTTGTGGGGTCCCCCGCTTGATTTGTGCAAAAGAGGTCTACGAGGGACGCAGGGGTGGTCGGATGTTGGCCTGGAACGCGCTGCTCAGCTCTTTCGACAGGGTGCATTCATCGACTATGACAGCCTGGCGGAAGCCATGGGGGATACTCCGATGCCGATCTTTGATTATATCCGGGTGAAGGGGATCCTGAACGATAGCCAATGGGTGAAAGACCTGGCCCGCCCCCTTACGCCACTTGAAAAAATCATTGTGGAATGCACATCAAGGAGAGGGTCCCTGTCTACATTGTATAATTCCTTAATTACAGCGGATGTGGAGAGTAGGCAGAGTTTCAAGAAGCAGTGATTGATTGATATTTTATTTCTATCGTGCTCATACACAAGTGTTTCAGAGCACGACAAGGCAAGGTAGGGGAACAGGGAAGAACAGAACAGCGATCTTACTAGGCCAAGTGACATTGAGAATGTGCAAGTGCATGGGAGAGGGGGAGGGGAAAAGTGCATGGAAGGGGGGAGAAGTGGAAAGTGCGAAGCAGAGGAGAAACAGATAAATAACAATAAATAAATAATAAAGGCAACAAACAGTGGTAATGCAGCCAGCAATTTGCAAGTGCTAGGTTTAAGGCAGCAGACAGGGTAGGTTTGATAAGTGCAGGAAGAAAAAGGGGGGGCTGTATGGGTACAGATACAGACCCCAGTGCAAGGGGTGGCCCGGAGGCAGTGCGGGAGGGTGGCAGGGTGAGCAGGTTCCTGGGTCCAAAGGACAGAGGGTGGCCAGGTGCACAGTGCCAAGAGAGAACAGATCAGCAGGGGAGTGGGGGAGCGAAGGCAGAAGAAAAGCGAAAGGTCTTGAGGTGCTTCCGGAACCGGAGATGGTTCTCCTCAAGTTTTAGAGTGGCAGGGAGGCTGTTCCAGAGGGAGGCTCCAGCCGAAGACAGAGATCTACCCCCAGCTCGTTTCTTAGAAAAACGACTGACCCTGAGTGAGTTGGAGGTAGAGGAGCGAAAAGCTCGAGAGGGGAGGTATTTGCGGAGGGATAGCTGAAGGTATTTTGGACCCAGGCCCCAGAAAGCCTGGTGGACAATGCAGAGGGTTTTGAATTTAATCCTTGCATCCACTGGGAGCCAGTGGAGAGCTTTCAGAGCTGGAGAGATACGATCCCAGGGCTTGAGGCCAAGGACAAGTCTTACAGTCCTGTTCTGGATTAGTTGCAGAGGGCGTAGAGTAGAGGCAGGTAGATTTAGAAAGAGGCTGTTACAATAGTCCAAGCTAGAGAGAACCAAAACTTGGGATACCATGAGCTTCTAGGGGAAGGAGAGGAAAGGAAGACTACCTCTGAGGAGGTGCAGTCGGAAATTTGACTTTTTAGAGACCTCAGAGATGTGGGCAGAGAAGGAAAGGGTGGAGTCAAAGATGACCCCGAGGTTCTTAGCCTCGCAGGTGGGGGTAGGAGGAGGGCCAAGGGAGACCGGCCAGAGAGTGAGGGGAAAGGATGGTGAAGGTGTGCCGATGAGGAGGATCTCCATCTTGCTGGCATTCAGACAAAGATCATTGGGGGCACACCAATCTTGAATGGCAGTTAGGCAATCAGAGATGAGAGAGGGAGAGGAGGTGGCAGAGGGTAGCCTGAAAATGAGTTGAGTGTCAGCAGCGTAGCACTGGAAATTTGAGCAGAAAGTGGCAATGCAGTGGGCGAGAGTTGCAGGTATTGGTTGAAAAGCCAGGGCGAGAGGTTAGACCCCTCGGGAACACCACAGGTAGAGAGGAGGATGGATGAAAGGAAGGACCCAAGTTGGACCTGGGAGGGTTGATCTGAGAGGAAAGAGGTCAGCCGGGTCAGAGCTTGATCAGTGATACCCAGGTTTTCACGGAAACGGTTGAGCAGGATGGTATGGTTGTCCGTGTCGAAGGCAGAAGAGAGATCGAGGAGGATGAGGACAGAGGGAATGTTAGAGTCAAGGTTGGAGAGCAGATCTTCACGGATGTTCAGGAGAGCAGTTTCTGTGCTTCTGGCAGCTCTGAAGCCAGACTAGTGGTCATGGAGACAGCCAACAGAATTGGAATGAAGGTTAAGCTGAGAGATGGCCAACTTTTCCAGGAGTTTGACAAGAAAGGGAGTAATGGAAATTGGGCGATAGTTAGCTGGACAAGAAGGATCAGCTGTGGGTTTCTTGAGAAGAGGATGCACAAAGGAGTGCTTCAGAGGGGAGGGGAAGGATCCAGAGGCAAAGGAGTGGTTGAAAAAATCAGCAAGGGCCGGAGCGAGGGTGTCAATGTGGTCCTTGATGGTTTCAGAGGAACAGGGATGAACATGTTTTGAAGAGGCTTTCATAGATCAGATTTGTCTAGCAACCTGGTCAGGGGTGAAAAGAGGAAAGGACAAGAAGGATGGTGGGAGGGTGGCTAAACGAGGGTCAGCAAGCACAGATGGAGAGGGAAGAGGAGGGGTGTGGGTGGAGAGGGTGGACAGGATGTCCTGGGTTTTTGAAATGAAGTGAGAGGCAAGGGCATTGCAAAGAGCCTGGGAGACAACAGGAGGGGTAGAGACTGCAGCAGGGTTGGCCAGCTCCTTGCAGATTTTAAAGAGTTTGGCTGAGTTGTTAGATGCCGCAGAGACACGAGCTTGAATGTGGACTCTCTTCTTGGTGAGGACAGAGAGTCGGTATTGCCTTTGTAGCAGGCGACAGGCCAGTTTGTCAGAGGATGAACAGGAAGTCCTCAATTTCCTCTCAGCTGCCCTTGCGTTTAAGTGTAGCTAGGTCAGAGTCATACCAGGAATTGCACTTGGCTTGACTTCAAACGGATCCTCATGACAAGGGCAAGAGCATCAAGCGTATCAGAAATTGAAGAGTAGAGCACAGACAGGGCTGTGTCAGGATGTGAGACAGCCAAAGGCGGAGGGGGGGGAGAGAAAGTGGCGGCAAAAGCCTCAACTGACACACGCTTCATGGGCCGGATGTCCGAGAAGGTAGGTGGTAGTGTTGGGGTAGGCTTGGCTTGGGGGGAAGAGAGGGAGAGATGAGAGGAGAGAGTGATCACTCCAGGAGAGAGGAGTGGTCAAAGGGATGGAGAAGGGGAGGTCAGAGGAGATGAAGACATCGAGTGTGTGCCCTGCAGAGTGCGTCGGGCCAGAGCGGAGGTTGGATAGGGAGAGGGTGTCGCAGAGGTCACGGAAGAGTAGAGAGGAGGAGCAAGAAGAGTCTAAATGTATATTTAGGTCACCGAGGAGGAGGAGGAGTTGAGGGGTAGAGGCCAGGAGGGAGGAGGAGAGGTCAGCCCACTCAGAGAGAGATTAGGTGATTTGACCAGTAGGCCAGTAGATGGTAACCACAGTAAGAGAATGGGTAGGCGAGAGAGAAAGCCTACATACAAGGCATTTAAAAGAGGAGTAGGTCTGAGTGGGAATGATAGAGGCAGGAATCCACTCAGGAAAGATCAGGGCTACCCCCCCCCCCCCACCGGACCGGGAGGATCTGGGTGCTGAGAGTATCTTGTAGCCATGATGAAGGAGAGTGTCAAAGCTTGTGACAGAGCTGGCCGTGAACCATGTCTCAGTAAGACAATGGACATCAAGGTCTAGTTCTTCAAGGAGGTGGCAGATGTCAGAGGAGTGTTTGACGGCAGAGCGAGAGTTGAGAGTTGCACTATGAAGAAAGTTTCCAGCCTTAAAGACCTTCCGGGGAGGGGTACAGATCAGAGGTACGCCCTGCGGAGGAGAAAGAGTCCTAGGAGGGGCAGAGGAGGAGGAGAGGAGAGAGGGCAAGGTAGCCAAGGGGGGAGAGGAGGGGACAGCAGGAGATGAGAGGAAATGGATGAGGCGAGGGAAGTGCCTATAAAAGAGGAGGAGATTGGCCTGAGAGCATTGGACCATGACCGTGCCATTTAGGTAGACATTTATGATGACTTTAGAGGAGTCGAAGGAAGCCATGAGAACTTCCCAGCGAGTGCCACCATTAATGGGAGAGGAGGAGATAGGGCATAGCACAGAGACCATATGAGGAGTCCATAGATCTGGCGAAGGAACGACAAAGAGGATGTCGGTAAGGGTCTGTCTGACGGAAGCATTGGAGTAGGTGTCGGCGATAGGAAGACCAGCGTTAGAGGCCAAGATATCCTTTTTGATTTTTTTTTACCAGACTTAGTGAGAAGGGAAGGATAGTCGATGGAGAAGATCGGAGAAACAGAAAGCGCCATTGGGGTGGAAGTGAGCAGAGGATGGAGATACTGGAGGGGGCTAAGGCAGGTAGGTGTGGGACAAAAGAGAGTGGTGAGGTCACTGAGCTGGCAAGTTACAGAGAAGAAAGAGTATACAAGCAAAATACAGAGAATTTCGTAATGGGCAGCAAGATTTGACTTTTTAGCACAAAGCAAAAATAGCAAGATTTGACTTTTTAGCACAAAGCAAAAACTGCAAGATTTTACTTTTTCAATCTTGGAATCGGATTCCACGATGGGAGGCAAGGGTGGGGAAGGTGGTGGAAGAAACTACTTGGGCCGCTATCTTTAAATCCCTTTTCTCGGGCTCCTTGTACACAGCAGCTATGGAGCACAACTTTAAGATTTTCCATGCATGGCACATCACGCCAGAGAGACTCGCTAAAATGTACCCTGGTGTGTCCTCACTCTGTCCGAGGCAATGTGGCCAACGCGGAACATGGCTACATCTTTGGTGGGAGTGCCCTGCTATACAGGTATATTGGTAAGACCTTCATGCTGGATTAAAGAGATCATGGTCGCCTCCCTACCTCTGCTCGCCCTTGAACTTCTCTTTGACATCCCAGCCCCGGAAGCAGTCTTGGCAGCCTTGCCTAGGCTGGTCCGGGCCATGTTGCGAGCAAGGAGACTGGCCCTTGCTGAAAAGTGCTTGGTGCCTGTTAAGTGACTTCAATTCAGCAATCCCACTAAGTCAGTGCCTCGTCTGGGACGCCCAAGGGAAGCCCTTATTTATATATTTTTATGACAAGTTATACTCTGGATTATAAACCCTTATATAACGCCCCTCTCTTTGATTCCCCCTGACCTCACTGAGCCAAGAAGTAGGTTTGTTTTGCAATTTAAAAGATTTATTGGAAAAATTAAACAATATATATATATCACACTTTTATAATAAATTAATATTTGATATCACACTTAAGAATATGACGGTGATCAACAATGGATAATATTACAATTGTACGCTTATTTAATGACTTAGGAGTTGGTATAGGAAGGAAAAGGTAACTGAGAATGCTTTTATGGTTTCAAGGAAAAACAATGATGGAAAGAATGCAGTACAGAAATAACTGATAGGGTTTCACGAGATAATATGTTCACTTTTCCCCTTGTGGCAATTCACTCCCCCCCCTATGTAATATAAAGAGATGGAGTAAAGCACACAGTTTTCAGGAATACAATCACAATACAATACGAATTTCAGTTCCCCACTAGCAAGCTTAGAGAAACGGGGATGGTTTTAAACACAGACGAAAGTACTTTTAGATGTGGTATGCAAAGAAGGGAAAAATATGCTAAAAATGATTTTAATTCCCTGTAGGAGGTCCAGGGTAGGTGATAGCTATTTAAGATTAGTTCAAGTCACACTCGTGATGCTCAATGCGGGATTAGCAGGTTGAAAATGAATTTTAGCAGTTCAAGCAAAAGCGGCTATTTTGACAGGTGAAGAAATTTGAGCCAAATCGCGGCACTTTTCCCCGAGTGCGTCGAGCGCGATTACGGAAAAACTATAAGGAGTAGAAAGATTTAGGCTTGTTAGAAAGCTTAGAATCTTAGCTTTAAAATGAAAGTGAAATCTCGTTCCTTGCACCTACGATTCAAAAGATACGGACGATTTAGTGAAGGTAGATTCTCAAAATTAAAGTGAAGGATCAGAATGACAAAATGACACTTTTATAGCTTTGAAATGACAGAATGAACTCACAATTCCTATGATGCAGTTCTGGACAGGTTCAAATGTGTTGAATCAGATTATTTTAAACTAAGAGATGGGTTCTGCACAGTTCTAGCTAAATTCTCCTAATTTTTGACAGGATTGCGACTTCGTCATGGATCAGGTCAGGATTGGACTGGACTTCTGGCGGCTTCTGGTACTGGTTCTGCTCACAGCGGTCTGGTCTGGGTCTGCTAGCGGCACTGCGGTCTGGTCTGGGTCTCTAGGTTCTGCTGGTCTGGATCAAGTAGATTCTGGATACAGCACTGCTTTCTGGGTACTTGCACAGGGTTCTAGGCCAGAATCAAACAGCTTAGCCCAGCTGTTTGAATAATTTGCAAAAGATTTTGAGGCCTGCTGAAAAAGGATTCAGCTGGTGGTTCAGGCCTCAATGCTACAAGTTCTGAAGTCTGTATTCTAAGTTCTGGAGATGGTCCTTCTGAATATTGTCCGGCAAAATGCTTCGCAAGAAAATGGAAAGTGAGTATCTTGCCTGTCCAAAGCAGTCTCTTTGTATGGGTTATGAAAATGGGTGTGTGCGTGGGCATAACTAAGCCTGCCCCTCACAACTTATCATTGGCCAAGCTCTCCTCTCTCCCTTGATTGGGGGAAGGAATGGAGCATCATCGGGCATTAATTTTATGGCATACAGAAAGAACACTCCCCTTGTCAATTTGCACACAAATCTATTTTTGATCCAAATACATATTTATCTATGTACCATTTTTCTAATATTATATGTCCAGTTAACATATTTTCTGTAGCACCAAACCATCTGATCCCTGTGTTTGTAAGATGTTGTGTCCACTTATGACAGAATTCTGCCCTTTTCATCAAGAACACAACCTCTAAACTTTTGCAGAATTTACACAAACATGCACAAGGAATATGGGCATCAGATGATAGTGTCAGATTTTTAACATACAGACATACAGAGTAATACCTTATTTTCCGCTACTACCCCCCAGAACATACCACAGAGTCCTAACACCTCTTAAAATGTGCACATAAAAATCACAAGAATAATGATATTAATTATATAATTTTGACAAGTCCCTAGTATGAATTATCCACCTTTTTTTTAAATTATGCTCTGGCCCAGAGGGGTGTGGTTTCCCAAAGCACATGGTGGAATTTCTCGTTTGTCCACTTCCTCCAACTCAGGTTGCTCACAGAGGCACTGCTCCTCCCAGTTTCTCCCAAGAGGAAGCCATTTACGACCCCCCCCCTAATTTAACATTTGTCTGAGCCAAGGAAAGCTCATTGTTCTGTTTCCCTGCTCCCAGGTGCTCCTCCCCTGATTCAATCAGAGAGGTGTAATCCCCTTTTGGTGGGAACCGCAGAAGGCAGCCAGGCCTGCGAATGCAGTGGCTGGGCAAGTTTCAACTCCTGCAGGGGGTAGTTGCCGGGCAAAATTCAATGTCTTCAAGCCAGGCTTCAGCCAAATGTCACTTTTGTTCCCAGTTTTTCTTCATTCAAATCAAACTTACACTGTTTACACATGCAGCTTGAACGCTGATTCTAAGTTCAAAACTATGAACTTTAAACAGTTGCAACCTATGTGACACTCAAAAGTAGGCCACTCATTTATTTTAAACATTTCGATTTTAGTGGTTTTAAATCCAATTTCAGTTAAGCTGCTGACATCCACAGCTCAGCCAGTTTTGTTATAAACATTGCCTTAGGCTCTTCATCTTTCCAGATTGTGTATGCACACAAGACTACATTCTGCCAAATGTCTGCTGGTGTTCAGTGAGATTTTTGAATATCTTGCAATGTTTGAAATTAGCATTTTTAGCTTGCATTTCAGAGAAACAAAGGTGATTTCAAAGTGCTTTTTTGAGCTAACAGGCACTGCTGTTTTTCCTTTGGCACCACGTTTCACTCATGGCGCTTCTGGCCCCTCACGCTCGCACTGGTGGGTGGTAGGTCAGGCAACCATTTTGGTGTGCGCAAAACTGCACGGTTTTCCTGGATTCTGGCGCAAATGTGGGCTTTTCTGCCATCTTGGATTTTCTAAGCCCACAGCACCAAATGTTGCAGCATAATAGTTCAAACGTGGGTCAAGACACCCAACATGCCCTCTAAATCAGACTGGGCGATATTTACTCATGAGAAACTTACAGCTTTGACTCATGATACCGTGAATTCTTTTCTTCAAGATTGGACAGTAGTTTTTCTTCACAAGGACTGTGAATCGATGAGACTCTGAGATCTTTTGGTATAGATTGATCTACGCTATGTGTATGCCTTCCAACAACTGTTACCTTTTTTCCTTCTTGGTTGAGCCCTCTTTGTCAGCCCCTGTAGCTTAATTGGTCCCTGGCTGATTTGTAACTGAGTCTCCATCACCGATAAGGGTTTAGTTGTATGTGAGCGGGGGGTGGGTGAGGGTGGAGGGGGGGGGGTTTATTTGCTGTTCTTTGTGGATGTCATCAGTGACTTATTGATATGCATCTTTTTTGGAAAATGTTCAGTAAAATTCAAGGAGGAAAAATAATAATTTCCTCTGTTATTCAGTCAATTTAATTGAGGGAAGTTTGTGCACACTATAGGCCGATTTAAGGACGAACATGTATGTCATCACTAGCTTGGCAATAACAGATATATTGCCAAGGCAATAGCAAAGCTCAAATTATGGTGTAACAATGCCGGTATCTTGTTTCATTAAAGTGTTTAGCAGTAATAAAGGTAATTCCACTGTTTCCACAGCAACCAAAATGTGGCACTTCCTGTATTACCATTTCTCCTTATAAATAGCTGCATGACGGAGCGGAGGCTCCAGCATGTGCACACCGTGGTGGCTTGCACTAGCTACCAAACCTTTTAGCTGCAGAGGGGCTGGCAATCTGCTCAACAGGGAGTCCTGCAAGGCAGTAGCACTGTGGGCTGCTAGTGATGAGTTCAGAAGCACCACACGTGGCAGTAATGCCAGTGCTTTAATTTGGGTGAAGCATATGGACGAGAGTCACTAATGCATCAGGGCAAACCTCACAACTCGTCCTCTCAAGGCAGCTGCCACATACCTTGAGAACATTTGAACCCAAACAACAGATCCCTTGCCTTCTATAGACTTCAATTGACTGACATGCCCAAGAACATCTTTGACAGTCAAAAATGTACTCGTTTCCATTGACTTTAATGGGAAAAACCCAACCTCTGCACCCACCAAATACACTTGATTTCACCGACCTTGGAGAGTCATTATGTTGAGATGTATGTCATAAAAGGGGCCTGAGCTCAGAAGCGTGGGCGTAGCCAAATCATAAATAATTCAGTATTTTTTTATGCTTAATGATATCAGTGGCCCCAATTTCGATAAATTATTTTTAAATGTTGCTTTTGGAAATGATCACTTTATGCATCTGAGTATGGACGTTTCATCTGCTTCATCCAATAGCGAATTGAAGCCTTAGAAGGTGAACAAGTGCTATACAGAACCAATAAACAATACAATAAAATGCAATGCTGCATCCAGTTAAGAGTTTGAAACCTTCATTCATGGACATTCAGATTCACAATGTTCTGATTGCAGACCATGCTCAGTAGACAAGAGCCTGAAAGTAAGCAAGCAGTCCTGAGCATAGCAAGATTAACCACTCCTAAACATTTCGGGGCTCAACAAAATTGCCGTCATTTTAAATTAAATGGTAATTGCATGCAGGGGGCTTCCTTCACTTGCACTTGGGTGTTGCTGGTTCCCAGTATGCAAGTGTAAACACTCCCAAAGCAGAGTGCAATAATAAAGCGTGAAAGTAGGCACAATCCCCTTTACTCTTCACTTTTATGCTTAATTTTGGGAGAAACAAAACACTGCCTGCAAATAAGCTTTGGAGCTCATTTTGCGCTAATTTTGCTCTGGGGTGTAATGTAATTGAAAGTCCTAAACGTGCTCCCCATTTTCATTAATTTGTATGGCGGAGAGGAGGAGTGGATCCTGGATCGTAATTTACGATTCCACCGCTCCTTTCCTCTCTGCAATACAAATACTCCAGTATTTGCTACATCATGGATTTTCATGCAGCGCAAACGCTGTGTGTTCCTATGGAGACTACATTCTTTTTAAACCAGTAAAAGAGCAGGCGGTTTTCATAGGAATCCATTGTAAATGCCGCCTGTCATGGGTAAATGACAAGCAGCGTTTACTTCTTTTGCACATATAGTGCAAATGGGCAGCATACACGCGTGTGGGCCACCTTTTTACATTTCCCTTTTACACTGCGCTGTGCAAATGAGGAAAAGGACTCGGTGGGGACCTGTGTACGCAAAAGTAGAGACGGAACAGGTCCCTGCCGTGTTTGTACAGGAAACTCCAATATGCGCGCAGTTTTTATAATGAATTACAATGTAATCGGCCTGCTCATTAGCAGCTGCTAATGAGAGGCGTATTCCATTGGAATGATGTGGTTTTATGCCTGGATGCAGTTCTCATGCATGCATAAAAGCAAAGCAGAGATGGCATTTCGAATCTTATGAGCAGCTTTAAAATGAAGTGGAGCATAAAAGAAAAGCATAAACTGTTTTTACGTTTTTCTTTTACGCTCTTTTTCACACGAAAATTACTCCCAATGTCCTATTTTTATTATTTTTATATAATTTGTTCAGATAGTAGCCATGCATTATGCACTCCCAAGTTTACCAGGTAATTGTTCTAATGAAGGAAGTGTTGCTCAGGATCACACGATTTTGGTGATTTGGGAAAGCCGGAACCCAGACCTGATGGTTCCAAATTCTACATCTACTTCTACAACGGCTTCCGAGTCAAAGGGGCTCATGTACATTTAATTTGTAATTTGATGTCAGGGAGCCAATATGTTTGCATATAAAAGTAAATGCCTTCCGGCCGGCAAATTTTCGTCATTTGCACAGTGTAGTACAAAAGTGCAGGGCAACAGGTGGCGTACAAGCAGTGCTTAAAGTGGGCCGGGGCCTGCCGGGACCGGGCCCCGGCAGTCTCCAAAAAGTGGGACTGAGCCGGGGCCCTGCCGGGGCCCACGTCCAACCGCAACATTGCCGGAATGCATTATCACGTCGCGGCCGCAGCCGCGACGGGAGATGCGCCTGCCATGAAGACAGGCGAGCCGACAGAAGTGGCAGCCAGCCACAGCAACGCTGTGACTGGCTGCCACTTCCGTCAGTCATAGTAACTGCATCTGGTGACCCCTTGCGCGAGAGGTCACCAGAGGCAGTTACTGTCCCTTTGTTTCCCCAGGTCACCGAGGCGTCTTTAACCCTCGGCAAACCTGGGGATTCCTCGACGTTTATAAAAGATGGCTTTGAAAGTACACATTTCAAGCCATCTTTTATAAAGCTTTGTCGACGGACAATTTTGTCCGTAGTCAAAGCTTTATAAAAGATGGCTTGAATTGTGTACTTTCAAAGCCATCTTTTATAAACCCGTAATCTTTAAAAAAAAAAAAGATGGCCTGAAAACTAGGCAAACCGTAGGGTATGCACACAAATATATTTTACTGTTATATATTTGTGTGCGTACCTTACTATGGTTTGTGTACTTTGCAAGCCATCTTTTATAAACGTAGAAATATGTTACATATCTCTATGTTTAGAAAAGATGGCTTGCATAGTACACAAACCATAGTAAGGTACGCACACAAATATATAACATTTATATATATTTGTGTGTATACCCTACGATTTGCATACTTTTTAGGCCACGCCACTCCCACAAGCCACGCCCCCAAATGAGGGCCCCCCCTCGATTTCTTACCCCACTTAAAGCCCTGCGTACAAGTATGTATGCCGTCTTTTGCACTGCACTTTTGCACTCCGTCTTGCAAAGTGAGTAAAGCGGTTACTTTAAATTGTGAACACCACTTGCCATGCTCGCATATTAAGCAGTGTTGACAATTACAAATAAACCCTGGCCGACATGCTCACATGTCGGGCAGGGTTTATTTATAATTGTACATGCTGCCGCCGTGCGAGTATGAAAGGCAGTATGTACAATGGATCCCTAAGGGTTTATGCTAGTCCATAGAGCAGGCGGAACCCATAGGGATCTCCATCATTTATGCTGCATGAAAATCCATCTCGGCACAAATTAGTATTTGTATGGTGGAAAGGAAGGCGGTTGACGGAACTGCAGGATGTATCCCCCCCACCCCCCTTCTGCCATACAAATCAATACAACTGCTGTGTTGTGGTGTGATTCAATGGCATTAAAGACTTACTGAAGTCTTTTACGCCTTTTAATCACGTTACACCACTGACAAACATGAGCCCCAAAGGGGGAAACTGGTGAGGCTCACTAGGGCATGGCTTGTTTGAGAGCAGATCATACATCACAACTATTAGGTATTGCCGAAAAATGAAACAAATCAATGCCAATGCATGAGCATTGAAATTATTGTGTGAACTATAGGCCGATTTCTAAATGTAGACGTCAAATTATTAGCGAACGTTTTTGCCACTCGACTGAGTCTTGTTCTACCTCGTATAATGCACATGAATGAAGATTACCTAAGTTTACATCACTGGGAGTCTTGATTCTATTAAAGACACAGAGGCGAGCATTAAGCTTCAACTTCTTTAATCACTACTCTTCAGCAGTTTCAACAGAAAACGGAAACAAAGAAAGTTTTCCTCTTTTTGTTTTTTTTAACTACATTTCCCTTTCCTCTGAGTCCTTTCTGTAGTCCTTCACACTTCCTGTCTCTGTAGCTCTCTAGCTACTTTCTGCCTTTGGCTACTCCTCTTCTTTGGATGCCCTGAACTGAACCTTGTGTGTTGCAACAGCGCGAACCCACACAAAAACGAACAATAGTCCTGATAAACACCTCAGGATCCAACCTTCCAATGAAAAGAATCCTCCTCAGCATGATGCAAACTCACACAAGCGTCCTTCGCTCCCGGCAACCCTTAGCTGTTCTTCTGGTCATCTCCTGTGTAATCAGAAAGAGCACTGTTTGGGGGGAGGGGAAATGCACTGCCCTGATTATCAGAGAGACAAAACATGTAGCATTAGTACAATAATACCACCCTAATCGCCTTACCTTCTTCTATGAGGGAGGCTAGAAAATAAATTGAGAAGAGTCTACAGGGGCTGAAACGGGAGGCACACTTCTGCTTTCGCACCAGCGCTTCCACTTGCTCCATGCCGCATTATAGCTCCTAAGCGTGGAAGGTGGCAACAAATCTAATATAAGTTGGGTAATGTGGCTCGAAATGCCTGGCATGGACAATCTTCTCACGACATCCTGCAAGCTATTAGCAGGAGTGTGCCCTTCACTCTCAGAGGATGAAACGACCCAGCTGGGTCCGTGAGCAGGTGTGTCAATGACGGGAGAGTCCTCGGGAAATTCGAGGAAAGTTCCATCAGAGCGGGAAACGTGCCACAACCATGATCATCGCCTTCTCCCTGTGAACTTTCACTACAACTCTGCTCAGCATGACGAACAGCGGAAATGCATAATGCACTCCTCCATTCCAATTTTGCAAGAACGCGTCTGTCCCTAGCGCTGTTACGCTCACCTGGTCTCTGCGGAAGCGTTGGGCACGGTTGCAGCCCTCCCTGAACTTGAATCCCCCCCTTCAGGCCTCTCCCTCAGTAGAAAAGCTGTGAGCAGTGGTACGTGGTGATACTGCTGCTGCGTGGAGATAAGTGTGTGAGTGCACCAATCTGTGATTGTTGAACCTCTCGAACCCTTTACCCCAAAGTATGGTTTCTGTGAGCATACGCCAGGCCATAAAGCTCACCTCTGAATTATGGAAGATAATCTCTCCGTCCTGCTACTTCTGGCAGGGGCGCGTCGAATGGGATCTAGTTCCTTCACTGATCCCTGATAAGGATTAGTCCAGTCCAGCTGCGACTATGCTTCTCCTTATGATTGGTAAGTCTTTCTTGAGCTCTTGTGATGCTGTTTGTTCTGTTTAATGTCTTTATATGTTGCTCCTATTTATGCCCGCAATAATGTCTCTCTTCTGTTTTCTTCCCTTAGATGGAAATGCAGCCTCAATGCAGCTGTGAGATGCGAGACACGGCCGGATGGAAGATCGATGCTACCGCAATGTTTGACAGCAGGTAAGTGATGGTTTAAGGAAAAGCGCGAAGTATGGCGAAGCGCAACCTGACTGTTTTTTCGATGTCTAACCTTGTCTTCTGTTTTTCCTTGCAGGCGCTGCTGTCGACGATGGAGCGTTTCATGGTGTGGTGCCAAGATGAAGATTTCAGCGTTCCAGAAAGTATAAAGATGAATACTTGGTTCACCGAAGAGATGTATAGGTAAAAACAGCTTCCCCCAGTTGGTAAGTATGCTGGCAGGAAGCAGGATTTCCAGGAAGCAGGATCTTCAAAGGTAAGTCTGACCTCAGGCGACGGTGAGCGTTACGCTGCTTGCAAGTGCAGAATAACGCAAAGCTTCTTGTCTTGAGGATCGGGGCAGCTTATATAGCTGAGATCGTGGTCACGGCCATTAGGGCCGGCTTACCAGCCACACCCTGCCACTCCTAGAGAGTGAGCACGTGCAAAGGCAATCCATTAGCAGCCACACCCAAGAATACACTTGGGGCTGCTTAATGGATCGAATGTTCAAGGTTAATGCATCCTGCTTAATGGATGGAATGTTCAAGGTTAATGCATCTGAAGTGCTATGTACATTATAAAAACTTTTTGGTGTTAAATGGATGTTCTTGTTTATTTTTGTTCATGAGCCTGGCGCCAAAGGCCCCAGGACAGTGTCCACCCAGGTCTTCTGTGCATACGACCCCTGCATGCCTGTGCCCCTGACTTCATGAGCATGATAGCACTGCCCCTCAAGGCCCCTCTCAAGGGTGGTTCTCCTCCCGGTCTTGATTTGGTGGGATTATTGCGATGGAACTGTCTGATTAAACGTGGAGCATGGACGTGTTCACTGGGTTCCCAAGTTCGGTCTTGAGGTCCGTAACCTTTCGAGTCAATTAGGTAATACAATTTTGATCGAACCACCTTGGAGTCCATGATGGATTTGACTTCATATTCTGGTTCTCCATATATTACTTTGGGCTCTGGCGGAGAACTAAGCCGTGTATTGGATTTCATTGGTTTGCGGAGAGAGACATGAAATACGGGGTGAATTTTCATGTGAGATGGTAACTCCAATTTCATGGCGACAGGATTGATTATGGACTTTATAGTATAGGGGCCCAGGTATCTTGGGCGGAAAGCTCTTGGCCCCTTCAGGGGAATATATTTGGATGCTAACCATACTTTTTCTCCAATCTGGTAGGCGGGCGCTTACTTCCGATGTCGATCAGCAAACAGTTTTTGTCTTTCCTTACCCTTGGTCAGATGCTCTGCCGCCTCCTTAAGAACCTGAGTGATGGTTTTATGCAAGTTATTTTATGGCTGGCATTTCCAGGGTATCGGTTGGATCAAATACAGATGTCCTCAGATGTCTTCCGTTCACAGTGTAGAATGGAGTTTGCCCTGTGCTTGTGTGAACTGAGTTGTTGTATGCAAACTAAGTTATCAAGAGTATATTTGTCCAAGAATTCTCTGACTGTTGCAACATACACCTGAGATATTGCTCTAAAGTTTGGTTGGTTTGTTCAGTTTGCCCATCATTTTGAGGGTGATGGCTTGTGGACAACCGGAGATCGATTTTGGCAATCGTACAACACTTTCTCCAAAAGGCAGAAACAAATTGAGTTCCGCGATCAGATACTAATATTGATGGAAATCCATGCAATGAACAATTTGCTCTAGGAACACAGAAGCGAGAGTTGACACAGTTGTGAGTCCCTTCAGAGGGATGAAATGGGCCATTTTGGAGAATACGTCCACAATGACTAATATGGTGTTGTTATCCATTGCAGGGTGGAAGATCTGTGATGAAGTCCATCGACAGGGTCTGCCAAGGTGGTGGCGGTACTTTTAGGGGATGTAGTAAGCCAGCAGAGTTCTGTTTCTGAGACTTGT
Source organism: Ambystoma mexicanum (assembly GCF_040938575.1). NCBI lineage: Eukaryota > Metazoa > Chordata > Amphibia > Caudata > Ambystomatidae > Ambystoma > Ambystoma mexicanum. The sequence continues at coordinate 30,137,570 of NC_090933.1, read as the reverse complement.
GTTGTGCACAGACACCACAGGTTTCAATAAATTGGGCCGTCTTTTCGCCAGTTTGGCTACCAATATTTTATTTTTAACTTAGCTTGAGTTTTGGCTATTCCTAGGTGTTCTTCCACTAATGAATCGTGGTAATTTGTGATGATTTGCTTTTGCAGTACTTGGTCGTGGACATATAATTGTCCTTGGAAATACGGTAGATTGTCTTCAATGGTGTAGTGGTCACCTTTTAAAAGCCATTCCTGTTGTGTTGATTGATCCATCGGGGATGGCAAACTGGTTCTTTGGTCATCCACACACATGGTGGCAGTTATTCTGGTTTGAATACTTTCCTCAGGAATTATGGCCAAGGGGTTGGATGCTTTAAAAGCCTCTTTTTCTTCACTCATGTGTGATAGAGCATCTGCTTTCCCATTGCATACTCCAGGTCTATAAGTGGTAATAAAATTGCATTCTGCGAAAAAGAGAGCCCAACGAAGTTGACGCGAGGCTTGTGCTTTGGCGGTTTTCAAGTATCGCAAGTTACGGTGGTCCGTGATGACACTGACTTATGTCTCGCTCCAAGAAGGTAATGTCTCCAGGCCTTGAATGCTGTTTTAATCGCCAGTAATTCCTTATCTGTGATTGCGTAGTTCAACTCGGGCTGAAAATTTGCGGGACCAGAATGGAACGGGGTGTAGTTGTCCTGTTTCAGGGTCTCGTTGTGACAGTACTGCTCCCATGGCTATTTTTGAAGCATCCGTCTCAACTATGTAAGGTAGGTCTGGTCGTGGGTGTCGAAGGACTGGTGCTGTAGTGAATGCTAGTTTCAACTTCTGGAAGGCTTCTTCAGCTTCTGTCGACCAATGGAACTTTTGATTTTTCTTTAACAAGGAGGTAATTGGATGTACAATTTTTGACAACCCAGGTATAAACCCGAAGATCTGTTTGAACATTGAGAATGCCCACCGGCAGATCATACGCAAATACAACAAAAAAAATGTACTAGGTACGTGAAAGCAAGCGGCACACAACGCGCCACGTGAAGCCTGGAACCGACCTCCAAGGACCAAGAAAATTGTAAACTAAAGGTGATGATACCCCTATGGCAGCCCATCCAAAATGGCCCCTCCAGAGAACAAAGGGTGCAGATAAAACGAAACTCAGGCGAGCAGCAGACGAGACAGAAAAACTAGAAGAACCCACCTGCCACGGAGAGCGGTACCAGCTGTTGCCATGAAATGGGCACAAAAATGCGGAACAAAGAAGCTTTTCCCGAGCCACCTGGAAAATCGCATGGTAAGGACCAGCAAGCAGGCGGTGCAAGCCGTGCGACGGAGGGAGGTCCGATAGACCGTTGCCCCATTTCCCCACCTGCTAACAGCAAAATGACACTGTGAAAGGCGGGGATCGCTGCAAGCCCAAGCAACCGCTGGCACACAACATAGTCACATAGATCCGCATAGCAGGACTCAAGCGGCCTCATACGGTGGCAAAGAAACAGACCGCAGGACAAGCGTGAGGTCGAGTAGACGGCAGCAGGGGTAAATGAGGAAGGTCCGAGAAGGACATAGACACGGAGCGCTGGACACAGAAGTAAAACGGAACATGAGGCAAAACCTTGCAGTGCGCAGCAGAAAGATCCGACACAGGACACTGTGAGGTGCAGACCCGACAAGCCCGCCCCGGGAAAGACCGGGAGCTACGAAATCACACCAAGCCACCCCGCAGGCTGCAAATCAAAAACTGCACTACGCCCGCTAAACCTTGTAGCCCACAGCCAACATAGACAGGGCTGGACAACGGACTGAGCCCCGAGGAGATTAATGCAGGCATATGAGGAAGGGTCGCCCCAAGGAGTGTACCACTTTTGCCCCACATTGAGATTGGGAAGGGCCAGTGAAACAACGGAGAGGCCCCCAAGTGCAGGAGCCGACACAGAAGAGTGAAACTGCCCGTGCCTGCTAAGCGCTATACCCCCAAGGGAGGAGAGGCAGGATAGGTGCCAAAACCCGGATCTGGGAACAACAAACAGGTAGCGCACTCAGTAAAAGCACCATCACCTGGCACTACAGCTTAGTCCGCGCTCGTGCTCTAGAAACTAAACTGAGTGCCACTGAGCTGGCGCAGGGCTGGGTAGTAGAAGAACGGCCCCTGAATATCAAGGGCAAGTACACTGGACAATACTGGGAGGTCCTCCATAACACCCAAAACGAGAGGGAAACAGCCCACCATGGAGCCTGCATTATAAAGGTAGCCCCCTGAGGTAGGAACGGCCCCTTGCCCCAACTCGAGGCACGAGACTAAGAGGCAGAATACCCCCCCAGCACTGTGCCACCCACGCTGGGAAGCTGCAGGAACACGGGCAAGGTGGAGGACCCATAACCTAACCGGAGGGGAAATACTGAATAGGGCACACTGAAAAAGGAGGTACGTCACCCCACCTTGAGGGCGTAAGTAGCATCGGCCAGGAGGCCAGCGCAAAGGCCCCACAGAGCAGGCGCTGCTGCAGCAAGACAACACCACCGGTTGGTGGGGCACTGGACCCCAGACAAACGAGACAACACAGCAGGCAATCCATGGCCAAAACACAACAAACAGCAGAAAACACAACCCCTGGGACGCTGGGCGGAAGAGCCATTGTGGAACTGAACCAGAACAGCCAGCACTGCAGAGACCAGGGCTCCTGGCACCTGAGGCAAACACCTCAGCGGACGTAGGGATGGTGTCAAAACTCCCCAAATCAAAGGGAAAGCAGCCCACCATAGAGGAATACACCAGAACGCCACAACCAACAGAAAGCGGCAAAAATAAGGAGAGAACCCTACAGACAGAGACAGAACCAGCGAGCAGTGAAAGACACATCCTGGAGGCAATAGCAGAGCTAAAGGTCACATGGGAGACCAAACTAGAAGCAGCCATGGTAAACCTCAAGACGTCACTTGAATTCAGGATTGACGCAGTACAAGTGGATGTCACCCTCCTGCGACAAGACGCTAGAGCGATTGCAGAACGCACGAGCGTGCTGGAGAAAGAAGTTCAATCAAACACTACCACTTGCAAGGCCAACGCCGCCAATATCCATAAACTGTGCCAACAAGTAAGCAACTTGGAAAATAGGGCAGAGCAGGCCTTAGGACGAGCCCAGAGAAATAATATATGCATCATTGGACTTCTGGAAGGCGAAGAAGGAACAAACCCCACTGAATACATAGACACTATGCTGCTGCAAGAAATTGAAGGAGGGGCACTCACCCCAGGATTGGCGGTGGAGAGAGCCCACCAGGCACTGACACGCAGACCGGCGCCAGGTGCCCCACCAAGCCCTATCATCGCCAAAATACTAAACTACCGGGAAAGGGAGAGAATCCTAGAATATTTCCGCAAAGGAGGCTCAATAAGAAGAGCATCCGCAGCAATAACAGCATACCCGAATCTCAAATACATGCTGATGTACCCAGCGAATACGAACATTTTTCACTAAAATAAGGCATTGTTCTTCGAAAACCCACAAGAAGCTATGGACTGGCTGGACTCACAGAATGGCCCACAGGAGACAGAGGAACAACGAGGGGGCAGAGACGACAAGTGAAGTATCGGTCTCCAACTTTGAGGTGCTGTATACATAATGATATTGGGACTTGAATATAGATTTGTAGGGGTCGGTTAGAAGGCAGGATATACACGAGGCGGGCAAAAAACATAGCAAACTTGATGCAGGGGACACGGAGATCCCAACTCGCACCCCACTAGATAGACCAGTTAGGTTGCCAGTATTGCGGCAACCACCTGCGGGGTTCCTAGAACTGAGTAAATTAGGGCAGGTCTAGATGCGGGAAGGCCTGAGATCCAGGGATGGAGCTGGGCTACAGTTGGGGACCGGAAGGGAGGGGGAGGGAGGAGTGTTGGGGAGATTGTAATGGAGGTAATCAGGGAGCTAGCACTGGGACGTGGAGGGCGGGAGGGGAGTTGGGGAGTTTGTAGTGGTAGTTGTAAGGGAACGAGCTTGTAACACCGAGAGTGAAGGACAAGGAGGGAGGGAGGAGGGACGAGATATGGATGATAATGGGAGACCTTAGAATAATAACCTGGAACGTCAGAGGACTCAACAGCTACTTGAAGAGAAATAAGGTAATGATGTACCTGAGAAGGCAAAAAGTGGACATAACCTTATTGCAAGAAACCCACGTAACTAAAGAGAAACAAGAGGTGGTAAAGAAAAAGTGGAGAGGGACCACCATAGGAGCAACGTACTCGGCATACGCCAGGGGGGTACTCATCTGGGTGGCGCCTCATATGCCCTTCCAGATGCTACAGGCTACGGTGGAGCCGAATGGAAGAATGGTAGTGATTTGGGGGCTGCTTGAGAATAGAGGACTGTGCATCATAAATACATACACTCCGAACCAAGATACAGTGGCCTACTTCAAGACACTTTATAGCAAGATTAGTCCCCACATAGGAGGCACTGTCATATGGAGGGGTTAATTGTACGCTGAAACCCAAAATGGACAGATCAGACATGAAACTAGATAAACCACCCCCGCAGCGAAAATGTTACAAGCCCTGCTGAAAGACTTCGGGCTGGAAGATATGTGGAGGCAGCAACAGCCGGAAGATAGGCACTATTCACACTATACTGCCCGACACAACCTGTACACGAGACTGGATTACATGTTCGCCACTCCGGAACTTGCTGGGGAAATGATGGGTTCGGAATATAAGGTGAGAATACTATCGGACCACTCCCCTCTGGTCCTGGCGTGGCGACACCAGCCACCCAGAGCCAAGATCCCAACATGGAGGCTTAGAGCTGAGGCATTGAAAGATACTGCATTCCGAGAGGACCAGAGGGAGGAGATAATTGGGTATTTCAAAAATAACACTGGAAGCGTGGAGTCAGAGGGTACCCTATGGGAGGCCTTTAAGGTGGTCGTAAGGGGGCGGCCATATCCAAATCCAGAGGGCTCCAAGGGGGTATAGTGCGAGAGTTACAAGGGACTGAAAAGAAATTGGAAGCAATTATGAAAAGAGGGGGCACCTCAGAGGAGGATGCCGAATGAGTGAGCCAATTACAACAGGAGTGCGCTGGGCTGTGGGAGAGGTTATGCAACCTGAACTATAAAAAATACATTGAAAGACAACACGCAGGGGGGAGACAAACCGGGGAGGCTGTTCGCATGGCTATACAAAAACGAGACACCAAGATCAGCAGTCAGAGAGATAACGGGAGAAGCGGGCCAAGTCTGGAAAACCCACGAGAGCGTGAACGAGGGATTCCTTAGATTTTACAAACACCTCTACGAAGCCGCAGGAGAAACGGCAGAGCAGGAGACTCAGGAGACGCTAGAAGACATAGGACTACCTAAATTGAGTGAGGAAGACAGGGAGAACCTGGACGCCCCAATCACAATAGAGGAATTACAGGCAGTGGTAATACACCTGCCCACGAGCAAAGCCCCTAGGACAGATGGGCTCCCCAGCGAATTTTATAAAACGTACAGGCAGGAAGTGCTCCCCCCACTACTGTCAATGTTAAACGAGGCCTTCGAGAAAGGGAGACTGCCAGAATCTCTGAGGGAGGAAGTAATTATTCCACTCCTTAAACCCAACAGACTGTGGGTCGTACAGACCACTATCCATTCTAAACCAGGACAGTAAAATCCTCACGTCTGTGCTGGCGAATAGACTTAAGCGGGTAATAAATAAACTCATACACCCCGATCAAACCAGATACGTCCCAGGCATATCCGATAACCACAGGAGACTCCACCACATTATAGAACAGGCAGAGGGCGACCCAAGCGAAATAGCAGTAATCTCGCTTGACGCAGTGAAAGCCTTTGACTCTGTAAGGTGGCCTTGGATGATGGCAGCCTTGAAAGAATACGGGATGGGTCCAGGGTACCTGCAGTGGGGGAAAATGGCATATAGCTCCCCAACAGCTAGGGTCAAAATGGGAGCGATAATCTCAGATAAATGACAACTCAGCAGAGGCACGAGACAGGGCTGCCCATGGTCCCTGATGTACATCCTTGCCCTAAAACTACTAGCGATCTACCTGAAACAGCAGTACGAAGAAATAGGGGTTTACACTAGGGGGGTCCGCCCTTGATTTCATTGTACTCGGGTGATATGCTGCTATACCTGAAGTACCCAGAGGAAAACTTGCAATATATCCTGGAGGTGATGGAGCGCTATGCAACTCTTTTGGGCAAAGCGGCGAACCCCAGAAAATTGTGCATGTTCCCCCTGGGGAGGTACAGAGGAGTCCCACAGGAGAACCTACCTATCTTGCAGATAGCCTGGCAGACCAGAACCTTTAGAAACCTGGGGATTCACATATATCATACGATCAGAGTCAAGCATAAATATAACACGGAAAGGGCAGTAGAAGGTATCGAGAATAGCATGGGGTTTTCGGCAAAGCCCCCCCTAGCCATGGTGGGGAGGGCGGCCTTGCTCAAGATGGTGGTCCTGCCTAGGCTACTAAATATTTTCGCAAATATCCCACACATGTTGCCCAAACGCTTTTCTATTAAACTCCAGTGCTTATGCAGAGGTTTCCTGTGGCACAACTCCAGAAACAGAGTGGCCCTATGGAAATTACAGAATACGTATGACAAAGGAGGTATAAACCTGCCTAATTTTGAGATATACCACTTGGCAGGGCAGTTACAATATGTCGCTAGGTGGCTGTTGGAAGACGAGACAGCAGAATCTAGATTGCTGAGGGGTGAATGAGACCCTTACTTCCTAAAATAACTGATATGGTTACCCTAATCAGAGAGGCATGGGCGATTGAGATTGCTGGAACTGGGCTGGAAGACATGGCACAAAGCGTGCCGACCTATGGGAAACCCGACCCCTTGTCCCCGCAGGCGCCACTTGTGACACTACGCGGGGTGGATGAGCAACTGAGAAAAGGGATCTGCAAACACTGGGAGCCGGTAGGCCTAGCAACCTTGGAGATATATGGCAAGAGGGGAAGGCACTGGACTTCCAAACGATAGTGGACGAAACAGGGATACATACAGGGCAATATATCACATGTACCAGGATAGTTAAACGGGTTAAGGAAACGTGGTCCGAAATAGCACTAGCAGAACAACCTGATACTGTCATAGAAACTATGTATGATATCTCGGAGCGAGGGCATGAAATATCCCAGATTTATGAACTGGTGATGTCCAGAGTGGGTAAGGAGCTGCTCCAATTGAGACGGGACTGGGAGGAGGAAGCGGGAGAACCTATGCAAGATGGGCAGTGGGAAAGAGCTCAGAGATATCACAAAAAAGTGTCTTGGAATGTGAGGCTACAGCAGATTCATTTATATGTCACCCATAGGGCGTACATGACTCCTCAAAAGATTTCCATTTTTGGGGGTACAGAAGTACAAGAATGCCCCAAGTGCGGGGGGCGTGGATGCCGGGATGATCCATATGCTCTGGGCGTGCCCGGAGGTGGGAAAATTCTGGGACGAAATCAAGCTTAGACTATCTTGAAAGGGAATCAAGCTAGAAGTGGAATCCGTATGGCCATGCATGATGGGTGGATTTACCAGACCACGCAACCTGAAACACGTATGCAAACTCAAGGACCTGGCCTACATTCTGGCCAAAAGGAGAATAGCCATGAGCTGGAAAGCAGCCCATAGACCCAGATTAGAGGTATGGTGGAACGATCTCCTGAAATGGGCAGACGCTGAGACAGTAGCATGGTATGAGGCAGCCAACAGAGGGGAGGAGAACCTCTGATAGCATGGAGACAAATGGTAGCCAAATTGTCGGGATTCTCCCAGTCCAATTCCAGTGAAAGTGACGCGCCCGAGAACGGCGATGGGGATTAACCCCAGGAGAAGGGAAGTCCAAAGAACTGAGGTGGAAACTCGAGTTTAAGTGGGGGGGGGGGAGGGAGGAAGACCATAATAAATTACATGCAAATGTACGCTAAGAAGATTGTAACCGAAAATGTCAGGTGTGATGGTTATGTTTTGTTTGTTGTAAAAACCAATAAAACATTTTTTTTAAAAAATGTACTCTTGATGCCCGTCCAGACAAAGAAATTTGACTTTCTCGGTGTATTGTGTCACCGGGCAGGCTAATAGGTGAGAACTAACCACAGCACTGACGTTTTCCAATTTCTGCTTCTGTCGGAGGGGAAGGCCTATTCGGAGAGCCAAATCTTGGTCAATGTAGTTACCCACAGCTCCACAATCAATATTGGTGGCCCAAGGCATGTATGTTTGATGGTTGCTTTTGAGTCACCAAAAGCACTTGAAGAACTAGATTCCTTTTTCATGCTGGACAAGCGGAACCCTACACTTGCCGGGCATTGGCTTTTCCCGAGTTCTATTCTTCTTCATCAGTTTTGTCTGTTGCCCCAACCGTTTCCTTGGGTGTTTTGACCGGGCAGTCACGGAGGAAGTGACCTGCTTGTCCACAATATAAGCAAAGCTGTTGTTGTCTTCTTTTTTCCCTTTCTGCTTTGGTAAGGGGACTTTGTAATCCACCAATTTGCATTGGCTCAGACTGTTCATGTGGTTTAGTCTGATTCTCATGAGGTCGTATGTAAACCGACCGTTCCTCTTTTCTAGCTCGATCCATTTTCCGATTCTGCAACCTATGATCGAGTTGCACCATCAGGTCTATGTAGTCCGCACACCTCTAAGGGGGATTCACCACTTGCGCCAACACATCCTTAAGTTCTCCACGTAACCTTGGGTAAAAGAGTGCAGTCCTCTTCTCTTCTGGCCAGTTGGTCTGGGCTATGAGACGATTGAAGGTAGCAATATAGGTTAATAGATCTTGACTCCCTTGTCTGAGTGACAACAACTCTTTGTCCAGAGCTTGTCCTTGAGTATGACGAGCAAACGATTTCTCCATCTCATGTTGGAAATTCCCATTGTTCCGGAGTAAAGGGTCATCTTGATTTACCAAAGGTATAGACCAGTCTGCCGCACTACCTCCTAAATACGAGAGTACAAACACCACTTTGGTTTGGTCATTACGAAAGGCTCCTGGTCTGCACAAGAAATGAAGGCAACATTGGTTCATAAATACAGCAAACTTGTTTGGGTCGCCGATGAAGCATTCGGGAGGGGCTAGAGGCACTGCTCCTGGAAGAACCACCTGAACTGGTGTTGATTGTTGTGGTGTGGAAGAATGAGAAGAATGGGTCACTCCAGGCAGTGGAACCTTTCCTGTTTGTGCTTGTAGCATTTGTCTTGCCAATTCGTCAGTTCTTTCTCGAGTTACAATAAAATCCCTCCGTAATGCACTGGTTTCCTGTCTTGAAGCATGTACTTCAGCCTGCAATTCCCCTAGTAAGAGGGCTAACTGATCTGTTTCTGGCAGGGGCGCGGCGAATGGGATATAGTTCCTTCACTGATCCCTGATGAGGATTAGTCCAGTCCAGCTGCGACTATGCTTCTCCTTATGATTGGTAAGTCTTTCTTGAGCTCTTGTGATGCTGTTCGTTCTATTTAATGTCTTTATATGTTGCTCCTATTTATGCCCGCAATAATGTCTCGCTTCTCTTTTCTTCCCTTAGATGGAAATGCAGCCTCAAAGCAGCTGTAAGAGGCGAGACGCGGCAGGATGGAAGAAGGAATGCTACTGCAATGTTCGACAGCAGGTAAGTGATGGTTTAAGGAAAAGCACAAAGTATGGCGAAGCGCAACTTGACCTTTTTTCGATGTCTAACCTTGTTTTCTGTTTTTCTTTGCAGGCGCTGCTGTCGACGATGGAGCATGTCGTGCTGCGGTGCCAAGATGAAGATTTCGGCGTTCCTGAAAGTGTAAAGATGAATACTTGGTTCGCCGAAGAGATGCACAGGTAAGAAGAGCTTCCCCCAGTTGGGAAGTATGCTGGCAGAAAGCAGGATGTCCAGGAAGCAGGATCTTCAAAGATAAGTCTGACCTCAGGCGATGGTGAGCGTTACGCTGCTTGCAAGTACACAATAACGCGAAGCGTCTGTCTTGAGGATCGGGGCAGCTTATATAGCTGAGATCGTGGGCACGCCCATTAGGGCCGGCTTACCAGCCACACCCTGCCACTCCTAGAGAGTGAGCATGTGCGAAGGCAATCTATTAGCAGCCACACCCAAGAATACACTTGGGGCTGCTTAATGGATGGAATGTTCAAGGTTAATACATCCTGCTTAATGGATGGAATGTTCAAGGTTAATGCATCTGAAGTGCTATGTTCATAAAAAAAAAGCTTTTTGGTGTTAAATGGATGTTCTTGTTTACTTTTGTTCATGAGCCTGGCGCCAAAAGCGCCAGGACAGTGTCCACCCAGGTCTCCTATGCATGCGACCCCTGCATGCCTGTGCCCCTGACTTCATGACCATGGCAAACACACACAGGTCTAACCGCCAGCTGTAGAAACTTAGCGGTCAGCCTGGATGAAAATGAGTCTGTGATTTGGATCCCCCAAAGACGGTCCAGGCTCTGAAAAACTCCCCTGTTGAGTCTGCAGTCACTGGAGTCCGTCAGAAAACAGAATTTCCAGTCCGCTACTATGTTGAGCGTCAGGGTTAGGTACTCCGCCGACACCGATATGCCAGCTTGAAGGCAGTAGTGCCAGAAGTCTTTCGCCAGCTCCACTAGGAGTCTGGACTTTGTCCTTGCCAGATGATTTATGTACCGTACTGCCGATGTATTTTCCATCTTCGGGAGAATGGCCTGTTGGCTTTGCCTTTCTTGAATGCTTTGATCGCGAAGGACCCAGCTAACATTTGTAGACAATTTTTATGTAGAAATAGTTCCTCTGGGGCCCATTTGCCCCCTGTCTCCAGTGCGCCGCACCTTGGCCCCCATCCTTCTTTGCTGGTGTCTAACTCTATGACTATGTCTGGTCTGTCTCCGAATGTGGTGCGTCATTTCCACGCTTCCATATTCTGTAGTCGCCATTGCAATGATGTGCTTGGTTCCTTTGGTTCGGTTGAATCGCTTGGTTGTATCGCAGACCCTACTGGAAATGTCTGATCTTCAGTCTCTGCAGAGCCCTGTAGTGTAGGAGTGATGGGAATATGGCTTGAATGGAAGATGCTAAGAGCCCCACTACTCTCCCTAAGGTCCAGAGGAAGATGACCTCCTTGTCGAGCAACGCTCTGATCTCCCTCTTGATGTCCTGTATCTTCCTGGCTGGCAGCTCTAGGGCCGATGCCTTTGTGTCCACCACGAAACCTAAGAAATCCAACCGTTTGGTCGGGGCCATATCCAACTTTTCTTGGTTGATTACGAATCATAAGGATGACAGGATATCCTTCACCCATTGTACCTAATATACTAAAGTCTCTCTGTCGTTCACAAAGAGCAGAATGTCATTGAGGGTTATTATAATGCGGATACCTTTCTCTCTGATGGCCGCTGCTACTGGTCTCATTAGCCTGGTAAAAGCCCATGGAGCTGAGGCCAGCCCGAAGCGTAGCATTCAGAATTGCCAGAATCGCCTTTCCCACCTGAATGCTAGGAAGGGTCGGAACTCGTCCTCCACTAGGACTGTCAGATAGGCATTTTTGAGATCTGTTCTGGCCACCCAGTCCTTTCTGAGAATATGCCTCAAAAGGTGGACACCCTCCATCTTGACGTGCCTGTAAGTCACAAAGCTGTTCAGCTCTTTCAGGTTTATAACCCGTCTCACCTTCTCTTCCCTGCACACTAAAAATACGTTGCTCACAAGCCTCGGGTTTTGAGAGCCGCCGGGTTCTGTGGCTTCCTTGACCCTGAGCTGCTTTAGCTCCTCGTGTAGCAGAGCCTGTTCCTCCTGAGCCACACAGATGTCACATGGCCAAGCCGTCTGAATCGGGGTCTGAATGATGAAAACTTAGGGCCATTTGGAGTACCCAGCGCCTGCCAATTTAGCCAAAATGTAACCGTTAGCCTCCCTACTGGTGGATACATTATACTTGTGTCTCTCAACTGAAGTATCTCCCTGCAATCTGCTGGCTCCTCTGCAACCCCTGAAGTGTCTACCTCTGGATGGAAAGTAGGAGTTTGTTATCTTGACTCCCATTATTGGGCTCTGCCGCCCTGGGGTCTTCGAGATGACGCAAAGCCACCGGCCGATGGATCCTGTTAGCAGCTGTCCTGGCAAAACTCTGCTTTGGAAGATCTTCTTGATGGAGGCCTGAGCTTTCTCCAGGGAGATGTACATGCCGATGAATCTCCTCATCTGCTTGCTGAATGGTCGCTGAACAGTAGACACTTTGGTGACTCTCCTGCTTCGTAGGAAGCAAGGTCCCTCTGTTTTGTGTTGATCTTCAGGAAGAGACCCCCCGTCTCTCTGAGGAGATTGCACAGTTTGGATTGCTCAAGAAGCATACCCCTCCTTGCGCCCAGGTTGCTAATATATCAGGGTCCACCTCTTCTCCTGTATCCCTGGCTCGTTCAGCCAGGTCCATAATCTTTGCTATGGGCCTGATGAGGTCAAGCAGCTTCCCCTGGCAGCTTTTCCAGGGCCTATCCATACCTTTCCTCAGATCTTTCGAGGTCTTGGCCCTGAAGGTAGCCATTTGGGGTTCTAGCTCGGGAGGCGTATGCGACCTTGCCCGTTAGGTCCGGGCATGCTCATTCTGTCCTAATGTGCATCCTGTTATCCTTGTCTAAGTGATTCCTTATCCTCTGTGCCATGTACTTCGCTACTCTTAGGGAGAGTTGCCAGTCCGAGGATATGGGGTTCCTAATCTCCTCCTGATCAAACATGTCCACGTCTGTCACCTCCAACTGCTTCTCTTTCCTGGCCTTCTTAACGCCCATGGGGTGTTGGTGTCTTGGGGAACCCGTATCTGTGTTGCCCATTTTTAAGTTCCTCTGGGATGGGGGTCAGGAGTCTTGGCACAGCAGACTTTTCAAGTAAAGCTTCTTTCAGCTTCCCAAAGGAGTCAGCAGCCTCTGGGGCCTGCTGTTCGACCCATCACGTGGACCCAGGGGAGTAGAAGAGGTTTTCTCTTCTGGGTCGTGTTACTCCCCTGGAGGCTCTTCTCCTGCTCGGCAGCCTTTGTGGACGTGCTTTGAGTATTCATTGGGATGCCTTTGGTTCTCTTCGCCAGGAACGCTTCCAGGGTTTCCAGTCTTCCCTGAAGAGGCTTCTCCACTTCTGCCACTGCTTCCACCATGGAATTCCCCAGCACCCAGCCCTCCAGATAAGGTGTGTATAGGTCTTTTTACGCACAGAAATCTTGTCATTACGGCCCATTTAATTCTTCCTTGCGTACCAATTACACGGGCTATTTATGGCAGCACCCCCATAAATCATGGAACTTACTGGTGACAGCCTGGCCAGCAGCAGCTTGCAAATCTACTCTTTACTTTAGCAGTCTACATAGTTCCTTGAAAGAAGCAACTGCATTTTGTAGGTTACAGTGTTATTAAAGCATCTTGAATCATGAACATGCTTTTCACTTTGCTTTAGGACACAGGTAGTATTGTGTAAAATGTAAATGGTCTTAAACAAGGGCTGCATTTCTGCTTAATTGCCCTTGGTCTTAACCTGCTTTAATAGAGGCAGTGCAGTTGCAGAAGCATGGACATTTCATACGTTATTTTCTTATTTTCTTTTCATCACAGAAGCACATCAATTGCATTTAATGGCTTGTGTTTTTTTTAGTCTTAAGATTGCATTTGTTTGTGTGCATGAAAAGGCACTATAAATAGTTTGTTTTCTTACAGAGCAACAAATAGTTAGGCATGTGGTCTGAACTTTAACTCCCTTTCTGCCCACCCACCGCAAGCAGGTATAATGGATACAGGTAGAAGCAGTGCTGTATATATTTCCAGTGGCACAGATTATACCGTCACCTCCCAACAGCACTGCTATATATTCAGGCAAAGTAGCCTAATTTATCAACAGAGCTGCTATATGCATGTCATGGTGCAATGCCAAATATTCACAGCAGGGCTGATTGTATCATGCCCACAATTCTTAGCAGGACTGCTACGTTTGACAGTACCTGAATTTCTTAACAGAGCTGCTGTAAGAAAGCACAAACATGTGTTGGCATTTTCTAAAGTGAACTAAAGTACTGAGCAAGGACAGTGTCTGAGATCTTCCCACCAACCTTCGACAGTGTGAGAAGATGGCATTGCTGTTATATACTTCAATCCCGCGCTTTTCAAAACGTCTGCTGCCATGTCCGATTACCGTGTCGCACTGACAAAAATCTGGCACATTTCAAAGCCTCATTATAAATCTCCTGACTAATGTAGGATAGTCCAACCAGGCTTAGAGCTTTTGTTAAGTCATTTTTGTCAGGCAAGCCTTACATGGAACTGCCAGTGCCCTAACCCTATGTGCCTTTCAGTGTCAACAGCCTGTTGGGAAAGGCAGCTCAGTGGGTCAATAATCATGCTGCAGAGATTGTGTAACCTGTTAGTTCTAATCCTTTTGATAGGCGAGTTAATGAGTTTGCATCAGAATTATGCATTTAAGATGCAGGTAACATTCAATTGCAACAGGGTTGACTTAACTTTCGACTTATCAAAAGGACTACTAAATGTTCAGTGATTCAGAACACACATAGTTAATCCGGGATGCTCTACTTGCAGTGGCTCAGAACACACAACTCATCAGGGCTGCTATACCTGTGATGGCACAGAACAGACACATCTCATTTGGGCTGCTATACTTGTAATGGCTGAGAAGAAGCACATCCCATGAGGACTGCTATATGTGTAATGGCTCAGAACACACATCTCATCGGGGCTGCCATGCCTGTGATGGCTCAGTAGTAGAACATGCACATCCCATGAGGACAAATATTCTTGTAATGGCTCAGAACAGACACATCTCACTTGGGCTGCTATACTCTTAATGGCTCAGAAGAAAATCCTATGAGGACTGATATACTTATAATGGCTCGGAACACACAGCTCATATGGGCTCTTATACTTATAATGGCATACAGTGTTGGTATAGCATCTGCATTCAATCAGGTGCTGCATTTGGTCAGACAAACTCTATACTTCCAAGTCTAATGGCAAGTTTGCATGCATATAAAAAGGAGCACCCAATGGTAAATCTGCACTAGATTTTTAAATAGTTACTGGTGCTATGTTAAAAGACAAACAGAAAAATAGGAGAAAAAGAGCAACTCTGAACCTAAGCAATACAGGAGAACAAAGGTGTGGGTTGGGGGGAGGGGCGCGAAGGGACAGAGGACATACTAGACAATCCAAAATAGGAATTCAAGCAACAGGAAGAGAGCAATGAGCTACATGTTAGGGCAACAAAGAAAGTGAGAAGGGAAACTGTTAATAAAAGGACAAACACACAATAAGAGTGAGGGATAGAAGCAGAGCAAAATCGACGTTTTGAGACACTAAAATAAAATACAGGTCAGCAGCTGGTGGAGAGAGATGGAAATAGAAAAGCAAGACTAGAGAAGGGCATGACAATAATATGAGACAGTGCAAGACAGAAAAGGAATACCAACCACAATCGAGAAAGTGAAAAAACAGATATAGCCAGAGTAATGACATGAGGAAGAGGAGTTATATCAACCGATACAGCGAGATATAGGAGGGAAACAGCAATAATAGAATGCAGAGATGGGAGGGGCAGAGTGACAGAAACAGACACCAAACATGGCATTTCAACACTCAAGGGTGAGAGGCAGTGTGTCAGAAAGTGAGAGGCAGGGGAAACAGACCATCAAAAGGAAGGAGAGATGGAGCAAAAACATGGAGTGGCTGTCAAGCAGGTAGTCCAACAAACAAACAATGGTGGGAACCTCCAAATCCGGCACCCATTATCATTGAACACTGGAAGTGTTGTTGACATTTCCATTACACAGAATTTGTATCTGTTTGCTTTTGATCCTATTAATTGTTTTTTTAGAAAGCGTAATTTTTATCCTAACAATGGAACAGTTGTTGCACTTTCTTCACATTTCCCTTTAAAACATGTAAATGTACTATTTTTAGAGCTGTATTGAGCTGTATTAGTATGAATGAATGTTTGAATGTCTGTTATATAGGATGTGTTTTACAAAATGAATTAATTAAAGACTTTTTTACAATCTATAATAAAATAAAATGAATTTTTGATGTAATACCCTTTGCCTTGTTCTTCAGTTGCTCTGGTGTTTCCGCCACCACCACCTGTTTCATATGTCAAGCAGGTAGTGCCACGCAGCAACAGTAGGCCCAAGAGGCAGAGAAATGATGCTGGTAGAGTGAGGGACTTGATTTATGAATCACCAGATGTAACTAGCTGGCATCTGTAGTAGCTTTTAACAGAGTTTGTGCCCAAATATCATGAATATGAAGCTGGGTAGTATGCATCTACAAAGTTCTTGTGCGGGGAAAATGTTTTCCACAGGTGACATACATTTTTTTGAACCACTTTAAAATACAGCTGTTTTGTCACTCATTTTTTCGAAAAAGGTTTTAATTTTACGCACAAATTGGATAGTTGTCAGACACTTCTTACTCTCTTGAGAAGGAGGAAACTCATTTTTACTCTCTTGAAATTGGATTAAAAATTGGGAGTAAAATACTCTCACTCCAAAATAATATCTGGCACACTGCCAGCACCTGCTTGAAGTTGATTGCTAGGTCTCTCTCTCCTTCCTCCACTCATACTCTGACATGGTGTTTTTGAGGTTGGAGAGATTATGCTTAGATATCTAGTGCCAAAATGCCCGAACTCAGCAGGTTGAAGTGCACGTCCGCTCTGGTGGTCTTGTGATGGCTTCATGGGCCCCCACAGTAAAATTACAGTTTCTTTATGTCTTGTCCCAAGTGCTATACAGCCTCTAATCAGTGAGGCGTTCTCTTTCTTGCGTCCTCAGTGTGCCTGCTGGGTTAGGCACTACCTCAGCTGAGTTAACGTGGCTCTGGTCTGTTGAAGCGGACCCTCAATCGCGTGCTGTAGTGCAATCGTTAAGTGTGCTCTTTTTCCATTCTGTGTTTTGCTGCACACAGTGAGAAAACCAAGTTGGCTTTCCACTGTGTTGCATTTCTACTCATGCTGCCCAGACACGAACTAGCGCTGGCACAGTGTCGCAGAAGCAGTGTAGCTGCCCCGCCCCCCAGAGGGAGGGGGCTCGGCTAGTCCTTCGCTCTAGTGCCTGTGGGACCCTGCGTGTGCTTGGAGTGAAAAAACAGTCCTACTCAGTACTAGTGGCACCAGTAGGTTACCTGCAAAGGAATGGTATGATGCGAGCGCACAGACATATTCTCCAGAAATGTGCAGATCGCTCTTATAACGAGTCCCGACAAACTGCTATTGTTGTAGCCACGCTGTGTGTTGCTTCACGCTGCTATTCAGCCAATCATACCGCACCTTTAATCAGTAAAACGTAACAAATCTACACAAACACACGCTCTGCAGTAAGAAATACACTTATCTTTCAGAAGAGCAGCAAAAGAAGACGAGGAGCCAGAGGCAGGAAGTAGCAAGAGAGCTACAGAGACAGGAAGTGTGAAGGACTACAGAAAGGACTCATAAGAAAGGGAAATGTAGTTTTTTTTTTAAAAGGAGGAAAACGTTCTTTGTTTTCTGCTTAAAGTTGAAACTGCTGAAGAGTAGTGATTAAAGAAGTTGAAGCATAATGTTCGCTTAGAACCCTGTCTTGACATAGAATCAGACAGGGTTCATTAAAGGATTTTACAGTGATGATAATATGAGGGAAGTTCTTGATCTTATACATCCGGACAAGGACTTATCTGAACCCTTGGTAGCAGTGAGTGTGGATGCTGAGAAGGTGTTTGATCGTGTGAATTGGAGCTATATATTGTTCATGCTGAAGATGTTACATTTCGGCCCTATATTGTTGTGCTTTTTCCAAGCATTCTATAGGAGGGTGAAGGTGCAGATTCTGGTAAAATGGTTGAAGTCTGAAGTTTTTGAGATTTAACAAGGAAACCGTCAAGGTTGCCACTTTCCCTGCTTCTTTTTAATATTTTTTGAACCGTTGGCGACAGTAATTAGGCTAAGTGAAGCTGTGCATGTGATTCAGTGTGGTGTATGCACATCTGCTGTCTTACTCTATGCTGATTATTTGTTATTCTTCTCAAATCTAGAATCCTCTGTAGAGGTGGAGCCAAGTACCTCCACTCAAAGCAATAATGGGTTGTGTTGGCCGAAAGAAGCTGGCAAAGATGCACCCCATGCTTTGTAATGGAGAGAAAATCCCCAGAGTCAAGGAGTTTTATTATCTGGGGTAAGATTCTCAGAGACAGTCACGGGCCATGCCCATATTAAAAAAAAATGTGCGCTTTCTGTGTCGCTGTCAGGGCCAACCACTGGATGTAGTATTACAAGTCTGGACAGCACAGACAAAGGCTTTGACCAGGTAGGGAGCACCTATATGGGGTTTCCAAAAAGCTTATGAGATTCAGATCAAGGAGAACACATTTTTCAGCAGGCTATCGGGACTCCCGGAATCCGCTCTATTCATAGGGAACTGGGAATGGATTTCTGGGAGGACCAACAGGCCCTGGCACTGATAATCTTTTGGCTTCGCCTTTGGGCGAATGAACATGCAATGTCATTCCATTATCAGGACATTAATGGCAAGTGAAAACTGGAGAAAAATCCTGTGGTTGGTCTTCATTAATGAAGTATTGTCCCGTAGTAACATTTGGGTACTTTCCCCTCTTGACAATCTGCTGACTATGGGTCAAATGAGGTCC
This sequence comes from Ambystoma mexicanum, assembly GCF_040938575.1. Lineage (NCBI taxonomy): Eukaryota > Metazoa > Chordata > Amphibia > Caudata > Ambystomatidae > Ambystoma > Ambystoma mexicanum. The sequence goes on along the minus strand of NC_090933.1, from coordinate 30,118,951 downwards.
TATAAAATCATCTTGGGCCGAACAATAGAGGAGAAAAGGGATTTCATTGAGTTTTCCACCAACTGAGAGTACACGCAGTGATCAGCCGGATTAAGGAAATCCAGCCATATCTTCTCTGGGGTTCTAAAAGAGGAGATCGCTGGCTGATCATGCATGTTAGATTCGATTGTCTACAGCTCAGTGGAACAACAGCTAAATGGATTGGGTACCCTTATATATCAGGATGCCCAGCGTGCGGAACGGACAGAGAGGACTTGTATCATCTATTGTTCTGGCCAGCCTATAATACTATTAGACGGTCAACTCTTTTGCCAGTCCTTAGGTCAGCTAACATTCGCTCCTATAGGTCAGCAGTACTGTTTCTCTTGGCTGGGGACTCTGTACTGACAGCGTGGGCATTACTATCCTTTCTGAAAAAAGCTATATTTCAAAAAAGGGGATACTGACCTTAACTGGGGACTCCCAGCCCTTTAAAATGAGTAGCAATACCCTTCAGATGGATGGGGATGCAGATTTTAATCAAACATCAATAATTCAGATGACACAAATAGCTTGGCAAACGTTTGTCTGTTTTAATGCAAGTAACTAAAACAGGGAGTACAACGAACATCAGCAATCCCTCGATACTCAACTCTCAACCATTTCATTAAAAAGCTGGGTTCTTAAACCCTAAAATGGTCATAGCTGATGTACTGACCTGCATCATTACCAATGCCATCCTACGTGGCAAACTTATAAAACCTATCGAAAAGCGGGATTGGGTCTAAGTGAGTAACTAGGCATAGGTGTTATATCTGTATATAGTAGCAAAGAGAAATAATTGGATACTTCACATCAGATGGGGCAACTAAGCCCTCCCTTAAAAATGGGCAATGTGAACATCACTAAATGTACGACATCCCATTGGCTACACAAACTATAGGACCCCCAACTACGTGTTCCTCTACAATTGGTTGACTACTAACCCCCGTCAATAACTTTCCACCTACGTGAGCAGCACGCAGACTGAACAACCAGGTGCGGGTGAGCTTGTCTTGATACCAAGTAAAAAGTACACTCCATCATCACCTGAATGTTTCAGTGCCAATTAGTGTTTGAAGTTGGCCTTGAGTCTGTACTCTTCTCTGAGATTTTTTAAGGAGGATGGGTACTGTCTGGCTTTTGTGCGTAGGTGTGATCTCCTAGTGCGTCCAACCTTCTTCCATCACGTGACTGGACAGCACGATTTGAGCCTTTTCGTGTATTTGATTTTATTCTCCAATTGTCCTCTGACGTCTTTTGTTTTCACTTGACCTTCTTGAACAGGAGCTTCTGTTCTTTCATATTAATTGTATCTAATGTTAGCCAATTCTAGTTCTGATAAGACCTTGGCTCTTTGGCTCATCCAACTCCTTAGCTGAAATATATTCTGTTTTAATTCAATCGCTTTTGTAACTGCGACACTGAATTGAGGCCTTCCTCGTTGCTCAAAACTGCTATAATACTTAGTGGAACATTCATTCTTTATTCACTCCATATGTATCTATGAGGTGTGTATATATATATATATATTATGAATATGTTGGCACTTGCCGCAATGTATTTACTATAAGCATTTGGCTAGGTTCATGATTGCTTTGCCGCTTGCGTTTCATTGCATCTGTACACATTTAAGCTAACTACACATCTGCATCATGTTTATGGCATATGTTTTTTCATCTTTATCCTAAAATGTCACTTATCCTTAGTACTCCTTCGTTCTTCCTAAACCGTCTGCCTCTCTGGTCTGGTTATCTTCTATATGGGGTTGATTCATTTTTGTATGATGTCACCATTAATTCTGGTCATTCATGTCAGTCACATTTAGTAGAGGGAGAGAGATCGACACTCCTTCCCGAACCACAGAAGCCGACTGAATTAGACCCTCCCACCGTGGTTGTCACAGGCACCTGATAGACAAAATACAGGTCACCATGTAGCAGCCAATGGGGGGAAGAGGGATTAGGGAGAGGTTGTGGATGGGATAGGGGAGATTAGGAAAACCGGAAAGAGGTTAAGGAAATACCTAAGTTGGTTAGGAAAAGGGAAGCACAGGAAAAACACCCTACCTACCTGAGCATATTCATATTGCACATACAGGACTGTATGTAACATGAGAACCTTCATACACCTCCTATATCCTGCCTGTACCTGTCTAAGTACACCTTAATACATGGACTAGACTAGTACAACACATAGACTGGACACATAGCCATAAGCGTAATGAAAACATACAATGGGAAACTTCCCAACATGATAGGACATCAACACATGGCACCTTGGACAGGCACAAGCAACATACATTGAACATAAAGCAATGAATTCAGGAGCCCCTGCTAGTTAAAGCACTACATGAGTTTGACTCTGTGCCCTCATGAATCTCTTAAACCACATGCTCCCCTGTGATGCAGAGTTCTAATCGCTCTGCGGGTTTGAAACAAAAGCCTTTACCCTTGTTCGTTTGTACTTTCTCTTTGTTGCATGAACTTTCCACAAAATCAGTTAAGGCCCTGAGCACAGCGGACTCACTCTTCGGACCAACATATATACATATATCTCCACAGGGAGGTATCGCGGTGAATGCTACGCTCAGACATGTAAACCAGCACCTCCCTGTACTTATCTGCAGTCCAGGAGCCCCGCGGGACTTCTCGGACGAAGAAAGCGATGCCCGTAGTGTCACACTCTGCCTTTTTTCTCACCTGTTTGTCTTTGGTCGATGTCTTTTTTGGAGCTCCCTCCTTCTTCCTGACTGTCCGGGACTTAAACAGGTAAGGGCGTGTATCCTCGGGTTCCAGTGTGAGGATCACCGTCTGCCTCAGGAAGCAGGTAGAGTTTAGTATCCAGGAAGGAGGACGGGGGCAGCAGAATCCAAGAAGGAATGGAGCACACAGTCCAATGTCGCGATGCGCGAGCGTACTGAAGCACAAGACAGGAGTCCGCGATGGGAGAGGAACAGACCCAGCAGATGCAAAGGGCTGTTCAAGAATTATCATGAAGGAAGGGTCAGTAAGAACGGGAGTGGGCACAGAAGAAAGGGGAAGAAAACGTTAGCACTTGCTGACCACTCGGAACAGTAGCGTTGAGACTCGCAGAGCCTCGGGGACGTGTCTATTTTCTAGGAGGCAGCGCGTCATACGTGAACGCCAGAGAGTCTAGCTTCTTTGTGGTCGGCCATGTTCGGAGGCTCACCAACCTAATGTTGCGGTGCATCAAGGACCATGAAGTCCAAAAGGGTCGGAGTCGGACGATTCATGACACCATTTCCCCTCTTAAACCTTGATCCACCGGGTTTACCTGGATGGGTTCGATGGAATCGCTGTACTAAACGGGGGGCATTCAAATTGGAGACTGGTTCCCAAGTACGTTCGCTGGGGGGTATCCTTTGCATTCCACTAAGTACTGGAGTCGACCCCATCTGTACCTAGAATCGCATATCTTGGAGACTTTGAATTCAATCTGATCATTGACGAGCACGGTGTTAGGTCGATGAGTTGATCTTGTGGATTGTACATAAGGTTTCAATAAGGAAGTGTGGAAAAAAACGGGATGCATTTTCTTCCAAGATTCTGGCAACTGAAGTCGAAAGGCCACTGGATTGATGACCTCCTTAACGGAGAAGGGCCGTAATATTTGGGAGCCAGTTTATTTGGTTGCAGTTGTCGTGTTAAGAGTTTTGAGGACAACCAGACCTTGACTCCTATTTTATATGGAGGATTGGGTCTCTGTTTGACATCAGCATATCTTTTGATATCCGCCCTGGCCTTTTCTAAGTGCTCTTTGGCATCTTTATGTACATCTACCAGACGTTCAATCCAGGAATCGACCAAAGGAACCGGGGTAGGCTGATGTAGAACAGTTGGCAAAACTGATGGATGGAACCCTGGATTACAAAAGAAGGGACTAGTCTTGATAGCCGAGTGATCCGAGTTGTTATAGACGAATTCAGCTACCGGAATCATAGTGACCAATCATCCTAGACCTTGGATGCAAAACAGCATAGATATTGATCTAAGGTCTGGTTTACTCGTTCAGTTATTCCATTAGTCTGAGGGTGGTATCCCAAAGACAATGCACGCTGGATACCTAACATTTGGCATATGTGTTTCCAGAATTGGGATATATACTGTGGTCCACGGTCTGAGATGATTTTAGACGGAAGTCCATGAAATCTGAAGATGTGCTTTAAGAATGTTCCTGTCAATTGAAGTGATGAAGGTAACTTGTACAAAGGGGTGAATTGAGTCATATGGGTGAACAGATCAATGGTAACCATTATGGTTATATACCCCCTGGACGGGGGCAATTCCACAATGAAATCTGTGGCTATGGTCTCCCAAGGACATGCCGGCATTGTGGGCTGGTGGAGAAGACCTGCAGGTTTTCTGTTATCAGATTTGTTCTGACTGCAAACAGTGCAGGATCGGATGCAAGCCTTTACGCCATCGATCAACTTTGGCCACCAGAATTGTCTCTGGATGGAGCGGAGAGTGGCAGTAACGCCTCGATGCCCGGAATAGAAGGTATCATGACAAAGATGTATAATCTTGGCTCTCAGTCCTTGTGTGGGTATCGCTAATCTCTTATCCTTAAAGAGGTAGCCATCCTTTGTGACCAGGTTCCATGGGTTGGCCTTGGTGTAATCCTCCCAGAGCTCAGAAGATAGTGTTTTGGTACGAATTTCTTCCAGTAAGGAATTGGCCTGGGCCACCAAAACGGTATCAGGAAACATCTTCGGAAAGACACGCGCCCCAAAAGGTTCATAATCAGGCCGCCTGGATAAGGCATCTGCTAAGATGTTGTTGGTTCCAGGGAAGTGATGTATAAGTAACTGATACTGGGCAAAAAAAAAGGCCCAACGAGCTTGGCGACTGTTTCTGCACTCCAAGGACTGTAGGACTTGCAAGTTTCTGTGATCGGTCCGCACCTAAACAGGATATTTGGCACCCAGGAGTAAATGACTCCAGTCAGTAAAGGCTTGCCGGATGGCTAGTAGTTGTTTCTCCAGGACTGAATAATGGGTCTCGCTGGGAGTCAATGTTCGGGATAGGTAGGCAATAGGGTGTTCCACCTTGTCTTCGCATTCTTGTTTTAGGACTGCCCCGATGGCATAGTCTGAGGCATCCGTTTCTATCCGGAATGGTTTATTTATGTCAGGTTGAGCCAGGATGGGACCTTGAGTAAATCTTTGTTTTAACTCCTGAAAGGCTGTTTCTTGAGCAACAGACCACTTGAACTGTGTTTCTTTCTTTAGCAGAGCGTTTACGGGATGCACAATGTCAGAAAATGTGGGGATGAATTTCCTGTAAAAATTTGCAAGCCCCAGGAAGGATTGGATTTGTTTTACTGTGGTTGGCGCCGGCCACGAGATAATGGAGTCAACCTTAGCAGGATCCATTCCGATTCCCTCGGAACTCAGCACAAATCCAAGGCAATTAACGGTTTGAAAATGAAAGATGTATTTTTCTCGTTTGGCCAGGAGTTTGTTTTCTCGTAGTCGTTGTAGGACTGCCTTTACATGTTCCTGATGGACTTGGGGATCGTTGGAATAAATAAGAATGTCATCCAGGTATACTATGACAAAAAGGAACAGCATGTCTGAGAAGACTCTGTCCATGAAGCGCTGAAAGACCGCAGGGGCGTTGGCAAGGCCGAAGGGCATAACCAGATACTCGAAATGGCCGAAGGGTGTCCTGCAGGCGGTCTTCCACCCATCACCTTCCTTAATCCGAATACGGTGGTAAGCAGCCCATAGATAGAGCTTGGTAAAGATGACAGCACCTCGAACCGCCTCCAATATGTCGGAAATAAAAGGTAGTGGGTAGCGATCCTTAAGGGTGCATTGGATAAGACCTCAGTAGTCCAGGCAGGGCGGGAGTTTTTTGGTACCCTTCTTTAGCACAAAGAATAAGGAGGCACTGACTGGAGATTTTGATGGACGAATGGTTCCATTGGCGAGATTGGTATCCAGATATTCTCGTAGGGCTCTCTTCTCAGGTTTGGATAGTATAAACATCCAGCCAAACGGAATTACAGCCGAGTCTTCCGTGTCGATAGCACAGTCCTCAGGTCGGCGGGGTGGTAGAGATTGAAGAATAGCTGTTGAGAACACGTCTGAGTAGGATTGATAGATCTCAGGTACTTGGGTTATATTGGAAACACACACGGGTGGTTGTCAGGGAACCTGTGAGTCCACTGAAAGGTTTTGCAGCAGGTTTTGATACAAGTAATGGGACAAGCAGAATTCTAAACCTAGAAATAGGGATCCAGCTGCCCAATTGATGTATGGGTTGTGTTTCTGGAGCCAGTGCATATCTAGAACCATAGGATAATGTGCTGCCTTTATAATATCAAAACAAAGCCTTTCTTGGTGGTTGTTTATTGCAACTAACAATTCCTTGGTTTGGTGAGCAATGGGGCCGGAAGATAATGGTTTCCCGTCAATCCCTTCGACAGCTTGAATTATTTCTTTGGATTCACGAGGTATATTATGCCTTACGCCCCATTCATGGTCTATGAATACGCCCATGGTACCGCAATCCACTATAGCCAGGATGGGGTATGTATCCTTATCAGTGGGTGACAAGAAAGTTTGCAGAACCACCAGAGTGTTTTGGCAAGGATAATTCAAGGAAGGAACAGAATCGGAGCAGACATCTTTCTCCCGAAGCTGTGCTCAGCTCAAGATCGGGAGCTTGCGATTCCTGAATGGCAGGGTAGTGCTATGGGGCAATTTCTTACTAGATGTTTATCAGAAGCACAATACATGCAGAGTCCAGCATTGATTCTGCAGAGCCTTTCTTGTGGAGAGATTGGAACCCGCAAAGAGCCCAGTTGCATGGGTTCGGGTTCTGAAGAGTGTTGCGTGGGTGTTTCCTTGAGGCTGGGGTACTCCATAGTTGTCTTTGAGGGTGTAGTCTTTGTTTTTCTTTTCTCAGCCTTTCTTTCCTGGTTTCAGAAGTCAATTTGTAGAGATAAATCCATCAAGGCCTGGAAGGAACTTGGTCGGGCTACTCTGGCTAGCTCGTCCTTGACTTCGTCATTCAACCCTCTTCGAAACAGGGTGAAACTAGCCTCCTGGGACCAATCGGCCTCTTTAGCCAATTGTTTGAAACAAGCCACATAAGTAAGCATATCCTGATTTCCTTGTTCGAACTCCAGAAGTCTTTCCTAGGCACTGTAAACGAGTTCTGGTCGATCAAACATAGTTTTGAAGGCTTCTATGAATCCATCGTAATTGTCCAGGAGTCGGTCTCCTGAATTCACCAAGGGCGTAGCCCAGGTTAGAGCATTGCCAGAGAGGTGCGAGATTATAAACCCTACCTTGGCCCTGGGCGTGGAAAAATAGTAGGGTTTAAATGTGAAATGTACCAGACGGGAGTCGAGGAAGGAACGCAGGGATTTGGAGGAACCATCATATTTGTCCACTATGCCTCCAACCAGGGCACTTTCCTTGAATGCCGAATCCCGGGACAACACAAGTTGTTTCAGTGCTGCATTTTCAGCCTTGAGGTTTTGAACTTCAGTAGTTAATTCTTGCATACCTCTCATGAGGTCCTGGACTGCAGCCTCCATGTTAGATTCGATATCAGGTTCTGGGTGTCTCAATCTGTAACACTCTACCTTTTTTCTCACCTGTTTGTCTTTGGTCGATGTCTTTTTTGGAGCTCCCTCCTTCTTCCTGACTGTCCAGGACTTACACAGGTAAGGGCGAGTATCCTCGGGTTCCAGACTGAGGATCGCCGTCTGCCTCAGGAAGTAGGTAGAGTTCAGTATCCAGGAAGGAGGACGGGGGCAGCAGAATCCAGGAAGGAATGGAGCAGGAAAACCAATGCCGCGACGCGCGAAGAACCCCGCGCGTACCGAAGCACAAGACCGGAGTCCGGGAGGGAGAGGAACGGACCCAGCGGATGCAAAGGGCTGTTCAAGAATTACCAGGAAGGAAGGGTCGGTAAGAACGGTAGTGGGCACAGAAGAAAGGGGAAGAAAATGTTAGCTCTTGCTGACAACTCGGAACAGTAGCGTTGAGACGCGCAGAGCTGCGGGGCGTGCCTATTTTATAGGAGGCAGCACATCATACGTGAACGTTAGAGAGTCGAGCTTCTTTGCGGTCTGCCATGTTGGGAGGATCACCGACCTAATGTTTCGGTGCATCAAGGACCATGAAGTCCAAAAAGGTCGGAGTCAGTGATTCATGACCTGCAGTATTCAACAGCATCTCTGCGCCTCTAACGTGCTGCGGTAATGAGGAATGACAGCAGCAGCCCCTCCTGCCATGACACGTGCTGCAAACTCCTTCCTGCGACATTTGCTGCTGCCGACGACCGCTCCCAAGATTCAGACTAAGCCGCACCTTCCTCTCGCCGTTGCCAGCTGATATGCTACTTCCAATCAGTGTCAGCTGGCAACGCGCACGTGATAACAAAACTACCCAGCCCCCTGGGCCTGCTGGGAAACATTAGTCTTAGTCCTCCCAAGCTCCCTATGCCACAATGAATGTATTTTAACACTCCACGTCTGCTCCAGCCCTTATTCCTGACATTACCTCCTCTCCCAGGGCTCCTCCCAGGACCCGGTTTTTCCATGTGTCGCAAATGAAATTGTCTAACCAACCTGGGGGCATGCACCACTCTTGCCAGTTCCCATGAACAGTCCTCGGGACCGTAACCTTTCCATTGAATCAAATACCATAATTGTTGCTGTCTTCTTTTGGCATCCACAATGCGCTTGACTTCGTATTCCGCTTGCCCATTGTTCACAATAGCAGGAGGCCATTTCGTAGTCATCCCTGGAGCTGCGGGTTTAAGCAAAGATGCATGGAAGACCGGGTGTATAGGTAGAGTCTTAGGCAAACATAATTTCATTGCGGCAGAAGACACAGACTTGCTTATTTCAGAAGGGCCAATAAACTGAGGCAAAAATTTACGAGACCCCACTAGAGATACATTCTTTGTTGACAACCACACCCTATCTCCCACTTGATACCTGGGACTCTCCTGCCTGTGCTTGTCAGCCTGTTTCTTATATGCTCTTTTGGCTTGTTCCAAATTTGCATGTGCTCTCTGTCTGACTTCAAGAAGCAACTGTTTCCGCTCTTGTAACACCGGAATATGTTCCACCTCCGGTAAATGTTCTGGTATCATGTTTTGTTCGTGACCATATAAACTTTCATTGGGTGCCATCCCCAAAGAGGTATGTAGAGTGTTATTATATGTAAATTCAGCCAATCAAAGTGCCTGCACCCAAGATTCCTGGCCATCTCCCAAACAGCCTCTCAAGTATTGCTCAAGGGTTTGATTCACCCTTTCTGTCTGGCCATCTCTTTGAGGGTGATAACTGGTCGAAAGAGCACAATTGATTCCCAACATTCGACAGAAAGCATGCCAAAATTCTGAAGTAAATTGTGGGCCCCTATCTGATACAATACTCTTCAGAAGACCATGCAACCTTACCACATGTTGAAGAAATAACTTGGCTAATTTGCCCGCCCCAGGTATTCCTACACATGAAATGAAATGGGGATGTTTAGACAGAAAATCCACCACAACCCAAATGGTGTAAAATTGATTATCGGGGCGAAGATCTGTGATAAAATCCATTGAAATGTGTGATTTCTCAGGGGTGGGTAAGGGTTGTAACAAACCTCTCTTCTTCACATGGTCTGCCTTGTTATGCACACAATTCTCAAATTGGGACAAATGCCCCCCCCACATCTTTCCTCAATTGAGGCCACCAAAAATACTTTTCCAACATTGGGCCTCATTACGAGGTGGGCGGTAAGGGATTACCGGCACCGTAAAGGGCATCGGTGCCGGTAATCCCTTACCGCCCTACTATGAGTTCTCTTTGCGGGTCCCCCAGGCGTTAAGGACGGGACCCGCAAAGGGACTCTGGATCTAATAACGGTACCGCAATTTGCGATACCGTTAGTAGCGCCTTCCCCATTCCCATTGAGCGCTATGGGGGCTCAGATGGGAATGGGGAAGGGCCCTGGCGAATGGGGAATTACCAGTCACGCCAACCTTGCAATGGGCCCATAATAGCTCCATTCACCAGGGCGGAGTCGGTAAGGTTTTGGAGGCAGCCATGGCGCTAATAGCACCATGGTTACCTCCAGCCTCGTAATGAGGCCCATTGTCTGCGTTTTTCTTTGGTCTGAATGTCCTGCCAAAGGAGAGTTATGGCACCAATATAAAGCTTTGTTTTGTAACTCCTTGGTAGGCAAATACAATCGACCTTGGTGATAAGGCAGCCCTTCCCGCACTGTTCTTGCCGGGTGACTGTCTCGCCATTTCTGAAGTGGAGCTGAAGGTAGGGCCCTTCTGACTTGATCAACTAATTTCTCAGTAATAGCTCCAATGACCTTCTCTGGGGAAATGATTGCTTTTACTTCCTCCACTACATTGTCTAAATGTTGCTGCCTTGTCAATGCATCTGCTTTCCCATTCTTACTTCCGGGCCTGGAGGTCACTACAAAATAAAATTCATTAAAGAACTGAGACCCTCAGAGTTGTCTTGGACTGTGAGTTTCAGCAGTCTTGAAATATTGCAGATTCTTGTGATCAGTTACCACCACCACTTGATGCCTTGCCCCCATCAGATAATGCCTCCATTCCAGAAAAGCTGATCGAATAGCCAACAACTCCTTATCAGTGATAGAATAAGTTTGCTCACAACCAGATAACTTCCTGGAGTAAAACACTACTGGATGCCATACTCCTTCCTCATCTTTCTGCGAAAAGATAGCCCCTATTGCAACATTACTAGCGTCAGTCTCCACCTGAAAAGCCCTATCCGTGTTTGAATGTTTCAACACAGGTGCTGTAGTGAATGCTACCTTCAATTCTTGAATGGTTTTCTCTGCTTCCTGATTCCAATTAAATCGTACTGCTTTTCTAAGCAGTTGCGTAATAGGAGTGACTATTTTAGAGAAATTACTGATGAAACGCTGGTAAAAATTGGTAAACCCTAGAAAGGATTGTATGTCTTTGATGCACGTGGGAGAAGGCCAATCTGCCACCGCCTGCACCTTTTTGGGATCCATGACAATGCCTGCCGGTGTTAATATGAAACACAGAAATTCCACCTGCACCGTGTGAAAAGCACATTTCTCCAGTTTCACACACAATTGGTACTCTCGTACCCTTTGTAACACTGCCCTCACATGTCTTGCATGCTCCTCCTGAGATGGTGAATAAATCAAAATGCCATCAATATAGAAAATAACAAAAACATCAAGGAAATCTCTCAATACCTCCTGCATGAAAAACTGAAAAGCCGCTGGAGCATTACACAACCCGAATGGCATGACAAGATACTCAAACAACCCAAACTTCGTTTGAAATGCAGTCTTCCACTCATCCCCATCTTTTACTCTAATCCGGTGGTACGCTCCTCTCAAGTCTAACTTAGCATAGATCTTTGCTGTCCTAACTTGATCTAATAAAACTGAAATCAAAGGCAATGGAAACCTATTTTTTATCGTCACCTTGTTTAGTGCACGGTTATCAATGCAGGTTCGTAATGTCCCTTCCTTTTTTGGCACAAAAAAAGAGGCGAGGAGACCGGAGAGGTGGAATGTCTAATAAATCCTTTGTCCAACATGTCATCCAAATATTCTCTCAGATACTTATTTTCTGTTTCAGTAAGTGCGTAAATTCTACTGCACAGCAACTTTGCTCCAGCCTCCAATTCAATGACACAATCATATGGTCGATGGGGAGGTAATTTCTCCGCTCCACCCTTGTCAAATACTTTAGCAAAATCTATGCATTGCGGGGGAATTCCTGATTCCACTGCTCCCACGACATGAGCTACCTGCCCCTGGTCTGCCAAAAAGGCTGCAGGCCCCAATTCTGGCATCATGTGATCCTGGCACCTCTGTTCCTCAAACAAAACGGTCTGCTTTTCCCAATCAATCCTTGGATTATGTTGTACCAACCAAGGCATTCCCAAAATTAACCCAAACTGAGTTGCCGCTATCAAATCAAAGGTAATCTCTTCCCTATGACCTGATTCACATACCATATACAAAGGTTTGGTTGGTTTCCGGATTGGACCTGACATTAAAGGAGACCCATCTACTGACTGGACTCCTTCTAGCCATTGTTTATCCTGCAAGGGCAATCCCAGCTGTTCTGCCATAGTAATATCCACAAAATTGCCGGTGGCCCCTGAATCTACCATCGCCATTACCACCTGCTTGGTCATCGCAAAACATAAAGTCACCAAAATGTATAAGTGAGAGCTCTTACTCCCTACTGTGTTTGCCACCCATCTGGAGAACCTTGATTCCTTCGGGCCTGTCACCTGTATTCCCCCTAAGGCCGGCCCATCTCTTTTACCGCTTCCTTCATGCCCCATTCCCCCCTACACTCTTTTGCAGAGTATTAGGACAGGTACGTATAAAGGGACCTGCTTGCCCACAATCTAGACACATGTTGTTCATTTTACGCTGTTCCTTTTCTGCAGCTGACAATGGCGACTCTTACACTTCCAATCTGCATTGGTTCCACCTTGCTGGCCCTTCCACCCCTGCTCCGATCTAATCTCACAAAAGGTACAGTTTCTGCTCTTTTCTGGTCTCCCTTCTTCTCATTCATTCTATGATCTAATCGTGATGCTAGGTTTATCATAGCTGTGCAGTTACTTGGTTGAGGCTCCACCTGATTAATAGCATCCTTCAATTCCTCTCATAGCCCTTGATAAAACACTGTTTGCTTAGCTACTGGCCAATCAGTCTCAATCACCAACCGATTGAACTGTTACATATGTTACCAGATCGCGAGATCCCTGCCTTAATTCTAACCATTCCTTATCTTGTGCTAGTGATACTTCCCGCTTGTCAAACAATCTCCAAAATTCTGCCAGGAACCCATCCCAATTATATAACAATGGGTCATCCTTTTGGACTAATGGCATTGCCCATGCTGCTCCATCTCCTGTTAAATACGATATCACAAATGCCGTTCTTGCCTGAATGGTCTCCAACGCTTTTGGTTTACACAAAAAATGGAGTCTACATTGAGTAAGAAACATCGTATACTTTCGAGGATCCCCCGAAAATCGTTCAGGTGCAGCCAAAGTTACACTACTTGGAGGTTGAACAATTACAGTAGAACTCCTACTTGTGGAGCTCCCATAGCTGAAGATGCTCCAGCCCCTTCCAAGGGCGTACTTTGCACTACCAAACTTTGTACCTGTGCGTTCAATGTAGTGGCTTCTTATCGACCATGGGCTAATTCCACCTTAATCTCTTGGAGAGCCTTTAGTACATTGGCCAAAGGCAGAGGAGTCTCTTCCATTTGGCTTGGGAGGTTATGAGTATCCCGATGTGGGGGCGGTTTATTATGTCACAATCACACTTAGTAGAGGGAGAGATCGACACTCCCTCCCGAACCACAGAAGCCAAATGAATTTTACCCTCCCAACGTGGTTGGCACAGCCACCTGATAGCTAAAATACAGGTCACCACATGGCAGCCAATGGGGAGAAGAGGGATTAGGGAGAGGTTTTGGATGGGATAGGGGAGATTAGGAACACCGGAAAGAGGGTAAGGAAATAACTAAGCTGGTTAGGAAAAGGGAAGCACAGGAAAAACACCCTGCCTACCTGAGCATATTCATATTGCACATACTGGACTGTATGTAACATGAGAACCTTCATGGACTAGACTAATACAACACATAGACTGAACACATAGCCATAAGCGTAATGAAAACATACAATGGGAAACCTCCCAACATGATAGGACGTCAACACATGGCCCCTTGGGCAGGCATAAGCAACATACATTGAACATAAAGCAATTAATTCATGAGCCCCTGCTAGTTAAAGCACTACATGAGCTTGACTCCGTGCATCTCTTAAATCTCTTAGAACTCATAAAGTTCTAATCACTCCGCAGGCTTGAAACGAAAGTCTTCACCCTTGTTAGTTTGTACTTTCTCTTTGTTGCATAAACTTTCCACAAAATCAGTTAAGGCCCTGAGCACAGCGGACCCACTCTTCGGACCAACATATATACATATATCTCCACAGGGAGGTATCGCGGTGAATGCTACGCCTGCACATGTAAGCCAGCCCCTCTCTGTACTTATCTGCTGTCTGGGAGCCCCGCGGGACTTCCCAGATGAAGAAAGTGATGCCTGTAGTATTCAAAGGCGTCTCTGCACCTCCATCGTGCTGCAGTAATGAGGAATGACAGCAGCAGCCCCTCCTGCCATGACACATGCTGCAACTCCTTCTTCCAACGCTTGCTGCTGCCGCTGACCGCTCTCAAGATTCAGAATAAGCCGCACCTGCCTCTCGCCGTTGCCGGCTGATATGCTACTTCCAATCAGTGTCAGCTGGCAACACGCACATGATAAAGAAAACTACCCAGCCCCTTGAGCCTGCTGGGAAATGTAGTCTTAGTCCTCCCAAGCTTCCTATGCCACAATGAATGTATTTTAACACTCCATGTCTGCTCCAGCCCTTATTCCTGACAATTCAGTTTCTTTGTTTCATCAGGAATCGCATTCAAATACCCATCATATTGTCTTGAATGTAGGTATGGTAGTATACATCACATACTTTGGTTCATACTTCTCAGGTAATGTAGGTGGGGTAGGTGAAGTAGGGGTACTTGACTCCTCGTCTACACTCCCCCCTTTGGGCGATTTATCAACCACTCTCACATCGTCTTCTATTCCTAAACTTCCTGGTCTAAAGAAGTGCCTCTTAGGGACCCATATCTTTATAACTCCCTTCAGGCATCCAGCTGACTTCACATGCTCATCTTTGTTCCATGACATGAGCATGCACTGTCCACTTGGAATGCAGTAGATCCATCTTCCCACATATTTTCTATGGTCCTTTGGATATAGGAACTTCATTCCCTCGAGTACATGGATACTAGACTTCACAAAGTCTCTGATTTCTTCATCAGTCAGGTCTCTGGGCTTCCATCCTGGTTCAACATCGATCATGATCTTCATCCCTATGGCTTTCTTTACTGTTTTCTTGCATTGCAAGATTTTTATCTTGATTACATAGAATCTAAGCATCACTAATAATAACAACACTCAGAGAAATTTGAACATATCTGCCATCCATTGTGGAATCCATGAGAAAAGATTTCCAAACCAGCTGTCATCAGTAATATCTTCTACTTCTTCTATGATCTGGCCACGGCGTTTCGTCAGCATGTCTATGGCCTCTGTCAACGTTCCATTCTCATCATCGTGAGATGGTATAAATGTGCAACATGATTCTCCAATTCTGGCACAAACACCTTCATCCATGGCTGTAATCCTATCCAGGACATATCTGATGTGTTCTGGAGAGCCATTAGTCTTATCGCTCTCTGTTCTTCTCTGATTGCATTGAATCCTTTTGTAGTTGTGTTAATTGTCTGCAGCAGTTCCCATCTGGTGATTTGTAACCACTTGGTATTTGCTCCAAACTGGATTCTTCGCATAAAAACCATTGTGAGCACTGATGATGTCTGGCTAAACAGCCTGTGTTCATACGGGATGGCTCAAAGGCTTCTATTGATTTGTAGAGAAGTAGTTTTCTCTCTTTGTTTCATTCATTAGCTCCACAGATCTCCTTTTTCTTAGATGAGCATCTGCTTTTGGAAAACTATCAATGTTCAGGTCTCTTTTAGGAATCACCAATGCAGGAACATGGACATTCACTATTGTGCAGATTCCTCCCCAGTCTTTAGGCAGTCTGATGTAGGCTTTCGATCCACAAGCCCAATAACGATTCATGATTACTGCTGTTCCATGCACCATTCCTGGTGCATTGAATATTCGTCCACAGTTCTGATTTTACTTGTACCATTGGTCCTGAAGCAAAACTTAGAACTTTCTAATGGTACTATCTGCAATGGTCCTCCCCTGTTTTCGACCTATGTCAGTATTTTAGCAGGTCTTGGCCATAATGGCTTGCAGCCATTCTGCACTATGTCAATAGTAAGTTGATAACAGCCAATAACTACTCATGCTCTGCAGATCACCACTCCTTTTTCCCATCCGTCTGGTAACAGTACTGTTCCCCAAATTTGCATTTGTCCTCTGTACTTCCATCTGTGAGCTTCTTCTGCTGATTCTCCTTTGACATCAAGTTTTTTGTTCACTTCCCATCTAATGCCAGCTCCTTTCACTCCTGGTTTCTCATATCTGATCACATGATTTCTCGTATGGGCTCTGTTTCTTGTCTTTACATCTTACATGTAGTCATCTTCATCTGGATCTGTCTTTTCAGTTGCCCATTTAAGAGAAGCATCGCTTCCCATAAATTGACCTCTTGTTTTGCAAAGTGCTACGTACAACAGGCAATGAGCTGTCTGCACATCTATTTCAATTGCTATGAAGATCTTTGACTTCCCCATGATGAATGGCAGGCGTGTACATACGAAGCAGTCTTCTTTTGACATTCATCTTCCAACATCCTTCATGTGCTGGTACCATATATTGTTTCCCAAGTGTGCTGTGCTGTCTAGATAATCATTTCGTTCATAATTGTCTTCTTGGGTGCTTCTTTTAATGCTCAAGATCTTCTTGTAGTTTTTTATAACCACATCTCTGAATACATCGGTATAACTTCTTCTGGCTGGTTGATTTGCAGGAACATCCATCCTGGCTATCTGCGTAGAAGAAAATTCAGCAAGTCTTTCCTTATCTCTCTCTTTCTTTCTGGCAATAGCTAAAATCGGCCATATAGATTCTGCTATCATCTCTGCGCGTGATCTTTCTGTGGGACTTGTGCTTGGACTTCTTGTCACTGGACCAGGCATGTCTTCATGCATTGTCTGTGTGGCCCCAACTGTTGTCAACGCCTTATTTTGCTTGTTTCGCCGACCCTGTCTCCGGCGTTCAGAAGTAATGTTTGGAGCAAGTGCTCCAAACATTACTTCTGAACATCCATTTCAATCTCCGGTATCTGTCAATTTTTTCTAGGGACGGGAATGACTATGAATGGCCTGGGTTGCTTTGTAGTTGCCACGTTTACCTTTTCCTTCTGCTCAGACACATATATAGGAACCTTTGCATCATGTGCTCCTATATAAAAAGCAGTTCTAACTGTCAGTGAAAGCAATATGAGTATGAACACAATGCATGTGTAAACAATCCAGTGGTAGGTAAGCTTTCAGCATATGCTTCTAGGGCAATTTGACGGTCTGTCCTCTTGTGGCAGCACAAAATTGCTGCTCCGATTGCCCATCTCGATCATTTGATGCTAAAGTAGGAAAAACACTTTTTTAATGATCATGCATTTTTAGATTATTTCTGAAACTTGTTGTCTTCTGCAGCATTCGTCCTCAATCAGCTAGATGCTTTCTGGAACCAAGTCGCAGTGCAAATGTTCCTTTATCGTGAAAAAAGATGATCTCTGCGAGCTCCTATAAATTCTGCTTCATTAACCAGTTCCCAATCAATACCTCGTATCTGCTTCAGTCCTGATGACATTGTAGCTTCCATATCAGCATGAGCAAAGTTTTAAGTTTTATCACTTTCTTGATCTGTCCCTTGGAGGAAGGTTCTCTTACACAGCTCTGTGATTTCTTTCAGAATAGATTGCTACCTGGAGTTGTCAGTCTAGAAAAATGGATACCTCTACTTTGTGACCGCAAATACATTTTGGTGGCCGTGGGCCAACTGTCTCATGCACGATATGACAGAATATAGGTTTTCGAGTTTGCCAAAGAACGGCCATTTTGATGTAACAAGAATCGCCATTTTGTTTCCTAACCATTGCTCATTGCTTTCTGTTCCTATTGCTTCGCAGTATATTTTCCGCTTACACTGCTCGACTGTAAAACATTGTTGTCTGTATGTGAAAAGGACAAGGCCGCAGGGCCCAGAGGATAACAAGAGTTTGTTGAAACACAAACGTAGGCAGCGCCAGGAAGAATGCCCGGCTCCCTCCCGAATGTAGCCTTGAAGCAGAGCTGCAGGGCATTTAATCATTTCGCAGCTGCCAGCCAGTCTTGTTATATGGTAGAATATGTTCGAATAATACCGCTAAAGGCTTGAATTATGCTTTTCTTACGGCCCCCCTTTGCTGAGCCCGCTAGAGCGTGTCGGCTCCCAGGTCGCGAATAGCACTTAATAGATAGCAAGGTCCGGAATGCAACTCTTCCCCCCCGTATGTAGCTCGCTTCCAAGAACAGAAGCGCTGTGTTCTATTCAACAACTGAAAGATGCCTTCGCACTCACAAATTGCAAATTGTTACTAGAATAGATGTTTGAAGGTGTCATAGTAGTCGGAGATGTCCATCATCACACCAAGTTCAAAGAAACCCAATAAAGGGGGGTGTTAAACATGTCATAGCTGATTGTTTGATATGCATTTTGTATATATGTAACTGATGTACGTAATTCACTCGCTTGCGTCCCTTTAGGTCTAGAGATACATGTCACGGGGCGTGAGACCGAGTTGGCCAACTGAGACTTTTGCTTTGCAATAAACCCTAGCTTTGGGAATACAACCTTGTGTCTGGCGTATCTACCGTGTGTGGTGACTCGCCTTGTTTCCATAGACGTCAGGGTCCAGGATCACATTCAAATTTGTAGTATTTCTTGGGTCTCTAAGAAATGACACCACATCCCTGTGTCTTCCAACGAGATGCAAATAGTCTTCAATTAAATGAAAGAACACCACACTGACCAGTCTATGTGCTGCATCGGGTGATAGGGGCATTTGTGTTCTCCTCACTGAACTCGGGTAACTTCAAAAACTCTTCAGTGATGATTATGAGCAATCTTCTAACAATCTTTTCGTTTTCAGTATTACCAAGAAAATCTGGAATGCGGCAAGTTCTCCCCACCAGTGACGGATACAAATGCAATACCAACTCAAAATACGTAAGTATATGCCCAGAAAGGTCATCACTGGGTAACACCATGAGTAACTCCGAACAAGAGCTCTGTGTGGAAGGAATCGGGATACTGTATACTTTTCCAATTGCTGTGTCCATGATCAAAGTTTGGCATATCCTTATTTGTATCAAGGCTTAAGTGTGCCTCAGTCCAAAATGAATAACCCTTGTTCACTTTTCTTATCAAGGCTTTAAACAGGCCTCAGTCCAAAGTTAATAACCTACTGTGGCTTTCACGAATACAAATCTTTTTTACTCTGCAACTAGGATGCACAGAGTGTTCGAATGTGTCTTTTTACCCTTTTATTTATAGCTGGAAAAGGGAATGTCCAGGTTAAGCCACAGTCTACTAAAAGTTCTTCAAGCTTTCCATTTGTCGGGCTATGCGTCCTTCTTCCTCGTCATGGATCTCGTCTGCATGTGCTGTGCTTCTTCCCCGATGTTTTTAGCTTCTATGCAGTGGGGTCTAAGCAGAGGCGTCTCTCCAGCGTAGATCTTTGTGTCGCCCAGGAAGATCCAAGCTCGCCTACCCTGCACTTTGACAGCAGGTGGCGTGACGTCCTCGACAATAAAAGGACTGTGAAAACGGGGCTCGTCCCACTTTTTCCTTGTGTGATTATGAATCAGGATCTTGTCACCTGATAAATTCTTGGACGTAGAAATTCTGGAGTTTGGATTGTTGAAGCATCTCCTTCTGTGTTCTGTACTGCTCTACACCCTCGTCTCTGCAACTGTCCTGAAATCACAGAAAAAGAAGATGTTCAACACTTAAGTAGTTTTGAAATTCAAGTTCCAACTCTTCTCATGTTTCCTGAGCATCACTTCTAACTCAGGATGAAGGCATTAAAGGCGTTCTCATTCTTCTGCCTGTCACAATCTCGTGCGGCGTAAGATGGTGGTCAGAACCTGGTTGGTTCCTCAATGCATACAATGCCAGTGGTAGGCAGTGCAACCATCCTTTTTTCAAAGTAAGCTTCAATTTAGCTATTCTTTCTTTTAACAGGCCATTGAGCTTTTCACAGATACCATTTCCTGGCGGATGATAAGCCGAAGAAAACATATGTTTTAGTCCAAGCAGCGTGGTTATCTGCTTGAAAACTGTATTAACAAAGTAAGGTCCATTATCCAATCTCATTATTTCACACCCCCCCCATCTGGGAAACACTCCCCACACCAAAAACTTGGCTGAACAGGTAGAGTCTGGGTGCGTACATGGACCTGCCTCTATCCATCTGGAGAAAGGACATACTACAACTAAAAGATATCGGTATCCATTACAAAATTGTATCACTTCGACATAGCCATTGGGTCCTGGGATTACCCCCCTCACTATGAGTAGTGTGTGCCCAGCCGTGAACTGCTGGCAAGTAATACATTTGCCATAAATAATGCAACATGTTCCATTAGGTTTTGTACAAACCAATCCTCAGCAATGGTTACAGCAAGATTCTCCCTAGTTGTATGTGCTGGGTAGTGTAGTTGTTCCAGCGCTACCCTTAGTAAGGCTATAGGCATTATTGGTTTCCCAGTGCTGTTTTGACACCACAATTCTTCATAGGGGTTTAAAGAACACCCCCTTCGCTTCAATAAGTTCTTTTCCTCTTGCAGTGCCTCTCCTTGGAGCTCTACTATCTGTGTTTTCGGCATATGATTGTATCCCCCATCCACATTTGTTATTACAGTAATTCTTTCATTTACATAAATTGGTTGAACATTCATCATTCCTATATCTGTATTTAATATGCGCTTGGCTTCAGCGTCTGCTGCTTGATTTCCACACAAGATAAAAATCTGTCCCTTTCGTGTGAGCTGTGCATTTAATGACTGCTATGCCCACTAGGAGTTGTAGTGCCTTAATGAGCCTGTCCAATAAGGCTGCATGCTGCACTGGTATGCCGTCCGCTCGGAGGTAGCCCCTCCTTTACCAGCGCGCTAATCCTGCATACACCGTCTACGTCACATATGCGGAGTCACTGTACAATATCATTCCTGGTCTACGTGATTCTCGACTGCGAGTATCAAAGCCAATAATTCTGCAGCTTGCGTTGAATAATGAGATAGTAATCGAGTACTCACGAGCTCTCGAAATTCTCCATTTGTCAAATATTTCACTACCCCGCTGCCTGCATATCTTTGCCCGTCATTTTGATCGATTCTTGAAGAACCGTCAATGAAGACAATCTCTCCCCCTACAAGTGCATTTTCTTTTACTCTAGGGAGCTCATCACAGAACTCTTCATAGTTCGCACAATCGTGTAGAGGTTCTCCTTAGGTTATAGGCTCTGCAATAAACATAGCTGGATTCACTATTTTACATTGGACTATTTTAATTGCTGGAGTTGATATGATTACCTCATAGGCAGAAGCCCTTTGAGTAGTCAATTTGCCTTTTGGTTTCTCTAAAATTGCAAATAATGCATGTTGAACAAATAATGTCATAGAGCATCCCATCACTATGTTTGTAGCCTTCTCTATGGTGAACGCGGCGGCTGCTTAACTTTGTTCGCATGAAAAGTGAGCTCTCATTACTGGGTCCAAAATTACACTGTAATATGCAAGGGGTTTATACCCCAATGTAGTTCTCTGTATAAGTACTGCTTTCATAAAAGTACCATCAGTGTGCGAGAAAAAAATAATTCCTCTGCATAATTGGGAATCCCTAAAATTGGAGCTGTGCAAATAGCCTTTTTTAATCTGTCAAACCCTTCTTCCATTGCCCCAGTCCACACATTTTTTTCTTGCGTTGCCTGTGCTTTCTTTAAGGCCTGTAAGAGCGACCTAGTATACGAGCTGCAGTCAAAGACCCATGCTCTGACATAATTGCATAATCCTAGAAAACTCTGCATCTGTTTTATCGTGTGTGGTTTAGCTGTTTTTTGAATGGCCTCAGCTCCTTCGGGAGTAACTTACTTTCCCTCATGTGAAATAAGTTGGCCTATGAACAACACTTCTAGTTGACAATATTTTAACTTTTCCTTGTCAACCTTATATCCTTTGTCAGCAAGTATACTCATTAGCTGAACAGAATCGCGTCTGCACTCTTCCTCTGTGGTGCTGCAAACTAAAATGTCATCTACGTATTGTAGCACAACGCTTTCTAAAGCAATATTGCTCAAGTCCATCTGGAGGACTCTGTTAAAAAATGATGGGGATTCACAGTACCCCTGGGGCAGCCTTCTGCTTTTTAATCACACTTGTCTAAAAGTGAATGATGTCAAATCTTGTGAGTCCTTGGGATTGAGAAAAACACATTTTTCAAATTAATCACTGTGAAATATCGTGCATTAAAAGGTATATTACATAGAATTGTGGACGTGTTAGGGACTAGAGGGAAGTCAGCCTCTGCAATCTTATTTATTGGGCAAAGGTCTTGGATTAGCCTCCATGACCCCTTTTCCTTTTTTCACTGGATAAATCGAAGTATTACAGGGTGACTCTGACATCACTTATATACCTTGGTCCATCATGACGGAAATTGTCTTGAAAATGCCTTCATCTTCCTCTCGAGACATGGGATATTTTGCTCAAGGTAAAATAGGTCCTGGTTTCAATTTAATTTTCAATTCCCCAACTCCTTTCAGTAAGTCTACGTCATACGGGCCAGTGGTCCATACGGAACTTGACACTTTTGCCATATCTTCGTCAAAATGTTCAGGACGCTAATTTGTTAGCATCATTCTCTGCGGGACTTCTTTCTTAATTGCTTTGACCCAATAGTGATGCACATTTCAAATATCACAAAGTCGTCAGACTTGTCATCTTTAAACAAATCTTCATCAGTGACGTCAGTCACTCTGCAGCCTTCCTCAATGGCAATTACTGTGCTCCATCGTCTACCCTTATTGTCAGTTGCATCAAGCAAAGACATATTTCCTCGGACTACAGCTGTTTCTAAGGCTAAGAGGAACATTTGCCCCTCTTCTTCATCCATAGGTATCTGTGACCTAAATAGGAACTAATCTGGTATTCTCATGGTTTTTCCTACTAAACCTGGCAGCCATGTTAACAGAATGTGTACCTGTCACGCAATCTGTCACGCAGACAAACAACACACAGAACACTGCTAACATACCCACAGCATGACCCTCATTGTTACACCATAGCTACACGGTCCGAGACTCACGTGTGCGGCTTGGTCTTCAGGATCGAGCACGGCGGGCCAGGTGCAACATGCAGACTCGCCTGCATCTGTTTCTGCATTGACAGTTGCCTTGTCGCTCGCATGCTAGGAGGATCGGGCTGGCGCTTCCGCGTCACGTGACCGTTCGGCCCCGCTCACGTGACTCCTTGCATCAATCACGTGTTGCCGGTACGCGTCACATGAACCGGAAGCGCTCAGTGTTTGAAGTCTGATTCGCGAAGCAATCTTCGCTTCACAGCTGTTTTCTACATACTGTTTGGTGTTTTGTTCTTCTTGGTTCCACGGATTTGTTCGACCGCGGATTTCGTTACCTGGACTTCTTTGGATTGCCCCCTTGTTTTGTTGCTTGGAACTGCTACACTGTTGCCGAACTTGGACCGTTATTTACGCTGCTTTTGGACTCTTGTTCTGGTACTTAAGAAACTCAAGTTCTCTGGAAACAACTCTACGCAACCAAGACATAAACTCAGGTGGTCTTGCCTGCAGTAATCATGAGCTGGTCTTGGCAAGTCTGGGACCGCCGCTCACCTGAGTCTCAGAACCACTCCCCATCCCGTAGGTTCCCCGTGTCCCGTTTAACATCAATAGGTAAGCCTCTCCAGATTCTTTGTACATCCTGTGAATGTCATTGCCTGGTACTTGTATTTAATAATCTTCCCTTTACAGCGGCTTCAGGGTCTTTGGAGGTTCCGTGGATCCAGGCATCGACATCTTCCACCTGTGGCCTCAAGGGTTGCGCAGGGAGTGCCTTTGACTTTCTCTGTGTGACACTTGTGGACGGAGGTATCTCCGGTCTACACGACACTCAAGTCACAAAAAACTGTGAAGCCACTTGTCGTGTTAGACATTGAGGGATCCGCGGATGACCCCATGGCCTCATTAGTCCAGGCCATCACAGTTTTGCGGGCTGATATGGCCGCCGCTAACACGGTCATTCATCAAAGACTCGATTCATACAAAGTGTCCAGCATCCACTCCCCGCAGATCCTGAGTTCGGGGATGCTGCACCCCCACCCACACAACCTCCAGTCCCCAACACCCAACTCCCGGTTCCTGTGGTTCTTCCTTCACACTTTCCATTAGCAGCCCATGAATGATATCATGGTGACCCTAGAAAGTTTAGGACCTTCATTAATCAATGTAAACTACATTTCCTGTGCAGACCTCAGGCTTTCCCCGATTCAACCACCAAGGCTGCCTTTACCCTGTCACATTTGGCCGGCACTGCCGCTGCCTGGGCCAATCCATTGTTAGAGAATGACAGCACTACACTCTATGACTTCAACCTCCTTGTGACTGAGATGTCGTGAGTTTTTGGCACTAGACACAAGGTCCAGTCCCGGGATCTGGAACTACTGGACTTGACCCAGAGTAGGGGTTCCCTGATAGACTACATCACGCAGTTTAATCAATTGGCAGCAGAGAACGCGTTGCCAGAGAGTAAAAAGGTGGTAGTGTTTTAAAGGGGGTTGAACAATACAATGAAGGATGCCCTCTCTGTTGTTCCCTCCTTGCCCACGCAGTTTCAGGATTTGGCTGAGATTGGGTTTTCACAGGCAGTATCAGTCTCTTCCTCCGCTTCTATGTCAGGTGAACCCATGCAAGTAGGGGGAATACGGAGCACTATCACCTCAATAGAAAGGGAACGTAGGAGGACAGATAATGCATGCTTCTACTGCGGACTAACCGGGCATTACGTTAAAGAGTGCCCTCGCCATCCAAAAAAGTACCAGGTTTTTCAGACGGCTCGATCTTAGAACCGGGGGCTAAATCGAGGACTCATTTACCCACCATGGATGCACCACCCGCTTTTGGCCATATAAGAACAGTCTGTGTGCAGGCTCTGCTTCAACCCACACCAGGTCTCTCTCACCCAGTCACCATTGTCATAGATTCCGGAGCCACGGGAAACTATGTTGATATCACATTAGCCCATTCTTTGAATTTGCCTGTAGTGGTTAAGAACCGCCCTGAACCAGTACAAGCCGTGGACGGTACTGCCCTGATCTCCGGTCCTATTAAGCACCAAACGGCCTCTCTTTTGTTAACCATACAGAACATACATAAGGAAACAATCAGCTTTGACTTGATATCCATGCCACGATTTGGTCTTATCCTAGGAATTCCGTGGTTGCAGGAGCACAACCCACTCATAGACCAGAAACTGGGTACAGTACATTTCGAGTCAGAGATTTGTCAAAACTTTTGCCTCCCCACAAATCAGGAGCTCGAGACACCATCACAGGCTCTAGGGGCTATTGCTCAGCTCATGCTAGAAGACTCTGGGTCCTCCTCCACTGACTCACACACTATCAGGGTGGTGGCCAATCGGGTTCCTCTGGAGTACAAGGACTACAAAGAGGTGTTCGATCGTGGTTCCTCAGAAGTACTCCCCCCACACCGCCCTTACGACTGCCCTATAGATCTAGTCACTGACTCTACCATACCCTCAGGTCGTATTTACTCCCTGTCCCCCTCAGAGGAACAAGCCCTAAAGGAATACATACAGAAGTCTTTACGCTTAGGACACATACGTCCCTCTACCTCGCCAGCAGCAAGTCCCATTTTCTTCGTTCCTAAGAAGGAGGGCGATCTGCGTCCCTGCATGGATTATTGGCACCTCAATGCCATCACCAAGAAGCATTGATACCCGATACCTCTGATTACACCACTCTTAGATCACCTAACCCACGCATCTGTTTTCACCAAGCTGGACCTACGGGGTGCGTATAATTTGGTCCTCGTCCGCGAGGGGGATGAGTGGAAAACCGCTTTCTGTACCCGCTATGGCTTGTACGAGTATTTAGTCATGCCTTTTGATGTATGCAACGCCCCTGCCACGTTCCAGCGGTTCATGAATGACAAATTTAGTGACATCCTGGACGTGTTCATGGTCGTGTATCTGGATGATATTCTTATCTTTTCACGAAATATGGAGGAGCATGTTTACCATGTCCGAGAGGTACTATCCAGGCTGAGAAAACATTCACTTTTTGCAAAACCAGAGAAATGCCAATCCCATGAAAGGTCTGTCGAGTTCTTGGGTTTTCATATCGCTCCTGGGGGGTTGGCTATGAACCAGTCTAAGGTTCTGGCAGTCTTGGAATGGCCAGCACCTCAGACACTCAAGTCCCTGCAGTCTTTCTTGGGTATTGCAAACTTTTATAGGCGTTTCATATCGTCTGTCTATGATATTGTAGCATCTCTCACGTCCTTGACCAGCCCCCAAGTACCCTATCATTGTCGGAAGGAACAGCAGGACGCCTTTGACGCCCTGAAAACTGCATTCACCACGGCCTCGGTCCTCCAGCACCCGAATCCGGAACTCCTGTATATAGTCGAGGCAGACGCCTCATCTTTTGCCTTAGGAGCCGTGTTGTCACAAGCTTGTCCTACCTCAGGCAAGTTGCATCCCGTGGCATTCCACTCTTGCAAATTCACCGGAGCGGAATTGCACCAGACTGTTACGGAGAAGGAGTTTCTGGCCGTATTGGATGCCTTCTGTGTCTGGCTTCATCATCTCCTTGGTGCCAAGCATCGCATCACTGTGTATTCCGATCATCAGAATTTGCAAGACTTGGCCTCCCTCAAGTGTGTCAACAGCAATCAAGTCAGATGGCACCTGATCTTTGCTGTTTTTGATTTTGGCATCATGCACCGCCTAGGTGCCGCGGATGCCTTGTCCCGTTCCCCGGGGAGGGTGGGGTTTCACTACCGCTCTATCCTGATACTCTTCTAGACAAAAGTCACGTAGTATGTCTTTGCATCCTGCCTCCATCATTACTAGACTCAGTGCGTGAATGGACTGCACGTCACCCCGAACAACTGGTGGAGTGGGATCCAGTATATCAGGACGGATTGCCTTTCATTCACGATCGATTGCTTCTCCCCACCACTTATACCCGCAATCTTGCTCTCGAATGGTCTCACGACGCCCCCATCAATGGTCATCCCAGCCAGAAACGCACCATGGACCTCTTAAATGGTTGGTGTTGGTGGCCTTCCATGAAGCGTGATTTGGACTGTTACGTGAACACCTGTTCTGTTGGTGCATAGTGCAAACATCGTAGGGGACACCCGGTAGGCCTCTTGCAACCACAGCCTGTACCCCCGAAACCATGGCACACGCTGACCATGGACTTCGTAACCGATCTCCCCAAAGTCTGTGGATTCGATTCAATATGGGTGGGGGTGGACTTGTTCACAAAAATGGCCCGTTTTATCCCTTGTAAAGGGATCCCGTCTGCCCCAGCCCTGGCAGGAATGTTTTTTGATTCTGTATTCTGTTTGTTTGGGTTGCCCTCCGTTCTTGTCTCTGGCCGAGGCTCTCATTTCACATCTCGTTTCTGGCAGGCAACGACCCGGTTACTTGGCATAGATACACGGTACACTTCGGCCTATCACCCCGAGACGGATGGGCAGACCGAGAGGACCAATCAGACCATGGAGCAGTACCTACCCTGCCTGACGATGCAGCAGCAGTCAACCTGGCTTAGTGTGCTACGCCTTGCTGAATTCGCATATAACAACGCGATGTATTTGTCCACGGGGGTCTCCCCTTTCTATGCGTTGTATGGTCAACACCCCAGGGTCTTTCCTGTCCCTGATCCTTCCTTATCCGCGAATCCTGCTGCTGCGGCTTGTGTCAGGGGTCTGTCTTCTGTTCATGCCCAGACCCTCATCCATCTCCGTGAGGCTCAGGCCTCCATGAAGTTCCAGGCTGATCTGAAACGAGCTGCTGCCCTGGCATTCATGGTGGGTTCCCAGGTGTGGTTATCTTCCCGGCATCTACTTTTGGTGGGTTGTCGCAAGCTCTTGCCCCGCTTTGTTGGTCCGTATGTTACCTCTCAAGTGATCAATCCGGTGGCTTTTCGCCTGGTGCTCCAGAGTTCTTGGCGTATACATCCCGTTTTCCATGCTTCCCTGCTTAAACTGTGCCCTGACTCTTCTCGTCTCCGTGCCCCGGTTGCTCCTGTTTCCCTGGATTCCCCTGACATCTTTGAGGTGTCTGCCATTTTGGGGTCCCGTATCTGTAGGGGTCGAGTGCAATATCTGGTGGACTGGGCGGGTTACGGTCCCGAGGAGCGTTCCTGGGTCTCTGCTGTGGATGTCCATGCCCCCCGTCTTGTGGCCCGTTTTCATAGGGATCATCCGTCCTGCCCACGAGGTTGTGGGCCTTTAGGGCGGGCTCTGTCACGCAATCTGTCACGCACACACAACACTGCTAACATACCCACAGCACAACCCTCATTGTTACACCATAGCTAACCGGTCCGAGACTCACATGTGCGGCTTGGTCTTCAGGATCGAGCACGGCGTGCCAGGTGCAACATGCAGACTCACCTGCATCCGTTTCTGCATTGGCAGTTGCCTTGGCGCTCGCATGCTAGGAGGATCGGGCTGACGCTTCCGCGTTGCGTGACCGTTTGGCCCCGCTCACGTGACTCCTTGCATCAATCAACTGTTGCCGGTACGCGTCACGTGACCCGGAAGTGCTCGGTATTTAAAGTCTGATTCGCGAAGCAATCTTCGCTTCACAGCTATTTTCTACATACTGTTTGGCGTTTTGTTCTTCTTGCTTCCACGGATTTGTTCGACCGCAGATTTCGTTACCTGGACTTCTTTGGATTGCCCCCTTGTTTTGTTGTTTGGAACTGCTACACTGTTGCCGAACTTGGACCATTATTTACGCTGCTTTTGGGCTCTTGTTCTGGTACTTAAGAAACTCAAGTTCTCTGGAAACAACTCTACGCAACCAAGACATCAACTCAGGTGGTCTTGCCTGCAGTAATCGTGAGCTGATCTTGGCAAGTCTGGGACCGCTGATCACCCGAGTCTCGGAACCACTCCCCATCCCGTAGGTTCCCCATGTCCCGTTTAACATCAATAGGTAAGCCTCTCCAGATTCTTTGTACATCCTGTGACTGTCATTGCCTGGTACTTGTATTTAATAATCTTTCCTTTACAGCGGCTTTGGGGTCTTTGGAGGTTCCGTGGATCCAGGCATCGACATCTTCCACCTGTGGCCTCAAGGGTTGCACATGGAGTGCCTTTGACTTTCCCTGTGCGACACTTGTGGACGGAGGTATCTCCGGTCTACACGACACTCAAGTCACAACAGTAGCCCATAATGGAACACTTCTGGTTCCAATGGTATTGCTCTAGGTGCTATTTGTCCTGTGTATGCTCTGATAATTTTACACACGTTTAAATAATGCATTCCCGGTGTTGAGCATACTATGTCATCGTCTGTAAACGAAATGTTCATATTCATTTTTGTCATTAAATCTTGCTCTAATATATTTACCAGTGTTTGCCTTGAATAAAGCAGTGGCACCTTCATATCACATTCTCCTATAGAGACTGGTAATTCTTCTGTAAAAGGAACTCGATGTGTTGCTCCTGTAAAGCCCTGAGTATTCATTGCATCGCCAGACATTAAAAATGTGCCCTCACGTATGCACGAGCGCGTTGCACCCGTGTCCACTAAGGAGTAAGCTTTACAGCCTATAATTAAGTCTATCCTTGGCTCCTCACATGGATTTGGCGTAATAGATAGGACTGAACACATCAGGTCCCCCAGTGAGCTGTCCTATTGCGGGTACAGCCTCACTCCATTACTCGTGGATGGATTTCCTCCAACAGTGACACCTCCCATTCTATGCGTCATAGGTTGCTCTGTGTTTGTGTTCTGCTAAAGTTGCAAAGGAGTTTTCTGCGATTGTTCTTGCAGTTGGTTACCTGTCACTTGCTGTGGTTGCAAGCTTTGATGCACTCTCGGCACTTGCTGCTGTACTGTTTGATCTTGTGCTAATCCATTTTCACTCTGCTGCGAATATGCAAGTGGATTTGGCATTCCCTGTCTAAAAAACTGAGCATTTTGTACCATCCTTTGGCTCCTACACATACGCGCTATGTGCCCTGTCATTTCACACGTCCAACACACAAGCAGTTGTCTTCCTATCTGCCCAATTTGCATGTTTTGATTACCATTTTGCATATTCTGAAACCCTTGTTGGCTATTCTGAAAGCTTGCCTGATTTTTCTGCCAATATCCTTGATTACCTTGCCAACCTCTCCCTCGATATCCCCTTCCTCTTGGAGCATATCCATTATTATTTCTGATCAAACTGTCTTTGGTTATTTACTTGTGGTATAGGTACTGGTTGCTGTGGGTTAGATCCGCCCATGTTAGTTAACATTGCCCCTTCAATGGCATACTTGGATGACTTTTTCTGCACTAATTTTGCTTCTTCACCTTTTCATGCATCGTCCTTTTGCGATTCTTGTTTTGCAGGAGTCTGCAATAATGTGCAATGGTCAACTGAATTTCCGGCCATGGTTTTGCTTCTATCCCCAGTAATTTATTGAGCTGTTTCTGCACTTGTTCTGGCAGCCCCTGGCATAATATATGATAAAATACAGGTATGGACTTCCCCCAAGCCTCATGTGTTTCATGGGCCATGCGTCTTGGAAACTTGGAATGTAAAGTAACGGGTCCTCTACTTCTTTCATTTTTCTTGTCATTATGGCTCCCAAATTGGACTCGCCCGGATCTAGTTCTCTAAGCGCTTTCCAAATTGCTGCTCTACAGTTATTAACCGACGCTCCATCATGCAATGTGTTGACTGTAGTCACACCAGGGTAAGCTGCTTGCGTCTATACGTCATCAGCTCTTTCACCAAGTATGGCAATTAGAAGACCTTTAATATCTCCTATAGCTAATGTAATCCCTCCCGTCATTATTTCGAACTCATGTATCTATTTTCCAGCGCCGGAAGTTAAATTTGGGAGTTTACATTTTAAGTTTTCTCCATCCATCTGGGGCCATGGTATATACTGTGGCCTGGCTCCTCCCTTTTCTAACAAGGGGAACTGTGATACTCCAAACTCATTCTCATCTCTCATCATTTGTCTATCTACTGCTGGAGTAATATTTCCATATCGCCGTCTACCTGGCAATGACCTTAGCCTGCTTACATAGGGCGGGGAATCCCCCCTCTGACCATGGGGTTGCCTCTTATGTCAGTGTGATTGTGTCAGTGGCTCTGATACCTTAGACATAGGTAATTTTGAATGCAACCATCTTACTTCCTTACCCAAAAGTGGATGTTCCCCTAGCTCAAATATAAAACTCCTAACCTTACACGAGTAGGTTTCCCTTTCTTCCTTTGATACTTCTTGTGCCCATCTTGTGCAACTTGTCTCATTGTCATCTCTATTTAATGTTAGTCTGTCTAAAGACAGCTCCTTCTGTCTCGTACTACAGGAGGCTTCCTCCGTATCATACAACTGAGTACTCCCAAGACGATCATTTTTTCCCTTTCTTTGTGCTTCTTTCTGGGCTTGAATTTCGTGATATACTTTATCGATCATTTCCCCAATGCTTTGCAAGTCAAATTTGTCTTCTAGATTTGTTCCAGACATGTCTGGAAATGGCTCGAACTCGGGAAAGAATTCCTCTATATCTTCCCAGTTTACCCGTGGATTGGGATCTCTCACTTCCCTTTCCAAATACTCTAAATTGCATATTCTCTGTCTCCTTTTGCGTTCTATATCATCATCGACTCCCTGCGCTTTCTCGCCTCTTCTTATTTCATCTTCCTCTTTCTTTTTCATATCCCTTCGTTCCCGTGCCCTTCGCTTTTCCTCATCCCTTTGTCTTTGTATTCTTTTCTCTCTTATCCTTTCCTGTTCATCTGCTTCTATCCTTTTCTCCTTAAGCATTTTGTTTTCATTGGCTATTCTTCTTTTATTATTACATTTTCTTTGTTCTTCTGCTCTCTCTTGTTTTTTAGCTTGCTCAACTTGGTATAGCTGTTCTTGTCTTTGTCTATCTTGTCTTCTCGCTCCTTCATGTCAATCATTCCTCCCTTTCTTTGTCTTTTCTGTCTTCTTTGTCTTGGTCTACCTTTTGTCTTACATCTTCGATGCCTTTACCATGGAGTTTAAGTCAAATCTGACCTCCCAACCACTCGTTCTGTACGAGCGCTATCTCATCAGTTTTATCCTTATCTCCCTTTTTTATCTCTTTATTTCTCTCCTTATATATAGAGATGTACTTGCTTGATCAGTTCTCTCCTTATCGCGCCTCTCCTTGTCCCTCGGGACTTTGGAGGTAATATCTTTCTCAGTGTCTTTCTCTGGGCCATCTTCACTACTTTGCGTAGGTGACTCGTATGACGGATTGCTATATCCCGTTGCTGCTTTAAGTTCTCTTAATGGGTATAGCCCTTCATCTTTCTTAGTCTCATCTTTTATTTCTAAAGGAGGCTCCTCCTCCTTCTCGTGTTCATACATTTTCCAAAGCGCTAGACTGGCTAAGCGCTTTTCTAACCTTTTTTCCGGTGTACGCGATATGCAAATATGTTGTAATATGCTGTAGAACTATTCTCGATAATGACCCGCCCTGGAGCCATGGCATAAACATTTTACTGCGGTCCCTTTAACCCATTCTGCAGTGTACTGTTAAAGTTTAAGCGCATGCTTTGGTAGTTGTTTGCAAAGATGCACTAATGGTGTAATTTCTAACTTTTACTTCTCATTTTATTATCACTTTGCTTATGCTTTGGTTACAGTTTTCAATTTTGCATTTCAATCTACATAGACTTATGAGCGAGCACCAATCATCGCAAGCTCCAATCCCGTCACAATGGACATTTTTTACTTTAATCTTGCTAAAAAACAACCATCAAAGTTTAATCTAAAAACAATCACTTTTCGCGTCTTAGCTTCACGTTCCTCTATGACTTAAAACATTTATTTTTCAACTCTGGCATCAACACTTTACAAACAAATAAACAAAACTGACAGACTTGACGTCTACGTGCACTTCACAATCCTTTCCTTAGGACTCGTCTTACCCTCTAAAATCTTGTTCCGACTGGCACTTAAACCAATTCGCTTAAGAAAGTCTTTAAACTTATCTCGTCTCCTATATGTCCCTCATAAAAGGAGGCTCTGAATGAAGGCTTCTGCCAGCATTCTTTAAAATCTAGGAACTGGGCGTATCCTTATAGCGTGGTTACACCTCACGACTATTTTCCTCATATATTACTTGGCAACACTCAAGTCAATATCTTTCCCCATATACATATATTTTACGCTCTTACTCTTGCATTATATTTTATCCCGCCTCCCTCCGTTACTCTCCGTTATTTACTACGCATGCATCCTTTTGCCACTCTCTTTGGTCTTATTCACTCACTGTTCGCATGGTTTCGTCTTTGGACCCTCGGAATCACCGCCTTTGTTACAGCATCTTCGAGCTGCTGTGTAGATGTGGGAGGGGTTCCTTTATGAAAGTAGGTGTTCGTCACACCCGTCTTGCTAGATTTTTATCATATTCTAACCACGATCTACAGGGAGATTCACGTCCTGTCAGCCGAACGGCAAAGGTTGTGTGATATTGCAGAGACCATAAAGTTACTCATGTCGACGGCCGATTGTATCTCATCTAAACATCAAACTCTGCTACCAAGTGAACTAGGGACTCCCAGCCCTTTAAGATGAGTAGCAATACTCTTGAGATGGATGGGGATTCCGATTTTAATCAAACATCAATAATTCAGACGACACAAATAGCTTGGCAAAAGTTTGTCTGTTCTAATGCAAGTAACTAGAACAGGGAGTACAACGAACATCAGCAATCGCTCGATACTCAACTCTCAATCATTTTATAAAAAAGCTGGGTTCTTAAACCCTAAAATGGTCATAGCTGACGTACTGATCTGCGTCATATCCAATGTCATCCTACGTGGCAAACTTCTAAAACCTATTGAAAAGCGGGATTCGGACTAAGTGAGTAACTAGGTGTAGGTGTTATATCTGTATAGAGTAAAGAAGAGAAATAATTGGATACTTCACATCAGGTGGGGCAACTAAGCCCTCCCTTAAAAATAGGCACTATGAACGTCACTAAATGTAAGACGTCCCATTGGCTACACAAACTATAGGACCCCCAACTACGTGGTCCCCTAAAATTGGTTGACTACTAACCCCCGTCAATAACTTTCCACCTACGTGAGCAGCATGCAGAGTAAACAATCAGGTGCGGACGAGCTTGTCTTGATACCAGCTTCCCACCAATTAAAAGTACACTCCATCATCACCTTAAAGTTTCAGTGTCAATTAGTGTTTGAAGTTGGCCATGAGTCTGTACTCTTCTCTGGGATTTTTTAAGGAGGATGGGTACTGTCTGGCTTTCGTGCATAGATGTGATCTCCTCGTGCGTCCAACTTTCTTCCATCACGTGACTGGACACCACGATTTGAGCCTTTTCGTATATTTGATTTTATTCTCCAATAGTCCTCTGACGTCTTTTGTTTTCATTTGACCTTCTTGAACAGGAGCTTCTGTTCTTTCATATTAATTGTATCTAATGTCAGCCAATTATGGTTCTGATAAGACCTTAGCTTTTTGGCTGATCCAACTCATTAGCTGAAATATATTCTGTTTTAATTCAATCGCTTTTGTAACTGCGACACTGAATTGAGGCCTTGTTTGTTGCTCAAAACCGCTATATACGTAGTGGAACATTTATTCTTTATTCACTCCATATGTATCTGTGGTATATATATGTATATGTTGGCGCCTGCCGCAATCTATTTACTATAAGCATTTGTCTAGCTTCATGATTGCTTTGCTGCTTGTGTTTCATTGCATCTGTACACATTTAAACTAACTACACATCTGCATCATGTTTATGGCATATGTTTCTTCATCTTTATCCCAAGATGTCAATTATCCTTAGTACTTCTTCGTTCTTCATAAACCGTCTACCTCTCTGGTCTGTTTATCTTCCATATGGGGTCGATTCAGTTTCGTATGACGTCACCATTCATGCTGGTCATTCTGTTTCTTTGTTTCATCAGGAATCACATTCAAATGGCCATCATACTGTCTTGAATGTAGGTATGGTTTCCTTAATCGGTACTTCACATCCCATATTCTCTTAGGTATAGGTATTCTTAGTACTTAGTATAATTATCCTTAGTACTTCTTCGTTCTTCATAAACCGTCTACCTCTCTGGTCTGGTTATCTTCTAAATGGGGTCGATTCAGTTTCGTATGACGTCACCATTCATGCTGGTCATTCTGTTTCTTTGTTTCATCAGGAATCACATTCAAATGGCCATCATATTGTCTTGAATGTAGGTATGGTTTCCTTAATCGGTACTTCACATCCCATATTCTCTTAGGTATAGGTATTCTTATGGGTACTGCACAGAGTCGTTGCTCTTCTTCTTGCCTTCTGATTGGTGTAGCATACGTCACATACGTTGGTTCATACTTCTCAGGTAATGTAGGCGGGGTAGGTGGAGTAGGGGTCCTTGGCTGCTCCTCTACAGACCCAATTGCATTAAAAAGAATGGCTACTATCTAGGATAATGCTTGTGCATTTTAACCTACTAAATCTGTAGCGGTTGTTGTGAATTGGCTGTACCTTGCTGTTCTCCTTTTCTCTTCAGAACTTTAGGAATGCTTATAACCCATGGACTATGCAGTATTCACTTTAACTGATTGAATATGTATTGGATGTTATGAAAGGATTGTATTTGGACACCGTATTTTATAAGCAATAAGAAAAGGTAATTTTGTTATGTAGTGTGTTTTTCTATTTTTTATGTGTTTGATGGATTATTTGATCCGAATAAACATATTGACTGACTTTAAGAGCTATGTATCCTGACACACCAGATGTTAATTCAATCATGGATAGGACCATGAAGGCAGATGATGATTCCACTGCATATATACAACAGATTCAGGAGATGTGGAGCGCAGAGACAGGGGAAGCTTGGGATAAAAAATGTGGCAATTTTCTATCATATGTTAAAAAGAGGACTCCCAAAGAAGGTACAGCAAGATTTGTATAAAGTTGTAGGAATAGAAGCAAAGGGTTGGCCAGAAATTCAAGCACATATAGTGCACCATTGTAAAAAGAGGCCGGAAAAAGAAAAGGATGTAGCAGAGCAGGCACAGAAAGCAGAAGCTAAATTGATTCAAAATAAATTGGCTAAAATAAGTTTAGAAGGAGCTAGGCAACAGGGACAATTTGAATCAAATATGGCACATGAGTGGATGGATGGATATGTTCCTGATTTCAGAGACATAGGAGGGTTTTCAAGGGGCAGAGGATGTTTTCAGATGGGAGGATGGAATGCATTGTGCTGATTTAGAAGAATAAGGCCTAGGGTTGGTGGAAAAATGGGAGCCAGTTTGGAGGACCATATGGAGTCCAGTGTTGGTCCTGCAGGAGAATGGGACATTTATCACAGGATTGCCGGAGTAGGTCATCATATTTATATGATCGATTTGCTAACCCCGGTGAACCAGCAAGTAGGTTAGTGGGTTATCCCACTGCCCAAATGCAGACCCCACCTATGCCCTGTGTCCCAGCCTCTGTGCAACCGCAGCAAGCACGGGTAGAACAGAATTCAGAGCCTGAGACTGCACCAACCTATTTACCACAGTCAGTTGTGTCAGCACAGGCACCAGTACAGCCGTGGGTGAGTAATACTTTGCCTCAAGGTACCGCCACACATTACACGGGAACATGTGTTTTGTGGGGAAGCCCTTTCCCGCTCCCGGGTACAAATTCATACCCGGATTAGGACAGCCCACTGAGAGCTCTGACATGTCCAGTCCTGTTTGTTATTGCTGTTCTAGAAGAGGAACCCCAGGTAGGTGTAACTATAGGCGATCACATCTTCTTCCTTTATGGTCGATACAGGGGCAACTAAATCCTGCATCAAGAAAAGTAAGTTTTCCATTTCAGGTAAAATGCTGGCCGTTCAGGGATTCTCTGGGGCTATTCTGTTGGTCTCATACACCGAGGATTTACTTATCAAGGGAGATACTCAAGATTTATCAGCTTCTGTGTTGAACTGTACAGATACTCCAGTATATCTTTCGGGCAGAAACTTGTTGAGTGAGCTAAATTTGATGATCTCTTTTACCGAACAAGGTATTTGTTTGTTCGACCCCAGGTTTGTATCATGTGAGTACTAAGGTGCATTTGCAAGCATGTTATAGTGACAGCACAATAAGGGGGGTGCCTGCACATTCAGATTTGTTTTTGTATGGAACCATGGTAGTGTTGTGGTGGGTTCCTGAGATTCGGGATAGAGCTTTATGAATGCCAGCAGAGTTTTTGTTTCAGTCTGCAGTGTCACCAGAGAAAGCACCAGGTCAGTTGTTAATATTCTTCTAGATGCTGTAACTGTTAAAAAGGATAAGGTGGTTCTCTTAGGCACTGACGAGGAAGGGGACGAATGGCACACAGCTCTGTGCCTTGATCCAGCACTATCTTTGAGGTAGGTGTCAGACGAACAATTGTTCGATGATGCCAAGGACATAGGAGGAATTATCTTTGAGGTGGGGATACCTTGCCAGATAACGATAAAGCATAGGGAGATACCTCAGACGTTGGGCCTCATTACAAGTTTGGCTGTCTGGCAATAAGGGTGCTGGTAGCAAAGTACTGGCACCCTTTCCGGACCACTAAACTAAGAGTCTGTCGGTAGGGGCACGGAGCTCCCGGCGGGCCTGACTGGCTGTGTTTTTACTGAAGCACCAGCACTGTTAGCAACAGTGCCCGGTGCTTCATTGACCCGGCAAAGGGGATCAACCTTTCCGCTGCCTGCCATAATATCCCGGTGGCACTAGGATGTCAGGCAGTGGAAACGATGTTACGGGTAACCCACAGCCTACCGGCGGGTTTTACCTGCAACCCGTAATGTGGGCCTATGTCTATTGTTAGAAGCACATCCCCATATTGGAAGATTTGGAGAAGGTGCCTGGTCACTTGTGGTCTACCAATCCTCATGATGTGAGGTTACTCAAAAGCATAGGAGCGGTAAAGATCAAATTGAAGCTTGGTGCGATGTTGCCACATGTGATAGAGTACCCCATGTCTACGGAGGAGGATGAAGGGATTTCTGAAATCTTTATGGTGTTGTGGAAGCACATTCATTCATATCCCCATGTGACACGGCTATGTACCTTGTAAAAAGGCAAATGGGTCCATTTGGATGTTGGTACAAGATTTGCGTCCTCTGAATAATATTGTTCAAGTAGAGTTCCTGGTAGTTCTGAATCCTGCTACCATTCTGTATAACATCCCTACTGGATCCACTCACTTTACTGTGATTGATCTGAAAAATGCATTCTTCTTAGTCCCGTTGCACCCTGACTCTCAGTATCTTACTGCATGTACCTATCGAGACCAAAGATTTAAGCACACGTGATTGCCACAGGGCTATTGTGAATCCCCTAGTATTTTTAATCAGTGGTCAAATGGATTTGGGAAGTCTACACGTGCTCAGTACTGTGATTCAGTATGTGGACGATTTGCTAGTATTTAGCACTTCAGAGGAGCAGAGTCAATTATGCTTCTCACCCTGCTCACTGAGAAGAGGTACAAGGTGGACAAGGAGAAATTGCAGTATTGTCAGACCGAGGTAGTGTAATTAGGGCAAATAACATTGCCTGCAGGAAGAAAAGTAATCTCTGAGAGAGCCGTTGCAGTACAACATACACCACAACCAACAACCGTAAAACCGATGAAGCAGTTCTTCGGACTCTGTTATTATTGTAGATCTTGGATCTTTGACTACTCTAGTTACACAAGGCCCTTGTTACAAGGACTCAAGGGTAGTGCAGAAAGAGAAAGATGTGTTGTATGGACGTAAGATTTTTAAACTTGTTTCAAGGCACTCAACACTGCGATCATGATGCTTCTGTCTTGGCGATTCCAGATTATAAGAAGCCATTTTATCTGTTTTCACACTCAAATGGGCTGATGATGTGAAGGTGTGCCGTGATCACATGCAAGCTCGCTTTCACGTATGTCGATGGCATAATAGTAGCCATTTTGGAAAGGGAAGGATTATTTGTGTTTATCCGGTTCATTTTAACCATAAAATGATACTGCTCCAGTTAATGAAGTATGGCCGAACTTGGATTTCTGCGCGAAAGAAGTTTGGCTCGGTATAAAATCCAGCATTTATTTGTTTCAGAAACATCATTATGTTTGAGTGGAGGATTGGTTAGTAGTGCTTGCTAACATGGAATCGTGATGAAGTCACGTGCACACTCACTGCTGTGTGCGTAGTGTGTACCATTTTGGGTCCTGACGAGTTTAATGGTATAAATGCACTTTATTTCAAACTAGGTGAAATCTAACTACAATGGTACGGTATGACGTTCTTATATGGGTGAATAAGGAAATTAATAAGACATTCTGTTGGGACATTGACAGCAAGACTGTTATTGGTAGGGTAAAACAATTTTTACTTTGATTTGTAATTGTGGGTGCCTTTGACGGAAAAAGATTAGAATATGACGTTATAGTGGGTAAAAGTATGGGATGAGATTATAGCATAATGTAAAAGGTTGAGTGAGGGGTTGGACATGTAGATTATACTAGTAATGTAGGCTGATACTGTGGAGTACAGTGGTGGGTTTACAGAAAGTGGGCCATCTCGTGGTCAGAGTTGAGGCCTGAGAGGCAGCAGTCCCTGAGGCAGATCCATTTTGCCTTTTGTTGCCTCAATTGGCGTTCCCAGTTCCCCCTCTCGGGGGTTTATTGATTTTTTTCGATTCCAAAGAATTTGATGGGTCAATTGCTTCTTCTGGGTGTGTGCTGAAGAAGTGGTGTGCCAATGGCGAGGTCATGTCTTGATTTTTCACAGTACGAATATGTTCCGTTATTCTCTGTTGCAATTTTCTAAAAGTGCTTCCAATGTACAGCTTCTGGCAGGGACAAGTTATGCCATACACTGTAGATTTAGAGTTGCAGTTGATGAAGTCACGGATGATGTGATTTTTGCCATTTGGTAATTTGATAGTTTTCTTGTTATCAGAGGAGAATTGGCATATGTTACAGGTCCCACATTTGAAGTTGCCTTTAAGTTTTTCTTTATTCCAAAGTTGGGGTAGGCCTTGTTGTTGGTTGTTTTGTTGAAAGTGAGAGGGCCAAAGAATGTTCTTCAGATTAGGTGCTCTCCTGAATGTGAGGTTAGGTTTGTCTGTTAAGTGATCTGTTAGGTGTTCATCGACTTTGAGAATATCCCAGTGTCGTGAGAGGATTTTTCTTATGGAGGCGGCTTCACTACTAAAGGTGGTTATAAATCTTGGCTTGGTGGTTTTAGGTTCCTGATTGCTTGGTTTGTTGAGAAGTAGGTCTGATCTGGGTCTGAAGGAGGTTTTGATGTGAGCCTTTTTGAGCACTTGTTTTTTGTAGCCTCTTATTTTGAATTTTTGTTCCTCTGAAGCATGTTTGGTAAATTCAGATTCTAACGTACAATTTCTTTTTATTCTGAGATATTCTCCAAATGGTATGTTGTTAATGATGTGTGACGGGTGGTTGCTGTTGGCATGAAGAATGCTGTTTCCTGCAGTGGGTTTGACAAATAAAGTTGTATAGATCTGATTGTTTTGTCCATAGAGTTCCAGGTCCAGGAATTGAATTTTAGTAGTACGTTCATTCATTGTCAGTTTCAAGTTGTAGTTATTATTATTTTAGGTATTGGTGGTATTCCTCCAGGTGTTCACGTGTGCCATTCCATATTACCAGCATATCGTCGATATAACATCCCCAGTATACTACACAGTTGTGATGAGAAAAGAGGGTTTGTTTCCAAGATTGGTAGATTTCATAATGTCCCATGTAGATATTTGCATATGAGGGAGAACATTTTGCCCCCATGGCTGTGCCCTGGGTCTGCCTGTAAATTTGATTGTTGAAGGTAAAGATATTATTGTTCAAAGTGAAGTTAAGCATTTCCAGGAGCATTAAGTTCTGTTGGTGGTATGAGATTGATCTGGTTTTGAGAAAATGATGAGCGGTTTCCATTCCTTTGTTGTGAAGTATACTGGTGTACAGGGATGTGACATCAAAGGTTACTAGGTTAAAGTTAGGTTCCCAGTTAACTGATGTGAGCTGTTGGATCAAATGCTTTGTGTCTTGGATGAACAATGCAATGCTTTTGGCCAGAGGTTGTAGATGTGTGTCTGTGAATGCAGAGATTGGTTCTGTTAGTTAGCTTATTCCATTGATTATGGGCCTGGTTGATGGTAGTTTTTTGAAAGGCTTATGGATTTTGGGAATGAAATAAATGGTGGACAGTACAGGACATGGTGTAGTCATGAACTCATTTTCGTCCTCTGTTAGAAGTCCCATTTCTAGCCAATGGTTATTTAAAGTTTGCCATTCTTTTTGGAGGTCCGGTAGTGGATTATTGGTTAGTTTTGCGTAACATTAAGTATCTGATAGGTGGATTGATGCCATTTGTAAGTAGTCTTCTGTATTGATCAGAACAATTTTGCCCCCTTTATCGGCTTGTTTTATTGTAATATCGGGGTTATTTTTTAGATCTCTCACCGCCTTGTTTTCCTTAAGAGACAAATTCGGGTGTTGTTTGGAAGGTCTAGCGCCTTGAAAATAGTTCTTACGGAGATCATTTGTCACTAGTTTTTGAGAAATATCTATGCCATTGTCTGCAGAGAAGAAGGGATTGAATTTGGATTTGGGTTTGAGATGAGTAGGTGGAGTGAGATATTCATTTCTTCCGCAAATGTAGGTATGGTATGAATATCCTCGGTTTCTTCAATGTTCATGAGACTGACAGTACTTTCTACAAGTAGTTCTGAAAGTAGTGAGGGTATTTCTTTAGCTTCAGCTTTTTGTTTCTTAAGGGGTTTGTTGAAATATTTTTTCAATTTAAGTACTCTACAAAATTTATAGAGATCCAAGTTGACTTGAAAGAAATCCAATTGGTTGGTCGGACAAAAGGTGAGTCCTTTGTTCAGGGCTGTAACAAGGTCATTTGAAAGTGAGATATTGCTAAGGTTGACCACTAGGTCTTCCTGTTTTTTGAGCGGGTGAACAGTCCTTGTGTGTTTCTGTTTCTTCCTAAGTCGCCCATTGCCTCGCTTTCCTCTTCTTGTCGGTTTCCATTTTTGGAGGTATCTGCCTGACTTGTTGTTTGGGGGTAAAGTGGTTTGAATATGGAGTATGTTCTGGCTAGCCAGTATCTCTGGTACTTTTCTAAAAAAAGGAAAGGGATCTTCTTGTCTAGCAGGATCAGTTGCCGGTGGTGGGGCTTTATCTGGTTCACCTTGCTTTCAGTTTCTACTTCTGAAGAGACTGGTGTACGCTATTGGGTTTGAGATGGTTTGCTTGAGGGTTTAGTTTGTGGTTTGGTTGATGTTTGGTAGGTGGTTCTGCTGGTTGTTTTTGAAACAAGTAAATCCTTTTAAATTTGTAGTCAAGTTCTTGCCTGTAAAATTTGCATTGTTTCTTGAGTTTTACTTCGTTAGTAAAAATGGTAAGGAAGTTGTCCAGAATTTGGTAATTCTTAAAGGTGGCTCCCGGAGTATTGAGCTCTTCTATTTGTTTTTTAAAGAGTTGCTTGATGTACTTTCTTTCCCTGTTTGATTACTCTGTATATCATTTCTTTTGAAGTATTGACTAACAGTGTTTCCCACTCCTTGAGTTCATCAATTTCGTCCTCTTCGAAAGAGTCCTTGCGGAATTCGATTTACTTCTAGGTATTTCTCTAGTGTAGCTATTTCCCACCATCTAGAGATTTCTTTCTTGGAAAGTTGTTCCAAGTGTTCAAATAGTGATTTCAATGAAGTTTCATTAGTTAGTTTGGTAGAGTGACGTTTGATTTGTGTGCTAGAGAACAAATCTTCAGCCTCTTCCAGGCTTTTTTGGAAAGTTTCTGACATGATAGATTATAATTATGGTATTGAAAAAAGTAGCCTGGCTCTGCTATGATTGCTGAATGAAGAAAGTCTAAGAGTAATTGCAACCTGAACACAATCTTTGTAGCGAGCTCTTAGTATTGGCTATAGGCCCTATTGGTAAGAATATCTGTGGCTGCAAGGTAATAATACCATTGAGGTTGCCCAATGGATGCGAGATATGTAAAGGAAAAGTATATATTACCTAATGCGCCATCAGACTCAAAGTAATTGAAAGGTATGTATAACAACCAAAAGCATGAAGGTTCTTTTCAAAAGATATTTTTATTGATAATTGGCAATTCAATCTAAGAAAAAATTGAATTTTGTTATAGAGTAATAGTTTCATCTGTTACCCTAATGTTAAATCACAGAAGGGAAAAAGAAGTCTCGAGTTAGAGATAAAAAATTTGGTTGCCCTTAGTGCTAATTGCATTCTGTTAAAGAAAGCGTCTCGTGGGTGCTGAGTACCTGAACTTTCGGTTGATGGTTGTGGTGAAGTAACCAGGCTGTCTGATTGGTGATTGCTGAATGTGTAACGCGAGGTACCGGCTCAACTCCCACCCTGGAATCAACAGGGTCGGAGGTGAACCGGCTCCCAACACCACAGATGCGCACTTCCCTGATTTTCGTGACGTTGGGACAGTACAAGTACTGACAGGGAAGGTGGTTCTTGACTTGAACGGAGAAGATCCGCAACAGGATTCAGCAGTGAAGACTCCAGGAAGTTGCAGCAGACAGAATAAGAGAGCTGCAGTAGGCAGGAGCAGTAGGCAGGATGTAACCCCTGAAGAGGCAGGAGGACAAGCACTGAGCAGAAGGCTAAGAAGGCCAGGGGAAATCAGGAACCCAGGGACTGCCAGAGAAATGGTGACTGAGAGTCAGGAAGGGAGCAGAGAAGGAGAACCCCAGGGAGAATCAAAATGGAAAGGAAGGGAGCAGAAAACTACCCCCTCAGGAACAGGCAAAGGGAA
Source organism: Ambystoma mexicanum (assembly GCF_040938575.1). NCBI lineage: Eukaryota > Metazoa > Chordata > Amphibia > Caudata > Ambystomatidae > Ambystoma > Ambystoma mexicanum. The sequence continues at coordinate 30,075,195 of NC_090933.1, read as the reverse complement.
ACCAGGAGGGAAGGCAAGGGAAAACCAGGCTGAAGGCTGGCAAAGGTACAACTCAGAGAGCTGCACGGGCGAGGACGCGATCAGGAAACAAACCGCGTTGAGACACGGTTGGTTCCAATAAACTGGCCCTTAATATAGGGCAGGCAGCACCCGGGAGGCTTGGAACGCAAGCCGTGCTGTCCCCGGTTGCTGACGCGCCCATAACGAGGCTTGGAAAGCAGGATTGCGGCTTCCCAATCGCTCTGTGGATGGCGCATGCGCGGGGGGCGAAACACGGCCTCCCGCGCATGAGCGAGCCCACGCCAACGGGAAACCCGGAAGCCGCAGAAGACCAACCTGAATCGGGGGTAGACATGCCAGGACGGGGCGCGCCGGGACCGGCAGGCGCGCCCCGCACCCCAGGTAAGTGGCATAACACACAGTAAGGGAGATGAGCCCTAATGTTTATTCACAGAAGGGAAAAAGTGAGTCTCAAAGTAAAAATTAGAATTTTTAGAATTTTTTGGAGTTGCCCTTAGTGTAAGGGTATAGGGTATTGCTTGGATCCTTTGGGTCCTTGTGGATTACTTATGATTAGTTGTGTACCACTTGGTTAGAGATATTTTCCATGACTCATCCCTTGGTGTTATTAGTGCAGTAGAGGCTTTGTCGTTCTTTACAGTCCTTATGTTCCTGAATAGATTTCCGTTGTTTCCAAAGTTTGAAATGCTTGGGTATTGTATATTGTTTCAGAGTCCGTCATTTGTATTACTTGGTGAGAAATGTGGTGTACAAAGTTGACTCATGTACACTTTTCCCTCGACACGTGTTTCTCCAATATGTTAATATTGGTTCCTCAGGAGGGATGTCTGTTTGGTAGAACTTTATTGAATTAGCAAAAAAGAAGTTGAATTAGTCAGAATAAAGGTTTTGGTGTGTGAAATAGGAAAACAATTTGTATGAAGGCAAGTCTTAACATGCTCATGCTTGTGGGGTCAGGGATGAGATACAATAGATTACTCCGATAGATTGACAGAAATGGTAGCTGGGGAGAGGCTGATCCATTGTGCGAATAGATTGATGTGCAAAAGATAATACTTATGTGCAGTTTTAATATCAGGGTTATCTTTTTGTCAAAAGATTGTTAGGTGGGCCAGTTGGTGAACCAAGTGCTAATGTGGCATGCTTAGTAAAAGTTCGGCCATTAGAGTAGTAAAGGTTGTGACTATAGTTGAATTTAAGCTACGGGTTCCAGAATGTGCTCGTGCAACCTTTAAGTGTAAATTGCCCCTGTTAGGGTCACACTTACCTATGAGCTAACATCAGGATTCATTATTAATGTATGCTTGAGTTTCTCCTTAATTTTGATCATTTTTTTATTTTCGTGGAAGTAGAAAGGATGCTCCTGCTAATGCGCAGGTATACCGTGTGGCAGGCTATTTGAAAACGAAGAAAGAGAAACACCATATTTGGGTCGTTTCTGATATAGGTAACTATAGCTATCACTACGGACATTCACCTGTGTGTACCCTAACGATGCAATGAAATTACCTGTATTGTCATACATTGTGGATTTTTGCAATGTTGTATGCGTCATATATCTGGTAGCTTGTGGTTCACAAGATATTGCCTCTTTGGAAGTGTCACAAAGGCTTTCTGAACTCAATGCACACTGATTCTGTTTAATATTGGCACAGCTGTGGTGATGTGCATGGCTGCCAATTCAACCATGAGCTTACAATGTAAGGTGTCAGTAAGGTCAGTAGTGCTACTACACCTGTAGCAGTGGTCTTGTTCAGTTTGTCTTCTGATGTCTTGTATGCCTTTCTTTTGACCTCAGACCATTTTTTTTCAACGCCTCTTCAACTCCGCCTTTCATCACTCCAGGGGAATTGACTTTATTGGCGATCTCTAAAACACACTATGCAGATTTCCCACGGGTTTCACAGCATCCGAGATACATCACCAAGCAACTCTTTCAAACACATCGAAGCCAACAAACTCCTTCAATCCTACCAATCTGGCTTTAGACGCAGATGCATCACGGAAACATCTATCATCAAGGTGATTGACAATGCCCTTAACATCTTTGGTGATGGCCACCCTTGCTGCCTGCTTTTCCACAGTAGACCACCAGACACTCACTGGCATTCTACATCACTGCATGAAGATTAGCAAGAGTATCCCCAGCCGGTTCAAACCCTACCTTGCTATCCACCACCAGTTCATACAAATGGATTCCTCCCTTTGATTGCACATGGACAGACACCTCTTCTTCAAGCAGCACATAGCAGGGAAGACACAAACGGCTTGGTACCAACTACCTCATCACAGACGACAACTTCAGATCTGAAGTTATCAGTAACACAGGAAGGATGGCAGTTCATGAAGCCAGAAAACTGATATCGGCGATTGGATAATAAAGCATATAATAAAGATATTGCAGTATTGATTTCCAAATTTTGCAACACGAAAAAAGCAACACAGTGGCACAGATATGTACATTTTGCAGCATTTATGCTTAAATAAAATAGTTATAGGTAGCAACTACCAACTCTGGAAACTCCTCCCCGTCAACACCAGACTCGCCCCACTCGTTTCTACATTTCTGAAAGGTGCTCAATACCTAGGTCCCCACACTCTCCACTCATCTAACCTGAGATCTGCTCTCCTCTGTTTTCTCCACTAGCTGCCTGTAATGGCCTTCTCCATTGCCTGTAATTGCCTGACCTCCCATGTTGTTAACTCCCTACTTCCATGCATCTCTGCGTCCATCACTCTGTCCTTCCCCTATGACTTATGAAGCCCTCCATTGCTTCCTGAAGCTAGGTCTGTGCACAGCAAATGTCATAATGATAATACAAATGATAATAACCGTCCACCAAAATAAAGTTGATTTCTGCATCCATGAACATAGTCGGCCATGATATGATGACCCACCGTTGCCCATATTTGCTATTTGCTGTGCTCTACCATCTGAACAGTCCTCTAAGCCCATGGCCTCACGCTCATAACCTGTTTTTTTAACCAGTAACACTCTGCTTGTTATGAATGTGGAGTCTCCTTTCTTCCGCTACTGGACAATGTGAAGTTCAGGAGTGCCTGAGTCTCAACTGTTAATCACTCCATAGTTTTGAGACTTGTCTATGTCTTGCTCCTGCGTTTCTTAACCCTTTTCTTTCTCCCTAATGAAAAACGCAGCGCCTTGACGTGCCTTTCTGGCAGTATTGAGCGCTAAAACTAAACAGAAATCCAATGAGAGGTGCTGTTATTGCTCATGAATGAACCTGTCGGTTGAGCATGCTGTGGGGTCGACGCCTCACTCTGGAGCTATTGCAGAGACACAATGATGTGTTCTTTATTGCCTGTGATCAGACAGAGATCATTGTTATTTGTGGGTGCAACTATGGCTTTGGGAGCTCTGTCACTAGGCCATTATTAATCAAAGCCCCACTGTGGCGCGGTAACGTATGGGTTGGTTTTGCTTAATATTTTTATTGAGTTTAGAACGAGAAAGTGGACATAGGAGGTGCGCATACTAGGTGGAGACCATTCCTTAAAAAAATAGTAAGGAAGATAGGCATTTTGTGACAATTTACTGCTTCACTGTTGTGCAATTGACGTGCATGTGTGACGTCATGGATGCATGTTGAGGGTGTGTTCCATGAGTGTCAGTTGCCCTCTACATGTGTGCTTTGGATGGAGGGCGGCTCGGTGGGTGCTGCCTTAGATGACTTCACTTGCTGTAGCTGAACCTGTTATTTGTCCTGGTGGAGGATGAGTAATCAATCACAAGCCCGTGCCGAGCCCGCGTGGTTGATTACACCAAATAATAGAAACAAATGTTTGAAAGATCTCCTGATGCATATAACAGCTTTCATTGAATTACATACAGTCTGCATCATGGTCGGACTGGGACAAGAAATGGGCCCGGACACCCAACAAAAAGTGGGCCACCCCTCGCCTCAAAAAATTGGCCCACCCTTTGCCTCAGAAAAAGTGGCCCTCAAACCATCATCCGTGATTCGTGAATCGCGTCAATTCATGACTTTACAGAAAATGCTACTTATGGAGGTTGATACTCATTTATCCACCTTGGATTGAACCTGAGATATGCAGATCACACCTAGTGTGCAGCAGCGAGGGCTCAACCCACTAAGCTATCTTGCTGTAGTAAGAAAGGAGCAAATAGTTATTTCCCTTCCTTCTCTTTATCCTTCCTTACTACCTTTCTTCCTTACTTCTTCCTTCCTTTTTTGATTATCTTATTTCTTTTTTCCTTTGCTCCTATCTTCCTCTTCAACCGCTTCTCTTTTTGCTTCCTTCCTTTTTACTTGCCCCCCCTTCCATCCCCTTTTTTTCCCCCCAGTTGGGCACTACATTATTCTATAGAAGTCCATGGCTTGTGGTTCTTCCACAAAGTCTAGGGAGGTGCAATATAGCATGCCCACTACCAATAGATTTAAGATATTAACTGAAGAGGGTAATCCTAAGAATGCGCAAGATATATACACTGGCCTTTCAATATGTTTTTCACGTATGTTATTATTGTTATAAATTAATTGTAACAGTGCCACACGCTCATGGGCCTCAGAGCATTAAACAATAGAAAAAATGGAGCAGGAGGGGAGTCGTCACAGAAGATAAGCGAATAAATACCTCTTAAGATCTTTTCTGAAACATGACGTGGAAGGAATGCAGCGAAGGGAGAGCGGCAAATTGATGCAGAAGTTTGGCCTGCAACATCAAACATGGAATTGCCAGTACGCTGCAGCGTGAAGCGCTGACATCCATCTGAATAGAATCACTGGAGTAAAGACATCTCCTAGAAGAAGAACTTTTAACGCAATTGGCGAGATAGGCAGGGCCAGAGCCTGTAAGGCATTTATGTGCCAAAGTTAAAATCGTGTGTTTAACACGTGCCTGGAATGGAAGCCAGTGAAGAGACCGCCTGGCAGAAGTTTCATGATCCCGGCATGCAATATTACAAACAATGCAAACCGCGCTGTTTTAGATAACTTGGAATTTATGAAAGTTGGCTTGTGAGGTGCCTACAAGAAAGCCATTGCAGTAATCCAATCTTGAACCTACAGTTGCCCCAGCTAAAAGACAACAGTTGGTGTTGGAAAGATGGTGTCTGGGTAATCTTAGATAATATGCACAAGGGGATCCAAACTGGTTGATATGAGGAGTCATAAAGAGTCCAAGATGAAGCCTGGTTTCTTAACTTTGTCAGCTACTTTAGTAGTACAGCCAGGGATGGAGAAGGAGCAGTCGTGGGCGTCTTACTTCTTGATACGCAGCTCGGTCTTTGTATTCTATGTATGTATGTATGAATTTAAAATGTGCAAGCCTTACTGGGAAGCGGGGAACATAGGAGGTGCACCCAAAGGGTTACAGGTATGGTGTGGGTATAGCATATGATGCTGGCAAGTGTAGGGGAAGCAGAGGAGGTGGGAAGATCCGCAGGGGTGGGGAAGTTGAGTAGAGTACTTAGTGATGTGTACGATGTTCTTTGAAGGGTGCAAGAGGCCAGTCAGATTTGCACTGGTAACTTTATTTTGCTTGTATTCTGCATTTTTATTTGTCTCAAATTGTTTTTCATTAGGATGTAATGTTTCTATGTTTATGATGTTCTTTTTTGGGAGTTATTTCCGATATAAAGATTTTTTCAGGTCATTTCTATATTTTTTCCAGAAACAGAGTAGCTGAAAAATATCCTGTTTCCTGTTTTCCCCTCCTGTAGTTCTTTGTTTCCAACCTGCCAATGTCATTGCTTTATTGAATGGAAGTAAACAGGCAATGGTGGCAGTAGAGATAGGGGGGAGATGGAAGGGCCATGGTAGATCAGCTGTCTACCATTAAAGACTGGTCAATAGTGTGTTGGTAAGGGTCGGTAGTCTAGTTCAGATTAGAGCAGAGTGTGTTTTAGGTGATCAGCAAGATTTCAAAATCTGTGTGGAGTAGAGAATGAAAAGCAGATACTGGCAGTGTAGTTGACCAGCCATGGATGGATTTTCTATAAACTGGTGAATGTGTATGACTTAAATAGAGCATGTAGGGGATGCAAATGGAGGGTGTGAGGATGTGGAATCGTGCTGGTTTCCCTGAGCTTGCAATGGGGAGATCAAGGCGGTGCCTGTGATGGGTCATGGTGCAGAGCCACTGGCATGAGGGTTGGGGAGGCAATCCCGTTTAATGTATTTGGCAGTCATCCAGGTCCAGTTACGGATTGGGAGAGGAGGGTGAAAGAAACAGATGCTCTTATGACATCGAGCACTGATTCTCGCTTAAACATGTTAACGCTGATTTTGTCTTGGGTTTTTGACACTCAGACATACAGGTGATGTTCATGCGGTCAAGCGTGCTCCACGAGTCTGTGCATAAATTGAAGAGCATGATGGAATTTACCAATCCCTGGGGCACCCCTAGAAGCAAGCCTTATGCAAGGATGTATGCTCTCCCAGACAAGGGCCCCGTACTGTATAGTGGGGAAAGATTGGATGCTTTTGAACCAAAATGGCACCCACTGATGTCCCCTCGGGTGATGGCGGCCTAGGCAGCAACTTAGATGTGCCTCATGGTAGCATCCACTCGACCAGGAATGGGGTAGCTTTGGAGTCCTAGCTTTTGAGTAGGTGAGAACGCATCGCAGGGCTTCGGGATGATTGTCTGGATTCTGCTGCCGCAGGTCTTCAAGGGTTTGAAGAAGACCCCGTGCATAGACCCTGGTGTGCATAGAGAAGTAAATGATACCCTCACCCGTGGCCTCCCATGCTCCCAGCAAAGAAAGCAGACCAATAATTCGCAAATGGAACGATCGTGAGCACGCCAGCTGGGATACAAATCACATCTCGTGGGCTGGCTTGCCAGGTGCTGGCACATTTTTGTCAAGTTTCCAGATCCGATCTTTCACGCACATGGACCTTCACTCCACATCAGTAACGATGTGGATGCAGTCTGGATCTGTGGACTCGAGGAGGCTACACGTTTGATGGCGAAACTGAATACCCCTCGTCTATGTTGAAGTACAAAACCTCACAGCGTTAGTGCAACTTGATACCATTTGAGTCTGCAGTGTATGTGGCTCTGGTGTAAAATGTTTAACATTCCATCCTGCTTCGGATGTCAGATATTGTTCGAGCCTCGAGCTCCCCATGGGACGGTTCAGCGCTTCGTCCCTGTCTGCGCTTCATCCTGGCTTATATGGCTGGCATGGCTGAAGTCTCTTCTCATTAAAAGCTGATCACGTTTTACTAGGAAACGGGCCCGATCACATGCTAGCAATACATTTTTTTTTAAAACTGTTCGGTAAAGATTTGGCAAATATATAGTACCACATTTTCACTTTTATATCTGTGCAGAGCCTGCTGACGCAGGTTCGAATCCCGGCAGGGCCAAACTCAGCCTTCCATCCTTCCAAGGTCGATAAATGAGCACCACACACGTGGGTAATAATAAGCAGCGCTCAGATACCTGAGGGTTCGTAGCGCTATGTAAGTGCTAAGTTATTATTAATATTATATGTCTCGAGGAAGGGGTGTTAGCGATAAAGATAGACGCTCTAGCGAATATTTTTTCTGAAATGCAAATTTTGTCTGCAAAACACTGTTATTTTTTCAGATTTATTGTACATCTTAGATTTTTTCTCCCCAACCGTCAGGCAAAAAAATTATTTCTTTGATAGTTTGCTAAAAAAGTGGGAGCCCCACTAGTAAGAACGCATTTGGTCAAATACAGGGGCGTGTCGAGAGAGTGGCCTGGGGTGGCACGTGCTACATCTTATTGGCACTCCATTATCCTAAACCATGGTCATTGTGTGTGCACGTACTTCATGCCACCCCTGCTTAAGCTAGTGCCCCACCCCAGCCACAAGAGTCTGGACACGCCACTGGTCAAATAACCTGCTCTGTGAGATGGTTGCCACTCAGGAGGCTCTAGAGCCACGTTTTATTTCACTGAATCTTACCGTGTGTACGTCGGATGCAGCCTTCAAGAGTAGCCCAGCATGAACATATTGAGTGATTCTTCTGGGAACAACCTATGTTGCAGTTGTATCTATTGACAGAACAGAATGTATCACCCAGAAACACATTACGTATATATAATATATACATTAACCAGGGGAATACTGTAACTGGTGCTTTATGTTAGACAGGGGCCACAACCTGTAATTCACTAGATGTTTTGAACAGCAACATCCTTGATACCTCACTGTTGGTTATGCTGGCTAGGGCTAATGGGAATTGTTCAAAACACCTGGAGAGCAAGAGTTTGCAGACTGTTGCATTACTGGGATTTACATTGCGCACCACTTAGATTTTCATGGTCTCCAGGCACTCTGGCAGATTGAAATGAAAGCTGGGTTAGTTAGGTTATTGGGAGGAGAGAGGGGGAAATGCAAAATAGCTATGGCAGAATGTCATCTACGAGTGTCTAGTAGGTTTTTGATTTGTATTAATACAATTATGCGGGTAGATCTGTTTCTGAAAGTGAGGTCTGCTAATCGGGCCCCCCTTTTGTAATGCTCCATGCTGAAAAGCAAAGTGCAAGTACAAAACTCTGCTGGCCTGTCTACTGACACCCCTCATCTTATGCCTTGTTGTTTGACAACATGGCAGCACAAAGTAATGTGTATTCCTGACAACAGATTGATGGAGCACAAATCTTCAACAGCCAGGATCTGCCTTTAATCGTGGGCAGTGCTGATCCTAAATTATTCTTATTGCTTTGTGTTCCCAGAACCTGGTAGAAGATGACAAATCTACATATAAGATAACTCTTGTAATGACATGCTGGTCTCTGGAAATCCACGATGATACTCTACAAAACCGTTTAGTGCCATTTTATTGCCAATTGGTTTCTAGTGAACCTCCTATGTGGGCCTACTGTGTATTGACTCTCTGGGACTGAGTTTCAACCAAAACAGACCATTTGGTCTCTGCTACAGTAAAGCCTTTATCTTCCCTGGGAAAGGGTTGTCAACTTCCAGGAAGTCAGGGACTACCCCAAGGAGCAGGGAGGGGGACAGTGCTTCAGAGGACAAGCTCTGCTCGGCCGAAGGAAAGCACACTGGGGTGGTAATTAATAGCTGATCTTTGATGTGGGCAGACAGGGTAAGGGGCATAGTTAGAGCAGCCAGGAGAGAAGTGCCAGTCCACAGAAGGGTCCCACTATCTTGGATTTTCCGAGGGCTTCCAAACTTCTCATGGCCCCTCCACATCCTGGAGACAAGGCACTCTGGGTATGACATTACCAGGCAAAAGACTCTGAAACAACAGCCAGGAGTGGACCCCTTACAGAAGGCTAGAAAAGAACCAGTACGCTGACAAAGATTGCCTTTTTAATGTACACCTGCATGGAAGGAGGATTTGATTGCAACCTTTTTAGTGGGTACAGTCTGCTCCAAAGTCCTTTAACATAGGGGTGAAGATTAAGGAAGAAATCCCCTTATTTAAACCACACCTGGTTAACATTTGGTGTGACTGGCTGGATAGATAAGGCCTATTGCATACTGAGACCACTGTTACCCAGGAACCTGCTCACTAGAGGTGACAGAAGTTCAGTAGAAAGGATTTATCTTGCCCATGGAAAACTTAAATGGTGTCTCCCCAGCACCCAGAAGTCAAGAAACGGCTGTGGACCCCTTTTCCAGCTTGCATTCATTCTTTTTGCGGATCGTACCGCCTTGACACTTGCAGCTTTTCAATCCGCTGGAAATCTGTCGGTACACTAAGTCGACCCATTGCTTACATGCATGCCAGTTGGCTTTGAACTGATCACCACTGAAGAACCACATCGCATCACTGGACCTCTTCTAGTCGATTGGATCCATCGTCTGCTTGTTCTTCACCTGATTCGAGCTGACCACAATTCATCAATTGACCTTATCACGCTGACTCAAATGTCTCAACACATGAAATCCATTGGGAACAACCTGCTCTAAAATGTCTTGTTGCTAATTTGACCCATTTCAAAAGCACTAGAAGCCTTGATTAACACTTGTGTATCCCAAGAACACGCATTAAAGGTATTTAAAGTGGGTTTGGTGTGGCTTAAAAGGGCATAGTGACTATCCACTCAAACTTGACATTGCTGCTCAAATTATGGCGTATGTACCCCTCTCTTCAAACCCACAGTGCCGTTCCTCCTTTCAGAATATTTTGTGTCTTCCCTTACAGGAGTCGGGTATAGTGTTTTTGATAGTGTTCAGGAGGGCTGTTAGTTCGCACAGAAGCAGACCAAACAACATTTGTACTGTGATACCAAAATACAAGAGTGTTCAACCAAAGCTCTGCAAAAACAGCACACCTTATTTAAACTAACAATAGAAACAAACTAATCAAAAACAGAGTCAGCTGGAGCCTGCAAAATTAGCTGGAACGTCACCACTAACCCACCAGGGATATTTTATTAAGAAATGAAGGCCCCGTGATGCCATAACCCGTAACCGGCCGGGATTTGGGCAACAATTATTTTGAACAGCTACAGGCTTTAGAAGTGTTCCAGCATCCCGGGACCCCAGCAGGATCCATGTTGGAAAGGGGCCGGAGCTTAACAGCTTTTTTAAGCCCTGCCTTGGCCAACCTCTGTCAAACCCCTAGAGCCAGGTAAGCTCTTGGTTAAGGTAAGTGGCCAATCCTGGGAGGGGGTGGGGTATTTTTTTTTTTATTTAAAAAAATTGTTTATTTGTTTTGGTAGCAAAAATTTATTTACACCTTTACAAATGTTAGAATCTTATACTAATACATAATCAAAATATTCATGTTAATAATACTCCTAGTGGAGCGAAAACTTCAGAACACATACAACATACAAAACACAAGAGAAGTTATTATTTAGGACATTTGACACATAATAAAAGATTTAAAAACACATTACAACCAACATAGAAGAAACAAAAAAAAAAAAATCCCACCTTCAACATTCTTTAGACCCATAACAAGATAAACAGATATACCACTGCTATATTCACACATAGCAGCCTCTTTATAGCGTAAGAGAACAAAGGACCAAAAAAGTAACAGAACCACAAAAGCATCTAAAATAGCAAATGTCGGTAGCATAATCAATACTGCGCAAATTCTACTTAAATGGCAAGAGGGACTCCACAGACTGCCCACACAAAATGGCGCTGTTACATGGCAGAAGGTGCTCCTCAATCATCGCAACCAGTATAACCGTAGCTAACATGATAGGGATGGTGTTGCCCTGCATGCATCGAAGCCAGAGTAGATGACATTCAAAAGCGGAAGAAGAGGTCAGATATACACCCAAGCAGCGTTGCCTTTGATTGAAAAAAAAGTTACAATACATAAACAGGTGTTCTAAAGTCTCACATTCAGTCGCTTTCAAGCAAAATCTGCATCCCTCCCACTTCACCAAATCCCTAAAACCAAGCCAATTTCTTATCCTGGAGCCCGTATGGATGAGATCCAGACGGAAACGCATGTAGGTCCTTCTTGCAGTTTTATCGGGAAAGCATAGAAGATACGGCAGCCGAGGTGAAACAGCCTGCCTAAAAGTGGCATAGGTCCTAAAGGATGAATAACCACCAACCATATCAGAGCTGCGGGCCCAAGAATTTTTAAAGAACCGAGATTTAACCTTACATGGAGAATCAATCAGGTCCTGTTGCGTCATGTTCAATGATGTTAACATGTCAGATACTTGATCTTTGAATTCGGAAATCGAGGAGGGACAGTCTTGTGCAAGCATTCCCTGGAAGTCCTCATAAAGAGAGTTTGGAGGAGGTGATAACATTTTAGCATAGACATTCACCATCCGCCATAGATATTTGTCTGCTCGGGGATATAAACCTAGTTCATGTAAAATGATGGCGTTAGGTAAGTAGCCTGGAAGCCCCAAAACTTTCTTCCATAGTGAACCTTGTAAAAGATTTAATAACGGTCCCAAGTTCAAAAGACACACATCCACTGCATAGAGTAGAATAGGCTCCACTTTCATAGTATAGTATTGCAGAAGGGGCACAAGTGAGAATCTGCAATATCTTTGAAAGATAATTCTCATCTGTGCCAAAAGAGGGTTAACCTTAGCGTGCAACACTGTGCGCCATGCGCTGACAGACAACCGATTTGATAAATGGTATCCCAAATATATGATCTCTACTTTTCTCGGGATAGGTTGTGCATTGATAACAAAAGTGAATCTCGGTACATTTTTTTTAGGTGTAAAAATCATTATATGAGATTTAGCTGGATTGATGTGCATATTGTTAAGCACACAATAGTCATGAAAGATCTTCAATTTATTTTGGAGACCAAAAGGAACCCTATCAAATAGGATGACATCATCCGCAAAAGTGAGCCAGTGGAGCCGTAGATTACCCAGAGCTACCGGAAAGGAATTGGAGCCCTGCCAAATTTCCTCAATTTCAGCCAAGTAAAGGTTAAATAATACCGCTGCCAGATTACAGCCTTGTTTCACTCCTATGCACGAGGGAATGTTGTTGGCTAGAAGCCCTTCAGGGTTAATACGGACCTTATAGGACGTATTTTGATGTAACGCGGCTATAATAGCAACCAATGGAAGAGGGATACCGTAGGACAACATCTTTTGCCAAAGGCGATTATGCAGTACATTGTCGAAGGCAGCAGACAAGTCTAATGCTGCCATATATATGGTGCCATTGGGCTTAAAGTGGGCAGTCCGAAGAAGGTGAGCAAGAATTGCAGCATTTAACTGGGTACCCATTGCCCGCCGAAAACCGACTTGGGCTTTTGAAAGAATGTTCGAGGATCTTAAATAAGCTTCCAACTCACACAAGATTAGCCAAGCAAAGATTTTTGCAGCAGTATCGATTAAAGCAATTGGTCTAAAATTGCTTGGGTTGCTCAAAGCACCCTTTTTGTGGATGGGAATTATAATGGCCGTTAGCCATGATTGTGGCACTCTGCCAGTTTGATAAATCAGCTGATAACGTGGAAGCAGGTACCTGGCCCAAAAATAGGGGTCATCCTTAAACAGGTAGGGGGTCAGCCCATCCGGACCAGCCGCTTTCGAGAATTTCAATTGGGAGATGGCCCATATGATGTCCTTAAGGTCCCATGGGCAGACACGTGTAAAAGATAGCTGCATGATAATTGATTCTGAATTAAGATGTGCCTCCGGCACTGCATATTTCTGAGAAAAAAAGCACTCCCATTCCGGGCCCGAAATGGTTGCCACCAATCGGGAATCTTCCTTGCCAGACGGGTTTCGTAGGATAGCCTATAACTCCCGCGTTTTTTTTTTTTACATAACAGCTGGAGCATGTATTGATTGGCTACGTTAAACACTGTCTGGCGAAGATTCTTAAGGTGTTTCTTAAAGCAGGCGATAATATAGTTTTTTTCCTTGTGGTACTTAGGCAGGCTAGTAGACTTACGTCTTAAGATGCGTAGGTCCCAATCCTTCTGCTTTTTTAGGTTTAAAACCAGATCCGAATTAGGATGGACATCAAAAGGGGTCATCTTGGCCTGGGAGACCTTCCCTAAATCGGATAGATGCCTGTGGATCATTATAAGATTTATTTCATTAATTTTTTCCACATTACCCAGCGAGAGAATGTCGTCATGGCATACAAGGAGATCCCTATTCACCAGGAACACTAATTTTCTACAGACCGCAGGATGCCAATTGACAGAAATAGTATGCCTATCGCATTCAGCCAGACTGGCTGGAACAGGGGATTTGTATGCGTCAATCCCCAAGTGTAAGCGCGAAAACAGCATGTAATGGTCGCTTACTCCCAAGTCTAAAATCAGAATTGGGTCAAGCAAACCAGAACATACTCTGGATGCAAACAGGTAATCAATAAGAGAAGACGCTGTGCCACATCTCCAAGAGATTTTCATGGAGTGTGGCGCAAGTTGGATTGGGTAAATACCCCATGCTTCAAAGAAGCTTGTCCATTTAGATCCTCTGTGGAATGCTTGTTGTACATATAAAGAGGAAGAACGCGCTGGCTGTACTACGTGGTGGAGTTCTAGGTATGAATTCAGGTCGCCTCCAATCATGATTTCATGATTGGGACAAGACACTGAGGCATGGCCCAATATCCGGTCCAATTCCTCTAGAATCGAGTTCAGAGAGGCTGCCTGTGGATTCCAATATATAGACAACAAAAGGAGAGATGGCTGTCATGATCACTGCTTCCAAGGAGCCAGGCCCCTAACCCTAATCCTAAGCACCAGCCGGTCCCCACTGGGACCTTTTGGACCTTGTCCTGGCGCCGGTGGCACCAGGCTCATCAAAACCATTGGTCCCGGCACTGGAAGCGCCGGGCTCATAATAGGTGTGAAGATGCTTGGGTGGACTTACCTGCAGCAGACCATGCTGCTTACTTACCAGCCACTTAGAAGCCATCTGAGAACAGGAACTACTTTCTTACCTGGGTGGGGCAGCTCCACTCCCTGGATACAGCACTGGAACTCTTCTGGAAACTGGAACTCTTTTCTTACCTAGGCGGGGCCGTGGAAGAAGACGCCTCATCACTCCAAGGCTATTTAAACCACACCCGATAGATGAAGCGTGCTTCGCGTTATTCTGCATCTGCATCAGAACGCTCACCGAGTCTGCTCCGGCCTTTCTTCTTCCGATCCTGGACCTGCAAGAATCCTACTTACCATTTCGGTATCCAGACATCATCAGCACCTGCAAAGAACAGAAACAACAGGTTAGCAAGGCAAACTTTACACGCAGTGCTTACTTACCTGATCCATCGGCTGCAGCCGTTTCTTCACGCCGCATCTCCACCTGCAAGAACAAAAGCATTGCCATACTTACCGGCACGCTGTGAATTCCGGATTTCTTCGTTCTGCATCGCCGCCTGCGAAGGCAAAGTATCGTTAACAACTTACTGGCATTCCGCGGACTCCGGCCCTGCAACCCAACATCTGAAAGGCAAAAGAAAAGACATTAAGCAGGTATTTACTTACGTCCATCACGCTCGTCGCAATAAAACGCCTGCGAATACGCCGGCGTCTCTTTAACACGAACTAAGCTGCAAGGAAAGAGACAGTTAGAGCGCTTGCCATACTTACGAACTTCCAGGCGCTTCACTTCATCTTTCATCTCAAGAGCCCTGCAATACATAAGGGAAAGGCATTATACAGAGTCTGCATATAAACGTGCCACGCATGTAAAGACTATAAAGACAAAAGGTGTCCAGAAACTCACCGCTCGTGCAGATAACGACGGTAACCATCCTCTGAATTCAAGAGGCCTGTGTTTCACCAGTGAAGGAACTGGCAACGGCACCCTGCACCAGACGCAGATGAAGAGCCCAGCATTCACCTATATAAGGAGAGCACGTTGACCTGGGGGCTCTACAAAAAAGCTGGGAAGAGAGAGAGAGAGAGGGACATTCAACAACCCAGACCATTAACCCCCATATTCTTTCACCTGCAGAAACCTCACTCTTCGAGTCAGACACACAGTGCGAAGAGGTTCGACCCCCGAAGCCAATCGAGTCCTGCACATCACTTTTCGAGTCACAGACAGCTTCCTGCCAAGACCCGCGCCTCCGTGGGAATCAGGTGAGCGTTACAGAACGCGAAGCCCACCACAAAACTCCTACCCAGGCGCAATGGAAACCTCAGACACTGATCAACTAGCCCAGTTGCTCGGGGAATTAAGAGCAGAAGTACATGCAGCTCGTCAGGAAACAAACTCTCTAAGAAGAGAACTGATACTTTCCAAGGAGCGAACAGAGGACCTTGCTAGGCAGTTGTTACAAACGCAGGCAGGACAGACACCTTTGCCTGTTCCAGGAGGAAGTTATCCTTCTGCATCATCTTCAAATCCAGTGCAAATCCATCTGCCCGGTAATGTTCCCTTGGCTCTGCCCGAACGCTTTTCTGGTGATCCAAAGAAATTCGCAGTGTTCATCAATCAGTGCCGCCTACACTTCTTATGTCGACCAGCTGCATTCCCAACAGACCAGAACAAGGTGGCTTTTGTGCTTTCTTATCTCAGTGGCAGCGCTGCAGATTGGTCGATCCGTTTAGTCACCCAGGATGATCCAGTTTTACATGATTTTCAGGCCTTCCAGTCCAGCATGGAGAAACTGTTCGCAAGACATGCACAAGGGCAGGCCTTGGACAATGAACTTCTCTCATTACGACAGGGTAATCAAGACCTCTTGACTTATATAGCCTCCTTCAATAGACTCATAGTGGAAACACAATGGCCCGAGGACAAGAGAATAACGCTTTTCTACAGAGGCCTGCGTGGAGAGCTCAAAGATGTGTTAGCGCAAGTTGTGAATCCTCCACAAGAATGTTCTGACTATATTGACTTAGTTGTCCAATTGGACCATAGACTACAGAACAGGAAGGCAGATCGTTCCAGATTTGATACCCGAGTGTTTTCTAAACCACAGACCTCGAATAAGGGAGCTGACACTGTGGAACCCATGCAAATAGGGGGCATGAAAGGACCTTTAACCCAGAAAGAGCGGGAAAGAAGAAGGCAGCTGCAATTATGCCTCTATTGCGGAAACTCAGGACACTTTCTTCGGGACTGTCCAGTGAAACCAGCTAAGAAGACTGTAGGAGCCGCGGATACCTGTACCACAAATTCTGAGCAGGGAAACGACCTCGCCCGACAAAAGTAGAGGTCCTCTTGCCGAGCGTTAAGATCTGTCCCGTGACCTCGCATTTCGTGATACCCATGGTCCTCATTAGTCCTGAACGTCCGGATTGTTTGCATGCAATTGAAGCTTACATTGACAGCGGAGCAATCGGTAACTATGTGGACCGTGAAATGGTATCAAGGATGAATCTACCCCTTGTCCCTAAGGCAGTGAAAGACGTCATCACTACTGTGGATGGCACGGAGATAGCCTCCGGACCAGTAACGCATGCCACCCAAGAAGTGACGCTAGTGAGTCAAGATGGACACCGGGAGAGAATCGTGTTCGATGTAATCAAGGCCCCTCAGTTCCAGATCATTCTGGGAATCCCTTGGTTAGAGAAGCACAATCCTCAGATCGATTGGCGAGCAAAGACGGTTCAGTTTCCAGAGTGTTTTACCACTTGTTATCCTCGGCCTGATGTTTCACTGGCGGCAATCTCTTCTGAGGAGGTGCCCAAATTACCTCCCGAATACCAGGAATTCCAAGACGTCTTCCGGAAGGATCAAGCCAACACCCTGCCTCCTCATAGGTCTTACGACTGTCAAATAGATCTGATACCTGGAACAACTCCTCCTTGCAGCAGGATTTATGCCCTCACCGAGCCAGAGAACCTTCACCTCAGACAATACCTAGACCAATACCTAGCTAACGGGTTTATCCGTCCTTCAAATTCTCCAGCTTCATCGGCTTTGTTCTTGGTTCCGAAAAAGGAAGGAGACCTTAGGACTTGCATAGATTACCGCGCCCTGAATCAGATCACCGTTAAAAACAGATACCTGTTACCTTTGATCCCTGAACTCCTGGATCAAGTCAAAGAGGCATGTATATACACAAAGTTGGATCTCAGAGGAGCCTACCACTTGGTACGGATAAAAGAGGGTGATGAATGGAAAACGGCCTTCTGCACCAAGTACGGGCTATTCGAATATCAAGTGATGCCCTTTGGACTGTGTAATGCTCCTGCTGCTTTCCAGTATTTTATGAACAATGTCCTTAGAGAACTCATAGACGTGTGTGTTGTTGTCTACATTGATGACATCCTCGTCTATTCATCATCTGAAGAGGAACATCAGAGACACGTTAAAAAGGTTCTCGAGAGATTGCGTCAACATAATCTTTTTGCTAAGCTTGAGAAATGCGTTTTCAACGTAACGGAAGTCGAGTTCCTGGGATTCATATTGTCACCTAATGGAGTCCATATGGATTCAAAGAAAGTTGATGCAATCATCAAGTGGCCATCACCAACCTCTGTAAAAGGAGTTCAAAGCATGTTAGGGTTCGCTAACTTTTACCGCAGATTCATTCCTGAATTTTCTCGGATAGTCCAGCCCATCACCGCTCTGTTGAAAAAGAACAAACGTTTTGAGTGGTCTTCTGAAGCAGAACAAGCTTTTCAGGACTTAAAAGCTAAATTAATTTCTGCACCTGTTTTAAAACATCCTCGCCCAGAACTCCCCTACATCGTGGAAACGGATGCTTCTAGTCTTGCTATGGGAGCAGTTTTATCACAAGAGATCCAGGCACACACCAACTACATCCTGTTGCCTTTTGGTCCCGCAAGTTTTCGCCTCCCGAGATCAACTATTCAATTACAGACAAGGAACTTTTGGCCATCAGATCGGCCTTTAAAGCCTGGCGGCATTATCTTCTAGGAGCCAGACACACAGTCACCGTAATGACTGATCACCGCAATTTACAATATCTAAAGACAGCCAAAGCTCAGTCTTCCAGACAGCTTCGCTGGACTCTGTTTCTAGCAGAATTTGACTTTATAATTACTTATCGACCAGGCAGTAAGAACGGAAAAGCAGATGCTCTCTCCCGGATGGGAGTAGATGAACATTTGACCAATCCAGAACCAATACCCATAATCCCAGAACAAAGAATTTTGGGTTTGGTCAGCGCTCAATCTTTTGAAGACATCAAGACCATGGTTAAATCACTCCTAACTCCGGGCGATTTGCAAGATTGGCAATTAAAGGGGAAAGAATTCTCAGTGGATCAAGACCTACCATATTTCCGAGGACGATTGCATTTACCCTGTGAGAAAATACAAAAACAAGTAATCTCCTGTTATCACAACTCTCTAATGGAGGGTCACCCTGGCATTACCAAAACCATGGAAAAGATTAAAAGACATTTCTGGTGGCCGTCATGGAAAAAGGATATTAGAGACTTTGTAATCTCCTGTGGTGTGTGTGCCCAGAATAAAAGTCAGAAGGAGAAACCAGCCGGCCTATTACAGCCACTAGACATCCCTCCCTGTCCATGGCATACCCTGTCCATGGATTTCATCACGGACTTACCTCCATGCTCTGGGTATACTACCATTTTAGTAGTCGTGGATCTATTCTCCAAGATGGCTCACTTCATTCCCCTGAAGGGTCTACCATCAGCCTCAGTATTGGCCCGAGAATTCTTAGAAAACATCGTTCGGCTACACGGTTTTCCCTCGGTTTTAGTCTCCGATAGGGGAAGTCAATTCATCTCTCACTTCTGGCGCAGTTGCTGTCGTCTAGCCCAAATTGATGTAAGACTTTCAACTAGTCACCATCCCCAAACTGACGGACAAACCGAAAGGACAAATCAAACTCTAGAGCAATATCTACGTTGCATGCTCCAACAAACTGAAAACCCCTGGAAGGATATTCTTTGGATCGCTGAATACGCTTACAATAATTCGATTCATTCTGGAACAGGGAAGACTCCCTTCTTCCTACTATACGGACACCATCCTAGAACCTCTAACCTGGATCCTCCCCAAGAATCCGAAGCACCTGCTGTGGATCACTTGCACTCGGAGATCACCCGTGCTTTTAAGGAAGCCTCGGCCCATCTGCAAAGAGCTAAAGCTCAATTCAAAAGAGGAGCAGATCGACACCGTAAAGAGGCTCCTCACTACGCTGTAGGAGATCAGGTCTGGCTATCCACTAAGCACCTGCCTTTAAAGGGACCCCGCACCTTCATCCCGAGATACCTTGGACCCTATCTCATATCTGCCATAATTAATCCGGTGGCTGTCAAATTGGAGTTACCTATGCATATGGAAATACACCCAGTACTCCATGTCTCCTTATTAAAACCAGTACAACCAGAAACCCGATTGACTGAATTCCCAGAACCGGTTTTAGTAGATGGAGAACTTGAATTCGAAGTTAAGAACATCCTAGACTCCAAGATCTCCAAATCTAAGTTATATTATCTGGTTGATTGGAAAGGTTACGGCCCCCAGGAAAGGTCTTGGGAACCTTCAGAATATGTCCACGCACCTAGTCTGGTCAAGAAATTCCATCTGAATCACCCCGACAAGCCAAAACCCCCGGAGAAGACACGCTTAGGAGGGGCCTTGAGGGGGGTACTGTCATGATCACTGCTTCCAAGGAGCCAGGACCAGCCCAACGTCCTTGGAAGCAGGCCCCTAACCCTAATCCTAAGCACCAGCCGGTCCCCACTGGGACCTTTTGGACCTTGTCCTGGCGCCGGTAGCACCAGGCTCATCAAAACCATTGGTCCCGGCACTGGAAGCGCCGGGCTCATAATAGGTGTGAAGATGCTTGGGTGGACTTACCTGCAGCAGACCATGCTGCTTACTTACCAGCCACTTAGAAGCCATCTGAGAACAGGAACTACTTTCTTACCTGGGTGGGGCAGCTCCACTCCCTGGATACAGCACTGGAACTCTTCTGGAAACTGGAACTCTTTTCTTACCTAGGCGGGGCCGTGGAAGAAGACGCCTCATCACTCCAAGGCTATTTAAACCACACCCGATAGATGAAGCGTGCTTCGCGTTATTCTGCATCTGCAGCAGAACGCTCACCGAGTCTGCTCCGGCCTTTCTTCTTCCGATCCTGGACCTGCAAGAATCCTACTTACCATTTCGGTATCCAGACATCATCAGCACCTGCAAAGAACAGAAACAACAGGTTAGCAAGGCGAACTTTACACGCAGTGCTTACTTACCTGATCCATCGGCTGCGGCCGTTTCTTCACGCCGCATCTCCACCTGCAAGAACAAAAGCATTGCCATACTTACCGGCACGCTGTGAATTCCGGATTTCTTCGTTCTGCATCGCCGCCTGCGAAGGCAAAGTATCGTTAAAAACTTACTGGCATTCCGCGGACTCCGGCCCTGCAACCCAACATCTGAAAGGCAAAAGAAAAGACATTAAGCAGGTATTTACTTACGTCCATCACGCTTGTCGCAATAAAACGCCTGCGAATACTCTGGCGTCTCTTTAACACGAACTAAGCTGCAAGGAAAGAGACAGTTAGAGCGCTTGCCATACTTACGAACTTCCAGGCGCTTCACTTCATCTTTCATCTCAAGAGCCATGCAATACATAAGGGAAAGGCATTATACAGAGTCTGCATATAAACGTGCCACGCATGTAAAGACTATAAAGACAAAAGGTGTCCAGAAACTCACCGCTCGTGCAGATAACGACGGTAACCATCCTCTGAATTCAAGAGGCCTGTGTTTCACCAGTGAAGGAACTGGCAACGGCACCCTGCACCAGACGCAGATGGAGAGCCCAGCATTCACCTATATAAGGTGAGCACGTTTGACCTGGGGGCTCTACGAAAAAGCTGGGAAGAGAGAGAGAGAGAGAGAGAGACATTCAACAACCCAGACCATTAACCCCCATATTCTTTCACCTGCAGAAACCTCACTCTTCGAGTCCGACACACAGTGCGAAGAGGTTCGACCCCCGAAGCCAATCGAGTCCTGCACATCACTTTTCGAGTCACAGACAGCTTCCTGCCAAGACCCGCGCCTCCGTGGGAATCAGGTGAGCATTACAACGGCACAGTACAGTGCTTTAAGGACAGTTCCACCAATATACATGAATCAGATTTGTCCGCTAGAGAGGAGACAGCCTTCAGTCCGAGGTTAATAAGGACGGCAATACCACCAGATGGACGGCCTGCAAGCACACGACGGGCCGGAACAGAGAAACAAGTGAACCCATCAAGCATGATCTCATTAAGCGCCATTGTTTCCTGTAAAAATAGAATATCGGGTTTCTTATCAGGCTCAACCCGTCTATGCCATACCCCAAGGTTGCCTAAACCACAGCAATTCCATGAGGCAACTGTCAAGCTGGTCAATTATGAGACAGGAGAGGGTCATTTCATGGCGACGGCCACTTTGATCAAGGGCTCCAACCAAGTGAGGCCACTCAATGCTTGCGTAAGAGAGGCAAGCTGTGTAGAAAATTGCATAGCAGAGGAATCAAGAGGGCCCGAACCCAGGCCTACAAGACATTCAGTAGGAGGGGGGGGAACCCAATCAAGAAAAGCCCAAGCACTCTCCATATCCAAAAACAAGGTAGGCACAAGGCCAATAGATTGAAAATCATCTGAGAAGTCCAAAAGCATTTTAGCTATGATCTGCGATTGTACTCTACAGAGTACTCTATGGTTATTATTGGCCGCTAGCTTGACCCAATCAAGGTCCTTAGATGACAAGTTTCTTAGAGCCGGGATCTGAAAAAAAGCGTTCATCAGAAATGATCTATTTACATGCACTGGACCATTGATGTCCGGATTGCTTGACCATCCGAGGATTAACTTCATGTCCTTAGGAATGTGCGGAAGGGACAAAGCAACACTCGAGGGCCTGTCAGGAGAAGAGTGATGGCCTATCACATCCTCATCTAGACCAGGTCGCACCGGACTCAAAGGGGCCTCAGTGACCTCCAATTGAGTGTCAGGTGCCGTCTGCTCTTCAGGTACGGCTAAAAGAGTAGCCGGCTTAACCGAGTCGACTCTCAAACCGCTCGAGTCCAGGGGCGGTGAGATGATATCAGGACTTACAGAGGGTACCACATGCGGGCCAACTGGCAACCGGACAAGCACTTTTTTAGACTCGATCTTTGGAAAGAAACAATGGAGCTGAGCCTGCATCTTGCCCTTTGGCATCCTAAGAGAAGCACCAGGGGCAATCTGGACATTGCCACTTTTAAGGCCGGCAATCTGTAGATGTTTCTTGCTTTCCTCATCAAGTTCACATAGGTCTAATTCCAGCTTGTCCTGGTTAAGTACGTTGCAAGACGCCAATACTGGGCTAGGATCAACTAACACCTGCCCACCCTTGACAGGGGGTGTTTTAAAAGCAACTTTCTTCTGCATGGCTTTTGTCTGGTTTAAACGTTTTTGGGCTCTTAGAAAGGACTTCCTTGCCTTACTAGAAATAAAGTGCCTACCTTTGTGTACTACAGGGCCCTCCTCAACATCCAAAGGCAAGTCAGAGGCCAATGGAGGAAGGAGGGGCTGAACGTCAATTAGATCCGTCAAGGGAGAGGGGCTGTTCGGAGGACCGACTATCCTCTCGACAGCCTCCGGGTCCACACTGGGACAATCGGACGGATCCAAGTGATGGTGGGGCACAGCCAACTTATATAAGAGGTGCTCCACCTGCAGGAGACGGTCATGCTGGAGTTTAAGAACTTCCAACAGATCGATTGCCTCCGAATCTCCGTGCTCCAATTTGACGCCCAAGTCACCTTGCACTACTTGCGAGTAAGATCTCTGGGGAGGGAGAACGGAACAGAGCCCAGAGTCAGTTTGGGAACCTTGTGAGGAAGTCAGTTTACTACACTGGGGTTGTTGCGAGATTGAGGCAACACTCGCCAACATTTTTTCAAATTGGGCCAGATAGAAAGGTTTAGATTGTTCTTCTGTTAAGATAAAATCTTCCAATCTAGACATCTTATCTTTCATAAGCGCAAGAGAAGCCTGCATCTCTCTTATTGAGCAATGGGTTAGCTCGTGACCCTTGTCCAACAGGTTAAGAATACGCGAGATTACGGGAAAGTTGGAGGGCTCCTTGAAAAGGGGGGAGGAAGAAAAGTCTTCCGGAGTGGAAGCCGCTCTTACTTCCCCCTGAGGAACAAAAGGCTCTTTGTCGTCATTAGCAAGGATAAAGGGATCCACACCAGGGGGAGGCAGATACTTTGCCGACATACCCTCATCAACATGGAAGTGGTCGTAATGTGGAACAGGGCCCCCTTCCAAGCCCATACTTGACGTGGCCAAGGCAGCACGTCCATGGTCGACCAATTTCTTACCACTACTTTCCGATGGAAGATGGAAGTGAACTTGTTCACGTAATGGGAAGGAGCAAGAACCTGGAGAAGAGGGGCCCAAAGAAAGCCGCACTCTTTTACTTAGTGCGCTCACAATTGTTGGAGCCAACATTGAGGTGTCAGAAATACAGGGGCGAACTCCACTGTCATGCATGGCGGAGCAGAATAACTCAAGATCATGAACCGCTGCGGCCCCCTTCTTGTCCACATTATCGTTGGCTTCCTGGACAGAGAAGGTCGACGGTGCCAAGACAGTAGGGGGGCCAGATAAAGGAGGAGTCTTGGCAAAAAAAGATGGTACCGTGGCAGCCAACTCAGGGACCCCGTCCGGAACCAGCCCGGCAGCCCTCTCTGCCAGTGCACTAGACATTGATAAGAGAGATTTTTTGGTTAAAGATAGATGGGGGAGGGTACTAGGTAAAAGATTCTTAGCAGATTGTGACTCGCTTGATTTCGATGGAGGACTTGTCTTACAGCCACTTCTCAGAATCGGGCTCATTCTCACCTACAATACCCACCGCAAACCAACAGGTGGGTTAACCCCCTTTGTATTTAAACAGGGGCAAGACCAACAAAACAAGATGGAAGGTACCCAAAAATGTGTTACAATACCTTCACGAAGAGGCCAAAAACCTCCCCTTCCTTCACAACTACACTATTTTAACAACTGTGCCTAGGCAGAATCTACAAACACTAATACAGAGTGGGGTAAAGAACAGGTCATTAATTCAGAAACTTGTCGTTTACAATACACCTAACATACATAGCAATCGACAAGGGAACATAGACAAGGGGTCGCACCATAATCTGTAGGGTTAGCTAAACCAATACACAAAATGACAATGGTATCTGTTCACTAATTAAGGTTTGCAGCCATCATTTAAGCACATACTGTGAGCAAAAGGGGCGGAGAAAACCACAAAACTCTTCAAATGTCCTCAATCCCACCAAGCACACAGGATCAAAGGCCTTACGCCCGAGTCTCCTGGGAAGGGGGAAAGCCAGAGATGAGGAGGGGAGTACACAAATGCCCCTCTGAGAAACCAGCGTCGGTACCCACCTCTGCTGACAATTGTGGCGGTACCAACCAAGGAATACCCTCGGCGGAAGTGTACCTCAAGAAACCCCCAACACCCTGCGACCCGCGAACAGCCAACAGTACTTGTCTGTACTTTGCTGGTGCGCGGCGCGGGTGCGCAGGGAGGTTGGGTTAATAAGAGGCTGGAGGGGCGGCACACACCACAGGGGGGGCGGAGCCTCCCACTGGAAGGGAACCTTGAGAAGTAAAAAAAAATATAAGGGAGAATTAGGCACAGGCCAAATTATGTTGCACTGAAATGGGGGGCACTTCAAAACAGTGGGACAAGTTTGGTCGGGGGGGACAAGTTCGGATTAGGAGGGGGGGGGCAAACAGTCACCTCCTCTGTTCAGCGAAACAGGGCCAGGCAAGCAGGGTGTTACCCTGTTAGACTTCCTCCAGGTGCAGAAACAGTCTCTGTTCCTGGAAACTGCACGCTCGGGCGGCAGAGTGGAAGCGACGTGTTGAAAGACAATTCCGGCAGCAGTCCGACAGCAGTCCCGCAGCAGTCCGCAGCCACAGCCAACAGTACTTGTCTGTACTTTGCTGGTGCACGGTGCGGGTGCGCAGGGAGGTTGGGTTAAGAAGAGGCTGGAGGGGCGGCACACACCACAGGGTGGGCGGAGCCTCCCACTGGAAAGGAACCTCCTCTGTTCGGCGAAACAGGGCCAGGGAAGCAGGGTGTTACCCTGTTAGACTTCCTCCAGGCGCAGAAACAGTCTCTGTTCCTGGAAACTGCACACTCCGGCGGCAGAGTGGAAGCGACGCGTTGAAAGACAATTCCGGCAGCAGTCCGACAGCAGTCCCGCAGCAGTCCGCAGCCACAGCCAACAGTACTTGTCTGTACTTTGCTGGTGCGCATGGTGGGGTATTTAAGTAAGCCTGTATGAGTGTGTAGGTGTGGGTTAGTTGGGTGAGGGCAGGAGGCGGTGGAGGATATTCGAGAGACCAGTGGAGGCGAGAGGGTTTTGGAGTGCAGAGGATATTGTTAGGGGGGGGTCTGTGGAGTGTTTGTATGAGGAGTGTGAGAAGTAGGAGTAGTAGAGTGGGGTAGTAGTGGCAGGGGTAGTAGCGGTTGGGAGTAGATGTAGTAGGTGGTGGGAGTAGTGAGTAAAGGATATTAGTAGTCGAGTGGGAGTTAGGAGAAGGGTGAGCAGGGCACCATATCCCTGGGAGTCCCTGAGAGTCAAACAGTGGCTATTACAGAAGGTGAGCAGGGCATCATAACCCTAGGGGTTTGTAATAGTGAGAGAATTGTGCAGGGCGTCATATGCCTGAGTAATTGGGAAGGTGGTAGAGAGAGGTAGTGGTAGTAACAGAGGGGAACAGTATTCCAGGCAGTAGCGGGAAAAGTGACAGTGAGTGGAAGATTAGAAGTAGCTATTGGTATAGAATTGAAGATGAGTTAGGATTAGAAGAATAGTAGGAAGCTGTGAAGTGGATTGAGAGGAATGAGGGAGAAAAGGGGAGAAGCAGAAGGGTTATGGGGAAAAATAAGTTGTTGTAAGAACAGGAGTGGGAAAGGAAGTAAGATCAAAGGTAGGAGGTGGAAAGAGTGCGAGATTGGAGGAACAGTGACGTGGTTGGAGGAGTTTGTATAGCGAAGGGTCAGGAGTAAAAGATTGTGGCAGGAATGTGACACTGGGTGAAAGAAGGCACCATTCCTTATTTTCCCAGCAACCAACCAATGTTCGGAGATGGAGAGTTAGAAGTTCCCTAGGGAGTCAGATAGCCAACAACTTAGGGAGACCACCTTTGGTTGTAGTAAGAGGAGAGACAGACAGGGGTTAAGGATCGGTAGACTACTAACAGCACGATAGGGATGTCTGGGGCTGAGAGGTGAATTCCAGCCCCGCGGAAGTCTAGACAAGAGAGGAACAGCCCTAACGCCAATCATCCCCAGTCCCATAGACCCCAGAGAATTACGGAAACCGGAGCACCATTCTGACAATTTCAATAAACACCCTTGAACTTTTACTCTGGAGTCAGCGTGGTTATTTGTGGTGGGCTGCCCCATCACATATCATATATCGAAGATGCTCCACCCGACAATGAAATTGCACCCATCTTTAAACGTGTTGACCTATGCAATCTGTACAGCCTGAGGATGAAACAACTTGGCAGTGATCTTTTAGGACGCATACATTCCACGAAACTAAAAAACACAATATTTGCTTATTTTCCTGACATGGAAGCACATAAGCAATATTGTCATGTGATGCTTATATTTAATATGATACTGGATATGCACTGAGCAAAGCATGCAAATATGATACAGATAGTGCCCTGTTCATCTTGCTAATGCAGAAAAATTAGTGAGAAGAGACATCCTTAAAATAAAAAATCACTTCAACAGATTATTTCTAAACAAGTATCAAGAAGACTATGTGCCAGCATCTCTGTTAGCACTGGTTGCTATGGTTACAAACGGCCCAAACATTAAAGCACTGTTAAGTTCTTCATCAATTCCACAACCAATCCTCACTGTTGCACAGTTACTAATGTACAACGGTTTGGTAAGACGTCAGGAGTAGGTGTCTGAAAGAGCCTTCAGGCACAACAGAGATTGGGAAAATATTTTGCCTATCTACTAGATATTTTAATCCATACAAGAACTCCCAAGCGTGAACTTGTTCAAACCCTGTACGAGCTCGGGCTAAACCTATCATATGACTGTGCTGAACAACTCATCAGAACTTGGCAATGAAGTATGTCATCACTATCACTCAGAAAATGCTGGCATTCCTCTTCATTTCAAAGGAGGGGTCTTCACGACTAGTGCAGTCGACAATATAGACCACATTCCAAGCTCTACCACAGCTCATAACTCCGTGGTATAGGAATATCAACAATATACAATCCAAATGTTAATTTTATGGGGACTGATCGGACATTGACTAAAAATCCTTATGCCGAGAAAGTGACTAAACATCTTTCCGATTGCGGCACGCTGCGGCCCTCTTACTCCTCTGAGAATTGATTGTTCTCTGTCAACTGTAGAAGATAACTTAGTTGACTACCAAGTTACGCCGCAAGCTATGGTGAAAGAATACACTTGGCTCAAGCATAGAACAGTTTGTGGCTAGTGACAACCTACAATGGGATGAAATAATCACCTCGGCAGCATACCACACAAGTCAACAAGAAGAAACTCCAAATGATTGTGAATAACACTTACATCCCCGATTCCTACTGATAGCCATGATTCGCCATTCATTGGATATTGTGAAGACAGCAGTGAAAGGCCTTAATCCTGGGCAAATTCCAATCATTACGTTTGATGTTGACAGACAGGATAATGGGCAGAGTTCGAGCAGCCAGGAGAGAAGCACCAGTCCACAAAAGGGTTGCAGCATCTTGGATTTTCCCTGGGCTTCCAAACTTCCTGTGGCCCCCACATCCTGCAGACAAAGCACTCTGGGTATGACATCGCCAGGCAAAAGATTCTGAAAGCATTCAGGACTGGACACCTTACAGAAGGCTAGAAGAGAATCAGTATGCTGTAGAAGATTGCCTTTTTAATGCACTCCGCATGGGCAAAGGGTTTGATTGCATGCTTTGTAGTCTGTAATGTCTGCACCAAAGTCCTTTAACATAGAGGTGAAGAAAAAAGTTCCAGAAAGGGAGAAGAAATCCTCACTTTAACCACACCTGGTTAACATTTGAAGTGACTGGCTGGATAGATAAGGCCTATTGCAAACTTGAGACCACTGGTACCCAGGAACCTGCACACTAACGGTGACAGCCACTGCAACGGCTCTCTAAAACCTTGCTTGCTGGGAAGATCAGAAAAAAGGACTTATCTTGCACCGGAAAAATCTAAATGGGGTCTCTCTAGCACCCAGCAGTGACGAAACATCTGTGGATCCTTTTCCCAGCTTCCATCCATTCTTTTTGTGGATTGGCCGCCTTGACACTTGCAGCTTTTCGTTCCACTGGCAATCTGTTGGGACACTGAGTCGATCCATTGCCTGCATGCCTGCCTGGCAGCCGTCTTCAAGCTGACCAGCACAGAAGATCCACATTGCACCACTGGACCTCTTTGAGTTGATTGAACCCATCGCCTGCCTATTCTTCACCTGATTCCATCTGATCACCGTTGGAGGACCACACTGCATCGCTGGACCTTTTTGAGCTGACTTGAATGTCTCAACACCTTCAATCCACAGGGAAAAACCTACTCTAAATGTCTTGATGCTAATTTGACCCATTGTAAAGGGGCTAGACGCCTTGTTTGATACTCTTATGCCCCAAAAACACACATTAAAGGTATTTAAAGTGGTTTTGTTGCACTGGCTGGCTTAGAAGGCGCGTGTGACTACCCACTCTCTATGCTGTTCCTCCTTTCATTATAAGTCTGCATATTTTTTGTGTTCCCTTACAGATGTGGGGTATAGTATTTTTGATTAGATTAGTGCGTTTCTTTTGTTAGTTTAATTAAAGTGTCCTGTTTTTGCAGAGCCTTGGTTGTACATTCTTGTATTTTGGTTTCACAGTACAATTGTTTGGTCTGCTTCTGTGCTATCTAACAGCCCTCGTGAAGCCTGTCCTCGGCTCATGCTACCTTAAAGCAGCAAATGAGGAAGACATGTCTGCCTTTGCCTGTTTCACATGTGGGATTACGATCACTTCTGGTTTAGCAGTAGTGTGGGGCTGAGTATGAGTTTTATCCATTACTCATCCCTGTACTCTTGCAGTCAGTGTCAGTACTCATTTGGTCACAATAGATTTGCTTCTGTAGTGATGCAGTTCGGATGCACCCGGGTACTGTGTGAAAGTCTATTTCTAAGCTTTCTGTGTCAATGGCTAGAGGCATTTGTTTCTAGACGGGAGCTTGAATCGGTGGCATGCAGTGTTATGGAGGCCAAGGAAGCGATCAAACACAGGACAGACAGTAGTCCAAGTGCACCTGTTGCTATATACAGAAGAAAAAGAGCTGGCAGTCAAGGATGGGCAGAAATATGGTGGTAAGTACAGGGCTCTTAGGCCATGAGGTGATTTTTAAGTGAGTATTTGAAAGAGTGGATGATATTTGAGTTTTTGACATGGTTGGGATAGGGAGTTATTTTGATCCGGGGCTGAGAGGTAGTAGAAAGCACAGCATGGTTGGGGAATAGAGATATTAGGGAAGTTGCTGGAGCAAAGGTTGTGTGAATTAGAATGGCAGGGATAGTGTCATCCGGGTAAGCGAGTGTAAACCCATACAGTGATTTGAAGATGAGGAGTAGGAATTTAAGAAGGGAGAAGTTACCCATAGAGATTCCGAGCATAGAGGCAGAGAATACACTTGGTAAAGTTGAGTATTTTGTCAAGCAGGAATACAGATGAGAGATGGAGGCCCAGGAGGGCCTTGGCACAATAGTCAAGGTGACTCTGTACCAAAGTCAGAATGAGGGTTTTGGTAGAGTGGTAGGTGAGAAGAGTGTGGATTTGTCTGAGATTAAGCAGATTAACTCCACCCACAGTAGAGAAGAGATAGTAGTAATAAAGTGATGAAGGCTGTGATCAGGCAAAAAGGACCATAATGTTTCAGGCCTTAAGGCATGGGGACAGAATGCCAGGCAGAAATTAGATGGGTGAGAGGAGGAGGGGGGGGGGGGCTATTGAAGCATACATGTGGATTACTTTTAGAAGAGTAAAGCAGAATACAGCAAGGTCCCATCCAGTGGTGGCTAGAAGAGAAGCAGGCAGTAATGCATGCAGGGAGATCTGGATTCACAGCAGGAAATGAGACAAGGTTTTGCATGTCATACTGTTATATTGGTTACTTCCAATTACTTATTTATATTCCCTTTGTCCTAACAGGTTTGACTTCATATATTCTTTCACAAGTTTTTGTTTTTCTTCAGACTGAGGTTCCTGCACAGCCTGTTGCATTGCGACATGGTAGAATGTTATGTGTTTATATAAGGAGGTTCCTTGCTGAAGCTCAGGCAGTTGGAGCCTGGCAGTGGAGAGGGGAATTCATCTGAACTCAAGCAATAAACCTTGTTGCTTAACAGAAATTGGGGTGCTCACCTAATTCCCCACATCACAGTGGGTGATGAGCTGAGCTTGCCCCTCTCCCTGCATGTTTCAATGGAAGCCTGTTTTGTCTCCTACCTTTGACCGGGGTGGGCTAGGTGTTCACCAAGTGCCGCAGAGTGCCAGTTGGAGTTCCCAGATGGTCTCCACCAGCAGGTGTGCCGAATAGGTTGTATCCGGCAGAGGTGCCCAGGTGGCATTATCCAGCACCTGCGCCCTTGTGCGGCTGATGCACTAGCCCAGGATGGCCTAGGGCTGCCCTTGACCTTGCCTGCACAGCAGTTTGTCCTTCAGCAAGGATTCAGCGTTTCCCATGATTTACTGTGGGAGCCGCCACTCTTGCAATGGCGTTTGCCGCCAAGTTTCTTTAGGTGAAAGGGCCTTTTCGTCTTCCAATGTAGCGACGCATGAGGAAGTCGTGCACCAGGAAGCACGCCTCTC
The DNA here is from genome assembly GCF_040938575.1 of Ambystoma mexicanum. Classification (NCBI taxonomy): domain Eukaryota; kingdom Metazoa; phylum Chordata; class Amphibia; order Caudata; family Ambystomatidae; genus Ambystoma; species Ambystoma mexicanum. The sequence continues at coordinate 30,043,946 of NC_090933.1, read as the reverse complement.
ACTGCGTCCAGGGTCTCCATGGAAGCAGCATTTTGTCTGGTACGGTGTCGAGCACTGGATTAGAACGCTGATTAAAGCGGAAGATGATCAATCATCTTTGTTTTGGATTTTTTTTCAAGCAAGCCTAAGAAAGAAAGGGTTGTGCTTTCACAGATTGCAGACTACTGTATTGGCAAAGGCAAGTGGTGTTTCCATCTGCAGGTATTGAGATTTTAATATGATAGGTTATTTATAACGCGCTTAATACCCAGAGGTTTCTAAGCGCGGAAAATTTGAGTTTATGCATGTTGCATTATTTGGTTACTAACGCTGTCTGCAAGTTCTTTATTTTTGCCACTATTTCTGACAGTACTCAAGTCAAAGGTACTGGATATCTTTATAGTTGTCCCTTCACAGCAATTATTTGCCGTGCCCAGTGGACTGCCTATTGCGATATTTCTGTTTGAGAATTGTTGGGAGCTTGACTCACGAAGCTTGGCAGGCAGCATGAGTACATTACCTATACAATTCCTTCCCATACCGGGGAGCCCACGGTCAAATGGGAGGTATGGAAGGAAGATTTCTTTAATTACGTTATGGCCGTCCATGGACCCAATTTCACCATAGAGAGGCATATGGCCCTGCTCGTGCACAGCTTAGGCTTTCGAGGGCAGACAAATCTTTAATCTTGCCAAATTTTAGTGTGTCTGGTATGGAGATAGGGAGTCTGCCGAAGTCCCAAATGTTTTTGACGCCATTATTAGAAGATTGGACAAGCACTATGAGAAAAGAGTCATCATATTACAACAGTGCCATTTCAGTACCAGGAACCAGGTGGATGGGGAATCTGTGGAAGCGTTTATCACAGTCCTTCGCAAACTTCATAGTAAGTGTAATTTTGGCGCACCTATGATGAAAGGTTAAGAGTGCAGTTCATGCTCAAGGTGAAGGAAATGTGATCAGGGTGGAAATCTGGACTATGGGAGGTCCTTCTCTAGAAGAAGCCCTTGACATTTCTAAACAAATAGAACACACAATGGCTTGTGTTAAAGAACTGCATTTGAAATATTGCAATTCTATTACTCAGAGCACTATGAACGTGGTAAATTCCAGCCGTAATGCTGTGTCTAGAAAAAAAAGCCTTTTGCTGCCAAGAATAAAGGCAACAAATCTACAGAGCATGCCAAATCAAAGGAGGGCAGATTGGCAGCTTGGGAATAAAGAAGTGTTTTAGATGCGGTAGTTTTTCTCACTGTGCCAATGCTGTTGATTGTATAGCGTTAGCTGTTTCTGTGTTTGAGAACTTTTGAGAACTAAGAAAGGTAACTTTGCTAGGTATTGTAAGAATTTTGCAAAAGGTGTGGTCAAGGAAATATCTACTGATCAGGGTGCTGAGAGTGGTGAAGAGATTGTTGAAGCCCGGGATGAGGGGGTTTCCTGGACTGCCGGTGAAATATGTGTAAAAAAAAAAAGGAAAGGGGAAAATCTCCTGTTGATATTCTCATGAATGGGAAAACTGTGAATGTGGTTGTCACGACCCTCACCCAAAACCCCCTCTGGCAAACCCATTGGCCATGTGGAGTCAGGACTCGGGCCTCTAGAGCCTGGCATCCTCTGCAAAAGCCCTCATGGGGCCAGTCGTGGCGCCTATGGCGCCAGGCTCATACACCATGAATAACAATGTGCTTGGGAACTACTTGTTAAGGAAAGCATCTCGTGGGCGCTGAATACCTGAACTTCCGGTTGTCGGTCGTGGTGAAGTCGCCAGGCTGTCCGACTGATGAATGCAGAAAGTGTAACGCGAGAAACCGGCACAACCCTCACCCTGAAATCAACAGGGTCAGAAGGGGACTGGCTCCCAACGCCACGGATGCGCTCTTCCCTGATTTTCGTGATGTCGGGACAGTGCAAGCACTGTCAGGGAAGGCGGGTCTTGAAACAATGATGACAGTCCACAGCTGAATACTACAGCAATGACTCCCAAGAAATGGCAGCAGGCAAAAGGCAGAAGCTTGAGATGATTGTCCACAGCTGAATGCAGCGATGACTCCAGGAAATGGCAGCAGTCAAAAGGCTGAAGCTTGAGTAGGCTGTAGCAGTTCCAGCAGTTGAAGTCTGACGAGAGGCAGAGACCCCCAAGGGGGCAGAACAGAGCCAGAAGCAATTGGCTGAGAGGAACAGTGCAGGATCAGAACCCTAGGGCTGCCTAAGAAGGGGACCCAAGTAGATAAGGAGAACCCAGGGGGAACCAAAAGGAGTGGAAGGGAGCAGAGACAACCCCCACGGGAACCAGCAAGGGAAACCAGGGAAGAAGCAAGGAAACAGGCTAAAGCAGGTAAGGTGCAGCTGCAGGGAGCTGCAGCGGCGAGGACGCGATCCAAAAGCAAACCGCGTTGAGACGCGGTGTGTTACAAGACACAGGCCCTTAAATAGGGCCGGCAGCACCCGGGAGGCTTGGAACGCAAGCAGTGCTGTCCCCGGGTGCTGCCGCGCCCAAAACGGGGCTTGGGAAGCAAGCTTGCGGCTTCCCAAGCGCTCTGTGGACGGCACATGCGCGAAGGGCGAAACACGGCCTTCCACGCATGCGCAAGCCCAAAGATACGGGAAACCCAGAAGCGGCGAGTGCTGCAAAAGGCTGCGGTCCCCCCATCCAAAATCGGGGATAAAGACACCAGGACGGGGTGCGCCGGGACCGACAGGTGCACCTCCTGCCCCAGGTAAGTGATGTAGTAACACTATGTCCCGTCCCAGAAAGGCCAGGTGCCCCAGGTTTCCAGGGGAAACAGTGATAGAATTTGCGGACCAGACGGGGAGCATGCACATAACTACGTGGTTCCCAAGTGCGATCACAGGCAGGGTAGCCCTTCCAGTCCACTAAGTACTGGAGAACCCCCCGTCTTATGCACGAATCACAAATCTCCTGCACTTCAAATTCTGGTTTACCCCGGACAACAACTGAGGCAGGACGAGGGGAAGACCGCCCAAAAGTATCAACCACGTATGGCTTCAAAAGGGAGACGTGGAAGACAGGGTGTACCCGCCAGGACTGAGGCAACTGTAAACAAAACACTACTGATGATAAACACCTAGTAATCCTGAATGGGCCAAAGTAACGGGGAGCCAGCTTGGTAGGTAGATTACGCACTGGCAGATTCTTAGAGGACAACCAAACCAAATCTCCCACCCGGAAAGCGGGTTCTGGGGTTCGCCCTTTATCAGCCCGTTGCTTCATGCGCTCCTGTGCCTCTGCCAGGGTTCTGCGTGCCAAGGAGTGTTGATCTTGGTTAGTTCTTTCAGTCTGGCCGTTAGTGTGAGGATGATAACCCGAACTAAGTGCTCGGTGAATGCCGAGATGACTACACAATTGGCGCCAGAAAGAGGACAAGAACTGGGATCCACGGTTGGATATGATCTTTTCTGGTAATCCATGTAACCTGTAAACATCCTGAAGAAATGCCAAAGCCATCTGAGATGCTGTGGGTATTCTAGGAAATGGAACAAAATAGGCCGCCTTGGTAAAACAGTCCACAACCATGATACAGGTATATCCTTCCGATGGGGGAAATTCAAAGATGAAATCAACAGCTATGGTGTGCCACGGGTAAGGAGGTATCTCCGTGGGATGAAGCAACCCCAGTGGTCTCTTCGAAGGTGTCTTAGTCTGGGCACACACAGGACAGCTCTTGACATACCGGTCAACTTCATCGGCCCATCCTGGCCACCAGAACTGTCTGGATACTAATTCTCGGGTGGCTCTTACCCCACGATGTCCACCCACTCGGGAATCATGGAACACATGAAGTACAAGAGTTCGAAGAGAGATTTTGGGGATATATAACCGGTTCTGATAGAAAAGCAACCCATTACGTTCAGTGATCTGAGATTGCCTCAGGAGGCTTGCCCGAGCTGGATCTGATATTGTGTCCTGTAGAATAGTCTGGAGATGAGGTGAAAGTGTGAATAGAAAATGCTTTGGAGATATTAGTGGCATATCCTTATATTCACTTCTTACGTCTTCTTCCAAAGACCAGGATAGAGCGTCGGCTTTCACGTTCTGAGCACTGGGAATGTACATAATATGAAAATCGTAGTGGGAGAAAAAGAAGGCCCACCGGGCTTGACAAGAGGTTCGGCACTGAAAAGACCGCAAATACTGTAAGTTACGGTGATCAGTCCGTAATTCCACAGAATGCTGTCCCCCAAGGAGATGATGCCTCCATTCAACAAACGCTGCTTTTATGGCCAACAACTCCTTTTCAATTACTGCGTAATTCCGTTCACTAGAAGTGAGCTTGCGGGAGAAATATGCCACAGGGTGTTCCATGCCTGTTTTGGATTCCTTCTGCAGGAGAACAGCACCAACAGCAAAGTCGGAAGCGTCTGCCTCCACGATGTATGGCATCTCGTCATTAGGATGACGCAAAATGGGTGCAGTGCTGAAAGCTTGCTTCAAGGTGTCAAAAGCCGTGGTGGCCTGCGAATTCCAAAGAAAGTGTACTTTGCTGCTGGTTAGTTGGGTCAAAGGAACCGTGAGTTGTGAAAAATGGGGTATGAATTGCCGATAAAAATTGGCGAATCCCAAAAATCGTTGAAGGGAATTCAGATCCAGTTCTGAATGGCTTGTACCTTGACTGGATCCATGAAGATACCTGTGCCACTGATCACATAACCCAGAAACTCCATGCTTTCCTGATGAAAATAACACTTCTCTGCCTTTGCGTATGGTTGGTTCTGAGACAACCGTCGAAGCACCTCACAATACTGTCCCACATGTTGTTCTTGGGAAGCAGAAAAGGTGAGGATATCATCAAGGTACACCCAAACCGAGATGCCAATCAGATCGCTAAAGATGTTGTCCATAAAGCGCTGGAAAACGGCTGGGGCATTACATAACCCGAATGGCATTACCCGGTATTCGTAATGCCCAAAAGGAGTTTTGAAAGCCGTCTTCCATTCATCGCCTTCTTTTATCCGAATCAAATGATAGGCACCACGCAGATCCAACTTGGTAAAAACCTAGGCCGCTCGAAGAGATTCCATGATGTTCCGGATTAAAGGCAGTGGGTATCTATCTTTTTGTGTGATGTCATTCAATTGACCATAGTCAATACAGGGACGTTAGGGTACCTTCTTTCTTCTTCACAAAAAATAGAGGAAAACTAGCAGGTGACTTTGAAGGTGCAATGTATCCCTTCTTGATGCAATCAGACAGATATTCCTGTAGGGCCGCCTTCTCGGTTAGGGACAAGGCGTACACCTTCCCATGAGGTATTACAGAACCAGGTACCAGATCTATGGAACAGTCAAACGTTCTGTGAGGTGGCAGAGGTATGTCCCCAGGCTCGGAAAACACGATCTGGAATTCGGCGTATTCCTGAGGGATTGGCAACAACGAGCAAAACCCTGGTGGACCACTACTCCTCGTAAGGGGTATGGAGGTGATATCATTCTGAGGCACGCCGGGCGAGCAACAATTACAGAGGCAATAAGCGGAAGAGAAATCCAAGGTGCGAGCTCCCCAATTGATGGTTGGATTGTGGTGAAGAAGCCAGGGTAATCCCAAGACCACTGGATAGGAAGATGATCTGATGACACCCAGAGCGATTCTTTCTCCATGTTCCTTGATCTGGATACGTAAGCACATGGTATGTTGACGAATTGGCCCTGAAGATAAGGGGGTCCCATCGATCACCTCTACGGGCAGGACACTTCTCTGGGCGAACAAAGGTATGCCATGACGTGCTGCGAACGCTTCATCAATGTAGTTTCCAGAAGCCCCACAGTCTAATAAGCCAAGAACGTCCACCTCTTTGTCTAACCATGTCAGCTTGATCTTCAAAACCAGCAAGACAGCCGGTTGCATGGGCTGAACCAAGGAACTGGGGTCGGAAAGAACTGAGTACGAGGAAGGACCTGTCGTTGCCTTTCCTACAGACGACAGGCCTTCTAGTTTTCCGACTTCCTTTGGGGGCGTAGAGGACAGGAACCCAAGTAGTGCCCGGCGGCCCCACAGTACAAACAAAGTCTCAGACTTCTTCTGCGTTTCCGTTCTGCTTCAGATAGCAGACCCCTCACGGCACCCAACTGCATGGGTTCTGGGCCGGGGTCTGAAGACCCAGTAGTCCCGGTCTGAGTGTTTGGTGGTCTTGAGAACATCCGCTCTGCTCGACGTCTCTCTCCCCTCCGTTCTGCCAATCTGTGGTCAATGCGCAAAACCTGTTCTACAAGTTGCTGGAGGGTGTCAGGCTCTGGGATGTGCAGTAACTCGTCCTTATACTCCTCTCTCAATCCTCTTTGAAACAAAGTTTTTTGGGTTATTTCAGGCCACTGAGAATCGGTTGCCAATTGACGAAAGTGACCAATGTAGGCTATAATGTCCATAGATCCCTGTTTGAGGTCCATCAATTGGTTTTGTGCTGCGGAGGCCCGATTTGGTGATTGAAAAACCTCCAGAAATGCTTTTTCGAAGGCTGCAAAGTCATTAAGAATAGGGCTATTGGCAGACAGCAAGGGGGCTGCCCACGCAAGGGCATTCCCGGTCAAGTTTCCCAGTATATATCCAATCTTGGCCTTGTCCGAATTGAAATAAGAGGCTCTAAAGAGGAAATGTATTTTACAGTGGTTGCAAAACTCTGCCACACGTCTTGCATCTCCATCAAACTTGATAGGTGCGGCATGAGACATAGCTCCTTCACCCTGAGATGCTGCCCCAGTACCTTGTGTCACCATCCGTCTTAGACCAATGTTTTCTTGGCGGAGCGCAGTCATCTCGGCTCAAAGAACTCGCATCTCTTCCCGAAGTTCCTGAGCCTCATCCATCTCGGAGTCAGAAGACAGGCGTCTCAATCTGTTAAGGAAAGCGTCTCGTGGGCGCTGAATACCTGAACTTCCAGTTGTCGGTCGTGGTGAAGTCGCCAGGCTGTCCGACTGATGAATGCAGAAAGTGTAACGCAGAAACCGGCATAACCCTCACCCTGGAATCAACAGGGTCAGAAGTGGACCGGCTCCCAACACCACGGATGCGCGCTTCCCTGATTTTTGTGACGTCGGGACAGTGCAAGCACTGTCAGGGAAGGCGGGTCTTGACACAATGATGATAGTCCACAGCTGAATAGTACAGCAATGACTCCAAGAAATGGCAGCACGCAAAAGGCAGAAGCTTGAGATGATTGTCCACAGCTGAATGCAGCAATGACTCCAGGAAATGGCAGCAGGCAAAAGGCTGAAGCTTGAGTAGGCTGTAGCAGTTCCAGCAGTTGAAGTCTGACGAGAGGCAGAGACCCCCAAGGGGGCAGAACAGAGCCAGAAGCAATTGGCTGAGAGGAACAGTGCAGGGTCAGAACCCTAGGGCTGCCTAAGAAAGGGACTCAAGTAGATAAGGAGAACCCAGGGGGAACCAAAAGGAGTGGCAGGGAGCAGAGACAACCCCCATGGGAACCAGCAAGGGAATCCAGGGAAGAAGCAAGGAAACAGGCTGAGGCAGGTAAGGTGCAGCTGCAGGGAGCTGCAGGGGTGAGGACGCGATCCAAAAGCAAACCGCGTTGAGACGCGGTGTGTTACAAGACACAGGCCCTTAAATAGGGCCGGCAGCACCCAGGAGGCTTGGAACGCAAGCCGTGCTGTCCCCAGGTGCTGTCGCGCCCAAAACGAGGCTTGGGAAGCAAGCTTGTGGCTTCCCAAGCGCTCTGTGGACGGCGCATGCCCGAAGGGCGAAACACGGCCTTTCGCGCATGCGTGAGCCCAAAGATACGGGGAAACCCGGAAGCGACGAGTGCCGCAAAAGGCCACGGTCCCCCCCCAGCCGAAATCGGGGATAAAGACGCCAGGACCGACAGGCGCGCCCCCTGCCCCAGGTAAGTGATGTGGTAACACTACTTTATTGTATTGTCAGTCAACATGGAGGCATCCACATAGCTTGGTTCCTAAGAACCAAGCTATGCGGTCTAGTGTTTTGGGTGTGGCAGGCCTGGAACTACTTTCCCTGGTACTACTTTACCTGGGCTATATAAACCACACACTGACTGCAGAACATGCTTCGTGTTACTTTGCAGCTTGCAACGTGACGCTCACCGTGTCCAGCTATTCCCTCGAACCTCGGAGAAGCAGAACCTGCAAAGAGACAAAAGGAACATCATTAGCAGCAGCATCTTACCTGCAGTCTTCATCTTTAAACACTCGCAGCTACTGAGAACAGCTTCCTCGAATCTGCACTCCTTCCGGACAGAACGACCTGAAAGAGGAAGATAGAGGCAACATTAAAGAAAGCTGTAGAAATATTTACAAATTACGAACTGCTCAAAAGGCTTACCTGGCTGGTCGCCTCTCGGCTTGCACCACTCCGGGCATTCCCCTTGCGCTGAAGTACACCGCAACCTAAAAGGAAGGAAAACACAGGTTAGCAAAGGCAAGGCTTTGCAGCGCTGCGCATAGCGCTTACTTACCGCATCATAGCGCTCTTAATGCACCATCATTTACCAGCGAGGCTCAACCAAGCCAGTTTGCCGCGCTGAAGCTCTGCATACCTAAGGGAGAAAAAAGAGACATTTTAAACAAAGAAAGGAATGCAGGATAGCAACAAAACTAAAGAACAGCAATAAGACCTACCTGAACAATATCAAACGGACCAGCGTCAGTGAAGTAACTGGACCACACTCGCCCATGAAAGACAACGCGCCCCTGCAAAGAAGGCAGGACGGAGAGCACACCTAATTCTACCACAAGGCAGAACCTTCCCCGCAGACCACATCAGGGCAAAGCTGAGAAGCATACCAGCGAGTAACCCAGCTGGGTGGCGTCCCTGTGGATACCAGGTGAGCGTAACAGTGGTTTTAGACTCTGGCTAGAATTATACTATATTCAATTCTAATGTGTGGAAGAAGAGGACATCGAAAAAAACCTCTTTGAAAACCCAGAGTAAAGGTGAGTGCATTTGCTGGTACACGTATTGAGTTCATTGGTTATTTCAAAGCCAATATTTGCTGCCATGGAAAGAATACGGTAGCAAATGTGTATGATTCAAAGAGAGGTGGCAGTCTTCTTAGCTGGTTTGAACAGTCAGATCTCAGAATTATAATCAATCCCAAGGTCCCTGATCGTATACCTGCTGTTTCCAAGATGTCAGCCAAGCCAGAAGATAAGTTTGAGTGTTTGTTTGGACCAAATATTGGTTGTCTAAAACGGTTTTCACTCAGGATAATGCTTAAACAAGGTGCTGTCCCTGTAGCCTCCAAAGCTCACTGTGTTCTCATTGCGTTAAGAGAGGATGTCTCCAAGGAAATTTAGAAATTACTAGCTCAAGACATCATAGAGGAAATAGAAGCCTCAGCGTGGGTTTCCCCAGTTGTCACGGTAAATAAGGGAAATGGCAATGTTAGGCTGTGAGTTGACCTGAGAGCTTTGAATAAGTGTTTGGTGGTGGACACATTTCTGTTTTCCAGCCTAGGGTCTGCATGGATTCACATACTCATGAATATTCCCTGTTGTCAGGCTTGGAATCCTCTGTAAAAGAAAAGAAACAGTTTCACTTTCACTTCAAAACTGTATTTCTCCTCTAAACCAATTACTATCCTCTGGGTCATACTGCCCCCATCCAGTGACAGTCCTCTCCATAGGCCCCGCCTCTGGCAGTCATCTTAAGATTTTTACAGCATGCTTCAGTGTTGGGAGTCCTCGAGTTTGCTCTCCGAGCTATTCGTACGATGTTTTGCGATGCAAAAAGTTCAATTTTTGTTCCAAAGAGCCCAAGTGCTCTTTTCCTCATCTGCCTGCAACAGGGATCCGTTGTCGGTGATGTTCCACACCGCTCAAGGGCGAACATTCATCGAAGATTCTAGAATGCCATTGTGGGCCTACTTCGAGCCCTCCAACCATGACAGTGGCGAAGAAGGAGGGAAGGCTATGGAATGTGTTTGTAGAAGACAAACACCTAAAATGCCTCTACTACCTACACCTGGACCACAAGGAAGTGGAGTGCGAGATATGCCTAGGTTTCTCCAAGAAGACAACGAAAGACAGACAAAGTAGGCTGGCGGCATTGCTTAACTCGAACAAGGCCTCTGACCCGTGCTCCGAGCAGATTCATGCCTCGTCCAGGACCGGCTGGTGCGAGGAGCTGTCTTCTAAGTCTTTTGAGATCGCCCCATGCATGGGGGTCCAAGATAATACAAAGATCTGCAAGTCCGAGCCCACCAGGTTCACCGCTGATGCAGGTCCCAAAGTGGATAGGGTATGATTGACATCACCCTCTGCCTCCCTAGCCAGCCTACCATCAAACTCCTCTTCAAAGAGAAAGTCATCCACCCTGGCAAAGCTATGGGAGAAATCTGATAAGCCAAAGATGGAGGTGAAGAAGGCTGCACAGCCCAAGCAGGCTCAACTGGCACAGTGAAAGTCTTTGTCGGCAGCTTTGTCGATGGCTACCACTACCATGGCAGCTGTGGACGCTGATCCTACGAGGGTGGCTCCTGTGGTGCAGAAAGTGTCCCTGCCCCTTCGGCGCAACACTGCAGCAGAGGCCTTGGCAAAGGCTTCTGGCAACCCACAAGGGGTTATGGCACAGGCCCACGGCAAGGTTCAGGCCCCTCAGGGAAGAAAAGGGTGGAGGGGGCAAGGAGGCCCCGAAACAGTCCTCCCAGTTCGCTGCTCAAACTATTGAGGTCTTGTCCACAGACAACGAGGATCAAGAGTCCAAGCATATAGTCCACGAGTATGACGACGGTGCAGGGCCTAGTTTGCCTTCTCTGCCTTCTCAGCTGAGGAAAATCCTATCGACTCTCCACACCTTCGTGTCAAAGATCCATATGCGGATTCCCCCGGCACCGTTAACTGTAGCGCCGCAGGTACCCGATCAGCCGCCTCTGAAATAGAGGAAGCATCATGTGACGCCCCCATATGAACCTCCACCAACAGATCAGACCCCAACTCTCCCAGCGGGCCCAGGCACGGCTGCAGGGATGGATACGGCCACGACTATGGATGAAAATGAAGACTTCGCCCAAGCAGACAATGAATCGCCTCATTTGAATGCTCCGCATAGTGTCTCCCCACCGTAGGGTGGGTTCGCTCCACTCCATGATCGCCAGGGCCTCCAAGCTATTCCAGCTGGTGCCCGAAGAAGCCAAGAAGCAGGGCTTCTTAAAGGCGAGAGGCCAAAAGGAAGACCATCATAGCGGTGCCCTTTCTGGATGATATTTGGGAAGAGGCCTTGGCCCTCATGAATAACCCTTGCACAGCTCCAGCCAAACAGGATAGGCTGGAGAAGAAATATAGGGTGCTGGATGCTGCACCCAAGTGCCTGAGATCGCAACCATTGCCGGACTCGATGGTGTTGGCTACCGCAAGAAAACGGTCAGCTGACCCATCCTCATCGTTGTCAGTCCCTCCGGACAGCGAGGGGAAAAGGATAGACGTCATAGGGAAGTACGTGATTTACACAGCGGCGTCCACAATCAAGGGGGCCGATTCTGACGTTCCTCCCCAACGATAAGAAGATAGAAGCCCTTGCTCTCTTCCAGGAAGGGGAAGTGGCATCGGACCATGCCATCAAGCTGGCAGCGGACGTCGCCGACACGGAGCTCCGACAGATGGGGAAGTATGTCTGTCTTCATTGGCAGGGATGGATGAAGGCCACTAACTTCCGTCAGGAGGTCCAGGCAAAGGTACTGGACATGCCCTTTGACAGGGAGAATCTGTTTGGGAAGGCAGTCAACGAGTCTGTCCAGGCCATCAAGACGGATATGGGGACGGCCCGTACCCTCTGCACTTTTCCAGAAGCACTACTTGTTTTCTTTTAGCTCCTCCAGGGGAAAATTGAGCAGGTCATCAAAAGGTTTCTCCATGTCTTACAGACAGCCTTCCAGGTCCTCAACACAAGACTCCTACAGAGGCTGCTACCAGACCTGCGATAGAGGATGACAGTGTCGCCGTCACCCGTAGGGTAGGACGTCAGCGCCCAAGCAAACCTAAATCGGCCAAGACATTGGGCCTCCGGCTGACGAGGTTAATCAGCGAGTGGAGTAAGATCACTACCGACAGAGGGGTGCTGAACGCTCTCACCCAGAGGCACACCTTGGAGTTGCAGCGCAGGTGTCCACATATTCGGCTGGTTCCACATCAGGATCAGCAGATCCCTCAGCTTCTGGAAGAGGTACGAAAGGGGCGATAGAGCTAGTTCCCCAACAGCTCCGGGGCTCCGGAGTCTATTCTAGATACTTTCTAGTAAGAAAGAAGACAGGGGGCTGGATACCCATCCTGGACCTATGACGTCTGAAGAAATACTTAAAGTCTCAAAAATTCAGGCTGGTCATGTTGCAGCACATGCTCGGCCAACTGGACAAGGGTGATTTCTTGACGTTGTTGGACCTGGAGGATGCCTATTTCCACGTCCCCATTCACAAGAAACATCAAAAATGTCTACGCTTTGTGGTGCAGGGCCAGCACTACCAGTACAAGGCCCTACCATTCGGCTTGAAGTCGGCCGCAAGAGTGTTCACCAAGTGCCCGGCACCAGTGGCGGCCCATCTACATCTACAGGGCATACACGTATACCCATACCTGGACAACTGGCTGATACACACCCACTCACGGGGGCTGGCCGACGAACACACAAAGGCGACCGTTTGACTGTTGACGGATCTGGGATTCTCCGTCAACTATCCAAAGTCCTGCTTAATTCCATTGCAGAACGTGCTGTTCCTTGGCGCCAGACTCAACACATTGTCTTGCCTGGCGTACCCCTCGGAGAAGAGGCTAGCAGCCATGCCAGGAAAGGTGTAACAACTGTCATCAGCGGTGACGGCCACGGCGCGGGCCATCAAGTCGTTACTGCGGATGATGTCCTGCATCTACCTCGTCCACCTCTGCAGGTTGCGTGTGCGACCCCTACAGGAATTCCTGGATGCCCGTTGGATACAGGTGTCTGGAAATTTCACGGACAAGATCTCTCTCAACGAGTTCCGATGGGCGATACAGGGGTCCGCTCCCACATTGCACAAAGCACTGGATTTCAAAACCCCCCATACCCGGACACGGTTACCACGGATGCCTCCCTGGAAGGTTGGGGAGCGCACACCGGACGTCTACACGCCAGAGACCTGTGACTGCCGGAGGAGAAGGATCTGCATATCAACATCCTGGAATTACTGGCAGTGTTCTGGGCCCTCAAGTCGTTCCTCCCGTCTCTGAAAGGGAAGGCGGTAAGGATTTTCAATGACAACACCACCGTCATGTTCTACATCAGGAACAGGAGGCACCCACTCCCTGGCACTATCCAAGGAGGCTCAGGACTTGTGGCACTGGGCCGTTGGACAGGGGATGTTCTTCGTCCCTCTTCACCTGACAGGAGTCAAGAACACCATTGCAGACTCCCTCAGCATGGAACTGCACTCCTGCCACAAGTGGGAGCTTCGTCGGAATCAGGTGGACCACCTGTTTGTTGCATGGGGCAAACCCCAGATGGATCTATTTGCAACAGTGGCGAACTCCAAATGCCAGAAGTTTACCAGCAGATTACACCATCCAAGGAGCTTGGGGGATGCATTCTCCTTCCCGTGGGAAGGACATTTATTGTACGCATTCCCCCATTCCCTCACCTGCTGCGAGTCACCAACACTCTCAGACAGTGTCAATGCAAGATGATGGTTTCGTGGCCGAGCAGATTTGGTATCTGGACCTTCTCAGCCTATCAGCGGGACCTCCAGTGAAGTTGCTGGTGTTCTGGATCTTCTCACCAGAGAGGGAGGCGCAATCCTTCATTACGATGAGGATCGCTGAACATGAAGGCTTGGCTCTGGCAGCCCTGGAGTTTGGAGTTTTAGTTGCCAGCGAACTGCAGGGAGGTCCTCGCTAGGGCCTTGTTGACTTTAAGTGGAAGAGCTTTGCAACATGGTGCCGGTCGCAGAAGATTACCCCTCTGAGTATCACCGCTCCCCAGAATCTTCCATACTTGCTGTCCTTGGCAAATGCTGGGCTGGCTCACACATCCATCAAGGTACATCTGGCGGCCATCCCCTTCTACACCAGGTCCCCAGGTAGATCCTCACTGTGGTCTTACAGACTCATCAAGGAGTTCCTCAGAGGGCTTTTCCGATCCTTCCCGCCGGTGAAGGATCCTGCCCAGCGTGGGAACTCAACATGGTTCTGACGAGGCTCATGGGGGCCCCCTTCAAATGCGATGGATCAGGCCCTGCTCAAGTTTCTATTGTGGAAGACGGCTTTCCTTGTGCCCTTCACCTTTGCCAGACATCTAGGTGAGATCCAGGGCCTATCCTGCAAGCAATCGTACCTGACTTTCCATGAATCAAGGGTGGTACTGCGTACGCACCCCTCTTTCATGTCGAAGTTTCCATCGGAATTCCACCTCAACAAGCCTTTGGTACTACCTGTTTTCTTCCCAAAACCTTTGTTGCCGGTGGTGAGAGTCTTGCACTCGCTGGATGTTGCTCGTGCCTTGAAGTTCTACGTGACATGCACAAATAATTTTTGGAAGACGTCACAACTGTTTGTGAACTTTGGTCCTGTGAACCATGGGAAGGCCTTGTCCAAGGCTTCCAATTCAAGATGGCTCATCGGCTGCATCATGCACTGCAATCGGTTGGCAAACCAACCGCTGACATGCCGTCCGAGAGCCCGCTCCACCAGAGTAATCGCTGCAACAATGTTATTCCTGTCTTGTGTGACCCTGCTGGACATCTGCAGGACTGCTATGTGGAGGTCCACGCACACCTTCACAAAGTTTTTTTTGCGTCAACAATGATTCCAGGGAGGGGTCCAGAGTCGGCCAAGCAGTGCTCCGCGACCTGTTCGCTTGAGGTGAGTCTGTTCCAGAGATAAGAGTTAATTGCTTCTGTGGAGCCTTGCCACCTCCCGTGGTTGTGTAATGTTGTACTGCTGTGTATTTGTTATTCATGAGCACGTTAATCCATGCCAGACCCCATGCTGGAGAGGTTTTAAGTTACTTACCTGTAAATATTGTTCTCCAGCATGGGTCTGGCATGGATTCACATGCAAACCTTCCCTCTGACCCCTCTGCGGTTCTTCTTGGTCATACTGCCAGTTTACATGCTTAACAAATCTGAAGATGGCTGCCAGAGTTGTGGAATAGGGACAGGATTGCCATTGGATGGGGGCAGTATGACCCAGAGGACAGTGATTGGTTTAGAGGAGAAATACAGTTTGAAAGTAAAAGTGAAACAGTTTTTTCTTTTACCGAGGATTCCCAGCCTGACGATGGGGAATATTCATGAGCATGTGAATCCATGCCAGACCCATGCTGGAGAAAAATAGTTATAGGTAAGTAACTCAAACCTTACCTAATATTAGAGAAATGGTAGGCAGGATGGCTGGTGCCAAATGTTTTAGTACTTTATTTCTTTCCTCGGTCTACCATCAGATTTGCTAACATCTCTCTTCTACGCATGAAGCACTTTTAGGTTCAAACAGATGCCTTTTGGCTTTGTATCAGCTGCAGCCATCTTTCAACGCATGATGCATACATTTTGGTTTCCAGTGATAAAGTCGCCTGCGACTTGGTCGCCGGGAGCGACATTTCCCCAAAAATGCACCCTCAGTAACACTTTGCACAAATATTCTCCGTTTTGAGTTTATAATGAAAAAACTATATCCCTCCTAGAATATTTGTGGAATGTTTTTTATACTGCCAACCTTTTACAGGCGACATTATCACATTGAACCTAAATTGTTTGGTGACATTAATGGCGTGTGGTTTTCCAAGATGATATCTTGGCCACAGGTAGTTTGGAAAAAGAAAATGATGACAGGTTAACGAGTGCCCTGGAAAAATTGAGTGGTGTTGGTGTAACCTTGCAAAAGAGCAAGTCCAAATTCAGAGCAGATGAAATTGGCTATCTAGGGCACAAGCTGAATGCGCAGGGTGTTGCACCAAAAGATAGCCAAGTTTCTGCCATTGTAGGAATTCAAGCACCTATGGACAAACAGGGTCTATTGTCATGTTTAGGCTTAGTAGTAATATGCCAAATTTGTTAAAGGATTTGCAGACAGGTGTAGACACATTAGAAATCTGTGTAAGAAGGATGCTCCTTTTGTATGATCTTTGGAATGTCAAAGGGAATTTTCAGAAATCAAGGAGTGTATTGTGAATGCACCTGTATTTAGCAATTTTGACACAATCTGTGAGACCTTCCTGAGCACGTATGTCAGCAATACCGGTCTTGGTGCCGTGTTGCTCCAAAAGCAAAATGAGAGTGAGAAAGTAATAGCATTTGCCTCCAGGTGTCTGAAAGGTGCGGAGGAAGTATACTTTGTCACAGAGAAAGAAGCTTTGTATGTTGCTTGGTCCATAAAGAAATTGAGTGTTTTTGTGGGTCAGGAATTTCACAATTTGTACTGATCACAAACCGCTGGTGAGCATATTCAACTCAAAGGGTTTGGATGGCGTGTCGCATAGGATCACAACATTACAGGGACATCAATTTTTTGCAGAACATGTATCTGGCAAGCACAATGTAATTGCAGATTTTTTTGTCCAGAAATAAGAGTTATGTTGATGTGGAAACTGGTGTTGAAGAAGATGTTGATCTATTAGATATGTGAACCTTCTATTTTGGGAAATGAGTGGAAGGAAGCTGAGCGTAGGGATGGTCAATTGAGCAGGGTGAAGGATTTAGTTCTTAATTAATGGTCTGATGAGGATGGCTTCAGTGCTTTTCACAGAGTTAGGGATGAACTCAGTGTAGAGGACGGTTTTGTTCTAAGCTCTGGGCGCATATTACATCCTCTAGGTGTCAGGGACAAGCTTATGAAAATTGGTCATGAAGGTCCTCTGGGAATGTCATAACTCAAAGAGCGTCTAAGGGCTGACTATTGGTGGCCGAATCTTGACAGCTAGGTGGAAAGATTAGTGAAGGACTATATCTCGTGTGGTGACTCTGACAAATCACTAACGTGTAGTGTCTAGCCTTTGAAGCCTTTGGAATTTCCCAAAATGCCCTGGGAATTTCTGGCTATTGACCTCTTAGGACCGACAATAGGAGCTTAGGGAGTGACGAAATGTATCATTGTTCTTATGGACATGTATTCCATGTGGGTTGAGACATGTGTTGTTTAGGAGGCTTACTCTGGTGCTGTGTCATCTCTGGATCAGATATTCCATGGGGAGGGTTTTCCCAGCAGAATCCTTTCTGATAATGGTGTACAATTTACATCTTGAGTAATGAAGCAAGTTTTGACAAGTATAAGCGTTATCCATCCCAAGTCATCTCTCTTTCATTCTGAGACTAATCGGGTGGTCAAAATATTCAACAGTACCATCATGCAACGTGCACACACGGTTGGAAGGAAGGCAAGTTCTGGGAAGAGGAGGTCGAGAAAAGGTATACGTTTACAGGTGGCTCTGTATGCCACGACAGGATTAGCGCCATTTGAGGTGATGAGGAGAAAGAAACCCTCTACTGTGATATGTCCAGCATGGTTGGGCAGGACAAAATGTGTTGAGTGGGACCAGTGTGCTTTGAGAGAAAGGGCGGAGAGCAAGAAGGAGTTGATGAAGAGGCGGTATGATGATCGGAAAAGGACCAGGCTCATTAGAGTGTCTGAAGGTGACAACGTGTTGATCCTGTACCCAAGATGGACAGTAGATTTGAAGGTCCCATAACTGTTAAAAAGGAGTTGAGTGGGGCTATGTTTTTGAGGGTGGAACCATGTTTTAAAAGCCAGGGTAGTATGTAGGAGGTGAGTGTCTTCTTCATGGATGAGTGATGGGTCTGTATAAAATCTACAACATGTTTTTATATAAAAAGGGGGAGATGTGTTATATTGTTTATATCCTATTATTTATTTATAGTCCCTGGTTTGACTTCATGTATTCTTTTAAAGGTGTTTGTTTTTCTTCAGACTGGGGCTCCTGCAAAGCCTGTTGCACTGTGGCATGTGCGAGGAGCCAGGAATGGGAGTCCGACACAAAGGGTTCATGCTTTTGGTCAAAGTCTTTTATTAACAGAAAAAAGGGGTTGGGCAAATGCCTTTTTGTCCCTATCCTAAGAGGTGTTTCCCTCTTTAAAACTAAGGGTCTGTCAAAGTCAGAATGTCCAAAGCCCAAACTAAAACTGTCCAGTGTCCAAAGTACTATTCTGGCCCTCACATTCTAATAACCTTAACTCTAAATTGTTAAGGATCATTTATTTGGCCCTGAGTGGTTCATAAATGTTCAAAAAGGAAAGTGTGTAACTCCAACATAAAAGTTCCAACACAGGCTAGAGTTACTTATTCTAGAGGGTGGTTCCCTTCCCCAGGATTTCTCTTTCCTTGGTTGCTTGCTCAACAATATCAGTTCCTTAGGTTTCTCCTGGTCAAATGTACAAACAAACTTGACGTTCTTTCTCTGTCTTGTCAGGATATCTGGTATATTCTCCTGCCAGGCATTCACATCTTATTTCCTTGGTTTCACACAGGCCTTAACTGGTCTTGATATATACCTCTCAGGGCCCCTTTTCTGATATACTTCTTTTATAATGTTCAAACAATTGTTCCACAAAACAACTTTTGTTCTTTTATCCATATCTTGTCAGGTTACCTGGTATACTCTCCTGCCAGGTTTTCTCCAAGCATACTTGCAATGGCCTGGTATACTATCCTGCCAGGGCTTCTCTGTATACTTGTGTAATTGCCTGGTATACTCTCTTGCCACTGCTTTATTTTAACACACTTGCAATTGCCTGGTATACTCTCCTGCCAGGAATTTCATCAGTGGGTTCTACACACCCAAAGTGAATAGTCTCTTTTCTCTGTTTTCCTTAACATTTGCTTGGTATTCTGTACCAATGGTGTATAGGAAGAATGTGCTTTGCTACGTTCTTTTGTCTACATAGAACTTTGTAATCATGGGGCTTCCCCAGAAAGTGCGAGTATGATTTACAATAGAAATGTTTCCAGTGATGTCAGTGCTGAAGGGAGTCATGTTTTTCTTCACCTGCATGTGGCTTTGAAATGTAACAACTTTATTTCCTTAATGAGAAAAGGCTCATTTTCTATGATTGGTATTTGTGAATGGGACAGGAAGAAACGCTGTAGGCATTCTAAACTGCCTTGCATCTGAGATTTTTAATGTTAAGGTCCTTAAACTGAGAGCTCCTGATTAGATAGAAGAATTAATAGTTTTTAGAATTAGTTTAGTATTCTTAGGTAGCATAATTTGTTAAGGGCTATTCCTGGTGAGCAGAGACCTGTGAGGGACATTGTGAGCTGAAAGACACAGTGGGAGTGCTGGCAGCTTATTGAACTTTGTAACATTAACAGCGTGTGTGGTCTAATTTGTATCCTTTGTAGTTGTGTGACAGAGCTGCAGAGAATTCTTCAGCGAGACTAGTTTGAGGAAGTATTGTGAGAGGAATTTGACTTTATTAGCATGCGCACGTTTGTCTAAGTATCAAGCCCGATTCGGTCGTAGGACTTCATTGCATGCTGGCGTAAGAGCGTACTCGTTTGTTTTCTTTTTTGTTTTCTTTTTTCTCGTTTCCTTGCATGGTGCGAGTTAACCAATCACGCGTGAGAAGCCTTGGAAAAAATAAGTCCATTAACAATTGCAGAACGCACCAGCAACGTTACAAGAGCAGTAAAGAAAATACTGTGACTGTCACTTTTAATTTATTTATTTTTGCATTTGTTGCAGTGCACTGAACCCTTGGGTATCTAGGCGCTAGTTACATTGAGACAAAAAAATAAAATGCAGAGTACAGCGAAAGCTAGAAACAAACTAGAAATTCGACATTGAGGGAATGGTGTCTTAAAAGTCTTGGTTCGAGGAGTAGGGGTGGAGGGGGGGAAGCCAGGTACCCGAATGTCTCAGTTAGTTAGCTTGGGATCTTTTAGGCGAAAAGCCACGTTTTTAGTTTTTTTCTGAAGGTCTAGTGGGAAGGTTCCCTTCTCAGGGTGATGGGGAGATAGTTTCAGAGCTTGGTGGCCATGACAGGAAAGCTCTGTCCTCCTGTAGTCTTTCTGGTGAAGGTGGGCACTCTGAGGGGATGGCTGTTTGTGGATCTTAAAAGGCGAAGGGGGGTATTTCTCCACCCGTTGTGATAGGTAGGCCGGGGCAGTGTTCGTGGTGCACCTGTGTACGATGGAATGGGTCTTGAATTTGATCCTTTCACTGACCGGAGCCAGTGGGCGTCTTTCCTGGCCTTTGTGATGTGGTTGTGTTTGGACAAACCTAGGGCTGCTCAGAGGGCATTGTTTTGGATGATTTGCAGCTTGCACAATTTGCGTTTGGCGGTTCCTACAAAGAGAGCGTTACAGTAATCCATGTTGGCTCCGGTAATACCTCTGGGTATGGTGAGTCGGTTGGTTGTGGTGAGGCATGGCTTGCTGGCGGTCAATATTTTTGCAGTGTAGGCAGCAATGGCATTGACCTAGCGAGAGAGGTCAAGGCTGGTATCTATGTAGATGCCCAGGATTTTGGCTGCAGAAGATGTTTGGATCCGGTTGGCGTCAATGTCAAATGCTTTGTAAGCTGGATCAATGCTGCAGAGGGTGGAGTGTGAGCCTACAATGAGGATCTCTGTTTTGTCGTTGTTGAGGCATAACTGATGGGTTCCCATCCAGTATTGGACAATCTCATAAACTGAGCTGATCATTGTGGCGTCAAGGTGATAGGAACCAGAGAGGCGGAGGAGGATTTGGGTGTCATCAGTATAATTTGCATAGCATATGCATAGGGCATTTAGATGAACAAAAAGGGGTTTAAAATACATGTTGTACAGGGTACAGGAGATGCAGGACCCTTGTGGGACTCCACAGGTTACTAGTGCCAGTGGGGCAGCATGGTCATCCATAAAGACACGGGAGGATCTGTCTGCTAGAAAGGATCCAATCCTGTATGTTTCTGCTGGGGAGAGGTTTGCTGTTGTGGTGAGGTGCTTTCAAAGTGTCTGGTGGTCGACAAGGTCAAATGCTTTTTATAGGTCCAGCATGAGGAGCAGGGTGAGTTTGACTGAGTCTTTGATATTGTCTAGCAGTCTTTTAGGTCCAATAAGGTGGTTTCGGTTCCGTGCCTTGGAGGGAAGCCTGATTGGCAGGTGCCCAGGATGTGGTTGTCCTCGAGGTGTTATTGGACCTGGATATATGCTGCGTAGTCGAGGATTTTAAGGATGAAGGGTACAGTGGTGATCGGGTGGTAGTTAGTGGGGGATGGTGGAGTCAAGGGAGTTTTTTTTTGAAGCATGAGGATCCAGGCTGTTTTCAGGACTGTTGGCACAGTTTTTGTTACGAAGGAGAAATTGATCATAGATGTGATGATGGATGTAAGCGCCTGGGCGCAGTCTTTAATGATAGGGGCCGGACAGGCATCTCCTTTGCATCGGGAGTGTTTGAGGCCTTTGATTATGTTTGTGACTTTGTGTTCCAATACTAGGTGAAAGTTAAATTAGGGAATGGGTCATCTGGTAGGAGGATTGGGGGGCGAGGAGATAGCTGGTAGGGTTTTGGCGAGGATGTCCAGTTGCTTAGCACAGAGTTTCGCCTGAAGGGAGGCAATTTTCTGCATGAGGGCTTCTTGTACCTTGGTGCACCAGGCGTCGTCTATGATGAGGTCTTAGGGAGGGGAGACTGGCGACTTGATTTCACGTAGGATCGTGAAGAGTTAGAGGATGTTCGATAGTGCGTTGTTTTTGGCAGTGTGAATTGCTCTTTTGTACTCTTTGGCTAGGACAATATACAGGGCTTTAGAAATTGTGGAAGGGTCTTTTCTCCAAACAGATTCTGCAGTACGTTTCTTGGCACGGAAGACAACGAGCTTGGGGGTGAACCAGGCATTAATTTGTAAAGCTTGTTTGGTTTCGCGCTTTTTAAGCAGAGCTAGTGTCGACAGCTAGAGCAATGGTGGTGTTGTGCATTTTGTCCAGGGTGGCTGTGTTCTTGTCTGGGTTGGACGGGATTGTGAGGGCTGAGAGGAGGGGAGTGAGGCGGTCCTTGTTAAGGTTTTTGGTGCAGCGGGCTAAGGCTTCAGGTTTTATTTTGTGATGGGGGTTGGGCCTCTTGTTGATGGAGAGGTCGAATATGATGGTGTGGTGGTCAGATCACAGACAGGTTGTGGTGGTGAGGCCAGGCACGTTGCAGTTAAGGTCAGCAATCCAATTGAGTGTGCAGCCATAGATGTGGGTAGGTTGAGTGGTTCGCTGTGCACAACCAATGTGATTGAGGGCAGTGGATAGGCTTTTTGCGTGTGGGTCTGTGGGGTAATTGAGGCCAAGATTGAGGTCTCCCAGGATTAGGATTTTTGGGCTGGGCTTGATGGTGAGGTTGATAATAAACATGAGGTCTTCCTTGAAGGAAGCAATGGGGCCTGGTGGGCGGTAGATGAGATGGAGGTTGAACGTGTTGGCGGGTGAGAGAGTGAGTTTGTTGTACAGCATTTCACAGTTTGGGTTTGGGCTAGATTTGTTGGCCCTGATGTTTATGGTGTGTTCGTAGATAAGAGTGACTCCGCCGCCTCTCCTGTGGGTACTGTCATTGCGCATGATGGTGTATCCTGGGGGTATAGCGATGGAAAAAGCAGGGCCTGCTGCAGGTTGGAGCCAAGTCTCGCAAATGGCAAGCAGGTCGAGACCATTGAAGTTGACGAGGTTGTGGATCTCAGGGGCGTGTGCAGGTACTGATCTGTCATTGATCAGGGTGCATTCGAGTGGCTTGTTAGGAGAGGCCACTCGGGGTGAGTGAATGCAATGTTTTGGGGTGGTTGGTGGGGAAGAGGGACAGGTGCGCAAGCAGAGGAGCTTGTTTCTAGATTGGATGGAGGGTGGCTATGAAGGGGGTGGCGTGGGCTGATTGTGGGTACGGGGTCTTCTGGTGCGTAGCTGGAGGAACTGGTTTCTGATAGGTATGTGGGAGGCTGATTGTGGGTGTGGGGCCATCTGGTACGGATGATCTGGAGGTGCTGATTCCTAATAGATATTGGGAGAGGTGGGAGGCATTTATGTTCAATTAGAGACTATATAGGGCCTCAGCCCGTGCTAACGGCGGGTTGCCGATGGACTTGCAGCACTTTACCGGTGCCCGACATCCTGGTGCCACTGAGAAATTACAAGTCCTGGCAGATCGGGAGGTCAGGCACCGGTAAATGTTAGTACCCAGTCCCATAGGACTCCATGGGAGTGGGGAGACTGAAGCACATGCACAGTTGCTAACAGTGCCAGTGCTTCCGTCAAAACTCTGCAGGCAGGGTCTGGCAGGTCAGGCGCAAAGGCCCCCACCCACTAGGTTGTATGGAAAGGGTGCCGGTATGGTGCGACAGGCACTCTTATTTCCGGACCGCCACAGTTGTAATGATGCCCTGTGTGACTAGCAGCAAAAAAAAATATATTCACTATTCTGTTCTGGGTTTGGGCTGTGACTTTAGAAAAATAATTTCAGGGGTTGTGGCCTGGCTGGAGACTGATTGCGGCTTAGCCCTGTGAGCTCCGGAGCCCGAGCCTAATACACCAAATATGTGGTCCCCTTTTTGTTATACCGTAAGCACTCAACTGGTAAGAAGTTGGCCCGGACGATAGGTCTGCCTGCTACTGGCAACGAAGCAGTAATATGGCCAACGGGCTGTCCATGACAGAGCCTCGCTGACAGAAGAGGCGAACTTCCCTCTGGGTGAGAGCAAGGAACGGGAATCAGATTAAGCTAGCTGGCTGCCTGTCACGAAGCCTGTAAAGCGGCAAAGCTGACAGGGCGCCCACATCTTGAGCGACACCTGATGCAGGGATCGTGATGAGGCACACTCTCTATGCCTTCGTCTAATCCAATGGCAGCGACTGATTGAGGGACGGTAGCTGCCTGGCCACTGCAGAGCGATCCCTACTAGGAGAGAGAGACTCAGTACGAGATTCCGACAGAACCGTTAGCCTGCAAGTAGCGTTAAGCGAGACATGGTCACCGGTCCACATGGGAGGCTTCAATCACTGAATCAAAAGTACCCATTAGCGAGAGGCGCAATCAATCCCATCCGAGTTGTGAAACCGCAGCACTTCTCTGTGTCAACGGTGCGGATTATCAGCACCAGGAATGTGATTAGTCCGGAATTAGCATGCGGAATGGCTGACGGGTCCTATAAACCCACGCAAACTCATCAGACTGGGTGGCCAGGCTGTCTAAAGAGTGAGTGGCAATTTAAAGAAACTATCAGGCATGCAGCCTTCATGCTACTCCATCCTAGCGGGTGAGAACTTCCCTTAGCAACAGCCATTATCATAACGACGCAGAGATAGGAATAGTCAGACTGTAAAGGCCATCTCATTAGAGATGCATTTGACCAGCAGTGCCAGACACCTCCTTCACTCATACTGTGGGCTAAGTGAGATCAGGTATACTTAAAACGAAGTCTGGGAAAACTAGAGAGAAGGGGATGACCTCAATCAATGAAATGCTTTTGCGATCAAAGACTCCTGCCAGTGGCCTCATTAGTCCAGATCCGGGCCTTGCATTTGACTCAGACAACAACCAGCCATGAAGAGCGGTATAATTCGGCTACTTCAATCATTTCAAAGTATGGCCACGTTACAAGAACTGAAAGGCTTTTTTCAGGAATTTGCATGGAGTGACCAGCCAACTGAGACCAGATTAGGGAATTTGGAGTCTGCCTTCTGTGACCAGGCGAACTCTTACGACCAACTGGAACGATGAGTGGTGGCACTGGAAGTTGATAGAGCCTCAGTGGATGAGAAGCAGGAAGAGACTGAAAACTACTCAAAATGGAATAATATCCGCATTAGAGTTATCCCTACAGAAGTAAAGAGCTAGACTTAGACAGTTATGTGCGAGAATGGTTTTTGGAGATATTAGGTGAAGTAGAGGTGGATCTCGCGCTTTATCGGACACACAGAGTTTAATCTAACTACCAACAACGCCAGAACCTTCTGCCGGACTTGCGGACAAGGGTCCATTTCTTTAAGACTAAGGAACTTCTTTTTCAAAAACCCAGGATCCAGAAATCAATTCAGTTCAGAGGTAACACTCTGCACCTGTTTCAGGACCTGCCCCAGGGGACTATTCAGAAACAACAGGTGATGCGTCGGCTTACGGCTCACAAACAAAAAGATCCAATGCTGATGGGGATACCCTGTTCGCATTCTGTTTCAAATAGATGGACACCAGCATCAATAAACTTCCCTTCGAGCAGCAGTTGAGAGCATGAAGATTCCTGCTGAGGAAATACAGATTCCTAAAAATGGAGGAACTCGGGCTCCCCCAGGAGAGTGGACTATATCGTGCTCTAGGAATAATATACTAAAAGATCGTAGATGCTTCTCCATGGACAGAAGAGAGAGTAGTAGAGATCCAGACCTGAAGGTCCTCCCGATAACCAGGTAGACGGGATATTCCAATCAAGATACTGAGTCCGGAAATTGGCTTTTGGCTGTTTTATGCACTGCAAAGTGCACTGCACAGACTCTTATTGCCACATCTTATGTGATAGAAGTTGATTATAGGGGCATTGGGAGCACGTTCCCTCCCCCCGTTGAGGTATTTTTAACCTGTGGTTCACCCCAAGGGGGACATTTCCTAACTCTTTTGTTTTGTTTATACTGTTAGTTTTGTATGTCATTTATAATTGTGTTGTCGCACGAGTGGTGGAATTGTGGAATTGGATGGGTAATATGAAGAGTTGTCCCCATACAGTACTACAGAGTTGGAGAAAAGTATGTTTGTTGGCAGTGCCATTGGCTGTTATTGAGAAAGGATTAGCCAAGGTTGAGATCCAAATGGTTTCCACGCCAGTTTTTTGCCTGAGCCTCTCAGAAAAGTGGTGGGGTAGCAATCGTAATGTCTAGCTGCATTCGTTTTGAGAAGTTGAATGTCCTACAAGATCCTCAGGGAACTATGTGGGGGTACATGTGAGGGTTGGACACCTGACCCTGGTCTCGATCTATGGTCCAAATCAGCAGTAGGATGACTTCTACACTCAGGTGTTCCCACAAATAGCACAGTTTCAGAGTTGGGATGTGGTGGTTGGAGGGACTTCAATGCAGTCCTGGATTCAACAATCGATAGATCAGGCCAGCATTGGGGTCAGACGATACAAAAGTGATCTCACTCAAGCAAGCCATGAATAATTTACAATGTCTAGAAGTATGGCGCTGTTTACACCCACACTTGCGAGATTACACACATTTCTCACACGTACATCGGAGCTATTCAAGAATAGATTACTTGTTGGTCTCCCAGCCCTTGCTTCAGTTAGCTAGCTCAGCCAGCATGAAACTAGCATTGGTCTTGGATCACTCCCTAATTACTCTACAATTGGACGCTCTTGCTCCAGATGTTAGGAAGACTAAGTTATGGGAACTAAATGACTCATTGTTAACATACCCAGTGTTTTGTGACCCAAAAGGATCCCACACTATTTTCAGGATAATCTGAACGGCGCTGTGCCCATAGCAACTGTATGGGACGCTCTTAAACCTATACTAAAGGGAGAAATTATTAGCTTAGCCTCAGCGCGTAAACGAACATTGATGGCCCAAAGACAGCAAGCTGAAAAGAAGGTACAGGAATGGGAAACTAAATATAAAGTTGAGGATACTTGAAGGATGTACAGACAACTACAAGTGGCTACAGCAGAGGTAAAAGCTATATGGGTGGCGACATCTCCCACAAGATGCTTAAAACAAAACACTTTTACTTTAAAACATCTGATAAGGCCTCACACATCCTGGCATATATGCTTAAAGCTCCGGAGAACAGAACATGATTAAGGGGTTAAGAGACGAGATGGGCAAATTATCTGTAGAGGAACCTGAGAAATTGTGTATTTTATCACAAAACACTGTTCACCGCTGAAACATTAGATAATGCTGCTCAAGAAAATGTTATCAGGGACGCCTGCCTCCCTAAAATTGCAGGTTTTGTGATGAAGCGGCTAGAGGATCCCATTATAAATGAAGAAATCACCCAGGTAGTTTGAGGTCTCTCTGCTAATAAAGCTCCAGGACCCGACGGTTTTACAGCCCTCTTCTATAAAAAGTTTGATTACATACTTGCACCTGTCATGTCCCATTTCTCCCCGGGTGCTTCTCGTTTTCGGGGCGCTAGGAACTGGCTGTTTTCATGGCGCTTACCGCAATGCCAGCCCCAATGTCCACATCGGACCATGATTCCCGTCAGCCCTGGCACCCCCTGACTCACATGGAACGCTGCGTACTGTGCATTCCACGCCTCACCCGGAAGCATGGTAATTATGCCTGCTGGCAACTCGAAACGGTGCTCCTAAACCGTCACAATTGGTTCACGGTATGGTTGCTTCGCATTTCAGTTTATCCTCGCTTTCCTGATTCCTGACTTGGTACTTCGACCCTTGGCTACGCTCACGGATTGCTTCTCGCTCTTGTCCCTCAGTTGTCTCCGATGCAAGACTCCCTTTCAGATTGATCGACCGGCTGCCCCTCGACTCGGCTAATGTTTTCTGGTAACACTTGCTCGCTACCCCTACTGATGTCTGTTTGCTCCAATCCCTTACCTTGTACCTTAGCTTCCCGCTGATCTACCAGCCAACGTGTTCTTGGACTGCTTTCTACTCATCCCTCATTGCTTCCTTCCCAGGGGCCTGGATTCCCCCTCCTCTCCTTTCGGGACGCTCTGCTGATTTTGTGAGGGGTTTCCACTCCCTGAATCTGGACACTGTGTTCTTCCTTGTCTCTACTCTGGACGCTCTGCTGACCACTTTCAGGATAACCTTCTTCTGGATCGCAGCCTCCCTGTTATTTATCTCATTTTTGGAACTTGACTTGGACTCTTCAGTTGCACTTTCTTTTGGATTCCCTTACCATGATTGGATATTGGTGACTCTAACTTCCCTTTAAGTTGCACCCTCGTGCCGCATGAGTTAGGGTCTCCCCTTGGTATCGTCCTCACTGATCTCCAAGACATCCCTTGCTTCTTCATTAGATATATCCAGACTCTCTTCATCCACACTGGCTAGGTGCCTTTTGCTGCAAGTAGGTTTCGCATCTGGTCTAGCAGCACAACAGGTAAGAGTTGGGTTCTCTGGGGGTGACACGGGTGGTGTTTGGCAAAACACACTTGAAACAATATTGAATATTTGTGTCTGTTATTCCTCTCCTCTAGCTCTGCTGTTCGCTGCTGCCTTTTCACCTGAGCCCTTAGCTGGACAGGCCTTCATATCCTGCAGGCTGCGCTCTCGGGGAAAAGTCTCCCTTCAATCCGTGGAAGGAGGCCCCAGTTGCCCATAGGGACTGGGGCTCCTCACCTGTCTTCGATCAGGACCAAGGAGTCTTTGATCCTGACAGCAACCCAGTTAGCACTCCTTTTCAATTCCTTCATAGATACAGGCACCATCACCTCTACTATCGGAGAATTGGTCCAAGCATTAATTGGCAAGCTGGACAAAGATCCTACACAATGCTCCTCTTATCGACCAATTGCAGTCCTTAATTACAGTGTGTGCATTTACTCCAAAATCCTAGCCACCCGGCTGACTTCTGCGATCCCATTTGTGGTTGGAGCAGATCAGACAGGGTTTGTACCGGGGCTGCATACGCATGATAATATCCGAAGAACAATAGATGTAATAGCATTGGCCACGCAGTGTAAGAAAGTGATGGCGGTATTATCGATTGACGCAGAGAAAGAATTTGATTGGATGGATTGGGGGTATTTGTCCAAGGTGCTAACGGTTTGGATTTGGCCCCATTTTTGGCGAGAGTGCTAGCAAATTTTACACTTCCATCTAACTGCATTAAATTAAACGGTGTATCATCTGAACCAGTAATGCTGGGAAGAGACAGGCGGCAGGGATGCCCGCTATCCCCCCTCCTATTCGCCTTATCCATGGAAAGTCTCACAAGGGTGGTTCGCTCCACAGCGAGCATACAAGGGCTAGAGGTGGCTGGGTATCAACACAAGATTGCATCATATGCAGATGACTTACTTTTCTATATGGTGGACACAGTAGAAATACTTCCCAATATAGTGTCCTTTTTGACGCGATTTGAGGAAGTCTCTCGATTCAGGATTAATTACACGAAATACACCATACTTAATATTTCGGAAACATATGATAATATATAACAATAAAAAGGGCACCTTAGATTTTGCATGGGCGACAGACTCCTTGAAGTACCTGGGGGTCTTCTTGACTGCCCGGGATGACCAATTGTACGTGGCTAATATTCGGACACTCTTAACGTCAGCAAATAGGAACTGGCAAAATGGGGTAAGATGGAAATGTCCTGCTTAGGTAGAAAGACAGTCATCAAGATGACGCTGTTGCTGAGGCCATTATATATCTTCCAAGCATTACCCATCTGGATCCCCAGAGTGGTTCTTAAAGAGCTTCAGTCGCCTATATTTAACTTTGTGTGGGGGCATAGGCTCCCAAGAGTTGCTAGAAGAACGCTGATGGCCGCAAAAGAGAGGGGAGGATTAGCAGTCCCAGATCTAGAAAGTTACCTGTATGCGGCGCAAATTGCCACAGCTCTGGAAAGGCAAGCAACACAACATAACACTAAGCACCGGGCATCCACAGGACAATCAGCTTTAGGTGGTCCTTTACATGAATGGTGTTGGCGTTCCCCAAGAACTAGGAAAAACCACGGGAACGGATTCCCAACCACCAAGTCAACATTTGTGTATTGGGATAAGGGTAGGCCGCAGCTGTGAAACAGCCACTATTCCTTCCCCCCTCACTGGAATATGAAGAAAAGGGAAGCTACGCCGATTATAGATGTCGAGCAGAGTAAAAAGAGCTCTGTAAAAGGGCGCCTAAAGAAAATATAGCTTTAAAAAAACTTCCATGGACGTTTTAAGTTTTAGATGATCTTAAGAATGGGGTTTGCGTCCATGAGAGAGTGAGTTAGAACTAATGATCTTGAAGAATGTCAGGATTACGTTGCCCAGTGGCGACAAGGACTTTTAGGAAGCTGAAAGGAATGAGCAAGGTGTAAAAATTAGGCCGCCAGAGGGCAACATGGACTTTTAGGGCTCCGTATGTTGGCAGTTTTATAGTTATCTATCTATCTATCTATCTATCTATCTATCTATCTATCTATCTATCTATCTGCATTCTTGTATTGCGCCACTAACCCATAGGCCTCAGGGTGCACACAGAAGGAGAAGGGACGGCAGACAACAGAAAACAATGCCAGACAGGAAAAACAAAGAGACGGGGAGACTGGAGAAACCCAAACCTCACGAGACCAAAAGAGAAAGGAAATGTGGCGGAAAAACTGAATTCAGTGCCGAGAGAGCTATGCTAAAGAAATAGAAAAATCCTATCCATTGTCAAACAGGAAGGTCTTCAGTTGCTTTTTGAAGATAGGCAAAACTATTAACAAGATATTTAGGGAGTACATTCCAAAGAGCCGGGGCCCAAGAGTCAAAGCTGGTGCCCCCAAACCTTTTCAGAATAGATGGGGGTTGAACCAGGGCTGTATTGCTACTTGAGCGCAGGGAACGGATGACAGGTTTCTTTTTAATGCTTGTAGTAAGGTAAGATGGAGCTTGACCATGAAGGCATTTAAACACGGTGGTTAGGCCTTTATGGTGTAAACGCTGTTTCACTGGTAGCCAATGAAGGCTGCGCCTGGCGTCAGAGACGTGCATATTTCACTTAAGGCCCATTACAGCGCGTACAGCGTTATTCTGTATAATCTGCAACGTTTTAATGTTGGCTTGGGAAGTACCAATCATTAAACTGTTACAATAATCCAGCTTGCCGTTTATAATTGCAGCTGCAATCAGTGCAAGGTTCTCTTTGGACAAATAGGGATGAATCTGCCATAAAAGCTGAATATAATAGTGACACGAGGATTTGAGATAGTTGACCTTGCCGGTGAAGGATAGCTGTGGGTCAAAATAGACTCCCAAGGTTTTTACGGATTTAGATACAGGAATGATATGTTGACCAATCAAAAAGTTGTCATATTTTGTGTCAAGTTTCTTCAGTTTTTGCTGGGTACCCAAAATCAGCAGCTCTGTTTTAGCATTGTTAAGGGCTAAGGAGTTTAGCGCCATCCACTTCTGGATTTCAATGAAGATGGAGTTAATGTACTCTACATCTTTTAAATACTCGCCAGTGAGTTTAATGACAACCTGCGTGTCGTCAGCGTAGTTGGCAAAATAAATGCCTAAGGCTGACAAGAGAGCGCAGAGAAGACGAGAGTAAATGTTAAAGAGTAGGGGCGAAAGACATGAGCCCTGTGGAACACCACATAATAGTAAAGAAGCCATGGAGTGAGCATTATCCTTAGTGACTCTCATGTTCCATGGACCCAGAAAAGATTTAAACCAGGCAGAGGCTTCAGGGGAACATTTACCGATTGTGATTAGTCTATCCGCCAGTAGTTGATGATCAACTAAATCGATCGCAGCGGATAGATCTAATAATAGTAACAGGGCAGTGTGACCCATATAAGTATATGTAAATGCAAAATGTCCTATGGATGTGGTAAGAAGTTGTTGAAGTTCTAAAGGGGAGATAGCGTCTTCCCAGTGCCCTCGGTGTGCTCAAAGTGTTGAGTTGGGTAGAGGTAGCCGCCTAATGAGGTAGTCGGAGGGCGAGGCAAATAGTGGAGGGTAGCGCCTTCTCATAGTTCGCTTAGTATGAAGTTGTGTAGGTATATCTTCCAGTGTATGAGGGTTATTGCGTAGGGTTTCCATCCTAGTATAGTGGTAGGGTAGCGCCCTCCCATATCTAATAAGTGTGAAGAAAGTGTAGGGATTCTGTCCCGGCATAGTGGGGGTGTAGCGCCTTCCCATATCTATTAAGTGTGAAGAAAGTGCGTAGGGATTACGTCCCGGTGCAATGAAGCCTGAGTCCTCTTATAGCAATTAAGTTGGTGGTATGAAGTCTGTAGAGGGATCCCGTCCCAGTATAGTGGGAGGTTAGCACCTTACCAGTGCATATGAGTTTGAAGCATGTGTAGGGATTCTGTCCCAGAGTAGAATCGTATAGAGGTGAAGTGATGCATTAATAGTTGTTTAGAGGTTGAATTGAAGCAGGAAGTTTCCTCAGTAGATCATTCAAAGTCTAAAGTATGTTTAGGGACAACGTCCTAGTTACTTCTTTTGAGTTGCATCTCTCCAAAAGATGCCTGGCATTATGACACGTTATTGTTGTGTTTGACCTCTCTTGTTTGGGTTATCATTGGAAAGGGAGGAGATGTGTTATAATGTACTTGTTGCCAGTGCATGACTGCAGGAATGCTGCTGTGTCCTAGCTTGGAACGCTGTGTGAGCCTGCAGAATGTTTGGCTATGAATCCGGCCCCTGGGTTCCTGCCTGGTCAGTTGAGCCTGGGTGATGGGACCCGGTGGTCTCTCCTAGATAACAGCTTATGTAACTTATAATAAAGTACTTACAAATAACCTTAAGAAGACCACAGAAGCTGCTTTATAATAGGAATCATTGGAAATTCTCCCTTGGACAAGACACCAGGAGATGTACCCGATGGATAGAGGGGTCTGGCTAGGACAGGCCAACTATTTGATAATGAGCTACCCTTCTCATTTGAGCAATGCAAACTAGCCTTTTTAGTATTAGATGCTGATAGCTATGGGTACATACAACTCTGTCATTGGCTCGCTAATACAAAGCTGGCTGCTCAAATAAAACAGGATATTACCCGATTTAAGAGCCTATTTATCAGGGACCCCTGAAAGGCCTGGTATTATCCATTTATTTAATTGTTATTTCTAAAAGGTTCAACTCACCCCACACATATATGATCAAATGGGAGGAGGATATTGGGAGGCCCATAGATGAGCTGGCCTGGTATAATATGTGGGCTAGGACAGGGAAATACTCTACATCAGTTCAGGTCAAGGATAATGGCGTTAAGCTGTTACTACGATGGTATTTTACCCCAGAACACTTTAATAAAATGAACCCTACATACCCCCCCGACCCACCATGTGTTGGAGATGTTCTAATGCTACAGCCACCTTTTTCCACTTGTGGTGGACATTTCCAGTCACACAGGTGTTCTGGAAGGAGGTGCTAGCTCAGATTTAAATAATTACTGGATTGGACTTGGTAGAGCACCACCTGGTGATGTGATACTGTTAAGTGATGAAGATCTGCAAAGTCATTATATGTTGGGGGCAAATGGGTCTAAACTAATAACCCACTTTCTAGTTGCAGCAAAGATGGTCATAGCAAAGTATTGGGAGTGTCTCCCCTCCCCCCGGATATTAAAGAATGGTGGTCCATGATCTGGTATGTAGCAGTAATGCACAAAATAGATGCTGCGATTACGGGGGATTCAGCAATGGGCCCCTCTCATTACTTATGTGAGCCAGCATGATAGTTCCGGGATATGTCACAAGCCCCGTGAGATGACTTCCTTCTCGCTGCTGTAATAGATAATTTCTTTCATGCAGTACAACCCACCGTATTTCCACACTCATATGTGCTCTTAATGTTTTATGTCTGTCCTTTTGTTATGATGATAGCTGATGTTAAGCTGGTATCATTTGATTTTAGCGATATATGGCCGAGATGTGTCTACAAGTTGTGCTAGCGACAATGTAATACTTGCACCAGGATTTAATCTCGATGTTACACTTGTGAATGGCACATGCATTGTTATTGCAATGTTACTCCATTTGTTATCGCAATAAAAAAATGTGAATGGAAAAAAAGAAGAATAATTTCTGTGTAAATATTTCTCAGTTCAAGAGCATCCAAGCAAAAGGAAACTACAGAAGTGTACAAACATTAATTTCATTTTCTTTTATCAATATCTATTATCT
The DNA here is from genome assembly GCF_040938575.1 of Ambystoma mexicanum. Taxonomy (NCBI): domain Eukaryota; kingdom Metazoa; phylum Chordata; class Amphibia; order Caudata; family Ambystomatidae; genus Ambystoma; species Ambystoma mexicanum. Next base: position 30,010,248 of record NC_090933.1, on the reverse strand, counting down.
AAAGTTGTTTGTTCTCCCTCCTCTGAAGAGTTACAGAGGAGAACGCAGGTAAAGGGAATAATGCTGTGTTAGGTTGAGCCATGTTTTAGCAATCTTTAGTTCCGTGGTTATTTACCAGTTGTTACTATTGTTGCCTTTGTTTTCACAACCTGCCGGTCTCCATGCAGGTGAGAAGGGATTCCTGCGTTGGTTGTTATTTTGTCCAAGTACCCCTTCCCTCTAGGGTGTTAAGCGTGCAGCAGGGAATGCTTGTTTGTACCCTGAGCACTTGTGGTGGTTTGCGGGGTTCAGAGGTTTCTGGGGACTCAGGTATATTCAGGACCTGACAACTAAGGAGTTTGAACAGCTGTCTATTTGAGAGAGTCTTATGGAAAGGGGTCGTCTCTTCAGGGTCTGAGACTCCCTCCTTTCCCCTTCATGGCCATGAGTGTCCGTATGGATGGTGTGGATGTGGGTTATCCTGTCACAGCCCTTTTGGTGGTCATGGAGTTCTTTAAGAGTGCTGATGGTGTAGCAGAAATAAAAAATATGCTATAAATTATGAAACAGGAAGTTGACATAAAGTAATGTGCTGTAGTCTTATGAGACAAACCAATACATTGATGATGCTATGTTAGTTTAAGCAATGCCAATATAATTCTGCACTGGCCTGGTTAGATGGAATACTCCTTGACACATTGAACGCTTTCATACAAGATGTGTTTCTGCGTCGCATGCATACGCAAGAATATTCATTTAGCGTTCCTCAGCTACTACACGGTTAGGTTGTTTTATTTAACTATGTCCACTTATAATTGCACCACCAAATACTGGCTGACACTACTTGTAATGAAACCAGATAAGCAATAATGAATTCTCTACGACGAGCTCACAGCTGCAGGATGACATGCGGGCGGCTCAGCAGAGGGATAGGAGAAACACAAGAGTTATTGTATACTTTTGAGGTTCTTGTGATAACCAGAAGCCAAAAGAGTACTCCTTGGAAATGAAGTCATGAGTTTGTAAGTGCATACCTCTCACATAGCTTTCAATGTATTTAGAAGTAAATAAAAGCTAAGAGATTGAAGTGAGGGGCAACCAAGTTGAATTGGTCTTTGGAGAGCTGTCCTGTCGATGTATGTGCATTTGCTTTGCTGCTATTAAAGATTTACCAAGCCTACCTCGTTCATCATTGGATTCTGTGTCTTAATTCCTTCCACCATACTGGTATGAAAGCTATTGTGTCTGCCCCCTTGGTGGTCCTTGAGGTCTGTAGGAGTGGTGGGGGTGTAAGCGCTGCTGTGACTGCTGTCCAGTGGTCATGGGTATAAGATTGGCATGGGTGTAAGTGATCCGGTGACTGCACCTCTGATGGTCATGCTTGTTGGTGAGAGTGGTGGAGGTGGATTTGCCCCTGTGACTGCCCCCTTAGTGTGGTGACCCAGTTAGGATGGTCTAGGGATCCCCTGTTTACCTCATTTGGGTTCAGCTTCCACTAGCTCACGGCAGCCCTGTACCCCTTGCCCAACCACCTGTCCGTCCCTATGTTTAGGTAGGGGACTTTGTCACAAGAAATACACTTTCTGTTTTTGCAATGCAATTCCGCCCCATGCTCCCTCAAAGCACTCTTTAATGCCCAGAAAAGCAATGTTTTTTTTTTAAATATCTTTGTTTTTTCCAGAAAGGAAAGAGAAGAAAACAGAAAGGAAAAAAGAACCACAAATACAACATACAAACACATAACATAACTGGCATGTTGGCATTTCTACGAATTTCTTTTAGTGGGTTCATTTCTTCAGCGCTTGCTGGCAGCCTTGCTATCTTGTTGCCGGCTGTTTGTGTGGGCAGGTTCTACCCCCCAATTTATACTGTCCATTTGGTTAAGTGCCCGTGCTTGACTGTCTTATCTCCATCATTGTTCTCGCGCCTCCCCCAGGCCTTCATCTCCCTCACCCTCATCCTCTTGGCCAAATAAGTCCTGAACCAGGGAGTTCCATGCTGCTATTTTCTCTGCTGTTTCCCCCTCCCCTCTTTGCACTGCTCTTATCCACACCGCGGTTTCCGCCAAAGTCCACTTGCGGAGGTCCGACCACCATGACTCTATGGTCGGGCCTTCCTTTGTTTTCCAGGCCATTGCTATCCTTCTTTTGGCCAATATGCATATCAAGTCTTTCATCTTAGCTAGGTGCGTTCCGTGTCTGCCCCCTCTTGGGAAGAGGCCCAGCAAGAACCTTTCTGGGTGCTCCATCTGTATCTGGAATCCGCTGTCTATTATTCTGGCTCTAATGCCCTCCCAGAAGGTTTGTATGGTTGGGCAGACCCAGAACATGTGAAGCATGTCTGCTGCGTCAGCCGAGCATCAGGGGCACTTATTTTGATCTCCCTCATGCATTTTATTCATCCTCTTGGGTGTGAGGTACGCCCTGTGAGTCACGTACAGCTGTGCCTGTCTGAATCTTGCGTTCCTGGACACTTTCTTTGGATATTTTAGCACTCTGCTCCATTCCTGGTCGCTAAAGGGCCTATGGAGTTCCTCTTCCCAGCTCTGTCTTATATGAAGCTCTTTCTTGTTACTGGTTTTTAGCATCTGGTCATATAACCTGGAGGTTGTGTGCGTTCCCTCAGATATATCATACCACGTGTCTAGCTCCCTTATGGTGTCCTCCTGGTCTTCCCATTCCGGCCATCTTTTCTTGATTTTGAGGTTCATTCTATTATGGAGGATGAATGGCCTTCATGTATGTCATATTCCTCCGCCATTTCTTGGAAGTCCGCCCACCTCCCTTCTTTCCGCAGATCCCCAATTTGTGCCACATCTTTTCCTTCCCACTCAGTTCGGTAGATTGCTAATGTGTTTGTGTCCGTGCCCACCAGTCCCGCGAGCGGGTTCTGCGCTGACTGGGGGTCCTGTATCCCCTGTAGCTTCCATGCTCTGTTCCACAACCCCACTGCGAGGCCAAGCAGACGTGGCAGGGTCTTAAGTTGGGGGTTGTCCAGCCATAGTATTTCTCTCAAGTAATATATTTTTAGTGTTGGCTGCAAAATAATTGTCGATCGTCTCATCCTCTCCTAGCCACTTGACTGCGAACTGGAGCTGCCCTGCCAAATAATACATCTCAAAGTCGGGTAGTCTAATGCCCCCTTCGTAGTCTCTCTGTAGGGTTTTCAGCGCGATTCTGCGTCTTCCCCCAGCCCACAAGAAGCGCCCAGCTATTGAATTTAACTTGCTGAAGAAGGTCTTGGAGATCCTATGTGGAATGTTCGTGAGGTAATACAGTAGACGTGGAAGTACCACCATTTTCAAGAGGGCCGCTCTACCCATCATCCCCAGTGGTAGTGTTCCCCAGAATTTCATAGACCTCTGTGTCCTTTCCAGGGCTGCCTGTGTGTTATGTTGGTGAGAGTCTGCAGTGTCATGATGTATCTCTATTCCTAGGTATCGGAAGGAGCGTGGTGCCCAGGTTAGGCCCAGGTCTGGGAGCTCTGTCAGGGGAACCCGCTGCAGGCCAGCGAGGGGAAAAATCAGGGATTTTTCTTTGTTGATTGCTATGCCGGAGAGTCTGGTATATGCCCCGATTGCTTCCAGGAGGCAGGGCAGGTTGGCACGCGGATTTCCCACATAAAGCAGCATGTCGTCTGCATATAACGAGATTTGATGCAGTACTCCATCTATGTCTATGCGTGTATCTCCATATTCCGCCCTGAGAAAGACCGCCAGCGGTTCAAGGGCCAGAATGTACAGCATTGGTGACAGTGGGCACCCCTGCTTGGTTCCCCTGTATATTCTCCATTCTCTTGAAATATTACGCCCAGTCTTTACCCTTGCTCTGGGGTCCCTGTACAATAGCCCAGTCCATCTGAGAAACCCTTCACCAATGCCGAAATGAGCTTGGACCCTCAGTAGCCACCCCCAATTCACCGAATAAAATGCCTTAACGGCGTCCAGGGACACTATCGCGCATTCCCCCTGTATCTGGTTTGTCCTATCTATCACGTGATGTAATCTACGGAGGTTCCACGACGTGTTCCTCCCTGGGACGTAACCCGTCTGGTCAGAGTGTATTAAGGCGGGGATTACTTGCTTAAGGCGGTTGGCCAGGACGGTTGTGAGTATCTTGGCATCCTGGTTGATAAGGGAGATCGGCCTGTACGAGGCGCATTTCGTGGGCGGTTTACCTGGTTTGAGGATCGGTACAATTATTGATTCCGACATGCTAGTCGGTAAGTGTCCACTTTCATACGCGTCTTGGAATGTCTCTAATAGTTTCGGGGTGATGGTACACTTGTATGTTTTATAAAACTCTCCCGGGAGTCCGTCTGGGCCTGGGGATTTGCCGGTGGGGAGCTCAGCAATTACGCTCTCTATCTCCTCCTCCGTGAGTGGGGCATCAAGTATTTGCGCTTGCTCTTCTGCTAGCTTTGGCAGCCTCATCTCTGCCAGCGCATCTGTGATGTCCTCTGGGTCAATTTCTGGGTTAGGGGCGTACAGTTGCTCGGAAAAGTGGGCAAATGATTGATTGATATGCTGCTGGTCCCTGACCTCTCTCCCCGTTTCGTCTTCTATGACTATTATGGGGTCTCTTTTGGTCTCTTGCTTGGTGAGCCATGCTAGGAGCCTACCAGGCTTATCCCCTTCTGCGTGCAATCATTGTAGATATCTCGCATAATTCAGCTTCCCCAGTTTCTCCCACAGTTCTATACATCTCATCCTCAACTCCATCAGTTCCCCAGGCTCTTTCCCCACCGCCTCCGCTCTGCGCTCCTCTGTTTCTATCTGCCTCTCCAGTTTGTTGAGTTCTTCTAAGGCTGCACCCTTCAGCCCCCCATCCTGCCGATAGCCGCCCCCTGTGTCGCCACTTTGAATGCGTCCCAGAGTGTGGCGTTGCTTCCTACGCTTCCCTCATTATTTTCGAAGTAGTCTTCGATCACCGCCCGAAGGTGTTCCTCAAACTCACCCTCTCCCAACGCCTCTGCCCGGAGCCGCCATGTTGGTATCGGGGCTCTCCGGTGTGTTTGTGCCCATGTTGCTAGCACCGGGGCATGGTCTGAAAGTGTTCGGGCTTTAATGTCAATCGTTGTAAATTCCTGCAGTGTCTCAATGCCCGTGAATATATAGCCTATTTGTGTAAATATTCCATGGGGTGCGCTGTAGTGTGTGTACCCTCTTTTCCCTTCATGTACCTGTCTCCAGACGTCCTTCAGCTCCAGACGGTCGAGGGCCCTGTGCAGTTCCTTGGCAGGGGGTGCTGGTTTCTTATGCTTGTCATCCGACCTGTCCAGGAGCGGGTCCAGGGTGCAGTTGAAATCTCCATCCCAAACAAACGTGGCTTCTCTGTATTGGGCTAGCTTGGGTGCCAGCTTCCTGAAGAACTCGGTTGCGTCGTGGTTTGGGGCATAGGTGTTAACTAGACACACCTCCTTGTTCTCCAACATGCCGTGTACCAGCACCAGCCTGCCCTCTGAATCAGTCTCTTGTTTTATAAGCTGGAATGGGACCCCCGGAGTGATCCATATTAGCACTCGCGCATAGTTTGAATATGTTGCACTATATACTTGTCTTCCCCATTTCTGATCAACCTTAGTCTGTTTTTCTGATGTCAGATGTCTCTCCTGAAGCATGGCTATCTTCACCTTCATCTTGTTCAGCCAAGCATAGACTCGCAGCCTCTTGACATATGCGATTAGACCTCTCACATTCCAGGTCGCGATTACTAGATCATCTGGACCCATGTGTGATTATTCGGTCCGGCTCCATAGTCCCATAGCCTCTTGCTTGTCCACTGTCTCCTGCGCCCGCTCCTGGTGTTTCTGAAATTCCCCCTTCATATTTTTTCTTTTCCTCGACCTTGCTGCGAATGCCTTTCATATGCCATTTAAACAAGTCCATAACTCGAACTAGAACTGTAACTAAAGAACTAACACCCAGCCACCCTCCTCCTGCTCGGGTCTCGCCGCTTCTCTTGTCTTGCTCCTTTGGATGGGGCAGACTCGCCGCAGCGTGATGCCTTGGAACTGACATCCGAACTAGCTTACGCTTCTTCTCGGGGGTAGGTTGCTCTCGGCTTGACGCGACTGGGTAGGGTTGATTGCTCCTTCGCATTCCCATTCATCCTGACTCGTGCATTTATCAGGTGCTTGGGGTCATTGGTTCTTACAGCCCGAGGGGCTCTTCGCCGTAGCTGATTTACCTCGTTGTTGCCATTTCTCCGCTCCAGCTGGGGGATCCCCTGCGCATCCATCCACGCGCGGGCCTCTTCTGTGGACTCAAAGAAGGATGTCTTGCCCTTATGCAGCACCTTCAGCTCAGCTGGAAACAGGAGCATATATCGAATATCCGCTCTTCTGAGGCGTTCTTTTGTAGGCCCAAACTGCGCTCTTTGTTTTTGGACCGTGGCTGTATAGTCCGGATATATGGTGACCCTGGAGGAGCCCCTGATGATCTCTCCTCCCCCCCTGGAAAATGCTAGTATCTTTTCTCTGTCCTTAAAGTTCATGATCTTGGCGATCATCGCCCTCGGGGGGGGGGGGGGGGCACCGGGCCAGGGTCTCCTAGTTAGGGCTCTGTGCGCCCTTTCCACCACAAAATTTTGGGACAGTGTTCCAGCTCCGACCTCCTGGAGGAGCATGTTTTCGACCTATTCTGTGGGGTTGTTTCCTTCCTCCCCCTCCAGAACCCCTATTATGCGAACGTTGTTCCTCCTTGCCCTGCCTTCCGCATCCTCAACTCTTTGCTCTAGGATCTTGACTCTCTGCATCACTTCCGACATTTGGGTTCGTGCAACGGTAGCGTCCCTGGTGTTTTGTTGCACCTGCTGCTCCGTTGCCGTTACTCTGTCTGTCAGATTCCTTGCGTCCTGGCGAAGGAGGCCAACATCCACCATGACTGTATCTAGTGTCTGTTCTAGGGATGCCTTCAGGGCTCCTATAGCGGCGTCCACTTTGTTTTCCAAGGATGTCTTTAGGGAGGCGATCGCCTCAAGGATGTGGCCATCCTTCCCATGGTCTGGCTGGTGAGGGGTGCTCATCCCCGCCATTGCTGTGTCCGGTGGGTTCTGCCGTTTGTCCCCCTGTGTTTTGGTAAAAATGTCCATGCTGCTTTGTTTGGATTTCCCCTCTGTTCTCTTGTTAGACATGGCCACTGTATTATATTGTTTGTACGTGCTTGCGTGTGGTCCGTCATGGGGGTATGTGTCCGGCTGCTTGTGGACCCCTGGTTTTCTTCTTTTACTCCCCCCCCCCCCCCAGGCTTATGTCCTCGAGGCTTGTTGGGCACTGTAAGCGGACCCTGGAGCTACAATTCGTTTCTGCCTTTCTTCCTTGTCCCTGGGGGTTTATATGTCTTGTTATTCCGGCATATCCGTGTCTCCCAGGGTGTGTTGGGCGCCTCTCAGGCTCCTCCTCAGCCTCCCCTCCTCCCGTGATCTTCTTTGGGGCCGCACCGCCCGCCGATTTTGTAAATTGTCTCCCGTCGAAGGGACGAAGCGGCGAGCGCTCCAGCTCCCCCTCGCCTGCTCCGTCTGTGGCGGGGATGCCCTGCCCCGTGTGCGGGGTCGCGGTGATACTGTTTCTCCCTAGAAGTAGGGGCAGGGGGCAGGAGGGGAGCGGGGCGGGCTCTTGTCTCAGCTCACCTTCTCATGTGCCTGCCAGCAGCGCTTCGCCTCGGGCGTCCTTCCTCTCCTTCAGGGTGACCAGGTCTCTGCCGTGGCTTCTGCGGAGGTCTTCCTGGCCCCGGATTCGCGCCTCCTGTTCTGCGTCCTGCTGGGGCCGCGGCTTCACTTCCAACCTCCGCGCTGGTGAGATCTCCTCAGCAGGCCGCCATCTTGTCTCTTGTGAGCCGCTCCTTCTTCAGGCCGTTTCCCCTCGATCCCCGGTCCGGTTCTGTTCCAGGATCAGGACGAGTGGTCCACAGGTGTTCCGACGCCTTTTGAGTTTGGGCTGATTTTGGTCAGTTTATACGGATCTTAGTCAGGATCGCAGCAGAGCACCCCAGTAACGCGTCTTACCGCATGGCCCCCCCAGAAAAGCAATGTTATGCTACAAATCTAACTTTTGCTCCTTGCTCGCCAACATTTTTGAGGTAAGGGGAAACAGGTGGGGGGATTTTGAAGTACATCCGTGGATCAGGTAAAAGGTAAGTCAGTAGTTGCGTGCCACTTCATGCGGTGGGTGAAGGAAGGGGCGGATAGAGTGTTTTTGTAGCTCTTACCTTTTTGGATTTTAAATAAGTGTAATAAAATGATAGTGTTAACAATATTTTTTACTGAAGTAATTTATGTTAACATTTGTACCATAATGTTTTCAAATAATTTCTTTTTTCCAGCAATATTTTCACCTGCGAAACTTATATGGCATTTGTTAAAACAATATTTGAATGCAAACAAAAATGCGTGCGAATGATGGAACCATTGGTCTATTATGTTTAGGAAACAAAACGGCAATTCCAAACCACGTGGCTTGAATCTAATAAGTTATAGAATAGAAAGGCTCTAAAACATTTGAGAGTCTTATTTCAATGAGAATGTTTATTTGCTGTTATAGGCTTTTAAAACTGAAGTGGTACAACAGACAAACAACAGATTCAATTTAGATACATTTGAAGGAGTATCCTGGCAGGGCAGGCATTAGCAATGTGATATGGACCTGTAGCAAATCAACTAATTGAAAGGGATTGCACCTTGTATTATACAAATGTCTGTAAAATAGAACATTACTTTCCATTGAGTTCTATTATGTCGTAAAGCTATTTTAGCATACAAATTTAACAATTGTCTCTTTTGGCACAAACAGTTGTTTTTATTGCTCTTTTCAGCAGAGTATATAAGAACATATAATATAGTACTTATTTCGCCCATCAAATCCAGCTTCATTCATTATTGTTCTGGGGGTTTGCTTGGTTTATAGATGTTTCTCAATAAGGCACAAATGCATTCCATCCCAGAAACAAAACCGAAGAATAGGCAACATCCTGTGGTACTTAAAGGTAGCGATTGATGACCAAATGTGCACATACAAGAAAATGAAGTACATTTTAGACACCTAGGGCCCAATTCGTGGAATTTCCTGTGCGGAAAAATAGGGACTTTGTGCAGGCTTGGAACGTCTCTGCGAGCGGCTAAGTGCCTTGCGCGAGACACCATGCAGAGCATGGGCGTGGCTTGCGCAGAGGGTAGAGTAGGGACCGGAACTCGGAAAATGTGGAAGAACAAGGGAAAATGTGAATGTTACGAGGGACGGCCTGCAGGCAGTCCATCGCATGATCACAAATGTGCGGAACGAGGCGTATTCAAGAAACCGACCACACAACCTCTCGTCAGGGAAATGGCCACACAAAGTCCTCATTCTATCCACCACCCGAAGGCAGGTGTATAGACACTTGCGCATAGGATTCACTGCGCAGAGGTGAGATTGCATGCTGGATTTAGGGGTGCGTGCACGCAGCCAGGGTTCCAATCTAACTTAGGGGTGTGTGAACGCAGTGTAGCGGGTGCAGGAACAGCTTATGGGGGATCGCACGCAGATTTTTCCGAGTTTTACCTGAGTTACGGATATTTGTACGCATGTTGATGGGTGCCATTAACAGTTATGCGGGACCCCAGGCAGTGTCCCCGAGGTGCAGACCTGGTTGTCGGGAACCCCACACACTGTTTCAAGGGTGCATGTGTTTAAGCGGAGGAGCATGCAAAGGTAGCTGTTTCTGGCTATGTTTGTTTTGTGTGGGCATGTCGGGGGCATTCCGGCCGCAATTTGCATACACGGTTACTTTGCGTTAACAATTCCATGAATACTCGGAGCGCGCAGGAAAACCTCTGCGTGCAGGCTCATGCAAAGTCGTTCTCGGTGCGCAGGCTTTGCGGGATCCCTGTGCACTTTTCCATGAATGGGGCCCCTAATCTTTGAATAAAAGAAAGCTTAACAGCCTTGGATATGCAGCTCTAAATTCACAGATGTGACGTAATAACAGTGAATTTCAGATATTAAACTGATAGGGGCCGAATGTTCATAATTAGCACGTGTATTGTGGACTTTTAATCTCACATGGGATTCTGGTGACGCTTGCAAATCCCTCCAGTTGACGATTTATCCTATCTCCAGAACGTCTCAATATTATGCATGTACCATAATGCACCCTTTTTCTGGGATGTTTCATATATAAACAGTAATGGATTAGGGTGTGTTATTTTATGTTTAGCACTGTTTCGAAAGTCAAGGGAAAACGTGTACATTTTGCATGTTATACCATTGTAAGAACAAGGAAGAGAATCACATTTTACAATATTAAAATCAAAGTCTTCATATGTTCCTCTAATGCACAGTTCCCCTTATGAATCCTCCTTAAATATCGATTGCAGAGTTTCCGGTAAGTAACTACTTGGTTAAGGCTGGAATGTGAGCTTCATATGTACACTATACACATACAAACCGGTGTGTATAGATACAACCACACATCTATTGTACACGTCCAGGATGTATACACGTGACTTTGTTACCACAGAATGTGCAGTAGACGCAGTAAAATGATGTTGCCCCCATACATACGGTAGGAGTACTGCAGTTTGTGTGGGTTTTCATTGTATTAACCATTATTTTAACATAGTTAAGATTTTTTATTTAAAAAAACAAGTGGAGATATTCGCTTAGAAAAAAGCAGGGTTGCTGTGCTCGATGATACAGCGCTTGCAGTGACGTTTGACAAATCGTAGAGCGTCCACGGATACTTCACAGTCCTGCACATTCAGCATTTGTAAGTCAAAGCAGTTGGCTGCCACAATTTGAAGGCCCTGGCCTGTAATGCTCTCACAGGACTTCAGGCTCAGGCGCTTCAGGTTAAAGCAGTTCAGGGCAAGGCACTCCAGGCCAGTGTCCGAGACCAAAGGGCACTTCCCAATATCCAATGACTTCAGTTTTGAGCAGTTTTTGGCAAGGTACTCTACCCCGTGGTCCGTGATGCCTTCGCAACCCCGCGCATTGAGGTAGCGGAGTTTGCTGCAGTACTTGGCAATGTAGCGGATGCCGACATCCGTGATGCGGCCGCAGTGGGCGATGCTGAGGTACCGCAGGCGAGATTCCAGCTTGGCGATTTCCCTCATGCCGAAGTCGCTGACGAACCGACAGTCGCTAACGCTCAGCTCCTTTATGGAGGTGCAGTAAATCATAATGTAGCGCAGCCCCTCGTCCGTGATGCGGACGCAGCGGCGCAGGTAGAGGTGGGTGAGCTGAGTGCAGTGAGCCGCAATGGTGTGCAGCCCTTCGTCTTCCAGGACGAAGCAGTCTGTCATGTCCAAGAAGCGGATGGAGATCTGTTTGCCGTGTATGGGAGACAGCTTGATTGAGGCCTCGCGCGTCAGGCTAATGCAGGTCACCTTGGAGCAACCTAAATGGGCAAAGAAGAGACACAAACAACGTAAGTGTTATGAAATGGCTATGTGGATTTCTTTTTAAAAACATTTTGGCATTATGTAATGGTTTTATGCTACACAAATAGGTGTGCCTCATGATTAAAAGCTGGCCGTGTTGAACTGAACTCAGCAGAGCCGGCCCCTACGCTCAAGTACCCCCCTGGTCATGGGGCAGGTCACATTTTTCAATAGGTTCTGATCAGCTCCCTATTATTATATTTGTGCCGCTCCCGAGACCGGAGCGCATTTAATTTCAATAGGGCGCCTGCCACGCCTTCGCCCACAATGACAGCTCGGGAGAGACCTTGAAAGACACCCACAAGCTGGCGTGTTGGGGGGCTAATTGCAGGGTTGCCCAGGCAGCACACCCTTAAGGCCTGCTCTGAAACTCAGATACAAACATAGAACGAGAGGGCCAACATGTGTGGCTGTTTGCCAGCTTGACTCGTAATAGTGCAGCTACTAATCAGCTGCTCCATAACATGAAATGAAGAAGCCACTTTCAGCATACATGCTTCGAACCTAGAGTTAACCAAAGCTGATGTATACTAGGCCACTATTAGCTGCAAAAAACTGCACGTTTAGAAAAAACGTGGATTTATCTAAACCTGTGAGGATTCAGGAGACAGGAAGGGGCGAATCTTTGGAAAGCAAAATCATACAAGAGAAAAACCTGTGAAAGTTAACTGTCTGAAGAACCTGGTATCAACTTTTGCTTATGTGTTCTTTACTCCCACTCGGTTGGAGACTGGGATAATATGTGCGTTCACCTACTTTGATGTCCAGGAATAGGCAAGCATGCAATGTGATCGCATGGGGTGCAGGCCTGTTTTTCTTTATCTGCACTGCATTCACAGACTAGAGACAGAGTAGATGTCAGTACACCCCATCAGTGCTACTTATCACAAGAGGTCCATCTAAATGAGTAGAATGACAGGCCCCACCAATCTCCTGACACCAAAGCAAAGCTTTGGCACGCCTTTGTATTTAACCACTTTGGCCTGCGTCCTCCAGATGACTGTCATCTTAAAGGAAGGTGGTTCAGAACTTATCCCAATTCTTGTGACTCGTGGTGAAAGGTCATATTGTGGGGTGAAAAGACAGCCCCAGAGTGAGAGATGGAAAGGCCATGCTAGGCCCCTATTGTTAGAATTGGAGCTGGCTGATATGGAGTTCCATTGAAATATACGAGCCATTAAAAACAGCGATTTTCTGCATAAGGCCTAGTGAAATGGAAAGAAATGGGCCTAGCTAACTCCAATAAAATGGACAGGTGCGCAAGTGAAGGAGAATCTACCAGAGAGCTCAAAACTGATGGATATGCCCAATGAATGGGTAAAATTGTGTGGAGCTGCAGTTGCTGACTTCGTGTAAATGGGGAAAAGGCACCTTTTGACAGATTCAAAACTGCAGCAGTACACAAGAGAAAATATACATGGAAATGACAGGCATTTGAAAAATACCTATGCCTTACATTTAAAAAGTGGAGCCAAGTGACATATTTCGGAGAAAGACACTTTTCACAAATATATTGACATTCAAATGGAAAGGCCATAATACCTAAAGTGAACTTATTTCGAGGGGATTGGGTCCTCTGACGTATTCCATGTCTATGACAGTAATCACCACAGCTGTGCTGCTTACTGTCATAGATATGGAATATGTTGTCGGACCATCCCATCGAAAGAACGTTACCAGGTAAGAGAGTAACTTGTTCATCTGTCCAAACAGTCTGTCAGGTAAGATTGCATTTCAAACAACATGCCCAGATATAATGTACAAATGTTACACGTAAGCACATCTTGACAATTTAAAGCTGTATTTTCTGAAATATGGATGCAGCTGGTGTTTTCCCACTGAACTGAAAGGTCTGTGACTATGAAACTGTGACCTCAAGACCTGTGGGCTATGCCCACTAGGAAAAACAGGCCTGGTTCATTTATAAATACAAAGAATTAACAGAGAATTAGATCACAATTGTGGGAGTTACACATAACACAGCCAGCAGAAATGTCATTTCAGGTCAGGCTTCCCCATTAACTGTGCATTATTGGCCAACAGAAATGACGTTTTCAGGGCTAACTTGACCTCAAGAAATGGCTTCAGAGCCACTAATGGACAATCACAGATTGGGCCTCATTACAAGTATGGCGGTAAGGCAACAACGGCGCCGGTATCACTACCGTCACCGTTGCTACCTTACCGCCATACTACGAGTAGTGCTCGCGGGTCTCGCTCTGGCCGCCAGGTCCGACCTGGCAGGCAGTGCAGCACCTGCGAGCACAACTCGTGGATGCACCGGCACCGTTATGAATGGTGCCGGTGCATCCGAGCTCCCCATTCCCATTGGGGAGTCCCTTATTGCCGGCATCCGCGAATGTGCAATTACCGGGTCTGCCGAACTCGACATGGTCCGGTAATTGCCCATTCGCGATTGCCGGTAACATCACAGTTTCGGCGCCAGCCGTGCCTTTGTTACAGGCATGGCTACCGCCAAACCCGTAATGAGGCCCACTCTGTATGAAACAGTTGCTGATAAAAAGCTGTTCGGGAAATGCAATTTAGGAATTGGTGGGGGCTATGTGAAACTGATGCACCCATGTGAGGCTTTGCCATATCATTTACATTGGGACACCTTTTCTTTAATTAAAATGGAATTGTGTTTCCCAGGGAGCAAATCCCAGACTCATATTGAAGGGGAGAAAACGCCTGTCGGCACCATGTAAAGATGAATCCAGTGTGATGTATACAATTTAATTCATGAAGACAATTATGATTCCGGCCTTCCCATAATTCCGAGGGAATAGAAAGTTGGTGTGATGATAGGTTATCGAAGTAAGGTTTCAATCAGGAAGGGGCAGATGTGTGACTATTTCAGCTCACAAGTAAATCAATAAAAACGTAGCTCCTCCCAGGAAGGGCGTGCCGAGATATGATTAGTATTTTCTGACTCGCCATAAAATATAGAACTCAAAAATATACATGTGCCGGCATTTATCTGAAGAATTAGGGTAGCTGCCATGTTGTTAGATTTTAAGGTCACTGAAAAAGTTAAATCCACTTGTCATTTTGGGATGATTAATATTTCTCCTCCCTCAGCCTCCATCATTCACCCCCTCCAGCCCCAACTCCTAGTCCTATTAGCAGGCATTGGACGTATTGGGGGGAAGGAGAGAGCTGGCCAATCCGTAGTGTGGGAATTATTATAATAATGGAGTTTAATCAGCCCTATAAAAGATCAGTTTCAATCTGAAAGGGGCTTACTTGCTGATGTTTCTTTGACTTTTCAACTCTTGGGACCTTTCTTAGGACTTTTGATTTTTCCCTTGACTTTCTCACTCTATTGCTGGAGGTAGTCTGTTTCTGGACTCTTGCAAAGAACTAGAAGAGAGAGAGAAAGCTGCCAAGGCCTTAAACATTGCAGGGGAGACGGAGACTGGGAAATATAGAAGCTAGCTGGACTTGCCAATTTAGGAGCCAGAGGAATTGGAACCCTTCACCAAAGCCTCTGACCAGATCTGTGCTGTCCTCAGAGGAGCCCTGGATGTCCCATAACCAAGCCCTCACGTGTAAATAGATTAATCCAAATGCCATCAAAAGGGTGGGGGGAATCTGCCAGCCTTAATCTCCATCTCACATAACGGGTAGGGTTTGGAACTGGGGAGAACTGGGGACCCTTGGCACATTTTATTAAATTCAACTCAAATTATTTCCAGTATAGCAAATCAATGTGTCCATTTAAATTGAATTGTGTTGGGAACTGCCTGCCTCAATCCTTTCAATTAAATTGTGGGGATGGGGGCAGCTGGATAGATCCTTATCACACTGAATTGAGGTTAAATCAATGAATTCTCATATAGAAAATCAAGGGATGACTGTTGTTAGAGTTTGAAACTAACAAAGTTCATGCCCAGTGTGTTCGAGCTGGTATAGACAGTAAAGTTACTTGTGTGACTCTCCCTTTCTGAAACCCCTGTATTCTGTACAAAAGGGGGGTGTCCATAATCCCAAAATAAGTGACCCTAAAATGCTGACATTCAAGTGAATGTAGAGTGTACAAAACAAAATTTCCCATTTATTTACTTGCATCCCAAAACGATTTTCCTAAGGCCCTGCGTTTCAAGCAAATAAAAAGCCCAAAACCATTTTCCCATTGAGTTATTTTCCTGACTTTGCCTTTCAATTAAAAAAAGCACACTTTTTTCATTATGTCTATTTGTCAAACCCTGCCTTTTAATAAAAAGACAAAGCGATTTTGCCACCGTTTTCCCACTCCCTGTACCTTACCTTTAAATTAAGGGGTCATATAGAAATGTTACCTGGGGGTGGGGGTTGCTGGGAAAGAAGAGCATTGCGATAACCCAAGCAATCACTGGGGGTTATTTAAATTTCATAATTGCTAATATGCAAGAAATCCTCTGTGTGTGTTTGATGTAAAGTCTCTAAATTTTACCTATGCGTTGTAGTATCTGCAAGTTCATTAAAGATACAGGTCAGTCAATTGGTGCAAGTATTTGGAAATTGTGATATTGTGTACTGCCTCAGTGTTGGTGGCTGATGTTATGGTTGCTATCTTTGTCAAACCATAAAGATATATTCTTACTATAAACCGGCCTGGTTCCTAGCTCATTGGTGGTACAGAGGGTATTTGCTGGGGTGGTGTGAAATAGGATGGAGGTCTCACAAAAGTTGATTCTGTTTAAGCGCTTTGGATGCGCGGCACCTTGCTTGTGGGGTAAAGGAACTCCCTGAGTTGAGAGTGACCGCCTAATAAATTTTGAAAAAGCTGGGTGCTCATGGACGGTATTTGGTTGAGAGTCTTCACTAGTGACAGTGCAGTAGCAGCAGAATATTAATTTGTGTGTAATTGCATTGCAGTGGATGGAAGGTCGTGTTGCATTGTGAAGGTGCCATTCTGGCCTCCACCCTTGGTTCCAGAGCTGTGTATAGATAAAACAGTGTTGATTTCGAATTGTCATTGTGCGTGGAAACTAAGCAGGAACCGGTTTGAGAATTTTGCCCTTGCATTGAGAGTATATAAGGTACAGAACACATTTCAGAATGAGCACTATAGAAATCAATATGGCCAAGCAGCACCTCCTATCCAAATTGTTCATTAAATGTGAATGGGTAGAACAAGAATATGAAATGTGGCAAGGCAGAATGATGCAGGAGGTTACCTCTGCAAATGTGGACATGTGGCAGGATAATGGGCTGTTACATCAGGCCCTGACAAACCTTTACATGACACAACCCAGCGAAGATGAGCAAATTAAAATTGGCCAGCTCAGAATACACTTATTTCCATATGCTGATCATGGAATAAAGACACCAGGATAGTGTGGCAAAACTAGGATGAGCTTTTGAATCAAGGTCAGAAATAGCTCAAACAATTAGAAGCGAAAGCGCAAGAGAGACAAAATTTGGAGTTAAAATTAGGAAATATTGAACAGCTTAAAGATGAGTTGAAAACATAGCAACAAGAAAATGGAGAGCGAGAGACTCAATTTTCTGAACTGCAAGGGGAGTATAAAGAATGTGTTGAAAATCTGAGTGCAAGTCAACACAAATTAAAGGAGCAGGTTGTTCATAATAGAGCCTGCTTGGAGGACATTTTCACATTTCAATCGTGGTTAAAACAACTGATAGCTGAAAACAGCCAGTTAAATATTAAGGGGATAGATTCTCAGGCAGAGTTTGATCAGATGCACCAAGATCTAAGCACCTTGAAACAGCACAGAGAGGAG
Organism: Ambystoma mexicanum; assembly: GCF_040938575.1. NCBI lineage: Eukaryota > Metazoa > Chordata > Amphibia > Caudata > Ambystomatidae > Ambystoma > Ambystoma mexicanum. The sequence goes on along the minus strand of NC_090933.1, from coordinate 29,993,126 downwards.
TTGAGGAAGAAAATAACAAATTAAGTCAAGGGAATAGTGCCCTCATCCAGGAAGTGCATCAGTTAAGGATGAACATGGAAAAAGTGAGCCCTGTTCTCAGGAACTGACTGACAGTAGGTTAGAAAATATGTAGATTGTGAGCAGACTCATCATTATTTGTCATTTACCTGGAGTGTGCATGCATAGTTTACAGCGCAGATACTCCACAAAGACCCTTTTATCCTCAGTACTAATGTTATGGATACCCACGTATATATCCACTACACAATACATTATTCCCATTTGCTTTCTTGAACAACTTTTATAATTTTTCTTCATGATCACAATGATGATAACAGCACTTAAGGTATCGATCATTCCTACCATCTCATACAATTCTGTAAGGGCAATCTGCTTTTACAGTCATCGCTATGGCGACTCCAATGCCTGATACCATTTCATAGCACTCAGCTGCTGATGTGCTTGTTTACTCAGCACGTCATTACGCGTTCATGTAATGACGCGTAATGCACATTTGATTCCATTTCCTTACGCTTTGCTGCTGAGTTGTTTACATATGAAGTCATCATGCCATGACGCTTTCACGTCATGGTGCATCTTAAATATCGGCTATCTTTGTGTATGGGCTCCTTATTGGGATTACAGCGGACACGACACCACATGACATTTAGAGAATTCACTACTGTGCTTGTTAGTATGACAGCTGTCTTTAGGCACAACATTGTTGTGGACTTCGTTTAGAAGAAATACTCTTTAATGGTTATCCCATATTTTTGTTTAGGACCATACGGAAAACACATACGTGCCACTATATGCTGCAAGACACACCTTGCAACGCACTGCCATAATCTGTCAGACTTCATGGGTTAGAGACTGATACCCCTGAGGTGAGTGCAATTAAGTTCCATCACCCACCTTATATTTAGAGATATTGCTCATCAATAGTTATGAGATGAGATTCCTAAAAAAAACCTCTTTTTTAGGTCCACTGAATAGGGGACTGCAAGGAATACGACCGGTAACATTAACACTAGAAGACAGACAGGATATCTTCTATCATTGAGATCTATACCTCTGGACCCACGCCAGGTGAATGATGGCTCATGACAGTTTTTGTGTAATCAACTAAGATTTTATGACGATACATTAATACAACTGCTAAGCATACTAAATATGCTGTTCTCTAATGTCTCTTATTAGATTATTTTTTTGAATGCCGTTAAGGCGGAAGGACACGATATATTGCAAGCTAAAGCTCCTGAGGGGGGGACATTAGTCCCAAAACGCGTAGAGCATAGATCAATTGGACTTAATTGGATTAAGTGAAATTGTTTTTGATTCATATGACGATTATTGACAATAATTGATTTTTTGTAAAATGTATTTATTTGAAAATTGGATATCAATAATAATTTATTTTAAAAAACATTCTGTGCGAGTTTACACCGTTAACTATTGATTGATTACTCATTCAAACAAGGAGTGCAGGGGACGCAAGTGTTCCACAGATTGTAGACACCGGTTTCCTTATTCTGTTAGTTGACAGCTCTGTGTCAGGACTGCTATTTTCTTCCCTGCAACCTCTGACTTTTATTGAATTAATTGAATAATTTATTCTGAATATTGGTGTCCACCTGCATATTATACTGTATATTAGTAAGTTCTGTAATGCAAAATCAATGGAACGTGTGAGGCAAGCACAGATTGACCTAGAGCAAGCAACACAGGCCAAAATTGCGCAAGGGGAGATTAGTCTCCTGAAAAAGAAATGTTCTGAATGTGCACAGACGATGCGAGCCTCGCATAAGGAAAATTAGTCCTATTGTGAAGAGAACAAGGGACTAATTTATTTACTTATTTAATTAGCATTTTTAAAGCGCTCACACAGCCCAGGATCATCAAGGCGCTCTTACAAAATTTTTTGTTGTCTTAGTTGCATATTTATAACACGCTTAAATAATCGGAGGTTTCTAAGCGCGGACCCAGGGATTGAACCTGTGTTGCTTTGTGTCTTCTTGCTTCCAAGGCAAGCACGTTACCACTGAGCTATCCTCCCGGGACTAAGAGATAGATTAATGGCACAAAATAAAGTGCTAGATGCCACTCAAGCACTGGTGTCAGAATTAAAATCTCTGGCCTCTGCATATCACCAGGAGATAGGGACTGAGAAAAACAAATGTGAGAGATTGAAAAGTGAAATAGCAAATATAAACAGGCTTTGAGGTACCCTGACCAGTCAGGGTATGGAAAAGTGCCCTCCGATTAGAGTGATGACCTCACTACCAGGGACCTCAAGCCAACTCACCACCTCATAAGTACAGAGTGCAGCTGACTTCATGCACACCAAGAACAGTGAAACATGATGCAGCTGGACTAAACCAGGCCTAGTCCATCTGATCCAGAAGGTCAGTCCTTATCCAACATCGATGATGGTTCAGGGTTACCAAGTAGAAAGGAAGGTGGCCGGAACAGTGGTCTCTGGGAATTTAAGAATACCCTGACATGTACTTGTGACCGGGAGGGCTCCTATGATGAAAAGATCAGGGAGTTTGACTGTCAGAAATTGAAGATACAAAGGGACCACCTGGTCCGCTTTAAAGAAAGAGCAGAACCCGAGTTTAGGCCTCAAAAGAGCATCTTAAAAACCACCACACATTCAAGGAGGTGGGGGGATTCTCCACCATCCGTGGATGGAGGGATGAGGAGGATGAGTCTCCGGTGCAAAAGAACAAGTTACTTCTTACCTTGTAACGTTCTTTCGATGGGATGTTCCTCCGACGTATTCCTTATCTTTGATAATTTGTCTTCAGCTTGCTGGCCTCGGAATTTTTTTTTTCTGTCGAGGGCGCTGCGCATCGACGTCCACCGAGTCGATGTCCCTCGACAGCCACCGTATCGGCGCCGACATCACTATGCCCATAAATAGCCACGCGCGGCGTCCGTTGCTCAGTTCCGTTTTGTAGCATAAGATAAGTCATGCCTGAATTGGTTAATGACCTTGAAGGAGCGTAAGATGCAACCACAAGGGAAGTATTACTGCGGGGATGGATGGGAGGGGCGATAAGGAATACGTTGGAGGAACATCCCATCGAAAGAACGTTACAAGGTAAGAAGTAACTTGTTCTTCAAAGGGATTGTGTCCGACGTATTCCTCATCTTTGATATACTCCCATAGCAGTGGCATGTAACTGGAGGTGGGAGTAATAATGTCATGTATCCCCTTTAGGAATGAACCGCATGTAATACAGCTTTTCCAAATCTGGTCTCTTGACTAGCGGAGGAATCCAGGTTGTAAAATTTTGTGAACGTATGTGCGGACGACCATGTGGCAGCCGCACATATGTCTCGGACCGGTGCCCCTCTTTGGAGGGCCGAAGAGGCTGCGATACCCCTGGTTGAATGAGCCCTAAGATTTTGGGGTGGCTCTTTCCCTGCCAGTTTGTAACATTCCAGAATGGCCAAAATAATCGACCTGGAAATGGTCTGTTTTCTTATGGGTAGTCCCAACTTGTGACCTGAGTATCCTACAAACAGGTGGTCTGCTTGCTTAATCCTAGCCAGTCTGCTGATGTAAAAGCTCAGAGCTCGCCTTGGGTCCAGCCTATGTAGCCTTTATTCCTCTTTCCCTGGATGGGAGGGTAGAACGAAGGTATGGTAATTTTCTGAGTAATATGAAATTCAGAAACCACCTTTGGGAGGAAATTAGGCTTCACCTGTAGGACAACTTTGTCCTTATGGAAAATTGTATGGGGGGGGTTTACAAGAGAGAGCTTGTAGCTCGCTCACCCTCCTAGCAGATGTTAGTGCTACCAATAGGACAGTTTTAAGCGTGAGAAATCTCAGCGAACAAGAGTGGAGTGGTTTGAATGGAGTACCCATTAGGAAGTTTACGACTAAATTTAAGTCCCATAAGGGAACTTGGAATGGTCTTGGAGGATAAACATTAGTTAATCCCTTGAGAAATTGTACTACTAGTGGTAGTTTGAAATGCGATGGTTCCTCCGCAGTGCACTCGAAGATTGAAAGCGCTGCAAGATAGCCTTTTACAGTGCCAACTTGAAGGCATGAGTTTGCCAAGTAGAGTAGAAACGATGACACAGTTGGTGTACCACACGGAAAAGGGTCGATATTCCCTTCTCTACACCAGCTGCAAAATCTGTTCCAACGGCAGCGGTATAAAGACTTTGTTGCTGGCCTTCTGGCCGAAAGCAACACCTCCATGACGTCATCAGGGAGGCCCCAATCCTTGTACCTCACCCTTTCAGAAGCCAAGCGTGAAGGTTGAGGGTTCTGATGTCTGGATGGAGAACCTGACCTCCCTTCTGCAAGAGAAGATTCTTTTTGAGTGGAAGACGGATTGGAGGGCAGATGGACATATCTAGAAGGTCCGGGTACCACGTTCTCCTGGCCCAATCCGGGGCAATTAGGATCATGGTTTTCCGGAATCTTCTCAACCTCCTGATCATTTGAGGAATAACAGGGACTAGTGGGAACTCCCAGTCCACTACGAACGCGTCTCCTAGAGCTCCTCTCGGGGGAAATTCCCTTGAACAGAACAGATCGCACTTCCTGTTGGTGCTTGTGACAAACAGATCCACCTGAGGGGTTCCCCAAAGGGCGAAGATCTCTTGAAGGACTTCCTGAGCTAGCTCCCACTTGTGGGAGACTGTGCTCTGCCTGCTCAGAGTGTCCGCTGTCAAGTTCTTCTCTCCGGCTAGGTGGACTGCCGATAGAGAGATTCCCTCCTGAATTGCCCAAAACCAGAGCTGCATTGCCTCTCTGCACAGTGGCAGTGACCCTACGCCTCCTCTTTTGTTGAGGTAGTGCATGGCCACCGTGTTGTCCGTCATTATCAGGACATTTCTCCCCTGTACTGATGGCAGGAAAGCTTTCAGCCCTAATCTGATCGCTCTCAGCTCCAATAGGTTGATGTGTAGTCTGGACTCCGATGGAGACCAACGACCGCTGATGGTCAAGTCGTTGGCATGGGCTCTGTGTGAGGCGTCTGTGACTACTGTTATCTCCGGCCATGGTTGTCAAAACAGTTCTCCTTTCAAGATGTTCTCTGGATAGGCCCACCATTGAAGGTCGTGGGCTACCTTGTCCGGAATCCGGAGGAGATCTGTCATTCTCCCAGAGAATTGCAACCACTGAGTTCTTAGTGCCCACTGAAGAGATCTCATTCTCAGGCGAGCCTCTGGCACAAGGAAGATGCAGGATGCCATGAGGCCTAGCAGCCTCAAAAAGTCGAAGGCTGGGAGACGTTGGGCATTTTGGAACTTGTTGACCAACTGCAGAATATCTTGAGCCCTCACCTCTGGTGCCAAGGCTTTTCCCAGGGAAGTGTCCAGGACTGCTCCAATGAACTGGAGTCTCTGTGATGGTATCATCTGTGACTTCTTTAGATTGAGGGAGAAGCCCAGATTGTGAATGAAGTGGCAGACATAATCTAGCTGGATCTGAGCTTGTTCCGAAAACACAGCCCTGATCAGCCAATCGTCCAGGTAGGGGTAGACGTGGATCCCTTCCCTCCTTAGACTCGCAGCCACTACCGACATTATCTTGGTGAAGACCCTCGGGGCGGAGGTCAGCCCAAATGGCAGAACTCGAAATTGATAATGAGAGTCACCAATTGCGAACCTCAGGTATTTCCTGTGTTTGAGATGGATTGGCACATGGAAATAAGCATCCTGAAGGTCCAGAGATACCAGCCAGTGCTGGAGCTGGAGGGCCTGAAGGACCTGAGAGAGAGATACCATCTTAAACTTGTCCTTCCTGAGGAACTTGTTCAATTCCTGTAAGTCTAGGATGTGTCTCGGTCCTCTGTCCTTCATTGGTATGAGAAAGTGCCCCGGTGGGCGACTCTGAGGGATGTGTAGAAAGGGTAGGCAGTAACCCTGGGCAACTGTCTCCAATGCCCAAGCATCTGACGTTATAGCCTGCCATTCCGTCAGATGGTGAGTTAACCTGCCCCCTACAGGTGTTTTGTGTGGAAAGACCTCAGAGTGGTTTGGGGGGCGGCTGATGCAGATGTCGAGGGTAAAGAGGCACCTGCTGCTGCAGCTTTAGTACTTTTGACCCGTCCACCTCGGGTGGATCTCCTTTGGCCTCTTTGAGCCGGCTGTCCTCTGCCTTTCCCGAACGCGGAATAATAGCGAAAGGACTTTCCTCTTCCAGAGGTTGCTGAGGGGCGAAAAGGAGTTTGGCGGATTGCAGCTCCTAACGATTTTGCCGCTGCTTTAGATGTCGGCAACTTTTCCAGCCTGTCATCAGCCTTTTTACCGAATAAAGAGGAGCCGTCAAAGGGCATATTCAAAAGTCTGGCCTGTACATCTGGAGCAAAGCCAGACTTCTGCAACCACGCATGCCTGCGGATTGTCGTACTTGCCGCCATGGCCCTGCTAATGCTGTCAGCGGAGTCAATGCCAGTTTGAAGTGACTCTTACATGGCATCTTTGCCATCTTTAATAATGTTAAGGAAGGCTTCCCTTTCCTCTCCTTCGGGTATGAAGTCAGCCGCTGATGAAGCACACTCCCACAGTGTGTGACTGAACCTGGCGAGTGTACAGGTGGCCTTGATGGACTTCAACGCCATACTACAAGCAGAAAATACTTTTTTTGCCATATAATCGTACCTTTTGTCATCTCTATCCTGTGGGACAGTAGGGTAAGCGGACCTGCTGCTTGATGAAGTTGCCGCTTGGACCACCAGGCTCTCTGGAGTCGGGTGTTTTGATAAGTATTCAGGGTCAGCCGCAGCTACCCTATACTTGGCTGACAATCTTTTATTGACTGCAGGGATAACTTCAGGAGTTTCCCAATTAGATGAAATCTTTCTTTGTAAGGCTGCATGGAAGGGGACCACAGGGTCCTCCTGTGGACCTTTGTCTAATATGTCTGTCAGGTCATCCTGTTGAAAAACAGGTGAAGGCGCAGACCAGCCCATAAATTCAATAATCCTTGCCATCAGGCTTCTATAGGGTGTTTCGGCATGTTCCCCTGGGTCTGGTTTAACAAATTCCACTTCTGGGGAAGTGTCCAGCCCACTTGCCTCATGTAATGACTCCTGTAGGTCTTTCAACCTTCTTTCCTCAGAGGTGAAATCCTCTGAAACAGGTAGTGTGGTCCTCTGCAACCCGAAGGTTTCCTGGTCAGAATCCCCCCCTTCTTCATAAATTGAAGATAATCCGGGGTACTCTGACCTCGTAAATGTGTAAAACCCATTTCTAAGGCAGAAGGAGCCAAACTCGTCATTATTGGACGAGAAAACGTCAATGTCATCGACGCCGATCTGACAGCCTTCGAAGCCGCCGAGAAAACTGGAAGAGGCCTTGAAGAACTCGAGAGGATCGGGATCCTACTCGAGGATGTCGACGACGGTCTCGGCGTCGTGCCGGAGGCTCTTGGTATCACCGTTGGCTGTGAAGTAGCCGTGGTTTTCTCTTTCACCGGCGTCAATGTCGGCGATGGCGTCGAGTCGATCGACCGATGAGTCGAAGACGATGGCGCCGATCCATGCATCGAAGGGATCTTCGACGACGCCGTCGAAGACGGCACCTTCTTACCCGATGGCCCGAAGCGTTCTCTGGTGGAATCTTTCGCCGGGTGCAGCGACTCGCGGCATTTCAATTTTTTGGGTTTTTCACCCTGGGTATCACCCTCAGCTGTCTTCGAGGGGGTCGAGGCCGCTTTCTCGAAGACGCTTAGCATTTTCTTCCTGAATTCCTCCCACTCAGCCTGAGAGCTGTGTTTTGTGGGGCTGGAGACCCTTTCTGGGGAATCAGAAGATGAAGAGGAAGGGGATCTTCGACGTCTCTTCTTTGAGTGTCTCGATCTCGACGAATGGTGGGAGCTACTTCGAGATCTAGAATGGGAATGCTTTCGACGGCGAGGAGACGAATGCCTTGACTCAGCCGAAGAAACTTTCGAGGAGGTTTTGACTGACTTACCTCTCTCAAGCTTCCCCTTGCGCTCCTTCAAGGCGTTCACCGTCATGGACATGCAGTCCTCACACTCCGAACAATGGTGCTCGGCTCCCAAGCACCACAAGCAGATCCTGTGTGGATCCGTTATCGACATTTTTTTACCACAGTCTCGACATTTTTTTAAGCCGGATCGCGGCGTTGTTGGTTCCGATGAAGATGCCATCAAGAGCGAGTTGGTATATTCGAGTAAATGTAGAAGGTTTATCTGACTGAACTGAGCAACGATATTCCGAGGCCCCACGAAGCGCGGAAAACTGGAACTGAGCAACGGATGCCGCACGTGGCTATTTATGGGCATGGTGACGTCGGCGCCGATACGGTGGCTGTTGAGGGACATCGACTCGGCGGATGTCGACGCGCAGCGCCCTCTACAGAGAAAAAAATTTCCGAGGCCAGCAAGCTGGAGACGAATTATCAAAGATAAGGAATACGTTGGAGGACACAATCCCTTCCAAAGGGGAGTATAAGGGAAAAGAGCCAGAGGGCCCACAGCACCACAGGAGAGAAGAGTCCAGACCCTGTAATTCTGGGAGGTATTCCGGGTCTCAGAGTTAGTGAGCGCCTAGAGGACAGGGAATGGACCACCAACAGTAGTAGCTCTGAGTCAGAGAATGAGTGGACTTAGGTACAGCGGAAAAGGAAGGCTGCCAAACAGAAGAAAGGTCTGGTGAAAGACCCAATTCGCAGATAAAGGTCATAAAAAGCTTCATGACTCCCTACCCTCAGAATGCAAAATACTCGGTATGGGAGCATCTATAGCTTTCTTATCAAATAATGACATCATTTGGTGTTAAAAATGATGGGAATTGTATGGAATTCGCTAAGTGGACATTCTCCCCTGAATACTCCAGCTTCTTTGCAGGGCTGGAAGATCAAGATCACTGAAAATGGTCCACCTATAAGGTGGCCATTCTGAAACACTTCTCAATCCATAGGCATACAACTTGCAGTGTGGGGTAAGACCAAGTGCCTAGAGAGTTTGCGCAGGAACTGAAATGAGCATTTGCACAGTCTTCTAGGCGGGTGAACAACAAGAGCTGGGAGTTCATCAACACACATTTTCATTTGTTCCCAAAATACATAATAACCCAATTAGTAAGGAATTTCCATGAGCATAGGACCCTGGATTGGGTGATAGAACAGGCCACCAGGATCTATGATATCCAAAAACCATCTGAAAATAAGAATAAAAAAAATAAAAAAAACTTCAAACACACCTGTCGCTGTAAAGGTGGCAGAGTTGAAAAATATTCCCCCATTGGACTTGGAGATGGGGGGCCCTAAAAATACTCCTCCCGCCAATCAGCAGAACGAGAGGTAGAGGAGACCCTCGGATCCAACCCAATCGGGTGGTAGCCAGGCAGGACACCAGACCAGCACTCCATCTGATGCTGCCACCTACATACGAGATACAAGGGTAACAGACCCATCCTGGGGTATGTCTCCACTCCCCCGGCACAATAAGGGGGGCTCAACCAGGTAGGTACCGCCTTGGGAAACCTCCCTCAAAACTTCTTAGGAGGGAAGAAATACTCCACCCCCCAACCTAAGCTTCTTTACCCGATACTCTTCCAAGCCTAATTTCCAGAATAATCCTCCTCTCTCTCCCTGCTTTCAGGACAATAGATTCCTGAATCTGGAAGAAGGGAGATTTAGGATTGAAGGTTATCAGGGAACCTCCCAATACCCAAGCTACTCCAGGAGAAGGGACAGCTACCCTTTATTGGAGCAGCAAAGGTATGAGTCTAGACCCCCCTACCAACCAGAAAAAACTTGACAACTGGAGCGACAAGTACAACAATTAACCCATGACCTGGGTTGCATGTTGAGGGCTCAGCAGAACCCTCAACTGGAAACTGCTGCCCCGAATAATTTAACACCAGGTCTGATGCCCTGGGTGGGGGCAATGCCAGGAAGAATCCTCCGACAACCAACAATTTCTAGAAGAGGGGGCCCGGGTGTAAGACAGATGCGAAACCCTAGAGGAAGCTTCCTTTCCCACCGGAACAACACCCATGGAATCTCTGAGCCTGAACATGAATCTTCTACCCCCGAAAGTTGGAAACTAAAGAACAGAGGGTGAGTATGAGAAATCGAAAGCCAAAGACAACTCACTTTGTGGAGGAGGTCTGCATCATCCCTTTTGAAGGAGAAGAATCCCTGGGGGTTTGAGGGAAGAAAACATTCTCTTTCAGAGATGGAGATATCCCTCGTAAGGAAAAATGGGTCTCAAAAGACCCTGATTTTGACAGGGTAAGTATGAAAACCGACCCAGAGCAAGAGGTAATGTCACCCTGAGGACCCAGAAATCACAGATGTATCCTCCTCCCAAACAGGTTTGGGTAACTGTCTCTAGGAAAAGGGGCACTTCCCAATCCTACCTGTTTCTGGGTGCAAAATATTTTTTAAAGATTCACAAAACTGCCCAAGATTATCATTGTTGGAGTTCAATTGTTGGAGTTCAATATAAAAAAGTTAACCGCCAAACTGGTACATAATGCACATTTTCTTTGCCCCCTTGAGGTGAGAGAAGGAAGATTGTATGCTTCTGTCAAGGTACAGGGTCAGTGTGCATTATCAGCGCTGGTGGATACTGGATCCCAAACTAGCCTCCTGTCCAAAAAGACCTCTGACCAACTAAATTCTGGAAGGGGGAAGAGTCACCAAATTCCCCTCAAACCTCCTCCTGGACAACTACAAAACTTGGATGGGAATGATATTTCTGTCAAAAGGCCTGCGGATCTGGAGATATAAATGTGGGCGACATAGGGTTAAACACCCAGTGATAGTCGCCACTCCAGAGGGCACACCTTGTCTCTTGGGGAATGACCTCCATCGGCGGTTGTCACCCCTGATTGACTGCGCATACAAGGTTCTCTGCACTCAGAAGAACCCGCCAATCAAATTATAACAAAGCACCCGTTATGTGAGTTTGAATGGCACATGCCACATGATTGAACAACGGTCTGACAAAATAGAATTCCATTTTAGGAACAATAATGTCCCAGACATCACCGTCATCTCTCTAGAACAAACTGGTGATGTGAACCCTTCTCCATTCTTGGAACTTCAACCTCCCTCCCAGTTGTAAGTGGCATTCCACACTTGTAGGGTATACTCTGAAATTGTATATCAATCCAAAATCAAAAGAAACCCCAAATCCCATGACCAAAGATGATGAAAAATCAGCTCAAAGTGTGTCTGACATCCAGATAAAGGGTGAACAGCTGTTTTTACCCCATTCAGATAAATGAGGGGGGGGCCTGTTCTCGCCAGAGTATGCCTGAATAACGGAAGAAGCTTCATCAGTGAAGCATTATTCAGGAAACTCCCAAACTATTAGACCATTCCCACATTTAAATTGATTGATAAGTGGGAAATGGGCCTGGAATCTCCAAATTCCAAACATTGCCTGCCTAGTAGGTGTATGCTAAAAATGTCCATTGGCGACAAAAGCATAGAACATAACTGTTGGTTTGTGAGAGATGTCCCCTTCCCCTTAGGTAGTGACATTTTCAATCGATTCACAATTAATTTGGACCAAATTAATAACAAAGCCTGGATCCGACTTGGGGGTAGCCCCATGGGATTTGACAGCACTGAGAAAGCATTTCGGTCAGCTCAATTGCTGCCTTATGTGGTTGAATTTCTAATGAGAGAAGAGGGTACAATCCCAGGACTGGTGTATCTATTTACAATTCCCCTAAAAATAAAGCAAGGACAGAACCTCAAAAACCAGGACGCCTATGTGAATTTGAATTATCATCTCCAACAACAAGTTATGACACCATTCGAATATTGGTGGATAACAGCGACCCTCAAAGCATCACTTTAGGCACAGACACCTTTATTGGAATGGCGGGTGATGGCCAACATTATTATATTGATTTAGGTAATGAAATTCTTGGGCGAATTCCAAATGACTGCTACAATTTTAACAACGGTATCCCTCCGGAAAGGATTTTCACCCGGCAAGGGGGGAATTTCTTGGTGTTCTCTTCCTGCCCTTATGGTGTGGAAGGTGTGACCTGTGACATCAGGAAGGATGAGGTGGTATTCTGAGTCAGCAATGACTACGTCTAGTCCTTGGAACCTCCTGTCCAGGCCAACACCATCACAAGAGATCTCTCCACCCAACTGGAGGATACCGCCAAAATTGCCACATCCGAGGTCTTTCCAGGGTTTAAGCAGATGGTCGAAGAATGATTCAATCTTGCTGATGCCTGTGAGACCGAGAAGCAAAAACAGAAGCTGAAACAAGTCTTACTGGGTTTTCAATATATCTTTGCAGTGGATTCATATGACTGTGGACACACAGAGATACATAAAACCACCATAATGTGAGAAACCTGAGGAATTTCTCCCAGGCTATTCCTGGGGATCCTTGACTTGGGTGGCCAGGGAAGGGCCATTGCTCATGGATCCCAACCCTGGGTGCGGATAAGAGAGGGAAGATCACCTGGTAAGGGGACCCTGGGAGGAACGCCTTTGGGCAAGACACAGTATTTCCGCTGTTCCAGTACATCCCTACCAGACGTCCCCGCTGTCTTTATGGGATACTTTTGTTAACAACCCATTTGCACACAACACTGCATTAACCCCCTTCACCCTGACAAAAAACCCACATGGGTTTTCTAGTATTCTTTGGAAAAACTACAACTCCCATAATCCCTCCACTGTTTTTCCCTAAAACCACTGGGACGAGGAGGAGAGAGATGGGAGGATGAAGATTACAGACAGAGCCACAGACACAGTAGACAGACTCTCCCCTTTCTAGATTAGATTGTCCCACTAATGAGACCAGGCAAAGTGAGGCCTCTCTTCACAACCATGCACACCTGAATGTAATCACTACTCCCAGGAAGTATAAAAGGCGGAGCAGGGGAGCACACTTTGAGTGAGTCAAGGATGTTGCAAGGTGCCGGAGGGAACGAGAAAGCCCTAGTGAGCTGCAGATACCATGGGAGACCAGGAGGAGGAACTGCCCAAACACTGGCCCTGCTATTTGAAAGGAGACTGCAGTCTGGAGCAAGGAGCTGTACTTCCAGAAGACAAGACATGGGACAGCTGGGGTTGCCTGGTGACACCACCACAGCAAAACACCTCCCCTGGGCCTGGCCCTTGGACCTCCGAGGGGCAGAGAGGATACCCTGACCTCCAACTAACCTCCCCTTTGAGCTCCCGCAGTGCCAGTACCCGAAAAAGCCATTTCTGGAGCTACGAAGTGCAAGCAAAATCAGCGCAGTGCATTCTGGGACCAGGAGTACTAAAACCCTTGTTATGCTAAATTGTGAACTTTGAAATGAGGCCCGAGCCCGGTTGGGGGAGGCCTTCTTAGTGTAGTGTGCTGGAAGAGAGAAGGCTCGAAAATGGCTGAAGATAAACCTTCTTTTGTGAACCTTGAAAGCTGGAAAACAGCTAACCCACACCTCACCGAAAACCTTGGCTCCTGCTAGAAAGCGGATGCAGTAAAGTCAACACAGAGATTGTGAACTCTGGCAAGTGTGAACCTGACGGAGGGATGCCGAGAGAAACCCCGGGAAAGGGAACTTTCAGCTTTCTGATGAGATTGTAAAATTGTGAACTGTGGCCAGTGTGTACCAGATGAAGGGATGCCCAAAGTGAGTTGTTGGTCTGAGCCCGACTGAGGGAGGCTAACGTTGAGGGCCTCAGGGGAGGCTGGCATGAGGTGTCAAAGTGGTCAAACGAGGGTCAAGTCAAACCCCCTTGTATAGTCGAAAGTCTTTGATACATTGTGGAGGCGACTGAGGGATGCCTTTGAATTGTGGTAAACAGTAACTCATCCAAGAACATTTGTGATGCTAGACTTGTGTGAAGCTGGACTGGAGGCTTTAGGGAATGCCTGACTAGGGTCTTAAGGGAAAGCCTGACTGGGGGCTGAGATCCGGACTTGGGTAAGAGAAGAACCCAAGGGGGTCTAGAATGACTTCCTTTTCAAATGCGCTGAAGTGGCAATGTGAACCTGACGGAGGGATGCCAAGAGAAAGCCAAGGGAAGTCAATCTCGTATTGTGACAATACTAAGTGAACTGTGTTATTGTGGCAAATGTGAACCGGCTGAGGGATGCCTGCGAATTAGGGTGAACAGTAATACACCCGGGAACATTGTGATGACAAGCGTGAACCCGACTGAGGGATTTTCCACAGTGAGTTGTTGGTCTGAGCTCGACTGAGGGAGGCTAACGGAGCCCGGTTGAGGGGGCTTCTGGTTGAAGAGCAAATCCTCCTATGGGAATGTTTGAGTAATAACTTTTTGTTTGAGGGAACTGTTTGTTTGTTTAATTCATCAAGCCCTCTGAAGCAAGAGACTTTGTGGATAACTTGAAAGAGACTTGGGCACAGAAGGTCCTGATATTGGTGAAAGGAACTGTAACCTCATGCCAGAAAAGCTCAGAAGTGTGCTCTCCTTGAGTGTTGCACCTTGTCCCGTGCTAAAAACGTGGGAAAGGGAGACCCCAGCCTTAACATCCTGACGTATTTTGTGAACAAGTCTTTCTTTTCTTGAAACCATTATACTACACTATTTTTGTTGCATAGCAGTACAGATTGGCAATATTTCATTTTTTTAGTATAGGCCCTTTTTCTTTGAGTAGACTCCACTAAGACTGTATTATTATTATTTGATGGTCGTAGCTTGCTCCCATCATAGAGTTAGGTTTAGATTAGGTGTTTTTCTCACCCATTTTACAGTCTAATAAACACCCTTGAACTTTGATCACTTGTGTATGTCTTACTTTGATACTATGCCTTCCTTACATATAGTGTGAGGAGTGGGACATGACCCAATCGATACAAGTTGGGGACCCCACCAAATCAAAGATCAGTATCACATAAAAACCAAACCATCAAACCTTGAGGAATTCGACCACCCTCACAAGGACTCCACCTTCGAACTGGGGGTTGCCTTTCAACCTTTAAAATCCCAGGCAATTCCTCCAGAGCAGAAAGTAGTAGAGGGTAATGACTATTATCTCTGATGTACCCAACATTATCTGGTCCCAGGAAGAGATAAGGTTGTAATCTCTTCAGATTTACAGGTGAATTTTCCCACAGAAAGAAGGGTATGGAGATATTTCCCCTTCTGTCTTGTGGAGATGAGCTGCAGTTTGCTTTGCTGAACTTTTCTCCTACTCCTAGGGGTATTCATCGGGGTGAAATACTGAGAACCCTGGTGTATGAGAAAAAATGGAACTCTCTACTCAAGAGAACCACTAAAACCCCAGATGTGCGTGATAAGCCACAGAAAGATCTTTTTCCATCGGCCCCCTAAGATCTAGATGCCTTAGTGCCGGATTCAGAAGCACTTATAATAAGCCATCCCCTTGGACACGAGAAATACAAAACTCTGTTGCTAGAGAGATTTCTAGTGAATTCATTCCAAGGGGAGATAAAATATGCAAAGGATGAATCCCGTCCAAATATTTTAAGGGCAAAGAAGGATGAGAATTGGGAAGGTTTAGAGAATAAGATAACATGGATAACAATGCTATTTCTGTGGAGACAGAGGCCATCCTATAGACCTATACCCTACAAATCTAGAAGAGGAGAAGATGGACGCAAAAGAAAGAGAAAACTATGGGTTATCTAGGACTCCTTATGACCCAACTGACCCAGAAATATCTCCTGTCAATGGTGACTCAGACCCCTTTTGGGAAAGATTGAACCAAGACCATGCAGAGACTAGGTTGGTCACCGACAACTTGTACGGACAGTAGGAGGAAGATGACTTGCCAGGGAGAACAGGAGGGGTTCTGTAAACAGATCCTGCTATTCCCATAGGGAGCTAAAACTTACTGCTAAAATTGGCACCGTGAATAAGATACAGGAAGGGCCCAGTGATGAAACATCCTCTCCATTAGAGCTCCCTAGAAAACCTTCCTTTAATGTTCCTTGGGAGGAAAGCCGATGTTTTAGGGGAAGGGCATGTGCGAAACCAGATGCATTTTGAGGAGAAGGATCTAAGTACCCCCACATCAATCGTCCCGTCCATATTATCTGTCTGTTGGAAACCAGAGTAGGAAACATATACAGAGCAGTTGAACAGAAAGAGCAGAGTATGGACTCTTTGCAGTACCAGTGAAAGTACCAATACCTAAGAGAATCTGGGAGGCATGGTACCCATTGAGAAAACCATACCTGCATACAAGAAAATATGATGGCAATTGGATGATATTCCAGAAGAAGCAGAGCAGAGAAATGGCAAAGATGAATGGTGATGTCACAGAGAATCGAGCTGATGTCTACAGAAGAGATGCAGAGATCAGAGAATGCAGATATTCTATAAGGCATCAAGAAAGTACCAAGGATAAGTGACATCTTGGGATCAAGGTGAAGAAGCTTATGCCATAGAAACAGATGAAAGTATTAAGCTAGTGTACATATAAAAGAAAAGCAAGCAGGCAAAGTAATCTTGAGGCTAGCTTTATAGTGAATAGATTGCGGCAAGCGCCTATATATATATATATATATATATATATATATATATATATATATATATACATATATATACATACATACATATGGACAAGTAATGGGTGGATGTTTCCACTACACATTATAGCAGTGCTGGACAGTAATTAGAAGGCCTCATTTCCGTGTGTCGCAGTTAAAAAAGCAGAAATGAATTACAAAATGAATCTCAGCAGAAAGAGTTGGATGAGCCAAAGAAGCCAAGGTCTTATCAAACTGGAGTGAACTGACATTGGATACAAATTGTGTGAAAGAACAGAAACTCCTGTTCAGAAGGCATGATCAAAACAAAAGACGTCAGAGGACTATTAAAAAAATAGTATTTTAATACACTAAAAGGCTCAATTCCATGGTCTGCAATAAGTGGAAGAATGAAGTTGGACGGACGAGGTGGTCACACCTACGCACGAGAGCAGAGTGTGCCCACACTAAAACATTTTGAGAGCACGGTACAAATTCAAGGACGAGCTTCAAAGCACTAATTGACATTAGACCACTGAGGTGATGATGGATTGATATGCTAATTGGTGGGAAGTTAGTGTTAAGATGTGCTCACCAGCACCTGGATGTTCGGCCTTCCCACTGCTAGACATGGGTGGAAAGGTACTGATGGGGTTTAGAAGCCAAACAATTGTAGAGGACTGTGTAATTAAGGGTCCTATAGTTTGTGTAGTCAATGGGACGTTGTGTATTTAGTGACGTTCATAGTGGCCAATTTGAGGTGAGGGCTTAGTTGCCCCACCTGATGTTAAGCACCCTATTACTTTCATTCACTGTCCCATACTGATATGGAACGTATACTTAGATATTCACTTAGAACCTATCACTTTCTTTAATAGGTTTTTGTAATTTGCCATGGAGGATGACGTTGGTAATGACGCAGGTCAAAACGGCACTGATGACACATTTTCTGAATATAACCTCAGTTTTTTGTAAGATTTGCTGAGTAAGAGGATCGAGCGAGTGCTGATGTTCTTTGTACTCCCCGTTTTAGATAATTCACATTAAAATAGCTTTCCTTTTGCCAAACTACCTGAGTCGTTTTGATAATTGATGTAGGAATACAATCTGCATCCCCATTCATCTCCACGGTAGTTGCTACTCATCAAAGGGGCTGGGATATCCAGTTCACTTGGTAGCAGAGAGAGAGGATGGTTTATTAAAAAATCCATCGACATAAGTAAACTTTAGAGTCCAGGAAATATCGCACAACCTTTGCCATTTAGCTGACAGGATGTGAAGCTCCCCGTAGACAGTGGTTAGTGTAACTACCAAAACATTGCAAGGCGGGTGTGACGGGTCCCTTGGTTTCATACAAGATCCCCTCCCACGTCTATGAGAAGCTGAGCGGACGACAGTTTGAAGAGGCGTACGATTCAGAGAATCGGAAAAAATGAACATGCGAATGGTGAGTTGAAACTGAAGAGAGTGGCAAATTGATGCATGCGTAGTAAATGAAGGGAAGTGATAAGGGAAAAAGAGAGTAACGGAGGAAGGCGGGATAAAAATAATGTGAGAATAAGATTGTTAAAATGTTGAGTAGATATTGATTTGAGTGTGGCCAAGCAATAAAAAATATCATGAGAGAGTCCACGATAAAGAGGGTACGCCCCATACCTAAATTTTAAAGAACGTTAGAATAAATCTTAATCTAGAGTCCCATAGTGGATGACGTAGAAAACGGGTCTAATTTAAGACAGACCTAAAGAGATTGATTTAATTTCAGAAAGGATCATTTTTAGCGGGCAGGACAGATCCCAGAGAAGGGCTGTAGAGACAAATATATGTGACCGGTTGAGTATGTCTGTTTGTCCGTCCGTTTTATGTATTTATATATTGATGATAATGCCATAACTGAATAAGATCGATGATAGAGAAGCGCAAAGTTGAAAAATAAATTGTTTTAAATTGTACTAAATGGTTGTTTTTTTGGGAGATTAAAGTAAAAACTATGACCAAAGGTATTGGAGCTTGCGACGGCTGGTGCTCGCTCATATTGTGTTGTTTTCTTGACAAGTATTTTTAAATCTGTGAAAAAAGCAAACACGTGATTAAAAGGTTAAAAAGTGACGAATCGAGAATGGAGGATGTTACTCCACTTGTGCACCTCTGCAAGCAGTTGCCGAAACATGCACCTAAACTTAGACAGTATAGTGCAGAATGGGTTAAAGGAACTGCGGTTAAAATGTTCATGCCGTGGCCACAAGGAGGGTAACTATCTAAGGTAGTCCTGCAGCATATGATGACATATTTGCATGCAGCGTATACTGGGAAGATGCTCGACAAGCGAATAGCGAGCTTAGAGCTTTGGAAAGTATACTAGGAGCGCGATGAGCTGCCTCCTATAGATTGGATACTTAATACATGCAAAGAGGGTAGTGAAGAGCCCTCTGCTCCACCCGCCCCGTCTGAAATAAAAGATGAGAATAAGAAAGATGATGGGTTATACCCATTGAGGGAGCTTAAAACAGTGGCAGGGTATAGAAACCCGGTTTATGAATCACCTACACAAGGTAGTGACGAGGGCCAAGAGAAAAATACTGAGAAAGATGTAATCTCTAAAGTCCGGAGAGACAAGGAGAGACGTGATAAGGAAAGAAGCAATCAAGCAAGGACATCTCTAGACATAGGAAGAGAAATAAAGAGATGGAAAGGAGAAAGAGATAAGACTGGTGATGTAGCGCTCTTACACAATGTAATGGATGGGTGGTCAGATTTTGCTTAAACTCGATAAAAGCATTGAAGACGTAAGACAAAGAAGATCAAGACTAGCAAGATAAAAAAAGACAAAGAAAGCGAGGAATGATTGAAAGACCAAGGGGAGAAAAGGAAAGATAGACAGAGACGAGAGCAGCTATATCAAGACGAGCAAGCGAAAAAACGAGAGCAGAGGACTAAAGGAAACGTGACAATAGACAAAGAACACTTGATGAGCAGGAAAGACGTAGAAAGAAAAATAATAGAAGAGCAAAAGTTAAGAGAAAAAAAATACAGAGACGATGTGATGAGTTGATACGGAGGGCATATGAGAGAAGGGATATGAAGAAAAAAAGAGGAAGCCAGAGTGAGAGTGGAAACAAGAAAGAGAAGAGAATTTGACGATGATGTGGAACACAAAAGAAGGCAGCAAGCATGCATTGTTGATCGCCTGGAAAAGGAAGTAAGGAATCCTAATCCAGAAGTAGCATGGGAGGAGATAGAGGAATTCTTTCCAGAATACGAGTCATTACCAGGCACGTCTAGAGCAAATCTAGAAGACGAGTTTGACTCTAGGAGCATTGTGGAAGCGATCGATAAAGTATACCATGAAATGAGAGCTCAGAAAGTACTAAAGGAGAAAGGAAAACATGACTGTCATGGCAGCACTCAGTTGTACGACAGGGAGGAGGCCTAATGTAGTATGAAACATAAGGAGCTGTCTTTAGACAGACTGACTCTAAATAAAGATGAAGGAGAGAAGTTGCACGAGTTAGGCACAAGAAATGTCAGACGAAGACAGGGAAACCTTCCATGGGGAAGAGCGAGATGACGCATGTGGTCCTGAGGGATGCTTTCCTATGTATAAGGAAGTAAGATGGTCAGATTTAAAGGCACCTGTACCTAGGGTGTCAGAACCATTGACACAGTCAGACCGACCTAAAGAGCAACTCCATGGTGAGAGGGGGGAATCACCACCATATGTGAGCAGATTAAGATCATTGCCAGGTAGAAGGCAATGTGGGAATATAGTCCCTGTGGTGGACAAATGATGAGCGATGACAATGACTTTGGGGCTTCGCAGTTTCCCTTATTGGAAAAAGGAGGGGCCAGACCACAGTATATACCATGGCCCCAGATGAATAAGGATAATTTAAGGTGTAAAATCCTAAGTTTAACTTCTGGCGCTGGGAAATAGATATATTAGTTAGAAAAAATTGCGAGAGGAAATACGTTGGCTATAGTGGACATTAAGGGTCTCCTAATCGCCATACTTGGTGAGAGAGCTGATGACGCGTGGACAAGGGCAGGGTACCCTGCTGTTACTACAGTCAACACTGTGGGATATATTTACCCACTCAGCAGTACTTCCCCACATCACCAAGCTGCACTTCAGCAGAACCAGCAAAATGGCTGCGCTGGCTACTGTGAGCACCATTGTCTCACACAAAAACTGTGTTTTGCAATGACAAAATGATGGCTGCACCACCTTGCCAAGCACATATTGGGCAGGATGGAACAAGGGGGCACACTGAAAAAGCCTGCCATGTACAAAATAAGAGGACTGAAAAAGCAGTGCTGCTTTGCTGCAAGGGCAAAGTTCCCATTGAAAAAGGGAATATTTCACATTGAGAAGGAGGCTGCTCTGACGCTTTTCTATCCTTGTTTCCACAAACTACTTTCATTGATAAGGCCTTGCCATGCCCATCCATATCCACATTGTGCTTCAGCAGAAGAAAGCAGGATCCCTGAATGACAGGCTCTGTGCCAGCCAAATCTGAGAAAAGCAACAAATGTTTTACTTCAGCTGCACAGAAAAACGCTTATACTTTTACTTCTAAATGTCAAAAATCACTGCTTGAAAAGAAATTTTAGCTTTCTGTGCACATGTCAGTTTCATGGAGACCTTTGCCTCGTACAGATAGTTGTGTAAAAGAAGCTGGCTACAGCTACAGAACAGTATTGGGAAGTCAGATGGAAAAAACGAATTTGAAAGGAAAATGCTAGCAGCTGTCACCACATGTGTCAAAAATGGGCTTTTGCAAACCAAAGAAGAAAATGCCTGTTTTAAAAGTACTATGTTGAACAAAAACTTATCCTTGCCTAGCAATGTGAAAGGGTATTGTGCTCTGAAATACATGTATGAGATGGTTTTATTTAGCAGGGTTTCTTCTAATTTAAAGCAAAAATAAATAAAATAAATTAAACTGCATTTGCAACTTGGGAGAAACCAGCCCAAGACAGGTTTCTGCTTGGGGTGGGGGGGGGGGGTGCTTGCAACAGAAGGCCATTCACAGTAGATCCTAACCCACAAGTGATAATTGCTACCGTGTGCTCCGGTCTCTTACAATGGAAATTCTGGGACACCAATCTGTGAAGTCATGAACCTTCAATCAAACTGGGAAACCCCCCTCCACAATGGGCTGAACTGACAGTTGGGGGTAGCTGAAGGGGAGGTAGCTGAAGAAAAAAATATGGTTCAAGTGAAGGACAAAGGATGCCCATTTGTTTCAAAGACTATTTTTTAAATAAAACTTGTAAGACCTTTATCTTTTCAACAGCACTTTGCAAAAATGTAAAAGTTATACAGTTTACATATGATTTTCGTGGCTTTTAAATAAGCCATCTTGGCTGTCAATAGCATTTATGGGACACGAACGCCAGAAGAATGTGAATCATGGGGGAAGGACATATGATGGAATGTTAAACATTCACAGAAATAGGCCCCATGATAGATAGTATGTATACACACCTAAAGTTATAGAATCTTAGCCTGAATGTTTCACTTTAAAAATGACCAAAGATTATTAGATGGGCGAAACAATGTGTTACAGACTGCAGAGGTGGACTGGTATGTTCTGCATAAAATATGTAACCTGTTTATGTAATTTGTTAAGATGCCCCAACTATAAAAATGTGCCATTTATGGCAAAACTTGATTTTGGCAAAAAAGGGCTGTGGGATGGCTTTTTACCTCATAAAATGCAACCTCATAAACTGGGACTCGAGGAGGCGATTAACTTAGGCTGTCCTACACGAGTCTTGGAGGTAGGCCTAGCTCAGTTCTGTCCACCAATAATTCTGTGATGTCACCAGGCTCTATATAAGGGGTGGTTGACAGAACTCTGGGGACTCTTCCTGAATTTCCTGCACCGGCGTTTCTGATCTTCCACATTCATCTTGCCAGACTCCAGATCCAACTAAGCTTAGTCATATTTTCAGTAATCAAACTAATTCCCAGCTAAAGTTGAACGCTGGGGTGACAATATTGACTTTGCGAATCAACCTTGGACCTTACTGTTTCCCTCTTTAACAATATAGTCTTAATAATCTAGTTTAAGTAAAATATGCCTTTCTTAAAACCGATTTTCTCTTTTTAACTGCTCTATTTTCCTAAAAACGAACCTCATTCTACCTTCCAAATCTCTCTCAATTCACCACCTATACCCCTCGTTTCACCTCTGTATTGTTGCTGTGATATACATCTATTCCCCAGCCCAAAAACTGCATTCGAAATTAAGTGTTTTTCACCCGTTTTCTTTTAAAAACATGTTTGCATTTAAAACTGCTTGTGTGTAAAAATGTCACTTTCCAACGTGTGATTTGACTGCACTGGGTTTTCAATTTCAAATCTGTTTTGCGAACTGTATGCTTTTGTGATACCTTACCTTATGGTTGCTAGTGATATAACATCCCTGATACTGTGATAAAACATAAGCATAGCATTAGTTCAAAACACATAATTAATTATTTATCTAAATCCGAGTGTCAATTTAGGTCTTTGCAAGGGGTTTAAAATCCCCTCTTATTTTGTGAAGGAATGTCGGATTTTGATTCTGATTGCTGCATCTCATCCCTGACTACCTGCTGCTTCTTTCTATCCACTCAGAATTCGATTATTTGAGGGTTGAGGTAACATTGCAGCGGGAAAACCTTATCTTGGATGCTATCTATCCTAATTCAAAAAGTGCTCCTATTCAGTAGTGCTTTGGCTATGTTCTACTAGAAAGTTTGTGAGTCTAGAAATTACCCTCCCATAGCATAGGCGATGTATTTTGTTGGCCGAAAACCAACCACATCATTTGTTCAGCATCGTTAGTACAGACTCCTGAGCATGACCAGACAACGTCCATTTTGTAGGAATAGAATTCGCCATTTTGACTAGTTTTCGCTTCTTGCTTTCTGTTCAAACTGCTTTGCTGTAAGCATATTCTATTCCGTTATTGCTCATGCATAGAGCAAGGCCACAAGTTACATGTTGAAATGCAGCTCAGGCATCCCAGACAGCAATGCCCGGTCTCCTCCCTCACAAGTCCTTGGAAGTAGGCAACAAGGCATTTAATCATTACGCAGGTGCCAGCTAGTCTTGCTGATGCGGTAGAAACGGTAGAATCGAACAATTAATGGTTTGAATTATGCTCTCTTTTACGGCCCCCCTTCCCTGAGCCCTTGTAGAGAGAGTTGACCTCTAGTACACGAATAGAAACTAGAAAATAGTGAGGCCTGGAATGTGTCTCTCCCCTGCACGCAGCTTGCTTGTAAGAATAAGAGCATTATGTTCCCTAAAACAAAGAATTGTGTCTGCAAGTCCGCAGATTGCAAACTGTTGCTGAATAAATGTCTGAAGGTGTCATATTCGTCATAATTGTCAATCATCTAAACCATTTCAAAGTAAATACATTATGGGCGGAATTGAATATGTCACTACTGATAATAAGATGTTTGCTTTGTATATATGTAACTGTTGTAGAATGCTCGTTCTCTCGCGTCCCATGGGGTCTGGAGACACACGTTGTGGGACGTGAGACCCAGTCGGCCGACTGAGACTATTTGCTTTGCAATAAACCCTAGATTTTGGGAATTGAACCTCGTGTCTGGCATATCAGTTTGTGTGTGGTGATTGTGCCTTGTTTCCATACGCGAGGGTCCCCTAGGGGCCCCATCAGGTTAACCAAGTGCATTGCTTCTATTCGCATTGTAATTATCAACCCATTGGTGATTGCTGCCCAATATTAAAATGTGTGTGATTTTTGAGAATTCTAAAAATAAATAAATATTGTATTTTCATCAACCGGCTTGGTTCATGGTCCATCGTAACTCAGTTATTTGCAAAAGGGGGGATGAAACGGGTCGGGTATCGGCTCAATTTGAATTAATTAAGATTAAAGAAGCAGCATTCCTATTGAACACCACATACCAGCCGAAGACCAAGTGTCCTGGTCCAGTGTGCGACGCCCAATTGGTATCCTTAACAAATTGGGGGCTCGTCCAGAATTAAGTTTGTTTATTCACCCGTGACAGCCAAACACGGCAGACTAACCTGCAAAGTAGTGATACAATGTGTAGTTAGAATACTGGATTACACTGTAGAAGCACCTCCACAAAACGAACATCCTAAATACCAGGCCTGTGTATAAAATTAAAGTTAATGTAATCAAAAAATAGGCGTCCCCGACCACATGAACCCAGGGGAGAACCAAATCAATATGCACCAAGGGGAGAGAGGGGTTCACGTGTATTGTACCAGAGAACAAATCAACGGAGTAAACTGCAATTAGTACAAGAGTCAAATAAGGGGATAGATCAGGTCAAGGAGAGTAAAAATTCATCAATCTTTAATAAACACATATTCAATTACATCATACATAGTGCTGAAGTTACAATAAAAACAGCATAAAACCGTACCATCAATACTCCACATTTCCTATTAAAGTGCATATTAGTTTGATAGCGTTCCTAACATATTAGAGTGCTACATATATATATATATATATATACATATATATATATATATGCATATATTACACTGTGCAAAAATAGATAAAACTGCATGTTTGCATCAGAGCACAACTTGGATCGCAATTGGATGCTAAATCTATATCCAAATTCAACCTTGTATAACCAAAATCAAGGAAACCATAAAAAAAGGGGAAATTTTATTAAATTGACAAATTATAATGATAATGTAAGATTAAATTAATGGAAAAGGAAAATAAGCAAAAGAATGAAAAAAGATAAAAAGAAAAGAAAAACCGAAAAGAAGAGGGCACCCACCCGAGCAAGACAGAACACTCTGTGTTTCCTGCGGGGTGAATAAGGTTGTCCCCTGATCAAACCAATAAATTGTTATAGAAAACGGACAAGTGAAATTGCATCATGACATGCTAGAACAGAAGCAATACTTGTCTCCAATCTGACCATGATAGTCAACAACCAGTACCTCGTACAGCAGCCAACCGTCTCATGGGCTGTACTGGTATCTAACACAGGTGGTTTCGACGACTAATTAACACTGTCTAAGCAGTCTATCTCCTGACCTAGCAAGAGAGAGAAGGCCTGACAGTCGTCTTCCTCAGGACAGGACAGATTAGATAATTAATTGTACAGTATAGACATGTCATTTCTCCACATATCTCAAGACACAAAGCACTTAGTTACAAGCAATGTGAGAATGGTTTTAAAATTATTCCATGCAACCATTTTTCTTCATGTAGTTCTTCCGTAGTTCACAGAGATGATCAATATGTTCCATCTTAGTGGTACTCAAAACTAGCAATAACAAAAAAGTATACATCAAAGAGAAAAGAAAAAAGGAAAAAACAAATTAAGACATGAATATGTGTTTATTAAAGATTGATGAATTTTTACTCTCCTTGACCTGATCTATCCCCTTATTTGACTCTTGTACTAATTGCAGTTTACTCCGTTGATTTGTTCTCTGGTACAATACACGTGAACCCCTTTCTCCCCTTGGTGCATATTAAAATTAAAGTTAAAGCAACCCCAAACATAGACAAAAAGCAATATATTACAGATTACCCTTTTATAAATAAATTAATAAAGAAAGAACACTTTCCAAAATGACCACAGTAGAGTTTAACATAGCTAAGGAGCACCAAGGAGCTCAAACTATTTGTCGGGGGGAATTGCCAGAAAAAAGATGAAAAAGTCTGGCTAGTAGAAATAACGCAACAGGTCACCTCCATAGACATGGACATATGGCAGGACGGTGCCAGGCTAAGACCTAGTGTCTTGGTCCAGTGGGTGATGCCCGATTGGTATCCTTAACAACACTTCTCATGACGGAGCACTGTTTAATAATAACTGTAGAGCGCCAGTATGGAAAGCGCTTGGAGTACTGTATCCAGACACGTCCGATATGGGAGCTATAATGACGAGAAAGATTAAGGACGGCGATGATCCGCTCGTTAACATTCAAAATGTTCAGGAGGCGTGAGCGTTGGAGACGCGTGAAGCTTGGGGAAAATCTATACCGGTATTCTATCATATTATGCCAAGGGCTGCCAGAGCCAGTACAAAAACATCTGAAGAAGTTAGTGGGTATGGAAGCAAAACCATGGTCGGAGATTTAGCTGACCATTGCGCATTACTGCAGACTCCTACAGGAAAAGAATCGCTAAAAAAGATTGTTAGGAAAGGCGAAGAGGCAAAACTAGTGCAGAAAAAAGTGTCCAAGTACGCCATTGAAGGTGCAATGTTGACTTAGTGTATATGTATCGAATTCACAGCAGTGAACATGCCGCAGGTGAATAATCAAAGACAGTTTGATCAAAGCAAAAGTGGATTTGCTCTACGGGGAAGAGGATTTCGAGGACCATGTTGTCAAGGTAATCAAGGGAATTGCAGAATAATCAAGGAAGCTTTCAGAATAACCAAGGTGGGTTTCAGAATATGCAGAGTGGTAGTACAAATATGCAAAATGGGCAGGATGGGAGACCTCTGCCTATATGTTGGACTTGTGGTATGACAGGGAACTTTGCTCGCAGGTGTAGAAGTCAACGGTTAGTGCAAAATGGCCAATTCTCAAGAGGGGGGATGTCAAATCCGCCTGCATATTCACAGCAAAATGGAGATGGATTTGCTCAGAATCAAACGATACAGCAGCAAGCGCCGAGAATGCAGCAAGGCTTACAAACGAGCCGCTAGCATTTATTTCCCACAATTTCAGTCTCCTCCAAAGATGGCAACTGACTCCACACAGATTATCCAAAAAGTATACTGGAATGAGTCATTTGTGTTAGTTAGGATGTTGCGAGATTGGGACCTGTTGGCACATATGGTGGGAGTACCCACTGGTACACATTTTCTGGAAAGAGGTCTTAGCATGGGTAAAGAACGTAGACGGTATGGAAAGGCTGCTGGACCCACTGCTGTATTAGGGATGGTAGTATCAAACGGTCAATACAGCAGACTGACCCATATGGTCAGTAACCAATTCTTGTTAACAAGGATCTGTATCTCAATACATTGGAAGAGGCAGCACCTCCGGACCCACTTTACTTTACTTTATTAAATTTATATTGCGCGGCCATTGACCCTTGGGCTTAAGGGCGCAACAAGACAGACAACAATTAACGGATAATCATTAGTAACGTGCAAGAGAAGAAGGGGCATTCCTACAAGTAGCTAAGCAAACAGATAGGTCTCGAGTTTCCCTTTGAAAATATCAAGGGACTCAATGCTGCGCATTTCTAAGGGAAGGTCATTCCAGGATTCAGTGCGATAGCATAGAAGGCAGCATTGGCGACTTTTACCGTTCTGCATCTTGGAATAGCCAGATGATTCTGCTGGCTAGATCTAAGTAGTCTAGTCTGCGTTTTGTTGGCTAAAAGTTCTCGCAGTTAAAGAGGGATTTTTCCCTGAATGCATTTCTGCGTCATGGTGAGGATGCGAAAAAGAATACATGAATGAATGGGTAACCAATACAGGCTCCGCCTTGTCTCAGAGACATGATCTCTTCGGTTGAGCTTCTTAACCACTCTTACTGCTCCATTTTGGACTATTTGCAATTTATTACATGTGGTTTTATCAATGCCTGTCAAGAGGCTAGAGCAAAAGTCAATCTTTGCGCCTATAATTGCTCACACAATCGTTTCTGCACTCTTTGCAATATGAATGGTCTGAGGTGTGTGAGTAGTTTTATATAGTAGGCACATGATGATATCAAACTGCTTACATGTGGTTTCATGGTAAGGTGTTGATCAAACACTACACCTAGAGCTTTTACCTTTTTATATCTCCTAGTGCAAAGTTTTCATAGTTAGGGCCCAATTTCTGTATAGTATAAGGAGAGCCGATGACTAATAATTCGGTCTTCTCTCTATTAAGTGCTAACTTATTAGAGATCATCCAAGACTCTACTAGGGAGTAGATCTTATTGATCAGGAGAATGTCTGCATCATAATTGCCAGTTAATGGGATGACACATTGAGTGTCATCCACATAGTTCGTAAATGTCACTCCCTCTAAGGTCAGCATAGCAAATAAGGGAGCGGTAAATATGTTCTACAGGCATGGTGATGTACAAGCACCCTGTGGTACTCCCATCGCAACATTAATGGAGGCTGATTCGGCTTCCTTAAAAAATACCCTACTTTCTCGATTGCTAAGAAAGGAGGCGATCCAATTGACCGCTAAAGGTGAAAAATTAGCTACTTCCCTCAGCCTGGTGGACATGATGGTATGGTCCTCCAGGTCGAAGGCGGCCGAGAAATCGAGTAGCATCAGCAGGGATGCTTCTTGTTTAACTATGCATGCAAGGGGCTTAGATTTAAGCTCTAGGAGTGTCGAAGTCCACTCGAAAGCCCGACTGATGGTCATGTAGAACTGAATATTTATCAAGATGCATAGCTATTTGCTCATAGGCTACACAATCCAGAATTTTCAAAAGAAAACTGGTGTTAGTAATAGTCTTATCATTTTTTGCGATATTCACATCGAGGCCAGGTTTTTTTTATGATCGGCATAACCCAGGCATCTTTCAATTCCTGAGGGACACTCCCGGTAACCAAGGAAGCATTGATAAACATGCGAATATCGTTTTTGCATTTAGTAGTTTTGAGGTGATTAATTATTCTACCCAGCTCTGGTGTGGTAATTGGTGAAAAATCAAAGACAGGAATATCAGGACATCTTATATAGGACTCCTGAATTCCTATGGTCTTGTTGTTCAAGTTGGATTTTTTCATATTTATGTCCTTAAGGATATTATCAAGTTTGTCTTGCATAGCTTTTTGCATGGTATTACAGCAGGCACTGTCCTTGTTGATCAGGTCTTCATTCATGCGATCAAGGCATTCCTGCTACTTCAATATTTTCAAATGTTCTTTAGAGTCTGATTGGGCTTGTGTTATTCTATTGTTACAGGAATCTTTTTTTGCCTCAATAATGGCAGCTCTATACTTTTTGGCTGCTGTTTTATAAACTATTAGGGAGGCTTGAGTGTGAGTAGATTTCCAAATATTTGAGTGTGCGCGATTTTTAAGCTTTGGAGTTCAGGAGAAAACCATGAATTATGTTTAATAACTTCCTTCCGTTTTAAAATTTTGAATGGTACTAAAGTATTGGCAGCTATGCCCAGATTATTTGATATGGCTTTAGCCAATGCTTGTGGGGTATCCTTTTCAGAAAGTTTGTTTAGTGGCAGGAGTAAAGGATCAAGCTTGGTGGCAGTTATGTTTTTTAGGTTATAGGCGGTGAAATCCTTATACTTATTAGATTTCTTTTTATCAGTAACACTAGACATAATTGTGAATTCCACAAAGAAGTGGTCAGGCCAGGGACATGGGAAGACTACTACGTCACTGGTTTCCACTTTATGACTGGCAACCCAGTCAAGGATGTGGCCAAAGTTATGAGTCGGATCGTGGACGAGTTGTTCAAAGCCTAGTCCCTTAATGCCAGGCATAATTCACGTGCAGAGGGATCATCATTGTGGTCTAACCATAAGTTAATGTCCCTCATAATAATAGATTTAGAATTAGATTTCACGGACGAAAGTAGAAAACTCAGAAGATTAGCTGTAAAGTCTCCAGGTGAGTTTGGAGGTCTATATATTATGAGCACGTTTAATGTGGCTTCTGCATTCATGCTAATCTTAACACACAATTATTCAATTCATTCCATGATAATTCCATTGGTTTCCCAGATTGTGAGAGATAGCCTATTGATAATGGCTACAGCTCCTCCTTTGCCTTCCTTTCTATCACATGTAAGCATGCCATAACTAGTAGGGATGGCTAAATTTAGTGAAGGGCTGCGCAATGTGTGTGCAGGTTTCAGGAAGTGCTCAAACATCTATATTCTCCTCTATGAATGTAGCCACCTTTGTGGCGTGTTTCACAAGGGACCTAGTGTTAAGAAGGACAAATTTAATGTTAGAGCTCTTTGAGTCCCTACATTCTTTACACCTTTTACATTAGTGTTATAGTCAGTCAAGTTAGGGCGACTATACACAGGTGCCAGAGTGTCACTTTTAGTATTTCTGGCCCTTTCGTAATTTTGTGAGCAGTGTTTGAGTTATGGTCATTGGATACAGAACCATTTACAGTAGAGTGGGAAGTAGTTGTAACTAAATTGTTTATCCCTCTAGAACAGTGCTTCTTAGGTAAATCTTTCTCTTTAGTATAAACAATAGTTTTTGTGTCAGTCTGTTTATTTCCATTTGTAGATAGTGGGTCTATGGAAGGGGGCGTATCTATCAGCGTGTCAGCATTTGAGTGACTATTCATGTGTTTAATATCACACGGTGTGGATACTGCCTCTGTGTAAGGATTTTCTAAATAGCTGGTATGATTAAGTACCAAGTCTGAGTATTGTGTGGGAGGGGGGTTATTTCCACGTTTCAGGAAAATACCTCTTGCTGCCTCGATTGCAGCTAATACTTCCAAGATGCCCATAATCAGTAGTCAGTGCAAGGAGCTCCAGCCTCCTCGGCACAGACCGACGTACCATGTTTGCACTGGCGTGTTCGTGCCGTGTTAGTAAAAAAGTAGTCCCGAGGACTACGAGAATGATGGGTAATGTAGTCTTTACAGGTCCTGGTGCATGCGGAGATGCTAACCTCTTTTTAATCGCACCAAGATATCAAAAAACAATCACAACAACAGAAGATGCATCTATCATACACAGGAGCACAGCTAAGTAATTTTAAAAGTGTATCAGGTACAAAATAATTTCTAAAATACGAGCTATTCTAAACAATTCACTAAAAGAGTGTAAGCAATCTATCCCACGAAGAATGGCGTACAAAAGCACATTTAATATATGAAATGGAGAGCATGACAGCGATGCTATCCGAGACACATAACCACGTAGATGCAGAATAGCTCCTGTTTCTATCATACTTTCAAAGGCACACATCCCCAAGCTCAGTGTAATTACTCTGAGCCCAACTATAGAAAGCACAAACGACCAAGGCTTCAAGAAAACTCATAAATGGCTTCGGCTCCTTAGACGATAGGGGTCTTAGTATCCCGAACACAGCCGATACACATCTGTCTCACACATCTAACTCAATCTCAAGATACTTTCTCCATGAAGTCCCAGAACAAATAGGAGGAGGGAGGGGGGTTAAGGCGACGATGGTGAGGGAAGAGGATTTGTTATTCCCATAAGTATTATTAGAACTTTTAAAGGCTGCTTTGTGCAACATTGTATGAACCATATACCACAGCAAATTTCTTTTCCATTTGTTGTTAATGAAAATTGTTATAACGAAAACATTCTTACCGACACTTAAATACTTATTTTTTTATTTGGGGGGGGACCCTCAAGCAACCCCGTTTTACAATGATTATAACCCCACCCTAACCGCTTCAAATCATTTTAAATCCCTTACCCCACCCTCCATACATGCTTTTAATTTTTTTTAAAAAAAATCGGTATTTTGGGGGTTTTTAAGTTAAGGTAAAAATGATTTTCGGTCTTTTATTTTCGGTAACATCACTGGATACCTAAAATTCATGTGCAACGTAAATTGATGGTTCATTTATAATAACTGTTATTCTATACACTCTTGTTAAGGAAAATGTTAAATAAAAACAATTTTAAAAAAATACTCTTGACTGGGAATCTTGCCATCTTTAGGCCAATTATTGGGCTTCACTCTGGAATCTTACCTGAATCTTCATTTTCGCATTGCTAGGATACTTAAGACTGCATTCTATGAGCCTAAACTCCATTTGAAAAGTAACCATCCCTGTTTAAGACTACGGGTTTGTAACTACTGTAATGGTTTCCCCAATCATGAAAGGGTGTACACAGCACACACTGGACGTCATTTGGGTGTCGGCCAATCTCCGCTTACTCCCATAAGCGATTTTAACATCCTTCAAGGTGGGCTATATTTCAAGGGGAGACACCGGCAGTGAATAATGGCAAATGTATGTGCCATGATCACAGTAGAAAGGTTGCACTCACCAAGAAGATGTCCTTAAAATGAGATACCCTATGCAATATAATGCCAGGGTTGTGCAAGACAAGACGTTATAAGGGATATGGGGTAAGCACTCAGGAGCTCCTTGTGTTTACACAGACGCCCAGAAAGCTCCTCCCCTATTGACGTGTCTGTCACAGCCTGTGCTAAGTCCACTTATAGGTCATGCCATGACAGGGCATGTGAAACAGACACCCCTGAGGGCATTGCAGTAGCTAACTCACAGACGATAGTCACACAAACTAGAAACACCACATGGGATACCAGCAAAGCCCACGAACCCTGTGAACCATGAAAGGCTGTAACCATTAGGGGTGCAAAATGACACAGGACTAGGAGCATACATGAGTGGTGCTTAATGGACAAAAAGGAACACCTACACAATCATACAGCAGCAGGATAGCATAATGAAATAGTGCACCAACCTTGTGGCGATGGGGGACAAAACGTACAAAACAGATTAAAACAAGGAAGAAAGGAAAAGCGAAGTAGAGCTAGAAGCAGGAAATCCTCAAAACAAAGCAAGCTCGTGAAACTGGGATTCGCTGCAGTAAAGAGCTACATCATAGAAATATGGAACCCAGCAAGACAGTCCTCTTCTGGAACAAGGGTGGGCTCTATAACCAGCAGGCTGCTCAATAGAGCAGGCCCACGAAGCAATAAAACATTGAACAGTGAAGGAAACTCATAAATTAGGATTTCGGCAATTAAGAGAAATCGGGAACCTAGGAACAAGAGGAACAGTCACAACAGCGCTGTGCCCATGAACAACTCTGCATTCAGACAAACGGAGGAAATAACTGGAGGAGGGAAAGACAAAATAAGATGGGCATGACCCTGAAATGTCTGTGCAAACAAGGACAATACCAGAACATATGGTAGCTGTAGCATGACAATGAGGATCACATGGGAATTTCGCCCTATCTGGGTGCCACTATCCCCAGAAACCCACCAGCCAAAAATGATGGATTAGTTGTATAATTGATATCCCAAAACGGTAGGTTGACCTTCATTAACTGTAAGTGATGAAAGGTACAATAGCAGCTTGCATAAGCAAGACAACTGAGTGGAAGGAGGGGGCATTTTGTACCCCATTCCCTTATTCCTACGCTTCCTGGGTATGCCCAGCCGCGGCTGCTTTGATCCAGGGCCCCGGACCACTTGTGCGGGAACACCTATAGGAACTGTTAACCCTTTCGTACGGGAATGTCCCTACAAGCTGCAATCCCCTCATGTACATCCTTTATAACAAAATCAGAGGTGAATAAGACTCCATTTATTTTGTAAGCCACTGACGCCATTTTGCAATGTTAAATAACTATGGAGGTTCAATTACAGCCTGCAGCCCTCCCCGTTAAGTGTGCACAGTAAGCGAGTCCCCCCCCGCCACCTCCTCCCCTGTGCCGTCTCCACAACAGCTCGGTTCCCATGAGAAGGCTGGCTGCAAGAATGCAACAAAATCCACACTGTATCATCTGCCTCCGGACTCCCTTCACTGGTTCAGATGCAATCCAGAGCAGGGGACAGAGCAAGAGCTATCAGTCTCTATAAACCTGCCCCACACCCCACAGACCCTGGCCGTAAAAACATAATCCCCATGCCCTCAAGGGCAAAACCAACCGTTGAAAAAGACCCTTAAGCCTGTAAACCTATTCTTCCTCTAACATGGATAAAAGTAAACGTGCTTCTCTCCTTATACAAAATCATACAGACCTGATGATAGACTAAGAAGGTCTATGAGTAAATAATGTAAATACATATACGTGTGTAACTGGAAGTTCCTATGCTAATCTGCTATGTTGAAAGCACAATGTATATTGACCTATGATTCTGAAATGCTCATAACATTAATTGCAACATTACAATGTTTAACCAAATATAAATGATACTAGAACAATGCTACCTCATTTTTGATGAAGCTGAATGTTAATATATGTATAGTGTCATACGAACACAACACAGAGGCAAATCACTCATAGTTAGTTGCGCCCCCAGCTAAAGGCGCTCCCATAGAACCTTGCTGTGACTTACATATGTATGTATAACTGAATCTCGAGTTAAAGACATGTGTAGTTCTCAATTACTCTTTAATGAACCATGTTTCCCTTTTTGTTATAATGAGAGTGCCTAGTTAAATGAAGATAAAAACATAGTTTAGACCCATGTGATTTAAGTATTAAACAACCAGCCACGTGCTAAGAGCAGAATGTTAAATTGTGTTCTGAAGGACTCTGGGCTATTGTATAACATAAAAGAAGACTGCAACAGGGGCCTCGATCATCCCCAGTCAATCTGGGTGTCAACAGAGAGTTAGTGATGTTTGGACATTCGATCACTGAACCCCCACAATGAACTGTATGCTTATCATGATGTGTACCTTTTGCGACCTGGTCATCCAAACCATATATTCTGAATTCCCCTTGTTGGTACCTAATGGACACCTCTGACCATACATTTACCCCTCGAGCTTTACCGCCTAACCAATATATTCCTAATAAGTTTGAACAAAGGGAGCAGTACCTTTGATGTGAAATGGTTAATTCATGACTGGCAATAAATAAACCTTCCTTAGAACCCTGTTTTCACAAGTGTTAAGGTACAGGCCGTGTCACCAGATGAGCAGGTCAGAGTTCTGAATGGATGAGAATGTGTGGCCACAAGGGCAAATGTTGCGAAGATAGGATATCAAAGACTACACAATGAATCAACATGAAATACCAGGCTGATGAGCCCAGCTGAACGTTTGACCCCGAACACCATGTCATCTCATCACGTGCCCGTGGACCAATCAGCCGTCTCCGACCTTATAGCACCTATAGGTGCCTACTCTTAGTATCCAATCCCAACCTCTCTTGTGCCCCCTAGGTCTTCCCACAATGATGACGATTTTTGTAAATAAAATGAAAGCGTAACATGTTTTCTGCAGAGCGCTCTCGGCGTGAGAAGAGTAGTTTCTGTTTGTCCCAATGTTAGATAAAAGCCTTTGATCTCACTCTCACTTGGTCTTGGTCTCATTCCCTCCTGGGATGTACTTTTATTGACTCTGTTGGGTGATTTGCCAGCAGTATTGGGGGTCTCTCACTTTCATTGATGACCCCAACGCAATAGCGTTCTTTCCTGTCCTTCTGGCATGAGACGCCCCACTGCTTTGACCCAGAGCGCACTCCCTCAAGAGCTACCCGCCAACGGCAACCGGTACACCTAGACGTGCGCACGTGATAGTGCAAGCGGGCACGCAATCCCTCTTAACAAAACCCAAACGTACCACTCACCGGAGCTGGGCGTGGTCTTTGAGCGAGGAGCGGCGCACTGACCGATCGGGTCCAGTGGGTCTCGGATCAAGACGGACACGTGAGTATCAAGTGCCGGTGATATTAAAAGTATGGGTGGGAGTCAGATTAGGTGGTCTGAGGATAAAACGGCATAATTTTGGCAAAACAAAAAGGTATGGAGGGTTGTAGAAAGAGGGGGTAAATGGGTTCTGGGAGCCCGGGTCTTCTTCTATATTCCATACTATTCTCATTCTATCGCATATGGTCATTAGGACAGTGACAAAGTACAAGGTGAAAAGAGGGTGACAGGGATCCTAGCTCCGTTGGGGGGTGGAAGGCGGCACCGCATAGTGCTATCTCGACTAGTACAGGATATATGGGTATGAGGAATTGAGGTAAAAGAAGATAACATAGGGGTCCAAAGGGGAGACCCGAAGTAGTATTTAGAAACGCTTTTTGCATTTTTATCTTATCTATCCTGTCCTCTTCTCTCTCAAGTGGGTGAACTAAAGTAATGTGGAAGGAGAGAACAAATTCAGAAAAGAACGGGGAACTGGGCAAGAGTGGAAGGGTATTAGGGGCGGTGAAATATAATCTATGTTGTTCATGTTTTTGTTGTCCATGTGAATTGTTAAACGTTTGTTTGTATAGAAAGACTATTTTTGCGCATGACAGTAGTGAAGAAATTTGACATTATATGAAAAGAGTTGCATACATGACAATGCGGTTTTAAGACATTGAAAAGTAAGTGAACATTCCATTTTGGTTGAGAAGGGTTGCAAAGCGCATTAAATTGTTTATATGAGAAGTAAACAGATATAAAATAGGAGTGTCAGGTAAAGCACATTGATAGTTAAGTATGATGGGTGCAGAAACGCCCCTCGCCCATATTTGCAAAACTTTACCAGGGTACGCGGAGAAGATTAACAAATACCATGACCAGTGGGTCGTGGAGCTGAAGGGAGAAGGATTACCCCAAGTGTGGCCTGAGGGAGGGTCCTTTGATAAGGCGGTGTTAGACATGGTTGCCACATGCTTGTCTATTAAATATAAGGGGAAGCAGCTGCAGAATAGGAGAGAGATATTGGACTTGTGGTGCTTATTTGAAGAGGTGCCGCCAGGGAAAAGCAGCGAACACAACACATCTCCCCTGACAACAGCTGGCAGTACAGGGCTGACCACATCAGATGAGAAAACAATAGAGATCACACGTTTTTATCCTTTATTATCAAAGCCTGTGCCTGCAGAAGGATACAGTGATGCCAAATATGTAGCACAGCCCACAGCGCCCCCCACAATTAAGCCATCCAGTACAGCGCCACCCCCTTATGAGAGCCACAATTAGACAGATAAGTACCCCTGCTATTGATATCGACAAACTCACACAGAATCTAGATTCACGGCTGACGATGGCTCGAGCTGAGTTATCTTGTTTAAGAGCTATGGGTGAGCAAGGAGGGTCACTTACCCCCCGAGCAGAATGTGATGAGACGCCCCAACCTAGTGTAAGGGCAGAGGAAGATGGGAGAAAAAAGGGTGAGATACTATTTCGGATAAATGACACCCCCACACGAATCATAGAAATAAATACAGCCAACAGTGAACAGGAGATAGAAGAAGTGGGGGTGTTGTCAGATCGAGAGGAAGAATATTGGAGCGACATAGAAGAGCAGGAGGAGGAGGGGAGAAGGCCTGGAATATCCAATGGTGGGGCCTTGACTGGAGAGGGGTTGTTCCCCATGGAAGAATGGAGGGGGAGGTTAAGAAATAGAACAGGGCGTATGGCTGTGATAGGGAAGAAGGCAAGTACTAAGAACTAATACACAGGGTGGCGGGGAGGCCAAACTACATACCATGGGCTCAAATGGACAAGGCTAACTTACTCAAGCAGCTACCCCCACTATCCGAAGGCGCCAGCAAGTGGATATATGCTTTCGAAAAACACACAGGAGGAGTGCCCTTGGCAGTGGGGGATGTTAAAAGTCTACTCGTATCTGCGGTGGGAGACCAGGCTAACAGGGTCTGGGCAAAGGCGGGGTTCCCAGGAATAACATTAGATTGTGACCGCCATGATGGGGCCTCATTCAATACAGGGCGAGCGCGCGTGTGGGATGCGTTGAGGGAAACATCCCCAGACACTCCCCATTTACAGTCACTGATGCAATGTACAATGAATGATGAGGAAGATGTGATGTCCGTCATTCTCCGGGTGCAAGATATGTGGAGAGTGGAAACGGGTACGACCTGGGACCAATCAACGTCCTTGTTTTACTTCATCATAAAAAGGGGGCTCCCAAAGGTAGTGCAGATAAATAGCTGGGATAGAAGCCAATGGGTGGCCTGAAATTCAAAGCATCATAGTACACCACTGCAAGAGTATCAAAGAGAAGGAAAAGGAGATAGCTATACGGCGGTTGGCAGACAAAGCTAAATTAGTGCAAAGTTAACTACTGAAGATCAGTACGGTAGCAGCAACCAGCGCAGCAGGAAGGGAGCGGGAGGAGGAAGACGAACAACTGGGTATACCAATGCAGATGGTGGCAAACTGGACAAGTAGCGGCCAGGACCAATGGTCAGGGGAAAACCAATATGAGGGATCCCAGTGGTCAACGAGAGGGGGGCGGGGCAATAGAGGAGGATTCAGGGGATCAAGGGGAGGTGGTTCGGGGTATGGAGGGCCCCGAAGGGGAATGCAAGGGCAATGCTGGAATTGTGGGAGGTGGGGTCATTTTATGAGAGAATGTCGAGGCAGACCCAATAATTCATATCCAAATGAACATCAGATCGAAACCCCCACCCGGGAAGCCCCTATGGGCTGCCAATAGGCGGAAAGAGACGGGATAGCCAGATCGACCCAAGATACAGGAATGAGCACCCATTACCCCCGCAAGACACGTCCGCACACCCCCAGTGTCATGGCAATACCGCCCCCATGCGCAATAACACTTATGCTACCACAGCGAATGGGGCACCAACCACGCCGTGTAGGGGGACAACAATGGTAACGGGAAATGTTTTTGATGTGGATGAACTCCCATGGCATTCAGCATAGGACAGCCCACAGAGAGCACTTGCGTGTCCAGTGCTGTCGACGACCCGTAACGCAGCAGAGGAACCACTCGTGGGGTTGGCGATAGGAAACAAACAATTCATTTTCATGGTGGATTCGGCAGCGGAAAAATCGTGCCTTAAAGAAGGCAGCTTTCCCGCTTTCTAATCGGACTTTGGAGATGCAGGGGTTCTCTGGGGCGGTGGTCGAGGTTCCATACACTGAAGAGATAGACATAACAGTGGGAGGGAAGACTGTACGTGCCCCCATGTTGTATTACGAGGAATCGCTCATCAACCTGCTGGGAAGTGACATTCTCAGCAAGCTCAACATGACGATCTCTTTTACTGATAGAGGAATAGTGTGCTCCACACAAGGCATATGCACGATTCGTGCCATGCAAGTGATACACACTCAGGTAGACTTTCCACAAATATGCGGCATACCTGTAAATCATGACATGTTCACACAAGGGCTGAGAATATTACCGCGAGTAGTGCCAGAATTGAAAAATAAAAAATGGAGGGTTCCCTCAGATTTCATTTTTCGTCCAATAGCAGACCCAGAAATAGTGATGGGGTCTATCGCGTCCCTGGATATACACGCAGTGCAGGTGTCAGCTCAGAGAACAGCAATGATAGCAATGGACATGCAGGGATGTCAGTGGAGAACAGTGCTGTGCATCGATGCCAATAAGGCCCTGCAAGACTTGACTGATGAGGAACTTTTTTGTGACACAGAGGATGATGGGGAGATAGTAATGGAAATTGCAATCCCCTGTGACGTTATGATCCAAAGGAGAGAGGTGCAGCTACCTCTCATAGCGATGATCAAAGCTCCACCAGCATACTTTGCTTTGAGGAAGACATGTCCCAAGTGCCACAGCAGCTGTGGACCACAGGCCCACACAACGTAGGGCTACTACACGAAGTGACACCAGTAAAAATCAAGCTCAAACCCGGAGCCATTCTACCGTGAGTGAAGCAATACCCCATATCGAGGGAAGCTGAGGAAGGAATAAAAGATACAATATATATGCATTTATGGTACAGGGCATACTAGTCCCATCTTATTCACCCTGCAAAACATGTGTTTACCCAATCAAAAAAGCAAAGGGAGGGGCGTGGAGGATGATTCAGGATTTACGCCCACTTAATGACGTAGTAGAGAAGGAGCTCCCTCTTTTCCCAAATCCTGCCTTAATTCTATGTAGCATCCCAATAGAAGCCACTCATTTCACGGTAGTGGACCTAAAAAACGCATTATTTTCAATTCCACTCGATCAAGCTTCTTGGTACCTAACAGCATTCACGCTAGGGGGGAAAATGTATGAACATTGCAGATTGCCCCAAGGGCACTGCGAAAGCCCCAGCATTTTTAACAGAATATTGCATGAAGACCTCGGAAATATACACACAACGAGTCCCATAATCCAGTACATAGACGATTTGCTGGTCTGCGGGAAAAGTGAAAACGAGTGCAGAGAAGACTCTATCTCCCTGCTAACACATTTTGCACAGAAAGGGTACAAGGTAGATAGACAGAAGCTGCAATACTGCTTGACAGAGGTATTGTATTTAGGGCAATTGATTTCCAAAGATGGTAAAAGAATTATACCAGACAGAGCAGCAGCAATAAGAGCAGTAAAAGAGCCCAAAACAGTTTAAGAGATTCAGAAGTTCCTCGGAATGTGTAATTACTGCCGTGCCTGGATATTGGACTATGCATCATACACTAGACCCCTGCTGCAAGCACTCAAGGAAGCACAGCGAGAAAACGTCAACATACAATGGACGCAGGAAACGCACACAGCCTTTGACACACTCAAGGAACTGATATCCACTGCCCCCATTCTCGCGACCCCTAACTATGAGCAGGAGTTTTATTTATTATCACATTGCAATGGCGCACTCATGACAGCCGTGCTGACACAAAAGATATCCCTGGGCCATAAACCCTTGGCATTCTACAGCGGGACACTCGATGCAGTAATGCAAGGGCATTTCACGTGCGAACAGGCTCTCGCAGCCGCTGGTTTGCGATCGAAAAAAGCTCTACAATCATGATGGCATGCTCCATCACGTTATACGTAGAACACTCTCTGTTTGCCATTCTTGAAAGATCAAAGAGCACACTGACCACTCAACGAGCCACAGCATATGAATTGATTATCTCCAGTGCCAATATTCTTATTGTGCTATGTAAAAGCGTAAACCCAGCCACATTCCTCACAGAGGCGTGCACAGTAGAAGACATGCAGCAGCACGACTGTGCCACATACACAGGAGATGGTGATGACACACCCAAAACACATGTAAATGCACTGTCAGAAGGGGAAATTTACTTCATGGATGGGTCTGCCTCTATATATTGTGAAACAGGAGAAAAGCATGTAAGTGCAGCAGTAGTTCGGGTCGAAGACGGGGAATTTGAAATAATTGTGCAGAAAAGGTTGCCACTACACTCCTCGGCCCAAGCGGCAGAATTAGTAGCACTCAGAGGCGCTTCACACTGCAAAGGGGTGCATAGTCACCATCTATACAGATTCAACATATATGGCTACGACCGTGCATGGGGGATTAGCGAGGTGGGGAAGAATGGGATTTCAAAGGGCAGACGGGTCCCCAGTACAGCATGCAGCACTACTAGGAGAGTTGAGTGACGCATTGAAAGAACCCACTCTCATAGCAGTTGTAAAATGCCAGGCCCATACACGAGGTGATGACGTCATCTCATTGGGAAACGCGGCAGCAGACACTGCCACGAAAGAAGCATCCTATCTTCCAAAAGTCCCAGCAGGTGAGTACATACTACAAAAGACAGTAGAGGAAATTCAGCCAGATGGCTTTAATTCATTACCAATTTCTCAGATACTCGAGCTCCAACACGATGCACCTAGCGAAGAGAAGGAGATGTGGGTAAAGAGGGGGTGCAGCCAATCGTCTACTGATTTACTATGGAGGCAAAATAATACTGGCAAGGTAGTGATGCCAACAAAATTGCTAGAGGTAGCCTTTAAACATATACATTACCCAGCCCATAATGCAAAGTAACACATCATTACAGATATACAGAAAAATTGGTTTGCCCCCGGAATACATGAACACATCACAAAGTTGATAGTAGAATGCATCACGTGCCAAACATACAACTCCGGCATGACATTACGAACCCTCAGGGGAACGTTACCAAAACCAGAAGAGCCCTTTAGAGAGCTGCATATAGATTATGCAGACATGGGAGAGCGATGTAATGGGGCTAGATATTTGATCGTTGTTGTGTGCCCCTTTTCCCGCTGGGTGGAAGCAGGCCCCTGCGCTCACCCCGATGCAAGGTGTGCTGCTAAATCTTTAGTAAGGGATGTGTTTCCCCGTTTGGGCATCTGTGATGTCATACGTTCCAACAACAGAACGCATTTTGTGAATGACATGTTTAAGCATATCACTACAATGCTAGGCATAACACACAAGCTCTGCACGATTTATCATCTGCAATCGAACAGCGTTGTGGAAAAAATTAACGGATTGCTTAAAAGTAGATTGTCAAAACTGTGCTACACACTCAAAAAGAACTGGGTGTATTGCTTACCCCTGGTGCTTTTTGAAATGAGAAATCAACCCAGCAAGGACCACCACCTGTCACCGCATGAAATAGTGACAGGTGGGAGGATGCATACAGATCACTCAACCTTGCGTAGGCAATCAAATGCACACCAAAGTGTCACTGTTTTAGGGGAAGGATTTCATGAGTATCTCAGAAATTTGCAAAAGCAGCACGAGCCATAGCAAAGCAAATAGCACCCCCTTCACACAAGACATTTCCACTGACACAGTAACCCCGGCTATAGAAAATGCAGACTGCCAGCTGATGACAGGTGACATGGTATACGTGAGACGTTTTGTGCGGAGATGGAACGGGCCGAGATTTCATGGTCCCTATAAAGTGATCTATTGCACGCCCACGGCGGTTAAAGTACAGGGACTGCTGTACTGTGTACATCTGACAGATGTGCGTAGGGCCAGTGGTAACGTAAATGGTACAGACACCATGAAAGGAGAGGACGAGGGTAGTGCACAAACATAGAAATTAAGAGTATATAGGGACAGGTATCAAACAAAGCCTGAGGGAAACTCAGGACTGGTAAAAAGTGTCAATAATTGTATAGTATGATAATGTTTTGATGTTACATGACAGAGAAAGTTAACAGTGAACTGTCTATTCTTTACCCCTCTCTTCCTCTCCCTAGTCATCTCCTCAGCCTTATTTTTCAGTTGAAATATGTGCATATGAATAACATTTTTCCCCCATATAGCAATGAGTTGAATTGATGGTATTTAGCCTCCCTCAGTTCTCTTCCCCCAGACTTGAGGTGTGGGGGGAGGAAACAGAGGGATGCGGAAGAACAGAGAATGTGTATACATAAAGATGACTATGAAGCTGATTATGAGTAATAAAGAATTGTAATCATAACCCAGAAAAGACAATTTAAAATGTACGAAACAATGGTTGTAAAAAGCACACGCGAACAATATGCATGATTAACAAATGCTTATATTTCATTTATTAAGAGTCTCAATGGGCATGGACAAGGCCCCAGCAGCAGCAAGCGGTAGTGTAGATAGGAGTAGATGGAGGAGGGATGCATACCCTAGTTATTCATATGAATGCGTGCTGTTTGTGTGTGCACTAGTATTCTTTTCGACATTATTTGGCCTGTTTCTATACTGGATAATTGTTTACATTTCAGTTGATGCCGGCCAGGGGGGTGTGGACATGGAAACAATCAAAAAAGGGACCCATTTAATCTGGGATGGCGCCAAGTTAATATGAGGTCATGGCACTCCCGTGGAGGAACACAAAGATAATGCCACAAGTATTCTCCATATCACAACGATGCAAGTTATCCCGCAGTCCCCAAAAATACATGATTCCCATTTTA
Source organism: Ambystoma mexicanum (assembly GCF_040938575.1). NCBI lineage: Eukaryota > Metazoa > Chordata > Amphibia > Caudata > Ambystomatidae > Ambystoma > Ambystoma mexicanum. The sequence goes on along the minus strand of NC_090933.1, from coordinate 29,949,458 downwards.
GTGTGTACACAATGAATGACAGAACCCCTTCATAACTTATGTGGGTGCAGAATCACCCTTACCCAACAACTGTGTCAATTTCAGAAGTAGCAACGTCCAATGGCGCAACCATCAAAGAAGGGGGTGGTAGTAGTGAACCCATGTCAAGTACTTACAATAATTTATATGCTCAATGGGATGACAAGCAGGGCCCGGGGACGGAGGGAAAGGAGTCCAGGAGAAAAAGGAGGGAAACCTTGCAAGAAAATTGGGAAGAGCAGTATAAATTCGGTTTAGACACAGTCGATGATCCACAGCACCCCCATCAAACAAATAAGTGGTATGCAGACATGAGCAACACGGCAAAACAAACAACTAATGAGAGCTGCTATGTCTCCTCACTTATACCCCATGTTAAGGCACTCCCAAGGTGCTGTTGCCACAAGAAATTCCATTTGCTGAGGCCCAATGTCTCTTACATCTTACGCTGTGCCGAATTAAAACTACTTTTCAAGCACACACAGTTTCCTTCAAACTTCTACAGAACGAGCGAACATGTTACTCCCGGCCATAAGGAGTGATGTGTGTAAAGGAGCCTTTTCTGGTAATAAAGGGAACATTACACGTGGCCAATAAGTGGCAGAAGGAGGAGATATTGTGCAAAGCAGAAGCGTTACGAGGATTGTCTGAAGAAAAACTCTCATGGGTACAGAGAACATGCGCTCCCATGTGGACTGAACACATAAGCAAACTCATGTGGGTCACCGCCATCGAGAAACCCTTCAAGTTACAGAAAAACGTTTCATATGAACTGTGCTTCCACGGAGAAGGGAAGAGGGTCATGGGAAGTAACAAAAACTGCAGCAAAACCCTCATAATACCCGACATGAAGAAGGGAACAGCAGCACTGATGGACACGTATTGGGTTTGCGGCAACATGGCACACCTGCATCTCCCGCAATCATGGAAAAGAATGTGTTCCTTGGCAAGGCTGTATTCTGCACTGATGGTAATCCCTGAGAGCCACATCCATGGAAGGAGTAAACATGCAGCAACACAAGAGGGACCATCCCCGATACCACTTGAGACAGTACCTGTGTATGCCATAGGTGAGGAAGACATCCAAAATCCACACTGGAGAAAGAAGCGATCCTCAAACTACATCTCAGCCCAGTCCTCCGAACATTTGGCCCCAATACGCGACCAGTTTCGACTCTTTAGCTCCGTGGAGACATTCTTCACGTCCCTCATTCCCAGCATCCAGGCAAAAGCAAATGCCAAGTGGCTCCAAATAACCAGATGGGAGCTCATCCAATTATCCAATGACACAGAAGAGGGGTTCAATGTCATCAAAGTGGAACTGAGAGCCTTGCTGTTAATGACAATGCAGAATCGATACGTGCTGGATCTATTAACAGCTATCGATGGAGGCGTTTGCCGAAGAATCGGGAGTTCATGTTGTACATTTGTACCTTCTGCAGACGCTGAGAACGGGTCCCTCTCAAATGTGATAGCAGCAGTGTACGACCTTGGTGAACGAATGAAGAATGAAGGAGGAGCTCAGCCCAGCACCTGGTTCGACAATCTTTTTTCATGGGTACCCTCCTGGCTCAGAATGACTGTAAAACTCCTTGTACCGCTCATCGTCTTTTTACTTCTTATTTTTTGTGTGTGTCATTTGGGATTCCGATGCTGCGCAAACGCAGTACCAAATGGTGCACTGATGATAGTAACAATGGGACGTGCAAATGGTGTGGTGCAAATAAAACATGAGGCAGAAGTACAAACAGGCAATACTACTGAGCCCAAATACAGGATGGCTGCCATATACAACAAAGGGCATATAGTAGACAGTTTGTATCACACAACCATAAAGGAGCCCAGGGAATTACAATGGTATAAGGAAGCATGGGTAGATCTGGAGGGTGATGGAGGGTGTATCTATATGAGCTGCACCCCGGATGAATACGCCAGAAGGGGACACAGTCTCAGAGCCGTATACAGGGCATGGATGCCAATAAAGGGGACACCTGCATGGGATGAAGCAGTGGCGGAAGAGGAAGAGCGTAAGAGATTGGGACAGCTACAATATTTGTTACTTAAGTAACGAAAGGTGGGAATGAGTGGAAGGAGGGGGCATTTTGGACCCTTCCTCCCTTATTCTTACGCTTCCGGGGTAGGCCCAGCCGCGGCTGCTTTGGGTCCAGGGCCCCGACCCCAGAGTACTTGTGCGGGAACACCTATAGGAACTGTTAACCCTTTCGTACAGGAATGTCCCAACAAGCTGCGATCCCCTCATGTACATCCTTTATAACAAAACCAGAGGTGAATAAGATTCCATTTCGTAAGACACTGACTCCATTTTGCAATGTTAAACGACTATGGAGGTTCAACTCCAGCCTGCAGCCCTCCCCGTTAAGCGCGCACAGTAAGCGAGTCCCCCCTCCAGCTCTTCCCCTGTGCCGTCTCTACAACTGCTCAGTTCCCATGAGAAGGCTGGCTGCAAGAATGCAAAAAAATCCACACTGTATCATCTGCCTCCTGATTCCCTTCACTGATTCAGATGCAACCAAGAGCAGGAGCCAGTCTCTATAAACCTTCCCAGCACCCCACAGACCCTGGCCATAAAAACATAATCCCCATGCCCTCTAGGGCAAAACCAACCGTTGGAAAAGACCCTTAAGCCTGTAAACCTATTTTTCCTCTAACATGAATAAAAGTAAGCGCGCTTCTCTCCTTATGCAAAATCATACAGACCTGATGATAGACTAAGAAGGCCTATGAGTAAATAATGTAAATACATATATGTGTGTAACTGGAAGTTCCTATGCTAATCTGCTATGTTGAAAGTACAATGTATGTCGACCTATGATTCTGAAATGCTCATAACACTAATTCAACATTACAATTTTTAACCAAATATAAATCGTACTAGCACAATGCTATCTCATTTTTGATGAAGCTGAATGTAAATACATGTATAGTGTCATACAAACATAATACAGAGGCAAATCACTCCTAGTTAGTTGCGCCCCCAGCTAAAGGCGCTCCCATAGACCCTTGCTGTGACTTACATATGTATGTATAAGTGAATCTCGAGTTAAAGACATGTGTAGTTCTCAATTACTCTTTAATGAAACCTCCGTTTCCCTTTTTTGTTATAATGAGAGTGCCTAGTTAAATGAAGATAAAAACATACTTTAGACCCATGTGATTTAAGTATTAAACAACCAGCCACGTGCTAAGAGCAGAATGTTAAATTGTGTTCTGAAGGACTCTGAGCTACCAATATATTCCTAATATGTTTGAACAAAGGGAGCAGTACCTTTAATGTGAATTGGTTAATTCATGACTGGCAATAAATAAACCTTCCTTAGAACCCTGTTTTCACAAGTGTTAAGGTACAGGCCGTGTCACCAGACGAGCAGGTCAGAGTTCTGAATGGATGAGAATGTGTGGCCCCAAGGGCAAATGTTGCAAAGATAGGATGTCAAAGACTACACAAAGAATCAACAGCTGAACATTTGACCCCGAACACCATGTCATCTCATCACGTGCCTGTGGACCAAACCCCCGTCTCCGACCTTATAGCACCTATAGGTGCCTACTCTTAGTATCCAATCCCAACCTCTCTTGTGCCCCCTAGGCCTTCCCAAAGTGATGACGATTTTTGTAAATAAAATGAAAGTGTAACATGTTTTCTGCTGAGCGCTCTCGGCGTGAGCAGAGTAGATTCTGCTTGCCCTCATTTTAGATAAAAGCCTTTGATCTCACTCTCGGCCTCATTCCCTCCTGGGATGTACTTTTATTGACTCTGTTGGGTGATTTGCCAGCAGTATTGGGGCTCTCTCACTTTCACAACATAGAATGCAATAGAATTCTGCTCCATGGTTTAGGGGTGCTAGCTCCTATATCGTGATTTTTAGTTTAGACTATTGGGTGCCGCAACACCTATGAGCAGAAACTATTGCATTAGAGTACAGATAGGGAGACATGGCATTTGCGGAGGGACACACAGTCTGTAGGAGTTGTTTGGTTATGTGCCCACCAATTGACTGCCCATGGCCATGCTAATCCCCTAGGGCTATTCCCATCAAGCCCCCCCCCCCAAAACAACTCCTAATGGAGACTCTTTCTGCTTGCTTTAATCAAGCCTTTCCATCAAACATCACAATCAAATGCCTGCCAGTGTTTTTTAAAAGCAGTCTTGTGAGAGTGAATTACTTAATTGGAGTTATAAACCGACTGCTGATGTAATACAAATGTCTTGCCTTCTCTGCCTTCAGCCCCTCGATTTATAAGCACTATGTGCGTCCATTACTGAAGTCCTGTTAAAAACAAGCATTGCCAAAGCCAACAGTGTTGGCTTGTGTATAAGTATTAGGCATTTACCAGGCACTGCTATTAGATGCCCAGGTACTTGCATCATTGTTCAGCTGCTGCCATCGATGGCCAGTTAATACCACTACGGCTGTGGCTGGCAAGTGCCTTTTTCATGCCTACACAAAAGTTAAAACTGTTGCCATTGCCATGCTTGTTAATATTTAGGTTGAAAGTGCAAAATACTCAAGTCTGTTTGCAAAAAGGTGCATGTCTCGCTAGCGGAAAGTGTACAGCGTATTGTTTTGTGAATGTTTGGAAATATGTACATGGTGCCAGAGCCATCTGAAGAAGGATGGCACTTACATCGATGTGGCATAGCTCTCCTTTTCACGTTGACCAAACCAGCGACTTCATTTATCAAAATGAGGCAGAAGACATGTGTCAGGAAATCTTGCAGGAACTCCTGGACCCCCCAGCTACATGGCTAACATGCAGTGGGTTCCCCATGAAAGAGGACATTCTTTGCAGAGACAGATTAAGTGATGAATGCATCTCTAATATCGCTTATGTCCTGTATATGATCAACACATTTTTAAAATGGTGAGGCAATCCTTTAATTTTCCTAAAGTGTCATCGAGGTGGCTTAAAATAAATATTTAAGGATGAAGTCTGCCAATGGCTCATTTATCTGGGAATTTAATTGAGCAAGAATTGCTAGACAAATCCTTTGCAAAAGGTATATCTGCTCAGCTTTACCTAAAATATGGCCATTTCGTTTTGTGGTTTAGGACACACTTGGGATAAATATTTTAAAAACCGGAATAAGTCCTTATTGTTCTGTGAGGCACTTCAGAATGGTGTGTACTGCAACAGCAGGTATCTGCAACACTTGGCCCTCCAGATGTTTTGAATACACCTGCCAATAGCCCTAAACAGCATAGTCAAGTGTGAGCTTAGTCCATACGTCTGAGGCAATGCAGGTTGAAGACCTCAACTATGTAGGGTCTGTACTACAAACACTGGTTCCATAAAGGATTGAAAATCCCTGCGTGTCCATCATTGACGTTCTGTTGGAAAGACTGAATCTGTGTGCAAGAGTTCTCTGCCGGCCCCAAGGATGACTGCTTACAGTTGTCAAATCTACCTGCAATCATTCAGCAACTCAGGAGAACAGTTGCTACGCCTAGTATGTGTTAGCCTGGTTTAAAAAGCAAGAGCGTCAAGATTTCATCAGAAAGGCAGGGGATAGAAGCATGACTGAAATCCAATTGGATATGTAAATAATTGGGAGGACCCTATTTTTTAGGGGCGAGCCTGCCGGGGTCGGAACATGTAAAAATAAAAAGCACAAGGGAGGCAATTACCCAATCTCTTAATTTCGTAATGCTAAGGTCAGTATGCCCTCACGAGTGTATGTCCTCACTTCACATCAAAAGGTTAAATACTAACCTTTATTCCGAAGAACGGATTCCCAAAAACACATCCACAACAAAACAGCGAATGTTAGACCATATGGCATGAACCACAACTCTTATCACTAGAATGTTAGAAAATGTATTTAATTTTATTAGATCATCAGTCAACATCTAGTTCAGATTAAAAAAGACTCTAAAACAGTCTGGTACAGTAGTGTAAGCAAATTAATTAAAAATGCTGACTAGAATACAGCACATAATCCTAAAACATTTATAACGTTTTTACAACAAGTGGGGTTAGTAAATGCATCAATATTATTAGCATGGTGAAGTTCTTTTCATATGCAAAAGCAGAGCAACACTGTTCAAAAGACAGAGCCGAAACATATGTTGACCATCACTATAGAATGAGTTTCGTCCAAAAAGCTCTTTTGAACAGTGTTGCTCTGCTTTGGCATATGAAAAAACCTCACCATGCTAATATTATTGATGCATGTACTAACCCCACTTGTTGTAAAAACCTTATAAATGTTTTAGGATTATGTGCTGTATTATAGTCAGCATATTTAATTAATTTGCTTACACTATTGTACCAGACTGTTTTAGAGTCTTTTTTAATCTGAACTAGATGTTGACTGATGATCTAATAAAATGAAATACATTTTCTAACATTCTAGTGATGAGAGTTGTGGTTCATGCCATATGGTCTAACATTCGCTGTTTTGTTGTGGATGTGTTTTTGGGAATCAGTTCCTCGGAATAAAGGTTAGTATTTAACCTTTTGTTGTGAAGTGAGGACATACACTCGTGAGGGCATACTGACCTTAGCATTACGAAATTAAGAGATTGGGTAATTGCCACCCTTGTGCTTTTTCTTTACATGAAATCCAATTGGGCCAACTATTGCAGGGGGCATCTGTATCTCAAAGAAAGACAGCAGTAGCACTATATTTTGTTATTTATAACACGCTTAATACCTATAGGACGCTGGGATTGAACCTGTGTTGCTCTGTGTTGTCTTGCTTCCAAGAAGAGAGCGTTGCCCCTGAGCTATCTGTTGTATCTTGAATGCAATTGTATGACTGTGTATGCAAGCTAGGCCTTTTGGAATGCTTAGTAGAATGTGGAGTGCTTGGGGTCTGGGGATTCTGAGAGTGATGGTTGGGGACTTGGAGTATGGATGGGGCCTTGGGCAGATGCTAACGATCCTCTCTCCCACCTTTATGAACTGCATCTATGTAGCTAAGTGAATAAAGCATCTTATCTGTTCGTACTTAGCTGGGTCAGTCTGGTTCCTGCTCCTTGTCATTCCTGATCCAGGCACATCTTGCTGGGGAGCAAGATACAACACTATCCTCTCGAGTCATTGCGCTAGAAATTATGTGAATGATGCAAAGGAGTTCTGCTGGTATTAAGTAATGCTTGCCACTGAGTAGAAAGCGGCCCAGGTATGCGCCCTGCTGCACATTGAGACAAAGGCCACAAACTCCCCCACAGCGGTAGGCTTTGACGGATTAGGGTAGACATTTTCTCAGCACGACAAGGAAGGCCACTAAGAACATGGCCAATACTAATGGGTTAGACAGGCAGCTGCCATTACATGGCCAGACATTGAACATTTTTGCGAAAGGCACCTCCAAACTCACTAGTCAAATGCAGTGGAGGGAAGACCCTGTCTACAGTTTTGGTTAGGGGAACAGCAAAGTCAGGCGGCATGGCATCAGCCCAGAGGCAAAAAGCTGGTTAACCATAAGAACATTTCAATTCTTTTTAAAGGGGAACAAGACTGCTCCCCAACACTTGGATTATTTGGTTCAGAATGTTCCAAACCCCAGAACTGAATATGTGGGCATGAATGCTCCTGCACTCGGGAGTAGATTAAAAGGTAAAGTCATGCGAGATTCCTACCAAAGATGACACCTGGTGAAGAGCAGTTCATGGGTACAGTGCGGCTGCTCTATTCTGCCTTGGAGCTATGACAATGAACTGCTCCACTCTGACCAGTGTCGTCCCTATCTGCCTGCAAAGCTTTTTCCATGGGGGAGTTGAGGGCTTGTCTTAGTGAACTTGCATCAGGTGTAGCTCCGGGCAATGTCCTTGTGATGGGTGACTGGAATGTTAAGTTGGGACAGCCTCCTGACCTCACCACAGAGAATATGTTTTGGGAAGAGGTTTGTGGTATACCCAAGAGGAACACAGCACTTGGTAAGCCTGATAATGGAGGTTGAGAGCTGGCTCCTCTCCTCTCAGACTTTTCTCCAGTTGAACTCAATGGCAGGACACGGGGTTATATCCCTCCAAGGCGGATGTTTTTCCAGAGGTCCTTGTACATCTATAATTGATTACATGTGAACTTCTGGTTGGAAGATAGAGACGAGAGCAACTATTTCCCTATTTTTTTTTTTTTAGTTTATAACGCGCCGGTCGCCCGCAGGCATCAGGGCACGGGGCAAGATCCAAATTAGTTCATAGTAGTTCAAGTTTCAAAGCCATTTTGACATGCGGGTTTCGTACTGGTTTTCACCTAAAGAGGTGAGTTTTCAGTAGTTTCCTAAAACTTAAGTAATTCTCTTCCTGCCTTAGGTTTGGTGGTAATTTATTCCAGCAGATTGCGGCCATAACTGGAAAGGATTTTCCCCCTCCATGTGCGCGCTTTGCTCTGGGGACTTTCAGAAGAGCCTTGTTCTCTGATCTGAGGCTCCTTTGGGGCATGTACAGTGAAAACTGTTTTTTGAAGTACTTCGGGGCTTCTCCATATACACATCTGTGTACTATGGCCATCGATTTGAAGAGGATTCTTTCTTCCACTCTTAACCAATGTAGGGATCTTCTCCCTGTTGTAACATGCTCCCTTTTTTTATGTTCTTAATGCTACGAACTGCGTCGTTTTCCATAACTTGAAACTTTTGAAGTTCTCTTTTTGAGGCTCCAATCAGTAGGGCGTTGCCATAGTCCAAACGAGACAGTATGACTGCTCTTGCTATGGTAGCCGCATTTGCTTCGTTTATAAATGGTTTTATGGCTCTCATGAGTCGCATATAATAGTTATTATGTTTCTGCAGTTAATTTACCTGTGCCTCTGATCCCAGTGAGGCCTCCACAATCATCCCCAGGGTTTTGACCTTCCGCATCACTGAGATCTTGGCCTGTTTAATAGTGAAAGCCTGATATTCTATCCCTAATCTAGATCTGGCTTGTTGAGTCCCAAAGATCATCAGCTCAGTCTTGGTGTTATTGAGACACATCCAATGGCGTTGCATCCAATTGTCAATAATATTGTACACTTCTGATATTTTGGCACTGTCTATGCTATACTCTTCTTTAAGTTCAAACACAAGCTGTGTGTCATCGGCGTAGTTCGTAAAGAATACGCCGATTTGTTCTAGAAGCTCACATAAGCCTCTGATGTACAGGTTGAATAATAAGGGAGACAGGCTAGCACCCTGGGGAACGCCGTAGAGGATTGGGGCTGCCTCTGAGAAGATGTCACCCCAATGAATCCTGGCGCTTCTATCCTTCAAAGAGGATGCTAGCCGCTCCAGTGCTTTGGATGAACATCCGGCTATTCTTGCCAGTGCCTCCTGCAGGAGTTGATGGTCAACCAGGTCAAAAGCTGTGCTTAGGTCTAACAGCATAAGGATCCCGGTGTTACCATTATCTATCAGATTTTACATATGAGTCTGAAGATCAAGCATCGCCGATTCGGTGCTGTGTACAGCTCGAAAACCTGATTGCTGTTCATGTAATAAATTCTGGTCTTCGACATGTTTTTGCAATTGGTTAGTGGCGATTTTATCTAAGACCTTCAATATAAAGTTAGAGTTTGTTATGGGTCTTAGATTGCTCGGGTCCTTTGGATCCAGCCCTTGTTTTTTCACTAAGGGGGTTATTGTTACCTTCTTGATTTCTTTGGGACTACCCCTTTCCTGAAAGAGGCATTTATTATCCTTGTCAATACTGGTGCAAAGATTTCTTTATTGTCTAGTATAATTTTAGACGGTAAGATATTCTCTGCACAGGAAGTGGGGTTCATTTTGGCTAAGGTTCCACAAAGTTCTTCCTCAGAAATGGGGAGGAAACTAAAGCTCTCTCTTCCTTCAGGAATGCTAATCTTGTTTTGGGGGGTTATGGCCTCCCCTTCTTTCCTGGCTAGGATGATGTTTTTATGTGCCTTCGAGATCTTAGCTGCGAAAGCTTCCTGGACTTTATCACACTGTTCTTTTGAGGGAGTGTGTGGCGGGGAAAGTCATATTGGTTTTTCGAAGCCTTTAAGGATTTCCAAGATATTTCTGGTTTTATTATTTGCTCCATCTATTTCCTTACTATAATAGTTTCTTTTGGCTTCCCTTATGCCTTTCCTATAACTGTGGTCGGCATTTTCCCACTGTTCTTTGTTCGCTGGTGTAGGCTGTTGTTGCCATAACCTTTCTTTCGCTCTTTTTTCCTGCTTAAGCTTACTTAGCTCTTCACTGTACCACTTTTTGTTTAAGAGGAGCGTTTTCTTCAACCATTTCCTGCATGTATTTATTATATTTTCCCAGCATACACTCGCAGTTGTCCTTTTCTGCGAATGACCTGGCGATTTTCTGTAGACATGATTTCAGGATCTCAGGTACAAGATTTTTAAAGTTTCTGCTCCAGGTTTTAATGTGAGGGTTTTCAGGGTACGGTGCCTGTTTCTTCATTTGTGCTTCAAGAGTGACTAATGGTCGGACCATATACATGGTTCTGTGAGCACATTGACTGTTTTCAGGTCCTACAGCTTAGAGCCAGGGGAGCCCAGAATTGCTAACTTCAGGGATAGTCGGGGTACCCTGTATGATGGTTAAATAGGTTAAAATTTGATGGCTGTTCAGATCGCTGAAGCTGAAACAGCTAGCGCCAACTGTTTTTGGACAAGGGTTTTGCAGCAGCTGAAACAGTGGTAGCCTATGAATCGCTCATAGATGTGCTGTATAATAGGATGTATGACACACCCAGTAGGAAGGGGTCTGGTACACGTAGACATGCGAAATGGTTCAATTTAGAGTGTCAGGATGGAAAGAAATGTTCATAGGAGGCACTTAAGAATGGCAACCTTATTGCGGGCGAGAGAAACACACTCAAAAGGGAATACAAGACGTTTCTGAAAGAAAAAGACGAGAGGCTATGGAAAAACAATGAGACACACGGACACAAACGGTTTGCACAAATAATCAGAGGTTGTTCTTGTGGTTAGTAACAAAAGGTTGGGAAAAATCGGGGGCACATCAGGGTGGTTTTATTGCAAAGGATAGATGGGTAGCGCACTTTAGGATTTTTTTTTACATAGACAAGGGTGTGGACACCAAGATATAATTGGTTTGCCCAAATAAAATCTCGTTCACCGAGATGGAGGTCTCAGCGGCCATTGATCATTTAAAGGCTGCCCTTGGATGAGTTTATGTGTCATGGCAATTTTGTGGGCTCCAATCCTGGTAAAACTCTTTGAGGCAGTTGGTGGGGCTGGGAAGAGTCCTACAAGGTGGCATGGTGGGATAATAGTCCCAATCTTTAGGAAAAAGGGACCTGGAAGATCCCAATTGTTACATACCACTTTCGTTACTAGAAATTTCAGCCAAGATTAATGCAAAGTGTAACTTGCAAGGGTCTAAGGGTACGAAAAGAAGTAGTGCTACTATGTTCCCTGCTGGCCAGCCCCCGCTCCCTACAAAACTCATAGCCATGCCCCCCTCCCACGCGCAATCCAAAACTATTATAGTAGCATAACATTATTATAATAGTGACCATACATTTAGGCACACCACAAAGGACCCACCTTGTTCAAATCTGACTACTGGCTGCATACAAATGCCGGCAGAGAGTGCTTAGCTCACAGAGCTATTTTAAAATCTTATTGATACAATGAATAGGATACCCATAAACTCCCATACACCTGCTGCTTTGAAAACTCTATATTAGGTGATCAATGAAATGCAGAACATCTACTTTGTGGGCAGATCCTATACACCTTGAAAATACTACAGTTGACATACATTTCTTATGGTATCTATGCCATTTACCTGACACATCCAGGTGCTCCAGATTTGGACACAGTGACACCACATCAAAGACGGCCTCATTGGAGATGTTATAGCATCCCGAAACTTCGAGCCTTCGCAGTTCTGGGCAGCACTGGGCAATGATGTAAAGTCCTCTATCTGTGAGCCGCCTGCAGCCACTAACAATGACAGTCTCCAACATGAGACATACGTTTGGTGTGTCCTGACAGAGCCGACGGGTCAGCACTTTGAGAGCCCTGTCCACGTTGATGGTCTCTCCAGTCAAACGGATAGTCCTCCACAGCCGGGGATCCCAGGCTAAGTTGTACCAGCGACGGCACACCCGAGCACAGCGACACAGTTGATTGGTCGGCAAGTAGGAGAATACCTGAACCATGCACTGGTCCGGGAGCCGATCAATGTTTCCTCGATCCTTCTGATGTTTGGAGGCCAGCCGAATGAGAGGATGCGTCAGACGAGTCGGAGGGGGAGAGTGGACGATGGCCACGGTCTCGCCAGTGACTGAAGACGAAGAAGTGGAGGATCCCCTTCCATTCTGAAAACCTTGCACGTTCGGTGGGCATATCAGTGCGGGGCTCGGCGTGCTTAGTGTGCGCATACTCAAATCTGAGTCTGGAAGAAAGAAAAAGACATAGCAGGTATGAGAAAATTGGACGCAAGTCTTTATTGAGCCCTAAAAGTTGACATATTCACTTATATTTCGTATAAGGATAAACTTTTCCTGATGGATAATTTCCAAACTTTTCTGATCTTCTCCAAGTCTAACATATTGAGCTGAACAAACAACATGCTTGCGTTTATCCGAGGCCAATTTGTCTTCACAGAAAAGTTACTTTCAATCTGTTTGCACTAATTCTAATGGTGTGGAGGGCCCCAGAGACCCACATGCTGCTGCCACATGAGGCGCGTGACATAGGAATCTTAACCTCTCATTTCCCTCCATATTAAAAAGTGATGAAACCCGCCAGATATGTGTTCTTTTTTTCTCAGAGCATGTGCACGCTGTTGTGTTTGTATGGGGTCACTGAACGCTGTCATTATTTGCTCAATTTGCCTTCCGCGTTACAAAGTGTATGACTCAGTGATTTCCAAACCCACAAATATCATCTTTCAGCTGCTTCCGTTGTTTCCGAAGTTAATGAGCACCTGTTTCAGCCAATATCGAACTAAAGAAAAAGATGCATTCTTATATATATTTTTTTAAATGTTTTGGTTAAGCATGACATGTGGGATAAGTTGTTTGTACCGTTACACAAATGAACTGGTTCCACTAAGTGACACTGAGTTCCCACAAAATGGCCGCAATTTGTGAGCTCTTACTATGTGGGTTAGCTTTGTGTAGATCCTGAGTGCATTACCCCACTCTTTCCAACCAAACGGATAGCTTTCATGTAAAACTGAAAGTCTCTATTTACGTGTTTGTTGTTGTCATGCCAGGTGGGCTTTGAAACAACGGCACCATTGTTAGAAAGGCCAGTAAGAAAATCAGATAAAAATAAAGGGTAATCCCAAAATGGGGTTTGCTATCGCTTGTGAAAATGCTTTGAGAAGTTGATTTGCTTTCCTTCCCTTTCCATCCCTCACCCTAAAACAACACACGTCTATTGGACCTGTTTAAGAAGAGAGGACTGATCAGTGATGTGTGAAGGGAAAGGCCCTCATGGCTTCAAAATTCATCACTCCTTCAGTGCTATGTTCGTTTCAGGCCTAGGTTGTCAGCCATCTCGCCTCTGTGATGAACTCTATCATCTGTCGGACTCTCACATCCCTTCTTGGGGGGTGACTTTTGAGTATTCCTTTCCCTCCTTGACTCTTGTCTTGCCGTTTCACGTCTCATATGTCAGATTGTCACTGTCTAATGTGTAACAGGACGGCTCCGACACCGCCACGAGCAACCAGACAATTGAGGTCATCCAGTACAGAATTAAGAACAGACTCAGTTCCTCTGCCGTATGCCGAGTACCCTGGCCTGTAAAGTCAGACCCATGCCACCCCCGTGCCGCCCATATCTCTGGCACACGTGCCTGCCTACCTGTTGAACTAGTTAGTCACCCCAGGAATGGCAGCTGCCTTGCTGCTACAGTCATCCATCTGCATGCCAATGAGTGGGGCCAATGTCAATCATGTTGACTGGAGTAGTGTGCAAGCATGGCCAGCAGGAGCACCAAGCTCTGGCACCTTCAAGCTAATTGTATTCATGAAAATGAATAAGTAACCCAGCAGCGCCAGCATGGCGCATGAAGGTCATGGATAACAGTGAGCTGACCCATGAGGCGCGGGACACTTGCTGCCAGCTGCGTGACTGTGAATTATTCACAGCAGAAATAATAACGGTACCAAAACAACACATAATCAAACTGAGGTGAGGCTGACAAAATAATGGCTGGTGCTCTCAGAAATAAGTGCCAGAGCTCAGCCCTGGCAAACGGCCCCACAAACGAAGCAAAATGGCCATAGAGACAGAGGGGAGTCCAAGCAGTCTGTGTGGTGTCCCTTATCTCCCGTCTCACTGCACATGCAACACTGCATGGCCACACTCAAGCAACACTTCAGCATGAAGGCAAACACCAGATTAGCCCGTGGGTCTCATTTTTGCCAGATAACCTGAATCAAGCATTTCAGTACAAGGCCTTTCAAAGCCACAGGGCGGCTCACTTGACATTTACACATACAGCATTGTAAGGACCTTCCACGCTGCGTCCAGATTAGTCTGACACTCCTAATCAGAACTGTACAAATAAGGCGTCCTGACCAGAATAACACGAGTTGGAGAGACATACCTGATAATGTTGTGCCCAGTTACATTTACTCGCTGTCATATTACAGTTATTAGCATATCTGAGGGTTTAATGTGAAGTAAGACATTGCTACTAAAAGATGTTTCCCTAAAACATACCCACGTCACACTGTGCGGTTTAATGGAAGAATAAAACATGGTTCCATCGTTCAAACTCAGAATCCGTTTCTAAGCCTATTTTCCTTCTTGTCGACATACAAACACAACAAAAAAGATATGATTCCATCAGTCAAAATTTTTAAAACACCATAATTAATTCCATCTCAGGAAATTAAATTGCCATTAGTACCCGGCGCGCGTAAAAAAAAATGGGTGCATTCGGTACCTTATGGTAAGCCTGCACATGTTGCGGCGTGTCCCGGGTGCCAGTCTTCTCTGTTTTTCCTTTTTTTCAGTTCAGGCCACCATGGAAAGGGAAAAGGGACTACACATAGTTCCTTCTCCCTCTGCCATGGTGGCCATTTTCTTTGTTTATCTTTTCATTCATTTACTTTAATGGCCACCATGGAAAGGGAGAAGGGATCACATGTAGTCCCTTCTTCTGTTCCATGGTGGCCATTTTCTTTGTTTATATGGCTGCCATGGAAAGGGATAATGGACTGCGATTCCCAGTCAGCGGCAGCCATTTTTTTTCCCAGCTGCGAAACGTGACGCGTCTCGCAACTGAAAAAAAAAACACCATTAGTACCACCGTCTAACAGGCTGGGGTACTAATGGCAATAAGCCCCTCGCCGGGGTGTCATTAACGCGTCCGGTAATGCCTCTGGGATCTTCGTTAAGGTCCTTGCTATGCTTGGGCCTGTAACTATGGGCCCCAGGGCATTACTGGATGCGGTAATGGCCCCCACCTCAGCGCTTATTGCCTAATTAGGGCACTGTTTTCTTTTCTTTAGACAATCAGAAAGTGCAGACTGCAGGCTCTAATATCATTATAGCCTGCATTCCATGCTTCCCCCTTGTTCTTCTCACTGTTTCCAGCGCTGCAGGCAATCGGCAGACTTGGAATGGAGGCTCCAATCACCAGTAAAGGATGCATTCCAAGCTTCCCTTTGAGATGCGCACACTGGGCAAGATACATGGGCAAGCTCCGCCACAGAAAGTCCCAGGTGGGGCTTCCTTTGTACCCCTGAACAAATTCTAATAGCATTAGGGCCTTTAACATCTGGCTCTATTGTGTACAAGGTGATCTTCTATGATGATCGAGGACCTTGCCGTCGTCTTCAGACCACTAACTTGGACAGCAGTTCCCTCTTGTGCACAACAGACCAGTCTGGTACACTTTTTGGATTACTCAAGGTGACATCACAGGAAATGTTATAATAACGCAAAGAAGTTGGAAATGCTATGATTTACAGTTGAGACACCATTTACAAGTGACGCCATTCATATGTAATGTTCATATTCTAGATCTTGACAATGTTCGCTGTCAATTTGTTCGTCATAACTTAGCACTAGAGCCCGAAGGTGAGGGCACTAATGGTACTTGGCATCCAGGGCGGGGCGGGGCGGGGGGGGGGTTGCAGCCAATCAGGTTCTGCAGATCGTAGGCTGAAACCTCTGATCTCAGCCCACGTTCCACTGCACCCGCTGGCTGCCTCGCCTGCCTCGTACCACTGCTCCCTTTTTTTTTTCTACTTCCCAATCCCCCTCGCCTGCCCCACTTACCTGATTGTTGCAGCGGCACCACCCGCTGCTTCGCCGTCTCTCGCTTTTGCAGGCTGCCATGGTAAGGGAAGAGGGGCTCCTAGTGGAGCCCCTCTTCCCTTACCATGGTAGCCATTTGGGGAAAGGAATTTCATTAATTGCGTTCCATTCAATTAATAAAAATACTTTTTTTTTAAAACACCCCAGGGTACTGCTTTGGTAACCCGGGGTGCTAATGGCGTTAGCCCTCGTTCCAAGGGCTGGAACAGGGGTAACGTCCCGCTGTCCTCGTTATAGGCCCTTCCTTCGCTCAGGCCTATAATTCAGGCTGCCGGGCTGTTACCACTTGTTCCAGCTCTTGGAATGGGATGATATCGTCATATTAATTGCCTGGAACCCTTGTTAACGATTGCGAGCTAAGCGAGTTTCCGTAATAATAGTTAAGGGGAAATAAGTTCCTTAAGGGAAATCCTCTTGGTCTAACGCTATTAGCCCCAGGCGTGAGGCTGGGTGTCAAGTTTGTACCCTTATTTACTCTTTCGTGATCTAAATGCCCATCTTTCAGCGCATGAAAGAGAAATTGAGGGTCAAATCTACAAATGCAAAATGGTTTCTGTGTAAACGCAACATGATCTGCTATTGTGACGAAAGACTACTGTCTTGCAGGAGTACAAGGATGAGCAGTGGCTAAACCGCACACTCAGCCCTCACACTTCCAGATCCCAATTCTAAAGTTAAAACAGGCACAGTCAATAGATAAACCTTGTCCCCTTTTTTGGGGCGTAATGTGATGAACTAGCAACCGAAAACAGCAACAGTAAACATGCTCCAAAATAAAAGAATGTGCCATCAAGGTTCTATAAAAATATATGTACTTTATTTAAACAAATCAAACATGTATTAAAAACACTATAAAAACCCACCCCTGTAAAAGAAAACATAACATGCAGAACAGGAATGTAAAGGCACGCTGGATGCTTAACAGAGAGGAAAAAGGAAAGCAGTGCAATAATGTCACTCAAAGGATATGTTCATGAAGAAAAAGGTGCATCAAGGGCTTTAGCTAGTCACTAAAGCAACACAAATTGACAGAGCGGGGCCATGATTTGGACCCGATTCCAGTGCTTAGGCGTTTCAACTGAGTCAAACCAGGTGCCGAAAACCCATGCTTTTGGTTGGAAACAGGTTCATAGTCAGTGAGTGACGGTTGATCCCAAGCAGTGAGTGCCTTCGAGTCAGGTTCGAGCAGTGGTTCGAAGGCGTCATTAAGTGATGCAGCTCAATGGCACAGCAGGAGCAGTTTGCGGATTGAGCTTCGTTCGAAGCGATGGAGCTGGTTCGGGTAAATGACGCAATGCTCCAGCGGTTCGTTGCGAGTAGTGATGCAATGTTGTTTTATATTATCATGCTTAGTGAAACGAATAAACACTAAAAACCAAGCAAATTAAGAATGTGAAGGATTGTGATTTATTGTTCATTAATTTTGGGTATGGAATAAAATGATTTTATGTATCAGAATAGGACAAAACCATGGCCATGAATTTGGCTATTCGAAACTTTTATGTTCATACGAAATGAGACTACATTGTGATTTTTTGAGAATTAAATAGTAACTTTTGACACAATGTTGAGCTAAATGTAGACCTACAGTTGTTTCTTATTTTATGTGACTAAGGATAACAATTCACCAACCCCTCCGAATATTATTGTAAGAAAAGGTGGTTCTAGGGTGCACAGCTTAAGGTCTTTCGTTTTTTCAATTTAAGGGTCAAATCTACAAATGCAAAATGTTTTTTTCAATTTAGATATGTCATGGCCTTTTATCTATAGACTATAGTAAAAAATAAATGTATATTGGTATGGGGCTAATTGCCCCATACTAATATACATTTATGTTTGACATGTATTACCTGTACAAATTAAGCGCGGGGGGGCAATAACTGACAACCCAATCTCCGTATCATTTCACTTCATGCGCTAAACACCCCCTCCTGGACTTCTTTGTGCTAGCTCTAGCTAAGAGTAAAATCAAACTCTATGCTGTATAGGGCCTGCCAGCGTTATATCTAAGCAGTCTTCTGAGACTTAATGGCTTTATTTCAGCTGAAATTGAGCTTCTACGCAATACAAATGTCTTTTTTTATTTTTTCTTTATTGTTTAATATTGCTGTACAGGGGTGTGGGTAGCCAGTAATTGGTCAGGTGTTGTTGAAAAGGCCAGATTTTGGGAGATTTGCGAAACTGTATAAGTGTGGGGACATTTGGAGCCGATACCAGTATAGTTTGTGGGTCTTAGCTTAATTTGTTTATTTGTATAGCGCAGCCAAACCCTGGGGTAACTGGGCGCATCAGACTTGTGAAGCAACATAGGTTACAGATGGTTGCACATGTGATAGATAGCAGAGGACAATACAATCAGTTTCATGAGGGACCGTGTTACAGGATGGTCCCGAGAGAACATAGCATAAATAGTTATAGAGTGGGCCGGGTTACAGGGTGGTCCGCCAGTATAGATAACACAGAATTACAGGGTGTGGTTGGTCGATTTGCTGTACAAGTAGCGTGTCTCACCCAATATTTGGAGCTTAACCACCAGGTTTACAGTGTGCTACTCGAGACTGCTCTGTAGATGATGCATGCAGTCTTGAACTGTATCCTGGCTTGAAGAGGAAACCAACGTAGTTTGCGTAGGTTGGGGTTATTCGGTCGAATTTCTGCACCTGTTAGAAGACGCACTGCAGCATTGTGGACTGCTTTTAGATGTGCCAAGTGAGTGGCTGAGAGCCCTAACAGGGGGTCCGGTCCGTTCGCCCAATAATTATAATTATAAAAATGTAAATGATGTGTGAGACCTGCAGAGCGGTCAAGGGTTTGATTTTTCAAAGGGTGGATATTTGGAGCCAGGCCGTTTGGGCATTCCTGGCTATGTATTTCTGAAAGGACTGCCCGCTGTCAGTGGTGAAGCCTACGTATATTGCAGTGGAACACATCCTTCTAGGCACATTTGTTTAGGTTCTGCCAGTCCCCAAGGTCTCGCAAAATTATAAGTAAAGATAATAGTCACTGGCACCCCAACTTTTCAATTGAGTACACACCCTCTTAGAAATGGCACAGATTGACCCAATAGCTTTCCTGTCATGTTATACTTAGCCACCACCTGCTGTTCAGGCCATTGCAGCACTTGAACCCTGCTGAGTTGGTCTGCTTTCTATTAGATGTTTGTGATTGTAGGATGGTTGAGCTGCTACTCAAAGTAGGACCATCCCTGCTCCTCGCCCTAGATCTGCCCTTGTCGCTCACCTGAGGCTCTTCCATAGGCACCAAAAGAGGCACGTTTCCTGCTCATCAATAATGGTCCGTCCAAACCTCACTGGAGTCAGGATGAAGGACCTTGCAAAAGGCTGTTTTATGATGGTTCACCAAAGCCTTTTCTACTTAAACCCATTTCTCTACATTCATTTTGAAATGTCTTTGTTTTTGCATTCAATAGAATAAGTTGGCACCACAAGGAACATTATGAGCTCTGGAACCTCATGCTTTATATGGCACCAAAATCTCCCGAGAGACATTTCGTTTCCTTGTAATGGGCAGTTAAAAGGGGGCTTTATTATGTATGTAGCATATCATTGGGTGTACAAAATTCACTATATGTCAGTTCCACAGCAAAGTCTTGTTTTTTCGCAACTGTCAGGTTGTCTATGTTTCCCATGGTGCTCTGAAAGTACTACAGTGGTGATTTGGCGCAGTATAAAGGCGGGCGTAATGACATAACATACCGGAATCTTACTATGACAGGCTCGTATGACGATGATGTCATTGGCAACCACGCATCACCCCAAGAAAGACCGTTTGCCTTTTCAGCCAGTAGCATGTATCCTTGACATTACATTTCATGGAGCAAAATGAAAGTGCCGCGGCTTTTAGAGGCAACAATTAGAGCTGCCAGCAAGAAAAGGCCGAAGCCACAGGAATAAACTGCACGTAATGACCCAACGATGAGCTCTATTTTAAGCCTGAAATTTCAACTGACATAAATATGAGGTTCCCTGATCCTGTACTTTTGGTTTTTCGAAAATCCCAAATCAGTGCGGTTCTGAAATCTTTCCTGTTGCAAAAAATATACCAAGCAAGAGAATATGACTTCAATGTGGCAGAGTTTAACAGCAGAGCAAGGCTGAAGGACCCAACAATGTGTAATGTACCTCATGGAATGCGCAAATCAACAAAGCTCTGTGTGTTTCTTTCTTTAGAAGACGTTTATGTCTCAACTACCAATTCCAGACTGATTCACTTTCCACTCTCACATCTTTCTAAGCTTTCTTAAATGTTATCCACCACCCAGTTACACCTCCCCCTTTGGATCACTACTTCCCATATCATGGCCCAAGCTCCTATGGAATCATTACTAATGTGGTATATGTTCAGTATCGTCCGTGGTCTTTGCCTTATCCCTTATCCTGGCATGGTCCTGGGACGTCATTTCACCAAAATGCCAGGGGCAGCGGAAGTGACATCACCAGAAGTGATGTCATTTGACCCCACCCTGAAGTGACATCATGGGAAGTGATGGAACACAACCTTTCACCCCTTGACAAAACAGGAAGTGGCATCACATAGCATTGTTCCTAAGTACACTACGAAAAATATGGTTATAATATCACTGTAATGTGATATACCTTTCATACAAGAATGGATCACCATATTTTTGGTTAATATCAGTGTGTATAGGCCCATATTTACTAAATTGCTGTGAAGGCATGTAGATGTCCAAGGCCAAATGATAATGATGTGTTATTATATATCACTTACCCGAAGCGCTTTAAATAGAACAAATATACATACAATATCACCCAACCTGCAGATCACACACACATCGCAGCAGCGAGCACTCAACCCACTGAGCTATCTTACCAGCTATAGCTGTCTTATCGGCTATAGTAAAAGGAGCAAGTACATGTCTGAATGTTCTGAAAGTCAGAAAGCAAATTACACTCTGTAGTGGATTACTGATAATCTGGTAACTGTGGATTACTGATAATCTGGTAACTGAGATTTAAGAGCAGGCCAGTTCATCTGCAGGCCTGGTTCAAATTTGACTATGTGTCAAGCCTACGTGGATCTACTTTTCATGCTTCAGAGGTTAGCAAAATACATACCTTTGGGAGGGGTCATAACTGTGTATTAAAGAATTTAGAGTAGCGCAAGGAAAGCAGCGCACTCACGGCATTTCCGTACTCTCGGCACTCGTTACCTTCTACATGCAAACAAACATCCTGAACAGCACGCCATGGAGATAGGAAAGATAGACACATTACAACAAAGCATTAATAGTGGCACAATTAAATCAAGGGCCACTTTTTGTGCTATGGTCAAACATTTCTACACTGTACAGAAGCTTTTAGGCGCAAGGATTTTGTCAAGTGACCGAGGAGGGTATTGCCCTAAAATAACGTTAAAAATGCTGAATGTGTGTTTTCTGCGGATGGTGGAAAATGACAAATCTCAAAATGGCGAACTAGGTGAGCAGAGGTTGCCGGGGTGTGCCCTGTACACCTAGTTTGGCATTTTGGGGTTCAGGGGTTGCAGGGGTGTCCCCTGCATATATTAAATGCAAAGCAAGGGCAAATGAACAGAATCCCAATAGCTTGAGTTTCAAAATACGACCAAGTTATGAAACTCAAGATTTTCAGAATTCGTTTTTTTAAAGTAGACCCACTGAGGACACGGAGATGGAATGTCTTGGTCTGATCTTAAAAGAGACAACGGCTGAAAAAAACATGCTATTACTGCAACTTGCGAAAAGCAAAATACAATTCGAAATGGATGATTATTCTACTCTAAATGCTTTTTGGAGGTTTTTGTCTGAATTTTGAATTTTGAGGTGTTTATGAACAGACTTAATCAGTGACTCACCCCCTGAAGTGGGCTGAAATAAACCTTTAAAAGAGTCTAGCAATTACTGTATAGAATACCAGAAAGACAAATTATTTGTTATTCCTATTCTTTCTTATTTAGGTCACTGCTCAAATTGTTACACTTGTGTAGCCCCCTGTTTTTTTTTAAAGGGGCTTGAACAAGAAAGCCAGCCACTCCAGAAACAGAGACCACATGGTGCTGGCCACAGCGCTGGAGCTTCAATTAAAAAAAAACATCCTTTTTTATTTTATTTTTAGGGGTAGTAGGGAGACCACAGAGGTCGCAGGTGCGACACCCAAATGATGTCCCTATTTAAAGGTCTGGTGGCAAGCCGTTTAGGGTCGGATAGCACAGAACATGCACCAGCCCACTGGTCATTGAGGACAAACATGGAGCCTCGTTATGAGACCGGCAGTCGCCGTGCCGGTAAAAACATTTTTTTTCAGCACCCAGGAATGGGCAATTATCGGGGAATTATGGCCCTGGTGGACCCGGTAATTGCCCATTCTGGGGCGCCGGAAAATATTAGTTCCCATTCCCATTTGAGTCCCATTGGACGCAATGGGAATGGGGAGGCCGGTGCATCCGACACGGTCTGCTCGTGGGTGCCGGTACATCCGCCAGGTCAGACTTGGCAGGCGGAAAGGCACCCGCGAGCAGACCTCGTAGTTTGCTGGTCCGATAACAACGGTACCGGCAAGCTTACCGGTGCCGTTGTGACCAGACCGGCAAGTTTATAATGAGGTTGTCGGTCTCCTTTGAAGTATGCCAAAATTGCTAACCCTATGGTATCAGACAATTTAGCATACAGCTGGACTAGCACTCAGAGAGCTCCTTCAAGAGATGGCAGGGTGTTTTTGCTCCGCTTTCAGATCCTTCTTATAGAGCAAGGTTCTACAAGAACACCTGAATCAATAGAGACCTGGGAGGAGGCAAACCAACAAAATAGCGCATGGCCACAACAGATGCCCGTGGGCTCAATAAGTCTTTAATCATGTACTAATATTCACTGGCCAGTTCTGTATTATGCACAACTTCTTTTTCAAAAAGAAAACTTTTCTAGTGTCACCCAGCAGTTAATCACCCTTAAGAGCAGTCACGCCCCGTACTCTACCCATACCCATCATCCAGGGCCCTTTTCATTGCATTCTCCATCCTACAGAGAGCAAGCAATCCCCTTCTTCCGTTCAGCCTCCCCCAACTGGAAGTTATGTATCTAACCTTTCCTTGTGCATATGGTCTGTTGGGAACACCCGTCAAATACTGCCAACCGAGATACATGGTGGCAAAAGATTCAGGGTGTAAGTATTCCCCAAATAAGTTTGTACCTCAGATACCCTGAGATTAGTGGAACCATTGATTCAGAAGGCTAATTAGGCTCAATTGTAGCAACCCCAAAGCCAATCCACTGCCCGGTCACAGAATACAAAGACAGGTGACAATATGTGACACAGATACGAATCAGAACAATAGTCGATGAATGTGGTGGGACATTTGTTCATTCTGTCATTTTTCCTTCCCAACATACCAATTCTGCAAATGTAACGATCCGAAACTATGAGTAATCTTTTTTATTTTAATTTTATTTTAAGCGTTTTGGTCTACAATAGAAACCTTTAGGAAAACATTTCAAGTTAAAAATATAAAACAACCACATTTACATGTACACATCCAAGATAATAAACACATATTACAATTTTTCTTCATACCCTACCTCATAAATATATAATACCTCTGTTGATCCACTTATTATCTTATTAACAAAAATAAAACATTAAAAAAGTAAGACTTGCTAGGATCAAATAGATTAGCTTTCCTCCACAGATCAACCATCACCACGCCTCTGCATTTACAGCTATATATTGAGACACAAAGTGACCGAAATAGAGCGTCCTCAATTCATTAAGTCACTTACAAAATAGCAACACGCATTGAATCTTCGGCAGAGATCTTGCAGAATCTACAATTTTGCTTCGAAACCCAAGAGTTTGGACAAACACCTAGAATCTCCTTAGTGGGATATTGTCATAATCTGTGCTGGGATTGATTATGGCTATGAGTGTTGTGATGGTGGTGATGTCACTAACATTCTAGGTGGAGCGTTGGTGTGGTGATGTCACAGGGACTCTACGTGGAATGTTGATGTATGTTTGGTGTGCAGGGTTCTACTGGTGTCAGTTGGACCTAAGGTGCTGGGCTAAATGGATGTCCAAGTGCTTTCTCTACTTATGAACTAAGTGAATAAACCTACATGTAAATTACTTACCTTCTGGTCTTGGTCTTATGAAGAAGGTGTCTTAGTTTATATCACTGGCGACGAGGATGGTTCCTGTGCTGCTGGGAAGGGGCAGCTGGTGGGAAGCGCTGCCTTCCAGGGAGACATCCATTAAGCAGGAAGAGGCTGCAGGCCGGGCGGTCCAGTGAAGGTCAAGGTCGGGATCCTGCGAGTCCGGATGCCAGGTGGCCAGAGGGGTGGCTGCGCAGCAGGAGCTGTTGTCTGAGGTGTCCGTATGTGTCCAGCTTGCATTGGCTTTTGGCTTAGCCTGAGGCGGCTGATGTAGAATCAGCGGTGGCAGGAGGCCCAGGTCGAGGGGGCCAGATGTTGCGGCCGTTTTCGCCCTGCATGCCGGGTGGGTGCAGGAGAAGCAGAGGTGCTGGCCGCAGTACCTATATGTCGCCCACTTCTGTGCACAGGCGTGCAAACTCGCATAAGCCAGGGAAGGGTCCCGATGAGGAGCGGGTTTGTCTCGCTGTGGACTCGGGTAGGCGGAGTAACGAGCTGTGCAGGTTGGCGCAGCACAGGATGAGCAGTGTAAAGGAGGACGCTGGAGTTATTGAGCGGGTTGTGCATCTTGGTCTTTCAGCACCGCTGTGCTCTTTGATGACGTCGGCTGGTGGAGGGCCGGCATCTAATGGAGGTGACACGGCATTGACATTCATTGAACGCAACGTCCTCTTGGAACGCAACGTTGAGAGCCTTTCTGGCCTTGGTATGGAACGCAGCGTTCTTTATGAGGATTACGCCGAAGCTGGATGCAGAAGCTGTGGTGTTCCGGAACGGGTAAACTGTTGGATGGGGGTACTGGCAAGTGTTTTGTGCTCCTCAATAAGTGACTTTTTGGCACAATTGGCGGGCGTGGATGTCACGAGTGCAAGAAGTGATTTCTTACGGGAGATACAAAGGAAGCACAGAGAGCGTGTCTGAAATTGTGGCCATCTACAATGTGTTTGCTGAAAGTCGGTGGAAGCCACTAGCAGGTGATTTGTCAAGAAGGCTGGCAAGGAGGCGAACGCTGGATCCGGACCAGTGGGGCATAAGTAACGTGATGAAGGGTCTTACAAGACACTAAAAAGATGTATGTGTTTGGTGAGGCCGGCTTTAATGGTTAATGCTGTTTGTATTTACGTTGTGGCCTCCGGGTGAGAAAATATTTGGGTTTGGTCCTGGGTTAATGTTAGCAGTTTAAGGCCTGTTATGGTTTATATTATGTTGTTGTGTTTATGTATGTGGCCTGCTATTAGGACATGTCCTTTGGGTTTTCGGTATGGACTTGTGGGTGTGGGGTCCATGGGACATTGTAATGTTTGTTTATGCAATGTTTTCTTTGCAGGTTGGCTGAAGTAGACATGTGGGTGGGGGGTTTGGCGCAGGGACTTTAGCGCCATGTCACTTGCATCCATTTTGCATTTACAATTACTTGCCGTGCATTTTTGTTGTTTTGCATTTCAGGGACATGTTGGGGTTTGGTGCAGGGACTTTAGCGCCACAGACTTGATCTCCTTATCGCTTACTGTGGGGTTTTACTTGTTGTCCTGCAGTGTTTGTTTGTCGTGTTCGTGGGGGCATTTCCCCTGGTTATGTATGGACTATGCCTGTATTTTTAGGGGCAGTGAGGTGCTGTCTGGGTCATTTTAGGGGGGCATTGAGGTGCTGTCTAGTGGGCAGTGAGGTGCTGTCTGGGTCATGAGGCAGTGAGGTGCTGTCTGGTGTTTTAGGGGCAGTGAGGTGCTGTCTGGGTCATTTTTGGGGGCAGTGAGGTGCTGTCTAGCACGCAGTGAGGTGCTGTCTGGGTCATTTTAAGGGGGCAGTGAGGTGCTCTCCGGTGTTTGGTGTTTAAGGACAGTGAGGTGCTGTTTGGGTAAGTTATGGGTACAGTGTGTTATGGTGATTCGAAGTAGGATCAAAGTTTTGGCAGGAGTTTTTATATTTGTTGAACACAGACATGGTGGCCACATGTCTGTGTGGGGATTAGATGGTGACTGGGTTAGTTTTGGTTGCGATGCAAGGGTTCTCCACGGTGAAGGACTTATTGTTGGTTCTTCCACTGTTGTGGTTCATTCAGCGGGTTTGTAGCTGATTGGGTTCAGGTTCTGGGGGGGGGGGCTGTGGTTGAGTTCGGTTTTTTTTCCCCATTTAAGATCTTGGTTAGATGTTGGGGTGTAGCGGTTTGGCTCAGGGGGAGTAGAAAATGGTTCCTGAGCTGTAACATTTCTGGTAATATTGCACTTGTGATGGGTCTCTACCATTGGTCTAGTGTTGTGTTGTTGACGAGAGGGACATTTGTCATAATCTGTGCTGGGATTGATTATGGCTATGAGTGTTGTGATGGTGGTGATGTCACTAACATTCTAGGTGGAGTGTTGGTGTGGTGATGTCACTGGGACTCTAGGTGAAATGTTAATGTATGTTTGGTGTGCAGGGTTCTACTGGTGTCAGTTAGACCTAAGGTGCTGGGCTAGATGGATGTCCCAGTGTTTTCTCTACTTATGAACTAAGAGAATAAACCTACATGTAAACTACTTACCTTCTGCTCTTGGTTTTATGAAGGAGTCTTAGTTTATATCAGATATACATTAAAACGCATCCTTAAAAAAAAATCTCTATAAAATCTATTCGGAAACCGCTCTAAATATTTGGAGAGCTGATTTAAAGACATGGTTTTGTAGGTGAAATGATACAAAAAGTTTAAATGTTTACACTCTGAGTTTTGATCCAAACAGCGTCTCAAGGTTTTATTTTAACCTTCAACTGGTTTGTTATCAGGAGGTCCATTGAATCACCGGCTTTTTGGAGCATAGCTAAACAATCACCTACCCATGACAAAAGAGATTTATCTTGTTTAAGAGCCACATCTTTACCAAAAATCCCCAACAAGGAATTATCTTCTGCAATCACACACATGTCGGTATACGGCTATAAGCTTCTACTGTACTATCACCTAGAGAAAGAAGGCTGAGTTGATATCATATCAGTTGTATTGATACCGATTTCAGGAGGGGTAAGACCTTTTTCCAGAAAAGCCCCTCTAACAAATTCCATACCTTAACCGGAATGCAAAACAGGCCTCCTCCCCGTAAATCAAAGTCAACATCCTTTTAACTTGAAGAACTGCAAAACCGGGCCTATTGAAAACCAACCGAATCGCTGATTTAAGGCCACTCCTTGCGCGGGGAGGGCAGATACCATTCGTCTAAGAATTGCGTAGTGCGAGGCGTCCACCAAGATACCATGCACAGGGAAGCCTAGATAAATGAAAGAATCTACCCTTGTCAAAAGGTTGCTGTTTAGATGCCACTTATAGACTGATTTAGGCCTTCTTTTTGGTCCACAGTCATCACCGTCGGTTTAGCAACATTGACTGTCAGTCTATATTGTTTATAGCATACTGATGCAGCATATCTAACTGCCTTTGGAGGCCAATTTGCGTTTGATCCGCGTATAGGAACCAATTGATTGGGTGGCTGCCTATACGTGGAGGGAAAGACCTGTCTTACATTCAATAGTAAAGGTGCTAATATGCAACCTTGTTTTAAGCATCTCTGTGTAGCCACTTCCATAGAAAGCCTGCCTTCCAGATTCAAATGTATTTGTAGTGAGGTGTCACCATATCATTCTACACAAATCTCTACTAGGAAGGCCAGGCAGCCCCACTTAATCAGCGTATTCCATAAAAGCGACCAGTCGATAGAATCAAAGGCGAGGGCAAAGTCAATGAATGCCAGGTAAATTACCAAGCCTTCTACAAAGGTTTGCTTCATGAATACATTTATAATCAGGCCATTCACGATTTTGACCAAGCCCTTAACGAACCCTGTGTGATACATATCCTACTTGGAATTCAACGTAATCTAGGCGTTTAGTTCTGATTGAATCAGTGAGGTGAAAATTCTCACTTGGCGCGTCTAAAAGGGCGAAAGAATGATCATTTTTAGGATTTCTCCTATCACCCTTTTTGAAAATAGGAACTACTACGGTGTATTTCCTAGACTGTGGCACTGATTTGTAATGTCGTATCCAGTTAAATAACGTGAAAAGTAACTCCCCCATAGTTCTGCAGAGCTTTTCAGAATGGCGTTTGAGAGACCATCAGTGCTGGGGGCCCTAGAATTGTTGCCTTTTTTTTTAGTTCCAGAATATCCTCTTTTACAATTTTAAGATCCCAGCACAATGACCGTGCTAGAATAGATGACTGCTTCCAATCTGAATTAATGGAGAACGTGGATTTAAAAAACTGGGTCCACGCCTCTTCACCGACTGGGTTTACTTGAAGTGCCATTTGAGGCGACTCAAAATACTCAATAAGGTGCCACATGCCAGCAGTGTTTTTAGATATTAGAGCTATTTACATTTTGTCTGCATCCTTCTGGCCCAGCGTGGCCCTATATGAACAGAGCCAGTTCTTATACCTCAATTTTAGTTTTTGTTTTCTCAGGTATTGTCTCTCTGGTAACTGGCCACCTGAAAACCGTAATATCAGCTCGTAGTTGCAGTTTTTTAGATTCGACTATTTTGTCAAAAGCATGCCTGTATTTAAAGTGTGGTTTAATGGCTGATCCTGTGACAAAAAATCCAATAGGATGGTGTCATAATTAAGAACAAAATCTTCCTTATGTTCCACTCCTGACGCCATAAATGAGCAAAAATCTTTGGTAAGTGTCTCTACGCACTCTGGTTGATAAAAGGCAGTTTCTACCCAGGGCAACTACCAGGCTTGCTCCATATTTAACGCTGGGAAGTTTCCCCTGGACAAACCCCCAAGTCAATTTGAATAGTGCATGATCACTTTTCAGATTCGGAATCGTCTCAATATGCGGCATATTGAAAAATATTACTCAATGAAAACATATAGTCCACGATCGAGTGTTGCAAACCTCTACTCATGTCCTTGGCAGGGATGTCCCCAGTAACGTGGCCATTTATCATAGGAATGGTCATCAAATCCATAAGGGATGAAGAAGCTAGGCCATGCTTATTTGACGCGGAGGCACCTGCCTAATGCAATATCATATTTTTTTTAAATTTATATCAAAGCGTGTGATGTTCAAATCGCCAGCTACAAATATTGCATTAACAGAGGAATCCACCATACATTCGTCTAACAAATCCGCCACACAAGCTAAGAAGGACTCCAATGAAATGACCATGGGGTTCCAATAAATATTAATTAAAAACGAATACCCCCAATCTTGGAAAATAATATGGGTCCCAGGAAAGGTTTTCTGCTTGCACAAAAGTATTCAGATTTTTCCCATTAGTAATCATCAAGCCCATGCCATTCCCTGCTGCAGTAAGCAGACCACAGGAAGAACGCCCCCTCAGGTCCTTCACTGCAGGGTTTAACAGTACAGTAAACCAACATGTACCAGCTTTGAAAGACCCAATATTTGTGTCTCCCGTATCTTCATCCCACCCTCCCTCACAGGACTTGGGGCTCGCTAAGGCAGCCTTACACAACCAATTGGACCCCTTTTTCCCCCATCAACCAAGCTCATCTCATCAATAGTTTCCATACTCATTAACCTGTGTGCTGCCAATGTGTGTCTCCCTCTCTCCCTCCCTCCCCCCACCCCCTCCTGTGAGGTCAAAGCCCATTGGATGCACCCAATGTCCTGCCTCCAGCAAAGTACGTTTTACAAAATGAGAGTTTGTGTGTGAAAACACGCGATCAAGCTGAGCATCATCGACAAATTCTACAAAGTCAATATCCCTTGACTCGAACACCCCCAATGTTGGATAAGAATCGGACAACTTCAGAACATTAAAATGATTTAAAATGATCGGAAGTTGCTCTAGTAACAAACCGCTTTGATCCTTCAGGAAAACCATTCTTACACCGAGTGCTTTGCAATGATGGGGGGTTAGGGGGTCACATTGTTTATTCCTGGTCTCCCGGTGTTAATAATGGCTTAAGACTTTCGAGACAGCACGAGACTCCATCTGGCGCTCCATAGTCTCCACTGGGAGCCCTGGCATCAATGAAAATTCCCTCCTGGCACTTCCTTGGATGGTATATCTGAATCAGAAGACTGGTGGCAGGGATTATCTTCTGATGAATTAGTAGATAGATCTATCATCTCCAATTGATCCATAGAAGCGCCTGCAGGTTGATGAAGATTTTCAGTAATGCCAGATGTAATGTTGCTATCCTGCAGTCTTTTTTTTGTCTTTATTACACGCGGAAGACAGTTTTTCCACCCGGCTCGCTGGAATGTTAAGCACCCGGAGAAATTTCCAAGAGCCCCCAGCACTTTTAAAATTGCTTAGGCCTTTTCCGTCCTTGTCTTTTATTTGCGGCATTGGTAAAAAATAGAATAATCTGCAGTTGGCTGAGGAGCGGTTTCATGCGGAGGCTGTGACAAAACAGTATGCTCATGATCTTCCATTGCTTCAATAATGTCTTGAGCTGAGCCTGTTGGGGTCAGTAATCGTTCATTTTGGACAGAGAGACCATCTCCTACTGGAAGCTTAGCTTGGATCAAAACAGATTCCTCGCGGGCTTGGGCAACTGACTGATGAGTGAAGTTTACATCATCAGTCAACCCGCGAACTGCCGGAACCCGGGACTCTATATCCAAGTTAGATGCCCCATTTTTCAGCTCCATTATGGAAGGCTCTATAAAGATAATTTTGGAGTTCAGCATAGATCCCGGTGGAATGATCTTTTACGTTCCTATTGATTACTTCAAGTAGTTTCAGTAGAGAGGCTAAAGCCACAGTAATAGCTGGCCACGCAGGAGTTGCTTTTTGAGAGGAAAATAAAGACTGGGAGGAAGATGAAGGATCAGAGGACCGTTGTGAAGGCGAGGCGGGGGGGGGGGACGAAGCAGATAGTATGTTAAATGAATTTCTCTGTTCAGATGAGGCGATGGGCGTCAGATCCTTGTGAGACAACCGTTGCAAATCTGCATTAATAAGCTCGATAATAGCTGCAGATAATCTTGCATCTGGTAATTGTCACAGTTTATAACACGGCACATTCCAGCCAGGGACTCCTTCCCGAAGCAATGAATGTGGCGCACAATAAAGCACTTTTTTTTTTTAAAACCACAGATTCTTTTTTTGAACAGGCCTCCAACCCGTCTCGCACCCAACCTCCACAAACACCCCGTGTCACAATGGACTAGGAACCAGACTGGTGTGTATCAATAAGATATTTATTAATTTATTATTTAATGAAAATATTCAACAAACAGCAGCCACCACAATTGTGGCAACACAAATGCAATATCCTATATAGAGCGACCAAGTGGAAATGGGCTGTTAGACTCACTTTTGTTATAATGACAAACAGGAAAATGCAATCAGTTTGAAAAGGACCGTTACACTCGCTTTTATTTTAATGACAAAACAGGCACATACCATCAGGTTGAAAGTGATAGCGCCACAGTTTTAGCACTCCCCCCTGCAACACTCGCCCTCAAACACCAATTGAACTTGATTCCTTTGAATGGAAGGCAGTGGCAAGGAGTAGGAGAGAGAAAATCTGATTTGGGGTAGAGCCCACCACCCCCAGATATGAAGCCAGCAAAGAAAGTGAAAACTCGGTTTTGGAGCAAAATGGCAGAATGGGATTTTGATTCTTACAACTGCTCGTGGACAGAATAGAAGGAAATTCGGATTGCTTACACTTAGGAAATAGGGAAAGTTTAGAGAATACTAATCAGCACACCAGGGCAAAATAGAAAGGAAGTGGAAAAATCTGTTTTTGGGAGGAAGCAAATGCAAAAGGAAAATACAGTGGCAAATGGAAATTCGTTACACTGGGTTTCCTATGACAGGCAGCCTGTAGCCAGAGTTTTTTTTATAAGTCTCTTTAAAGTGGTGTGGGTTCTTTTGAAGGGGGTGCAACAAGGAGCTCACGCCTCCTGTTCAAACTCTAGCCACACATTGACTCCTTTGAAATCTTTGGGCTCCTGCCTTCATGTCTGCCGAGCAGCGAATTATGACACCCTCTCCAGCATCACATTTTATGGCGGGATGCATATAGGATACGTGTGATATTAAGTGGGAAGTGGGGCTTTGTCATTTGAAGCTCCTGCCTCAGCCCAAACTGGTTTTTCCAGCAGTAAGTGTCTCTGCAAAGGTGACTGGAGTTTTGTGGGTTGGAACATAATGTACATTGGCTCTGGTCAATCCCCCACATCATATTTCCTTGCCATTTTCTGCGTGAGCAGTGCCATCTTTTCACTGTGGCTTTATTTTATTTTTTGTAATCTCTTTTTACTGATCAGTTTCAACACAGATGAAAGCCAAAAACTTACACCATTCTGAGGGCTCATTGTCCAAAATTCACAGAAATTCTCCCATCAATGCACTCCCCCCCCCCGAATGTCCGTGGGGGAAAGTCTATGCCGTGGGCTCTCCTTGGGTCATGTGCCATGTGCAAACCTCACTCGGTGTACATCACTGTTCATTACAACTGGAATACTGTTCCCGCATTTTACTCTCCCTCCACCCCACACCCCCAACTTTAACTATCCCAGTAAAAGGAAACAACAAAAAAACAGTATACAAACAATAGAATACAATCTCAAGATCCGTGGAAGGGCATTGCATGGGCTGTGGTCGGTGCGGTCTAGTGTACACCTGATCATATTTGTGCCTGACGTGGCGTGCCAGGCGTGGGGTAACCAACAGCATAGTGGGGACCTATTGCTGTGTGAGGGGAGTGTCCGCGTGCACCCCCGCTTGGGGAGATGGCGTAGAGATTATGGCACCACTACACTAGGCCCTGTGGGGGAAGAACCTCCAGAGGGGGGGTTGTATAGGGTCCAGAATTTATGGGCGAGAGCAGCTTTGGACGGATTTGTTCTTCTTTGTGCACTATATTCTAGTGAACAGATCTTAGAGATGAAGGCAATCAGCTGCATTTTTGTGGGTGGTATTGCAGTTTTCCAGTTAACTATTAATATTTTGCGCGCTGCAAATATTATTGTGTTTAGGGTCCGGCATGCGGATGCATCAGTGTGCCAGTCTCTATAGTTGACCCCAAACAACGAATCCTCTGGGCTTAGTGCAATAGTTGCGAGTGCTAACTAGCCTATGCACCGTGTCCCATAAGGGCGTTATCTTGGGGCATGACCACAGCATGTGTCCCATAGTTCCTGGTGTTTCACAGCCACGCCAGCAGTGGGGGGATGAGGTTGGTCCCATTTTATACATTTTGGACGGTGTGTAATATAGGCGTTGGATTATTTTGAATTGGATTTCCCTGTGTTTCAAGTTCATGGACATTCCGGGGATTTGACTGTAGAATTGGTAAATGTCGCCTGTCTCGATTGGGGTATTTAAGTCTGATGACCAGGCTGCCGCTAAGGCGGAATTCCTACCCACATTATTCGGGATGGCCATGGAGTAGAAGTCTCGGAGTTGTGGGTGCTTATTTGTCTGGCGCTCAAGTTCTAACTCACAGGGGGCGGGGGGGTGCCAGTCTTGAGGTTACTGTGGTGTGACGTACTAGCACGGTGCAGATTGTGCTATACTGCAGCCAGTGGCCCGTGTGTAGGGTGAGTACCGCTGCAGCCTCAGAGAAGATGTGTATTCTTGGGCCATCCCACAGAGCCAGGATCTTAACCTGTGTCCATTGGGTGTCCTGCGATGGGTGGATGGTAGGTATGTGGTCGAGTGCGAGCAGGCCTTTTACCGACATCCATGTGGGTGCCAAGTTAATGTCGATACCATGCTGGGAGCTGAGTTTATGCCACTGGGCTAACATTGGACCCACTATGGGGTGCAATCTGAGCTGTCGTTTCAGTATCTTTGGGGGGCTAGCGAGAGTATCTAATTGAGTCAGGGGGGCCAGCAGTCCCAGCTCCATCGCTCTCCAGCTGGAGCCATCCTCTGGGTTCAGCCAACGTTTGGCCCAGCATATTTGGGCTGCCATGTAATAGCTGCGCCAAGACGGCAGGGCGAAGCCTCTGTCTTGTTTTGATGCAGTGAGAAACCCTGCGCGAAGGCGAGCCTTCTTGTTGCGCCAGATAAACTTCGATACTGCAGCGTCAATAGTTTTATACATCTTCGGGCTGGCGGGGCATGGAAGCATCATTGCCAAGTATATGAGTTTGGGCATAATGTTCATTTTGACCGTGTTGATTCTGCCTGTCATGGATAATGGTAGCAATTCCCTTTTGGTAAGATCAGTGTGGATCTGCTCTACCACGTACGGGTAGTTAAGATCTCTAAGATCTTCCATATGAGCGCCAATGTTAACCCCCAAATATTTGATGTGACCTGTTTGCAATCTAAAGAGCGCTACCCATCCCGGATCCCAGGGGATATCTGACCGTAGCGGTAGGATCTCAGACTTGGTCCAGTTGACCTGGTAGCCCTCCATCTGTCCTTATTGTTGCAATAGGAATCTAACTCTAGGGAAGGAAGTAGGAGTGTCCCTTATGTAAATGAGGAGATTGTCGGCATATAGGGAAACCCGGTATTCAGACCCGCCCCTCCATAGTCCCCGCCATTGGGGATCCGACCGTAATATCTCTGCCACTGGTTCGATAGAGAGGGCATAGAGGAGGGGCGATAGGGGGCACCCTTGGTGTGTCCCTGATTGGAGGGCAGAGGGGGCTGATGTGTGGTCATTAGTAGTCACCGTCGCCTCGGGTTTGGTGTATAGCAAGAGGAACAGAGCAATTAAGGAGGGGGATGACCTTAGTCCGCAAGGACAAGGAACATAAAGTCCCATTGGACCTTGTCAAATGCCTTCTCCTCGTTGAATGCAAGGATCGAATCGTCTTGCCCTGGTTCCTCCGTAATGACGTGCAGAAGCCGGCGGACGTTATCCCCTGAATGGCGTTTGCGTATGAATCCTGTCTGGTCCTCACGTACCAGACTAGGTAGTACGTCTTCCAACTTTTGGGCCAGACATTTCGCGAGGACCTTAGCATCAGAGTTTATTAAGGAAATGGGCCTATATGACCTGCATTCGTCCTCAGGCCCCCCTTTTTTGTGAAACACTACTATATTAGCAGTCATCTTTGTCCTAGGCAGGCGACCGGTCTCTAATGCGTCCGAAAAGACTGCATGGAGTCTTGGGGTGACTTCATCTACCGTGGCCTTGTAGAGATCTATAGGAATCCCGTCCGGGCCAGAGGCCCTCCCCGAATTCAGTGCCTGGATGGCCTGTCGGATATCAGCCTCTTCTAGTGGGGTGTCTAGGGCATCATATTGGGCCTTCGTGATTTTGGGCAATTGGATGGCCCTAAGGAATCCTCGCAGCGATTGCTGTGGAAGTGCTTCAGGTCTTGCATGTAACTGAGCATAATACTCTGCAAACCTATGATTTATCGCCTTATCTCCCTGTACCAGGTTCCCATCCCCATCTTTTACTGAAGTGATAGCCGTGGCAGATTACCTCTGTTTTAAGGCGAGTGACATGAGGCGTAGGGTCCTATCATTTTCCAGATAGTATTTTTGGGTCCAGCTGGAATTGGATTTTTGTGCTCTAGTCATCTCTACTTCTGTAATAACTGCACAGGTTTTGCAGAGCTGTAGGAGGGTGCGTTGGTATGGTGCCGATTTGTGTTGTCTCTCTAGGGTTTGCAATGTGTGTGTCGGAGGATCCACTTGGGCTCGCCAATGTTTGAGTTTGAATGCCCACCTGGAGATGCACTGGGCTCTCACGAAGGCTTTGAAAGCGTCCCAACATGTGAAAATGTATAGGGGGAGTTGAGGTTGGTGTCCCAGAACATATCCATGCCACCCTTGATGTGGTCAACGAAGTCTGGGTATGCCAGGGCCCTCAGGTTGAGTCGCCAGTTCGGATATCTGTGGGGGATACCCGGCAGTGTCAGCCTCATTTGGACGGGTGCATGGTCTGAAATGATGGTAGGGAGGATGGAGCATTCATCTATAGAGTGGGTCAGTGTGCATGGGGCTAACCAGTGATCAATCTTAGAATAGCTTTGGTGTCGAGATGAGTAAAAATATAGTCTCTATCCTGACCATGTTTGGTTCTCCACACGTCTACCAGACCGAGATCAGTAAGAAGGGATGTAAGAGTAGCTAGCTTCTTTGGCCTGCCACTGCGGGGTCGGCTTGTGGTGAGTCTATCCAGGTCCGGATTCAATGCTACGTTTAGATCTCCTCCTATCAAGGTGAAGTGCCTCATAAGGGGTGCACAAGTGGCAAAGGTGTGTGTAAAGAAAACGGGTGTGTCCGCTGTTGAGGCGTAGAGGTTGACAAGTGTGATTGGGTGCTGGTGTAGTAATCCTTGCACCAGGACATACCTCCCATCCCTATCTGCAACTGTGTTCTGTATTATGAGAGGCACCCGTCGATCGTCGATGAGCTAAGATGGACACCCCTCTTTTACACCGGCAAGGGGCCTGTGCAGCCGCACCCACCCACCCCCGTTCTAGTTTCCTTGATGCCACTTCATTCAGATGAGTTTCCTGGAGAAATATTATGTCCCCATTGAGGTCCTTGAGGTGGTTTAGTACACGTCTGGGCTTAATAGGGTGCCCTAGACCTTGCACGTTTAAGGTGATCAATGTGAGTCTGGCCATCTCACCGTCAAGAGTGGCTCTTCTCAGTCGGCCCGATTACGCAGGTTGGGTTCAATGTCATCCCCCTATCTAGTATTATGGTGAGACTGCGCGGCTTGAAAGCAGTGACCCTATTCTTGTAATCCGGATCCGAGGTGTGAATTAAGCATTGAATATGAACAACAATACACGAGAGACACGTCTCTCGCACAACATTGGGCAAGGCTATATCTCAACCAATACTAGGGCATAAAGCCCTTGCATGGTGTCTGGGAGGGCGAGCAGTCAAGCCCGCACCCATTACCATGCATAACGTATAGCCCTCTACCGGAGCCCAGCGGTCTTGCGAGGCAGAGGGTGTGCCTAAGCCAGGCGGCATGCGCCACGTGTCAGGTAGCAAGAATGAAAGCCGGGCTGATTGGCACCCACCACTCTCAGCATGCTGCAGCGTTGAGGTAGAGGGATCCGTCAGTGCAACGATTGTGGGGGTTGAAAGCCTTGGGGCCTCTTCGGCCGAGCGGGCCCACGGGCTGTAGCCATTGTTTGTGTAACATTCCCCTCCGGGGGTCTGCGGAGCACATGGGGTAGTTGGTTAGTGTATTAAAGACTTTGGGATAGTCGTGTCACTGAGGCATGTGTGCTCGGCCATGGCCACCTCTATGGGTGCATGGAGATTCTGGGCTGTGCCTGAGGGTGATATGCTCCGGGTAGGCTTTTGTCCTTGGGTTCACAAGTTAGGCTCCCTGTGTCTCTGATTTGGTCCCTTTAGGCCCGTCCCTTTTTTTGCCAAATGTTTCTGTTCCGCGGCATGCAAGGTTTGGATGACGAGGTCGCTTGTGTTGCCGTAGCCCTGGATTCCGTTTCTCGTGGGAAATCTGTGGCGACCAGGTTTTGACACTGCAGAAATCCCCAGGCGTCCTCAGGATCATAATATGTGTCAATTGGCAGTCTATTTGAATGCACCAGACCGCCGGGAATTTCAGGTAATGTCTTACCTCTCAAAGAGGGGGTTAAACCTCTTCCTCCGGCAAGACACCTCTGCCAAGTAGTTGTTGAAGAGTCTGATGTGGACCCCCTCAATGTTGACCTGGCCCACAGCCCGGTAGGCCTTGAGAATCGCCATTTTGTGTTGAAAATTCAGGAGCCTTAGTGTAATGGGTCTCAGGTTCTCGCCCGCAGCTGATTTCGGGGCGGTGCGCGGTGAATTCTCTCAATAGTCAGTTCCCTGGGGTTTTCAATGCCGAGAACATCTTGCATGAAGTTATACATGAAAGCCCCCAGGTCCAGTCATTCAGTATTTTCTGGAAGGCCGATCATCCTCAGATTATTACGTCTGGACCAATTTTCTTGGTCCTCCAGCTTGGCACCGAGGCATTGGACCACCCTGATGACTCCATTGAGCTTGGTAGTCGTTGAATACTAGTTATCTTCAAGGGAGCTGATACGTTGCTCGCTGTCTGTCGATCTTTCAGCTTGAATTGTAAGCCGCGCCTGGATGGCTTGGAGGTCTCGCTTGAAATCTTGGACCGTGGTATTGGTCTCCTGGGGACGATGGCCAATGAGCTTCATCTCAGCAAGGATCTCTTGGAGTTGTGCGGGGACATCCATACTCGACTTGTATCTGGTGGAGCGCCTGGGTAACGATGCTACGGCGAGTGACTCTGCTGGAAGGTCAGGCTGTTCGCATGTGGTCCCTTTTATCATAGCCCACTCTTCCTCTGCCTTGGTGGTGAGAGAAGCCCACGCTGCGGTGAGTACCGGTCGGTTGGGACTGAGTTGCCTCAGCTTTTCCTGCGCAGCCTGGCTCTGTATTCATGTGTCTCCAGTTGGTGGATTTCCCCACTGGGATTCTTGGTCTGGTGGGTTCACCCTGCACGGCTTCCCAGCGCTGTAATCTTTCCTGCAGCTTTCCGTCAGGGAGCCAGGGTCAAGACAGGTGGTATTCGGCGGGGTCCGTCTACACTGGAACGACTGACTCCTCCCCAAGGGGTCTTCCGAGCCCCCGCAGGATGGCCCCCGCACCGCTGTTTGCAACTTTCTTTAGGCAATGGGTTCCACGGAGCCCCCAGATCCCAACTCTGCAATCCAATGCTGCTTGTAGGCTATGGGTTCCTCGGGTTGGTGCAGCAGGGCGGAGCCGACGTCCGCGGGCCACGATCCTAGGGCCAGGTGTTTGACTATGGGCCGTACTTCAGTGCTGCGGGTTGTTCGTGCCTCTATGCGGCTTTGGGGAGGGGTGCCTGGATGTACGATGGCGAGTGGGAGAGACTAGGGGTGCAGGCTAGGTTTTACAGCCAGGAGTAGCGGCTACAGCCCCCTTCGCTGCGCCATTCATGCCCTCTTCCGGCAGGGCAATACCCAGCTTTGTTGTTGGGGGCTCAGGCTGAGTTTCTGCGTTGGTTCAGGGCCCACAGGCGAGCCAGCATTCACTATGGATCGATGGGGGCTGAGATGACAGCATACAGTATCCCAGTGTTGCCTGGAGATCGGTGAGACACACCGGAGGCGCCATGGCTCCATGGGCTTTGTTCTTTTTAATGGTCGCCAGTGTCTCTCTGCAGTGATCGGTGGGACCCCTTCTCATGCAGGAGCATCATTGTGATGATTCACGCCTAGTAGGCCGCCACACCGGGCTGGGTGTGCGGAGAGCCCGGATGGTGTGGTGTGCGGGGCAGGCATGGATGTATCCCCCCTCGGGCAGGGATGCGGATGAGTTGAGGGGCGCTGCCAGCTGCTGCGTTCAGGGAAGGGGGCCCGCCCTCGCCCAGAACCGTGTCCGCCTCCCTCAGGTTCTCTGCTCCTTCCAATGCTCTCAGGCGTCCCCACTCCTCACCTTGGCCGGGTGCCGCTTTGCATCTGGCGTGTCCTCCCGGGTCCGTATTGTCCCCCCCAAGTCAGTGCCGGCGTGCTCCCAGTGGCACCCAGCGAGGGGAGTGTTGCATTCCGTCGGCGGCAGTGATCTGTGCGAGGTGCCTTACAGCCAACGGGGTTCCCATCCGGCGGAGCTTCGTTCCGATGCTTCTCCCCTTTTGTCTGTCGTTGCGCAGTCCGCAGCCTGAAGATGTGGTACCTTCTTCTGTCATGGAGTTTAGCAGTGTTACGGAGCGGGCTGATCGCCCTGATATTGTCATCCCGCACACCAGACCCGACAGTCCCGCGGGCGGAGGCGGGGATTTTCCAGCGCTGGTCTCAGCTCCGGAGCTGAGAGAGAGCCCACCGCTTTGAATCATTCGTAGGCGTGACATTTCTCACAGGCGTGTCCTGCTCCATCAACCTCCTACCAGGGAGCCCACTCTCTGTTTTCTGTCCCTCAATTGACACAGGCAGTAAGAGGGTTTCTCCCTGCTATCTACATATTTGCCATTTTGGTGTATTACATATTGCCCGAAGAGACGGCTCTTACAATCATGCCCACCAAGAAGAAATACACCCTATGTAGTGAAAACTTGAAGTCCAGGAAATGGATCTATCAAGGCTCGGAGCTGAGCCCCTCGGGCAAAAAAGGGCAAATTGGTCTACACAAGCAGTACCATCATTTCCACAACAGAAACTTACTGGCCTGTCGGATATTGCACGGATTAACTGCAAGGCCCACAATGGGAACCATAGAAACCAACACTCTAGATACCCAGATTGTACAGGCCATTCAGCTGACCGACACCCAATGCTCGATTGCTGAACCTATGGAGAACGGCAGCAGCAGCCTATCCCACTGTTCATCAACCATGGATAATAATGGTTCTCTTCTTAAATTATGTAGAAGCCTCAAAAGTAAGCCACCCTGCCCGACACGGCCACCCCCAACTTGTGATGATGTCCAAAATATCTCGGCCACTCCAAATCTGGAAGCACTTGTTTCCCCGCCAAAGCCTACTTACGATTGCAGTGGGGATGAGGACGAGTCATTGTCAACCATATTTCCTCATAGAGTAGGCAGTCTAGAGATCTTACCACCAATGAATTACTTGCAAAAATGGAGGCCGTGCTCGCGCTTTGTGGACATATTGCAGCGGAACAACGGGAGCTTTAACTCTGGTTGACCAAAGTGGTGGGAGTAATTCTTAATGACGGTGCGAAGGATGCCTTTAACGAAATCGGTTTGACAACTAACACTTCAAAATTAGTAGCAGGGAAAACTGTTGCTCGTGAAAACAAAGTGGAGCATTCAGCGAACTGCACTATAACCAACCACGTGGTTATCCAATCCGACCCACTTAACATTGTGGCAACCACAGAAAGCGATGCTATCAATGCACTATGCAATGAAATCTCTGTGATTGATAGACCTCCTATTTATGTCCCCAAAAAACAACAGAAACCTGTAAATGTCTATAACGGTGATATAAATAAGAAAAGAGTAGCTTTCTTGAATTCATCTATAAGCTGCCCATATGAAAATCTCGGCACACCAATTATGATATGACCCATTGTTGCAAACAGGTTGGTTACAAAAGATCAAGGCGATGGCATCACACAGCAAGTTTCTCTGCATGGCCCATTGGATAAGTGGATACGTTCGGCCCAGGCAAATACTCCATACCCCATTCGAATGGCTCTGATAGCTACAAGAAAGCGACTGGAAAACGCCTGCACAAGCACTGTGGGCACTGGATTCGGGACCTTCTTAAGCACGTTTGGGGCCCCGCTCCACCAAACCAAAGGAATAAAGGGATAAAGAATAATGGTCACGCCTCCCGCCCACCAGCATCGCGCTCACAACCTATAGGTTGGTATATTGTCTCGCAGTACGTTTACTCCCTTTAAGTCCCCTTACCCTCTTCCTTCTTGCTCTAATCAGAATGATAAACACGTAGCATTTGAAGACAAACATTAGCAGTCTACGAAGAGGTTACTGTTCTAGCACATACAGAATAATTTTTATCAATTGCATCCAGGAATGTGTACAGCCTGTAGTAGTAATGCAGGGCCGTATGTAAAAGGTACATGTAACCAATAATAGATAGAGAACTCACATTAGCTGCCTCACAGAATGCAAAAGTGCTCATGCATGGATAGAGGAGACCAATTGGAAGGAAAAGAAAGCTACACATTCCATTGCATGGATAGTGGATACAGATTAGAAACTACCAGGAAGGTGTCTTTATCCAGAAAGACTGAGATTAAAAGTGGGATATGGTTTTCAAATAGTGTTGCCATTAGATATCAAAGGAACAAATGCCTGTGGTGTGCGATATAAATATGCTCACTATTAAAGTGGAAGCAACCCTATAGCCAGTGAAACCATGAATAAGTATTTTATGAGGTATCACCCAAATAGACCGAGCACAATTGAATGAATTACCTAATTGGTCGAATTTTAATGGTCCTAGTTTACCTTTTGCACAATTTACCTTTTATTTTTGTTATATATATATTGGGTTGGTTTTGTATTATAAATAATACAAGGGGTTTGGGTGGGGGCTGCAGGTTTTTTTGGATTGGGTGGGGGGTTGCACGGAGCCCCCCCCGCATATATGTACTAATTGACCTTTAAAATTCAGTCAATTGTGCAGAAGGTCAATTGTGATTCGGTCAATTGTGATTCAGTCAATTTGTATACAGCCTTTTATGAAGAGCATACCATGAGAAGGAAATCACTCTGAAGGGCTGACAATTTTGAAAGGTTTAGGGAGTGTCAATATTGAGAGGCTAGACAATACAAGATTAAATGAGATGCCCAGGATAACACATTGGTTAAGGGGTGAAGGGTGAAGCTGGGATTTGTGCCAACTCTGCAATTTCTGAATTTGAACACTTTCTTTTCCAGTTCTTACCATGAACTAAAACAATCTCATTTTATAAAAACGGACTTGGAAAGTACACAAATCACATTACCAAACATGATGATTTTTAAACAAAATATTATTTAAGGGTGTTATGCAAAATGGGAATGTTATAGCTTCATTCACTCCGTTATCAAGGGAAGTATATAAGTACCAGCATACCAATCGATGTGATTTAACAAATGTAATCTGTGTTTGTCTTTCGTATTTTAAAGCTTTAAATATTTCCAAAACAATGGCTTGTGACATTTTCATTTATAAACGTGCATGAAACCTTTGACTTTTACCAAAAAGCAAACCGTT
Source organism: Ambystoma mexicanum (assembly GCF_040938575.1). Classification (NCBI taxonomy): domain Eukaryota; kingdom Metazoa; phylum Chordata; class Amphibia; order Caudata; family Ambystomatidae; genus Ambystoma; species Ambystoma mexicanum. The sequence goes on along the minus strand of NC_090933.1, from coordinate 29,906,488 downwards.
TTTTCTGTCAAACAAGCAGACATTAAAATAGGCTTGCCTGAGGCCTACAACATCTGGCCCGCTCTCTTCTGTCTACCAACCCTTCCACGAAAATGGCCTACGTAAGAAGAAAGATCAATTATTTGTATTTGTATTTTCTTTAATTGTAAAGCGTAATGGGCTAAACGATACCAGCAGCATGCAAGAAGGCAAACCTCACAGAAGACAGCACAGTAATGTAAGATATATTAGATGATTTGACCAGGATCACTGTATCGACTGCTGGCAAATCCATGATACAAGCATGAACGCTTTTGTTCCATAGTCTGGAATTTGGATACTTATTCACCTCTTGGACTAACAGTTTATGCCATCTGAACAAACCAATTTCTAGACCTTCACCATACGGATGATATGTTCGTTTTTCTAGCAACCACTATCTGGTGCAGTTACATTGCTGATAATAGCAGATGTTGTTCTGCAAAACCAAGTACATAAGCAGGCAGGTTTACAAACTTCAGACCTAAGAAAGGCTCAGCCAGCCTTGCTGGAATGTGATATTCTATTTTTGCATATGAACACATGTCTCTGCAATGGGTGCTTCACACACTGAGCTAACTTCTGAACCATTATTGCACTCAATTTATCAATATGCATTTCACTGTTGCCTATTGCACATAATCAACATCATTCCCACAGGAAGGAAAGAATGCTACAGAGTTGTGCCGTAAGGAACACACAAACTATGTATGCCACAGTGAACACAGAAAGCAATACATGATGAATTGATCAAGGCAGAATGTACTTATCAAAACAGAAAGGCAATGGCTTTAGACCCTCAGCAGCACCCCATAAAATATCCTGACGTGTGCTATTTGGGATTGGTGAACAATGCAATCTTACTTTTCAGATCAGGCAGCTTTGTGGAGCCCCCTCCAAGGTGGGGGCCCTGGGCAAGTGCCCCTTTTGCCCTCCCATAAAAACGTCTCTGACTGGATTCACTAGACCGTAGCCAATGCTATCTTTTCCTCAAGTTAGGCCTGGGCTTGACCAATCACCAGACCACCTAATTCAAACAGATGCGCATTTCTTCTCCTTTATGGGCAAGCTAGTACAACTTGAAGAAATCCATCCGAAAAGAGAGAATCCTTTTCTTAACCGTACAAATCATCTCTCTCCATGGAAAACTATTCCCTGTTTGGCTGCAATTACAAACTATGTTTGCATCGAACTGCCTAAGTGGGACAGTGTGTTGAACTGGGTTCTTATTGAATTTAGATCACCTGCTGTGGCCTCATTATTGTGGACATGTGCTGATAACTTGAAATCTATGGGTTTAAAGATCATTAGCTGCAACCGGAATAATGTGGAAAAATGCTATGTATATCCTAAAGCTTCCAGGATTATTAGGTTTCTGAAGGAAGAGCCTCCCACCCAGGAAACGAGGAAGACCTATTACAAGTCAAATTGTACGTGTCCACATTGTGGGAATGATGGGGGGACTCCAGTGAAATTATATCTAAAGTCATGGGTGCTGTCTGACAGTGCGGGCAGGATGCTGCACTTTATTGGCTATGCTGCAATGTTACAGTAGATTTCTTTGAATACCATTTCCCCTAATGAGATTTCACTGAATATATTTCACCGAAAAGGCAGGGGAAATGGTATATGTGTAATGCATAATAGGTGGGGTGTGGGGTAAGGGTATAAATTAGGGTAGGGAGGGGTGAGGCGAAGTGCGGGGGCCCTTATTAAGAAAAAGTAGAAAAAGTAAAACGAAGATTTCGTTTTTCGGTGAAATGGACTTGGTGAAATCTCCATTAGAAGAAATATATTCAAAGAAATCACATATATCCATGCTGAAATACACATGGCTTTCATTCCTTTCTCGCTCACCCTATTGGCATGACCTATGTTAGAGAGAGAGATATATTTCTATTACAGGAGACTTGGGCCAGGGAGGCTTTCCTCATTGATGGCTTTAATATACTATACACCACGGCCACACAAGGGGAAAGGAGCAGACCACGCCAGGGCTTAACAGTTGGTGCCCAGGCTAGATATACATTTAAAGCGTACGCTATGGCGACACCTTCACCATATGTTATGGCTGCCACTATCATAGCCTCCTAAAATAGAATCCTCATTTTAAACATCCATGACGTTCCCTCCCCCCCCATCGCCCCCACCCCTGTGTTATTGAGACGATGGGGATTGTTACTAACAATGATAAAGCTTTGCCCATTTGGCAAGAGACTTGTCCTAAGGGAAGGACTATTATTGCTGGGTATTTGCATGCCCCAGCCTTGTGCAGAGGATTTTGGCTCTTTTAGATGGGCATAAATCGACCTCTGATTCTATCTGGCTGAACTTGTTTGAGGTGCAAGACCGTATTTGCTTAAATTTTTTAAAAAAAGGAGATAATTCAACTCCTAAAGGTTCCTGGTCTAATGGAATCAGTTCTACTTGCCTTGACCACATGTTTGTTTATAGACTTAGTGGAGAAAATTGTGGAGATCTTATTATTATGCTAAACCCTTTCAGTGACCATACCACGCTAAATTGGACCTACAAAGTGTTGTCCCCCCGACATTTGAAATGTTTGTACTCCTCTGTTTCGGTTATCACCCTAGACAACCGTATTATATTGAATAGTAACAATGTGGTGCGCATTAGCAATTTTATACAACATAATAAATGCCTTCGCACAAAATGGCTAACCGACCACAAATGGGACATATCTAATGTCATGCAATTTCTCAATAACCAATTACATCTGAGCCATAAGGTAACTACCCCTCTCACCAGTCAAATATTTTTTATTTTGCTGCCCATCATGTGAAAAAAGCACATCGAAAAAGGTGCAATGACATTAAAAAATCAGTGGAGTATGATATCAAGGAGAAAAAGAGCCTATTGGCACATCTTTCGACCAAGTACAAAAATTGGTACTGTTACCATAAACATACAACGATGAGTGCTGACTGCAAAGGATTGTTCCAGCTTTTAAGAAATAATGATGACAGAAAGTTCTGGTCAATGGCCAGAACTTTCATAAATGGCACCAACCATCTGGAAAAGAATCCTATTAACATATTGAGTTGGACTGATGCCATACTTTTAATGTACAATAAACCTGATGTAGATAGAATATCGCTACCACATAATACCGTACCACCTTCTATATTGGCTTTGAGCATGAGGACATTGTGACGATTATCAAAGCTTTGAAGAGCTCACATGCTCCTGTTCCCTATATGATAGCTAATGTGATTTTTAAGGGTGGCCCTATGTTTATTTATTTATTTTTTAAAGTTCTTTTTTATTAAAATTTAACATATATAACCAGTCAAATTCAAAAATCACATCAACTCCCATGTCTCCCGCCCCCTCTCTCCTCCCCCCAATTGTAGCACCCCAAATGTCCACCGTTCTCGGTATCTCCTCGTACATCCTTCAGCCAAAAAGGTCCAACAGCTTTAGTCTCTGTGGGCACCGTTGTTCCCGTAACTCCCCCTTAGATAGCCCAATGTCTCACCCTACTCAGCAGCAAAACTCTCCAGCTTCCCCTCCACTGCGTATGTTGCCCATTCCAATGAAACAATATCCCACATTTTCCTTAACCAGTCCTGCTCCGTGGGGATTGTTGGGCTCTTCCAATTTTGCGCGATTAAGCTCATTGCTACTAAGATGAATACTGTTTTCGCTTTGCCCCTCCCTATCGTACCTCCTCCCACTCCGCCCATTCCCAACAAAATTTCCCCAGGGTCTTGACTATCCTCCAGCCCAATGATCTGGGAGAGAGCCCCAGCAACTACACGCCAGAAAGGTCTGATACGTGGGCAATCCCACCATATATGAGCGGCCAAGCCTCGTTCTCCACAACCCCTCCAACAGTCCCTTGAGATAGCCAGGTACATTGCATGCAGCTTGGCCAGGGTATAATGCCAGCCGAAGAGATACTTATATCAAGCTTCTTGTAGCTGGGTTGCCTTGGCCACTTTGGGGATTGCTTTCCACAATCTTTCCCAATCCTCTCTTTCCCTCTCCGCCCCCATCCTCTGTTCCCACATCCTCATATATGGCCATTCAATTACCGAGCTCGCGCTTTCAAGAAGTTTATACAGATCCGATATCAGACCCTTAGAGCCATCGTGGGACAGGAGGAATCGTTCAAATTGTGTCAGGTCCCGTGTGGCAGCCCTCCTCACCTCCACCGACAGAACCCAGTGCCTGATTTGAAAGTATATATGCCTCTCCACCTCCCCTACCCCGAATTCCTGCTTACATTCTTCGAAGGTTTTGATCTTACAATAGCTGAACATATCCCTCAGCGTTCTGCATCCACCGCTCTCCCACGTCTGAAATGCCCCTCACTCCAGCCCCGGCGTGAAATCCCCATTGTTGAAAATGGGCGTGAAAGGGGATGGGTAGGATGATATCTTTCGTCTCTCCACTACTTTGTCCCAGGTCGAGACCATCCCCTTTGTGATGTCGTTCAGATAGACATGTGGCGGTTGTAGTTTCCGCGGGAGCCACAATATTTCGTCCAGATGGTGTCGAGCGACGGCCCTGTCCATTCGTACCCAGTGTTTTACATATTTGGCTGCCAACCACTCCCTAAGCACCCGAAGAAGTGCCGCTTCGTGATAACGCCTACCCGATCAAACGCTTTTTCAGCGTTGAGCGCTAAAAGTATCGCGGGAGTGGTCGTTTTCCATGCCTTCTCTACTATATGGGCCACCCGCCTGATGTTGTCGGCCGTCTGTCTCCCTGCCACAAATCCAGACTGATCTTGATGAATCAAAGCGGGTAAAAACTTCTCTAGCCTCTTTGCCAATATTTTAGTGTAGATTTTTGCTTTCGTATCTATAAGTGCGATGGGACGATAAGACGTACACTCCTCGGGGTCTTTGCCTGCCTTATGTATTATCTTAGCCTCCTCCATTGAGGCGGTGATACTACCTCGGGTCCTGAAGGAGTTGAATAATTGTGCTAGGTAAGGAACCAATAGAGGAGAGAAGAGTTTATAAAACGATGCTTGGTAGCCGTCCGGGCCCGGGGCCTTGCCACTGGGAATAGCCGCTATAGTCACCCTCACTTCATCTTCCGAGATTGCTTGCCCAAGTTCTAACTCCTCGTCTCCGGACAGTCGCGGGAGGGGAAGGGCTCCCAGAAACTCCCTTTGAGGGCCCGGCAAAGGGCATTGTGTGGAGTATAATTCTTCATAGAACTCCGCTAGTCTCCCCTTTATCTCTTCTGTCCTAGTGAGGCTGACCCCTTCCTTAGTCCTCATGGCTACTATAACCTTACGCTCCCGATCTCCTTTTAGGAGACGCGCCAGGAGCGAGTCTGCCTTGTTTGCTTTTGCATAGAACTTTTGTCTAACCCTAAGCATAGCGGCCTCCGCCTTTTTAGTTCTTAAGACCTTCAAATGGCCCTCGGCTGTCCTGTATTCCTTATATATTTTTCTAGAGGGGTTATTACCCAACCGTACCCTGGCGGCCTCTACTTCTCTTTCCAACACCGCCTCAAGTTCCCTTAGCTGCCTATTTCTTTCCGCCTGCAAGGCAATTAGCTCTCCCCTTAGAGTAGCTTTAGAAGCGTCTCATGTGGTCTCGAGACTCGTGTCTATGCTATTGTTCTGCTCGAAGTAGCCCCGAATCTTACTTTCTATCTCCTCCAACATCGCCCGGTCCCTCAGCAGAGCTTCCGGGAATTTCCAGTTCCATACCCCGGTTCTGCGTCCTCCCAACCGAAGCTGCATCCGGACCACCTTATGGTCCGCTATCCCCACCGGGCCGACAGCTATTGAATCCACCTGCCCAACCAGACTCGCAGATACCCAGATATAATCGATTTTAGATTGAGTTCTATGAACATCGGAGATGAAAGTGAAGCCCTCCTCCCCTCCCCTCAGTGCTCGCCATACGTCTCGCAGACCCGCATCCTACCATTTATCCTTCAATCCACACGAGGCCACTGCCCCCCCCCACTTCCCCTCTCCCGCTGCGTGCGGTCCCTAGTTCTGTCCCATGCCAAGTTCAAGTCCCCCATTAAAATCACCTGCCCTCTTGCAAAATCCTGTATGAAATTCCAGCACCTCCCGCAGGAACTGGTCCTGGCTCACATTAGGTCCATACACCAAAGCTACTGAATAGGGTGACCCTCTGTGCTCCCCCCTCACCACGATGTACCTCCCATTCTTGTCCCGAAGGGTGTCAGCGATGCGGAAATCGATCCCCCTCTCGAATTCCAATGCCACTCCCCCCTTCTTTGTAGGGCCAGAGGCAAATAAAATCTGCGGGAAACCCTTCAACCTCAGCCACCCATGGTCCTTTCGTAATAGGTGGGTTTCCTGAAGCGCCAACACATCCGGCCTATGGGATCTAATGAATTGCTCCAGTTTAGTCCGCCTAAGAGGGGAGTTCAATCCCCTAACATTATTTGTTAGCCACTTGAAAGGTAAACCAGTAAGTAGTACGCTCCTCAGTGTTGGCCCCCCTCCACTCCCCCGGCCTCACCTTGATCATTTTCACCCTCCCCCCGCAAAGGATACTCCGAGCCATTGCTTCCCCTTCACTGCCTATCCCCCTACCCACGAGTCATGAAAACAAGGATGTCCCATTGGGTGCTACAATCCCTACCCTTGGAAACCCTCCCTCCTCCCTCTCCCACCCTGCAACCCCAACTTAGGGTGAGTGCCCCCCTTTTCCCTCCCCTGCCCCCCATCCTGCCCGCCCCGCCGGGTCTCTGCTCCGCCCCCCCCCCAGGCCTCGTCGCCCTTCCTGATGCCAGTATGTCGCACCCCGTCACACCGAGCTCTTCTTCCACCCCTTAGGGTCCACCACCCCTTATATATCGTGCTCCTGCTCATTTACTGCTTTTGCCATCTGTACCACCCTCTGCTCCGGCCTCATCGCCCTCTCTCAGCAACCCACCTTTAACCCTTCGGCCCCTCCGTCTCGTTTCCTCCACTGTAGACCACTCTCATGGCCTCTCCCTCGGCCGGTTCCCAGTAGTGACCCCCCCCCCTTTCCCCTGGGGACTCTCCTCCAGATCGATCCCCAGTATACTAACTATCTCGTGGGCAGAGGTTATCCTTTTTTGAGAACCTTCCCACTCAAATACAAGCCCGAAAGGAAATGTCCACCTTTACCGTATTCCACGGGCATTTAAAACTTTCAACACTGGCGCCATCTTCCTTCTCTTTATTAAGGTGACATTGGCTAAGTCCTGGTATAGGACAATCTGCTGGTCTTGGAACACAATTGGCTCTTTTTTCCTTGCGGCTTGGAGCACTGCCTCTTTCTGCGCGTACCTAGAGAAGGCAGCCAGCACATCCCTTGGCCTCGCGCCTGTGCCCCTAGCAAGCTTTCCAACTCTGTGAACTCGGTCCAACTCAATGCAGTTGAGGCTGCCCTCCCCCAGGATGTCCGCAAAGATACCCTGAATTTCCTGCTTCAGATTCCTGTCCGCGACCGATTCCGGTAACTGCTTCACTCTGATATTGATCCTCCGGGACCTGTTCTCAATGTCCTCCATCTGAATCTCCAGGTTCCGCGTCGCCGCGTCCAGGCGCTCTATAGCTTCACTATTCGCCATCGATTCTTTTTCAACTTCTTGGAGCCCCATTTCTAGGAGATCCATCCTTTCCCCAAGTTGTCTCATATCACGCTTAATCTCTCCCAGGGCCTCGTTCAAGTCCTTCTGCATGAGCTGAAATTGTTCCTGAAACGTCTTGGCCAGACTTGCATGGAGCGCCTGGATTTCCCCCAGAAACTCTTGTCCGTTAATCTGGGCCAGCTCTTGAGCCCCCTCTGCTGTGGCTCTCTCATCCGTCCCCTTGTTGCCTGTCACCGAGTCCTCACCCAAGGCCTGCCTTGTCCACATAGCGTGAAGGGTGCTTTGAGAGTCCTGAGGGCACTGCGCAGTCTTCCCGCCTCCCTTTGTGGTGCGTGGCCATCAGCGCAGAGTGGTCGCGATTGCGTGCCGCTGGGCTCCTCCCATCAGCGCTCCTTCCCCCCAAATGAGGATGAACCCCACACGTGTCCCCTGCGAGGGGCAAGCAGCTTATTTAGCGCCGCCTCCTGGCCTGCGCCGTACCGTGGGTGCCCCTTGACACCCTGCTTCTCTTATTGCCCCAACGTTACGACTGCATTCATAAATGGGGCAGCTCCTCGGGCGTCCTTCTCAGGGCTGCATACACACCAAAAAAAAATAAAAAATGTTTTAAAAAACCCCAGGGGATGGGCAATAGTCACTCTTTGCTTTGTGGCCTCCTTTTGGGTCTCAGGTTCCTCCGGGTCCAAGTGATCCCCTCTATCCAGGCCCTAAGGTTCCAGAGGCGGCAGGGCCCACTATCTCTGCCCGTTCTCCACTTACTGTGTTGTCTAGTGCAGGGCTGCTCCCTCTGTGTACAGCAAGGGCCGCTCCTCCACCTCTCTCCCTTGCCTGCTTGCGTGCAGGCAGCAGTTCGGCTCCTCTGGAGCTCTCCCTCCACACAGGGCACACAGGGTCCCGCTGCGGCGCGGGGCTCCAAGATTTGGGGCCCGTGAACCAGCGAGGCCCTAAGCGGGTGTCCGTCGGGGTTCTTCCTCCCCGCTCCACTCAAACACGGAGGGACCGCCTCCGCGCAGTCTCCCCAGGACAGGGAGGCCACCTCGCTCGCCAGTAAGCCCCTCTGATCCCACGGATGCCGCAGCCGGCCCCCCGGGGGTGAGAGACTCTCCGACCGGGGACTCCCCCAGCTCAACTCACATCGGAGAAGAGTCGCCCGGCCCCGCCTCCTGTGTCGGGGCCCCGCTGCAGCCCGCCCGCAGCGCTGCTATCCTCCCGGGCTACACCGGCCGGGATAAGGACTCCGCTGGCCGCTGCTCCTCTTCAATCCCGAGCCTTAATGTTCCCCCGCTGGACGCTCGGGGTCCTGCCACACTTCTTAGCGGGTCACCGAGGTGCCGCGGGGTGGTGGACCGCAGTGCTTAGGCTCGCAGCTCAGGAGCACTCGGCAGGCACGTCTATCTGTTGCCCGTCGCCATCTTGGAATGTGGCCCTATATTTTGGACTACTATATTGGAACAATTATTTTGCCAAATAATGAAACTAGGTCAGATTCCCCCAAACATGCGGAAAGTGATGCTCATCCCTGTATTCAAAAAGGGTGATCAAACCAAACCTCAAGATTATAGATTACTCTCTATGCTGGATATTAGTTCACAAATATTTGCCACCATCCTCCAGAAAAAATTAACCAGTTCGGCTCGAGCTAACAATCTACTTTCCCCGTTTCAAACAGGGTTTAGTAAATCCAATAGAACCCTTCATAAGCTAAGTATCTTGCACAATATTACTTTGTTTTGCCAGGATGATTTCTACGGCAATCTGTACTTATGCTTTGTAGATTTTGATTTCTCTAAAGCATTTGATACAGTATCTCACACGTGATTGTGGACTAAGCTTGCTAATTAGGGTATAGATCATACACTTTGGTATTTTCTTATCTCCCTATATTCTAAAACTACTGTATCAGTACGAGTAAACCAAGGTGGAGATATTACGGAGGATGTCCCTACTAACATGGTCTTAAAACAGGGCTGTGTCTTGGTCCCATTGTTATATAATTTATATGTAGCCGATGTGGGCCTCTCCATCGAAGCTGTGCATAACTTTCCACCTTGCATTGGTAATATTCCGGTGTCTTGGATAGGTTATGCAGACGACACCATATTGTTAGACAGAACACCAACAGGCCTCCAGATGTCCTTGAATGCACTCGCTGCCTATGCTGACGATAATACTGTAATCTTTACTTAAACACTGTTATAAGCATCAAGTAACGTTAGTTCAGACATCAAACAGCTATGGAATAAGAGTTCCTCATTCCATTACAAAATGCCCGCTGCATTCTATGGACGATCGCGGCTACACTAATGGACCACACCCTCTATGACGAACATGCAACTATCACAATCTTAGTCCGCGTTCGCCCATGAGACCCTGTTTTCGAGTAGATCGAGCGAACGGCGGCCGATGCACACATATCCAAGTGTCACGGCAAGGTAAGCGATCATGATTCTATGAGGCACACATTATACCAATACTATGATTACCTTTAGTAATTGACAGCCGGTGCCCTCCCTTTCTACCCTTTAGAATTACTAGGGGTCCAGTGAGGAAACTAGAAGCCGGTCCTTTTGGAACCACGCTGATCCCCGCCCCATACTGACCACCAATCAGAACCAGGTGGGTGAGCACTCATTTACTTGTTGAATATAACAACATAAGCCAATAGAACAGGAACCAACTCTATATAGGCATTACAATGAGGCTAGAATTCAGATACAGACAGATGCATTTTAAGTTTGTCACATTCTTCCTTTTCCCTTCCCGCCCCAGGCACTAGAGAATGCGCACAGCCATCAAGAAATGTGGCAATGCAAGTCTTTTCAAGATTAGACATATATGAATACAATAGCATCTTAACAATGTGGCTGTAACTTTGCTAAATGCAGATAGTATGAAGCTATCAGGACACTTACACCCAGCTTTCTGGATTTTTTGTCTCCCCACAGGGGACGGAGGTGCTCGCCTGTACTGTTATACACAGAAGCACGCTGGAACCTGAATCACCACAAAAAATTAACGGCCCTGAAGAAGATGGCATAAACCTTATACGCCATTGAAACCGGTCGACCAACTGGTTATGAAGGGCCTCATGACCATTGTGATATCCCAGACAACAAGTAGAGAAACGTTATAAAAATCATAACTATACTCACGTGTAGTGAGCCTTTTAAGGTGTCCCAATCACATGAAGGTGTCCCAATCACATGGAATCTTTTTTAGGCATTTACTTCGAGCACAACCAATTGTGTTTGGTATATTTTGATGTCTGTGGGTGAATAAACTAATTACACAAATCCTAAGGTTATAACTTGCTTTGCCAGTCAATCAGCTATTCCGACAGGATCTAATAACCAGTCCTGTTTGCACAAATAGTGGATTGGTTGTCGCTCATTTGTTTTAAATCTAATAAAATTTGGCACATCTAATTTAATTGGCAGTGATGAGGGACAGTTTCCTCTCTCACTTTCCCTGTTAGATAGGCGGCGCACCATCCACCACCTAGGGCAAGGGACTCCTGGCTGGGTCAGGGTGGTCTTCTATTAGGGACAGTCAGGACATTGTTTCTACTTGCTCTCCTTGAACTATGGGACAGCACAGTCTATATTAATATTTTCTATCAAAGAACCGTTTATTTTGTGGTAAAAGACTGTTGGGATAACGGTCAGGGAAGGCATTTTTCCCCCGTAGGTTTTCAAACTTACCCTGTTGTTGTAATATATGCTGCTGCAAACCATCTCTGTGTCAACAGTATTAAAACTGAAATATTAATATTCAGCAAGAAAAACAAGGCAAAACAGAACTACAATTGGTGTTATTAAGGTTCCCCTCTGGAAGTGGTGGACAAATACATATATCCAGGAGTTCCCATTTGCAACGGTCCGATCTCGCAAGTCTATGGCAATTTCATCCAAACCAAAATAATGAAGAAATAGTTAATACTTAGGAGGTTTGTGCGAAACAAAGGTGTCAATAAGGAAGGATTTGGTTGCAATATATCACAAAAGCATACTTCCTGGCATAATCTATGGCTCTGCCATCCATCCTGAGCCAATGATGATTGTGGGTGGATAGCTTTGAAGCTAAAAATCTGAGATCTATACTAGGCATACCATCTTCGATACCAGTAGAGGCGCTGAGATGCAAACTTTGTGTGCCCTCCATCCGCACTTTATGGCTATTACAGCGGTGCAAGCTGTTTCTTGCTATCTGCTCGTCTCCCATCTCTGTGAATAACATATTTAGCACCTTAGCTCGAATATATTACGGGGACTGTACTAATACATTGTTAGGGAGAATTCTCTGTTTAGGCTGAATTTCCTAACCTCGTGAGTCCCCCAGCAGCTTTGCTGGATTTTTGGGGTTTATTTTTTTCTCCTGCCAAGAGTGAGACTCTTTTACCCTCACTCTTGGACATGATTTGAGTGTGTTCCTTTGAATCTAGATGTGTTTAATGGGCTATGGGGTCTTTTACTCCATAGGGTTTCATGTGTTTTGGTGATGTGTGTTACACAGCACCCTCCTTGCAGTAACACAGGGGTGTCATAGTGACCCCCCAGTATAGACTCCATACCCTGGGACTGACTACTGTCTCCCAGGGCATGTAAAGTCACCATTGACTTTACTAGCCTTAAATTCTGAACAGAACCAGTACAAAGCATCATATTGTGGACGTACTGGCTGGGGCAATTCGATTGCCCCAGGGTCTGTTAGTCGAGGGGGCACGTCTCCGTCCCCCCTGATCGAGTTTTGGCTGGTGGCAGTGGATACTACTTTTTATATTCAACCGCGAATATTTTCCTATGGGATTTCCCATTGTTTTAGGCTACAATCTTTATTTAATTTTTTAAGGTAGCCTCGAACATACCGCCGGTTTATTTAATTAATATTAATTCTCCGGTTGGTATTTTTTGCCAAAACTTGATTCTAAAATGGCGTTTGTGTTCTTTTCTGTGATTCCAACCCAAGTCGAGCCCTTTGTTCCACTTTTTGGCGGGCTTCTCCACAGAAGCCCTCCAAAGTGGTGCCACTATGTCTGGGGTACTTAGGAGGGGTGGAGGGGAATTTAGGCACCCTGGACTGAGTTTTCTAGGCAACTCAAGTCGCACTCCGTCCTGATTGGCCCAAGTGGTGAGCCGGCCGGCTCACCACTTAGCATGTTTGAGTGACAGCTAGGCTGAGTGAATGGGGGTTTGCTGCATAAAAGCAGGGCTTTGGGGACTGGAACTTCAGAAGTCGCCACAGGACCTAAGAATCCGACGAGGGAGAAGCTGAGCCGAACTGCCACGACACCACGACCGGTGGAGCCCTGCTGGACCGTCTCACCACTTTTCCCAACGACAGAGGAGATCTCCCGCCGGAGAGTCTTCTTCCTTTGACTGGTGGGGATAACCAGTTTCACCGTCTTTTCGCTTTCCCGACGTATCTCGTGGCCGCCTTGTCCATGCTAAGCACCCCGGCAACCGGAATACCACGTTTTACCACGACCGCGAGATAAAGGTACCACCTTTTACCGGAAAACTCTGCGGCTGGTTTCTGCCCTGGTAGTGCAACGACCTGCATCTTTCCTCCACGTCGAGATCTTCTCTTCCCCTGGACGACGACGCAACTTGCAACCACTACCAGCAAAAACTGCCACCGCTGGAGGATCCTTCCCACTTAAGGTACCGTGTCCCGCCTGGCTTCCCTTGCAACCGACTGTACGGGGTAGATTTAGCCCCCGGCTTTCGAACCTGGGTTAGCCTGGGACACCTTGGCTAAACTTTTCTAAGCCTCTCTAAACTCTTTTCTGAACCCTCTGCAAGACTTTCTAAGCCTAGTGTAACTGTGTGATCTTGGGCGCATTTGTGCTCTGCTCTCTCTAAGAGTGGGCCCAGCCTTTGGACTTTGGCTCACCAGTGACTTTTTGCTCTCTGCCTTGCTAATAGTGTTCCTGAATCGCAGAGTGGTGTAATCCTGCATATTCTGTCTTTTTCCCCTCCCTTTTTCACAACCTTAGTAGAGTGCAATCTAGTTAAGCGCTCACCTCTGTATGAAAATTAGTGGCGTCTTACTGTGATTTTCTAATAAGGGAAAAAGGGGTGTATATATCATAATAGTAACTGTGTTTAGAATATTTTACAATAAGAGTGATGGAGTGTTTCAACTGTGTGTTCATAAATAAATAATTATATACTTTGATACCAAAGCTCTGGTCAGTGTTTGCTTGTATTATTGTATCTGAGTGCCTATTGAGTATACTTTGCATACTGCCTAACTCTTCTTGAGGGAAGTCTGACTGCTCAGCCACAGCTACCAGGTAAATATGGGTGGTACAGACTGCTACCAAGTGGGTTTACTGCTAACACCTGTAGTCTTAAATCTTTTGCAGTGGTCCCTAAGGGAACTGCACAGGTTTCTGCCTAACATACATGTCTTATCCAATTAAGGAGGACAGCAATGGAACATTTGCAAAACATGGACATAGTGGTGAAGGATTTGATCACCGCCCCCAATGCGCATGTTTTACAAAAGAAGAATTATGATTTTATAACAAATATTTCCTATCTTAGTAGAAAGTCAATATATAGTGGTTTTAGTGCACAAGATCATCTCCCGACTTACCTAACAAAGTTACTTCCGCTAAATAATCACAGATTTATTATATATTTGTGCTTTAATATACTCCCCAATAGGGAACACAAGGGGCGTTGGACCCAATTGGCACGGAATGAAAGAATTTGTAGACTATGTAAAGCCCAAATTGGGTCCTCTCATCATCTCAGCTCCCAATGTCATATTCTAACGTCCCACTATATTAAGAGCAATAGCTGCTGGATGCACAACCCTTGTCTCATAAAGGAAGAACAATTTTGGAGCGCTATTTATGGAGCAGAAAGCACGGCTATAACTGCAGCAGTTTACCATGTTTGGAAAGTAGTTCTACATCGAATAGCATTACTGACTGAATAATGATTTTAACTAGAAACAAATGAACTACACATTTTATAACATAAATAGTTTTTATTTTAATATCTGTGTATAATGTTGATATTAAATTAATATTTTATTGCACTATCATTTTTTTATGTGATGCATTACATTTTTGCAAAAGGGTTGTTGAAAAACCATATACTTTCAATAATACAAAATTAAAAAAAACAATACCCTTAGGCCTTTGTTGTTCACATCTACAGTGAGCACCACAGGAAAATATGCTCTTCTAACCTACCCAAACTGTGGGCCTGACTAATCCTTTCTCTTATTCCAGTAGCAGTATTTTCACATTCATTGTCCCAGTTTAAGGTCACTTTTTGGGGTTAATTTCATAATGAATGGATGGTATTCTTAGAGTCTACACCCACCACCATCAATGAGATGAACTAGACACTCAGCTTCCTTAGCTTGGAACTTGCATTTGCTTGCTTTGAGTTTCAGATGTTTGGTTCTATTTATGTCCAACCCTGTGAGCCCCTGGTTTCCCAGCTCTGGTCTGTGCAAGGGTGTCCACTTCCCTTCCCCGGAGCAGGGACCGTTCCCATGGATACCACCACCCGCACCACCAGCCCGCTGGGTAGGGAGGGGCACTGCACCTGCTAAAATAAAATTGCTGCAAACAGGAGATGGGCTACAGTTCTTTGGTGATTAACAGACACAGACACCAGAGTGAACTTTATAGGGATCCTAAAGAGGACTCCTCTTTATTAAACATACCAATTGGTAAAATATAGACCCTAGGATTCTCCTGCCGTGAGCTCCATCTAAGCGGGGTCCGGCTATGTCCGCTCAACCTTCCTTGGAGTGGTCTCAGGGACCATAAGGAAGAACCTGTCACAACCGATCACCTTCCTAAACTTAGATACCACCCACATGGAGAATGAGGCTGGAGGAAGGCCTCTGTGGGTGGTCCCTTCTTGCATAGCGGCCTCAGGCATGCCGCCAACCTTTCCCTCCACATCACAACAGGGTACCTCCCCTCGACCCCCACTTAATAACAATGGCCATCTACATAATATCCTATCTATCCCTAATTAACAGTTACCCTACTTATCATTCCTCTAATGCCCCAACTTTCTACTTCCCCCTACTTAACATTTACCCTACTTAAAATTAATCACATACACACATAACTAATCATACATATACACATAGACTCACAACATATATACAACATAAAACACTATATTACAATGGGGTGACTGTTGCAGTCAGTTGCCCCTTCACAGTACCTTGAGGTCTGTCCTGGAGTGCTGGTTTTGAATTGGTGATAGTCTGGCGAGTGCTGGTTGCAGGCTGGTCCTGTTGACATTTGATGGTGGGGGCCTATTGCCCACATGTCTGGTCTGAGACCTGGCCTCTCTTCAGTTTTCAGGGTGGCCCCATTCATCACGTGGGGCCACCACATTCACCGCCAGCAACCCCGGTTCTTGAATCTGTCCTGGGCTGTCACCTGCGCGCATGGGGACCGCCCGCACTCACTGCGGCTCACCCGCGGTATAAATATTATTTTAGGATGGGTCCCGTTGGCCGGGGGTGCCCACCCGACATCACTGCCGCGGCCCGCAGTATACATATTTTATGGTGGGCCCCGTTGACTGGAGGGCCCACCTGAAGTTACAGCGCAGCGTGGCACCGTTTTCTATTTCTGTGGCGTCCCTGTTGCTATGGGTACGTCGCCATGCTCATGCTCCGCCTCCTCCTGGAAACACAGGGGGCGGGCTGAGTCTTCACCTGGGCCGCTCCGTTGGGCAACCGGGATCTTTCTTAACCCGCGCTGCTCCGCTGGGTAGCCGGGAGCTTTCTCACACGGGCCGCTTAATGGAGCAATCCGGGACTTCCGCACTGCTTCCTCTCCACCCGGGGCTTACTTCTTCACGGCTCCACCCTCTGGGGTTGAGCGGGCTTCCGCTGCGCTCTCTGCATTACCTCCCAAGCTGCTCCTGACATACGCAGCCCAGGAGCATTTTTCCAATGACAGGCCGCCTCGCTGGCCATGAGGGAGGCCCTGGCCGGGCTTTTCTTAATGGGCCCGGGCAGCAACACTGCCTGGGTCATAAATGTCTCTTGGGCTTGTCCGGTCTGGCCCCTGGGCGAGCCGACAGGCACCATGGCCCAGGGATGGCCGAGCTGACCCAGAAATAGCAGCTTGGCCCACCTGTTCATAGTCTCTGCTGGGGATCCCCTTGCGCCGCCCGCGCTTTAAAAAAGATTAAGGCCCCAGTGGGCCCCTCGTGCCAGCGACCGCCCAGGTAATTCTCTCTCTTTCTTCTTCCTCTCTCCTTTTCACAACTGTCCTCTTTTCAACTGACTTTATTTTTAAATCCTGCTGGATTCTTTTATCTCCCCTGCCCAGCCCATTCTTGAGCAGGAGAGTTTTTTTCTATTGTTCTTTATGTCAAAATTCCATCCAGCCCCATGATGGTCTGGATGGATTCTTCCAATACATCTACACAGATAAACACACACACTACACATTTAATACAACTTTTATTACTACACTGGTGTCTGTGCCTTTTCTTTCCTTTGTGTTCCCTCGGGGGGCCAGCATGTAGCCCAACTAGCCAGGCCCCGTGGGGCCACGGACTACATTAGTCTAACCTGGAATAACGTTCTTATGCGTTCTTCCAATATATCAGAATGTTGTCTTGATACACTAATGTCCAGGGGACACCCCAGAGGCAACGTGTCACCCACCCCAACCGCCTTTGGAAGGTTGCTGCTACAAAAGTAGATTCATAGTGCATTCTAGATCAGCAGAACAACCCAAAGGACATCTTAAATGACACGAGATGCTTACCATCCTCTGTCAAAGGAATTTGATGGCAGGCAGCAGATATATGTAGAGCATTAAACAGATCAGCTCTATGTACACTAGTAGACATGTATGTATCAATGTGCATTAGGAATTTGGCTAATGGTGTGAGTTATTTAAACCTCTTACGTGTATGCATAAATCAATGCACACCTTAGCCTTTCTGTTTGTTGTCTGTGCCGCTACAAAGGCACTTAACTACTCTGCTCACAATACCTTTT
The DNA here is from genome assembly GCF_040938575.1 of Ambystoma mexicanum. Classification (NCBI taxonomy): domain Eukaryota; kingdom Metazoa; phylum Chordata; class Amphibia; order Caudata; family Ambystomatidae; genus Ambystoma; species Ambystoma mexicanum. The sequence continues at coordinate 29,888,875 of NC_090933.1, read as the reverse complement.
TCATGATTCACATTCTGGTTCCATATCAGCTTAGGTTCTCATTGCTATAGGAATGCCGCTTATGTATGCCTAATTGGAATGACTCCTTCATGGTGAATAATGCTATGTGCCCATCTCTTTAGTTTCCCAATGTTCTCACCCTTTGGCATTCTTTAATTGTTCACTCTCTTGCATGGGAACGATACTGAGGACCTTTATGCACTGTTCTGGTCGAGATTCATATTCAAAGCCACTTGATCTTTCCAACGCTTCACATTAACATCTTTCTTTGCTATGTGTAACCTTACCAAGGTCCTCGTACCATTAAACTCTGTTAGGGCTTGAAACAGCCACAGGATTACAATGTTCAAGCCCTCAAAACATCCAGGGTTTTGATACCTGCTTCCTTAGCTCTCCTTGCCAGCCTTTCTGCTGTATTCCCTCCCACGTGTTATTTTAGTGATTGTATAGGGAGGAAAAATGTCTACCATCAGGCCCAGCCAGTAGCCACTAATTAGCCACTTACAACTAGAACATTTGACACACACAATGTGTACTCTTGACATCCCTTTATTTGTTGACATGCCATTGTAAAGTGACCCCCACACCACAATTAGTACAAATGTGACCCAGTGCTTGGTAGGAATGTGAGTTAGAAAACGGGCCTGGCGTCCCACCGTGGTAACACTTAATGTGTCCACTACCACCAATGTCCAGGCTGTCTTCTATATCTCTTTTCCTTTCTTATAATTGGCGTCCAGGCTCTTCATGATGATGCTAACTTGCGCCTTATTGTCCTGATTGATCGCCTCGGTCTTCTCATTGGCTATGCTTGCACTTGCTCCGCAGTGTGTTGAACCTTGTTTGTGAAGGCTATCATTTCCTCTAGCGTGGATTTCTTTCAGACCCACAGGTTTTTCTGTACTGTAGAATTCTTTATGTGGATCGCTATTTGATCTCTAGATTAGTTCATCTGACCTCATTCCTGCTCCAAACCTGCAAGACCTTACACATGTGTGTCAAGCTGATATGTAATCCTCACCTCTTTCTTCTGCCCTTTGCCTCCTGCAATAACAATGATATTGATGTAAGGCAATGTTTGTCTTGGGTAAATGCCCGATATCTAATTCTTTGAGTCCTGAGTGATATCCAGTCATGTCTCCTGCAGACAGTTCCATGGCACTAAGGGATGGCATTTAACAGTAGATCCTCTGTCCTTCTGGCCACTACGCATGACATAAGAGAGATATCTTCTTTTCTGGGATGATATTCCTGTGGGTGCACAGTTAGCACCTGCATGTCTGTGTATTGTGACAGTGAGGATCGGAACAAAATGCTGGTGGCTTATAGTGCTCCCTGTTTACATGCACTCAATGTACTGAGTCTTTGTAATGTACTTGGGAATCAGAGAACAGACGGGTGAATCATGTCACAATGTTCCTTCTAATGGCAAGGCAGGTCCATTAATAGTGCCATGCAGCACCTGGTGATTTACACAGTGCATGCGCAAATTCGTCTACTCCTGCATGCTTGCACGCCGTTTTGTTTGTAGGATTCCTGCAGGTGTTGGAAGACTGCAGGACCCCTGTGCAAGAGTCATATTCTGTTTGCTCACACCCCTCTTCCTTTTGAATAATGGGCAGTGGCATTAGAGGGCTGGTGGTAGCGCAAGGCGGTACCACAGCGGCCCCAATGCAGTGCATGAAAGTGCTCCTAGTTTCAGGGGATTCCTTCACCCATACACTGTTCTGCTTGCTCACACACCTCTTCCTTTAGTGCGCGGTGGCATGAGCTGGCTGGTGGTAGCGCGAGACGGTACCACAGCGGCCCCAATGCAGTGCATGAAAGTGCTCCTAGTTTTAGGGGATTCCTTCACCCATACACTGTTCTGCTTGCTCACACACCTCTTCCTTTAGAATAATGTGCGGTGGCATGAGCTGGCTGGTGGTAGCGCGAGACGGTACCACAGCGGCCCCAATGCAGTGCATGAAAGTGCTCCTAGTTTCAGGGGATTCCTTCACCCATACACTGTTCTGCTTGCTCACACACCTCTTCCTTAAGTGCGCGGTGGCATGAGCTGGCTGGTGGTAGCGCGAGACGGTACCACAGCGGCCCCAATGCAGTGCATGAAAGTGCTCCTAGTTTTAGGGGATTCCTTCACCCATACACTGTTCTGCTTGCTCACACACCTCTTCCTTTAGAATAATGTGCGGTGGCATGAGCTGGCTGGTGGTAGCGCGAGACGGTACCACAGCGGCCCCAATGCAGTGCATGAAAGTGCTCCTAGTTTCAGGGGATTCCTTCACCCATACACTGTTCTGCTTGCTCACACACCTCTTCCTTTAGTGCGCGGTGGCATGAGCTGGCTGGTGGTAGCGCGAGACGGTACCTCAGCGGCCCCAATGCAGTGCATGAAAGTGCTCCTAGTTTTAGGGGATTCCTTCACCCATACACTGTTCTGCTTGCTCACACACCTCTTCCTTTAGAATAATGTGCGGTGGCATGAGCTGGCTGGTGGTAGCGCGAGACGGTACCACAGCGGCCCCAATGCAGTGCATGAAAGTGCTCCTAGTTTCAGGGGATTCCTTCACCCATACACTGTTCTGCTTGCTCACACACCTCTTCCTTAAGTGCGCGGTGGCATGAGCTGGCTGGTGGTAGCGCGAGACGGTACCACAGCGGCCCCAATGCAGTGCATGAAAGTGCTCCTAGTTTTAGGGGATTCCTTCACCCATACACTGTTCTGCTTGCTCACACACCTCTTCCTTTAGAATAATGTGCGGTGGCATGAGCTGGCTGGTGGTAGCGCGAGACGGTACCACAGCGGCCCCAATGCAGTGCATGAAAGTGCTCCTAGTTTTAGGGGATTCTCTCACCCATATGCTGTTCTGCTTGCTCACACACCTCTTCCTTTAGTGCGCGGTGGCATGAGCTGGCTGGTGGTAGCGCGAGACGGTACCACAGCGGTCCCAATGCAGTGCATGAAAGTGCTCCTAGTTTCACGGGATTCCTTCACCCATACACTGCGGCTGGGCAGCATTGTTAGGTTTGGATATGCTCCCCGGCCAGGGTTCGTATGCTTGTGTCATGTTTAGAGTGTTGGGGTAGAATGTTTGGACTGGAGTGTGCATGAGTGTTCCAGAGAAAAACAGTTGGGACCTGGATAATTAATGGACAAGGGGGCCGGTGGATGTCTCTCCCTGTATTTACCCACTTACTTGTTTTTCCTCATGTACTATCCTTGTAACTTCGGCATATACTCAGTAAATATATGAACCCATTCTGAACGGCTCGCTTTACTCATTTTGACCCAAGCATTAAACTCAACAAGCATCCTCGGCAATCTCGATTCGGATCACTTTCGGAACTTCTCTCCTCTGCTTTGCAAAGTCTTGTGGGGATCCTGCGGTGAAATTACACTGCTTCTCCACTCCGCTGGTGCCAAACAACAGGGCACCAGCCGTCATAGGGTCATCCGTGCTTGGGTACGGTACCCAGCTCATTGCCAAGTGTAAAATAAGACACATTATGGTTGGGTGGGGGCTTCAAGAGGCATTCAACATGACAAGCCTGCACAGCTACCAATGACCAGCTTCATCCACCAACGGACTCAGCCGCCACTGTAAGGAACCCTGGCCCCACTCACAGTGCAGAATAAGAATGCCGCAACCTTTCATGCCATAAACTGGCAGGAGCTCATGCTACTGCCATCTCTTTACACATCCTTGGAATGCTCGACAGGTGCTCCTAAATTGCATCCTGTGTCAGCAATTGGGCAGTCGAGACGTCCCACTTGGTCTTAATTCTACTGTAACATTCCTTGACAGTTAAAAATACAAATTAAAAGTGACTGCATAAAATCAGGACCAGCGTCTAACGAGTGCCTGTGCAGAAGGGTGTGAGTAATATGCTCAATGAATTGCCAACTCACTCACTCACTCAGGCTCTATTTATTGCTGGTCGCTTTCAGTCTTTTTATAGGTATTTTTGGTAGCTACTGGCCTATTTAAAAGTTCTTTATTTGATTGCTATCATTTAATGGTATGGTCACTGGTCGCTACTGTCTTACTATATTTGTGTTGTTTTCATTGATTTTCTGTGTGGCCTAAGTCGCTTCTTTTTTGGTCAAAAGCGAGAACACCGGCTCATGTCTGTCCATTCTCATACCTGCTAACTTCCAGCCTCACCGTGCTTCTGTCTATTCTCGTGGGGGAGGGGAGGGTTCCAGATGTTTGGCAGCATCACCCCTCTTTCCTCCTCTACTATCCCACCGTACCACCATCCACCACGCTGCCCACATATAACCCTGGAGCTTCACTGCTTAGACTCACTCACACCTGAACTACCCCTTTTGCCTCCCTCTTGGAGCCGCCCCTCCCTTCTCAGGTCACCTCTCACACCCAACACAACATACACTGGGAATCTGAAATGCCCTATATAGCGTAGGCTACAAATACGCTTTAATCCTCAATAAGAACAACATTGTGCACTGTCTCTACGGGGAATACACAAGGAAGACCTACTTCACGTGGGGGGCAATAATTATCACAACTTTTGAGGAATACAATTTTGAACATTAGGCCTGATGATGCTTTTGAAGGCCAAAAGACTTAAAAGCGCAATCCACATAACCATGTTCCTAGGGCTCTGTTCAACAGGAGTTACTAAGCTTCTTTAAGATTTAAATGCTCGTGTTTTTATTGTTTTGGAACATAGATTGCGTCCATTTGTATTGGTAACTGTATTTGCACATTGGCTTTGAATAAATGTGAAACCATCTTGTCATGAGCATGATACTTTTGTGGAGATGCGCACAGGTATTCTGTTGTAGGGTTTGGAGAGCCTGGAGCTAGATTGCAAATTTGAGGCCTACTCAATACTCCACATAATCACCACTATCTCCGCCTGCTCCTTCACCACCTCTCACGTATGTCCTCAACTTTGGCTTGCCCATGCCATCCAGCAATTCAGAGTAATCATGCACCTGCACAAATACTGCCGACATAAGGAACCTCGCTGCACGTCCTGGTGTACTGTTGAGGCAATAGTATTTCTACACCCATCCCACTTTTCTCTGGGGTCACACCTCCTCAAATTCCCCAGAGCCCTTAGTCAGCTCTCCTTCCTCACGCTCTCTTTGCTAATGACTCTGCCCGCTATCTCTATGCTAGAATATCTAAACTCTTAGCCCTGTGACTAGTCTCCTTTGCCCCTTCAGCCCACACTCCCACCTCCTCCACTGTCTCCAATTGTTTTTTCTGCCACACAGGTTGAGCTGTCGTCCACCTTCTGGTCTCCTACCTTTCATGTGTCCTTGCAGATTCCCTATCTACTAATTGTTCTTGCTTTTCAAAGGATTCTAAAAGTCTACACGCAACTCCTACCTTTTTCTTGTCTCCATGAATTTGGACGAGTATTCAAAGTCTTCTGACACAATTTTCCCCTGCGGTCCGTGCTTTCAGCTGTGCGCTCTCTCCCACATGCCTCCTTTGCGGAGCTTTGTTTGGCTTTGTTTCAACTGAGGGATACTCCCAGTCGCTGGCGAAAGCACTGCCTTCCCCGCGACACACTATGATGTCACAGTCTAGCACTCTGGGATGATGGAGCATAGTGTGACGTCACTGCAGGCAGCATTCCAGGAAAGCAAGAGCTCACGTCACGAATGAATATGAGGAATATCCTGTATTTCATTGCATTTGAAAAGAAGTTGTTTTTTTTAAAGCAAGAAAACAAAAATACGCTTTGGAGAAAATAAAAAGCAAAAAAGAACCCCCTTAATAAAATAATAAAAACGAGAATAAAGTGAACGGGTAGATCTACCTGCACTGTCACTATGTAGCCGTAGCATCTTTTTCCAAAAAACGGTATCCCTTAATATTGATAAACTTTGTATTTGTTACGCTGAGGCCTGTCTGCCATAGCTCTTAACCTTTCTGAGAACATCCTGGTAACTCATCTTATTAGTCACGTGGGGGATCGCTCCCTCTGCGCCTTGGGTATGATACTTGGCTATCTGCAACAATGTTTTGCCTATGGCTGGGGAAGGCAGTTTGGCAATGGTTCCCTGGAGTATCCTGCTTTGCAGGTTGCTAGTCGTCTGTGTGTCTGAGTGTTGGGATGCTGGTGTGTATGCTTGGAATATTGGAGAGTTGGCCTCTGAGGGGTTCCCACTGAGTGAGTCCTGGAGCTGGCTTGTTTCACACTTGGTTCTTACTTACCGGTACCTGGCACAATAACGGCACTTAGGATACTCACGTGTCCAGGCATAGCATAGTACTTCAGAACTAGGAAGGACCCTACCACATTACCCAACTCGATTTGACTGTATTGTTCAGCTCGCGAAACGAACTTTACGTTTCCCTTATTTTACTTGCATTGTTCTCTTGGGCAAATTGAGTGCTCCCCTGACAGGCTACGCCCTGCCAGCAAAGATTGGGGGCTACAAGAATCAGAAAACAGATTTATTTTAGAGCTTTCACTCCACAAAAGCATTACCGATGTATACAACAATAATACATTTGATTTAAGAAAAACATTACATAACTTGACAGAACATATTCCATATACATCAATCAGCACAACATGAAATATGGGGACTTGGATTATGTAAACATTATCATTGAAAACCTTAGGCACTCAGATCAAATTGACAGCGACAGAGTATGAAATATAGTACTTTACATTAAGTATTTTAAATGATAATGCTCATATAATCATTCATAAAACGGTCAATAAAAGGGCTCAAAATATTAACAAAGGGAAGTGCGTAGTGAAATTATAGTGTGATTTTCACCTATAATACTTCCAACCTGATATATCTTTTCGATTTTAAAGCATTTTTTTGCCTTTTTGTATAGAATATGTGCATCATCATAAAGTACGTCTGCTATAATGAAATAGCTAACTGTGGTGGATATTAGAAACATACTCTTTTATGTAATGCACTATTTGTGTCTTATCTATAGGGCTTGCATCAAAAACACTTAGATGCAAAACAGATCAAGGGGTTGTCTGGCAAAGATACAAATGGAAAACAGGTCCACATTGCCTAAAAACCAAATGACGTAAGACTGACTAGTATTAAATATTTAGTCTGAGTTTTTGTATAAAACGAACAGAATAATAGAAAGTGTATTGGCTTCTTTAGAGTTTTGATGCCACAGAAACATAGCCAGTTTGAGAGCTCTGACGTAGCCAGCACCCACTTATGGAGGTGAATGGTAGCTGATGGGACCATGTCAATAGTGAATGCCGATAATCACTGCAGGACCAAAAGCAGGGTCCTCAAACGAAGAGCTTTAAGGGAAATCTGTGGATTAAGGAGCTTCCTTACAATTCCATTTGCTCAGCCAGGGCACAATAATTTATTATTGTTGTTCTTGTCAGAGTCTTTAAAAGATATCGGGCCTCATTACGAGTTTGGTGGTAATTCAGTAGGAATTACTGGCAAAATTGTTTACTATTACTCCCACTAAGTATGGTGGAGTTATCCCCCATTACAAGTTCAGCAACAATGATGTTATTCCCCATTCATAGAGACCACAGGACTCTTTGGGGGATTTAGAAATTGCCAAAGGCGATAATTCCACATGTGGTCATTTCTACCGTCTCTTTCCGGTTAAAGTGGAATAGATAGCTCCACTTTAATGCCAGAGTGGAAATTTGGTGGTACAGTAACAGAATGACCACCATTTACTTGCAGAACCAACAAACTCATAATGAGGCCCATTATGCCTTAATGGTCAGCAATAGGCTTGAAAGTATGTTATCCTTAAACCATCTTAAGTGCTCCCACCTGATATTTAAACTAGAAAACCCCAATATAATTGCAAGCAGGAATTATGATCCCTGTCAAAGGTTTGAGTAAGTTATCCACAGACTTTGAGTTGATTCATTGGTAATGCATAGTGCCACATTCATTGTATCGTTTCTATTCCAGACTGCTCCACAGCAATCCATTCTAAGATGCCCAAGTCCATATAGAAGATATTGAATACACTTCAAGGAAAATCTGGTAGAGAAGCACTTCACAGATCTATATGGGTAGTGTAAGAGTGTGGAAGGGGAAGACTGACACACAGGTGGCATGATTGTTACCAAATACTTTTATTTTAGCAGAAAATAAAGGAGAAACCCTACCTGGCCCTATTATATAGGGGGGTACCCCCGCCTCACCTCAATACTAAGGATGTGTCAGAATGTCTGAAATCATAAGTCCACCATCCTGTGTCAAACCCTATTGTCTTCCCTTACATGTGTAATTAATCTAAATGGTTGGTGATTCTTCTTAATGCAAGAATGATTCCCTTCTTTTGTGTAGCAGACTACCATGCCAGTAGTATAAAGGGGCTGTCTTCTGAGAGAGTGACTCCATTCCCCAGGTTGCAGTTCTTTTCAAAGTTAGCACACAACGTTCCAGATAGAAACATTTCTCAATTCAAAAGTAAAGCAATGTTCCAACTCAAAATGCTTGAGGCCAAGATAATGGGCCTCATTATAAGCATGGCGGTCCGGGAACTATGGTACCGGTAAGCATGCCGGTACCGTTGTTCCCGGACTGCCATACTACGAGCTGTGTTTGCGGGCACCTGTCAGCCCGCTAGGTCTGGCCTGGCAGGCAGAGCGGCACCCGCGAGCGCAGCATGTAGGAGGCACCAGCATCGTCGTTGACGGTGCCGGTGCATCCGACATCCCCATTCCCATTGAGCCCAATGGGAATAGGGACTGACAGGCACCGGCACCCGGCAATGCAGGAATTACCGGGTCCGGCAATGTCAGAATTACCCGGTAATTCCTCATTGACGATTGCCGGAAAAAATGCAACTCCGGCGGCAGCCATGCCTGTTTTACAGGCACAGCTACCGCCAGGGTTATAATGAGGCCCAATGACTCCCTTCCCTTGGCTTTTATCACAATGTTCACAAACACCATGGGGAATGAGTCCCTTCCCCTGGCCTTTCTTAGATTTCTTGCAATGCCAAGAGAATGACTCCCTTACCTTGGTCTTTATCACAATGTTTACAAAAACCAGTGGGAATGACTCCCTTCCACTGGCATTTCTTAGGCTTCTCACAATGCCGTGAGAATGACCCCCTTCCATTGGCTTTTATCACAATGTTCACAAACACTAGGGGAAAGACTCCCTTCCCCTGGTCTTCCTTATGCTTTTCCCAATGTTCACAGCCAACCTGGTTCACTACCCTGCCAGGTACTGTGACTATGAAGATGACTTGGGTTACTCTTCATAAAAGGGAGCTGGTCTCTTTGGGGTTCTTACCGGTGACCTCTGGTTGTTTGTGGGCTTCTCCTCCCTGCTCAGGCTTCTCACAGTCTCGCCAGGGGCTATGGTGTCCTTACCCCGTTCCTCTCTTCCTGGGCTGCACGTTTCCAGCTCTTCACACATGCCAGCCCTCCAAGTCGGCTGGCTGTTCTGCTCTCTGCTCCCACTTAGGTCCAACCATGTCAGAGCTACCCGGAACGTCTCCCCGGAGACCAAGTGTCTCGGCCTCTGCGTTTCCAGCATCTCCGGTCCTTCAGCTCAATTCGAATTTCCCGGTTCCTCCCGGATTGGCCTGGCAACTTGTGTAGTCCTTCTTCCCTTTTTATCATCAGCTTGAACCTGCTTGTTTCACATTGTCTAGGCTGCTCATGTTGGTTCCACGGGGCACTCTCCATTGCTCTGCACCTTTTCCTCTTCTCAGTATTGATGGTCTCACCCTCAACTGGGTTTCCTGTATTCTTATTAGTCCCAGTTTCTGCATATGACTCACATAGGTCATCCCTACTCTTCCTCGTCCCAGTATTATCTATGGTCAGATAATCTACCCTACAGAGGTACATGGAGGTGTATGGGATTATGGGACTGTGTATAGGGTAGGAGGATGAAGGAGGTGGGGATATATTTTTGGCATACCACGTTCTTCCCGGACAGTCGTCCCTTGTCACATAGGGGGATCCCTCCCCATGAGATCCACCCACTGAGTACCACCCCCAGGGGGACTATTGGGAAATGTCCTCACCTCCCTGGCCTCATGGGAAGGGGCTAGCTCTAGGGGAGAAGGGACAACATCCAAGGATTCATCCTAGTAATCACCTATATGGGGCCACACATGCTATATAACTATGTGAGGACAAAATAAATGAGTGCTCCTAGAAAACATTTCACAGATCCATAATTGTATCCTGTAAGTATCAGAAGGATGTAGCTCCATGTTGGGATAGCATACATCGGCAAAGTGAATCCCCAATGCTCACCTGCCGTTCTGCTGACTATAGAATTCAACTCTAAAATTGTGACATTATGATTATCCCTTCACCTGCCCTCCCTGCTTAAGGAAAAGTAGTGCAGAACCTCCCCTCCTAAGTCTAGTTAAATAATGGGTAATTACATATCCCGTTTACAGTTTGGGGGGATTCCACTATTTCACTTCTGATACGTACAACATGCCTTGGCTTTTCAGTCAACAATGGTAATGAAACTGCTTTACAAACCGTATTGCGCTCTACCATCCTCTTGGCACTCAAATAGAGAGCCTTACTTTGCTATAACCTTCTTCCATTAGGCATTTCGTGGGGCACTATGCACCCACAGAAGGGTACAGCACTAAAAACCTGTTCACACTGCTTGCAAGCCAGGGGTAGCTTAGGGTTTCCACAGATAGGAGAACAAGTAGAGATGACCGCAATGCTCCCTGCTAAACCAGAATCAAAGTAGAGAAGCAGTAAATTGCCTACCTTTAACTCCAGTTCTCCAGCATTGGCAGCTTTCATAGATTCACATGCTTTAAATATTCCCTATCGCCAGGCATGGAATCCTTGGTTACCTACTTCCTACATTATAGTTAAAAGAAAAAACAAGGCATTTTGTAGTATATCCACCTTGTTTTGGGTTGTTTTGTTCCCAGACAAGTGGACGTTGAGTGCTCAGCTCCACCCCTGGAGGCCATGCTCAGTTTTAACCAGGCCGTGTGCGTATAACATGTAAGTCCTTTAGAGCCTTTACTGGGGTAGGCGGAGGTCAAAGATACCAATGCAGAAGAACCGGAGTTAGAGGTGGGCAAATTACTCCATCACCAGCAATGGATCCCTCATAGATCCGTCATAGGTTAACATGCTTTGAATAGATTGAAAAGGAGTGTCTCACCATTTGCCTGTATCTAGAGTAGGGGGTAGGTAGTAAAGGCTTGCTTACTTGAAACAGGTACGGCTGCCATGTTTGGCACACACCTGCTTCTATTCTCACCTGTGCATTCAAACTGTAACGCTTGGCAAATGTGTGCAGCATTGCCCAAGTAGCTGATTGGCAAATGTATTGTAGGTGGATTCCTGCCCACTTGGTTGCTGAATTTGCCACCGCTCTAGTAGAGTGAGTGTGTGCTCTACTGTGAAGAGGTCTTTTTGCTTTTGCATGGCAGAAAGATATTGCTGATGTAATCCATCGCGAAATTCCCTGCTTCGAAATCACCTTTCCCTTGTTGGCAGGTCCAAAAGCGATGAACAGTTGTATAGATTAGCAAAATCTTTCATTCTGTTTATGTAACATTGGTCGTCTATTTTAACACACAGAGACTGTGGGGCGACTTCCGTTGGTGACGATGCATTTTGTAAAAATGTAGGCAGCACAAATGATGTGTTAATGTGGAAATCCATTTGTACCTTTGGTACAAAATGCAGGCTTGTCTTGCGGACAACCTTGTCTTTGAAGAAGTGCGCATATGGCTCATTGGCCACTACAGCCTGAATTTCGTACACATGCCTCACAGAAGTAATGGCTACTAGGAATGGGACTTTCCATAAAACATACTTGGTATGGACTTTTTAGAGTGGCTTAATGAACGTGGTGAGAGCTGTGCTCCGGCTCCATGCTGCTGCCACCTTACTGGCTGGTGGGAGGGTACTGAATAAGCCTTCTATGAAATGCTAAATTATCCTCCAGCTAAAGAGGGGTTGGCCCTCTGGCGTTCTAGTGTAGCGAGCTATGGCAGATAAATGCTGTCTTACTGAAAAATACGTTAATCCATTCTCCGCCAAGACTAGAAGGCATGGGAGAGTCTGATGTGGTTGTAAGTGGAATGGTTCTAACGCCTGTCACACACACTATGCACAGAACGCTTCCATTCATAGTGGTAGGACCTTATAGTTGAAGAGGCCCTTGCCACCTGTAGGAAGTTTCCTGTATACATCTTGGATGTGTAACTGGCCGAATTCGGAGAAATCAGAAGCCACGCTGTGAGCTTGAGTGAACTGGTGGTAGATGCGGTTCTCTCTCCTGGATAACACATCCACTGTTGGTGTCAAGTGTAGCCGTTGACATGTGCATAAGGGGTTGCGGTACTATGATAGCCCGGCCCATGCTAGAGATAGGAGTGTGATTCGACACAGGTATCTTCGTTATTTTCTATTAACCTCCTTTTTAGTGGTATCGTGGGAAAGCATAAGCGAAGATTCCTGTGTATGTGAAGGAAAAAACATCCCCTACCCAGTATTCCCAGAAGTTCTCTTCTGGGAATACCTTGTGACAAAGGCATTGCATTTCTTGTTCTGTTGGGTGGCAAATTGGTCTATCTATGGTGTCTTCCAATGTTTGGACATCATTGCTAACTGCCCTCCATGCAGTTCCCATTTGTGGCATTACTGTGCTGTCATGATGAGCTTGAGCGTTATCCTGGTCTGCCGGTAGCCAGGTTGGTGGCTCAGTGGACTAATGCATCCACTTCAGGGGCCTGTGTTTGACCTCATGGTCACAGGTTAGAATCCTGGCAGTTAAACTCAGCCCTTCATTCTTCAAATGTTGAAAAAATGAGTACCAATAGGTTGGGTAACAACAAACATCTGTTATCTGTCAATAGCGCCAAGGTGCCCTTGTGGGGGTGAACGTGCGCTCTACAAATACACTGGTCATGTTATGTTATCCTTTTCTGTCCTCCTGGCATGTGATATAGTAAATGCGGTTCTCACTCCTGGATAACACATCCACTATTGGTGTCATGTGTAGCGATTGGTACACGGACATGTGCATAAGGTTGGAGTACCATGATAGCCAGGCCCATGCCGCAGCTACGAGTGTGACTTGTCAAGGGTATCTTCGGATATTTACTATTACCCTCCTTAGTAGTGGTATCCGGAGTAACGCATACGCAGAGATCCCTGTCCACAGGAAGGAGAAAGCATCCCCCTACCGAAACCTTCTGGGAATATCTGGTGACAAAGTCATTGCATTTCTTGTTCTGTTGGGTGGAAAATGGGTCCATCTATGGTGTCCTCCAACGTTTGGACATCCTTGCTTACTGCCCTTACTGCAGTTCTCGTTCGTGGCATGACTGTGCGTCCTGATGAGCTTGAGCGCTATCCTGGTCTGTCCTCCTGGCATGTGATGTGCTTGCAGGGCCATGTTGTGCCAAATGACTCAGTGCCGTAGCTGTTGCGCTTTCTGCGACAGCTGTCTAGAGCGAGTTCCACCCAGTTTTCTTTTGTAATACATTGTTTTTTATTGCTTGCAAGAATTGTTATTGTCTTTGCTTTAAGTAGAGGGAGGAAAGATGGCAGCGCCAACCTCACTGTCCTTAGCTTGAGGACATTGATAGGCTACTATGTTCCCTCCTCTGACCAATGTCCCTCTGCTGTGAGTTCACAGATGTCAGCCCCATCCTGTTAGGGATGCATCCGTAATGAGCATCTTCTGATGGAGCGGTTGTCATAGCGGTGCCCCTTGGACACAATTTTCACTGTGGTTCAACCACTGTAGGTGCAATAGGAGAGCTGTGTGATCAGTATCTTGCCCCCCCCAGCGGCCCTGGGATTTCAGCCATCTGTCGGCCAGAAACTGTTGAATGGGCCTCATTCGAAGCCTTCAATATGGGATGAGGGGAATCGCAAGAGGGCCACGAACCTCCTTACTGAAAGACCTAGGGTTCTTTTCAATATGTGGATGGTGGACAGGATCGATTGAATTCTGTCTTGAGGTGGTTTGACCACAGAGAGCGTCATGGAAAAACATGCTCCCAGGAAACCCAATTCCTTGGTTTTCCTGCATGCAAGGTTTCCTGTAGATGATGGAAACTCTTTGCGAGGTCGACGTCTGAACTGAGTGTTGGATGGACTGAACTACTACCATGCATGCCGGTGGATCAAGCAGCCAGCCGTCCAAGTTTGGAAAGACGTGCTGGCCTTTGTGTATGAGGTTAGCTGCCACTGGCACTAGGTATTTGATGAAGGTCCTGGGCATGGATCTGAGGCCAAAGGGTACTGCACTAAATTGACAAAGCGTTTTCTTCACAACAGACTGCAGATATTTTCTGTGTGATATGTGAATGGGTATGTGAAAACATGCGCCTTCTGGATCTTGGGATGCAATGAAGCCCCGGTCTTGTATTGACTCGATAACTGTTACATTTAAGAAGTTTAGGGAGGTACAGATACTCAGGAGTCTCTGTTGATGTAGGTGGTCTTTAATGGGTTCTTTTAGTTACAGGTAAGTACACAGGGTAAGGCAAACATAAGACAAGTTCATGTGAGAGAAACATCCAACGGTCCCCCTGTGCCAAGCATAAGTTCCCAACTGACTTTTCTGGAACACAGCACTCACATCATGACATTCCAACAAGCTAAGTCTCCAACTCCAACACTCTAAGCCCAGACATACACACACAGGAAATAGCCTGGTAGCCAGAATAAGTAAAACCCAACACATCTCCCCCTTACATAACACTACAAAATCTAAGGAAGAGACAGAAGGCATAGTCGCTACTAAACAATTTATAGACCACAAACAAAGACTATCCTACATACCCATCTAGCAAACCGCTCTAAGCAATAAAGCTATTCCCCTCCAAATCCTTAGCATAGCTACCAAATAACTACCAATTCCAGAACAATCACCAGTACCATAACGGGCCTTTTATGGAACTCGCTACAAGGGAACCAGCCCACAATCCAGCGCACAAGCATCACCAACCTACATCACAACTATAAGCTTGCATCATCATTTGCCATCAACTAGTTGTGCTAACACAAACAACAGGGTTCAAACCCCACTGACCGCCTAAAGCGTACTTCACATCTTAACTCCACTATGGGCGTCCTCAAAACACCCTCTCAAGCACCAACCAAATTGTCGGTATCCACATAACACAACATTGGCACCCACCAATATGGCAGCATCAACATACCATCACCTTGACACTAATAGTGAACCAACATTAAAATCGGGCCTCAAACCCACACCGCCATAGGCACCAAACCTGAGCAACTAAATGCTCCACACTCACACCTTAACCCACACACAGTCCCCCACACAAACCAAATGGACGAATTAAGCTTAAAACATGGTAAACGGAATTTGAGTTGCAACAAATGAGAGTCCCAACATTTTATGCTTGTAGAGTCCATCTTGGAACGTACTTGTGGAAAAATTGTAAGTTAATACAAGAGAGAACATAACTGAAAATGTTCTCTAACTCCACTAGGTCCACAAAATCCTCACCAAAACCGGGCATCCAAACCCCTACCGCTAATAGCACTAAACTTGAGTAACCATATGCTCCACCTAATGGCACATGAACTGAGCAACTACATGCTCCCAAGCAACTCTTTCTCCACAAATTGGTACCTGTCCTGAGCAACCTTGTGCTCCACCCACACTTGCACCCTAACCCACACACATTCCACACCCAAACCAAATGGACGAATTCAGCACAAAATATGGTAAACAGAATTTGAGTTGCACCACACAAAAGTCCCACAATTTTATGCTTGCAGAGTCCATCTTGGAAAGTACCTGTGGAAGAATTGTTGGGTTAATGCAAGGTAGAACATGACTGAACATCACTTCGAAATACAGTAGGTCCACAAGGTCATCAATACATTATCAGCATGCTCATTCAGGCACCACAACACTTGGCACCACATGTCACCATCAATATGGCTCCCACACATGCCATCACTAGAGCGACACACATGCCAACTCTTTAGGCACCCAAAATGGGAAAACCTTCCCCAAGAAACATGTTGACTGAGTGCCATATGAACAGCCTAACCAGTCCTACCTAAACTACATGCCATATTGTGACCCAAGTTTTCATTCGTCACACTCCAAAATGATGGCATAACCCTCATGATCCACCATACAACGCATCTAAAAACAACAAACGATGTTCAGTGAACTAAATGGGTCAACATATAACCAAAACAACTTGCCAGATGGATGCACCCCTTTATAAAAGAGTTCCTCCCGGACCAATTAACATTCCCATTTCCCAAAGCAAATGCAACATGTGATGACATCCACATTCACAAAAACATTGCAGCAATAAAGAACACGTTAACATTTCTTCCTTTGTCAGGCCCCGCTGATCCGTCCAAAAAATACATACAGCGCATATGAAGCGATCGGGTCATACGAGGAGACAATTATAATAAGGTAACTTGTATTTATTATTGAATTAGTTTCAGTCTCAGCAATTAGGCCCCACAGCTGAGGCAATAACGGGCACTTCTTTCGAAACCCGCATTCTCCCCAACACGTCAACACATTCCATTCACCCTTTCATCACGGGAGGCTCGCAGAGAGTCCCGTGATGAAAGGATGACATGATGCTACACATCTCCCCTCCTTACTTAATGTCCTTAAATATAGTCTAATAAATTCTTCAGTATCTTCCATGTCCTTAAATATAGTCTTCTAAATGTTCCGGTTTGCGGATTTTCCTTCCTGTTCTTGACACTCGTGACAGATCTGATTTTACTCTTGGCAAGGAAAATTTTGATAGTGCATTTCTATTCGATGTCATTCTCGCCCGTTCCCTCATGCCATCCAACAAAGGTCTTACATGCCTATCATTCTCTTCCACATTCTCATTCTCTTTACAACTTACTTGTTCTTCGTGCATCAACTCATTGGTTATCACATTTTTTGATGGTTTGATCACACATACCCTCTCCATATTCCAGACCCTTCCATCCTGTACTCTCACAGCATGTTTGTAAACTTCAATCACACTCATCGGCTTGGACCATTTGCAGAGTCCATCTCTCATCACTGGGGGTAGTTTAATTCTCACCAGACTGCCTACCTTGAGATCTTTATTACTTCTGACTTTTTTTACATGACTGTCACGAGCTGTTTTGTTCCTTATCTGTCTGTTCCTAATATTCTCCACTACCTCCCCAAAGTCTTTCCTAACGACCATCTCCCTCCCCAACCAGGATGGAGACAATTTGGTGTTTGCTCTGCGTCCTCTACTCAATTCAAAAGGTGATAACCCAGTAGTACTATGGGGCGTGAAGCGATGAGCAA
Organism: Ambystoma mexicanum; assembly: GCF_040938575.1. NCBI lineage: Eukaryota > Metazoa > Chordata > Amphibia > Caudata > Ambystomatidae > Ambystoma > Ambystoma mexicanum. Next base: position 29,871,603 of record NC_090933.1, on the reverse strand, counting down.
TTATTTTCCTTTTTACTGCTTCTTCCCAATTGAGATTATTAACCCAGGCCCAACGAATGGTGTCCTTGAGTATTTTGTTAAACCTCTCAACGACTCCATTCGTTTGTGGGTGGTATATTGCACTCCTTTTATGCACAATAGAGTTTTCAGTACAGAACGTTTCCATTTCTTTGGATCTAAATTGGACACCGTTGTCCGTTAATATGCTTCTCGGAAAACCTTCTCTACTACATATTTCCGACATGAAATCTATAACCATCTTTGCATTCATGTTGGGTTTAATTGACACCTCTACCCATCTTGTCAATAGATCAATGACCACTAAACAAAATTTCTGCTTACCATCACAATAAATAGGCCCTAGGATATCTATGCCTACTTCATCCCAGACTTTACCTGGAATACTTGTTATTACCATTGGATATTTTGCACCCACACACACTCTGTCACTCTCATTACAAAGGATACAATCTCTGATGGTTCTTTCGATCTGCAAATCACACCCTGGCCACCAATAATCATCACGTATTCTCTGTTTGGTCTTTACTATTCCTTGATGTCCTTCATGACCCAATTCGATAATCTTTTGTCGTAGAGCCACAGGTGGAATTATTCGATCTCCTCTCATAATTCTGTCATTCATCACGTTGAGTTCATCTGCAACTCCCCAAAATTCCATGAGATTACATTCTTCAAACTTAGTCTTCCTAATGTTCTCACTGCTTTGAATAATTTGTTTCAACCGACCCATATCTTCATCTTTATTCTCTGCTTCTTCCCATTCTGTTTTAGATATGGACAGAGTTTCTATATTCAAAATAATTTCTGATTGCATTTCATTTTCTTCATCTGTCTCAGAGTTGTTAGTGAGACGTGACAGACAGTCAGCAGCACGATTTTTCACTCCTGGCACATATCGTACATTACAGTTATATTCTTGTAAGAGTATGACCCATCTCTTGATTCTGGTCGAGACATTATCCAACCCTTTATTCATAATAACATGTATTAACGGTTTATGGTCAGTGCGCATTTCCACCTCCACTCCCCATATGAAATTCCTGAATTTCTCTGTTGCCCATTTGATTGCCAAAATTTCTTTCTCTATCGCAGCGTAAGACTTTTCTGCACCTTTTAACAACCTTGATGCAAAAGCAATTAAGACTTCTTTCCCATCAACTTCCTGAGTCACAACAGCGCCCAAGCCCAAGTTGCTAGCATCTGTTGTAATTATAGTCTTCATACCATTCTTGAAATTCTTTAACGATGGTGCCTTGTTCAATTCTGACTTGATGTTTTCAAATTCATCTTCACAATCTACATCCCATTCAAATGTTTTCCTTTTCAACAGTTCACGAAGTGGGACAGTATGCAAAGCAAAATCCTTTATAAACTTCGAATAATACTCTGCCATCCCAATGAATGTACGCACTTCTTCCTTTGTTTTGGGTCTGGGCATGTTCAATATGGCATCAGCTAGTTGTTTCTTTGGCCTTATGCCTCCAGCAGATATTGTATGTCCCAAATATTCAATCTCACTGCGATTGATGTTACATTTGTCTCTACTGAGAGTCATTCCAGCTTCATATAATTTCTTATACACACGGTGTAACCTTTCATCATGTATTTTTTGATTGATGCCATGCACTAAGATGTCATCTTGAAAGCACACAATTCCTTCTTCATTCTCAAACATATTGTGCATAATCCTTTGAAAAACTGAAGCAGCTGACACTAACCCAAAAGGCATTCTTCTGTATTGGTATAATCCATCTGGTGTCATGAATGCTGTCATCTTCTTAGATTCTTTATGCAATTTAACTTGATGATACACTGATGTTAGATCAAGAGTGGAAAAATATTTCGAAGGTCCGATGGTGGACACTATCTCTTGTATATTCGGGAGCGGATGTCTGTCTGGAATTACACTTTTATTTAATTCTCTCATGTCCACACATATTCTCAGAGTACCAGATTTCTTTCTTAACACTACCAAAGGTGAAACCCATTCACTGGCGTCTATTCTTTCAATGATCTTCTGATCCTCCAATAGTTTGATCTCCTTTTTCACTTCTTCCCTCATAGAAAGTGGAATATTGCGCATTTTCTGCACAACAGGAGTATTTCCTGGCTTCATGTTGATCTTATGGACAAATCCACGTAGACATCCAATCTCTTTTCTGAAAACTTCCTTTATCATATCACTATTATTAGGGATTTCTTTGGTTTCTTGGATTCTCCTAGACTCACTTTCAACTGAGTACACTGCCTCATCAGATGCAGCATCTAGCTTTACCTTGAGTTTGCTCTGGTGAGTCCAGCTCAACAAAGGTGTTCTTCCTCCTTTGGTTATGTATATTTTACCATTGGCCTTCCTTTCCTTGAATTTAAGTGCTCCCCAGAACCATCCAATGACATCTATTTTAACACCTCCATATGCTCTGGGTTTTAGGTCTGGTTCATGCAAGTATTTGTGTTTCTTCTTGTCCCATAGACTTTGTGGTATTAAGGTATACTTGGCTCCTGAGTCAATCATCATTTGCATATCTGCTCCATCAACACCCACTGTAGCTTTGGGGCTTTCTATTTCTTGCTCATTTTCTTCGTATAATAAACACACATTCTTCTCCATCTTCTTCACTACACTCATCATCTCATATCCAATTAATGGATGTGTTCTGCATCCTGCAACACCTAGCATAATGTCCTTTACCCTTACATTTACCACATATGATCTTTAGAGCGGGACACTCTGGGTTGTCTGCCCAATGGTCTGTGCTATCACATCTGAAACATCTCCCGGTATTCTTTCTTCTGGAATCATCTCCTCGTCTGCGTGGACTCTTTCTTCTTACATCACTATTACTGATCCTAACGCTTGATTTTCTTTTCTTATCATCGTTGTAAGTAGATCTGCTATTCCTTTCCAATTTGTGGGCATATTGTCTTTATCTCTCGAATTTTCATGTTTAATTTCTACATTTTGCATTCTGTTTTCTAACTCCTTGACACATTTCTCAGTGTGCTCTACTTCCTTGGCTACACGTAAAACTGTGTCTAAGTTGGGATTATCTTCAGCCCATAACCTCTCTCTTACTTTACTACTCCTGCATTCCAACATGAATTGGTCTCTTAATCTCTCATCTAGTTGGGTATTGAAATTGCAGGTTTTAGCTAATTTCCTCAAATTGGTAATATATTGTTCCACACTTTCACTTTCTCCTTGAGTCCTTTTTCCAAACTTATACCGTTCCAAAATGGTACTCAATTTTTTTTCATAATGTTTTCCCATTTTCTTCACTGAACGTTCATACTCATTGAGGTCAATATCTTCATCAGCAGTCAAATCTGGCAGATCTTCAAATTTCTCCTGCCCTGCTGGACCCAGACAGTGCATCAAAAGAGATTTCCTTTTTTCTACGCTACAATTTTGACCACATACCACCCCGGCATAATGTTCAAATGATTTTATCCACCTTTTCCATGGAATAACTGGGTCACCGACCTCTGACAAGAAAAACATCGGTGGTGGTACACTGTTGAAGGGCATGGTGACAATGGAAAAAAAAATGCAAGAAGTGTAATATATGACTTAAATTGACAATGGGACTCTTCTTCTTATTCCACACAATATATATATTTTTCATATGACCCAAGGCACTCAATATATATTGGTTAGATGCAGTGTTAATATTAATATTGCATCTTCTGTTTATTCCAGTGTATATTTATGCGCTCATATAACATGTAGTATGGTAATATCAGATGCAGGAAATGGTGTGTCATGGGTTTCTACCCGGAAGAAAACACACGTCACCAGAACAGGAGACACAAACAGCATCAGCACGGCACTCACATGATCTTGACGAAGAGACAGGAATCCATCGGAGCGGAACGGTTACAGTTTAGTATGCAGCCGCGTATCCATATGCAGCCGCGTGTCCTGCCATATGCTCCTGTCCTAGCTGATCGTTGGAGCGGAGCGGCCCAGCCACGGCTTCCAAAGCGGCTGCGAGGCTTGCTCTACGCCCGTATGTAAAATTTCCGCAGGAATCGCAGATTATATCTGCTGGCAGGAGCGCTGACAGGAATTGGGCGGTGGGGCCGGTACTAATCCTCGTCGCCACTTGAAGCGATCGGGTCATACGAGGAGACAATTATAATAAGGTAACTTGTATTTATTATTGAAGTAGTTTCAGTCTCAGCAATTAGGCCCCACAGCTGAGGCAATAACGGGCACTTCTTTCAAAACCCGCATTCTCCCCAACACGTCAACACATTCCATTCACCCTTTCATCACGGGAGGCTCGCGGAGAGTCCCGTGATGAAAGGATGACATGATGCTACAACAAACTATGTTCAGTGAACTAAATGGGTCAAAAACAACAAACGATGTTCAGTGAACTAAATGGGTCAACATATAACCAAAACAACTTGCCAGATGGATGCACCCCTTTATAAAAGAGTTCCTCCCGGACCAATTAACATTCCCATTTCCCAAAGCAAATGCAACATGTGATGACATCCACATTCACAAAAACATTGCAGCAATAAAGAACACGTTAACATTTCTTCCTTTGTCAGGCCCCGCTGATCCGTCCAAAAAATACATACAGCTCATAAAAACACAACAAACTTGACATCACATTGAGGCGAGGTCTCCCTTGCTCCCTTGCCTTCTTCATAGTCCCAGATGTGCCGCATAAAAATAACACCAGCTTGATATTACAATGAGGCAAGGGTTCGCTTGTTTACCTCACCGTATCAGATGCGCCGTTCCCATAAATCCGATGAACAATGAAACCCGTTGAAAGGTCCTTTATCTAACGCTGATCACGTTATAAACACATTGGAAGGTCCTCTACTCTCCCGACATGGATTCTCTCCAAGACAGCGTCAGCAGCTCCTGCTGCTCTAAACGTTCCTACTTTCACACGGAACATTTGATACTCTTCACCATCACCCTGTGACGGATGGATGACGTCACCACAACAGCATGAGGCCACGAAGAGAAAGGAGCTCCCAGCACCAACCATCATCCGGCACACGCAAGGAGCGAAGCATTGAGAAGTCGCCTCCCTCACAACACACTTAGCAGACACAAGTGCCCGCCAAACGGTAAGGCTCTTGAACAGCGTTAATGCTCAATAGGGTGCAATTCACTGGCGTTCAAACACTTATTGCTGCAGCGGGATCAACCATCTGTCCAAATGTGTCCCCCTGCTCCACGATCCTTTGCGCGCTGCCAAACAAAATCTGCTGCTGTCAAATTCCACACAGTCACTTGCGCTGTCACTTAAGTGAGCCCAACTCGAATTACTTTAAAGAACTGATACAGTAACGAGTGTCGCAAATGCCACTGTGAAACCAAGAGCAAGCTTTCAGTCCCATTCATAAGTTGTTCCCCCAGCCCCTTAACCTCTGCCAAGTTAAGTCACAGCGTTGCACCCCAAACACACTCCAGGGGTCCCTGCTAAATACTGCTAAATACAGTAATGCAGGGCACGCTCACCTTGGGCCCAGGGCTGGGCGGTGGATGCAGCTTCCTGGTGGGCAACTTCCTTGCCACCCTTTTCTTCTGGTTCCAGTTCACCTTCCTTTTCTGTATTTAGCTTCTTTTCTCCTTTTTCATTTCCCGGTACCCCTGAGTTACCGAAATCCTTGTCGCCAGTGTTACATTTAAGAAGTTTGGAGTTGTACAGATACTCCGGAGTCTCAGTTGACGTAGGTGGTCTTTACTGGGTTCTTTTAGTTCAGGTAAGTACACAGGGGTAAGTAAGGCAAACATAAGACAAGTTCACAGGAGAGAAACATCCACTGGTCCCCCTGTGCCAAGCAATCATCTTGGACTTTTATTTTATGATAACTTGTTTAGCATCTCTAGGTCTAGTACGGGCAACCATTTTCCATCCGGCTTTCTAATGAGGAAATATTTGGAGTATACTCCTTTTCCCTGATATTTTATGGGGACATTTTGTATGGCTCTTTAGTGGAGCATCCTGTTCACTTTTTGTAGCAACTGTTGTTCGCCCTGTTTTGTTTGTGGTATATTTGAATTGTAGGATATGTCCCTATCAAACTATGCCCAGCACCCATTTGTCTGATGTCGGATGTTGTAGAATGTCATTCTACATAGAATATCTATGTACATATCTACATATCTACATATACATATGTACATAGATATACATATACATAGATGTACATAGATATATATACATAGATGTATATGATCTATGAATATACATATATGTACATAGATATACATATATACATAGATAGGTATGTATATACATATGTATATACATACATATCTACATAGAATGTCTATGTCATTCGACCTCCCACTGGGTTGCTTCTAGGCCTCTCTCTTTTCACAGAGTTAGGCTTATTGCCTACTAACCTGGCTCGTGAAAGTGTTGAGCCTCTGCGTTTCATTGTAGTCCTTGTTTTTTCAGTACCCTTGATATTCCCTTCGGTACCCTTGATGTTATGACCTACCGTCTTTTGTCCAACATGGCGGTCTTCCTATTGCATCTTAATGGGCTGATAGCTCTTTCCAATCTGTAGAGATCCCAAGGACCTTGCTGTGTCAGTGGCCATTTTAATAGATTGTAGCGCCTCATTGATATTCTTGCCAAAGACCCCTGGCCCTCGAATGACATGTTCAAGACTTATGCTTTACGTCTGGTCTGAAGTCCATACAACAAAGCATGCCCTGCCTCTGCAGAATCTCTATGTTGGATATTTGTTCAAAGCCTGTTTTGGACATCTCCAGTGTAATATTGATGTTTTGATTGGAGGCTTCCTCGCTTTCTTTGAGGATTTCTAATGCCTCCTTTCTTTTTTTCTCAGGCAGCGGTTTTAGTATTGGTGTTATGTGGTAATACATTTCTGTGTTATACCGTGCATTAATTGCCATGGCATTGGCTGCTTTCATGGTGGCGGCTCTTGTTGCAAGACCTTTTTACGAAAGAAATCTGCCTTTCTTCCTTCATTTTCTGGAGGTACTGAGAATTTCGCCAACTGGGTATTTGCCTTTCTCTAGCCGGTGCCGACACCAACGACTCAGGGTAGGCCGGCTAGGGAGGCATTTTGGAACTGAGTCTGGAGCCCTGCACTGGTTCCAAGAATGTGTGCTTCATCAACAGGAGCCCAATATCGGTGTTGATATGACTGATCTCCTGTGCCTGTTCATATGATTGAACAGTAAACAGTCTTTCTCATCCTAAACTGGTTGCAGTCTGTAGGTATCACATGCCTTGGTGACCATGGTGTGGGATGCTCTCACATCCTCTGGAGGTGATTGCTTTTTGGGGGTTTCCCGGAAGTGCTCTTGGGGATCTGGGTCTTCCGCCCAGTTGTCATTTTGAGATAGTACTGATGACAAATCAGTATCTTTTAGCCCTGCTTCTTTTTTTTAAATAACTTTATTTTTGGTTGCAATTCACATTACATACGCTACAGCACCCCAGTAATACAGGATATGCACAGTATAGACAATGTTCTCTCCCATTCAGTTCGATATATACAACAACATTACATTTTCTGATAATACGGCATATTAGCATTGGGCATGAATTGTAAGAGTTGCGACAAATAGTTCAGTCTGTATCTGACTCTCCAGGGCTAGGAGAGGTGACGAGAAGGTAAGTTCTGAATGCTGACCAGATATTCTTGGGTCTACATGGTGAGGGGACTAGTCCTGTGTATATTTCTTCAGATTCGTATACGTATGTCAATGCCGTAAGGAAGTGTTCTGCACGCGGGGCATGACTGCTTTTCCATTTCTGCAAGATACATTTCTTAGCCACTGCACATGCGATATTGAACAGTCTCCTGTTTTTTTCTGGGAGTTTACCTATGTCGCCGAACAAATATTTTTGGGGGTTGAGTTGTGCGGGCATTTGTGTAATGTCTTCCAGAATGCTTGCTACTTCCCTCCAGAATCCAGTTATTTTAGGGCAAGCCCAATACATGTGGTATGAGTCTGCTTGAGGATTGTTGCATTTGGGGCAGTTCGTATTTGTGGACTCCTTGAATTTGGCTACTTTGACAGGGATATAATGAAGTTTATTAAGTATTTTGAATTGTATAAGTCTGAGTCCTGCATTGAGGGAGACCTTCTTTGTAAGGAGACAGTATCTGGTCCAGGGGTCTTCCTCTATTGTTACACCCATGTCTTCTTCCCAGGAGGCCTTTATATTATTGGATGATTTAGTGTGTGTTTGTACTATGTTATATAATATGGAGACGCCTATGCCAGGGTGTGTATGAAGAGCCTGGTAGCAGGGGTGTTCGGGCGGTTCAGCTGGGAATGATGGCCAGCGTTTCTTGAACGCTGCCCTTATGCGGTGAAATTGTAAAGTGACGAGTTGGCCCCGCCCCACTGTGTCTGCGAAGTCCGCTGGGGTAACGAAACTACCGTTAAGGAACATGGCTTTCATTGTGATGTCATAGTTCGGGATCCAGGCTTTCTGTATACCGGGGTCGTATGTGGGAGCGATACCCGGGAAATTCCATAATGGAGCTTGGGGGTCTTAAGGGGTTTCAATATGGAGTCGCTTACTGATTGCGGACCATGCTGCAATTGTGCAAGATGCAGGGTCGTATTTGCATTCGTCTTTGTAAGATTTTGCAAAGATTGCAGATCGTAAGTCCGTTGGGCGGACCGAGTGCTGTTCTATAGGGTCATGTGGTGCTTCTGTTGTGGGGTTCTGCCAGTATTTGGCATACTGAGCCTGTGACACTAGGTAATAGAGCTCATAGTCGGGCGCAGCGAAGCCTCCCATGTCACAGGGTTCCACCAGTTTTTCCCCATTTGAGCCTGTTGGCACCCCCGTTCCATGTGAAGGTGGTTGCCAAGGACTGAAGGTTCTCAAAAAACAGCTTGCCTGGCCATATTGGGACATTATTGAAGATGTATAGGAGCTTGGGGAGGATTACCATTTTGAGTACCGCTATCCGACCAGCAAGTAATATGGGCAATCTAGTCCAAATTTGGAGTTTAGTTTGGATCGTTTGCAGTGTGGATTCGTAGTTATCTATATATAGTGACTGTTTGTCCCTAGATACCAGGATTTCAAGATATCTGATGTGACGGGGGGCCTGTGTCAATGGGAGGATTTCAGACTTGGTTGTGTTGATTTTGTATCCTGAGTGTAAGGTGAAGTCCTGTATCACTGCCAGTATGGGCTTGAGGTTGTTCTCAGGCTTACGTATATACAACAGTGCATCATCCGCATAGAGTGAAATAGATTGATAGATACCGGCCAACTTTATGCCCCTCAATTCTTGTTCTCTTCTACTTGCAGCCGCCATTGGTACGATAGTGAGTGCAAAAAGGATGGGGGAGAAGGGACAACCCTGTCTGGTACCTCGGTGTAAAATAAAGTGGGTAGAGAAAGTGCGATTTGTTAGGACCCTGGCTTTGGGCCAAAACCTAATTTTTTGAGGACCTCAAACATGTATTTCCATGAAACAGAATCAAACGCCTTCTCTGCGTCCAACGAGATGGCCACTGCCTGTGCATCTGGTTTGATCTGTGCCATAATACCGAACAGTGTATGCAGATTTAGAGCAGTGGATCTCGTTGGAATCAAGCCACATTGGTCAGGGTGTATTAGAGTGGTCATTTTAGGGAGAAGTCTATTTGCAAGTACTTTTGCGTATATCTTGGCGTCTGTATTTATAAGGGACAGTGGACCGTAGGAAGCGCGGTCATGAGCTGGGCGTCTAGGTTTCAGTAGAACTGTTATGACAGCATCTGTACTTGACTCTGGGAGCGAGCCGGAGCTCAAGGCTTCCTCCCATACATGGGTTAATATAGGGGATAGTATTGCAGCGTATGTTTTGTAGAGATCGGAGCTTAGGCCAACTGGGCCTGGGGTTTTTCCAGCTGCCAGTGACTTAATCGCTTCGGCGATTTCTTCTTTTGTTATTTCTTGTTCAAGGGCCAGATTGTCCTCAGGTGTAAGTCTAGGGAGATCAATCTCATTCAAGTATGTTTCAATGTCTTCCTGGGTTCGTGTATCGTGGTTTGCGTATAAGCTGGTGTAGTATTTAGCAAATTTGGTGTTAATTTCCTCCTCTGTGTGTACGGGATTACATTTGTCTGTTGTGATGCTAGTGATGGGGGTGTGGCTGTGTTCATTCCGTAGCATACAAACTAAATGGTTTCCTGCTCTATTTTCTTCACCGTATCTACGGGCCCTGGTTGGGACGGACATGTAGTGTAGTTCCTGGGTTGCTAGCTCATTGAATCTTATCAGGTGTGCATTTATATCGGCCAATGTGTTTTTATTGTGCGTTACACTGTAATCGTTTGAGTGTTTTCAGGTGTGTTTCGGTCTTGTCCAAGTTGGATCTAACACTTTTCGGGAGGCCAGTTGTTTTAGACATTAGACTACCCCTCACTCAGCCCTTAAAAGTTTCCCATACAGTGGCCCACTCACTCACCGAATCTGTGTTCAGCTGAAAGAATTCCTCCATTTCAGTTTGTAGTGATTCAACAACGTTAGGGTCCTTCAGGATATTTGGGGGCATTCTCCAGCATGGAGATGGTCGCCTGATATTCTGGAGTGATATCTCAAGTGTAACCGGGGAGTGGTCAGAGAGTGTACGGGGGAGTATTTCACAGCTCACCACCGAGCTCAGCAGGGGAAAGGATACAAACCAGTAGTTTATCCTGGATTCAGAGTCATGGGCTGATGAGTAAAAAGTATATTGGCAGTCTGTAGGGTGCACCCCTCTCCAGGCATCGATCAGAGCCCTGTCCTGCAGGGCTTGATGTATGGTGTTAGCGGATCTGGTGAGTGTCCTTTGTCTGCTGGAAGACCTGTCCAAAAGTACATCTAGGATGGTGTTAAAGTCCCCACCCCACAGCACCCATGCATCAGTTCTTGTGTCAATTTTGTTAAGGAGTTGAGCATAAAATTTGGGTCATACGTGTTTGGACCATAGAAGTTGACCAGTACCAATTTCACACCTCAAGCTGTGCCCCCATACCACTACGTATCTACCCAAGGGGTCGATTTTACTTTTTTTCTGGGGCAAACCCGAATGAGGGATGTATCAACGTAAGGACACCTCTGTTCTGAGACGAGTATTCAGTATAATATCTGGTGTTGCCCTATTGTTTCAAAAATGTTCACTAGTCCCCCGCGATGCATGGGTCTCCTGAAGCATTACTATGTGTGGACAGTGCCTGTTGATGTACCCCCCCCACTTTACTGGATTTAGCTCTGTTGTTCAGACCTCGGATATTCGAGGTTAACAACTTAAGTGTCAACCCGCCGGGAGTAAGTGTCCTCTGTGCCATTTTTGCGAGTAACAGACAGTCTTGTGAGGGAAGGGTGTCACCATGGGGGGGAACAGCGCATGACTCTGTGATAGCATTTTTAACATTAAACACAACAGTTAAATGCTTCACTAAACGCCCAAGTGGGGCTCTCAATGTGAACGACCATATATCTGGCCAACAAAACAGACCCGATATCCCAGTATCCACCCCCACCCACACCATCTGGCCCAACTTGATGATGAACCCCATTTAGAACCCTGTGGTTTCACTCGTGGAGGGGGATGAGTGCTGCAATACCGCTCTCATAGCCGAGCGCATCTCATCCGGCATTCTTGGATGATTGTCGGGTAATAAAAACAAAACAAAAAAAAGAAGAAAAGAAACAGTACCGCCTCTCTCTGGTGCCACGAAAATGTTCGTCTAGCCTGATAGAGAAGGAGATTCAGTGCCGTAGTCGATCATTGTGCCAGGACGGGATTTATGCCGGCTGCTGTAGAGAATTTTTATCAAGATCGTTTCTTCCAGGAGGAAGAGGGGTGGCGGATTCCACATAGGCCAATGCAGCTGCCTTGGAGTCAAAGAAGTGTGCACGCCCGCCATGTTGTATGCGTAGCTTTGCTGGGAACAGTAGGCCGTATGGGACTTGCCTCACCCGCAACTGACGTTTGATGGATTCATAGGAACGTCTCTGGGTTTGGACGCCCGCAGAGAAGTCCGGATATATATGTATGTTGTCATTGCCATGTCTCAAAGGGCCCTTTTCTCTTGCCAGTCTCAAAACAGCGTCTCTATCTCTGTAGTTCAGTAGCTTTACCTCGATCGTGCGGGGGGGCATCTGGTTTGGGTGGTGGGGCAAGTGTGCTATGTGCCCCTTCGACCAAGAATTGGGGGGAAAAGGAATCTAGACCGAGGAGGGTCCGCAAGAGGGTCTCGATTTGGGTTTCCATTGGGCCTTTGCAAAAGGATTCTGATAAGCCGACAATGCGTATGTTGTTCCTTCTGGAACTCGACTCCAAATCCTCACACTTATCACAGAGTTTATTCATTTCGCTTTTCAAGACAATGATATCCTGAGTGTTTTGGTGGGCCGAATCTTCATTTGCACTTATCCTATTTTCGGCATCCGCGACTCTGGCGCTTTCCTTGTCTACCCTGGCTTTAAGGGAACCAATTGTGGGGACGATATCATCTAATTTGACGTTTATTGCCAGGAACCCGTTTTGGACCGTTGTTAGGAGATGGTCAAACTTAGAGTCTTCTGCAATAGGGGGTTCAGAGGCTGTCGCGGGGCTCGAGCCCTCTGCAGATGTTTGTGAGTTTGTGAAGGAATCCATTGGCCCGGTCTTCCTGCTTTTAACCACGTTTTTACCGGGCATCATGCAAGTATCCACTTGATTGTATCGATTGTTATGAGGAATGTGGGAGAGCGCGGCGACGCGGTCCACCTCGGTCTGTGAGAAGCACCGCCTCCACACCGCCACCCTGGTTGGGCGATCTCGGCAGAAGCAAGTGCAAGTTTCAAGTTCTATGGGCAGATCTGTCTTGCCACTCAGAGGATGAGATGATTTGGGCAACAAAAGGGGGGTTTACCAACGTTTTTTTGCCTTTATGAATTGGTCAATATTGATACTGCATTCCGCCTGACCCACCAGTGTTCCCCGGAATGGACTGTGACCTCCCACGTATCTGTGTTATTGCGGTATTTCCAAGCTTGTAGTCTGTCTGTTTCTTAGTATTGTGATAGGGAGTGTGAGGTTATTTGGGCGACAGAGTGGGTGTCGGGCAGTATTGTCCGCCGGTGTCTCCGATTCCACTTATGATCTGGCTGGACTGTGCCCTCGAACGTGGTCATGCACTTGGGAGGATCACGCCAGAGGAAGTTAAAGATCCCCACCCAGGATCCTTTAGGCTTAGGGATGTGCTGCCCTCTGCCCATGCCGTATGCAGCTATGGAGAGGATTTCAGGACAGCAATTACAGAGGGGCACCAACCGTTGAGAGACTGTTTTGTCGCTTTGCCAATGATGGTTAGGTGGGACCACTTATCTTAATGTGGGTGTATCAGATAGGCTGCTAGGGCCACTGCCCCCACTTGCGTTGAGCTTATTTGATTTTAGAAGGAGCTCATGCACTCCTCCTCACTGCCACTGCCAAGGAGTGATGATGCGTGGTTAGCCCGCGGGCCGTGCTGTGTCACGAGGATGCCGGGACCGCGTGGTCATGATCGCTGCCGGCAAAAATGGACCAGAGTCAGGGACGCCGGCTCTTCTTCCCCCCCCTCTCCTCTCTTATTTTAGTTTTTTTAAGTGTTCCAGTCGGATGCCATATGGCGCCCGCTGCCAGCAACGGGGGCCCCGCACGGCAGCGCCCCACAGGGCAGTGCGAGGACAAGAGGTCTCCCCCAGCGCCGGGGGATCAGGGGAGAGCCGAGCGCCTGCAGCTCGGGACGCGTGCAGAGGACAGGTGGCGCTTCTCCTACCCGAGAGGGCGTCTGTTCACGAGGTGTGTATGCCGTCCTCCCTCTGCTTCAGTCCGGATCAACGGTTCCTCCGAGCGCCGCCTGCCCAATCCGCAGAGCCGGGGGCCACCCGCCGCTGGGCCCACGCACCACCCGGAGCCGCGGCACACTCGTATTTCACACTGGAGCCGCAGAGCAGCACGGTGCTTCCCGCCAGCGCATGCGCTCGTATCTGGGCACTCCGGGAGCGATTTCCCCCGTTGTTTTACCAGTAGATGCAGGACAGCTGCTGTGGTCAGTGCCACTGACCTGGTAGCACCGAGGAAGGCAGTAAAAGGATATTTTTCTAACAGGATTGTATGCCGGAGAAGAGCTCCGCTCTCAGACAGCCATCTTGCTGCGCAACAGCGCCCCCTCCTTTTGGCCCTGTTTGCCCTGTTCTGATTCAGCGTTAGTTAGTTAACCTTCTTCTTGGTCTGCCGGGACTGGTGTGCCATCTCATGGGGTTTACAGTGATGTGTTCATATTGTTGTATGGATTCCACGGCAATGTGGTTCTCGTCTTTAGAGGTTGAGTATGACCTAGACCTTGAGATAAGGGTGTCGGAGCAGGAACAGCTCCCGGCACCTGCCGTTCTGTTGGTTGGTCTGTCGGGTGTGGGATGCGTCTGTTGAACTCTGAGACCAGTGTTTGTAATGATGTAACAACCTGCATGAACAAGAGCATGAACAAGAGCATGAATAGCTGGTTCCAGCGCAGGCAGTGGTAGGGTAGGTAGAGATTGAAGGCACTGGCTGTGAAGAATTTGGCCTTTCTTACTCCTCCGTTGACTGCAGAGATTGATGGAGAACAATGTTGTATACCTATAAGTGAATTTGAAAATCTGGGCGAGAGGCCTTGTGCTGCCTCAAATTTGGAGTCAATGTGGTGCTGCGAAATCTGGTCCAGCATAATGTCTGGACTGATAATTGGAGACAGTGGTCTTTGGTAATGCTTCTCCTTTCTTTTATTTTCTGCTTCCTGTCTACAATCTTGTGTGCGATCTGGAGAGCGCTTTTTAGCCCCTGCTCTGTTTTTGGGTGAAATTGCTGTCGCCGTTGACGAATCTGTCAGCAAGGTCATCAACGAGGTTTGTTTCACATTAGCTGACAAGGTTCCCTTTACTGACAAAGCTTTCATATGTATGTTTATATTCTCAGCCGACGAAGTGTGTCATTGACAGTGTATGCATCTTCGAAATCCCTTCTGTGTGTTTTTGTCTCAACAAGTTAATTATCGACTGCTCTGTTGGCTTTGTTGACAGAGATCTCGATGATGATGTCGTCAATGTTAATGTCGAGGTCAGCAAAATAAATTGCGGTCTTTTCTTTGATAATGTAGTGGTCGTCAACGATGATGAAAGGTGTGATGGATCCCTTCATCGATTTTGTTGCCGATGGCAATGATGTCATCGACCATGGTTTTTGCGGTTGTGAGAAGGAAGTAGTCAATGACCTCTCTGACACCTTCGATGACAGGGCCACACCTGTCTTTATCGACTGTGAAGTGGCGTATTTGCTCGCTGAGGAACACTTTGACGACGTGGTGCTCTTTCATAGCGAGTCCTGACGGTGCCTGAGGATTCCTTTCAGTATGATGTGCAGTTAGAATCGAGCTTGGCCTACTTACCACTGAACAACAGGAGTTGTTGAAACCATCATATACCAATTCGACAAGGCATACTTGTAAATCACAAAGATTGAGCCAATGTGCCACAACCTCCTCTACTAGATCAATTCCTCTGTGGGGCTTGCTATCAAAACCTTCCATACAAAAGGTGGACTACTGGCAAATGACATTTTGCGACTGCTGTCAAGACCTTTGCTGACAAGAGGTATGGGGTAGAGTGTGCCAAGGTTGCCCATGAAAGCCAAAACTAAAAAATGTGATGGACGGAAGATTATGAATTTATCTAAAACCACTGGCATTGCTCTGAGCAACATTCGACACATAGTTATTTAGCCTATTTGCGCAATTTCAGAAGAGGATCAGCCATATGCATAATGCATGCACTTGCAACCAATGGGGGCACTCCAGCCCCAACTCCTATGGACATTTGACAATTGCATTGATTTGTCAATGTCTGCACACTCAAGTGTGCTTCTTTATCTCCCTAAAGTAGAGATGAAGGAGTCCTCATCTTGATGGGACGGAGCATAATCATTGCCATGTTCTTCATTCATTTCTATTTCCAAGGAAATCAGAGTTGGGGAATTTTCGTGAATCATCTCTTGTTCCTCATCTGTGGATTGTTCACTCTGTTGCTCAGCTGATGTCATTGATTCTCCCTCTTGTATCTCAGGTGGTGCAGCTGAAGTTCCTCCTCTTGCTTAACTCCATCCTCTGGCACCTGATGCAAATGTAACAGCGGTGCATGAACAATTACATTTCTTCCAGATGCACTGGATTCACTCGAGGCAGATGCCACGTTTCTGTGCAAAGAAAGAATTTGGTGGCTATCGATTCACTGGTGCAGCTAGCACAGAGATCCAAATACTAACTCAGCGTGTCCGAAGCATACATCTGCTGCGGTAGCAGGTGAAAATGCCCAACATATACAGTCCTTTCTCGACTCTACCCGTTTCCCTACCATATTTGGGTACTGCAGCAGATTCAGACATGGTAATTTAATTCACCTCTGCTCTTCATGAAGCAAAGTGCCAAACCCTGGTTATCCTCCTCCACCTACAAAATGCACATGGGGTCACCAGCTCTTTGGAATTTTCCTCTGCCTACAAAATACACATGGGTTACGTGTGCTTTGGTCTTCTGCAACACAATAAGCAGAAATACCTCACTACACAGCACGTAAAGGCCAACATTTTGCAGAACAAGGGAGGGACATTTTGTCCCCAAAAGCGGGAGAATTGAATGTTTCCATTGGATTGTATTGGGGTTAGAATTCTTTTAGGAGGGAGAATGTAATGTAAAAATAGAAACATCTTTAATAGAAAAATCGTCTGTATCCCGCTTAAATCGAGGGGGCTGAAATGCACGAGAGCATGTGTGCCCACAAGTTCTCAGGCCCAAGCCTGGTCCCAGAAAGCACTCTTCCACACTGAAAACTGCTGCACATGTCCCTTTTCAATCTGCAGACCTTGCTTTTGTCACAATTTGACGCTTTAAACCTCACGGCTGCCTGGGTCCTTTGGTCAGAGGCAAGGCTATGCTTCACTGCATACACGTCTCTCTTTAGTTAGCGTTGGGAAAGTTCGGCGGTCTTAGCGGTGGTAATTGCTCCTCTAAAGAAACATTCTTAAGTCTCCACAATGCTCCTTGTACTTTGAGATCGTAGCTATGTAGAACCACCTGATCTCTGATGAGTTGATCAGTCGGAGCACAAAAACACATGTGCTAGAAAGTTCTGTGGGCGCTGTTACAAAATCCTCAATAGATTCAGTCAAGGAAGAGTTTGGTGCAGAATTTCTTTCTCTCACGAACTATGTGGACTTGCTCTCCAAGCACACCTGAGCTAGTTAGCAACATCTGTGAATGCAGTGCCACCAGACTTGACACTGTGCACAGTGGGTGCACGTGCAAAAAGCCTTTGCCCTTGAGCGGCTGGTGAATTGAGGTGTAGAAACGGGGCTTTAAGTGGGCCTGGGCTAGCCGGGGCCAAGCCCTGGCAGTCTACGACATGGGTTCCGGAGCCGGGGCTCACCCCGACTAGCCCCAGCCACGGCAACCTCTTAGGCAGCCGTTTAGCCAAGTGCAGCACGGTTATTCGGCTGCCTGCAGGTGTCAGCATTTCGGATTAGAAAGAAATGCTGACACCTGAAGTCACCTGTGTAACCGAGCAGCACTTCGCCTGAACTTGCTGTGTGATGTCTCTTTATTCAGAAACAGCAGAAGGGCTGGGTTGGCCAGCATCTCCTTTTGATTCTAAGTAAAGAGCTAATATGCAGCAGAAATCCCATTAACCATGCGTGCTTGCTCTTTACTCAGAAACAAAAGGAGAGGCTGGACAAGCCAGCCCTCCTCCTGTTTCGGAATAAAGAGATCTCACGCAGCACCAAGCCCATTTCATTCACGGAGCGGTGTGGTTAACAGGTTGCCTGGGAGGGTCAGCGACCCCCGCAGGCAATTCTTTAACCATAGCTCCTTGAATGCAAGCGCTGGGGGGTCGGGGGCTCTTGTTGGGGTGCGCGACCTAAAGCCCATACTTAGGCCACACCCCCTAGCGAGAGCCCCCTTAAAGCACTGGGTAGAATACATAGTCAACTTGAGACAAATTCTTTCCCATGTATGCTCTCAATGTCCGAGGCAAATGAGTCTTCTTTGGAGACGGATGTATTTGAGCCCAGGGCTCGGGGAGAAGCTGCGGATGTGAGGATCTGACTGACTTTGTGCTGAAACATTAGGTATTTTATAGAACATGGGTACGTGTGCACAGCACCTGCGTGGCGCGCTGCTTGCTCAGGCCAGGCCTATCATCTTCCTTCTCACTTTCCTCTTGCGTGTCTTCATGCATGCATGCTTTCCTTCATTCTTTTGAGTTGGACAGTACGCACATCATTCAGGGCTTTAAGTGGGCTGGGGCTAAGCCCCATCAATCTCCCAAAACCTTGATTGAGCTGGGGCTCACCTTACCCCCAGTCAGCCCCAACATCCATTTTAGTTTAATTTTCCGTGCACAGGATTTTGAACCCGCATACTGCTGGTCAGCAGGGGAGCCGATTTATGAACTTCGCGGGGGGTTGGGAGGGGCCAAATACAGGAAGTGACATCACTGGCAGTTATATGACCGCAAATTTGCATGTAGTCGCCCACCTGGTGCAACGGCGCGCGGGGGGGGTGTGGGGGCGCGCGCAGCGCAGAACAGTGGAAACGTTGGCTAGCTTGCACTGCATATACTAAAGTAAAGTAGTAAGAAGGAGATTTAAGCCATCGAGTTGCATTCCAGTAAGACATCACTGCCCCTACTCCACCGCTCTATAATCGTCCAGGTTGTAGTAGCCCTCCCTCAAAAGGCAGAGCAACACAACTAGGATAGGAGAATGAAATGCTTGCTAAACAGAAGATACAGCTGCAAGGTGGAGTACCACCACCACCAATAAAAAGTTCCCAATTCAAGGGAAATGAGAAGTAAAGACGTTTCCCGATTAAAAACTACCAAGCAAGACGTGTGTGGTGCCATAGTTCAGTAAAACATCAACAATTCAAATTTACAATAGTGCTGCTGTAGATTGGCGAGCCACAAGTGACATTTGCTAAGATGTTACCTCTGGGTAACCAGATAGAGTTAGGGATGTAGCTTAATCTTAAACCTTACAGTGGACACATCAGATGTTCTGCTGTGTGGTCAGTCAAAAAAGTCGAAAAAAAAGTCGAATGACAAAAATGTCGGAAAAAGAATATCGAAAAAAAAAAGTCGAATGTATTATTTTTTTATTTATATGTATTTTTTGGGTTCGATAAGTAAAAAAAAAGGGGTAAAATAAAAAAAATTAGAAAAAAAGAGGGTTGGGGGGACCCCCCCATTTCGAAAAAAAAACGTATTGAAAAAGAAATTCGACATTTTATTTTCTACATTTTGACTTTCGACAGTTTTAAACAGTTCTGCTGAAGTATAATGCAATCCTTGCTGAAGTATAATGCAATCAAGTGTGGTTTCAGACTTGGGGGGGGGAAGAGTGTTAACTGCTTTTAACATTGTAGTTTACCAGAAAATCTGGTCAAGTAGGGTACAATGTTAAAAAGCAGTTACCCAGGCTCACCCTGCACCCAAGTGATGTTTGGGACTGATGGAAGCACTTGCGTCTAAATGTTGTAGCCATGGTTGTCTCCATGTTTTAAAAACTCCCACTTTCCTGGTTTTCAACATTCATTTGAAATACCCCTTATTCAAAAAATGAAGGAGTCAGTAAAAAAGTACACCCCACTTATGCTTAATAACGTCTTACCTTCCAAGAAACGAGCATACACCTCATTTGTCGGGGACTGCTATTAGAGGCCCTGGTACTTGCACCATTTTGCACCTGCTACAATCAATGGCAAGTTAATACCACTATGGCTGTGCCTGGCAAGTGCCTTTCCTCTGCCTGCACAAAAGCCCAAACGGGTGGCATTGCCAATGCTTGTTTGAGGTTACTGTAGACGGATGAAGAGAGAATTAAAATGTGCAAAATAAACGGCATTCACCAAAATATTCCAAATTGCGAACACTTGGGCAGTTCCACACCACTACTGCCACCCAGGCCCGTTTCTTGGCCCGGGCGAGGCGGGCAGCTGCCGGGGGCGCAATTGCCCCGGGGATGCAATTGCCCCGGACCCTACCCCTGGCTGGAGGGGTTCACATGTCTGGGTTTGTGGCGGCAATTGCCGAGGGCAGAGAGTTCGGCAGCACCTTAGCAGGTGCTGGCGCTGCCTCTTCTGACTGTAATGTCACGTAGTACAGAAGTACTACGTGACATTACGGAAGTCAAAGCAGGCTCCCAGCCCACCCCCTCCCTTGACTTTCGCGCCACTTGGGGTGGGGGTGGGCTGGGGGCATAAAAAGGCACCTTTCCTGATGGCTGCCCTGTGCTCCAGACGGCTGCTGTCCTTTCTACGTTCCTGGCTTCTTGGTGTTGGACCCTGCGATTCGAACACTTCACTGCTTTCCTTGCAGCGTTCCTGGCAGAAAATTTTCTTTGCAGCTCGGGCTTGTTTGTGTGCACAGTGCACCGCTTCATCAGAAAGAAGGTAGGTGCCATGTTTATTTTATTATGCTTTGTTCTTCAAAGTTTTTGACCCCTTTGTTTGCGTTTTCCCTGTCGGAGCCGTACTATGCATGATTGCTCTCGTGTGCGTGTACTAAGTGTGTGTTTGTGTCAGCATGAAAGTATGAGAGTGTGTGTTTTCACTGGTCCCCTTTTCCCACTGTGTGCCCCCACTGTTCCCCCACTGTGTCCCAATGTGTGCCCCCACTGGTCCCCGTGTCCCAGTGTGTGCCCCCACTGGTCCCCTTTTCACACTGTGTGCTCCCACTGGTCCCTGTGTCTCAATGTGTGCCCCCACTGGTCCCCTGCCCCACTGGTCCCCTTTTCACACTGTGTGCCCCCACTGGTCCCTGTGGCCCAATGTTGTGCCCCCACTGGTCCCTGTGTCCCAATGTTGTGCCCCCACTGGTCCCCATGTCCCAATGTGTGGCCCCACTGGTCCCCGTGTCCCACTGTTGTGCCCCCACTGGGCCCTGTGTCCCAATGTTGTGCCCCCACTGGTCCCCATGTCCAAAGGTGTGCCCCCACTGGTCCCCTGCCCCCACTGGTCCCCGTGTCCTAAGGTGTGCCCCCACTGGTCCCTGTGTCCCACTGTTGTGCCCCTACTGGTCCCTGTGTCCCAATGTGTGCCCCCACTGGTCCCCGTGTCCCAATGTTGTGCATTGTTATATTGAGTTTGGGAGTGGGGCGCAGGGTGCGGTGGGAGTGGGGCGCGGTGGGATTGGGGCGCGAGGTGGGGGGGCGCCTTCCTAGTGTTTCACCCTGGGGACCAAATGGGCTAGAAACTACCCTGCTGCCACCACCCATAGTGCGACAGAGGCCGGGCCTTTTTGGGGCCTCAGGCTCCATTAGGAGCCTATTTATGAAGAAAATAAAAAGCACACACCTTCTTTTGTCTTCATAAATAGGCTGTTAATGGAGCCCCAGGCCTCACAAAGGCCCGGCCCCTGTCGCACTAAGCATGTGTGGCAGGGGCCTTGGATCGGGGTGCTGCTTGTTGATGAAGCAACAGCCCGATCCTTTGGTAATTTATCCTCTTTGTTTTGGTTTTTTTTCAAACTGTGGATGCGCGCCCCCCTGGGCATGAGGCTGCGGCCCACCAGAGGGGCGCGCCCCACAGTTTGAATACTGCTGCCCTAAGCCCTCCCCTCCAGGACCATACACCAATATGAGTCCTAGAGGGGAGGGCTTAATCAGACATGTTTGCACTTTTACCCGGCCAGAGAGAAGTGATGCAGTATCCATGGAAAGGGCCATCGATGCTGCATCACTTCTGTCTGGCCGGGGGGTGGGGGGGGGGGTGCTCGGGCCCCAGAGCCCCCTGTACTCGGCGCCCCTGCTGCTGGTAACTAGCCACTGTCACGCAGCACTGTGCTATCACTTAGGTGGTGGGTTTCGTTTGTTTCATTCGGGCTTTATGTGTCAGGCAGTCTGCACCTATGAAACAGCACAGTGCGCTGCAAAACTGATTTGTCGGTGACAGGTTTCGTGTTGGAATAGCTAGCACGTGGCAAATTAATTTATTGTCCCATCCTGAGGATTTGAACCTGAGCGCTGCTGATGAGAAGCCAGTGTCACATTGCACTGTGATATTTCGTAGGTGCTGGATTGTATTGGTTTCATTCAATTGACTGACACAGTCTATTGAATTAAACAAAATGAATTGAGCACCGATGAAAACAGCACAGTGCAATTCGACACTGGCTTGGGGCTCGGGTGAATCCACAGCGCAAACAATAAAAAAAAAAGGACCCGACACATTTTTTCTTTTTTAGTGTCCAGTGCTGGGCACACTTCAGGCCACGCCCATAATGTGGCCATGCTCCCTCGATTCCTCACACCTCTTAAAGCACTGACGCCAATAAAGGTTATTTCAATAGGCCGATATTCCCTTTCATAAAAATAACGATTTGCTATTGTTTACTTGTCATTATCTCCGTTTTGCTGGTTCACAATATTGTAAATAACAGATATGATATGATATGCCATTTGTAACGTGCCTATACACAAGTTTTTCAAGGCGCGACGAGGCAGGGGGGGGAACAGAGGGAAGACAGACAACAATCCTACTAGGTCAGGTGTCATTCAGATCGCGCAAGTGCATGGGTAGGGGGAAGGGGAAAAAGTGCATGGGTAAAAAGGGAGGAGGGGAAAGTGCAGTACAGGGTAGAATAATAGATAAATAATAGGGCCAGCTGGTGGCAAGTGCAAGTTAAGTGCAGACAAGTGCTGGGAAGGGGTCTGTAGGGATACAGAGACAGTCCCACAGTGCTGGGGTTGCCAGGGAGGCAGTGCAAGTGTAGAGTGGCTGGGCCAAGGACCGAGATCGGTGAGAGTGGCACAGTTGCAGATTCAGTTCAAGAATTGGCAGGGGAGAGGGGGAGAGAAAGCAGAAGCAAAGAGGAAAGCTTTGGGGTGCTTCCGGAACCGGAGATTGGTTCTCCTCAAGTTTCAGGGAGGCAGAAAGGCTATTCCAGAAGGAGGCCCCTGCCGCAGAGAGAGATCTACCCCCGACTCGTTGCTTGGAGAAGCGGCTGACCATGAGGGAGTTGGAGGCAGATGAGCAAAGATATGAACTCATCCATACGCCTTTTATCAAGTGACGGATGAAAAGCGGATACATCTTCCCGCCATTCAAACATATAGCTGGTTGCGCAGAGATCTCTGCACACGTCCGCAGATCTCGGGAGATCTAATTACACGTGAACCTTGTCCCGTGGGTTGAAGCCACTTCATACTCAGCAGTAAATGTGTAATGTTTTGCTGCGCAACAGAACTCTGCATCTATCTAAAGTTACATAACATAATTCCTGAGTATGCAAATTCAAACTCCCACTAGAGTGAGTAATGCTGACAAACAAATGCCCAATTTTCTCATCTAACTTCACCGGAGAGAAGCAGTACAGATGTTTGCAGCTGGAAGTGAAACTTGAAAGGTATAACCTTCTGTCCTGGCTTCGTTTAGCATTCTGATTTGAATAATTGTACAGTTCTTGGCCATTTTTATTACATTGCAATAAATAGATTATTTCACAACTGATATGGGGCAGCTTGAAGCTGCTGGAAACTGGTCTATGGGTTACTCTACTTTTACGATATGAAGGCAAAGCCAGATGTGTGATAAAGACACCTACTTTTTGTCATTTTCACACCGTCTTTAATCTTTCTTTGAGGAGACACGTAATGATAAGCCAATTAAGTAAACATTACCAGGTGGACTCCAAAACAGTAATGCACCCTAGCAGCCTCTCGAACTCTAAATCAAGAAACCAACAACCCCGTGAAAGTGAGGGCCATTGGGGACAACTGGTGGGGATTGCAGAGTGGATCACTTTATTTTATGTGCAGGAGTAACTTTCGGTGGCTAGTTAGGGCCCGGCTATTCGGTTATTACAATGACTGGTTCACTAGATTGGACTGGATTTTATTTATAAAGCACAACGTTCGCCCAGAGGCATCTTGGCGCTTCCTGTGGGACAATGAAAGAGAAAGTCTAAAAGAGGAAAGTTTTTAGAGCTTTATGAAACTTACGGTGAGCAGGGATAGTTCTAAGCGAGAGAGCGGGAGAGTTCCAAAGAATAGAAACATCTGCCGAAAAGGAGCAGCTGCCAATATGGCTATACCTAACTGGAGGGACCGTGAGCAGACAGGCATTAGCTGACCACAGAGCTTGGCTCGAGATATAAGGCAGAAATGTGTTCCAACAATATTCTGCCCCCTACCCATTAAAGGCCCGGTGGACCAAGCAAAGCGCCTTGGACTGGATACGTTTAGTCACCGGTAGCCAATGAAGTTTGCTCAGGGGAGATATGGCAGCCGCGTGGAGTGGAGGTCGCAAGCCGGGCTGCAGAGTTATGAAGAACTTGATCTTTAGGTATACCACCAAGCTGTGTTTCAGGATCCCAATGAGGAAGGACCTCGCTACAATGAGACAGGACTTTGAGGATGCAGCAGACAACAGCTGGTCAGGGCTTCTCTCCTTGAAACGAAGAGCAAAGTTGGCAAGGTGACAACGTCCCAAACAATGTTTCTCTGCAGTACTCTCCATAGGAGAGGTAGTACTGCTATAAAAAAATAGATGTCCACTCCAGATGTTTTGGACTCCAACTCCCATGATTTCTAGCCAGCATAGTCAAACATCTGGAGCACCACATCATAAGTAGACATACTGGTCTAATAGGTAGGGAGAACTCAAAAGATGTAGGGTTCAGGTGAAAGTTCCACAACCCAATGCAAGAATCCCAATTGTTTTTTCAGAAGTAGGGATAGTTTTACTTTTCATGCACTGCATTTTGACATTCTTTGCGGGACGAGGACAGCCTATTACCATTAGACCCATTTGTTTCTGTTTAATATGGGGGTTGGGGGGTGAAAGGTATTTCCTAAACATCATTGCACGTGTATGTGTTTATTTCTCCTCATGCACTATCATGCTGCCAGGGTGCTAAACCACCAATATCACATGGACAGCCCCGTCTTAAATAAATCTCTAAGTAAGTATTTATAGTATATTTGCAGAACCCAGGTTCTCAAAAATGGAAGCTATACATACTTTCTCTAATGAAACGCTCACAGGGGGAAGTCTATGATCATGACACTGATACTTCCACTACTGTGACCTCTGTAGCCCCCGCTGCACCATCCTTTAGCCAGTACTCGTTGGAGCATCACCAATCCCCTGCTGTCATTGCGTCTGTCATATGAAGTGGGGGCGGGGGGGCACAACTCTACCCAAGATGGACACCACTGATGAGCCCCCATGGCCTATTAAGCAAATCCCCTGCCCACAGGGCTCTTACAATGGGGCACTGATGGGTGGAGTAAATTGCCAGATTGCAATCGGGCGTGATGTGGCTGAGTGGTTGCAGGACACCGGTGGAGGTCACTGGGTTCACCCGGTTTTGACATGCCACCCACCGCAGAGCCTGATCAGTCTGCTCCATCTACAGTCTTAGGTTTAGCTTTGGCAAACATGTTTATTGAGCTTTGTTTTTTCCCGGTTCCCTTAGTCATTATGATCTAACAGTTCAGCCGAGGAAGCATGGTATGGTAGTGTGGAAGAGAGGAGGGTAGTAGAGCAATCCACGCATCTCCCAGCCAAGCACTCAATGAGCCCTGCAAGGATGTAGCAAAATGTGACCGCTGCGCGTCAATACAAGGATCAGGGGAATGTCCAGCACTGGTTAGGGCGCACTATGCCGTAGTTCCCAAGCACAGCTCATCCAGTCTCACAAAGCGTCCAAGGAGCAGGGGTGCAAGCTTTAATCTGAGGGGGCACTGTGTCTTAATGCGGGCTGCAATGGTGATTAGAGTTGTCCGGCTGCTTCTCGTCCGCTTACCTCAGTATAGGGTGGCAGGTGGACGCGGATAGTGCTGATCAGCGCCCGCCTGGAGGCTATGGGATATTCTTATACACTATAGTTCAGGGGGGTCCCCAATCTGCCAAGTCGACTCAGAGCAGTGTGTCTTGTCTCGCTGCAAGGGGAGGGCTGCCAGGGCATAGGCAGTCTTGGTGATGGTCATGTGAGAGTCTCGTCTCGCTGTGTGGTTGTCCACCCCGGCTCTAGTGTAGAAATCAGGGGTCCTTGTTAAGTTGGTATATGGGACCAATCCGCCCTGAAGTTGCGCTCTGCAAGGTAAGGGCGAGTAGTGCGGGTCAGACCGACCTCGACCGCAAGCCTCAAGAGCAGTAGAGGGCCCTGGGAACCGCCCGTGAGGTGCAGTGTGTCAGACGTGCAGTTGCTTCGTGGGAATTGCAGGTGGGGCGCACAATTGCCAGGATTAGGGCAAACTTCCAGTGCTGAGGTGTCAAGGGCATTCTACCACGCAGGTTCTGGGGACAGTCAATTCTCGCAGAGCACTGAAGAAGCAGGGGTGCTTGAGCTAACAAGAAAGGGTACTGCATCCCAGTGGAAGTTGTAACAGTAGTGAAGAGTATTCCACTGTCACTCGTTTGCTTAACGCAGCGTAGTACAGCACTAGTACCGGGGCAATCGACTGGTCACGCTTCTCGCCGCTTCAGGTGATCCTCAGTCGGCCAGGTCGGCACAGAACAGCGCTATGCAGCTCTATACCGCAGAGCAGCTGGGGCCAATTATGTGGCAAGGCGATCCAGTGTCTGCTCCCTGAAGAGTGTTGTGTGGGTACCACTTCACCTTGACCGTGTGTCCCATGCAGTAGCAGCACAGAAATCCGCAGTTTGTAGGCTGTCAATACATGGGACTTGCTTGCACAAGTAGCCAAGTTTTGCAGAAGGGCGGGTGTGCGGGTCGGTCCGGCCGCATCAATTCACCTCTTGAGCAGCAGGGGCCCAAGGGTCAGTCAGAAAAGTTCAGCAGAGGGCGGGTCTAGTGGCCAGATCATGCAACTATCCCACGTGGTAGGCAATTTCTGCCTTATCTGTTGTGCATCCTGTTGGCAGGGTGGGTGTATAGGCAGCACAGCATGGCACTTGACCCGTGGCAGTGGAGCTGCCATGTACCCTGTCGCTGCAGGAGACTCTCAATCCGGCAGCGCAGTTTCAGACAGTGTTGCCTCTGTCTCGTGGGTCCAGGCCGCGCCAAATGCGTAGCCCAAAATGGGGGAGGAGCGAACAGAGTCAGGGCAGCGGCAAAACCAACCTGGTCAGGTCCTCAGTGGAAGACAGTAGAGGGATCGCGTTCCCTGGGGCTGGTGTCCTCTGAAGCGGCAGCACAGAGGCCAGGTACTCCGAGGCAGCTGGTACGTAGTATTTGCCAGTTTAGGTGGGTGCTCGCTGCAGCAGAAGTCGGGGAATGCAGGCAAGCACGACTGCATCCGCGCGCGTCCAGGGTTGTGGCAGTCCAAACCAGGCTCAGCAGTTCAGTAGTGTAGGTGTTCGGCAGAGTAAAGAGCCTGCATGTATTTCAAACCATTGAAGCAAGGATTTTAGGCGCATATCGATGCCGGGCTGCGCAGCTCCTCAATCAGGCAGACATCTTAGTCGTGTGCAACAGCGTCCGCCCTCTCCCACCCCGCCAGTTATCTTAACCCCTAATATAAACTAGAAGGACAAACAGAATTAAACAAGTAAAGTAGATCAAAGCAGTGAAGTGGTTAGTAAAAGTAAATCATACGGAAACAGTAAAGAGATTTAAACTCCTGAAATGGACAAAATGCATGAGGAGCGAACAAAGGGAATGGCGTGGGTGAAATAGCTAGAATCAATGAAGCTTGCGCAACAGATGAATGCGCTGAGTGGAAGAATGCATGAGTGGAATAACAGATGACTATATAGTTCGAATGAGTGGGTAAATCGAATGAGTATGTAGACCGGATGAGTGTATAGAATGGATGAACATATTGAGCGGATGAGTGTGTAGAGCGACTGGGTGTGCAGAGAGGACGAGAGGGAAAACGGATGAGTCCATAAATACAGAGAAGCGAGTAGAACACAGGAGTGCGTAGAACAGATGAATGTGCAGAACGGATGAGCGTAAACCGGATAAGTGTGTAGAACAGATGAGTATGTAGAACGGATGGGTATGTAGAACGGATGAGTATGTAGAGCGCATGAGTGTGGTTAGCGGACGAGT
The DNA here is from genome assembly GCF_040938575.1 of Ambystoma mexicanum. Lineage (NCBI taxonomy): Eukaryota > Metazoa > Chordata > Amphibia > Caudata > Ambystomatidae > Ambystoma > Ambystoma mexicanum. The sequence goes on along the minus strand of NC_090933.1, from coordinate 29,843,551 downwards.
ACGGAAGTGCGGAGAGTGTGTAGATCGCTGGAGCAGATGAACGTGCAGACCTGCCGAATGTATAGAGCGGATGAGTGTATAGAGCGGATGAGTGTATAGAGCGGATGAGTGTACAGAGGGGATGAGTATTGAGAACAGATGAATATATAGAACAGGATTACTGCGTATTAGCGAATGACTGTATAAAGCTGATGGGTGCATATTGCTGTTGAATGCGTGGAAAGCACGAGTGCATAGAGCGGATGAGTGCGGGGAGCGAATGAACGCAGGGAGCGGATGAGGGTGGGGATCAAATGAGCGCGGCGAGCAGATGAGCGCGGCGAGCAGATGAGCGCGGCGAGCAGATGAGCGCGGCGAGCAGATGAGCGCGGCGAGCAGATGAGCGCGGCGAGCAGATGAGCGCGGGGAGCAGATGAGCGCGGGGAGCAGATGAGCGCGGGGAGCAGATGAGCGCAGCGAGCAGATGAGCGCGGGGAGCAGATGAGCGCGGGGAGCAGATGAGCGCGGGGAGCAGATGAGCGCGGGGAGCAGATGAGCTCGGGGAGCAGATGAGCGCGGGGAGCAGATGAGCGCGGGGAGCAGATGAGCGCGGGGAGCAGATGAGCGCGGGGAGCGGATGCGTGTGGAGAGCGGATGCGTGTGGAGAGCGGATGCGTGCAGGGAGCTGTTGAATTCGGGGAGCGGGTGAATGCGGGGAGCAGGTGATTGCGTAGGGTGGGTGAATGCGTAGAGCAGATGAAGGTGTAGTGCATGCGAGGGGATAAAGCAGACAAACGCCTAGAGCGGATGAGTTATACAGACCGGGTGAGTCCGTAGAACGGATAAGCATGTAGAACGGATGAGTGCGGAATGCATGCAGAGTGCGGGGAACGGATAAATGAGCTGAGCGGAGGAATGTGCCGAGTGGAGGACTGCATAGAACAGACTAGTGGGTGGGGCCGGCAAATATATAGAACAGAAGAGTGCATATGAGCGAATGAGTGCGTATGAAAAAAGGGGTGCGTAGAGGGGATGAGTGCGTAGAGGGGGTGAGTGCGTAGAGGGGGTGAGTGCGTAGAGGGGGTGAGCGCTTAGAGGGGGTGAGCGCGTAGAGGGGGTGATCGAGCAAAACAAGTGAGTGCCTGGAGCGAACGAGTGCCTAGAGCAAATGAGTTGCGCAGAGCGGATGAGTACGTAGAACGATCGAGCGCAGATTGCATCCAGTACTGATGACTGCGTAGAATGGATGAGTACGTAGAGCTGCTGAATGCACAGAGCAAGGGGCAGACAGGAGTGCATGCGTGGGGCAGACAGGAGTGCATGCGTGGGACAGACAGGAGTGCATGCGTGGGGCAGACAGGAGTGCATGCGTGGGGCAAACTGGAGTATGAGGGGCGGACTGGAGCCCGTGGGGCGGACTGGAGCACGCTGAGCGGACTGGAGTTCATGAGTGCGTTGAGCAGACCGGAGTGTGTGGAGCAGACCGGGGTGCACGGAACGGACTGGAGTGCATAGAATTGCGTGACGTATATAGTATGGTTTGGAATGCAGAGAACGTTTGAAAGAGCATATAACCCATCATCTCACACCACCACGCTTACTCTCTCCTTTACACCACCACTCAACTAGAACACAGAGATACTATGACACCATTCGGTATTACTGTTCTCATACCAACATCTGCCGCACACTCCACATCATTCTAAGTAAACACTGCTGGGTTCACACCCCCCAGCCAGGCGTTCTCCTCAGGCCTAACGCAGCCACATTCGGTCTGGATACATCCTGCCAGAACGAACACATACCGCTGATATCGCATCACACCTATCGCTAAGAAGCAGCTATTACACGAATACCGCACCAGCTGCACACATACCCGGTGCTCACACGCACCTTTGATTCTCTCTACTCTCTCTACTGATCTGAACTTCGGTTCCCAAGGGCGTTCAACCTACCAGCGCCTTCAGACCATAACAATGGTATATAAGGCGCTATATAAATTCAAAGTAACATAGCATAACATAACACGGAAACCGGTTTGGTGAGACCGCAATGCTAAATTATTAAATTATTAAACTTGAGAGGCTTTAGTCTGAAAGTGTTGTTCAACCAGCCTATTAAACAACGCTCTGTCTGGGTCTTCTTAAATCAGGGCCATTCCAAGAGCTTTTCGGGAACTGTTCTTGGTGGAATGTCACACCAGGACGTATCCAGGGGAGCCCACATAGCTGAATACTGTCACAAAGCACACCACTGGGGGCGGTTCACCCACAGCCTTGCTTTTGAAGTAAGGGGGAGGAGGTAAAGTGTAACGCACAACTCTTGTCAGAAAGCGAAGACATCTGACGTGATGTTACAGGGAGGAAGTGAGACAGTGCTTTGAAGATTTGGTGTTTCCACTGCGGTAAAATGGACTTTAGCTCAGTTTATGAAATTCTACCGAGGTTTGTAGCCTAGGCACGCCTGGAGCTAGCGGCCTGTGAGCATGTTATAACATCTTGGAGGCATAGGTGACTCAGTTCAAGGATCCTGGTATAATGATTACCTCGTGTGATTACCAGAGCTAGGCTGACAGCTACCTCTCTGTCCCTGCCTGCCTGGAGCGTTGGGAGTGCTGATGCAAAGCAATTAGAGCTGCAGAGTCCTCTTTTTTAGGGGGCTGTGTGGCTGAGGACTACTACAAACACATGGGTGAAGAGAATGCCACAAAAACAGCTACCCGCCTACACACGTACTAGGTGTGACTGGTTGCAAACTGTGCTACCTTTCATGTCGGTTGAATAATTACGACAGAAGTAATAGAGATATACATCTTTTAATTTATAGAAAACACTCAATAAGATTTATATTAAAAAAGAGACAAAAATGCATTTTGGGAGTGCTTACAGTAGAAATTTCCTGTGCCAAGCCACGTGCCTTTGTGGCATTCAGAGACCCTGTGTGCTAAACAGTGCTGGTTCCGATCCCTTCTAGGCCAGACGATGGGGGTGGCCATGCCTGGCTTCCTCCCTGCTTGCCTGCTGTTTGCGACCCCTCTCTTTAAGCGCCCACCTGCAGTGTTGGGGGGCCCTGCAAGACAAGGGAAGATTGGAGACCTAGCCAAGTGCTACGTGGATCAGCAGCAATGTTTTCTCGCATAGAGCTGTGTGCCTTGAGCGCCTTGCGTTGCTGTGCAAGAGAATGATCGAAACCTTCATTGTAAACCTCTGAAACGGCTTCCATTCCTCATCCATTATGTGAATCGAGCACTGAGAGGGCCATTGTGCAGCAACTCAATGTCTGCTGACTTTATCCCAAACCACCGGCTTAACTGGAGAAATAAGGCATACTGACGACCTTGAGTGGACACTCACAGTTGCTCTGACTTTTAATGAACACTTTACTTGTTTTCTCTTGGTGAATATTTGTTTATAGAGAAACTGCTTCGGAGATCTTACTTAAATAGCAAAGGTTTGTTAATGTTTGGTAAGTTGCTTTGGACCTTGCACTCCTTATTCTTCTAACAGTGTTGGGTTTTGCATGTATGTTCCTCCGTCGCACATCCATACTTATCGCTCAGAGTGGGCGTTGAGCTTGGCACACACCTTCCAAGGTTAACCAAGGATCATTTTCAGAAGTGCTTGGTAGACCTATGTGCCTGGAGCTTACCAAAGCCCCTAATGTCTTTGGTCAATCTCAATTCAGCCTGATAGGCAGCTTCCTGAGAGAGCACCTTCGTCATATATTTTAAAATATATGTGGTTTGAGCATTTCAGAGATGCACCTCGTATGGTACGCAACCCGGTTTCCAGAGGCCCCCAGGTCTCAGGCAAAGATGTAATATATGTCTGTATGTGTATTCCTATCCTAAAGAGCGAGGTAGGTTTCAGGTGCCACCTTTAAGCGCAATGTCTGGAAAGACGCAGTGAGGAGCAAAAGGTTGGTAGGGATTCTGTTTGTGGCCTGATGATTGCTTCAACACCAACAATCAACAACCATACCATCCTTTCATACACTAGTTTCATCCACACACCAATTGCTTTGTTCATTTCTAATACTGAGCAAACAGGTCCAGATATTTTCTCTTGCACATATTTTTATATAGTCTGAACGTTATATGTTTTACTATTGCTTTATCACAATTTATTAGGCGGCCACTCTCATCTCATGGAGTTCCTTTCTCCCCCAAGCAAGGTGGCGTGCATCCAAAGCGCTTATGCAGATTCAACTTTAGTGAGGCCTCCAACCTACCTCACACCACCTCAGCAAATATCCTCTATACCACCAATGAGCTAGGAACCAGGCCAGTGTATAATAAGAATATATATTTATTTAAGGTTTGACAAAGAACAATAAAACAAGCAAAACATCAGCCACCAAAGCTGTGGCACAACACAATATCACAATTTTAAATTACTTGCACCAACTGACTGACTTGTATTTCTAATGAACTTACAGATACTACAACACACAGGTTACATTTAAAGGCTTTACATCAAAACACACAGAGGATTTCTTGCACATTAACAATGATGACATTGTAAACAACCCCCATTGATTGCTTGGGTTATCACAATCTCCGAGCAACCCCACCCCAGGCATCAGTTATATGTGACACCTTAATTTGAAGGCAGGGTACAGGGAGTGGGAATACAGTAGCAAAATCCCTTGGCTCTTCAATAAAAAGGCAGGGTTTGAAAAATAGACACAATGAAAACATTGTTTTGTGCTTTATATTTGAAAGGCAACGTTTAGGAAAGGAACTCGATGGGAAAATCATTTTTGTTTTTTTTTTTGCATAAAAGGCAGGGCCTTGAGAAAATCGTTTTGGTATGCAAGTAAATAAATGGGAAATTTCATTTTGCACACTCTACATTCACTTGAATGGCAGAATCTTAGAGTTACTTTTTTGGGGGATAATGGACACCCTCCTTCTGTATACAAGACAAGGGTTTCAGAAAGGTAGAGTCACCTATGCACTTTATTGTCTATGCCAGCTTCAACACACTGGGCGTGAACTTTGTTAGTTTTGAACTCTAAATACTCATCCCGTGATTTTCTATATGGGAATTAATTGATTTAACTTCAATTCAATGTGCGAAGGATCTATACAGCTTCCCCCTGCCCACAATTTAATGGAAAGGATTAAGGTAGACAGTTCCAACACAATTCAATTTAAACAGATAGGGTGATTTTTTGTAGTGGAGTTAATTTGAGTTAGAGTTAATAAAATGTCCCAAGGGTCTCCCCAGTTCCACGCCCCTACCCACTATGCGAGATGGAGATTAAAGCTGGCAGATTCCCCCCACTCTTTGTTGGCATTTGGATTAATCTACTTACATCAGAGGCCTTGATTCTGGGGCATCCAGGGAAACACAGCAGGCCTCCTCTGACGACAGCAAAGATCTGGTCACAGGATTCGGTCAAGGGGAGTCCCGAGCACCCAGACTTCCTATGGCTCCTCAAAAGGCAAGCCCATCTAACTTCTAGATTTCCCAGTCTCTGTCTCCCTTGCAATGTTTAAGGCATTGGTCGCTCTCCCTGCCTCTTTGCTAGTTGTTACTTGCAAGAGTCCAGAAGTAGACTACCTCTAGCAATAGAGTGGGAAAGTCAAGGGAAAACTCAAAAGTCCAAAGGAACGTCCCAAGAGTCAAAAGTCAAAGAAAGATCCCTCTCAGATTGAAAACTGTTCTCCTTTAATTTATATAATTTATAATAATTGATTATATATAATTCACGTAATACCCAGAGATCTGATTTGGGGATCGAATCTGTGTTTCTACATGTCGTCTTGCTTCCAAGATGAGTACGTTACCCTTGAGCTAGCTTCCCGAGGGCTGGTGACACACCATTATTGTCATAATTCCCACGCTATGGATTGGCCAGCTCTCTAGCCTCCCCCTATCCCCATATGCCCACTGCCTGTTGATTGGACAAGGAGTTGGGAAATGTGGATGATGGAGACTAAGGGAGGAGAAAGATTCATAATCCCAAAATGACAGGTGGGTTTAACTTTTATTGTTCCTAAAAATCTAACAACATGGTAGCTACCCTAATTTTTCAGATAACTGCAGGCACATATATATTTGAGTTCCATATTTTATGGTGAGTTGGGAAATACTTATCATATCTTGGCACGCCCTTCCTGGGAGGAGCTACAGTTTTTATCGATTTACTCATGAGCCAAAATAGTCACAAATGTGCCCCTTCATGATTCAAACCTTACTTCCATGACCTATCACCAAACCAAATGTCAATTCCCTCGGAATTATGAGAAGGCCGGAATCATAATTGTCTCCATAACTCAAATTGTATACACCACACAGGATTCATATTTACACAATAATGACACGCTTCTTATCCCCTTTAATATGAGTCCAGGGTGAGCTCACTGGCACACACAATTCTTTTTATTCAGGAAAAAGGAGTGCAGTGTTAATCAATGGCAGTGCTTCACATATGCCCCTCAGTTCCCACCTAATCCTAAGTTTCATTTCTCCATTGTCACCTTACACAAACATCTGCTTATCAGAAAGGTCTGTTTCATACACAATGTTTGATCATCCATTAGTGGCTTTAAAGCCATTTCTTGAGGTTGAGTTAGCCCTGAAAAGGTCATTTCTGTTGCTCACTAATGCACAGTTAATGGGGAGACCTGACCTTAAAGGTAATTTCTGCTGGCTGTGTTCTCTACAACTCTCACAATTCCGATGTAACTCTCTGTTATTTCGTTGTACCTCTAATTGAACCAGGCCTGCTTTTCCTGGTGGGCCAAGCCCAGGTCTTAAATTCATAGATTCAGAGGCACAGACCTTTCAGTTCAGTGGGAAAAACAAGAGCTGCATCCATACTTCAGAAAATACAGCTTTAAATCAACAAGATATGCTTACATGTAACATTTTAGCATTATATCTGGGCATGTTGTTTAAACTACAATCTTTCTTGACATACGGTTTGGAAAGATGCAAGTTCACTTTAGGTATTATTCACACATAGGCCACAGTTTCATAGAAAATCCAACAAGTGGGCCTTTCCATTTGAATTTCGGTTTATTTGTAAATAGTGTCTTTGTCCAAAATATGTCATTTGCTTCACTTTTTAAATGCAAGGCACAATTAATCCTTGGTATTGTTCACATGCCTATCATTCCAATGTATTTTCCCATGTGCAGTTTTGAATCTGTCAAAAGGTGCCTTTTCCCAGTTTACACAAAGTCAGCATCTGCAGCACCACATGTTATTTTCCATCAATTGGGCATATTCCACCGTTTTTAAGCTCTCATGTAAATTCCCTTTCACTTGTGCACCTGTCAATTTTAGTGGAGTTGATTAGGCCCATTTCTTTCCATTTAACTAGGCCTTATGTCGGAAATCACTGTTTTGTAATGGCTTTTATATTTAAATGGAACTCCAAATGAGCCAGCTTCACTCTCTCAGTAGGGGCCTAGCATGGCCTCTCCATCTCTGTCACTCTGGGACTGTCTTTTCACCCCATTATTTGGTCTGGTAAGTGATGGCTGCACCCTTTAAATTCCGTGGTATATTCTCGCTGGCGCATCAGACCTATATTCACCAGTTGCATTGTTTTCTGCAAACCTACGAAAATATTATGCCCCCATTACTCCTCTTTATGTTGTAAGGTAGTTTTGGTTATGTGCGTAGAAATGTTATGTATGTTGTGTGCTATAGGCTTTCCAATTCATCTGTCAATGGTAGATGGTCGATTAAAACAATAGAACTTGAATGCTTTGATTAAAGTATAGTTATCGGGTAGTTATGGCAGGTTTGTGGCCAATGCAATTCCATCAGAGCAGGTGCAATTGCGGTGTCCTGGGTACATTCTGTTCTAACCATTATTATGCATAGAACACTCATTAGTTCAATGACGCATGCGCAATATCCAGCAATTGCACATTTGGGTGCAGAAATTGTACAGAAGTGTGCAATGCACATGCCTGCTTGGCACCAGCACGCTGCTCAAAGTTTTGAACAGGCTTCTACTAATAACATATTTGAAGCAGCTGCTGCGAAAGTTCATGAACTGTGTTCACATTATGCTGGCTGCCCTAACAGTCCTTTATAATTTGGGCTTTTAGGTGCCGCTTATAGGCCCAAACTATTGCATTAGAGTACAGACAGGTAGAAATGGCATTTCAGGTGCATATAGCTTTTAGGTGTTTGGATATTTGCTCACCCATTGACATGCTACTCCCTATGGGCATTCCCACCCAGTTCCTGCCCATCCCTACCCAAAACACCTCCTCATGGGAACTCTTTGGGCTCGCTTTAATCAAGCCTTACTATCAAACGTTCCAATCGAATTGACTGCCAGTGTTTTTTCAAAGCATTCTTCTTTGAAGCATGACTTATGCAGAGTTGAAAAAGCGCTAATAGTGTAATAAAAATGTATTAACCAGGTCTTGCTTCAGCCACTCGATTTAAAAGCACTAGGCATGTGCTTCACTGACGCCATGCTAAAAACCAGCATTGGCAAAGCCAACAGTTTTAGCTTGTCTCTACATATTACTCATTTGCCAAGCACTGCTATTAGATGCCCATATACTTTCACCATTTTGTAGCTGTTATAATTGATGGCCAGTTAATAACACTATGACAGTGCCCAGCAAATGCCTTTACAAACTATTGGCATTACCACTGCTTGTTTGCAGATGAGGTAACCCAGCGTATGGGCGATGACCTTCCAAAGAATGCTAGAACAAGGGGTCTCCATATGATCAGAAGGAGAGCAAATAACAATTGTGTTAATGGGGTGCATGGCACAGGTAAGCACTACCTGTAAACCCTAAGGCACAGCGCCCTGATGCCTAAGGGTTTGGCGTGCTGTACAAATATTAAAATAAATAAAGCTTGCATTAGGAAATTAATAAAAATGTAAGTATGCAGCTGGTTTATGATGGGATCTTTGGTTAAAATGGATAGGGTTGCAAAGGGGAGACACATAATAAAAAAGCAGAACTGGTGGCAATGAGACATATGCAGTGGGTCAGAACTGTGCAGGGCTTACAGCTTCTTTACATTCCTTTCCAGTGCAGAACCAGGCAAGAACCTTAAAGCCATAAGCTGCTCTTCCTGACAACTGCTGGTGCAACCGATTGTAGCAGCTGTAATGACTGCCCGCAAATGCCTGCAATCAGGGAGGGTATGAGAGAGGCTGCCATTCAGAGAACGGGTGGGTGGGTAGCGCCGTGCAAACACAGTTTAGCCTTCTCTGCGTGATTGCTTTCCCCAGAATTCATAATTGCCTTTACATACTAAATCATAGAGCCTGCTCGAGCAAGGAATGCCAGTGATGCACCATACGACGCCTCCCACGGAGGGGTGCGGAATCCACGCCCAAATCTTATTTGGTAGAAGACAGTTTTAATGAGGACTTGACCTTTAACCTCCACCATGTCAGTTCTCTTAATTTTGCGGCCCACAGCCATCCTCCCTAGCGGGCATCCTTTTTGTATTCGGATACGTTTCCCATTCTCTTATGGTAACCTGAGTTTTCTCAGCTCGGGTATGTGGCAATGCAAATAAACCAATCTCACCGCTGGCGTGTGTGCGTGAAGTGTTATTAAGCAATCTCCCTATCCTAGCTTCAAAAATCAGCGAAAGGGCACAGGAGTTCCCGCGGCGCGCGCCATCACACAGTGCCCCTTTGGGATCACATCAAGAAAGAACAGCGAGGCCCAATGGGAAGCCTCGGGCTGAATTTGCTCCACCTGCAGGGCCAGCTTACTGCTGCCCCTCTCCTTTCTTCACACAGATTTGCTTTCATTTTTATAAACGTGCTGTGAGAAAATCTCCTCAAACTGACCCCGAGCCAGATATGACTTAATATGTTGATCCATTTTTTTATGGAATGCTCACTCTGTCGATTATGGAGCCACTACGTTCCACGAATCGTCGAATCAGACTTTTCAATGTTGCTTTTCTTACAGAATTGAAAATACAATTGACAATTTTTTTATGACCATCGATGCAACTTGGCAGATGTGGTGCACTGTGGCTTACGCTGAGGCAGGCCACGCATGGCCACGCCGCAGCACATTGAAATATCATGGATGAACCCTGGAATATAAGCTCTCATTTACCTCATGCATGTATCATGATCTGTGTTGCTTCTCACACTCCTGAAAGGGATAGCAGCCCATCCTATAGAAAGAAAAGGCAGACACGACCTGGGCGCCATTATGTGTCTAATAATACAGGGGTTAAACTTAGGGTGCAAGATTTTGAAAATAAAAAACTGGGACAGGCCAAAAACATAAAAGTAGGACTAGTACCCCAAGCCCATTCAACCATATATATTTATATACTGTAGGGTTGCACAATGATATGCCACGGGTGCTTTGAGGAGTTTTTGCTTTGATTGTTGTTACAGGGTTTGTTACACTTCTTTTTTTAACCAGTCTTTGTGGTGCAATCAGTAAAAGCATATGACTATTACCACAAACATTGTCGGTTCGAAACTACTCTGGTGTGTCTGGCAAAGGTGATAACGGAAAGGTGGGGAATCAAGTTGTTAATTATTTAAAACGTTATCTTAAATTGTTGTGTTTCTACAGCGAGTACCCTCCCTTTCCTAAAACCAGGACATGGTGTTTAAATAAAAAAACTCTCGGGAGGGGGGACAGAGAGCCTAATTACGGGACTGTCAGGTTAAAACCGGGACATCTGGTCACCCTAGTTAAAGTGCCCTCTACCTTAGATTGTAAGGATATTACTGTGATACTGGAAGTGCATTGGAGGGACAGAGCCTCTGTAACCTTGTCCTTTACTGCTTTTTATCGTGTGTTCTGTCGAGTTTTCCGCGCAGGAGTTCAGGTGGATCTCCTGGCGGTGCAGCTCTCTCTTTTGGTTTGGTGTACAGACCCATGGGATAACCTTATGGCACCCATGGGTGGGGGTACAACCCTGTCCCCTAGTGTATGTTTTTGGTCACCTGTGTGTGGCCCACAGAGAAGAGTATGGGCTGGTGGCAACTTCATGCTGAATTTGACAGGTGTCCTGAGTATCCTCCATTTTGGGATACCCAGGCCCTGCCATTGGAATAAGGTGATTCCTGATAGGAAACAAGATGGCCCCCGTGGCCTCTTGCTTTCTATTGCCTATTACCTTTTTTTCCCAAAGTCCTGGGAAGCCCTGACTCTGTCCTTTCCCCCTGACCGGGTGTTGGGTGGAAGTTCCATATATGGTGTTGTTGTGAAGTCCAGACCAGACTGGCTGGAGCCTTCCCAGTGACTGTATGTTGTGGGTACACCCTGTGGGTGGGACCTGGGTGAATGGAGTGTGTGACAAATACGCATTCTGTGTTGTGGGTGTCTAGTGTTTGACACAATGACTGAGACAGCCCTGCCCGAAACTGGTATGAATGCAGTGTGGAGTGTTGAATGACTGGGTACTTGTCCCAATACACATAACTTGTTGTGAGTGTCTGGAGAGGAGTGAATGGCCTGAATGCACTATGCACCTGATTGGATGCCTGCCTGCATGAATGCCCTTCTGACCGATTCGTTGCCCGAGTGTGACCCAGCAGAATGAATGGGAGATCAACTAGTATATCTGGGGGCCTCTCACTGCTAGAATTCGTGTTCAGAAGCTGAAGAGAAACTGGAGTTGAAACTGAAGCTTAACCTTGAAGCCCTGCTGAAAGAGAAGAATTGCTGTTGCTCTGCTTCACAATCTGAAAGCTGCTGGGTCTCCAAGGACTGACCCAGAGAGGACCTGGTAAGGCGCCCTCTTCCAGAGCTACGAGGGACCATCGTGCACCAGCTTATCTTTGCCAAAGCTCCCTGGTAGTCAGACCTTCGACAGGCTGCCGACCCGAGACAGGGACTGCTGCGGAATCCCAAGGAGAAGCGCCCAGACTGTTGTCCGCCACTGTCGACGACTGCCATCACTGACCGGTGCCGCCGTGCTCCCGTTTGCCTAAGAACTTCATTTGATCCAAGGACGCTCTCGTCCGCATCATCGCCGCTGTATCCTGCTGGAGAAGGCCTGACCGTCTACACGCTGAGCAGCATCCACGGGTGGGTTTCCCGCCACCCAAAGATCACAGAGATGCCGACGACTCGACACCCTTGCTGGGCCACAGTTCTTCAAACTCTTTGCGGTCCAGAACTATCGACACTGAGGTGCCCCGCACGCCTCTTCCTTGCAGGACGTTTATGCTTCCCCGTCAACAAGCACTGCTAGGAATGAAGCTGCCACTTCACCGTCGTAGCTCACCCTGTTCTCCGTCGGACGTTCAACGACCCGTGACTCCTGCCTTAAAGGGAGGGCACTCAAGAAGGGCCATTGATTCCCCGCCAAGGAACGCTACAACGCCAGGTACTTTGGGGTTGCAGAACTATTGGGAAGTCTTTTGTGAACAATATATGGACTGGGCTTGTATCTTTATTCTACAGGTTGCCCAGGTGGGGGGGGGGATCTCCACACAGAGGTGTGTTTAACGGTAGCGACCAGTATTCTGCCAATTGTTCAAACGTCTTGCTTTCCTTCCTCTCTCTACTGCTGGTTTCCTCTTTATTGATCTGTGTGACATTTTGACAGTATAGTTGATGTATTTTAATGAGATCTGATAATATTTGTGGTACCACTGTAGAACTGCATATATTTGCCCTTCTTAGATAACCGAATACAAAATGCGTTATCATGATATTGTACATAACCTTGAATATTAATTATATAAAGACTGTGTTTTAACCGATACAGTGTGCGGACATTCCTTTGTGGGTGCTTGGGGACTACACTGTACTTAAGAACCAGCCTGCATCTCCTCCTGAGAAGCTAGGCCTCGATTGCTCAACTACGTTACCAATAATAGAGAATCTTGGCTGGGGTCCTCTGTGCCTCTCCTCTACCATATAGAGAGCAGAAGTACAGACACCCCCTCCAGTCTTTACACTGGTGGCAGCGATGGGATGCTTATGGTTTTAAGAATCAGTGTATAACCGTGCCACTTGCAAAATATCTGCACTTTGTTAAATTAAGGTTTAGTGGTGTACAAGATAACTGCATTACAAGCAATGGAATCTATTGCGAATGGTAAAATGACTCGGATGAGCTTAGAGGCTCTCCAGAGTGCTTGTGAAGCCTGGGAGTTAGACTTTGTGGATAAGTCTAGGGCTGAGCTGATAGATGCCCTGGTGGACTACCAGACTGATTGTGAAGCTCTTGAAGGGGGGGATGCAACCAATGAGGACTCTACCCCGAGGGTCGTCGCCGAATCTGATTCTGGGAATGCCACCATTCCTGCTGCCTCTGTTCCAAACCCCAGCACTTCCCTGGAGTTTGAGTTATTAAGGATGTAATTGGCCTTTGAATATCACAAGTTGGAAATAGATGCTGAGCTTAAGAAAGAGGAGTTGGCACAGCAAGTGGAACTCAAGAATAGGGATCTTGAACTCAAAGACAAGGACACTGAATGTCAGCGAATCCAGTTAGAGAAAGATCGAGTGGAGGCTTCAGTTAAACCAGTTGAGTGTCAGGTCCCCAGCAACCAAGTTTAGGAAATATTTGGTTGGTGTGTATGCAGATGGTTCTGATATCCTCCAATGGATTGAAGCGTTTGAAATGGCTTGTGCAATTCCCAATGTTGATAAGAGAGATTGGGCTAAGTGTTTGTTAAGCAGAGAGCCTCAAACTGGATATGACTGTATTCTGAAACTGAGTGTGGAAGAAAGGGGTCAGTAGGAGTGCATGAAGTCTGCTTTAATTGCCAAGTTTGGCAAAACGCCTACCCAATACCTTAAACGGTTCAGGGATTTTAAGAAGAGAATGGGCCTCGTTACGACCCGGGCGGGAAGTAAACAATGATGCCGGTAAAGGATTACCGGCATCGCTTACCGCTTCGGCCGATCATGACACGAGTATCTGCTATTAGCGGCACCGTAATTAACAGTGTCGTAAATAGCGCCCCGAGCGCGGGCACGCGACCATCCATGCCACAAATTCCGGCATGGCGCAAACAGGGGAACATCACAAGTCTGGCGGACATGCAAACAACGCCCTACTGAAGCCTGAAAAGTACCTTACCGGCATGGAGCTAATTCCGGCATCGCGGACCACCCGTAAACGGCCATGTGCAGTGTTCCCAACTGCCACAGGTGCACACAATCAGCAAAGGTGGAGGCAATACCGACTGGGCCAGCACAAAAGGAGCACACTCCACCCCTTCCCACACCCAGTCACACTCCACAATGATTCCAATACTACTAGCAATGCCGGGGCTGGAGGATATGATTGCTGTGTAACTGCTGCAACAACAGCAGCACAGAGGAGACGCAGGAGGAGAAGGAGGGCGAAGCAGGGCCAGCATGCCCCACCAGTGCAGCCAGTGCCACCACGCAGGCAGCCCCCAATCCCTCGCATCCGAGCCAGTCCATTCTTCCTAACCCCTGAGCAGATCCACACCCTGTACCGTCTGGACCGGGACACCATCACCACCATTGTGGATATGATACATGACGACATGATCAGCCTGATCGAATCACGCACCGCCATCCCACCCCTACTGAAGGTAGTGTCTGTGCTCCACTTCCTGGCCACAGGCACCTACCAGCACACAGTGCGGCACATGCATTACTTACCACGGTCTGCCCAGGAGATCTCAAACACAAAAGTTGATTTCCATTCATTGGCCGGCATCCCTGGTTGCATTGGCGCCATAGAATGCACCCATGTGGAATTGGTGGTCCCACATGCCATGGAGGTAGCGTACCGCAACCGTAAACTATACCACTCAATCAACGTGCAAATGGTATGTGACTCAAACAAGATCATCACACATTGCTGTGCCCGATACCCCGGATCAACCCATGATTCAATGGTCCTGCGGAATTCCACGATACCACGCTACATGGAGCGACATGCAGGGCAGAGATCCTGGCTTCTTGGTGAGTCGCATGTTAGGCCCATGGAAATGTGATGTGGGTAGGTGATTGGGGTAGAGATGCATACTTCACCTCGCTGAGATGGGGGGTAGAGATGCATACTTCACCTGGCTGAGATGTGGGGATAGAGATGCATACTTCACCTGGCTGAGATTGGGGGGTAGAGATGCATACTTCACCTGGCTGAAATGGGGGGGGGTGGAGATGGTTACTTCACCTGGCTGAGATGGGGGGTAGAGATGCATATTTCACCTGGCTGAGATGGTGGGGGGGTAGAGATGCATACTTCACCTCGCTGAGATGGGGGGGTAGAGATGCATACTTCACCTGGCTGAGATGTGGGGGTAGAGATGCATACTTCACCTGGCTGAGATTGGGGGGTAGAGATGCATACTTCACCTGGCTGAAATGGGGGGGGGGGTGGAGATGGTTACTTCACCTGGCTGAGATGGGGGGTAGAGATGCATATTTCACCTGGCTGAGATGGTGGGGGGGTAGAGATGCATACTTCACCTGGCTGAGATGGGGGGGTAGAGACGCATACTTCACCTGGCTGAGATGAGGGGGGGAGTAGAGATCCATACTTCACCTGGCTGAGATTGGGGGGGTAGAGATGCATACTTCACCTGGCTGGGATGGGGGGGTAGAGATGCATACTTCACCTGGCTGCGGGTGCCTGAGAGGATGGACCATGCTCATACCCCAAAGCATCCCAGACTGGACCTGACACCTGACCACATAATGAAAGATGAAAGCTGCCCTAACATGTAAATGATGCAGTGTCACAACCATTCCATAGCCATCTACATGTGCACTGTACCTAATCGGACCGTAACCCCCTCAACACAATGCAGCTACAAGCAACTACTGTGGCCAATACACAGCACCAAATACCATCAACTGAAAGGACAGTCATCCTGCGTACATAGGAGTCAAATGAGGCCCAAATACATTAATGCACCACTGCACTGACACAGAGGTCCAACAAAAGTGCATTACACCATTTTTTGTGCATAGTGACATCATCATGAGGCTGACATCAACGGTGCCAGGATGAAAGCATACAAATTACTGCACATCAGCCAGATCATGGTACCAACCGGGGTGGACTAACACGGTGCATGAGCACTTAGAATGAACTGGACCCCCCAACGCCCACTAGTCAATGGCACGCACACCAGTCCATAAGAGGAATACACAAATAGCAGTCATATCGTGTGTCTCCATTCATGCTTGGGAATGTGGTTACAATCAGGAAATCAATGCATGCTATGGTGTCATTGATCAAGGTCACATATGATGTGATGACTTACACTTATGCATTGTTGCCCACATGTAGGTGATGCAGGCTATCCCTTGAGGAGGTGGCTCCTTACCCCAGTCCGGAACCCACAGAACGGGCACGAGGAGGACTACAATCGTGCACATACAGGTACCCGTGTGGTGATTGAGCAGATGGTTTCGCTGCCTCAGCAGGTCTGGTGGGGCACTCCTGTACCGCCATGAGAAGGTGGCCAAGATCGTCATGGCATGTGTCATGCTACACAATATGTGCATCAGACGGAATGTGCGCCTGCCCCCTGATGCAGAACTGCAACCACCTGACGATGAGGATGAGGAGGGTGGGGATGGGGCAGCACCTCAGGGAGGCAGCGATGCACAGGAGGGACGTGACATGCGTCAGACACTGATCAACCAATGTTTCTAGCACACATGGACGTGGAGTGTGACATGGATATGGCACTCGGGGCAGTGGGTGGGTCAGGGACATGGACACTGTAGACTGTTCACCAATAAAGAACACATAAGCAATGTCCACACATGTGAATCATGAGTCACCAAAATGTGTATTAAACAACCATAACAAAGTGAACAAGCCCTCCACCCCACACACCCTCTCTACCCTCCCCCTCAACTCCCCCACACATCCTCTCACCTCCCCCCTTAACTCCCCCACACACCCTCTCCCCTCTCAACTCCCCCACAAACCCTCTTCCCCTCCCCCCTCAACTCCCCCACACACCCTCTCTCCCCTTGACTTCCCAACACATGGTGTGCAGTAGCGTGCACCAGTAGTCCACATGGCACCAGTATGCATGGCTGTGCCTACTGCCCTCCCCCAACACCAGGTGCCCCCTTGTCCAATCTACGCAGGTTCCTGCTAGACCGACGCACAGGGCTGGTCCTAGTAGAGCTGGCATTTGATGATGGTCCAGATTGTCCTGGGAAGTGTGGTAGATGCATGTCCCGCATTGCTGCCACCATTTCCGAGAGGACCTGGTGCACTGCTGCAAGTTCCGCACAAATGTCCTTTGAGGTGGACTCGATGGCTGTTTTTAGGGATACAGCACAATCCCTGATGTCATCCCTTGCACGGGTGCATTCGGTAATATGCTGCGTCAACAGCCCTGTGAGTTCCTCCTGGTGCCTCTGTATGGCCATGATCCCCTCTTGTGTGGTTGTCACTGGGGTGGAAGTGTGAGGCGTTTCCGCCATGATTTGGTCATCGGGGACAGTTGGCGTGGGGCTGAAACTTGCCGGCCATGAATCTCCAGGTGACAGTCCGTGCATGCTGCCGTCCACCACGCTGCATGGGGATAGGTGTGGAGAGTGGAGGGGGCCTGTGGCAGGTGTTGCGCCATGCAGCTGTACCTCGCCCTCGTCGTCCGATATGGCTGCTGTGGCAGCTGTCTCACCGACTGTGCTGCTGCCAGCCGATGGTGTGCCCTCTGCCAATGCCTCCTGGGTGATGGTGGTTGGTGTGGGTGTTGTTGTGAGGGCCGTGGTGCACATTGGTGCTGTGGCCTCTGTGGTTTTCAAGGCCTTCCGAGGTGGTGCATGTTGGCCTCTGCCCCTTGAGGTTGAGGGGCGGTGTTCACCCTAGTCGGCCCTGGCCTTCTTCTCTGGTGTGGCACCGGTGTCCTCATCACCGCTGTCAGAATGTGTGGCTGTGTGGGACCAAAGGAGGGAGAGGGTTAGTGATGGGTCTACGGGCATCGGGCATGCATTGGGGTGGCTGCATTGATATGGAATGGTAGATGATTTACATTGGGGGGAGTGACATACGGGTTGCCTCACTCTTGAGTGGGTGATGCATGGAGGCATCTGGGTTGCAACACATATGGGGTGCAATATTCATGTGGACAAGGTGATACTCTGCACTGCCTGTAGGCAGTCCTGAACTTATGTGTCTGGTGGACCCTGCTCTACATCATTGCACTGTCAGTTCAGGTGGACATCATCGTGGTGGTATTAGCATGGTTTCATTTGAGACACCTACCTGCATCGGCTGATGACGGGGCTCCTCGCTCCATGTCCCCGACTCCCTCTATTGCCTCGGTGCCTATGTTGGAGGTGCATATCCCCTCCCAAGGTTGCAGTTTTATTGGGGACTCTGCACCTCCGCCTGTCGCCATCCCAAGGTTGCGGTTGGCGGACAGTATGCTCCGCACACGTAGACGTAGGTCATCCCAGCGCTTACGGCATTGTTTGGGTGTGCGGGGTGTGGTTCCAACGGCACTGACTCTCTGGGCGACCTCTACCCAAATCTGCTTTTTGCTTTTTGCACTGCAGTGCTGGACGGGACATGTCATTTGAGAACACCACATCTGCATGTTCCTGCAGTGTCTCAGGTAACATGGTGAGCTCCTCTCTGGAGAAGTGCTCTTTGCGCAGGAGATCTCCCGTTTTTTTCACTGCTTTTGGCATTTTAAATTGCAATAGGTATTGGTGGAGGTCTGCTGGAGTTCTGGGGGTCAGATGGCTCCTGGTTTTGGTGGATGGCAATGGATTGTGTTTTTAAATATGTCCGCCGTGCTCTTTCCCGTTCCTGTGCGATGACACAACTTCCGGTTTCGCGTATTTACGGTCACCGCTAATAGCGGTTACCGCTATTAGAGGTGACCGCTTATGCCGATGGCGTGGATGCCGGAGGTGCTATTTCCACTACAGACGGTGGCGCAAAGGGGGATTTTTCGGACTTTAGCGCCATGTCGGTGCGGTCATTACCGGCATGGCGCAAAGCTCGTTCCCGTAAACTTGTAATGGGCCGCTTTTAGCGGTCTATTGCCAGCACGGACACAGTAATTGTGCCATGCCGGTAATGACCGGTACTTAGCGCCCGGGTCGTAATGAGGCCCAATGTTTCTTGGATTGACTGGGTGAGTGCTGCGCATATGAACATGATGGGGTGGATTGATGGTTACAAAGTAAAAACGTTCGTTGAATTGTCCCACCTTCTGTTTTTTGAGCATTTTTCGGAAGCCTGTTCACCAGAGCTACGTCAGTATGTTGCTGACCAGAACATTTTGGACCCCTTTAAGCTGGCTAGGCTGGCTGAAAGTGGGTCTCCCACCAGGTCTCCCCTAAGGACTCCAGTGGGAAGGACAAGGACAAAGAAAAGAGGGCCTCTCAGAAAGCTGAGGAGTCCCAAAAGCAGTCACAGTCGGGTAAACCAAAACCTTCCTCTCCGAAGACCCGAAAACCTAGTGGGGTTAAGCCTGTGTGGGTGGGAGTAAGAGTAGTGGTCCGCCTGCTGCAAAGCAGGGTCCCTGTGGTTCCAGTACCGTACCCCGTACTCCCGGCACTTGTTGGGATTGTGGGGCTCTGGATCACCGAAGGGGTGACCCCAAGTGTAAGGGTAAGGCACTTGGAGTCCAGGCTGTTAGCCTGATCTACCCCTACTCCGTACCTGAGGTGGAGGCCACTGTCCTCCCCTCCTCTACCGGGATCACCTTCGGGGCTCCTGTAGAGATTTCCATAGTGTCCCTTGGGGCCTGGGAGCAGTACGCAGAAGTATTGGCTACTATCCCACAGAACACTCGTAGGTTTTTCAGAAGTGTCCTCTTGAATGGCCAGCCTTCTACTGGTTTGAGAGACACTGGGGCAAGACTGACAGTGGTGGACAGGACCCTGCTCAAGCCAGAGGACTATGTAGGTGCTCCTCTGAGAACCACCAGGTTAGCTGGTGGGCTTCCCAAATTATCACATGTAGCCTTAGTCAGCATTCCGATTGGAGACAAGACAGCGAAGCTCCCGGTCCTGGTTCAGGACAACGTGCCTGCAAACATTTTGTTAGGAAACGATTTGGTCGAGTTGGGGATGATCACGGATGGTCTACCCATGGCTACTGTGGTGGTCACCCGATCGTAGGTCACACAGGGTCTGGCTGCTAGCCCGGTACCCTCGTCGATGGGGAAACCCAAGGCACAAAGGAAATGGAAGAGTAAGAAGGCCACCTCTGTGGAGGGAGCCCCTGCTCTTCCTGCTGTTCCGACAGCACCCATTGGGATCCCTGCTCCGGAGGGGCTGGGTCCAGTGGTGAATCCCGTCTCAACTCCTGTGGGAGAAGAGCCAGAAGACTTTCCTGTGGGAGATGGTCTCAACCCCGGAAGATCATCCTGACCTTCAATGTTTGTTAGCTGAAGGGGGACCCTCCCGGGCAGACTTCTGTAAGGGACAGAGAGAGTGCCACTCTCTCTCGAGGGTCTGCGGAAACAGGCCCTGTCCCAGGCACAAGGAGAAGTGCCTAGGACATTCTGGATCTATTGGGAGGGTGAGCTCCTTGTTAGTCAGCCCACTAAGCCTGAACCTGGTACCCTGAATAGGTTTGTGGTACCCCAGGTTTACAGGCCCTTCCTGCTGCAGTTGGCGCATGAGGTGCCCTTAGCTGGTCATCTTGGGACCAAGAAGACTAAGCAGAGACTCTGCCCATTTCTACTGGCCCCGGATGAGAGTAGAAGTGGAGTCCCACTGCAGGACCTGCCCAACTTGTCAGTTGTCTGGCAAGACTGGAGGCAGTGTCATTGCCCCACTGCAACCATTGGCAGTGGTTGGCACACCGTTTGAGAGGGTGGGCATTGACATTGTCGGTCCCCTTGACCCTCCCACTTCAGGTGGACATCAGTTCATCCTGGTCTTGGTTGATCATGCCACCAGGTACCCTGAGGCTATACCCCTTCGGACTGTTAATGCCAAGGTGGTTGCCAGGGCTCTCCTGGGCATTTTCACCCGTGTTGGATTCCCTAAGGAGGTTGTCTCTAACAGAGAATCCAACTTCATGTCTAGTTACATGAAAACCATGTGGAAGAGTGCGGGGTAACCTATAAGTTCTCCAACTCTTACCATCCCAGACCAATGGTCTGGTTGAGAGATTTAATAAAAAAACTCTCAAAGGCATGCTAGGCGCTTTGGAAGAGCCCCTAAGGAGGAAATGGGATCTCCTCCTGACATGCCTGCTGTTTGCTTACAGAGAGGTACCTCAAGAGGGTGTTGGTTTCAGCCCCTTTGAGTTACTCTTTGGACATCCCGTGAGGGGGCCCCTTGCCTTAATCAAAGAAGGTTTGGAGGCCACCCCTCCAGGTCCCACCAAAAAAGTGGGGGACTATGTGTTAGGCCTCAGACGGAGGATGACACAGATGATGGGTCAAGCAACAGCAAATCTCAAGGCCAGCCAGGAATTAAATAAGTACTGGCATGACCTTAAAGCCTTGCAAGTGGATTGGACTCCGGGATAGGAAATCCTTGTGATGGAGCCTACCAAGCCTAGAGCTTTGGCAGACAAGTGGACTGGACCCTTCAGGATCATCTCCAAGATGGGCAAAGTCAATTATCTGGTTGACATGGGAATCCCAGGGGTAACCCCTTAGGTATTCCATGTTAACAGGCTCAAGCCTTTCCACAGGCGGGTAGAAGTCTCATGTCTCTTGCTAGCTTCAGATCAAGAAGAGGATGAGAGTGAGCCCCTTCCTGATTTGCTGCATAGCAACCCTCAGGATGGCTCAGTGGAGGGAGAACATCTCTCTCCAGATCTGACGACAGAGCAGCAGAGGGCCTGCAGGGCTTTGCTCCAGCAGTATGCCTCTCTGTGTTCCCTGACACTAGGCCTTACACCGTGGTGTAGGCACGAAATTGACATTCGTGACAGTTTGCCTGCCAAAAGCAGGTGCTACCGTATGTCAGATACAGTTAAGAACCACATCCAGGCTGAGGTCGCCAAGATGTAGGATCTGGGTGTTATTGAACCCTCAACCAGTCCCTGGTCCAGTCCAGTGGTCCTTGTCCCCAAGGCAATTTCCCATGCAGGTACCAAGGATTGGAGGTTCTGTGTGGACTACCGAGGAGTCAATACCGTCACCAAAACTGACACGCACCCATTGTCCAGGGCTGATGAGCTCGTGAACACCATAGGTGCTGCCAAATTTGTGAGCACCTTTGACCTTACCTCAGGCTATTGGCAAATAGCTCTGACGGACCATGCCAAGGAAAAGACGGCATTCTCAACACCAGAGGGACTCTACCAGTTTAGGGTCATGCCTTTTGGGTTGAAGAATGGACCTGCCACCTTCCAGAGATTGGTCAACCATGCGCTCAGTGTGCTGGAAGCCTTTTGTGTGGCTTACTTAGGCCGAGGAGCATCCACCAGTGGGTTTCCTGCCACCCAAAGACCACATAGACGCCGACGACTCGACGCCCTTGCTGGGCCACAGTTCTTCAAACTCTGCGGTCCAGAACTATCGACACTGAGGTGCTCCGCACGCCTCTTCCTTGCAGGAGGTTTACGCTTCCCCGTCAACGAGCACCACTAGGAACGAAGCTGCCACTTCACCGTCGTAGCTCACCCTGTTCTTCGTCGGACGTTCAACGACCCGTGACTCCTGCCTTAAAGGGAGGGCACTGAAGAAGGGCCATTGATTCCCCGCCGAGGAACGCTACAACGCCACGTACTTTGGGGTTGCAGAACTATTGGGAAGTCTATTGTGAACAATATATGGACTGGGCTTGTATCTTTATTCTACAGGTTGCCCAGGTTGGGGGGGGTCTCCACACAGAGCTGTGTTTAATGGTAGCGACCAGTATTCTGCCAATTGTTCAACCGTCTTGCTTTCCTTCCTCTCTCTACTGCTGGTTTCCTCTTTATTGATCTGTGTGACATTTTGACAGTATAGTTGATGCACTTTAATGAGATCTGATAATATTTGTGGTACCACTGTAGAACTGTATATATTTGCCCTTCTTAGATAACCGAGTACAAAGTGCGTTATCGTGATATGGTACATAACCTTCAATATTACTTATATAAAGACTGTGTTTTAACGGATACAGTGTGCAGACATTCCTTTGTGGGTGCTTGGGGTCTACACTGTACTTAAGAATCAGCCTGCATCACCTCCTGGGAAGCTAGGCCTTGATTGCTCGACTATGTTACCAATAATAGAGAATCTTGGCTGGGGTCCTCTGTGCCTCTCCTCTACCATTTAGAGAGCAGAAGTACAGACAACCCCCTCCAGTCTTTACAATTACAAAACAATGAGGGTTCTTTTATAAGGTCACAGAATAGCAAGGTGACTTTAAATGCCCATTTAATCTATGGCAGAGTGTATTTGATTCCTCAGATTACATAGTAACACTGTTATCCCCTTCAATATGTTATCCACTCATACTGAAGCTGATACAATATATCTTCCAATTGTTCATATGGTGAATACATGTAGGATCTGCTAAAATTTGACAAAAACATCAAAACACAGATTGAAATATGTTGAAAACAAAAAGTGTACATCTATTTTACAACATAAATTTAAAAGCCATTTTAGTGGTTTGCAATGTGCGGTATGATGGACGGTTCTCCTGTATTGCACTCCAGCAGTGTAGTAAATTAACATACTGGTCCTTTATCAGCTATTGGCTGTGAATGATAAAGGTATTTGTACCGCGCACCGTCACCAACGGAATTGGTCCCCAGGCCCTTGTGATGATCACAGAAAGGCTCTAGCTGGTGTCTCCCAGGTATTTACCATCTGCAAAGAACCAACTTCAAACAACAAAGAGACAATGGCCTGGAGCAAGCAGAGCTCCCATTTGCCCAACATGAAGATTTACTATTCATTTAAAAGGACTATTATAATGCACCAAGCAGCCGTAAGTCGTACAGCTTTTTTAGATAATTCTTTAGATAATTACCAGGCAATTTTGGCGAAATAGAATTCACACACCTGCGACACAGGGAACTGTAATAACCATCTAAAATGGGTTTCTTGCTGATTTGAAAATGTTTTAAATTTTAGAGCTGGCGAATGGGTGGAGGTAAAATTAGGATTTGGGGAATAAATTGCATGTTCCTAATGATTATGCTTTTTGTAAAAACGGCAGAAAATTGCCAAACGGCCGTGCAATATGGTGTGAACCCGGATTTTGTTTTTATTAAATCCTCCTGATTAGCTGAATCTGAAATTACATATATTATGGCAGTTACTAGCAAATCACAAAGTGTTTGACACATAACTCGTTTTTGCCATAAATTTGACATGAGGACAAATGGGGGTTGCAAATGAAAGCTGCCATATGTCTGCTCCAGACTCCTAAGACAATCCTTAGAGATGGGAGGAAATAGAAGGGTAAATGTCCCATCCTATTTGCGAGAACTCTGGCAGGGTACTCCCCAAGCTTGTAAACTTGATGGTCTCATCACTGCTATATAAAGTGGATGCACTATGTGAGAGGAAGAGAGCTCCTAAAATTATCATTGTAAAGAGAGCTGCTAGAATTTACCACCTGACAGCTGTAAGGAAACACCAGAGGAGATAGCTGAGAGTGCATCTGGGTTGATCTGTCCATTTCTAGTAAGGACTAAAAGCTGACAGTGTCCTATGGGGCCTGTGTTCGACCTTATGGTCACAGGTTCGAATCCTGATAGGTGAACTCAGCCTTTCATTCTTCAGAGGTAGATAAAAGGAGTGCCATTAAGTTGTGTAACAATAAACATCTGTTATTAGCGCCACGATGCCCCTTCAGGGGTGAACATGCACTTCAAAATACACCTTGTGTTATGTTATGTTATGTTATGGTGTAGAGCTGGTGACCATCCTTGAGAGTGGAGTGGCCAGATCCCTGCCTTGTCCTTCCAGAGGGTCCTGATATGCATCTGGCTTTCCTGAACTTTAAACTGAGGCTTTCTATGTGATTATAATTGAACCCTATGCAACCAAACGGTGGGGGAATCTGCTAGCCTTACATGCTTTCACTTTATAGCAGGTGGGCTGAGAGTCACCATTGGGTAGATCCTTAGCCTATTTAACTAAAACAATATTAATTTTGAAATTAACAAAGCTTAATTGGGTAATCCTATGGATCCAGCTTGCCCAACACAGGCTTTTAAGTGGATGGGGGTCTGAAATCCAAAATTCCCAAATCGTTAAAATGTTTCTGTCCGACTTCCCCAACACAGACCAAAGTAGTGGGGTCTAAAATCACCTTGTTTTTATTTTAAAGCAGAGGTGTGGGTGAAATAATAATTGCTATATGCATTTGCACAAATTTGTAAAAATAAACTACCCTTTGAAGCACACAGAAAAATCGAAATTGCACAGCATTGCATGAGTAATTGTTTTTGTTTATTGATCAGTTTAATTATTTCTTGAAGTGAAATTTGTAGAAATTAAAGAATTGTTGTTTGTGTTCTTTTCAAACCTCTTGTGTTATTTATTTATGTTGAGGGAAGTTTATTGTTTTGTGCCACAGATAAAGAGGTTTTTGAGATTTTAGTGTGATTTTCTTAATATCTAATTCAAATAAATACAAATATATTTCCTGGTCACTTGCCTGGTTCTTGGCTCATTCGTAGCTCAGGGGGGGACATCCAAGGGGTATTAGATTGATTGGAAATAGGGCTGAATAAAGAACTTACATCAAACAGTTTGTTGACACCTTGCTTGGGGAAGGAAGGAACACCCTGTGTTGAATGTGACCTCTTAATAAACCCTTACAACCCATTGGTTGGGTCAACACTTGTTGGAGAGTACATATGCTGCCAGAAGTGGTGAGGGCATAGCGCAAATCAAGGAGGTAAGGGCGACCAACAATAAACAGAAACTTTGATCAGTTAGATATGCAAATTAACGTGGTCTTCTATAGTTCACCCCTGCCATTATGGTGGCTACCTGGTGCATCGTCCTGGAAATAAAAGGAGGAGAGCACGAAGGTCGCAGGAGCGGAAGACTAGATACCGAAGCTGTTGATGCTTGCAGATCAAAGTACTCAAGTCATGTGTGCCAGTGTGGTGTAAGGTGGCTTGTGACTTGCATAATACCAGAGATCAGTTATAAATGCTGGCCCGGGATTTGAACCTGTATTACGTTGGCGCTGAGCTATCCTCCCAGAGAAGAGCCGAGAGGAGAACCTAAGGAACGTTAGGTGACAGCTATAGAATGCTAGCTTTTGGGCATTGCTCAGCAAGCAACTCCATGCAATTTGCCTGGTACTCATATTGTTATTGTTTTCAAATGAAGCACAACTGGGTCTCTTAGATGAACCCCATGAGAGGAATCTCTCATTCCAGTTAACCCTCTAATTTGCCTGGGTTTTCTTGAACGTTTATGTGGAAACATTCCCAGCACATGTTCCTTTTTTGCTGAACTAACCAAAAGCAGTGTTGCAAACGTCTGGCTAGGCTGCGAGCTTGGCAGAGGGCGCCGGCTCCAGTGTTTACGAGAGGGCACTGTATCGCCCTGCACAGCCAATTCCGTTTAATGAGTGCCTGGCCCACCCAGATAGAGAGCCCTGTCAAGTGTATGCACTATTGCTCTGACCCTGTACTAAGAATAATTCTTCTTCTTTTGGTATCGAAAGGCGGCTGGTATTTGAAGTGTCTCTGTGTCACCTCTGCCAGAAACATTGGCCTTCAATCAATGGGATACACCTGCACAGGTGAAGTGCCATTTTTTCGCCACGCCACTCCTTCCAATGAGTCCAGAATGTATGTGATCAGGGCCAGTATAGTGCCACCAAATGCCCCTGAAAGCTGCCTAGAATCCCCTTATTGTAGCACCTGCCCCATGATACATGCCCGACCTGTAGGATGGGTGCAAATAGTGATAATGACAATACATCACACTAGATGATTAAACGCACAAATAGTATGTTTTCTATAATAATAGTAGAATAAATATTTTGATTTTTTAAAGAAAAACTGCTGAATGCACATGCAAGAACTCTCCGGAAAGTGCATTATCATTCTCAGCAACCCTACCATTTCATTGCACTGAAAGTGGTCAAAGTGAGTTTAAGTTTCTGCCCGAACTGGCACTGCAGTGCATGTAGCACTAATTCCAAGAGCATATTGGCTTGAACCTTTTACTCGGGGTTGCGATAGTTTAATGGTATGGATCAAATGAGGTTTCATGCCGGTCAAGGCGGTAAACACTTTTTTTAAACGCTTACAAATTTGGAAAGATTAAAATTGCAGCCATTCCCATAGGAGAATGTTCCTTACCTTTCAAGTTTACAACTACAAAATATTGACAATGTATAGCTAGGCCAAGTGTATTTCTTATGTGTACATTGGTGAATGGGGAAACACCATGTAGCTGTAGCAGTATTTCTGCAGCTTTTCTCTGTTTTTGATCCACATACTGTGCATAGGTTACCTTGTAGTGGTTTATATGGAATATTTCAGTCTGTGTTTCTGCAGTTTGAAAATAGGCATTACCATAGTTGAACAAGTAACTAGACACTTGACTTGGGAGGCTAGCTCGGGGGCAACGTGCTCGCCTTGGAAACAAGGTTGACACAGAGCAACACCGCTTTGATCCCTGGGTCTGCGCTTAGTAACCTCTGGGTATTATGCGCGTTATAAATAATCTATAATTTCATTTTCATTTAATTTCCTAAAATGCCTGTGTATCCCCCACAATGGCCATCTGACTAGACACCATCTTAAGATTGCTTTCCTGCCATCGGTTCAGTCACGTGAGGAGCAGTCAGAAGAAAGCTTTGAGGATGAGACCGTGATCCACAGAATTTCAACTCATGCGATGCAGGCATTAACATAGTTTGCTGATCAAAGCACCTTGGCTAAATCTGCGTCAAATTAACTTTTGCCAAGGAAGCCCGATACAAGAAACGTTCTTGCAGATCAAGCAGATTGCCGTACAGGAACAGACCACTGACTGCAGGTCTGCCAACAGCAGTAATACACCTCAGATCATGGCATGTTAGACAAAACCACTTTGGAACAAATAAATGTCTACGCACCAAGCAAAGACCACTGCTAAGGTGGGCCATCATCTATAATGCAACCAATGGCCTCATTAAGGAAAATATACGGCTTCCCAAATGCATTCTTCGCATGTGTAAATCATGCCTGAACATGCACATCTGCAATTGTGCTGGTGGCAATGAATCAGCGCTGCATTTTCATTAGCACAAAAGCTGCTTGGGCATGCGCAAAACCATTTGATCTGAAATTTCGGTATTGATGGCCCACATGCCCTTTACTCATAATCCCAGTCTTATCTACTCTCTCAGCAAGTTATTCTTCCCATGAGTGTTAATATTCACAAGAGAGGGGAACCTTGCTTGCATCATCAAATGTGATCTATCTTTATAAGCAATATAGACTGGCCTGACATGACTCACTGATGGCATCACATTCTCCTCTACCATCAGATGACAACCCCAAGGACTCT
Organism: Ambystoma mexicanum; assembly: GCF_040938575.1. NCBI lineage: Eukaryota > Metazoa > Chordata > Amphibia > Caudata > Ambystomatidae > Ambystoma > Ambystoma mexicanum. The sequence continues at coordinate 29,815,228 of NC_090933.1, read as the reverse complement.
TACATAGATGCAGAAAAGCGTCTTTGAGAGCTCTGAGTAATGGCCAGTATGAAAATGGGGGAGTGCAGCCCATGTCATGGGAAGCTGCAGGGCCACTTCCTTCCTCATGTTACTCAGGAAAGTGTTTCCACCTATTCCTGTGGGATTGCTCGGTTGCAAAAAGCCACTGACAGAAAAAACAAGAACATAATATATACACAATTGATGACCACAGGTAGGAGGCCATTGGATTATATTAACATCTCGAATCCATATTAAGGCCAACACCCATACAGGGTAATCATGTATAAGGGGCTGTTATTCCATTGATGAGCAGTCATCCCCCCTGCCATCATCATTGTGTAAATATTATACTGGTCTATCGTACTCCCCGCAATATGCCGGACTTTAATGAAGAAATATTGAGCCTAATCAACAACTTCTGTAGCCCAAACTCATCTACTATTCTTCTGGGTGATCTTAACCGGTGGAAGGGAGACATAGATGACAAGGTCACAAAATCATAAATAATAACCCTACTTTTGGGAACTCCCATATCTTGGATTGGGTAGTCACCAGGAATATTACAACAAAAGACATTCCTACAACACCATGCATCTGGTCAGATCATTCCATGGTCAGTTTCATCCTTCACCTCCCAGAGCCAATCGTCAGATTCACAAATACTTTGAAATCTGTTAAAGGCCGTAATTTTAAAAAAGTGAGCCTCACTGATATTCAGTATGGGGCTGAAGCTATCATGGCCAAATCAAAGCCAACCGACCATGTGGATTGCCTGTTGAATAACTTTACTACTACATTCACAGAAATCCTTGACAGAATAGCTCCCATTCAAACAAAAATAGTCAGAGAGAACACCAGACTTCAAAGCTAGTTTACACCAGAATCGGATGAGATGAAGAAGAAAAAGAGGGCATTAGATCTTATTTGGATCAAACATCTTTCCGACTCCACCAGGGAGGATTGGAAGAAATGGGGCAAATCATACAGAGCTTTAATTGTGGAAACTAAGAACAATCCTATAATGCTCAGATGGAGCAATCCTCCAGTTCCACGAGAAAACTCTTCAGTATCCTTAAATCACTGGAAAACCCAAATCCTCAGATCTCCCCATCTCCATTACGGATCAAGATTGCGCTCGTATAGTGCTAGCCTTTGAAGAGAAAATCTCACAAGGCCAGGGACAAAATACTAGCAACACAGAGCTCAGTCATGACATCAGGAGCTCCCAACAGTTGGACAGAAAATACTAATTCCAACCCGTGTTTCTCCTTTTCACCTATTTCTTTGACAGAGTGGACTTCATTGTTGTCTTCTATTAACCCTACTTCTTGTCCATTAAACCTTCTACCCTCCAAACTCATACTGGAAAATCAAAACTTATTTGCACCCTTCCTAACACAGTTCTTTAACGCCTCTTTCAGAGATCAACAGGTTCCTGCAGACATTAATAAAGTAGCCATCATGCCAATCCCCAAGAAATTGAATCTGGACTACACTGACCCTAGCAATCTCAGGCCAATACCAAACAGCCAGTTTCTCCTACAAACCTTGGACAAGGCTGCTACTCTTCAACTTCAGGCATTTACAGAGAAAAACAACAATTTACACAACCGGAAACCCAGCTTTCGACCTGCTTATAGCACTGAGACCGCATTAGTGGATCTCCAAACCCACATGCTCAATATTGTTGAAATTAGGAAAGCTGGGATGTTGTTCCTGTTGGACCTGTCGGCGATATTCGATCTCATCGATCACAAACGCCTTCTGGAGCAATTACAACAGCAGGGGGCTTGTCCTTCCTTTCCAATCGAGAATCCTATATACAATGGGGCTCAGCCACATCCCCGGTCTCCTCAATCAAATTTGGCATCCCCCAAGGAGCCTCAATATCGCAACTCCTTTTCAATCTTTATATGCGCTCGCTCTGCACCCTGTTAGAAGAGCTAGGGATCTTCTTTACCAGCTATGCTGATGACACACAGCTAGTCATCGAGCTAAGTGGCGATTACATACTAGAGACCATCTACAACACCATTGAGAGCTGGATAGCCTCGAATTGGCTTTGCTTGAATGGCAATAAAACCGAGCTACTGATTTTTGGCTCCTCTCAGGCTCGTGCCAAATTCGATCCCACACATGACAACTTTGTGTTGCATGGCAACAAGATCCTGACTCAATCTAAAGTGAAGACTCTAAGGGTTGTCCTAGAGGCCTGCCTGAATTCAGACACCCAGGCACAAAACCTCTGTAAGATATGCAACTACCACCTGAGGCTTCTTCGGAACATACAGCCTTTCATTAACAAAAAGAACTCTGTGGAGATTGCCTGTGCTATGATTTTATCAAGACTAAACTATTGCAACAAACTGTTGTGCAGAGCTTCAAAGTCTAATCTTCGGATCTGTCTGGCCATCCAAAATGAAGCTGTTCGCATTGCCATGATAATGCCTAGAAGAGCTCATATCTCCAATTCGAGGAGAGAGCTGCACTGGTTACCAATGCAGCAACATATTGAATTCAAAATGGGTCTAATAATCCATTGCACCCTCTAGAGAAAAGCATTGGAGTACCTTAAAAAATTATCATATCCTTCAAGCCAGCCAGAGACCTGCGATCTTCCACCCTCTCTTTACTACAGGAAATAAGAATCAAAAGAGCCAGAGGCCTGGGTCTTTCCGGGCACTGGCTGCCTCCTTCTGGAACTCCTTACCGCCGTCCCTTAGAGAAACCTCCAGTTTGAGTCATTTCAGAAAATCCTTGTCGACACATCTCTTCAGATAAATGTCCTCAATGTTATGACTTAACTCGTCTAAGCAAGGGCCCATTAGTTATGCCAGTCTCCTGTCCCGTCACTGTGTTGTTATCTTTGTGTTTGTGTTAGCGCCCATATGCCTGCGGGCTTTCAGCACTATAGAAGTAAATAAATAAATACATTTGGATGGTGACAATTTTGCCCTAGCACAGCACTGAACAACAAAGGTTGTGGATGGCTGATGAAGTTTTCCTCCTCCAGTTTTTCTGGACATGTGGCGTCTACAAAGACTTCTCAAGTGACTAAGAACCAATAGCCCAGGGAGCGAACTGTGTAATTACTATTGCTAATGGATCCCAAGGGTCTTATGATTTAGAATAGACCCATCAGGCCCAGGGTATCAGATCAGAGCCCCATTCATCTGTGCCTCCTGCCGACCAAGAACTTTAGAGAAACTTATTTGGACATTCACATGTTCCAATGCATCTGTGTTCAAACCTGATAAGAAAACAGAACAAATATTCAAGTCTCAAACGTAGAGTCTCCTATAGGCATGTATACATTTTTATTTGTGTATTTACACCAGGCCTTAACATTCAAAAACGCATTCATACAATGGAGAAAGGAATACCCTTTTCCAAACAGGGACTGAGGAATAAGAAAATATATATTTCTAGAGTACTGGGGGTGTAATGATTAAGACTGGGTTTTCATGGATGAAGATTATGTGATTGATGAGGATGAAGGAGGGGTATTCAGGTAGAGCCTATAAGCACACATGTAGAATTGACCTCATTTAGGTTTTAGTTGATTTGTGTGCAGAGTGAGGTCAGCAGCAATTCAGTCTCGGTCGCAGACTCCACCAAAGCTCGGCCTATGTGCTTGAGGTCCTAGTTATTTGATTCAAACTCTAGGGAGAGATTGCATGATTAGGTTCTCTTGAGTATTGGCCATGTTTATAACATGCACAGACACATCACTGCTCTGCCGGATCAACAGAGGCACAAGCAATACTAGGATTGTGCATTACCATGCACAATGTCCTCACAGGAACTTTAGAAATCAGCACCTTTGCAAACATATCTACACTTTTGTATCTAATAATGGGGTTATAGGTGAAAGGATCGAATCAAAAGGATCGAAATGCAATAGTTGAGAGTCAAAAGGACCACAAAAAAAGGTCACATTTTTTTCTGTTGTCTTTTTTGTTTTTGGGGGGGGAAGGGTGGGGGGTCTCCCCCAAACCCCTGTTTTTGTTATAAAGAACACTTTTTTCCTAAACGGAAACCAAAAAAATAAAATATATATATTTTAAAAGGTATTCGAGCTTTTTTTCGGTCCTTTCGACTCTCAACTATTGTATTAGATCCTTTTGTTTTCGATCCTTTGACTGGACACCTAATAATGGACATGACAATAGACTTTAGTAGGGATAAACAGAAAATAGTTAAATAAGTGAAATAGAAGTTTACCAAGAAGAGCATCCTCACTGAGAATTACAACTAGGAAAGAAAGACTACCAATGACTTCCCTTTTAGTCTCAGGGCCTGAATAGTTACCATTATTATTCATGTCTACGAGAAAAAGGACAGACTTAAACCACTGACGAACAGCAACATTTGAAGGGATTACAGACATTTACACCACCGTTTGAGTGAAGACTTGAGTTATGAAATATAATATAACAGGTACTATTTTATATAAATCAGAAACACTTTCTGTCAGAACTGGTTACTGAATTGTTAGAAACTGGGGCAAAATTGCCAAGTAGGTTTGGAATTGCATACCCAGCGCCTTCTTTAATCTACATATATATATATAACACTTAGGTATGATTCAGTAATCAGCTTATGCAATTTATAATTGTTAGGTTGCCCTCTGCTGTCCAAATGGCAAAGTGCTCCCACTTCAACAACCGCTACCTTTTAAACAAACAGAATGGTTCTACGCAGCCAGGTTCCACTATCGCAAACATTCGGAAGTTACTTATTTCCACCCCCACTTGTCTTCACACAGGGCACGACAGTTCCGGTGTCAATAAACTGTTAATTACTGTCTCAACGTTTCAGTCTCTAAAGAGCAAAACGCTGGAGGACGAATGCCCCCTCACGAGCCAAAACTGAAAGTAGGTGCTGTAATTATGCTACTACACAATCTTATGCCATCACAGGGACTCCGCAATGGAACAAGGTTGACAATTACGTGTCTACAAGGACACATCATAGAGGCCCGTGTGATCGATGGAACTTGGATACTGTTCTTATATCGCGCATACCTCTCATTCCATCTGATACATTTAGCCATTTCAATGACCATTAATAAGTCATAGGGACCTACGCCCACTTCCTGGAAGCGATCAGTGGTAATTCCGATATTTAAGAAGGGGGACAGAAGGGACCAATAAATTACCGACCGATATTGACCTAGATATTGATGCTAGAATGGCATATGTTATGTTGGGAACAGTTAGTCTATGTAGAATTGCCTTGAGAAAGCACACTTTCGGGGCGTTACTTTGCCCTGTTTGTACGAAACACATGTAGGCAGTGTTGGTAGCAAATTATTACAGGAATTTGTTAATTTGTGTGAGACAGGGTTGCAGTCCCAAAGGTTAGTCATAGTAAAAACCATGATTCACATTTTAAAGTTTTAAGGAGGCGAAATTGTTTTTCATCATAATTGGTTGCATTTTGTGCAACTGAAATTAAGAGTGATAAAATGGCATGGCATGTTGAATGATTAATGAACTATGAAAAATTTGAAAACTCTGAATAAACAATGTGATATTCTTTTCATGAATTGATATATTTCCTAAATATGTTCAATACTCAGCAGTGAAAACAGTACACCGGAGAACCTGCCCATGCATCTCTCTATATCGTTCATGTGTCAACATAATGGGTAAGGTGTTGTAGGTCTCCCTCTGCAGCTGTTTAACCTTTAGAATGTCAGGGAATTAAAAGCTTTACACTAGTGGTGCATTCACCCATATCACTACATCACAGACATGTAAAAGTAATCATGGGGCTTTTCTAAGTATTGCTGGAAAGGATTACCTTTGAATAAAGAAATATGTGAAGGGGAGAAAAGGCTCAAGATACTATGGATCAGAGTGAATAAAGGTGGGTCAGCCTTCAGTGATGTCACATTTGTTGCCTTTTTTCTATCTCTTCAACAGAGTAGGAAGTCACAAGAGTGTCTGGGAATCAGTAATTTATTTATTTATTGTTTGTTGTTTGGCACTTATACAGGAAGCAAATACTGTTTCAATGCGCCCACAGGGCAACAGGGAGTGGACATGGGATGATAGACAGTTACAATTATAATACATAACAATAGTAAATATAAGAATACAATGGGGAGGGGAAGACAAACCTACTATGCCTTGTGAGTGTTCAGGACATGCAAGAGTAGAGGAGGGAGGGAATGGTATAGGTGCTGCGGTGATCATGGGTGAGCAGCAGGGGCAGTGCAATGTAAGGTAAGTGCAAGCCTCCAAGGGTGGAGGGTGAGCCGAGGCAAGTGCTGAGGATAGACAGTAGCTGAGATGATACATTGTGGGAGGTCAGGGCCCCAAGGATGCATAAGGGCCCTGCACACCAATCAAGCAACTGTGTGATTAGCAGTGGGGAGATGGAGTGAAGGAAGAGGTAAAGAGGAAGGTCCTTAGGCTCTTCTGGAATTTAAGAAAGTCCTGCTCAAGAGGAAGAGGGAGGGGCAGGCTGTTCCAAAGAAGGGAGCCAGCTGAGGAAAGCGATCAACCAACTGCCCTCTGTTTCGCGGACCGCTTTACACACAACAAATTGGTGCCGGAGGAGCACAGAGGTCTAGAGAGGGAATATTTAGTAAGAAAGAGTTGCAGATAGTGTGATCCCTGACCCCAGGCAGCCTTGTGGATGATACAGAGGGATTTCAATTTAATCTGTGCAGCAACTGGGAGCCAGTGAAGACTTTGTAGGGCAGTAGAGATGTGGTCCCTGGGCTTGAGGCCAAGGATACGTATTGCTGCCCTATTCTGGATTAGCTGGAGGGGTTGCAGAGTGGACGAAGGTAGATTCAGGAGGAGGCTATTGCAATAGTCAAGCCTAGAGAGAACCAGTGCCCAGGTAACATTGAGCCTCTGGGGGAAGTTGAGAAAAGGGAGAATTCCTTTGACACATTTTAGTGTCTTGATTTGTCTCAGTGTGACCAGGATGATTTCTGACCAGCATCCCACTACAACACAGTCATTGTTAGATTCCCATTTGAGTATGGACACACTCTCCAGAAATTTAAGATAAAGGGCCCTATTGTCTTATCCAAGTCAATATGTTGTTCCATAGAGCCTGCCTATGTGGTGGGTGTTCTAGTGACATGTGTGGTTTTCTAGTTCTGCTTATTTGCAATTAGGGGCATTAGTGACTTGTATTTCCGAATATTGCCATGGCTTCACTCAGTTAATTGTCCTCCATGTGGTTCTGGGTTGGTCTCTCTTTCCTACCCTAAGTTCTTGTCCACCGTTGGTGATTCTTGTAGAGCTTGATACCTCTGTTTGTGTTGTTGCATTCCTAGACGTTTACATTTGCTATTCCTGCTTAGACAAACTGGTTTTACAGTACCTGCTCATTCAAAGAGTTACTTGTTGTGAGTTTATGCATTAATCTCGCCACCAATCGGACTTGTCTTGGGATAATTTGATGCATATTCTGTGGTAAAATGTGCTTCAATGCTGTAATGTCTCCACTTTTGCCAATATTGTTGCCCATTGGTGAGGTAGCCAACTTTTAAAATACGAATGCCTGCCTTACTCCACCCAAGACACTGGAACATAGATTCATTATGTATAACACATTGTAAAAGCCCTGACGAAAATGACAGTTGATCAGTTGCAAAAGGGCTGTACTGGATCTATTGTGGCAAATAGGTTATTGAATATTGGACTTTATACGTGCAATGAAAAAGAAAGGGGTTGAAAGCACCGGATTTGAAAAATGCCACCAAAATACAATTCCCCCTAATCGCTAATAGCGAAAAACACAAGCACGGGTTCAACAATGACTCTCAGGTGCAGCTGGATGTCTTGTCACCGCACCTCCCCTCAACTGTTATATACCTGGGCCTCGTCGTTGATAGCGACCCATATGGCCTGATACCGAGTGTCAGTGCTATCAAAACATTTATGAAAGCCTGAAGTAGACCTACGAAAAGCCATCAACGATATGGGTCAGTCACACCTAGACAATGGAAACACCCTCCTGGTTGATATTCCAGGTACAGCAATGGCACCCCAGAAGAGTATTTTGCTTGCGACAGCAATCATACTGCACCAATCCCGTTAAACCTACCGTTAAACCTACACTTTTTTGCCAACCCAGGCACTCATTGCCTTCAAGAACTGATGCATGGCTAGTACAGCTGAGCGGCAGCACCTTGTCTTGAAAGCAAGATGACGCAAAGCAACACAGCTTTGAATCCTGGGTCCGGCCTTAGAAACCACTTCGGTATTAAGTGCGTTATACATAACCAATTATTATGCATTACCTCCACGTCCGCTTTTCCTCGTCCCAGTACTTACCTCATGAGGCCTCTGTCTCCGACATAGGACCTTCTTCTATTTCTTTTATTTCCTATAACTCCTCCCCTTAAATCACGGCATCCAGTTTAATGTTTCCTGCCTCTGGCAGGTCGGACTGTTCCCGGTGCAGGGCACCGGGGAGCGACGATTGCTGACTCCCTGCTGGGGCTGTGTGGCGGGGTCTTGCCTTCCTTCATGTGCAGCATGCTCCAGTTCCCATGCTGGGCTTGGGCTCCGGTGTGCTTGGAGGAGCCTCTCCCGGTTTTTGCCTAGCATCATAACCGGCGTGTGAGGCATCACCGCCCGGTGCCTGCAAGCCCGGGCTAAGGTATGGGGCGGCTGTGGGTTCGGCGGGCTGTGTATGCCCCATGCTCTCCTTCCCAGGGCAGGTTGGCCCCTCCTCTGGGGCGGGGGGGTTATTGCTGATTTTCTCCGGTGGGCCTGGAGTTGAATCGCGGCAGTGACAGCCCATTGCCGGGGGAATTGGGTGATTGTTCTCCCCCATTGGGGTGGGGGATTTCTCCTGGTCCTGGAGTTTGGAGTTTAATGAGCGTACATGTGTTTCTGGCGTTTCTGTTCTTGCTGTGTTTGTGCTGCTTACGCCATGGGAAAGCACACTGCTCAGCTCAGGCTCCTTGCCCTTTTCCTCTTACTCATCTTCCTCCTCTCCTGAGCTTTGCAAGAGGAGGAAGAAACTGCAGGCAAGATGTTCCTTGTCCAGGAAGGACATTGAAAGGAAAGGGGCGTGCAGTGGTTGAAGTGAGCGGGAACGATCGGGAGAGGTGTCCCCCTACTTTTTATTTTTCACTGTTAACAGCTCCACTACTATTTGCAACCATTTTCACCATTCCGGACCTGTTCTTTGTGAAAGTAAAGCACACTTCTCCATTTTCCTACCAGATGTCTGTTACTGCTAAACTGACTCTCCGGGACCCGGTTGACCATAGGGTGATTTCCAACCTGAAGAAAGTTCATGCTGGTGCACATCTGGCCCTCAGGGCGAATATCTACGGTATCGACACTGCAGAGACCGTGCTGAATGGTTTCAGGAGGTTGAAGAAGGCCGATGAAGGTGAGTCTGACTGTGCCCCGCTGCTGGCTGACATGCCGCGGCAGGTTGAACTCTTGTCCGATCTGGCATTTAATGGACTGCGTGGCTCGGCCTTGGACATGGGTGCTGGTGTGTCGGCCCGCAGGCATGTGCGGGATTGGAAAACAGAGGGGTCACAGTGGGCGCCTGTCCTTAAGCTTCCTTTTGATGGTTACAAACGTTTTGGTGATTTGCTTGAGTACACAGTGCATAAGGTGTTTCGTGTTTCGTGCGCGTTGACAAATTGCGGCAGAAGTCTACATCGACAGTCAAGAAATCTTCCTGGTTCTTACTCCAGAAGCCCAGTGGGGCAGTGGTCCTCCACGCTCGTCTCGTCTAGGCCTGGCTCAAGAGTCCTGGCGTTTGAGGCAGGCCGGTGGGCGGCAGTCTCCGGTTGTTTTTTCTGATATGGGACCAGTGGTGCTCGGTTTCTTGGGCTCCGGACTCTGTCCAGAGGGTTCTCAAGTTAAATTCCTGTCTTCCCCTGTCCTGGGTTGCATGTTTCGTACTGCTGTTCCACGCTCGTTGCCCGAGTAGTCTGGCAATGGCAACAGCTCTGACCGAGTTACTACTGAAGGCGGCTATCTTTCCTGTTCCTTTTCTGCAACAGGGTCTGGGTTTTTACTTGCAGGTGTTTCCGGTCCCCAAACCTTCAGGAAGTATCCCCTCATCTTGGCCCTTGATGCTCTGTGCTGCTTCGTCCGGAAGGAACGCTTCAAGATGGGAACTTTGCAGAACATTCTCCCGATGTTGTGCAGGGGGGTCTGGATGGTGCCCCTGAATCTCCGGGTTGCATTTTACCACGTGTCTCTCCGCTCCTGCCAGATGTAGTTTTCTGCTTTACAGTGGGATCTCACATTGTCAGTTCCGAGTGCTCCCGTTCGGGTTGCGCTTGGCCCCCAGGCTTAGTTCACCAGGCTGGTGGCTCCCCTGGTGGCGCATCTTCATCTGAAAGGCATTCATATTTTTCCCTACATGGACGACTGGTTGGTCAAGGCGGCCCTCCGGCAGACGGTCCAGACACGTCTCCAGATGGTTTGCCAGGCATTGCAGGACTGGGGTTTCTGGTGAACTGGCATTTGTCTCATGTGGATCCCTCTCAGGATCTGGGTTTCGTTGGGGCTCAGATTGGCTCCTGGGGAGTGTTTCCTGTCCCAGGAAAGGGTCCAGTGCCTGCTGTCTGTTCTGGGCGGTGTTCTCAGGAGACGGTGTGTCACGGCTCGCCTGTTGCTCATGCGTCTTGCATCTTTCTGGTTCATTGGGATCGTCTTTATCTGTGTCCTCCTGTGTCTTACCTACTCTCCCACTGGCTCCCAGCTTCTCCAGCTTGTGCGGCCTTGATCCCGGTGTTTCAGGCTCTGTGGGCCTCCTTACTGTGGTGGTTGTGGGTTTCGAATCTCCGGGCAGGGGTGCCCCTGCTCCGTACTCCTTTGAACCCTCTTTCTCCAGGCCCCAGCAGAAGGGGTTGTGGGCTCCGGAGTAGGGCCGCCGTTCGTCCACTTGGAGATAATTGTGTGCCCTTCTCTGGGGCCTGTTGTACTTCAGGGTGTTTCTGGAAGGCCGGGCAGTGTTGGTCCGGGCAGACAATGCCGCAGCATTGGCATGTGTCAGCTGCCGGGGGGGGGTCCGGCTGCTGCATGCTCTGGCAGCTCAGATAGGTTCCTGGGGGGAGTCGCTTCTGTTGTCCCTGAAGGCCTCTCAAGTCAGGGTGGTGGACAATGTTCGGGTGGATCTACTCAACCGCCGGTTCCCCTCCTCTGCAGTTCTGGTTCTGTTGGACGGGGTATTTGCTGGGATCTGTGTGAGGTTCGGGCTCCCTGTGCTGGATCTCTTTGCCTCTCAGGGCCTCTGCAAAGGTGCCTCTTTTCTGCTCCAGGTTCCCATTTGAGGGGGCTTGGAGGATGGATACCCTCACTGTGGAATGGCCTTGGGATCTCCTTTATGCGTTCCCCCACTTCTTCCCCGAGTGGTTCAGCGCATCAGGGTGAGTAGGTCGACTGTGTTGTTGGTTGCTCCGTTCTGGTCCCTCCGGAGGTGGTTCCTCTCCCTGTTGGAACCTTGGTTCAGGTACCTTGGTTGATTCCAAGGTTGCCATGTCCCCTGCAGGCAGGTCTGGGGTCTGACAGATTCAATAGGCGGTTTGGCTATAGCACGGTCTCGGTTGATGTCCCTGGGGTTTTCGTGTGGGGAAGTTACTTTGGGTTCTCTCTTCTTCCCGTCCTTGTACCTCTAAGGGCCTTCCGTCTTGGCATCTCCCTCTTGTCTTGAGGTTCCTTCAGGGCCCCTTTCTGATATTGTCATCAAGCTCCTTACTCCAATGACTGCTTTCCTGATCGCCATCACGTCTGCGCTGTAGGCCTGGGGAGATTGCGGCTCTGTTGTGTCGCCCCACTTTTTTGCTGTTTCTACCAGACTCTGTGGTATTGCGGTGTGCTCTGAGGTTCCTGCCTAGGGTTGTGCCTCAGTTTCCACACCTCTCAGGATCTGGTTGTCCATGCTTTCTTTGGGATCCACAGTCACTGGGAGAGGTGGCTTGGCACGCCAGTGATGTGTGGCGGGCAGTTTTGGAGTGTTTGGCTCGGACTGCACCTTTTCAGCAGTCTGATAGTCTCTTGGTTACTTTTGGCCCCATTGATGCGGGACGGAAGGCCTCTGTGGTTTCCATTAGCTGGTAGATCCGTGTTGATGTCTCTATGGCTTCTGTGGTTTCTGGCCTGCCTGTGCCTGCCCACGTTAAGGGTTGCTCTACCAGGGGTTTGGTTGCTTCCTGGACGGATGCTAGCGGCGTTTTCTCTGCAGGAGATTTGTGGGGTGGACACCTGGGCAGATCAGAGCCTTTTTGTCAACCACTATCGGTTTAATGTCTCCCGCTCTGGGGATGGTTTCCTTCGGGGTTGAGGTTTTGTTTTTTGGGATGTGAGTTGGAGTTATTAACGATGTGAGTTTTTGTTCTGCACTTTCTGGCTCTGTGTCTCATTGGGACCTCTCCCCGTTACTGCTATGGTATGCCTCATAAGGTAAGTGCTGGGACGAGAAAGAGTGGACATGGAGGTAATGCTCTGATTACTTACTGGTAATCTTCATTATTCGTAGTCCTACTCTTCCTAGTCACAGTACTGATGACCCTCCTCTACCTCCCTGCGGGGAAGGTCAAATGCTATGGCTTGGGTCTGTTAAACTGGATGCCGTGCTTTAAGGGGAGGACTTATAGGAAATAAAAGAAATAGAAGAAGGTCCTGTGTCAGAGGCAGCGGCCTCATGAGGTAAGTACTGTGATGAGGAAGAGTAAAAGTAAAACTAGGAGTAATGAAGATTACCAGTAAGTAATCATAGCATTACAAACAGGGCTGTGAAAAAGTCGACACATAATCTGGTTCATAGGTTGACCATATTGTAGGAGAATGTAGCACAACCTGAACAAAGAACGGCAAAAAAAGGAAAAAAGAGAATGTCTCCTTGACCCCTCCTCCAGCCCACCATTATTTGGTATAACATCTCTCCACATATCAGGTGTGCGTCAACACTTCTTCAATTATGGAAAA